>NC_090949.1:16996176-18208676 GCF_040807025.1 Struthio camelus
GTTGCTAGTATTATTTTGCACCTGGTTCCACTATCCAGCTGGGACAGAATCAGTCATTGATCTCATAGCATGATGAGAACTATGGCAGTTGAAAGGTTGGCAGACGTTTTCTGCAGCGTGTACCACCAGTGAAAACTTCTAAAAACTTGCACAGCTGTGCCAGAGGCATCATCCTTTTCAGTGGAGGTGATCATGTGCCCAGTCACTGCATGCATTATTGTGGTTTTGTCCAAATCTGCAATTAGCTGAAGGAAAGTGAAAGGGTTTTTATTTCTTATGGTTCCATTGCATTGCCTATAGACTGGATGTTTTTTTTTCCAGGATTACATAACCAGGACCATGATAACTGCTTTCCTGGCTAGTCTGTGTTCACTGCCTTTTGTACAGGTTCAAATACCCTTTGTGTTCAGAGGAATTTCTTGGGGGTTATATCTGTTTCTCCTGCAGACCAAAATGATGTATTCATAGTTGGCTCTAACTAAAGATTATTTTGCCTTCAACGTTCCATAGTTCTCAAACCTGCATTATAAGTATAAATTCTTTTTCTGCTTCTTGATTTTTGAATAAAAACAGGTATTTGCCTAAGTTTTATTTGTCTTTAGTACTCATCAAACCCTTCTATCAGCTGTTACTGTATTTTGCGCTTTAAACCTGGCAACAAAATCTCCCCATTGCTTCCTAATCTCTTTCTCTGTTTTGGCTCCCCCGCATGAAATACAAAGAAAAGGAAGACAAAAGGACTTATTTTTTGGGACATGGGTGGGAATTGGTTTTGATTTTTATCTTTATTCTCCATGGTACACAGATTGGTGGCTGCTGCTTCTGGGCTTCTACAGTGGTCTTTGAGGGTTTTCACTTTCCCAGTGGTCCAAAGAATCTCTGTTTCCTCTCTTCTCCCTGTGAGAAGCTGTACATCTTTTTTCTTTTCCCATGCTTTTCTCCTGATTTTTTCACTTGCCTGACTTCATTATGTTTTATGTACCTTGTACTGGGTGCCCAATGGAGATCATACATGGACTCCATGCTTCTAAAAATAAATAGGCCTTGGAAATTTGCTCCTGGTATGTGGTACAGGATCAGAGAAGAAAATCACACGTGGGTGTTTCACAAACACAATGTATGACTTGTAGTTAATGGCCTTAGAGTGGCTACAAGTTCATTTATGACTCAGCAGAAGTGAAGACAGCTTTGTCAGAAGCAGGGTTCCTGAGGACGTCTACAAACAAAGGTAAATTGCAGTTCTAATCCAAAGAGTGAATGATGCTAATCATCATTTGTCCACCGCCATTTTTTTCACTAGCAGAACTTATTTTTTCTTGCTTATCGTAGTTAGTCACGAAATCTTAACAAGATAACAGTTCTGGGTAGCACAGCTTTGTATATATCCTCTCGGTAATATCTCAAAATAAATAGGAGTTAAGGCACAGAAGTTAGAATGCCATTGACATAAGGATTCTGCAAGTTTTGAAGGCCTTCTATTGTCTGACACCAGCTCAGCCATTCCCTGTTTCTTTGAACTGCTCTTCACTCCTTGCTGATCAAGCATCCTTGTTTGAGTGCAGACCCAAAGAGTAGTCGTCTACTGTAAATAATGGCAGCAGGTCTTTTTCACAGGTGCAACAGTAGGTTTCCATCAATATCTTTCCATTGCAGTAAGGGATCTTTCTCCTGGCATCTCTTTTTACATGAGTGTGCACATGTCCAAATCTCTGTTCAGGGTTGTCCGTGACCCTGTTCAGGTGTAGTAAGAGCAAATGGGAAGAGGGGAACCTAATACCTACAGAATTATCCATGAATAGTTAAAGTTAAATAGCAAGAGAAAAACTTAAGTGATTATCTTCCCTTCTGTCACCCCAGACAATAGGGGTGGAGGGGTCTCGTGGTCAACTTGGGAGCTATTTACAAAACTGAAATGATAGATCTATTTTTCCCTTACTCTGGGAAGAGTTTTTTTGTTCCGCTGTTTACTGTCCACGGCTCAGGGTTTAGAGAGCGGTGCAAGAGGCTTGGAAACAAGAACCACCTTGTCATGAGAACTGTTATGATTGGTCTCTAGTGTGAATTGGTCTCCAGGTTGTTGGATGGCATCACTCTACCATTCTTTTGAAAATAATTGACCCAAGTCTTGGCCAGTGTACACTGGAACGTAGTTACGTGACCTGTGTAAGACACTCCTATTTTGTGTTGTGGGATATTTCTGGATATAATTTTTAGAAAGTTCTGCAGATAGAGCTAGAAGTCCTTTTTAAAAATGATTCTTTAGGTTCTGCAGAAACCTACTTGAATGGATTGGGATTTAATCTGCTTCTAAACCTCTGCCAGCAGTCACGAAGATAAACTTTACTTGGCCTGTTTTGTGATATATGAAAATTTGATAGGTTATCGGCAATGGTCCATCGTGGAATATTACTTCAGATTATCTGTTTTACCTCTAGCCTTTCAGCAGACAAGTAATTGCACTTCAGATAGCGCTATTGCCTGTTAGACAGACAATTGTTCACTGCAATTTTGGGTAATGAAATAGCTAAATTGCCCTTCTTTGTTTAGAAGCAAGGATGTGTTAAAAGCTAGTCTGCTCCCAGAAATGAGGCTTGGTCACCAAATCTCTTGGTCAAATATTTTTACTTCAACACTTAGAAATATTTCAACAATTAGACAATGAAAAGTATTTATTGAAACTAGTCTTGGATGTAGCTATCTTCTCTTTTTTCCTCTGTGCACAGGAGTACACTAATGGCTTCGTATGTCTTTTGTTCCAGAAATTTGTTACTTTTTTGTCTGTTCCTTTTTTCCTCATTTACATCTCTTCTTTTTTTATGCCTAGCTATATTTCATGGTTCTCCTGCATCATTTTTCCCAAAGGATAGTATGTGTTCCAGAAATTTGCTACTTATTTTTCTATTCCCTTTTTCTTATTTGTTACCTTGAAAAAAAAGTCACTGTTCTTGAAATGCCTTTTTCTTTTATTATTATTAATAATCTGCTGCTCTCTGTTTTCATTTGGGGTTTATACTTTAGTGCCTATACTATTAGAGGTAGCTTGAGTGAGTTTGTGTTTATGCATGTGCATACACAATTTTAGGTGCTTATTTTGTACTGAGAAAATTGATAGGTTCAAGCCTGTGAGTTGATAATGTTGGATATTGCATAAGTTCCTCCTTTGCATGTGTAACTTTGGGGCTGAAAGAGAATCACAAGCAAGCTCACCTTAAGCATTAAATAATTTTTAAATATTGTACTAATGAAGTTAAAAGTTAGTTCACTGGAGATGCATATGTATAATTTAGCACTGTTCAGTTAGATATGTAGCATTTGAGTTTAGATGTGTGGAAAATGTGAATTTCTTTCATTATATAGTCACAGGCATGTCTATAAAGCTATGCCAAATGGTAATATTTACATAAATATTTATATAAATATGCTATACTTAGAGTTTGTGGAAGTTTTGTATGTAACTTAACTTACTGTTTTACAATAACACTGAGCTGAGCCAACAGTGAAGTGCTTCCAAAATGGAAGATTTCATTCCGTGTTCTCCAAGTTGGGATTTAATGGTACAAAGACTGAGGTGTTGCCTCTTGCATGGAAACCAATCGCATCTGAGGTGACTATACTATTTTGCAAGATCCAGCACGGTTTATATGTTTTTAAAGGTAGTTCTGTTCCATTAGCGAATAGGGGAACAGAAGGTAATAGGGCTCTGGTAAGTGAAAGTTTTTCTTTTTCTGTGTTTTAACTGAAGTAGATTCTGAGATGACTAGTCTCAGTAATCAGTGTAGGTCTGGCTGTGTCTAACGCTCTGCATTTTATGTCATCCATGAGTAGTGTGACCGCTTAAAAACATGATTGTTTCATTTTGTATTTCTTAGTAATGAGCATTTCATTTAGCTTTTCATTTAAATTTAATGGGCACCGACAGGTGAATTAGATTTAACCTAAATTACTGGTTTGTTTACCTTATCTTTTGAGCTATACAAATAGTACTGGAATAGCCTTGAAAAATGAAAGAAGGCAATTACAGAAAAAAGAAAGATAAAGAAGTGTAATTAATTTTTCTTCATATGGGAACATGCATGTGGTATTGAAGCTCAAAGTAATTGCAGGCATGTTCCCTTAAGCTCAGGATTTTGTGTGTGATTTTTCAGAGGATCAATCACTTGCACTAATTTCTGTAATAACTTTCTGGGGGACAGTTCTACTATTTTGTTTATTCTTTTTGCCTGGCTCACCAGAATGCAATACCTTTGCTCCTTGGTACAGTAAATGCACTCTGTAATATCTGTTATGGTATGGTCAAAGGATAATTTATTGTCACATAGAAAAATAGGTCAACACTAATGTCACTTGATAATCAACCCCCCAAGTTTAATAAAACGCCTCACCAGCATGCATTCTGCACAGTGCTTGATGTTTTATTAGCGCTACAGTACCTTACAGTACGTAGCTATAGCGGGAGTGTAATTACTGAGCTGTCAGGGTGATAAGTGGGATTAATGGCAGCCTGATGCACTTTAGTCTGCAGAGCGCTCAGAGAATCGGAAGATGGTGGTATTATCAGAGAAAGTCTGGACTGGCATATTCATGGCACTCTTCCCTCCTCCCCAGAAGCTCCCATACAAGTTTGCGTTGTCCTCGCTCATTAATAGTTGACATTTTCAACAGCTGTTATTTGTGAACCAGCTCAAAAATCAAAACAGAAATAATTTGGTAAAGATGCTTAATACCCACAACTGATAATCTGTATGCTGCTTATCCTGTTAGATGCCTTTCTAGTCAGTTTTGACATGACGTTGTTGTATATCTAATCTGTAGAAATGAATTCTGTGTTAAAGGCGATTCTTTCCGTGTTGGCAACGGAACTATTACATTTTAAAAGAAACCGCGTTCAGGAAAGTGGAGAGGAAAAAGTCAAACTTGAATTGTTGTCTTTTTTTAAACGTGTGATTGTTTTCATTTCTATTATTTCCTCCCTGCTGTACAGCCCAGACTGTCATCTAAGTCCTGACAGTGTTGTATCTTGTCTAGTGTCTCCTTTTTTCTGGCCTCTCATACAAAAACTCTGCTGTCTTTCAGTCTGCTTAGAACGCGAAGGGCATCCTCTTGACTCCGTGCTCTGGCCACATCCACCCTTTGAGCTCCCTCGTGGCCTATGTTTGCTTGTTAAGATATCTATAGTTTATGTCTCGATATACTGCTGCCCAGCACTATGCACTTAACTGCCACAGCTAAACCCGTTGGTGCTTATCTGCCATAGCTCTCCGATGTCTGACTAGTTGCACTACTAACCTCCTGTGGTATCGAACCTGGACTTGGCTCTGTCGGGTTTCTCAGTCCTTGGTGCCCGTGAGACCTGTTTTCCTTTAAATATTTCCTCTGGGACACTTTCTCCATGAGTAGCTCTGTGAGGAAATCCAAACAGCCGCTGCCATGTGTGCCTTCAAATTTGGCTGCAATATTGCTGGTGCCACAGCGTCTGCAATACGCAGCTAGGTGATAATGAATAGGAAGATGAAAGCTAATTAATCTCTTACTAAACTGCCTTTGCCTTCACTCTTGCTATACACTTAATTGAAAAAACCAAAAGCAGCTCATGTGACTGACAAAGTTAGAACAGTTTTTTTAGTGCAGCTATTTTCAGGTGTGTTTGTTCCTTCTGACGTACTCTTCCTTTCTTTGTGTGTTTTGTCTGTAGGCCCCTTGCAGCCAGAACGATCACTCTTGTGTTTGAAAGTATTCTGTTCCACAGTATTATTTACTAGTCCTAGGTAACAGTAATTAGGGTAGACTTGTTAGACTTGTATAAATAGTGGTGCTGAAATAATACATTAAAAAATGTTGTTTCATTTTTCCATATCTGTAAATTGTTAGAACTATAATTTGTGTAAGTTCTGTACATTGGTAAAACTATATTGAAAGAACAACTGGAATAATTTCATGAATTCTGCAATAACGAGCATTGCAGCATTTGTCCTGTGATAATCACTGATATGTAAAACCAAAAATGCATGCAAATCAGCTGTTTTTGACCTTGTTTGGTTGGTTTGTTGCAAATTACATAGACTAACCCTGAGGGCTTAGCCCTTAAATGGGACTTGTACAGGGAACTAAACCAGTACGCTCACATGGATGACTGTGCAGGAGCAGATAATAAATCTTTGTTCCTTAAAATCTGTGTGTTATTACTATACAATAAAAGATGTCATTAAGGATGAGAATAGGGTATTACAGATCTCAGTCGAGATTGTGCTGGATTGTTTTAAAAGGTCATAGCCACATTACAGGAAATGCATAGGAAAGAGACTCCAAAATTTACCAGCTGTTCTTATTCCTTTGCACATACAGTGCAAACTAATTTCTTATTCTGTTGGATTTTGTATGTCTGATGGTCCAACATCCAGAACTGACTGCTCAATGGCACTTCCAGAACTTAAAGAATTCAAATTCATAGCACTGGTGATTTTCAAATGTGAAAATGAAATGGTCAGAAGCTTAGCAATCTTGGAATACAGGGGAAAAAATTGCCTTTATGTAATTAGATCCTGTTTCTTGATAGTTGCATATGGGTAGTCCACAGTTCTGACTGTACTTTGTTTTCTTCCTTTATAAAGTGAAGTCAGCAGAACCAATTATGGTGTTGAACTTAATTCAATAATGGTAATGCAGATTTTAAATAGATGTTATATGAAAAAAGTCTGTATTGTTCATTAGTTTTGTCTTCTGTCATGTGCACTTGAGAAACTGTATACTATTGGCAGTGTTTGTACTCCATGTCTCCTTGACATGTTTTTCTTTTATTCCTGTAGATGCTTAAAGTGTGCAGATGCCCCATGTCAGAAGAGTTGCCCAACTAATCTGGACATCAAGGCATTTATCACAAGTATTGCAAACAAGGTAAAATCAGGATTGCAATAGTACGTGGAAACAGAGAACAGCATTTTTTTTTTTTTTTTACATTTCTCATTGTATGATTGCATTACAGAGTTTATATTGTAAAGTCTTATAAAATAGTGTTTGCAACAGGTGTTTTAAAATTTAAAAGCTTCTTCTGATTTTTTAATTATTGCTGTTCCTTGCTAGTACGTTATGCCACTCCATGCCAGCACAGAGGGAGTATATTGTAAATGTGTTTTTGTGTCCCTTTTTCATAAAGCTTTTGCTTTTGATGGTTTTGACAATCTAAGAGGTATTGAAAAATACTGAGCGTTACAATGTCATTATTTCACTTTGTTGCTACATGACTGAGGTAATATAGTTACAAAACCTTTTTTCCATTAAAGAATTAATATTTTTTTAGCAAGTGATTATAACTGAAATTTGCTTTGGGCTGGAATTTGGCCTGAATTTCCTCATCTCAGGGAATGTCTTTTCATTGTTGTGGTTTTAGAAGGCTCTGGTTCATGCAAATGTGGTCTGTCACTTAGACTAATAATGAAATATTACGGAAATAAATTGAACTCACTTTTTTGGAGGTACTGTACCTTTTCCACTCTTACCAGGTTGAATAATGACAATGAAATCTTAAAAACGTTTTTGATTTGTGGATTACAAATGACTTATAACAGTAAGCGATATGAATAAAGAAAGATGACTGCAGAATTGATATGACAAGATTAATTGGACTGTCTAGGATAGTCTAAACATGACTAGATATTGATTGCCCCTTACCTTTTAAAACGTATTTCCCATCTGTTGCATCATTAGCTGCAGTTTGATTTATTTATCTGTGTGAGCCCAACCAGACTCATGATCTGCTGGGGGTGATATGAAGATTTTCTGGCTGTGTTTTATGCTCTAGCATGCATCAAAGTTAGAATGCGTCTGAGAGGGCCCATGCAGGTAAAGCTGGAGGAAAGTGGGCAACAGCAGCACTACTGTGTGCGAGTTAAGAGCAGCTACGTTGCTTTTACTACACAGTATGTGTTGGGTGGAGAAGATGCCAGTAAATTCTGCACCTTAATGAGAAACATTAGGATAAAAGAGATATTAAGATATATGCATCAATTATAACATAACTATGTGTTGATGTGGTTTACAGTGGTTGGCATTATGCCCAGCATCTGTATATAGACTGTTTTCTTATATAAACTGTATCCTGTCAGTGCAGCACTTATTTTCATGAACGTAGGCATCTGTTTCCAGTCATACTATACTGCTTTGCAGCATATTGCTTCTTATTACCTCTTCCAGGCATTGTGAAGCAGAAGAACTGAACAGGGAAGGTACAAAGCAGTAATGAAACTGCTAGTCTCCATCTCTTAATTGTGTTGTAGTTTGTTTAGGGACACTAAAGCAAATTTTATGAAAGTATTTTACCAAAGTGGCCTATGTTTATTAAGGGTTACTTATGCTACTGCCTTGAATAGGCTGGGGTGACACCTGTTGTTAAGGAAAGGAAAAGGACCTGATTATAGAAACACAAAAACTGGGAGTAAAGAAGAAGGGAAGGTGGACTGATGACTGCAAAAGAAGATGTCAGAAGAAGAACTAACAGCAAAAGTGTCCTGGAATGAGACATTTGGTGGGTCTTTCAGACTCTGATAGCCTTAGAAATATGATGCTTTTGTGACTTGGCAGAAAGGATAGGTCGTTTTAACAGCTGATTCATTCTGAATTCTGGGAATCCATTACAGAAGAGAGAAAATTAAGGTGGGGTGACTGCAGAGCTTTGAGTGCTGTATTTTCGCAAAGATATGCTGGAGTAATATTAGGAATCTGCTTTAAGGCTATGAAGTGAAATCTTTGTCCCACTGAAGCCAATGGATATACTCTTAGAGATTTTAATAGGGCCAGATTTTAGCTGTCAGTCAGAGCGCTGGGTCACAGCCTATAGTGTTTGGACTGTTTGATGTTAACTCTTTTAAAAAGTATCTTGGAAGCTGCAGATGCTAGGGAAGACTCTGGTTTTGCCCTGAGCAAGTGACCTGATCATTTGCTATTTTATCAGGAAATCCTGCTTTAGTAAAGAATTGCTATATGCTACTGTTCTCTCAGGAGCTTTAACATTCCTTGTGGGAAAGCCTGAGTATCTCAGATTACTGACGTGTAGTTATAGCGTTGCTTTTAGCACCCTATCTATCCAGAGCTCCAGTATCCATTCTGAAACTGTTTCTATAAAAGGCAGACTAAAGTTTTGATAACTGCTTTTATTTTGTGGTGATGCTTGATAACTGCGCAAACTGAAGGACAGATTGAGACAGGCAACTTTAAAAAATCAAGTAGTCAGTTTCTGCTAGCCAAAATGTTAAGAAAGGAAACTGTATGCCTAAAATCAGCATTTTGCATCCAGTTCCAAGTGTGAGTTGTCTTACGCTTTGCTCTCTCTCCTTGTGCTGTTGGAGGAAATCTAATGTTACATAGTCATGGGAACATTTCTTTGCAACATCTCTAATGCTGACATGTAGCAAAAAAATATCGGAAGTGAGGAAAAAACCACAACCAGAAATACTTAGCAAGCAGCTGAAATCATGGGCTGGGCAGCAAGGCTAGGATATCCTCCTTATCTATAGCTTCATTGTCAATGGCTGCATCTCCTTCAATTCATGTACTGACCAGTTTCTCAGAGAAATAATGCTCCTTAGAGGGAACCCAGCATTGACTTGATGGTTGCAGTTTGTTAGGCTGAATTTTCCTTTTGATTAATTCATTTTGGGTGCCTTTGCTAGAAAATGTTTCTGTTACAACATAGCAAGAATTTATGTAATGGTTTCTGAAGAACAGGATTCGCTATTTCCTTTATTAATAGGATGTTTTTGTAGGTATATGTGCGTACTGCTGGTTTTTATATTACGTTTGCACTTTGAAGCCCCTTGCTTTCTACCAAGTGAGAAATAGACAAAAGTTAGAAGTGGGGAAGATGCAGAAAGTGAAGTGATTCACTTGAAGTCATGACCTCTAGCAGAATCTGTGCGACAGCCTAACTTTCACAGCTTCTACTGCAGCGTCCTCTCCCCTGTTTCGTTCTCCTGCTGGGGTGTTTGAGATACTTGTATCATGTGCTTTTAGAGCACGTAGAAGATAAGAACAGTGTATTTTTGAAAACCACACAGAAATTTCAAAGTTACAATCTTGAAAGTTTTTAATGAAACCAGTAAGTAATTTTTCACATTTATTATTCAGTAGTTTAAAGAATTTTTCTAAACTTTTAATAAAATCATTCAGATATCGTTCAGCAATGTGCTTACTGAATATTTTTATGTCATTGTTTCGTAAAAGCATACTTCAGGCTGTCAAGGTTTTGTTAAATGTCATTGAAAATACTTTTCAAAGAAAAAACTTTTTTGTTTTTTTCACCTTGTAAGAAAACTTCTATTTTTAATCCAACAGCTTGTAAATACATCTATTAGCTTCTAGACAAAATAAATAGGAGAAATGTAGAAGATTCAGGTAATTGAGGTCAATAAATCCAGGATATCTGGGGATGCTTTCTAGGCTTATTGAAGTCCCTCTCCCACTTCCAAATCTTTCTTCATCATGCACTTGAGAAACTCCCTGGAGCAGGTTACACTTATAGTTCTTTTGAGGAGATCCAGTTTGCTAATTTCCTTGTCCTCTTCTCTTCCTAAGTAGTAAGCAGTATGGCATTCAGGTATGTATTTAAACATGATTCATTATTAATATAGAGTATTTAGACTACAGTGTACTGAAAATGAATTACTCTGTCAGGTATTTAAGAGCTCTATTGTATGTAGTTTGTTTTGTTGGAAAACTACTATAGCAATCATAAAAGGTCAGGGATTCTTGTTCTCTAAAGCCTGAGGCTTTTTAGATATTTACAGGCCATGTACAATGTGGCTGTTCTTACTGCTCTGCCATTAGACCTCAACTCAGGAGTAGGAGAGGGACAGGGGAGGAGGCGATCTTTCTGGGTTGAGAGGGTAATTGAATTGCCAGACTCAATGAGGCTTGAGCCTCTTTGAGAAAAAGGATGTCACTTATGCTGTATTGTGTTAGGCCACTCTGATGCAGAAGAGTTTAGGCCACAACTTGCATTCTCTTTTTCCATACAAACTGGATTACAGCTCCACTTTATAAGGATACAATCTAATCTATTGTGTCTTCCCAGTCAGCATTTCTTGGTTCATACAAACTGCTTGCAACTGTATATCTCAGAGGCAAGACTTCAGATTCACTATTCACATATTGCTACAATTATTTTTTTAAGCATCAGAAGGTGACAATGAAGTATTCTAACTTCCTGCTGTTTTCAAGAGGACATTTATGTTTAACTTCGCTGCTTTAAATGGAGCCTTCAAATTGCAAAACAAAGGATATATAGTTTAGGTGCCATCTTAGTTCTCTTCCTTTAGAAAGAAAGAAGGAAAAAAAGGAAATGTTTAGCTGTTGCAGGAGAAAACTTATTTTCTTAGTTCCTCTGAAATACAGTCAGGAGTGATCTTAGGATTTTGCGTCCTCCTTTCCCGGCATTGATATCTCAAAGCATGAAGGATGTATTAGAGCGGAGCTCCAACACCCGTCATCCTCTAGGGCTGGTTCAGTCAAATATTCTACAGCAGTGGGAAGTCCTGCAGCTTTCCAGAAGCAACTCTCAGCCAAAACACTTGCTGCCTGACCACCTTTAAGCAGAACTGTGAGGCCAGAGGGAGCTGTCCGTTGAAAACCAAGAGCTGCTTATGTAATATACCTTTTTGCTGCTTAGTGAGACAGTTCTGGAGCTTTTTGTTATCAGGCACCTTTACAGTTGAGTAATTGCTTTGGAAAACTTCTGTTAGTGCAGTTTAGGCATAGAAATCAGTGGGTATTAACTTGTGTTATGTGGCACAAGCATGAGAAGTGACTGACTCAGCCTTTATAGTCTGAGTCTATAATGAAGAATTGGGGATGTGGAAGTCTGTTTTGTGATATCTGTACTCAGTCACACCTCCTGTCGCTGCAACCCTTTGTTACTAGCTCTCACATTTTTTATCTCAAGTCTTGCAGTATTACTATGACTCCTAACATCAATCCTACAGATTTCTGCTTATTTGAAAGAACCGTCTCCCATGTTGCTTAATAATAAAGACAAACTGGTCTGAGCTGGCATGGCAGCGTTTCCTAACAGACTTTGTACGTGTATGTAAGGCTTCTGTTGTCCAGTCTTTCTGAGAAAACCCAAGCCAGACTGCCCTCTGAAGAAAGGGTTGTTCCTGGCTGTGGGTAGAGTGCTGTTAGGGAAATGATGGAGGGAGAACTGAATGCCAGAAAAAGTGCAGGAGAAATAGCGGACACCCAAGAGTTAAGTCTTAGGATTTCAGAGGAATATTTAGGTTAAGAAGAAAATAAAGGAAATGGTTTTAAGGAAGAGAGGGAAGAGGGAAGGAACTGGAGAACAGCGATGGATACCAAGGGATAAGGGGTGAATCTGAAGTTTGGGATGCTGAAAGATTAAGAGAAATGAGAAAGAAGTAAAAGTGGGTAGACCAAGGAAAGTGAAAGACAAAAGACTGTGGGATCATTAAGAGCAAATTAAATGAAGGAAAGATTGTAAGGAAGAAAGGATGGTGAGAGAGACAGAATTATGACAGGTGAGAGAAACAGAATGGTGGTTTCTCTGTGCCAGAGGAACTCTGAGTAAATTAACAAAGGACATCTATATGCCATTGGAAAGACTGTAGAAAATCATGAGTCACAGTTCATATGTAAAATACTGTAAGTGGGATACTGTTAATACAACGAGGGATTGTAGAAGTCAGAAAGCTGCTGGATGATTGGTAATAATTATATACAGATATGCATCACAATTAATCTTTAAGTGCTACTTTGAGGCCCCAGGTTTTTGAAAGTGCTTTTTAATTCAGCTTTCTCTGTTAATCTTTGTATATTTCAGGTCACTAAATACAAAAAACATTTAAAAGAAAAAGTAGTAATGGTGTTAAATTGATGTACTTGAAACAGTGACTTTTCTTGAGATGTCTGTTTGTACTTAGTGTAATGGAATGGCTGACAGCTGGTTTCAGTTGCCATAGTATAATTATGTAGAATAGACTTTTGCGATGACACTATGTCAATTAAAGAATCTCTCACATTCCAGACTACAAAGGACAAAATGACAGTACAAGATACTTCTTCCGTTCTTTTTCATAAAAAGATAGTGACACTGTGTGAAATTACAGTCCTGTTATGATGACATAAGTCAAATGATGTGAAAGATTTCTGGATGGATTAAAAATCATCAGCATTATAATAAAGAATATATATGATTTGATAAGCTGCTGTTATGTTTTGTTCATTCTACTTTGTAAGATATTTTGGTGGGGATGGCTGACGTGGTGGGGGGGTTTTCTTGTTGCACTTGAACTGCTGTGCATCAGAGTGAAAATTGCTACTTACATAACAATATGCAGTTTTAAATAGTGATTCTTTGGTATGTGAAGATATTTTAAGCCAATAAATGTTAAAGCCAAAAGCCATCACACAATATGAACTAGGATAGAAGGAGGTGAAATTTTTCTGTATTTTTGGTATGTCTTCTTTTCTCAGAGGAAAGGGAAATTAACACTTTCTTCTTTTCTTTTAAAGCATTCATTCTATCCTAAAATTCTTGCAAAGTCAATGTTTTCATTTTTTTACACAAGGCACAACAATGCATATTCTTCATTGTTTTTAAGAAAATTGCAGCATCACAGCTCTGATGCATGTGGAACTCATATAAAAAACTCTTAAATTAAGTGAAAGAAAAGATTCTTCTGTAAGCATTTCCTGATAGTGAATGCAATTTCTTCTGGTCCCTCCATATTGATCCTATGTGTTTTAATTGTTTTTACTTGCAAAAAACTGTCTCATTTGCATGCAAATTATATAATGCTTCCAAATGATACATGTGGAGATCCTCCTCCGCCTGGTTTTCGCTGATTATTGATGTCTGTTTAAGACTTGTTACTGTTCTGTGTGTTAGCAATGTAGTATTTATTGACATTTTGATGTAGGAAACCACAAAACATCTTATCCAGCTAGATTAATTTATTTCTGTGGCAGTGCACAGGAAAAGAGATTCTATGAGCAAAAGCATGAGCAGGCATTTATCTCTTTTAAAAAAATTAAAAACATTCTAGTTCTGGACTTGCTTCCTTTGTGACGTCTGTAAGAAACTAGCCAGCTGAGTCATCTTATTATTTCAGCGTCTTTAAAAAAAAAAAAAAAAAAAAAACAAAAAAAACTCCAGACTACTAAGGTAGTTTGCATCATTCCATGCCCTGAAGTAACTTTGTCATTTTAATACAAGTTCTGTCTCCGTTTAAATCTGATCCCTTCTTCTGTAAAACATGTGGTGTTTAGCTATCGGCTTGCTGTGTCAGCTCCTCGTGTGTTCTGTGCACTGCCTAGTACACCATGGTTTTGTGAAATAAAAACAGTTGATCGTATTTTTTATGAACTATGAATATTCTGTGAATGTTTTGCCTTTAATACTACTGGTAGTTGTAATGAGCGTTAATGTATGTTTTTGATTTAAAAACACACATATATGTTTTATAAGAACAAAGTGTTTATAACTAATTGTTTATGACACTGTGCAAATGCTGCAGACTCTTTTGGCGGGAGTAACTATGACTCTCTTAGTTACTAACTGGGCTTTAATCGGCTGTGTCACCTCCTCGTGGTCCCGCCGGATACCCCTAACGGGGGAACCAAGTGCACAGCTGTCCCAGCAGTGATTGTGGCGACTTTTAGTTGCCCTCGCCCTGTCGAAGGCTCCTTTCGAGCTTCGGCAGTAAAGGGGGGGCCAATTGGCAGTCAAACCCGCATCTCAGCCCCCCCTCAACGCCATTGCCCAATGGCGATTATAATAATTCGGGCGTGGTGGCGGTCCTGACGACCGTCACCGACGTGGCTCTGGCCTGCCCGGGGAACAGGTCAACCACAACTTACCGGACGTGACACGGCTTGCCGACTGCATGAGCGGGGTCCGGCTTTGCTTGTCTTACCCCGTCGGCTACGCGAGCGCTTGATGGCCAGGGGAGACCTATCCAGTGGTTCCCTCCTGAGCCAGCGTCTGCGCTCTCCCGGGCGTTGCTTTAGGGCATGGGCCCTGTGAGGTCCTCTGGCCTCGCGTGAGGTAGCAGGACCAAGTGGTGGCAGCCTACCGCCTGACCTAGCTCGGTAGATCAGGCTTGCCGATATAAACCTTTAGTTCACTAAAGCAGAGTAAAATTCTTCACATAGACGGTGAGTCTGCTCAGTCTTCCGGAACCGCTGGACCTCTGTCTATGCTTTACCCTGGTTGTGAGCTGGAGGGACGTTGGTGGCGATTGGCACATCTGTGGGGCATAAAATCGGGCAGCCTAATGTACCATCGGCTGTACCAAGCCCCTAAATCCGGCACTTCCATCTAGACGCAGATGTGGCCTTCGTTCTCCAGATGACCTTCACTGGCTTTGACGTGGGTGGACGGGCCGCCTCCCAAATTTAACTCGGAAAAGGAGCCCCATCGTGGGGTTCGATAAATATATAGTAATACAGTGGTTTGCAATTGTGTGACAGTTTGTATAACACCATCTAGTGTAACTCACTAGATTATACTCTTATTTCCTTGCTAGTTTTTTGTCAAGTGTTGGAAAACTTTTTTCTAATAGTAGCTGATATGTTAGAGAATATATTGACACAGTGAAAGGAGGAGAAATGAATAAATAGAATGGAAGGACAAAGAAGTGAAGTGGCTCAGAGGTGATCTCCTGAGGTCTTGCCCAGGCTCTTTCTCTGCGCTAGCCTGTGCCCTGGGTATCAGGAAGGTTGCTAATGAGCTTGCTCCCCTAACCACTGCACAGAGGAATGGTAGCAGCATGTGGCTGTATGCTTTCACTGGTAGTGACAGAATTGATGGGAATCAGAAAAGTGGTTACTCTGGTGTTCTGGAAGATGAAAACTGGGGCACAGGGTGGTAGAGGAGAGAGGGAACTGCAGCATACAGAGTGGCTTTCTTGTTGACGGGCAGGGAAACCAGGTGAGCACTGAACCTGAGTTTCCCTTTCCTCTATAGAGGTGTCTCCTTTAGCATGGCTGGAGCACACTGGTGAAGCAGCGCAGACGACTTGTCCTGTTGCCATTGTCGTGCTTCTCCCACAGATAAAAGGAACGCTTTGGACTTCAGGTCTGACAGCCTTTTTATTTATCATTAAAACTCCTTTCAGATGTTAAGACTGGAAGACGTATACTTCTTGATACATTTTATATAATGCCTTAATATTTAGTATGTTTATATGTACTATATGTCTTTCATGCGCTCTTTTCAAGAGGGCAGGGTACCTAAACCTTGTCTGCTTCTGTGCCGCCACTAGTAGGAATAGTAACAGCAACTCATGATCATGATATCAACATCTCATAACTTCTCAAACCAGCATCTCAGTTTCATATACTCCATCGTGTTTCCCCCAGATTAAGAGTCCGGTGGCACTTGGCCTAACCCACGTTAAGACTTCAATCTCAGCTTCCTGCTTAGCTAATTCTAGCATGATGTCCGGAGATATCTTTCCCTGGATATCCCTTCAGTAAGGTAGGATCTTGGTCTTATACCCAAAGTGACCCTGGTCCCATCTCTCTGAAGTCACATGGCTACTTTAAATTCCCCTTTCTTCTTTCTCTACCTTGCTGCTGCCTCAGTTCACTGCTGTGACACAGCTTCAGAGGGATAGTTCTCCTATATCTACACTCCATGACATAGCTCTGCTCAAGTTTTGGCTTGACTTTGCAGAACAAAATAAAATGCCAGTTGTGTTGACGTTGTCTGTAATAGCAGAGCTCAAGTGTGGAGAGATACTTTACAGGTAGGCAATAAAATTAAATCTAAAAAGGAGCAATTTAACAGCTTTGCTTTCTAGGCATAATAACTAGCTTTGTATATTGATTTTAATTACAAAGCCTAAAAAGGTAGGAAATCCTTAATTAAGTTACTTAAATGAAAGTGTGTGTTATTTTAATTGTTTTCATTGAACTAGAGTCAAAGATAAAAATAATAATCCTGGACAATGCAAGAAGGGAAAATAAAGCTCTTATACTTAATGAAATATTAAACCAAACAAAAATTCTTTGAAAATCATTCGATCTGTAAGTTAATGAGGAAAATCACTATTATTAGTTTTCAGTTGTTCCTTTCGAGTGAAAAAAGGAGGGACTTGATGCAATTGCCTGTGGAATAGACATCTCGTGCTACTTAAGATGCTCTAGATGCTGCTTTAGAAAGACATGGATCTCCTGCAGTGATTGCGTTACCTCTGCCATCTGCATGGGGATATGATGGACAGACTGGGACATCTCCAGTACAACTAGACTTCTGTGTTTCGGCAGCTGAATTGAGCTCATAATGTCCTTACTGGCCATTTTTTAACAGCTTTAATGATCTTGGATGTATTACAAAAATATCACCTAGCTGATAGAGCAAATGTATTTGCTAAAACATACGACTTCTGTTTAACTAATATTCCTTTATATTGTGAGAATGGAATAAATGAGAATGACAAAACACCGAACCAGCCACCACAGGCAAAACAGTTGAAAGAAGTGTCTCCCAGAACAGCTCGATAAGGGGATTGCTTGTTCAGCCAGGACTAGAATTTCCATGGATTTTCATAGTCTCTAAGAAAATTCTATGAAAATACACACAGGTATCTGTTTGGTGTTGCCAGGTGATGGACAAGGGTTCATGCTGTGGAGTAGACAGCATCTGTAAGGTAAAGGTCCTCTGCAAATTTAGATTACCTCCACAAATGTGTTTCTTAAACATTGGCATTCTCTTGTGAATCCCTTGCTCTGTCTGTAGCATCTGGTTTAACTTTAAGAATGTTATGCTCAGTCTTTTAATATGCCTGTGGGTAAATTTGAACTTCCCAGACCAAACCTAAATCTTGTTCTTCATTGCTTGTTATATAGCCAATCTCAACACTGGTATTTTTATTCATAACTGTATTTTCACTGTGTGGTGTAGTGTTCCCTTTGATAAAACTCTTCTATATACATTACCGTACTTGACAGAAAGTAATCTGTGGCATTATGTAGGGTCTGCTGTGATTGAGTCCTTCATGTGCTATGAACTCTATATCTTCTGGTTTTCCTGAGTCAGCTGTCCTCCTGGGACAGAGTGACAAAGAAGGAGATTTTACTATGATAAAACATTTATTTCAAGTTAATGATGATTATTGGAGATTAGAATGTGGGAGAGGTGGATGGAAGAGGAGGGAAACATACTGTTTCATCTCTTACTTATTACTAGTTTGGAGAAAGTGAGGGTGAGATCCTAGCATTAATTTCTTGTTGAAGAAACTTTTGTGGAACCTCAGCCTTGTGCTAACTCTGCGTGGTAGTGTATCATCTTCCTCTGAATAGCAGTGGCCTTAGAAAACTCCAGCAATACTTCCTGGACTTCCCTTGGTGGGATTTTTGGTGGGGCTGGGGAGTGGGCAAATGAGGAAAAAAAAAAATGGAGCCCACAATTAAGTAAACTTTTGTATTGGCCATACAGAAGAAAAGGTGGAAAAGAGGGTGTAGAAGGTTTGCTTCAATTCGGCTCTAATTTCATTAATGTAAATGGAACTATGTGAAAATTTAGCACACATTAGATATAATGCAGAACTGCTGTCAGTACTTCACCTCTGAATGACATTTCAGTTCACTGCTGCCATTTCCTCTGATGCTTCCTCCTAACAGAATGATGCAGGCTAAGCTAAAATGGGTTATTTTCTCACTATACCAGGCTCCAGAACTGCCCGTTGCTCAGTTTTTTATTAGGGGAAGAAAATCTTGCTAATTCTTGTATGTCAGGAAGCTCTTTCTTCTCTGAAGGTGTGCGCTGAATATTGAGAACCTGCTAAGTAGTGACAATCTGAGTTGTACATAACCTCTTTAATCAGTTCCCTGTTTTGCTACTTAGGAAAGTAAATGTCTGTCCAGTAGCTCAATAGCTACAGTTACACAGGAAACCTACTTCTATTCTCATCACAGGTCTGGGACAATTGGTGCTACTGAGCTGGTGTGAAGGACAGGCATATCTGCAGAGATGATGTGCACACGTATAAAACAAACTTTTCATACCCTGTGCCATGAGGAAATGATGATCTAACTGGCCCTTTCTGGTCAGCCATCCAACAAGGGTTACAGTTCAGCTACTGCCTAATTGACCTGGAAACGGAGAAAGCATTTACAAGTACATAACGCAGGCACAGTGTTTTTCTAACGTAGATTTGGTAAACCACTAAAAATCCTGCAAACACATCAGATTAATTTGAAAAATTGTTATACCTTAAAATAAAAGTTTTATCTTAGCATAATCAACATTTTTTCTGGCTTTTGTTTGCAGTCCTTTTGAAATTTTATGGAATATATATGGGAAATATTTGTGCATATAAATAATGTCTGCAGTATCTATTATCTTTATGTTATTTTACTGGTCAGCTAAAGAAAAACTATTTTGCATTTCCTCTTGAATTTTTGCTTCCTTGGTATTTGATTTTATCGTTGATTTTTGTTTTTGTTCAGAACTATTATGGAGCTGCCAAAATGATTCTTTCTGACAATCCCCTTGGCCTCACATGTGGAATGGTGTGTCCAACTTCTGATCTTTGTGTTGGTGGGTGCAATTTATATGCCACTGAAGAGGGACCGATTAATATTGGTGGATTGCAGCAGTTTGCTACTGAGGTAGGTAAGACTTGCACGTGGCTGAAATTCTTTGTGTATGTACCAACTAGTATTGTCTAAGTGGTTGCATTTGTTAATGATCTGTTCAAAAAGGTTGGTGATGCTAAAATAAAAGTGTGGAAAGTCAAAATAATTACCTCTTTTCTTACACTACATTCAGAAGCTTAGAAATGCTTTCATAATGGAATAGTTTATAGGAACATATGGCAAATTACTTGTGAACAAGATGACTCTTCACAAACACTTGTGGTTGAGACAATTTGTTGTAAATGAAAAGTTGATGTAAGCCAGATGAAAACATGGAAGTTACTGAAGTATGTTACACAGAAAAAAACTAAGTGCACCTGCTTTTGTAACTGCACATTAGGGAGATGCAGAACTGTTCTGGGTGTAGGGTAGTTCCTGTAGCAGAATATTTAACTCGTTCTCTCTTTGAACCCTGCTTGCTGTGAAGCTGTGCCCTCTGCAAGAATTCAAAGTCTGGAACAGGCTTTCTACAAACATTGTGGTAAAGGGAGACCTAGTGTCTCATACCAAATGGATGGTTGGAAGATTATATTAATTACTTTCCAGGAATACTTGGTGCTTTCTCATCTTCTTTTTTAAATCCCTCATTTTGTTTTAATTATTGCTTATGGATGAACTGTTTAGATGCCTTTCTGTTTTAAAAGGTGGGGTTTTTTTTTTAAGTAGCAAAGAATCTATTTCAGTATTTGAAGATAATTTCCTCCTGAGCACAGTGTGGTCTAGCACTTCTGAATTTTGGTGCATGAAAAACTTCACACACAATTTAGTGCATGCTTTTGAAAAGTCATAGAGAGAAGGAATCAATTCACATTTTACCCCGAATGTGTTATTTTCAAAAGAAGATATTATAAGATCTGCGATCAATAATAAAAAGAAGTGGCCATGCCCAAATGTTAACTTCACTGATCTCTCAGGAAGGAAAATTTAGTTGCATTTAATAATTTAAGATGCTACTAGTAGTAGAGGAGAAATGTGTCATTTATTTGTTCCTAATATATAATATGTAATGTAAGCTTATAATTATGTATTAATGTATGACAGTTTCCAAATCTATTCTCTTGTCTTTCCTCAATCTGTGATTTCCAACATAAAACCTGAGAAGCTGCACGGCCAGTGTGCATTTGTGTTGCAATGAAATGAAGGTGTTACACTTTAGACCTTACCTGAGCCAAATAATAATTTAGTGAATAATAAATTTGTTGAGCAATGCTGATTCAGGCAGTTCAGACTATTTCTGTGACTACTTCCAAACCTTGAAAATGGGCAACACTTTCCAAACAAGCTATTTTACCTTTCCATTTTCAAGCAACTGTTTCAATTTCTTCTTCATTTTTGTAAAGGCTAAAGTAATTCTTGTATGGATTGGCCCATTTTGCTTTGGGGCAAAGCAGAAGTTTCAGATGATTCAGACTTTTTTGCTATTCTATTTTGCCAAAAACAAATAATTTCAGGTTGACCTTAAATATATGTCTGTACAGATCATCTAGATAGATATAGAAGCATGCACATGTTCATATGTGCAAATTTGTCAGTTCATAAAAGTAGATGTGCATATATATACACATATATACATATACACTCTTCATTTTGGCCATGGAAGCAAGAAGGTTCATTACTTGCCTAGATTGATGTTAGGATGTTTTCTGAAGGGTGTTTGATGTGCGCATGTGGGTTACTTATGACTGTACAGATTCAGTGCTCAAGATTTCAGTCTGCAGAAAAAAGACACCGCTGCTAATTTGTTAACTTCCTTTGTGGGTGTGGAGAAGTTGTACGGTCTCAGTCAGATTGTACAAATTGTACAGATTCACAATCTCAACTGGCACCTCTTCTGATCTATCTGAAATATCTTTAGGTAAAATTTGTGTTCTTGGTCTTTGCACAAGTGAGGCAGGTGTGGCTGTGTATAAAAGCATGTATTAAGATTGCACATTTCTGTACAATCCATAGCTAATGACATGTCCTAGTTCTGTATCTTGAGCCATTTGGCAGATCATGTTTACAAACATGACATGAAATTCCAGTCACCTTTTCAAAACCTGAGAATAAAGCTTTGTAGGACAGACAAAAATAAGAGATTCGAACCAATCTGGAAGTAACAGATGATACGTCTGTAAGTCCAGATTTTTCCTCTGCTGTCATTCATAGACTTCACACCCCCTTTTTCGGTGTCCATGGATTATGACTCCATGAGCAAACATTGCTACCTGCTGTGGTGCTTCTCCTCTTCTTCAGTTTGTACACCTCCTTTCTTCTTTCCAGGAGACTTGCAAAGCTTCTGTAGTACCTGCTTAACTTAACTGCTTCTGAACCTTCTCTCTCCTTTACCGTTTAAATAGCCACTTCAATTTTCCTGAGATTTGAGCGTGCAAGAGTGGAATCGGTTTGGACCAGAGTTCTCGTTTATAGGGCTAGGCCAGAGACACCAAACTGTATTTGTTCCACCTGTATTTTGAATAGTTGGGTTTTGTCAAATGAGACAATCTTGTCAGCTCTTCTTCTCATGACCTTTATTCCTTATATGTAAACGCTTAATATTTGCTGAAGGGGAAAAACTTACTAAAAAAAAAAATTAAACAACTGTCAAGTAGATGAAAAATGTTAGTGAAATATTGTTGTTTAGAAACCAAATGCAAGTAATATCTGTTAAAACTTGATTTGTGTCTCCTTTTAGCGTTAGTGCTATGATTAATAGGGAGGAATTATGGCTTGATAGATATTGCTAAATATCTGCCATTTTTCTTCAAAAATCTTTAGAAATCTATTGAAGCTCAGTGCTAGCACAATGATTGATACTAAAACTGTAGCACAGGATGAAAAGCTCAGAATGGCTTTCCTCGCAATGTTTTAAGTTTGTTTAAAGTGATATATTAGTGTCCACAGTTCTAAGAAAATTAAAATTGTTACATGGATGTATTCAGCACTAACAAAAAAATTTCAGTAAATTTTATCCTTACTATTTTTATAGTATCCTAAAATATATTTTTTAAAATTAGTTGTTAATAACCTTTAGATTTGCTGCCATTTCACAAAGAACTTGTATGTATTGTGGTATTTATAATTAGCAATAATACTCACTTTTGTAATTTTTTTTTTTTAAGCTTTCGTTCAGTTAATTTTTACTATGAAAGGCAAAAGACCTGTTTGGTAACTGACTTGTAGAGATCTTGGAAGTAATGTATATGGTATGTATAGCTGAAAGACATAAAACAGAATTAGTGTTTCCATGTAACAATTATTATAAAAATATTAATTAAGATACTGGAAAAAAAAGTTACTACTGCAATACAAAAATTGGACCAGATACTGTAGGCAAAATGTGTCCAGAGCTTTACCTATATAAGTAACTTAGCAAATTGTTTGATTTAGCTGTGCAACATGTGTTACTGTTAATGAGAGCTGCATGGTAATTCTCATGCACTGTATAATAGTTTGTCCCACGGGGGCTTATTTACTGAAAACTCCATTGTGCATAAAGCCAATTTTAGTTTTTTTTTTTTCCCATGGAATTAGTCTGAGGATCATACACTTGACGCATTACAAGGGAGAGCAGTAATAAAAAGGCACAACTGCTAGCTGAGATAAAAGATATAATTGCAGTAAAGCAGAAATGTGGGTTTAAAATGGAAAATATATGGGTGTGACGTGTGCCCCTTTGTGTTTCTGAACAATGACTGATCATCTGTTCATACTGCAGATAAAACTCCTAATTGTAAAATATTTGTCTTGCATACGGTAGAACACAAAACACGGCACTGCACACCTCCTACATTTTCCTTCTGCCCGTCTATGCAGCTTTGTAACTATATTAGCCTCATCTGCAAAATAAATTGTAATCCAATCGGGGAAAAAAATATGGATTTTGACAATTACTGTTCAAATGGAATAAAAGGAAGTGTCCATTTGTATTTGTGATGTAGAATGTGTATGCTGGGATGCAGTTACCACGGTAACTGTTGCGTCTAGAGAATAACATGGAGTAAAAGCTCACTGTTATAAATGATGAGTGTCAAGTGTAGGTTACACCTGCTGCTGCACAGGTCAAAATTATATTAATGTCTTTGTCTCCTTTGCTCAAGTAGTTTAAAATCAGGAAACATCTCTGTTTTTCAAGATTGCAAGTTCAGTGAAACTATACTGAGATTATAGTGACGATACATGCAGTGATGAGCTATATGCCTGTCAGTTCCACAGAATGTACTGAAATTGGTAGTTACTCAAATACAAGTTTGTACGCTTGGAGTAAAGAAGAACTGTGATTTGTTACATTGTCTGTTGTGGTATTAGTAGGAAGCCCTCAAAATCTTACATTTCTGCATAGATATTACTGAGTTTAAAGGGTTTGTAGTGTTTTCAGTTAATCATTCTGAACGAAGCAGCATAAGCTAAATGCAAAATGTATTATTTTAATCTGTGTGTGCTAGAAGGAGATACTAGATCATTTAGTACTGTGACTCTCGTGCCGTTTCTGGTGCCTTGTTCCTCTCTGGAGATGTGTTCTGACTGTTATAGCAGAAAGCAACTGGAAAAGGAAACTTGATACGTTTTTTTTTCCTAGCAGATGCACTGTATGAGCTTGCTTGCTGTTTACCTGGTGGCATCTCATCTCATCTCAGCAGCGAAGCTGGGAGGTGGGCTGTGTCGAGGCCTGCTGGAGGAGGGTGGCCCCACTGAGTAATGACCCGCTTTCTCAGGGTGAAGAAGCCACATGGCTTCCCCCTGAGGGAAGGCTTCAGAGAGGTATTCTGATGCCTCGGGCTCAGGGTCTTTCTGTTGTGTATTGTCACTTTTAACTGGTCTCACGGGCAAGATGGTTCCCAGGGAGCCACAGCTCCTGACATCTGTCTGCTTCAGGTGCTGCTGTGAGGTCACCCTGCATTGGGGATGTCACAAGGCCTTGCCGTGGTTATCCCGTTCCCTGGATGCTGACCCTGGCAGCGCCAGCACGGAGGGGCATACTGCTGCCCATCAGTGTTGGAGCATTGCTGGAGGCAGCTACGACACCAGGACAAACAGAAAGGAAACTCTATTTGTCAGTACTATTTATTTTTATTTTAGCACATCTTTAAGCTATTTACACTCTTAAGCTGAAATCTAAAAGTAGCAAATATAAAATTTTAAGCTTGTTTGAAGGGGATAGTATAGCCTCCTAAGGCTATGGTGCAGGTCAAGAGTCTGAGGACTCTGGACTTCTCAGGCCGATGCAGAAACACTTAGTGATGCTTGGACAAGTTACATAATGTCTGTAAAGTATACTTTACGGAAGTCTAAACAGCCTGAGCTTTATAAGGCATTTAAATGAATATTGCCATGCCCTTTTTAAGGATGGGATTTATGAGATAGTGAGATACGGACTCCGCAATGTGTTTGGTCCATGGACTTTGTTAGGACCAGGTTAATATTAAAATATAGTCATTATTTCAGTTTGGAAGGTCTTTAAAGAGATGTTTTAAGCCCTAGTTTTGTAATTACCTTACCTTACCTTCTTAAATAAAAGTTTACAACATTACATCTTTAAGTGTTAATTATGGAGGGAGGACCAATCAGTTCTCCTAAATAGCTCATGTTTGTGGAAAAATATTTCCTGTACCTCCTGTGCTATCCGTTGCAGGTAAATGAAATTAATTGTGTGATAATATAATTTTGATAACTTCAAGATGGTTACTGAGCATGCAGTTTGCTTCTTTTTTTATTAAAATTTACGCAGAATGTTATTTTCTCCTTTAAATAATGTATATCAGTCTACAAATAGAGGACCAGTGGGAAAGTGTGAAAATAACACAATCAGTTCCTAAATGTTATTCAATTCGGTACCTGCGTTTTTCTTTCTGTGCACTAGCACAATCTGATAACAATTCAGAATATACTAGTGTGTGATCCTAAAATAAATATCAGCTAGGTGCTCGTGTCTGCATCAGTAGCTGTTTGGTGTCACATCATCTTAGTGAAGGATATTTAAAGGCAGCCTAACTAATGAACCTATTTCTATAGCCTTTTAAGTGTGAGAGCAAACATTTAGTAAAGTAAGTTCTGACTTTATCACTAATAGGTGAAATTTTCTAAATGCCTTTTCCATTTTGCAAATCTCTTGCATTTCATCCTTCTGTTGGTGAAAGTCTTGTGAAAAAGATGAGTGATTAAACAGATCTTAAGAGGAGACTTCACTTAGGAAATGTAACTTTCGCTGTGTGTACTGGAGACTACCGAACTTGTTTTTTAGCAGCTTATCATGTTTTAGCTGAAGGGTTTTCTATATTTTAATACTGAGTTGAACTTTCAGTTTTTCACTGTTTTTATTGAACAAGTTCTCTGTGTGATAGTCCAAAGATAATTTAGATAAAGATGAATTAGAACAAAATTATCTGATCATATTTGAATTCTGCAAATAGAGAAGAATATCTACAATATATTCCTCTAAGAAATAGAGAAACTCAAAGTTTATGACTGAAGTGAGTAATATTAAATTTATTCTAATTTATATAAAAATGTAGATAACGCTTCTGAATAACAGTTGTAACCTGGTCTAATGATTTGAAGTGGTCTAAATTCATTTAAATTATGCTTACTGTGGCATAAAATTATTTTGTCATGTTGGCAAAAGGCATTTCTCTGACTTAACCAGCGCATTCCTTCCAAATGATACATCTTTTCACCAAAACTTGCTAATACTAGAATTGTCTAGTGAAAAAGAGAACTCAAATTTTATAACAAAAGCAGAACAACACTTTTTTTAATCTCCCCTCTCCTTATTCTAAAAAAGCTAAAATGAGTTGGTTAAAACTTTTCCAGGAGAATTCAACTTGAATTAGATGCTCAGCCACCAAAACAGCTGGTCTGGTGAAGTGATAACTCATGATGGATTTTGATAATGGACAATACTGTGAAACTTTAACGCAAGCTTGTAATAGCCTACAGTGACTGGAATTATGTGCTTTAGTTTGAGTATGCAGAATATTTCGGGGCAAGAGCCAACCCTATTGCAAAGAGAGGGTGTTTGACTCATGAGTCAAGGGAGAAGAAAGAATAAAATAACCCCAAAATTTCACCCTGGAGAAAATATTGCACAAGACTCACACCTTTACATGTAAAGTAATGCAAATAGGGAAACATGTATTTTGTCAATGCCTGAATCAGGAGATGGTTAATTCCAGTTGCTGGAACTTTGGTCTTAGTAGAATGAATCAACTATTTGGTTTGACTAAATCGTATCTCACTTGAGGACAAAGTGTCTATCACATGGCTTGAGCTTATTGGCAGAGGGAAGTGCTGTTTTTTCTGGTGCAAATATGAGTATGTTTGAGGAGTGTTGAATCCAGCCTAATAACTGGCACTGTTACAGGGGAAGCAAGTGTAAAAACAGTGTAGAAGTATTGATGTCTAGGGCTGGAAGAAGGAGAAAAGGATTTGTTCTGTCACTCACTACCTTCTTGTACCTGCCACATACAAATAAATTGGCAGAAACTTTTCTCTTCTGCAAGCTGAAATCCTGTATATAAACTTTATAAACCTATGTATTTTGCAAACTTGGGCTATCCTTTCTGTGGACCCTAATGGACATGAAGCATAGGAAGTGGACTGAATCTCTGTGGGTTTAGTTTGAGTAGGGCCTGGAGGGTGAAGTAATGGCTATTGGAAATGATAGAATAAAAAGGTAAATAATAAATGCCTAGTGTTATTAATATCTATTAATCTGTCTAATCTGTTTTGTGTATGTTTAAGAGAAGGAAGGATGGACAGAAGGGAATGAGGACTGACTCTTGCCACTGAGAGGTCCAACTTTAAAATTCATTATTTTGTCTCATTCTCCTGAATGGGTCTTGGTCACAAGAAAAGAAAAAGAAATTTCAAAACAGAAATGAAATAATGCTTTTGAATGTAGAAAAGGAAGACGCTAGTAGAAAACTTGCATCCTGACAGAGATGAAGAGCAGAGAAGTCAGAGCAGAGAAAAAAATGGAGAGGCCAGTTGCTTGTAATGTGACATAGAACGCTTACAAAGTAGTCATCTCTGCACACCAAAAGATTTCTACAGAAGAATTCAGGGATATTTAATTAGGTGAATTACAGTGTAGTGAAACTTCATGATGAGGTGAGTAATAACCTTTTGAAATGCATTGAGGCAGTTTGCTATTTTCACGTAGTTACCCTGCCAGCCTTAATAGGCAAAACTGCCATTGAATTCCAGATGGCAAGATATAACCATACAAGCTGGCTGTGCTGTATAAGGGCAGTTTCACCCTATTTGCAAAGAGGCAGAATTAAAATTGACCATTCAGCCTGAACTGCTACGATTTCCTGCATGAGTGCTTGGTTTCTGAAGCTTAACAGCGCACTACAATAATGCTGGGTTTTAATATAACATTTAGTTGATGGGTATGACTATTGTTCAATAATAAATTTAAAAAAATTGTATAACAATAAAGTAAATTTAGTAATAAATTTATTTAATATGTGCATAATCATAGTGTTTAATAAACACATTAAATATGCTAGTTACATAATTTGTATTACTGACTAGCCTTCTCAAACAAGTGCATGAGACTTTAATGGAAATTTGGTACCGTTCAAGCTATTTCTATGTGAATGTAACAAAGCAGACATTTAAAAAATATCCTATTCCATTTTGGTTATCACAGTCTAGCTTCACGGTACAATATAAGCTCTTCAGCCTGTGAAATCCATTAATAACCACATTAAACCTTCCCATATTGTATGAATTGTCAGGTATAAATGATTCTTTTTTTAAAACAATTATCTATCTCTTGCTTCTTGCAGTTTGTTAAAATGCTGTGCCAATTTACAAAGAGTAGGGAAATTTGACACAGAAATTTCAGAGGGGGAAGGAACTAATCATTGGTTTACCTAGCACGAGTGCTCAAGTGTGCATGAAGAAAACGAACATTGATTCAAAACATAAATGAAAAATTCTATTCATGAGTTGATTGTGCCAAAGTTTATCTTGAAAAACCCTTCCTTCTCCAGTTCTGAGGAAAATAAAAACTGGAAACAAACTAAGGAGTTTAGAGCTGATATTTATTAAGACTATTGACAATGCGTGTATTTTAGAGGGCTAGTTATTGCATGTGAAAAACAGTCCTGCTTTGGAATAGATGAGGAACAGTGCTATCTTTTGGTTGCGTAGAGGCAGCCCACAACTCGTTGTGGTATGACTGAGAATTGCAGTGCAATGCTGTATCCTTTTGGTATAACTTTGTGCTTTTGCTACAAAGGTATGCTCCTTAGGATAAATACTTTTCCCTTAATGCCCAAAAGAAAAGGGAGCTGTAACTATGCCCTTCCATGCTCCTAATCTTTAATAGCCTGTAAGGGCTCTATTCCTTCCTTTTAATAGGTTATACAAGACAGAGATTCTTTTCCTTCCCCTACTTGCAGAGAACAGTGAAGTCTAACTTGGTTAATTTAGAATACCTCTGTTTTAGCCTCTTAACCCGTGTGCCTGAGTAAAGAATGGATTTAGTGCAAATCCAAAATAAACTGTATGACATTGCAACTAGATTAGGACTCCACTGTGCTAGGTTCTGTACAAATACTTAATAATGGTTGAAGTCTGTGCCAAAGTACTTCTAATAGTCAAGATAGAAAGGTGCAAATCATCTCCATTTTATAGGTGAAGAACTGAGACATGGAGAAAAAGGCCTAACTTTCAGGTATGGGATGCCTAAAATTTTTGGATGCTCAATTAAAAAGTGAACATTTGAAATAGATGAGCTATTTTATGCTGATGATGACCTATTAACATGAAACAAGTCCTGTTAGAATTGTCAGAGAGGAGGCATCTGAATAGCAGAGCTCAAAGGGTTGTGATCAGTGGTGCAGAGTCTAGTTGGAGGCCTGTAGCTAGCAGTGTTCCCCAGGGGTCAATACTGGTTCCAGTCTTGTTTAACTTTATTCACCAATGACCTGGATGAAGGGACAGTGCACCCTCAGCAAGTTTGCTGATGATACAAAAATGGGAGGAGAGACTGATACACCAGAGGACTGTGCTGCCATTCAGAGGGGCCTGGACAGGCTGGAGAGATGGGCAGAAAGGAACTTCAGGAAGTTCCACAAAGGCAAGCGCAAGGTCCTGCACCTAGGGAGGAAGAACCCCTCGCACCAGTACAGGCTGACCTGCTGGAGAGCAGCTCTGCCGAGAAGGACCTGGGAGTCCTGGTGGACAACAAGTTGACCATGAATCAGCAATGTGCCCTTGTGGCCAAGAAGGCCAATGGTATCCTGGGGTGCATTAGGCAGAGTGTTGCCAGCAGGTCGAGGAAGGTGATCCTGCCCCTCTACTCAGCCCTGGTGAGGCCTCATCTGCAGTACTGTGTCCAGTGCTGGGCTTCCCAGTACAAGAGCTCCTGGAGCGAGTCCAGTGAAGGGCTGCTAAGATGATTAAGGGACTGGAGCATCTCTCCTATGAGGAAAGGCTGAGAGAGCTGGGCCTGTTGAACCTGGAGAAGAGAAGACTGAGGGTGGATCTGATGAATGTACATCTGAAGGGAGGGTGTCAAGAGGATGGGGCCAGACTCTTTTCATTGGTGCCCAGGGACAGGACAAGAGGCAACGGGCACAAACTCAAACACAGGAAGTTCTGTCTGAACATGAGGAGAAACTTATTTCCTGGGAGGGTGACAGAGCACTGGAACAGGTTGCCCAGAGAGGTAGTGGAGTCTCCATCTTTGGAGATACTCAAAAGCTGTCTGGATGCAGTCCTGGGCAATGTGCTCGAGGTGAACTCTGCTTGAGCAGGGGGTTGGTCTAGATGATCTCCAGAGGTTCCTTCCAACCTCAACCATTCTGTAATTCTGTGGTCTGAAGTGCGGCTTACCTTTGAAAATATACAGGTATTCCTTTTTTTTAAAAAAAAAAAAAAAAAAGCTTCCATCGTGTTACTCATAATCAAATTTAACAAGGCAACCTGTTGAATGTAACCTGTTGACTGTGTTTCTTTTCAGGTGTTTAAAGCTATGAATATTCCTCAGATTAGAAACCCTTCATTACCTCCTCTAAAAGAGATGCCTGAAGCCTATCATGTGAAGATAGCTCTCCTTGGTGCAGGACCTGCAAGTATAAGTTGTGCTTCTTTTCTGGCTCGATTGGGCTATTCAGATATCACCATATATGAAAAGCAGGAATATGTTGGTGGCTTAAGGTAAAAACAAACAGAAAACCACTGTTACCTGTGACTGAGGAAAGTATAGCAAAAAGATTGTGCAGATATTGTTTATACGTGATCCTTCTGCCTTTTTTAAAGGAATGGAAAATTTCAGATTTGGAAAGCTATATTTTATTTAAATAATTCATCATTCAGGCTAAGGTGGGTACATTTAAGGGTAACTTTAACTGAAAATTTGGTGGATATCTCCTATATTCTCTTCATGTGACTTATAAAAATTCTGAGGTTCTATTGATATTACCAAATTAACATTTCAGAAAATTGTCAGGAATCGTTTTCCCTGATCCAAAACATTTGAAACATGATGAAGTAGTTGTAGCCACGTGGAGTAAAATAACTAGTAGATGTTTAAAATGCTTTAAGAGGATTTTAATTTCATGGAGAAATTTAAATTTAGAATGCTTTTATGAACTTCTTCATGGAAATATAGATGACAGTGAATGAATCCATCACATCTACCTGGACTTGCAGCCTTAGTAAACTATCCTGTAAGAGGAAAATCAACCCACTGCAATTTCAACCTTCACCTAAGTGTAAAAAAGAAGTTTTCAGTAAATATTCAATTGTAAAAGCACCTTTGCATCTTACCTGTATGGTAAACACTTGGGTGATGTTTCCTTGCTTCAGGACATACAATGTCATGTCGTCTGTACTAGAAGAAGAATTTTTCTCAGAGTAACCATGATTGAGTTAAGTTTGTTGGAATCTCTAAATATAAGAGACAGTATTTCAGAAACTGACTAGTAGATACCAGCCCACCCAAAATTAAAATTTCATGTTTTAAAGATGTATTCACACTGAAGTTTTTGCGAATAAAGAAGTGAGAAGGAAGGGACAGAAAGAAGGGTGAGGCAATCACATTTCTCTTACTGCAGCATTGCTTTGATCAATAGAGTTGACACCGTTAATGAATTTGATCCATAATGTCAAATACTTATCCAGTGCTCTGGAAGATAGAGAATCAATGCTGGAAAAGTAGATCTGATTATGTGTGTTTTTTCCACTGAGATTCAAAAGTATTCTGCCTAATTATCAAGGTGTTAATATATAGGTATTTAACTATGTGAAAGTCTTTTACTAGAGCTTTTACCATTGAAGACTGCAAATTTAGTATATGAAACATCTATTCACCTAATGAGCAGCACGTTATGTTTTTATCAATACTGGATTTAAAATGAATTTAATTGCTTAAAAGTAGTAAGAAATAATGAGCTGTTCTTAACAATGAAACTTCACCTGAGACTTACGTAGGATCCAGCAATATAATGCTGTTATTAATTTTGAGGGAAATTAATGCAGTACTTTCCCCAGTCGCTTTCGGTGTATGATGGTGCTTGTATATTTGAGGAAGTGTGGTTTTAAGTTGCAGTTGTTTTCCATGTTTTAATTTGAACTTAAAATCAATTTTAGTCAGTTTTGTTCTATTGCAAAAAGCCTTACCCTAAGTTTTACTTGGTCTTTTGTTATCCTTTAACAGTCAAGCAGTGTGTTTTACTGTCTTTATACTTTTGACTCTGAAAAATGCATAACGATAATGGTCAAGTTTTACTTCCATTCATTGCAGAAAGTTTAATGTGTGGATTAAAGGTATCAGTTCCTTTTGTCCTTATTTTAATCTCGGGACAGAAGGAAACCTGACCTATGGCGGCAGTCATCCATTATTGCAGTTACAAGCCTTTGCAGTACATCTTTTAACAAGTCCAAGTTATTGATGGGCGTGTTCTTGTGGCTCCGTAAACTGTTGCAAACGGCTAACAAGACCAAATTAATTTTGTGTTCAGAATCAACTGTTTGAAAAGGCAGTGCTGCTTTGGCCCTTTTTAGTTTGCTCTGTCTTATTTTATGTGTTTTTAACTAGGCTCTCCCGTCACATACATAAAAGGTTGTAGCTAACTTGAGTAATATTCAGCTTATAGAAAGCTGTCTGGTGAGTTCAGTTCCTGAGTTCCCAAGGTATAACATGTAAGTTTAGCATAAGTCTGTGGTTGCCTGCACGTCTGAATTTTTCACCTTATTTCTTGTGCATAGATTTTCTTACATTTCACTATTTGCGCAAAATTTATGCGTTATGGTAGAGCTGACGTGAACAGATCACGCTCTTGCTTACAGCAAGCGAGCTTCACTGTTCATGCTCCTAGCTATGTCACTGGCTTAGAACATACCAAAATGTTTCTCTCGCTTGCCTGAAGGGGTGACCCTTGGGCAAAAGTAATTTGGGATCACCAAGAAACACCAAGCACCTTTAACTGGGATCAGATTTGAGGAAGACATGAATCCGTGGGACCCATCCAGAATTCTGTTCTTCTTCCTCCTGCGCCTCCACCCTGTTTTCTTCCTCTCTCTCTGCCTTTCTGACACTGCTGCTGCTGCTGAAAGAAATTGTAGCATAATTATTGATTTACAGGTTGACATTCATAAAATATTTATTTTCGTAGTAAAGTGCATGCGTGTGTCTGCACAGAACTGTGTGTATTTGCATATGCACATGTATATATGTTTCTATGTACGTATATGCATCTAGCGCAGAGCTGTAAATAAATTTTTAGTAAGAGCAAAAAAGTGTTTACAAATGGAGACAGTGCATAGCACAGCTGGTGCTGTTTTGGGCTTTTCTAAGAGTTAAGGACATGTCAGACCTTCAACAAATACACATATGACTTGTAAGATAGAAATTTCCTTTTTTAATTAGATTTCTTTATTGAATCTCTATTGTAGAATCATACTGATCTGTTATTCTCTGCCTCAGACACCTTTTTCCTTAGCATGACCTATGAAAATTGCATTGTTGTGATACATTCATTATGTCTGATATTTGGAACACTTTTAATTTCACACCAGTCTGGAAAGGTGCAAAATGATCAATATTAGAAATGATAAGAAGAAGGCACACTAACTTTTTAACAATATAACTGAGGTTGATGCAATTTAAAGTAAATAAAATCATTCTGGCCTGTCAAAATTAGATGTTAAAGGTGGCATGATCAATAACGATATATAAAATAAAGCTGACGAATCTCCTATGCCAGTGTTTTGTTATGGAAATCATAGATCTATTAATTTGACAACAGATTTTGCTGTTAGAAGCTTAGGAACATCTGGGAAGATACTTTACTTTTCTGCATATTCAGTCTTTTTATCTTTATTGAATAAAAGCATTACAAAGGACTTCAGTGTGTTTACTTGTACAGTTTACTTCTCTTCAAGAAGAAAAACATTGAATAATAAAAAATATTATGTCAAAAGGTAGACATGAGACTAAGAGCTGATATAAAATCACTGACTTTGCATATTCTGAAATATCATAACAAATTTATGAAGTAGAAATGGAGGAGGGTACAGGATTAATTACCATTGCTCAAAATAGCATATACAACATTTTTTAGTTTAGGAGAAATTTGATTCTTATTCGATGTCTTAATGAGTGACTGCTAGAAGATTGCCTTGCTTTAAGCAGCCAGGAGATTTTGTCTGAAATAGATGGCTTAAGTTCGGTGTTACATATTCGTTGTGGTGGACAAGAGTGGAGTTTAAACTCTTTTGCATCCAATTTTAACATCTGTTGCGTGGTTACCTGCAAGTATGGGCAGGGTTGGCCACAAGGTACTGTGTTCCTGGCCTGTGTTTTTATCATTGAGTGAATAGCGCTTTTTTGTCACTCTTTAGTCTCATAACTTTAAAAAAAAAAAAAAAAAAAAAAAAGAGAGAGAAAGAGAAGGGCTTCCCCACATTTCCATTCAAAGACATTAAAATTATCTTAAATGTGTTTTTATAAGTATTTAATGTTTAACAGCTTAAGAAAAACCTTTCTAATAGCTAAAAGTGTTTCACAAGTGTGTTTTTTTATTTTAGTACTTCTGAAATCCCACAGTTCCGATTGCCATATGATGTAGTGAATTTTGAAGCTGAGCTTATGAAGGATCTTGGAGTGAAGGTAATGAAAAATATATCCTGCCTATGTATAGCTCAGAAAAGAACAAGAACTCTGCCAAAGATTAACAGCAAAATGTCATGCACATTAGTAAAGAACAATTAAAAGCTACACTAGACAGAAGCAGGAAGATGCTTCCTCTTGCTCAGGGCATTTGTCTGTCTCCTGTCTGAATGCCACTGGTTTGGAAAAGGGCAATCAATACTTCTCATCTGGCATGCCTGCATGTGATTAATTGTCTGTAAGAAACAAATTCCTAAATTGCTTTAGGGGTTCAATGTAGCTATTGGAATGATTTGATTTTTTTAATAGAATTTTTTTTTTAATGCAAGTTTGGCACTACTTAAAACATTCATATTTGACACTTCTCCCCCTAATTTTTTGTTAATGATTTATAATACAGTCTTGTGTCCAAGTTAATTTTATAACAAAATGCTTCAAATTAACAAAGCGTTAACATAAGCATCTTATAAATAGTAGCAGTCACTCAACTTCTTGGAAAGCAATAGTTATGCATTATTCTGTTAAACAAATGGATGTTGTTTATAGATAATAGGAATGTTTTATTGTTAATTTAGGGATTGAGCTGAAGATTTAGCCAGTGTTAACAACTGCTGGACATTCTAATAGAAGTTAGAAGGGTGGAATGCATCACTAGATGATATTTTTGAGTAGAGAGGGGATAATACTTTTAACATTATGCTTCAGCATTCAATCAAGCAAGAAATTCTTGGAATCTTTAATGTTGGTTCATACTATAAAGGCTAAAGACAACAGTAGACTGTTGTCATAAGACCCAAGTGAGAACCTCATCCATGCTGATAAGATGGAAAGGGACCTTAAATGCTACAGATCATTTTTTCCACGCTAATGATCCCTTTGCCACCTTTGAAAAGACTGACAGGAAGATGGTTGTGCTAGGAATGGAACTAAGAGCACTGAAGCTATTTTAGATAAAATTGCTGGGCATAGGCGCCTGAGACAAAACTCATACAGTTCCTCAAGGCTCTCTGTGTTATGCTAACGACTCCAGAATGGACTGGTATAGCCACCACGTCATCCTGACCTGCAAGTCCTTTGTTGTTTTGAGGCATAGCAGAGATTCTGAGTGTAAATTTGTTTCCAAGCCCTGCCATTGGTTTGCAGTTGACCCTTTGGCAGGCAAGCAAGCTAAGTACCATAGCTTTATACCTCTATAAGGTGCATATATTTTCCTGTGTTTACTTAAAACATTTCAAATGTGTGGTGAAAGATGCTGTATTGTCTACGTGCTCGGTAATGCTGTTTATTCAAGTAACTCTACTGAAATTAGTAAGAATTACTCAGGTGAATAAGGATTACAGAGCTGGGCTCTAGGAGTATTATGAATCTGCACATAGAACAGCATTGCTATTTAAATTCCTTCATTAGATTTTCATAACATATGTACACAATAGGATAAAAACAATGTAATGATAATTTATAAAATGCATTTTGTTGCCAGAGAGGATGTAGTCTGTGTTCAGGAAAGGATTACAACTGTACATGGCTTTTACACTTGCAATGTAAATTATACTACATCTACAAATGAAAAAAATATACCATCTCTAAGTACGGTATATTATATATTTTGCATCCCTCTTTCTTCAAGAATGGGAAAAACATATTTTCAAAAGTATATCCTAAAGCGTAGTCCTTACACAATGTAGCTTGATTGTTTTTTAAAGTGAATGGACAAGTGTTATAACACAGATTGAGGGAAAACATTCAAGTTCAGAGGGTCTAAAGTAGGGAGATAAAAACTCACATAAGCATGTCAAGAAGTACTAAATAACAGAAGAGGAATTGTACACACTTTATGCACTCAGCAGAGATGAGCAAAAGGTGTGTGTGTCTTCAGTTGTGTAACCTGTACACAAGAGTCTGCTACAGCTGGTTCGCTGAACACACGGCAAACACCTTCACCCTATCCCACTCTAGTAGTAGCTGCAATCGCTTAGCCTGTGTGGTGGCTACTCAAAGTGGAATTGCTGGTGGAGTATTACTGTGCAAGTATTTTTCAGCTTCTATTTATTTATATTTTTTTCTGAAAGTGACTATTGAACTGAAACATGGACAGGTTCTGTAGACAGGTTTTATTTGTTTGTTTAGCTTGCCTGTTAACTGTTTCAGCTTACACTGGAAGCCAAAGTGTGGTGGCCCTTATGTGAGGATGATCTGATGCTACCTTTTCCCGTATCTAGTTTGGGCCACTTGCTTAAGTCAGAGCCAGTCTGATCTTTCAAGTCTTCCTTGGGGGGAAAAAAGTAATTTTCTTTGTTTGTTCACTAGAATATGCTTTGTGATGTCAGTATGCAGGACATTCTGGAAGTGATTTTCACATTATCAAATTAAAAGCCATAAATCTTTATGATTCTCTTAGGTCATTTTTAGTAAAGGCCTTGCAATAGATGGAATGACGCTCCGTACCTTGAAAGATGATGGTTACGAAGCAGTCTTTGTTGGAATAGGTAAGAACAGCTCATTCTCCTATGTTTTGTCATCTTGAAACTGGATAACTGTCTGAGAATAAATTGGGAATTGTATCTGCATTAATAGCATGATGTGTGACAGCTTTACTCTGCATTAAGAAAATATAGAATGTAGTGAAAGCTTTAAAAATAGGAAGATAAAGCTACAATCCTAACATAGCTATCTTAAGATAACTGTTTGTTTCAATTTTCACATTTACATGATAGATTTCTAAGTAAGAGACAGTAATATAGCTGAATGGCTTAATTTATTTAAATGGTTCAGAAGTGGATGAACTGAAAAATTACTAGTAATTCATTGCCATATTGGCATAAAGGACGTAAAAGCTCGGTTTTCAAATTTTGTGAACAACTTCCTATGCGCGTATGATTAGTGAGTCTATCTGTAATCCAGTGATACCATGCTTAATTGCTTTTTCTTTCCTCCATATAAAACATGTAGCATACTTCAGATCGGCTGTAGTAAAATTTAATTACGGGATAGACTAACAAAATAAGCTGACTTTGAGTTATACTGAAACTGGCACATAGGTCTGTCTTCTGTCATTTGCTAAAAAAAAATCCCGCACCTGCCTGCTATTTGAATCATTGTGTCTTTTTAATGTTAGATTAGACTTGTTATCCATTTAGAAGTATTTTGAGGTACAGCTGAACCCATCTCTACCATATGATATGCATGTTGAGCAGGCAACATCTACAGTTGGTATGAGGCTTAATGCTCTTTATTGATCTAGACGTTGCCTAAGTGAACATAATACGAAACAAGTTGTCCAACTGTTCCTCCTTCCTATTATTGATTACAGAGATGTAATTCTTAGTACAGTGACAACTGTTGTTTACCATCTGGGTATGCTGTGTAATAAGCTTTACAGGTTCATTCTTTCATGTGATTATAGTACAGACTATTGTGATTTGTATAATCCTAAATCCTCACATTGTTAGACACTTTCCGTGTGCTGGAAGTTCTTTTGGGTCATATTTTGATGTAATTGTTTACAAGGCAATGGACCAGCTTATCATCTTTATTGTTTTAATCCGAGCCTTTCAAAATGCTTTGTGAAATTAGGTAGGAATTAGGTAGGATACAAATTAGGTAGGAATGCGTACACAAACATTTGTTTTCTCAGAATCTAGCATTTAGGAAGAAATGATCAATTATTGGAAAACCAGTGTGGTCCCCCTGTATTTCTGACTCAGAAATTGAAAATAACTCTCTGTTAGTAGATAGCAAAAATGACCACTGAGTCCTTTACAAAGAGGAGGATTGGAATATTTGTATTGTATGTGTGAGTTTATTTTCTGATGTTAATGAAGCTATCCTAATATAAAATATTTTTGATTAGATATGTCTGTAGACAACATTGTGTCATACGAGTGCCAGGTAAAGGGACAGAATCAGAGCTTTAATAAACAAGGAGAAGTTATTCAAAGAATAGTTCTCCTGTAGACCACATGTTCACTGAATGCGTTATGAAACGGAGAGTATAAATGCTAATGAAGGATTATGTGTTCCTACGAAGTTTTGTTGTTGGAAGCTGTGAGGCATTCATGATGAAGTTGATCTGTCTCTGTACCCCTAAGTCTGCTGTCATCTCTCTTGCACAGTTCTGCATAAGATATTGGCCAGCACTGTGACCTTGCGCACTGGTAGTAAAAGATGGGGAACAAACCCAAGGGGTTATAGATTTCTAGGATCAACTGTGATTAATGCAGTAAAACATTTATAAACTCTCAACACCAGCTGGTTTTCCGTAAGGAGTCTGTGCTCCATTTCTTTTTGTGTTCTTTGTCTCCTGAACAAACATATATTAAACAAAATGACACATTTGGACCTTACCTGAAATCTTTGAAGTAGAGTATTTGCAGAATACTAATTACATAGAAGAGTTTAGTTTGATTCTGAATGAATCTGTACCTCGATGGGGACAAAAATAGTAGTTTCCAGTTTTCTCTGCTAGTGGAGGACAGAAAAAATGACACATGAGTGTGTAAAAGGTGAAGTCCCTGATAGGATGAGGGGAATGCATTGTGAGGATTTTTTCATAGCAGCATAATTTTTGAAGAGCATACCTTCAGTCTTGCAGTTGGGATAGAACTCAGGAATTTATCAGTCAGCATTGCACAGGAGTTTGGGAGATTCATGAAATGGAAAAGCATTTGTAAATAGCCAGCTACATGAGGGCAGGTGGAGATTCAAAGAGAACTGGGAAAACCATTTTTATACAATTATGAATCACAGAAGAAAAACCTGTTGTTCTGTGGGAATGTTTTGTGAGGCAGTGGAAGTACACTCCTTAACTGGATCTTGGGATAGTAAAGCATACAGCAGAGGTGACTTAGGCCTGGCCAGTACTGACAAGTGACCATATTGAAGAAAAATTAATAGCAAAGTCTCTGTGTGGGAGCAGAAGTAACAGCTTCACTATTTCCTTGCTATAGGAGCAGCCTGTAAAACACATTCTAGGAGTGTCTACTGTATCTCTTTAGTTCTTTCTTTTTATTATCACTTAGCTTGGTGCAATTTCTAAACTTTTTCAATTTTAGTTCAATGGATATTTAAAAAATGATGACTAAGAATTAGAGGTGTTATCAATAAGTGCTTAAAATTGTCACTTTAAAATTCAGTTCATCTTCCAGTTACAAGTTTTTGCGTTTATTTTATTGTTCACAAACACTAATGAACAGGAATGAATTTTCTCGGTTGAACTTTCAAAGTTTTCAAACTGGCCTAGAAAATTATCCATAGATAACACGTATTTTCATCAATATACCTTACCTAGAGCTGGTTCTGCTTTTGATAAGAAATGTTTGTGAAGAATTTATGTGATCAAGCTGACAAATCAGTTTGAAAATTGTGATGTTTAAAAAAAAAAAAAGTCTTGTAGCAATTACTGCCTTAAGTAAACACCGTAGAGACTCAGGGCAACAGAGAATAGGCAAGTTTAGAGCAAAAAGGATAAGTCAATGATGAGGTGAGGGACTAGAGGGAACACAGTCCTCAGAGACAGCAAAGCAAGGCAGCAGAGGGTATCTTGTGGAGAACAGAGTAGCCTGAATGCTTTGTGTTACTATGTCTCTTGGCTAATTTTCGGAGTTGAATATTTTAAGACTTTTACAGCAAATTTCTGTATGTGTATGTATCTCATTTGGCTATCAGAGCAGAGGCTTTTACTAGCTTTTAGCAGAGGCTTTTACTACTAGGCTTTTATTACTCTTCCCCTATGAATTTCAGCTAAATTTTTTGCAAACCAAGGTTCTGTTTCTTAAGAGTTCACAAACAATTCTATATCATTTTGAAAGAGAAAATAGAAAACAGATATTTTATGTGCAGATATTTAGCTAAATGAAAATGAATGACCTAAGTACTAATAATAGTTAAGGACGTATCTGAAATAACTTAAACAAGTACACAGAAAGGCTATCACCATAAACACTTTCTGTGCAGACTTTTATGCAAGCCTATATACTTACTCTGTAACATTTTATCTTAAAATAGGCATTTCATATAACACGTGCATTCTCTTGCATATAAAGATCAGATAAAAACATGTCTTCAAAGATTGTTTTATTGGGTAAAATATTTAAAAAATCCTAAGCGCACATTCCCAGAAATGACATATAGGCACTTCAGCTTAAGCGCCTGTGTAGGCTTACAGCTAAACCTGACAGCCATAACTAACTTTCTAGTTAGCTTCTCATTATAGCGCAAATGAAGCTAGCAATGAAGCTTTTTTGTTTCTTCCTCCATCTTGTGATGCTGGATTACTATAGAGACAGTTTCATTGTATTAGGCTTGTCAGAGGTTCTGTTACATCCTGAAAAATTATAGTTTATAAGAGCATACTTAATAAATCCAAGCAGAGCCTGTTTTTTGGACGTATTCTAAATAGTATACTCTGCTTGCAAGGGTTAAAGCAATATATAAAAAGTAAAAAATCAATTCTCTTGTGGAAGGAACCTTTGTGATAATTGCATTTATTTGTAGTTAATTAACATAGCATTCAAACAGTAATATAATTAGATGATTTCATTAATTGGGATGAAATTACACACCAAAAAAAGAAATTAAAAGTCCAAGCATTGATGTACCCCATTTACCAAAAAAAAAAAAAACAAACTTGAGATTGATTTACTGTCTTTTCCCCAAAAAGTAAGTAATCTCCTCATGCCTGTTATTATCTTCTGATTAACTATGCAGTGCCACCTGGTGTGCAGATGGGAAGAATATTACACATCAAGAGCTCTGTTCACACCCACCCACACAGATACAAACCTACGTGGCAAAAAGTGAACAGATGTTCATTTTGCTTGTGCTATAGGAAAAAATTGTACATCTTACTCCTGATTCATAAACTAAATTTGGAGAACATGAAATCTGCATATGGGGCCCATAGGCCTATGGCCAACACAGACATTTATGGAGGAATATGTCATATGCAAAATTGTTCTTATTTCAGGTTTTGAACAGATTTTTTGTTTGTTTTTTCTGGTTTTATTTTCCCTTATATTTCTGAGTTTTATTTTCTCTCCACTTGCTATTTCACTTATCACCTCCAAAGGGAAAAGTTTAGAGACAGGCATTTGAAACCGTATCCAAGCCCTATTTTTTGATTGGTTGTAATTCAAAATTGTGTTTTCTGTTTCTTGACTTTTAAGATGGTCCCTTAAATTATGTTTCAGGCCTCTTTGCAAAGACCTGTTTGACTCAGCACTAACGTAGCAGGTCATGTAAAATATAATGCATCTTGGTGAAAGATGAGACTGAAGCACAAAGCATTGTGCAGCCTCAGGCTCTTAGGATCTACAGTTCTGTTTTTTGGAGGGTTTTTTGGTGGTGTTTTGTATTATTATGTCATGTCATTAGTGTTTTGATACCTCATGGTTGATACAGTGTTTGCTGCAAGGAAGCTGAAGCCTAAAGATCAGATGAAACACAAAAGCAGAGGAGAAAAGCACTATATTAGAGGTAGTGCAGGAAAGGATAACGTTGATGGAAACATAATTACATAGATATTCAAAGTAAATGTGTGTGTAACTTGGTTTCTGGGTTGGTTTTACTTATACTTTTAGGCAAGGATTAGCAATGTCATAGTCTCAGAATCTTGCAAGGAGGCTGCTTTTCGCTCGGGAGGTAAATGCTGACAGCAGTGGCCTGCTAGGCTTCAGTATCGCTCTCCAGTAAAGGAGAATATAAGCTGCAGAGCCGGGGACAAACACTTGGAATTACATTTCATTGTGATGAGAACGAGTGAAAGATTCAAATTCATTTAGCTGTGAAAGGTTGTGAGGTTTTGATGTTAGACCAGATATAATGAGGATGAAGTCATCATGAGTCATGAAGAACAGTTTGAAGAACTGTCACTAAGGTAGCAATGGCAGGATTTGGACAAAGCCAATTCAAGCTATTTCACTATTACCAGAAAGTAACTAAAATTTAAAATTAAATAAATGAAAGAAATTTTTTTAAAAATAAAAATCATGTGGAGGCCAATGATTCATGCATTTCAATTTAGTACAGAGCTGTGTCAAAGCTACACACTGAACTGCAACTGCATAAGGGGAAGTCCTAAGGAAAAAAATTCACGTAAGTCTGTGCAGTCATGTGTAGGACTTCTTCCTAGTCCACTTCCTGCAGAGCCTTAGCTCCTGGCTCACAGCTCAGAGAACGAATGCACAGAGCCTCTGCACGGACTGCTCATGCTGAGCACAGAATTACCTCTCAGTTGCTCTCTATTACTAAGTTTCTACCACACCACTTCAGTATTTTTTTCATGACTTGCGAAGAACGTTTTAAACAAGTTGCACCATAAATCAGTTGTAATATAATAGTTCTTGATATTCATATTATTCTCATCTTATTTTAATATAAAATATATTGTTATTAAAAATAAACATAATTATCTTAGAAAAGCTACTTTGAAAGAGCCTATTCTTATGGTTTTTATAGCAGATGTTTGAACTTACTTTTATTCCCAGTGCAGCATCGTTCCTGGAGACCAACAATGTGCATACATCCAAGAATTTTTATGCTTGAGGCATGTTTTTCTACTACTAGCATTTATGATAATCTGTTCTACCAGTTCTGTAGTCTTCACTGCTGCTCTGGATGTTGGTGGAACACTCCTAATACACATCAGAAGCACTAGGCAGTTGAAAGCTTTTAGGGCTCAGATCACAAAACAGCTTATTTATTATTAATAGTCCTAGGACACTTTCAAAAAATACTAATAATCTGCCTTTGGGCATCCTTAAGTTATTCACTTGCAAATTACACAAATCTTCATGCTCTTATTTACTTATCTTTCCTACCAAAAAACTACTTAGCATAACAATCTCTACTGCACATGTTTTACAAAACTCTCTTCTATCTCTTTCTAAGATGCAGGACTGTTTCCCTGAAGAAGTGCTCCTCTAAATATAATGACAAAAACCATTTTGTTCATATTGTTTTAAGACCAGTTAAATGTTTTAATATCTTAGAAGATTCATTTCTCTAAGATTATTTAGCAGGTTTTCGGGAAATTAGCCAAGCAGTTATTCTTAAGTATTTTGTTGTTTGAAAAGTGCGTAAAAAAAGAAAATATTGAGCAAAATGGTGATGTTAGCTATAACTTTCATATTCAGCTGCTATGCATCTTTCAATGCTTTACAGCTAAAGAAAATGGCTTTGTGTTCATTATTTAACTGTGTAGGAAATTTCAATAGTAATCAGTCAGAGAAAAAAAACACCTTTTGTCTATTTGCCTATTATCTCCAAAAGTCCTTTACACATAAGCCATGCAGCCATCTGTATACCGGTGAATAAAAAAGTATTAGTTATGCTCCTATAACTAATGGCATTCTTCATATTACTAATCAGACTTTTACTTCCACGCTGATAATGAGACACAGAATTCACAACCATCCAAAATACAGCCCACGTGTAAACTGGTGCGTCTTCATTGACTTCAGCTGAGCTTTTCCTTTCCTTGTAGGAAGGGTGCATATGGTCCAATACACATTTAATGCATGCAGACACTTTTTGAGGTGCTGTTATACCTTGTACATATATGAGGACTGACACAACACAGAATGTAAACAATGGATTCAGAAGTACTTACTTTTTACTTTCATTCACTTTGCATACCTCTGAGGCTGGTTAAAAACTAGGTTTGTTGGATTTCTTTTGAGACTGTACAGAAATAGGAAACGTATCAAAATCTCACTTGCTTAGTGCCAATTATTGGTGAGAAAGTGGCAGGTACTTTTTCGTGTTAATGAATAAAGTTGTAAGCAGTCTTCCCACATAAATATGTCTCATAAATGTAATCTTTCTGAATTCATATTCCTTTCACTGCCTGCTCAACAGTGAGTGTGTCTGCTTGTTGGATTGAATTGGTAAGTTAAGACAGAACTCGAATTCGTGAGGTGGCTTTGTAATATTTGTTCACGGGTTTGGAGAAATTGCTATGGGAATTTCTTGCACTTCTTGCTCTGCCACTTCAGTGCTTCATGTGAGCGGTCCCTAGGAACTGCTCCTGGGTACACACAGATGGCAGAGCTTCCATCTGACCCTGTGATTACCTCACTTCTCACTCATCCTCTTCTCTTTTCATCATTGCTTGGTAGTCAGGCCTTTGTTGATACAGGAGTAGTTAAATATAATTAAGGGCAGTTATCTAATTTCAGGGGAATCTCCTGACACCTGGGCATGCTTGAGGCCAGTTTTGGTCCTTCATATACCTTGGAGCATTCTCTAGCACCTGCGGTAGTCTACGTGGGATTCACGGTTCAGGGCACCCTGTGACCTGTAGCCTTTCCTTGCCTGTGGTCTGTGCCAGAGGGATTCCCTCAGTCCTTCCTTCAGGCTCAGGACATTAATTGAACAGCTTTCCAATTCCATTAGTATTTCTAATTTTCTTATCCAATGCTTCTTCAGTGATGCTACTGTGTAATAGCTACTACTGTTGTGGGAAAGCACATATACTGCCTTCCAGCAGTGTGTGTCAATGATCTCTTTAGTTTAAATGGGATGGTCATTTTAATGGGATTTTTAATGTCAGCAATAATTTTAAATGTTCACTGTAGTAAATAACCTTTAACTAAGCTATGTAAATATTTTTGCTGCTATGTCTTGAATTTTGAGTTGATAGAGATTATCTAGGCTTCTGAACCAGTTGTCATGGTCATGGCATTAGAAAACTGTGCTTTGCTCTTCTAATCTATACTTATCTGAGATGCCAGTCATATTGTTGCTTTTACTTTCATATCAAAAGACACTATGTAAATACATATGTTAGTAATGATTACTAAAACTGTATATGTAATTATGATAAAGCATATGAATATAATATTTATTACCTTGAAATCTTTTAACAGAAAGATTAACATGTATGCAAATATTTCTCTGGGTATGTCTAGTATATGTCTAGTATACTGGACTATTCTATAGGCTCGAGACCAAATTTGTCATTTCTTGTGTGTAAAGTCACATAGTCCTCTGTGCACATTTTATAATACCAAACCATATTTGGGATTTGGCCCTTTTCTGGAATAATGGTGATATCATGAGCTATTGGGTGTATACAATAACTAAGGTTTAGTGTTTGTACTGTTACTATTTTCAGTATATTAATGCTAAAGTTACTGTTAATTGTAATTATAAAACAATGTTTAGGAGAGTAGAAGACAGAAGTAAGCATACTCAGTACTCAGGGTGTTAATACAAATTGCATGTTTATCTAACAAAGGAAAATATTTTCCAAACGTTGTCATTGGTAGTGTTTTCTTTCACAGGAAATCCTTTGGCTATTGTTCGTTCATTCTCTGCTGAGTTATAACGACCCTAATTGATATGTAAGAAATGATCTTTCAGAGTTCAAATTCCTTAAATATTGTATTGTATAGTGCTTGTTTCTTTAGATAAAATCGTAATTGCACACTAGATTTTGTGCTAAAAATACAGGAAGCAGAACATAAACCATTTTAGAAAGTACATTTCAACAGGTCGTATGATGGTTCAGCGTTCCCCCTAATTATCTTGGGTAATTAGTTTCATGAGAAGAAAATACTCAATAATGAGAATCAAGAAGTTTAAGCCAATGATGAGTCTGTAAAGTTCATACCGCAATTGCGGTGAAGTTACTTAGAAGCTAGAAACTTCTGTGCGTTACTATATTTCTAAGAATTATCAAGATTTTGTATTCATAATTGTTTCATTGATGTAATGGAAAACAGTATAACTCACTGCAGATTTCTAAGATTTTTTGTTAGGAATAACTTGTGACTAATGATAATAGGTAGTTGCTCATTTGTGTATGATGTGTATTTTTAAATGGATTCTAACAATTTAATAGGTAGTGAAACTGAAGTACCTGGTTGTTATTTAAATCGCAATGACATCATTAACTATTATCAACGACCGTTTCTCAATAGTACAGTTTTTATAACTTTTTCTCTAATATATTGGATTTTAAAAATGAGAACAGAGCATATCTTAAATCAAACAGCTATTCTAATGTTATAGTTAGTGTACTGTGTAGCAGTTAGGTATTGAAAGGTATTGAAAATCATTGCAATTCGTTATTCTAATACACAAGTGACTTAGGTGAGTGCTTTTCTCTTCATAGGGAAAAACAGACCTGATGCTACTATTACAGCCTAATACAAACCTTAATTTTGTAGAGGAAAAATGAGGGCTAAATTTTTATCTATGAGAAGATTTCTTAGCCTTTTGACAGTTAAATAATGATTGCTTGAAAAACAAAACAGAATGTTCCTAAGCAAATATACATATTTGGTCTTCCAAAGAGCAGTTGTTTACGTTTTATGTTGTCTGAGGCTGTCTCAGTCTGATATGCTGCAATCGTATTGTGGAAGAACTCTTCATGGCTGAGGAAAAAAGTAAAGACCAAACTACGAAGTATTGTGATGAATATTCTGAACAGATTTGTTAACAGATTTAGTTGTTTGGCTCTCCCTCAGGTGAGGTAGCTATTCCTGCTCCTGTTCTCTGTGAAGCTGAATGGCCCCAGGGGCTGGCAGAGCTCCTCGGTGCCCCAAAGGAGGGCAGCAGCTGCTGCCCACCTCCAATATGCCTGTCTAGAGCTTCAGTTTGGAGTGTGGGGAATGGCATGGCATGCCAAAAGAGGTGGTGTGGTTACCTTCAAGAGTACTGCGGATTCTGATGTAGTCCCAAATTATGGGATTTTAAATTACCTATTTATCTCCTTACACCTGAGGAAGATTGATAGGTGACAATTTCGTGCAGGAGGCATATGATAACTCAGTTGTGGTGTCCATTCTAATCACTGGGATAAAGTTCCTGCCCATTCTATTGCTGTAGTAGCTACTTGCTAATAAAGCTTGGAGCTAATTTGCATTAAAAAACTGATTTTCGTACCCCCTGTTCTTAGAATCTAAAGAAATCACCCCTAAATGTTACAAGCCATGCCTTTTTTGTGCAGAGCATTTTTTGGAACGCTCAGTAAAATTTTGAAATCTTAACTCCTTTTAAATCATAGGGACACAAGAGTGTAGAGGACCCGCTATGCAGGCAAGCTGGTTCCTTATTTTTCAGATGCAAATATGGGTATTTGAATGTGCTGAATATGCCCTTTATTGTATTGAAGCATAGAAATACACATTGTAGCTCAGTCACTTCTGTAGACCTGCCGTGCCTGTGAGAATGGCATGTGTTTAATCAGCCTTGTAGGCTGAATAATCATAGATACAAGCGTGGTGTTTGGTGTTCATTCAGAAGACTAAAGAATATACAAACAAAATGCTTAGTTAAAGGAGAGTTGAATGAATTACAGTTGCAGCAGGAGACAGTAGTTGTTTTTGTCTGGGAGTTGTGTTCATTGCTTTTAATTTTTCAGTTGGTTAATAACTAAAAAATCATATATCACAATGGATCACTGTGGGGAAGCAGTGTGGTTGGGTGCTCTGCTTAATATGAGACTGAGGCTCTAGGTATTGGCTTCAGTTACCTTTTCTGCTATTGGCTTACTTGATGACTTTAATGAAGTTCATTATTCTGTACTATCATGTGGGAATAGTGAGACTTACGACTAAAAGTCAAGTACGCCTAGAATGTATTCTTACTGTTAAACGTTCAAACATTTCCTTGGTGGTACAGAAATCTTCATTCTAAACCACAATTTCTACTCCTCCCCTAAACTTCAACTTTATTCCAGTTTTTTCAAAAGGATGTGCAGCTATCAGAATAACAATTTAATTGATGCAAATTTTATTTTATGAAAGGAATAATTGGCACTAATCTGGCAATTTCTGAATGATCACAAGGATGATGAAAATGTTTATCACACAACTTCACACTCACATTGTACCATTTTCTTTAAATTTTCCCCCGTAGGGTTATGCTATTGAAGGCATACTGTATGTAACTTAGTGTTTTCTGAAATGAAATTTTAATAATTTATCAAAAATGAAAGGCATGTCTTGCATAGTGCGTAATATAGATTTATTTCAGCATCTCAGATATGAAAAGATATATATAGAAATAATTTGCTTACATGGTTACATTTTACGTATATGCTGGAAAAGAGAGCTTTGAAGTCAATGTGATAGCTTTTTTGTTCCCAGTTCGAAGAGCAGTTTGACTTGTTTCTTTTAGTTCTCAAAGAAAAAAATATGCCCCTGCTTTTATAATACTCCTAAAATTTCTTGTGGTAAAATCTACCATGCAGTAGGGGCTTCCATATTTCTAATAAGCATGCTGTAGTATAAGGGTCAGGGACTAACCAGTGAATTAAAGTCAAAACTCAAAATGAGGTGCCTTTTCTGTTTAGCACTGGCCACTGATAGAAGCTGATAATGTTTGATTAATGAGCAGCAGCCTTGCAGTGGGTGAAAACATCTGTGAGAAATGATTTATTATTTCAAAGGTATTGGAAGCATGCTGTATCTTGCAGATTTAACTGTGTGTGCCTGAATAAAATAAATGAGATGCAACATGTGAAAAATGAAAACACATTACTTGTATAGGATGTGTCACAAGCAGGGTATTTTTGTTCAAGTACACTTTGTCATGGGGATTTTTAATGTTGCTCTGAATACAAATCATTTAACTGGTTCATAAAATCAACTCAGCTGGAATTCTTGCATCTATCATCCAAGACAGAAATTAGGGTTAAACTTAATATGCTGGAACTTCCTTTAAATGTTCCTATTTTGCATCATATACAACTGTTCAAACTGCACATATGAACAAAACAGTTTCTCCTTTAAAAAAATAATAAAAGTGAAAAATTGCACTGATGCAATTTTAACATTGAAAACAGGAATATTCAGTTACGATTGTCATATTACCTTTTGTTCTAGCCTTTTACATATTATGGGATCAATGTCCTTGCCTTGTAATAAGTGATGCAGAAGGTCTGATTTGCCCTTCAAAATGGGATGTGAAAAGTTCTATAAAATCAATTATTACCTTAATTGATGCAGGTAAAAAAACAAACGAGAAGACCTGTTACTATTGACTAAAATCTTGATTTTTAATATAATCTTGATTTTTTTAATAACAAGTTTGTAGTTGTAAGTGATCTACTTTATATTCTGAGAAAAATACATCCTAACTTATACTTAAGCAGCACCTTTATTTACTGATATTCTCTAAAGCAGTGAATGTATATTGAAGAAAATATGTAAGGACTTTTAACTCTTATTTCCCATGTTTTGCATAATTGAATTGGTTACTGTCATCAGTGTTTGTAAAATCATTAAAAGGTATTGTTATTAATGCTTGTAACATTAGCTCTAAAGGTGTGTATGAACAAAGGTGTAATTCTCTTCTCCCTATGTGAGCTACATATTTGAAAATGAGCAAGGACTGGGAGCTGGAAGTTTTACTTTACCTTCCACTGGAGGTTTACTTTTCTAGATTAGACTTGTAGTTGCTGGGTAATCTTTTTAGGCTGTCCTTGGGTGAAGTTACCTTATTCTCTCTGTGCTACGTTTCTGTGCATGCTGATCCCAGGTCAGGGCTCTTGGTTCTGTTCAGGGCTGCCACTGAGTTTGGTTGATGTAAAACTAATGGTGGTGCAATGCTTTTCCAAACAAGTTGGAGTACCATGACTCCAGTGTTAGCAAAAATGACCTTACCTCTAGTTTTGGAAATAACTAGGGTGGGATAGTAGAAAGATTCAGCCTGCTTTCCCATTCTCTCATCTACCAGCTCAGCGACTGTGGAGTGCCTCTTTGCGATCAGAAATATTTGGAAATTCTGATATATGCTCTTCTGCAGTTTATACCTGTGTCTGTGTAGATCTTAGCCATGTTCTTAATTTTTGGTTCAGTCCTATTCAGTAAACATCTGACATTTTTCCGTAGGCCTGGGAACTGATTACTTACCCAACTAGAAGCTTCTTTTTCTGCTTCAGTCGGAGATGAGATGTGTTTTCCTGACAGAGAAGAAAAATATAGCGTGTTAAAGTTTTTGATAAGGTTTGCCCTTTTTTTTAGTAAAACTGGATGATGAACTATGTCCCTGGAACGTATTTGCGCGCTCTGATTTGACTGTGGAATTGAGTGTACAGAAGGGCTGTGTGGTAATCACATTGTATTTAGTTACTTAGTGATCACTGTTTATTGAAAGTTTTGTTTAAGATCCTGTTAGATTTTATTCATGGCCTTTACTTCCTTCACATACAGCTCTTTCTGCTCTGTTCTTCATCTTGTTTTGATCTTACAGGCACCTCTATAGTGGGAGCTGGAAGGAAAAAAACCCTCTTTATCTTCAATTCTCTTTTCATGGTATCTCTGAAATAAAAAGAGGAGGAAATTAATCTTGTCCTGAGCCCATGCCTTCAACTGTTTCTTTAGGGTCTATGAGTAATGTCATAGCTTTGAGTTATAAGTTCTTCTTATTCATATAGTGGTTGGCTCCTCCTCTCATCAGGCCCTAGAAGTTATTTTTCTAAGATGTGCTAGCATCTAGACAGTTAAAGCAATTATGAAAGTGGAGGGCATCTGATTTTACTGTCACAGAATTTAATAAAATAGAGCTCCAGCAGTGATAGCAACTCCCTCTTTCTAATGTGGAAGCCACAAACTGACTACATTAAAGGAGTGACCTTTCAACCTACAAGTTCAGTGGAATTAGAGCAACCTGCCAACTGTGAGGTCTTGGGAGTATCTCCACAGCAAGTGTTGGAATGGAGAATGTATGGAAGAAGAGCTGGACATTAAGTCCTCTGAGCTTTAGCAGGGTCCTGACCCTTGTACGTTTTGAGGGATAGACTTAAGGAAGTAGATAGACAGCATTTATAGTGATGCTACATAGTGATTCTAGCAGCCAAGATGAAACTTCAGAAGCAAACGCTATAAGAATTATTGTATATCTGATGCTTTCTTCACTGAAGGACCTGGAAAATTCCTTGGTTGGGCAACTAAGTCTATAAGCTGTTAGGTATAGAAGATGACCAACCTTCTGTAAGTTCGTTTGGAGGTTTCTGTTGTAAAGAATATATATGTAGAAAACAGAGTTTACAAATTGAATTTGGAGTTTGGTGTGATGTGAGTACAAAAAACAGATATGATTCTAAAAAGCAGCTCCTGTTGGTTTTAAGGTATCTATTGTTTAACCTGAGAGTTTAACGCTGTCACTGTTGGAGAATACTAAGCCGAAGCCAGGGTTTAGAACTTGGAAACCTTATTTGCAGTCTGGACGAAAAAGGGGGGGGGGGGGGGAAGAATAGCTCAGTAATAGTATTTGTCCCCCATTTCAGGTGGATTATACTTTTAATATTTGATCTATAATAGAACTGAGGTACAGGAGTGAGGACTTTGCATTTTATTTCCAGTGCTGCACCTCAATCACAGTATAGCTTTGAATAAGTTCCTAACATTTCAGTTTCAGTTTACCATTTATAAAACTAGTGAGCTTATTTCTTTAAATTCAAGAGCCACGCTGGCTCCTGGTTTGCTTTCCCAGCATATAATGTCCTAAAGTACTCAGGCAGTTGCATCTCAAAATCCATCTATCTCTGTGGGGTAGCCTACAGTCAGGGCTATTTGAACAATTAATTTTTTCAGTTCACTGGCAGTTATTAAATATAATTCTAAGTTATTCATTATGGGGTTAGATGAAACCATTTTAAAATGCTTCAGTAATTAAAAAATTTTGAGGGAGTTAAAGATCTGAACAAAAGTGTAGAAGAGAAGGGGAGACTCATGAAGACAGTCTTTTCTAATCACATCAAGTCCCATTACTGTCAGCAGGACCATATTTGATTCCAGATCCTTCTTTAGGTTATATGCCCTCCCAGTAAAGGAGGAATGCTTATATGTATTTTATAGGAGGCCTTTTGTGTGACAAAATAAATCTACTGTAGGGGACACAGCATGATGTCACAATCTGCATGCACTTGGAGATGAAGTACTTCAACAAAAAAGTAAACCAAGGAGGTGTGTGGATTGCTGAGAGAAATGACTGTTATGGAGTCAAGGCATGTTCCATGTGGGAGCAAATATGCTTAAATGATAAATAAAGTGACAAAAGGATGTTAGCTTCTCTATCAGAAGTTTAGTTCTTTGTTCTTTTTTTTTTTCTTCCCAGTTTCAAATACACAAGAAAAATGGTAATACAGCTTTATCTGGTACAACTTTTGATACCCTTTTTCATGGCTGTGTTTAACGATTACTCTCAGCCTCTGAATTGAGCTGGCTAATGGAGTCATAGAAGACATCTAAGCTGCCACTGCATTAAGTTTAGAACTAAGGACAAGGCTAGTTACTGCTATGGTTCTGACAACAGTCCTGGTTTTACCAAGGATCTTTTGAGATTTTCACATGCAATGTATTCTCTGTGGCATACTTTTTCTTTAGTAACTTTGTAAAAACAAAAAACAAAACAAAAACAAGAAATAAAGTGTGCAAACGAAAAATGTGTAACTTCTAAGAATAAGAATTCTGATCTTTTTTCCACTGAAGCTGTTACCAAAGCAGTTGATGGAAATAATGTGCTTTGCATCTAGTCTTTGGCCCAGATTAAATCTGTGCAAGCTTTTAAACCTATATTATTATACAGTATTAACAGCAGGATTGGTGCCTGGCCCTTTGTGTAAACACAGAAAGAGAAAGAGTAAATAGCAAACCTTACAGTGGCTTGTCCTTGCAGTCCTGAGGAGGAACTGCACAAAATGCACTCTTACTTCTCCTAGGAGTGCTAGTGTAGAGAAGCAAAAAGTCAGACAACTCAAAGTTAAAAGGACAAATTAATTCCCCAGATGCATATACAGAACTCCCAATCTTGGTTTCTAGGACTCCATGACAGCTGAATTTGTCCCAAAACTCACCTCTAGTTAAGTGGGTTAGAAGATGAGGCAACAGAATTGGAAATGGAGAGAGCAATTTAAGCAAGCAATATACATCATAAGCTTTGTTTAGACCAAAGGAGCATTTAGTAGCCTTTCTCTCTAGTCTGTCAGAACTACAGTTAAACAAGTGAATTCCCTTCCTCATGTATGTATATGCCTTAGTGGAGGTGTGGGAGAAGGTTTCCACATCCAGCATCACTATTGTCGAGCAGAACATGCTCTCTGAAAAGGGCGCATTCTGTCTTTGCTTTTCTAGAATGAGACCACCCAAATACCATTCAGTTTTTATTCTTTACTTCTTGCACAGCGTTCCCAACAACTTCTCTTGGCTTACCATAATGTAGGGAGCACTCTTTGGTATGTACTGTTTTCTTCACATCTATTGGTAAAGAAAGGACAATGACTGATGTGATTTTCTCCCTTACCATTTGTACTTATGTCAAGGGTTGGTGCAGCTCCTCTTTTGTTTAGATCAATAAGCAAAGGAAAGGAACATTGGTTGGACTGGTAAGGGCTTGAAGCAGTCTTTTAAGTTCAATGTGTTTTGCACAGCACAAGGCCAGCTTACTGATCAAGACAGCTTTCCTGCTGTGTGTTTAATCCATGACTGAACAAATTGGAGCCATTTCTCATTTTAATTATGGAATAGTACGGCCTGATCATGTGACAGATTTTATGTTAATGAAAGCTTTTATGCAAGGACAAAAAATTATTCTTAAATTTCTGGATAACTTTTTACTGTTTTAAAATAACTTTCAGTGGTCATAACGATTCACATATGTAAGAATGTATGAGTTTAGGCTTGTTTTTAAGGTGTCTCTTGAAGCTTCTTCCACTTTATAATCTAGATGTACTTTCAGCAGGTATTTTTAAATGTGAAAACAGATTCAGGACTCACTCCTCCAAGTGTGTGTGGAAATGAATGTCTAATTGTGAGTCTCCTTATTTACACTGAGAGTAATTCCCAAAGCAAGTAGTATTCACAGCTTTTTCATTGCCACCATTTTAGTTGATGTGTTCTGTTCCAGAGGTATGCAAAAGTCCCATATTCAAGCCAACTTTATTTTCAAAAGGCATAGATTTGAGATCCTTCTACTCATCACGTTTTTCTGAGGAAGTGATACTTTAATGCTGGGTAGTAAACTACACAATATGCAAGAATTATTAACTAATGCTTCAAGATAGAGTTCATTATGTCATTGTGCACTTTTAAAATTCTATGCTAGTTTTGTTCATGTTCTTCAGTAGGGATGGAAGTATATCTATAACAGTATGACTAATTATCTTTGCATGCGTTTATCACTAAATAAACTTCACACAAGACAGCAAGATTGTTTACTGAAGCAGAATAATACCGGGAATGGAAGATAGCTCTAGAACATAGGATTACATTGCCAGAATGGCACTATTTATTAAGCTATGATAATGCTAATGTTCCTCTTTGATGTATAGCATGTGTGACTTCAGCTGAACTTGTAGAGAGCCTTAAGGATGTTTCATTGAACATTTAGTATGGCAGCAAGCCAGAATACATTTAGCCTAAACCCAGATGACAGGTTGGTAATGAGGTAGTGATTGATGACCACTGCTTCCATATGAAAACCTGCTTGATATGCTGGGGGGGAAATGCATTGCCAGCTCTTTTCATTTCACTCCCGCTATATTAGTTATTCTTACAGTAGAAGAGTAGCATTGGCTGCTGGTTATTCAACCCTGGTTTCACTTTTAGATAAAAATCGAGTACTCAACTGAGATTTTAGAATCACAGCTCTATGACTACAGTTGTGTATAATTCAAATCTTAATTTCAGTTTTTTTATTATCAAAAATAACTACAATGATGTCAACTATAAAACACCCTATAATATTCTTATTACCTGCCTTCTGTAATTTTACAAGTCTTGTGATTCACCTCCTTTGCCATCTAAAAAGTATTACCTTCCTATGTAATGTAAAAAGAAAAACTTGGTCCAAAGGTTGTAAAGCGTCGTTCAGGCAAACAAGCCGGAACAAAAGACTAGTGTTTATTCTGCCCATTCTTGATTTTTCTAGTGACACTCTACTCTGCTTGTTCAGTGATGGACAAACTGTTATTCTGCTCACCTAGAAGCATATTTAAGCCCTGTCCTCAGCCAAATTCCAGCCTGATGTCTGAATTAGCAGTAAGAAAAGTTAGGAGGACTGTAGGAGTCATATCTGTCACTGTATATGCTCAGGTAGGCTGTTTATTAAATGTCCCCAAAGCTGCAGGATAACTAATGGTATCACATTAAAGAGTGGTTAGAAATCTCCCAGGGATGCAACAAGGGGCACCAGGGCAGCATAAATATCCCTCTCCCAGGGATGCAACAAGGGGCACCAGGGCAGCATAAATATCCCATGTCAAAAGTGGCTCATCATTAGTGTTTTCCTAGGCAGAAGTGTTTCTTGGTCAGGAATGGGTGAGGAAACCTGTCACCTGAGCCAGAGAGACGTTGCAGTCTCTCAGAGCAAAATTACGAGCAGGAGAAATTAGGATCGGCAGTAGCATCAAGAGCTAGAGAAGATGATGATAACGCTGGGGGGGTGTGTGTCTGGAGGGAGAGGGGGGCAGGGGTTGGCAGTTTCCATTCCCTTCCTAAAGATTGTGAAGGAAGTAAGGCAAGTGGTCTGACCCTGGGGGGATGGGGGTGTGTGTGGAGTGGCTGGGTTTTCAGCAGTGAACTGTTATGGTATCATGAAGGTAAGTGTTCAGATTTGTGGGGTGTGTAAGAATGTACCTTGGACCCAAATGAAGCAGCCAGTATTCCTGAACTTTATTGATGGGCCTTAATGGCAAGAAAGGTTTTGACTGATATCAAGGTGCGTGTCTCTGAGGCCAGCTGATGTCTGTTGGATACTGTTTAGCAGCTAGGAAACAGCTACTTATAATGAATATTGTACATGTGGAATTTTTATCAGGGCAAATCCGGGACCGCTTCTTACGTGGCTCTAAAAATGGACAAAGGGGCAGGCAATGCAGGAAGACACTGGTTTTCCATGGATGTATGAATTGGTGGTGACTATTATCTACCAGCAATTTGTTTGATACTGCAGCCTGTGAAATGGGTATACCTTTCCTTTTTGGGTTGATGCTGTGGAGAATGCTTTTAATCTGCTTGGGAACCTGTCCAGGAGTGTAAAACATAAGAGCTAAGCTGATCGCTAATGCTTCTTAGCACATCCGGTGGTGGCAGACAGGACCTTTGTGGAATTACAGTAGACAATGGAGAAGAAACGAAGGAATGGGATAGACAGTCCTACTGTTAGGTGTGGGGAGAAGAGAGAGTCACAACAACATAGCTGGATTCAAATATGTGGTGGTGAAGTTTAATTCTGCATCCACTGAAAAAATGATTAAGATGGGAATCATGACCTGACTCAGGTCATTTAACTCCCACAGAAGCTGTAAATTAACTTTGTTATTGTCTTATTAGAACACATCTCTTACATATTTTCTTTCTTCACGTGACCTTTGCCTTTCATCGCTTTCACAACCTTTCTAATACCTCTGTTTATTGAATAGTAAACCCTTTAGGGAACGTGGGTCTCCTTTTTGTTTGGAAGGTACCCACATCTCAGATTTGATATCAAACCCATTTGTATAAATTATTTTTAATATAAATATTTCCTTCATCTCATGAGAACTTATATAAATTCTTATATAAAATTTTATAAATTGCTGTGTATATTTGTGACATCCTCAGGGCAGGTGTGCTATCTTGAGAATTGCAGGATTTGTCAACTCATATTTGATTTAAAGATTGTTTTCTTAAAAATATTTTGGTTTAGTTTGTCAGATGTTCCTAGCTGCATATAAACTGTCCCTAATTGAGAGGAACATATTTTGTTTCTCACTGACCAGTGACAGGATGGGGCAGGTCCATTGATTTTTTTTTTTTTTTTTAACTCTATTCCTGGAAGAACCTTAATTTTAACAACTAGTGGCATATGAGGACATAGTCTTGGGGTAGGGATTAATAGCTATATGGTGGAGTTGCTTATATACTGGAAAACTAGCTATTTACTGTAAAATCTGCCTCAAATTTTTATACGCAAAGCAGAGACTCCTACTTGGTTTGTTTCCATAACAACGTACAAAACAACATCAATCATTTATAGTAGATCTCCACACTCCATAATTAAGGATGTTTTAAGAAGCGTGGGAGGAGTTGTGTAAAATGTCTTTATGTTAAAAACAATGTTAGGCCGTGTTCTCACAAAAGCTTATGCACACGCTTCACTTTACACAGTATGAGTAATTTTATTGACATTTGTGGTTATGTCTACACAGGACTGATACAGTCACTGGAGTGTCTGTGCATGCTCTGTCTCCTGTCTGAGTGACTGCTGTATGAACAAGGCTTGCTTGGTGGGGAGCTTGCTGTCTGTTTGAGCAAATCTGGTCTTGATTCAGGGTTTACCTCAACAGGCAGTGTTGATACAGCACTTCAACTTGCAATGACTGGAATGCAGGACGAGTGTAAATGGTTGCAGTAGGGCAGCCTATGATATTGTAGAAAAGTGACAGCAGGATAAAACTGCTTAACGGGCTTACTTTATGTAAAAAACAGATTAGCTGTATATCTTGTTTATGTAGAACGTTAAGCTAATGGGTATCTGCCAAAAGTACGTGTGATATTTTTTGTTGCTATCAGGCACAGAGGTGCCATGTCCACGCTTGGTGCAGTATAGCAGTCGGTGGAAGATACTGCCATATGCAGCTGTTAGAACATCCTAACTTCTTCACTGAGCCAGTTCCATAGCCCAGTTAATCCCCTTTATTGATTGACAAATTGAGGAAAAAAAAAAAAGTTGAAAATCACTGCATGGGAGACACTACTGCTGTGCTAGAATTACTAGTTTGCTAGAAAAAGCTTCTTTGTTGTATTCATGTTTTTTTCTTTTTTTAATACGATATCTATTTTGCAAAGTACCAACCTGAAATGCTTTAAGTCCTACTGGATTTTTTTTAAGCAGTGATATAACTAATGAATGAGAAAACACTTTCTCCAGAGCTCCCTGTAGCTGACAAAACCGTGAGCCTGAAGGCAAGCAGTGTTTGAGCCTGGTTAGTTTCAAGCTGCTCTAGAGACAGTGTTGGTGGTATGAGCCCAGAAGGAAAGGCTGAAGGGGAAACACAGGGAGAAAGGGAGGGAGAACTGGAAAGCAAGAGCAGATAAAGGGGAGGCAAACAAGAAAAACATATCCACACGGAAATGAAACTGGAGAAATTAAGGAAGTATAAAGGAAGAAAATTAGATATTACAGAATGTATAAACTGAAAAAAAAAAAGCACACAGAAGCTGAAAGACATGAGCAATGTGTATAAAATGATAAGAATGGAAGGGATGAAGATGAAGCAGAAAGCTCATATAGCTATTTTAGCTACATTTTCAAAATTTTTCTTCCTGTAGCAATATAGATCTCAGTTTTTTCTTTAAAGAAAAAGAACAGATGAATAGGTGTGTTTTGCTGAATTTATATCTTTTATATTCTTTGTAAATTATTCTTTGTCACATAAGACAAATAAGTAACATCTAAAGTTAAACCTTATAAATATCTCTTCTGACTAGTCGTAAGTTGAAAAATGGGGAAATTTGTGTATTTTGATGATTTTTACATTAATTTTAATATTACTTTGACAGAAGAATAAGCATATTATTATGCCAGCCAATATATATTGTGCATTTCAGAACATAATTAAATCACAGCTAAGGTTGCTAGATGACAGGTAAGGGAAGATGCATAATTAGACAAGTAAAAAAAAAATAGTAGAAATTAGTAATCACGAAGGAAAGTTACCATTGTCTGCACTGACACTAACTGACCATCTCATTTAAATACACAGTTCATTAAATAGGCATCACCCACTCTGCTTCTGCAACTGGACTTCTCGTACTCAGTGTGTGGTTAGTGGAAACAGGGAGGCTTCTAATTAGGTGCTGATTCTGATGTGCTCTCTTTAGAACCCTTGAGAACATTATTCATGGATTTTTTAATATTACTATTCACACGTGATTCCCAAAGACAGACAATGTAGCTACCCCCCTTAGCAACTATAAATGCTCTGCAAGTCTTTTCTACCTGTGTCCACTGCATACAGGTTACTGGCAAAATAGCTATGATTTGGCGTGGCCTGTTTATACGATTCAACCCCTTAAAACAAGGGAACATAGTTGCAGAAGTCAATATTTTACAATAATCAATAGTAAAAGGCTGAAAAAGGAAAATGTGGGACCATTGTTGAATGGGACAGGTGATGCAGTGGCAGCAGAGGTAGATGACATGGAGCTGCTCTGTTACCACATGGCAGGTAGCTGCTGTTGGTCCTGGAAGGGCCCTGCCATGGTGGTACAAGGATGCTCAGTCTGTCCACTGAGGTACTGCCCTGCCAAGCAGGGAAAGCAGCCCCCGTTCTCCTCGCACTGGCCCCCAGCCACCAGACTGGGCGCTGCTCTTCCCGTGTGGCCACAACGGCATGTTTAGCTGCTGCCCTGCTCCAGCTGCAGTGGTGGAGTACGGGATGCTGGGCAAGGGCCCTAGGACAGCACTGCTCACATGATTTGCATACTTCTGTTTCCATTTTCTCATTTCTTAGTCCTCCTTTTTGCTGCCCTTTTACACCCCTTTTTCTGCCATAATCCCTTCCCGAAGAATCAACCTACCCCTAATTATTTTTTGCCTGTTGATCCTAGTCTTGCTATGTCTGTATTAAATTTGGCATTTCTCATACTACTACCTTCCTTATCTTGGTCTTTTATGCTATTAATTATATGGTTACCTAAGTGCTGTTGGCCTTGCAAGATTGTACTCCCCTAAAAGGTCCTCAGTCCTTCCCTTCAATGATCTGTGGAGTTTGGCTGTTTTTCTTATAACTTTCCCTTAAATCCCTGTGAAATGTGACCATCTTTCATGGCACTATCTGTAACTCTGTCAGCTTCTCACTCTGTTATCTGTCACATCCAGCAATTTCTCATGTAATGCCCAGTAGTCTCCTGCATCCTGTTAGCTACCTCAGGCCTAGTCAGCAGCCTAGTCGTAAGCCTGCAGTCCTGATGTACTGGATGCTGCCTTTGCCTCAGTCATCACTGACAAGATCTCCCAGCCCCCCCCCCCCCCTTTTTTTAATAGTTTGGTATGATAAACTCAATGAATAGTAAATGATGTTGAGTTGTCCTCTTACATGCATTAATGCTAAAGACAACATTGAATCATTCTGGCATAGCCTTTTGGTGGAAATGGTAAGCTCTAACTGCAGTTTGGAAAGGGTCTATGTTTTGGAAGCTTAATTATTTCCTCCAGTCTTCAGAGACCTCCCTCAGTCTCTGTGGCCTTTCAAAGATCACAGAGCGCAGCCTTGCAAGGACATCAGCCAGTTCCTCAGCTCCTTGAGTCCTCTGTTGGGCACAGGTGATCTGGGTGCTGTCAGTACGCCTGTTGCATGGAGGGAATTGCTAAGACAACATTTACTCTAATATTGCATTAGGCAGTAAATAGTCTACATGCTTCCCTGACTGTAACAATTCTGATTATGAAAGATCCACTGTTCTAGCATTTTTCAGTCCTATTGTGTGAATGCCCAGGAGCCATCACTACCTGCTTCTAATGTATTGTCCTGAGCAAATCACTTAAATTTCTTTGCGCATCTCTAAAGCAGGGATAAATGCTTATCTGTTATCTGGATATTCTGAGGATTGACTGTCTGTGTAGCACCTTGAAAATAGAAAGCACTACAGACAGTAAGTGCTATTTATTACTATTGGTATCGAAATAACTCATGCAGCCAAGCGTAGAGTATAGCTTGCTGTTTGCTAAACTGATTTGCATTTCTACATGCAGTGAAAATGGGAAGGTGTTGCTGTAATGCCACAGCCTTCATTTTATGGATTTTATGCCTCTTGCAGTACAGCCAGGAATTCTGCATGCTGCATTTGTTATACATGTAATTACAAGGCTTCAGAAATTTTAAATATTCAGTTTCTTCTTTTCTTTTTCAATGTCATAACATCACATTTACGGCATCTTTGACTGCTCCATTTGCTAACATTTCGTTCTCTGTTTATCTCTTTCTGAAATAATCCAGGTTTTTAAGTAATCTTAGTTGGGTGCATGAAGTATCTTTCATTAATTGATATTACTCTATTTTGTAACCCCTATGTATTTGGTAGTGTTGATTTCAGCACAGCATTTGTGTAAATGACTGAATAAATAAATCAGTAAATATTCAAGTCCCCCAGCCTCCCTTATAGTGCATCAGTTTTAGTCTTTTAATCTTAAAAGATTGCATTTAGAAATAGTTTTGTTTCTTGACTTTTCAACAGTTTGCTCATTCATACATCCTAAAAAGTAACTTAATTCATTACTTTGTTCCTGAGCTATGAGTCTTTGAAAGTGACTTTTTCTTCTGTGTTAACTTGACGATAGAGGTGACCATGAAAAATGTGGCTGTCTCATTTATAAATATATGTCTGCTCAGCGTTTGCCTGCAGACTCAAGAGATGTCATACTCCTAATCCCTCCCAAAATAAATAGGAGGATGTGAGCTCTTGAGAAGACTTGTACTTACAAGTATGGCTCTGTATGTGGGCATATGCTTGGTCGTGTGGCTCTCAGTGCACAGCTATGAAGTTGATAGTTTTCATCACACATGTGCTACCTTTATATACATATATATATAAAGTTGATGATGTATTTGCATACATAAGCGAATATGTGTTTTCTCCTTGCATATATACTAGAATCAGAGATAAAGTGGTGGTTTCCAGAATGCAGTAGGCATGGGTAGATCTAGTTAGTAGAGGATTCTGTTTATCCCATTCTCTTCATTTTTGTACAACTGTTGTTGCTGCTAAGGTTAATTAAAGTCATTCTGTGGGAAGTGTTCAAGCAGGCATAGTCTAATTTTATATGTGAAGCAAAACTAGCTTAAGGTATCATTAAAAATACTGGTGTGAAAGGTTTGGTTTGGTGTAACTGGTTTGGTGAGGCTGAACTCATGAAGGACAACTTTGTCAATAGGGCAACGGAGGTGCAAAGTATAATTTCCCATCTGCATGACTCGATATTGACATGGAGTCCAGTTTCAAGCATATTGGAGAATCGCCACTGAAAAATGATTGTGACCTGTTCTCAGTCAACTACAGTAGAAGTGTCAACAGAGATATGTTTACTGTATTTACATGTTGAACCCATCTATAACTATAGCTAGTGGTGTTTAAGAAGTTACTTTCAAATACTAGTATCTCCTGAGAATGGAGGAAAATTGCATTAAGATTTTAACTGAATCTTTGAAGTCCTTGATGTTTCTTTACTATCTTGTGCCAACTTGTTTCCGTGTGCCCAAGTTTTTGTACTAGTTGTACAAGTATGCATGTTTATTATCTATGGACCTTCAGTGTATTTTTGTTTAAACTCTAAACAGCATTTTATAAATTCTTATAATTATATAATATTTACAGTTTCAAGTGTTGAACGCTGCCCCTTGTTGCAGAAGATTTTTTTAGTTTTACAATTACAGTACTACACTGAATAACTGCCCTCAGTTTTAGAGTACTTACAATATTTGTGATTAAAAAGTATATAGATAGAATGTGGCAGATTACTTAGCAAAAAGGAATTGGAAATAGTCTGTATGCTTTTTTTTGATACTTTGATTAGCCTTAGAAAGCCTTATAGCTAACTGAGGGCTTCCAAATAATGTCAAAATATTCAGTGACGAGTTGATGTTGACGTAAGCAAAGCTGAATGTATTAATTTCATCTTAACGCTACAGAAGACAATGCGTTTTTATACTTGCTTCTGTCTGGTTTGATCCAAAGCATGGTGAAGAGCCTAATGCTGTGCACAGTGGAGCATTTTTGCTTTCCAGTTAATTGTGGAACGCTCAGCGTTTTCCAGATAGTGGTCAGCACATCAAGCAGAGAGGTCTAATACTGGACGGACAGCAAAAGGTGTCTTGACAATGCACAGGCGTTACTTTGTATAAACAAAATGGAATATTAAAAATAGCTTAGGATATATTTGTTGGCATTATAGCATATCCTCAAACCCCTTGATAATTTTTGAACAAAGTTATCTCTTAGCTCAGAATAGAGCAGCAATATAATCAATTATAGTAGACCCCTAAACTGTCTTTATTTCAATGAGCCTGATTTTGGGACCCCTCAGAATCTTATCTTCAGTTTATCTCCTGAGAATTATTAGAAAAGCTTCATTTACTAGAACTGCTAATTTCTACATCTGTCGAAAGCTAAATCTGCTTTAAAAAGAAAGAGTATTACAACCCGCTTTTTAAATTTATGCTAGTGGCATTAGGTTTGGGCATTTGAAAGTAATTTCAGGAACAGATTTACATACAAGAGAAACCTGTAAGCAAATTGAAAGTGCTGTTTAGGATTCATAGAGGAACAAAATGCATACTTCATCTCTCACATAATTTGTCTTGAGGTTTATGAAATAATTTTTCATCGGATTATAGTATTTAAAGTAATTAAAGATACAGTTTGCTATTTAATAAACAATGTGTTTTGTAACTTCATTAAGGATGCTGCCTTTCTTAATTGTAATGGTCCAAAAGGTTGTCAGTGAACTGTACATTAACTGCAGAGATGATAATGATTTTATATGGTAATAATTTTTAAATGAATAGCTCATGTACTTTTCCAGCCACATGGGGAAAATAATTTACATTCCTAAATCTTTCTTTAGTATTAACCCCTTTACTTGAGGAGAGTGGATATCCTTGTGTAAAATGTTCATTTGTTTTACATTAGCGCTAATGCAAGCGTGTAGGACGCGCTGGTGTGAAAGGATTAAAAGCAGTAGCATTAGACAAGCGTGAACATTTCAGAGAGAAATCCTTGTTAGAGGGACCTGTTGGGACCATGTAACATGATTTTCTATTTATTGATCAGATGCTTCTTGTTTTTGTTACCATTTGAAAGTCTACTGGGAGAGAATCTTACTGCTGTAGGATTCTAAATAGAAAAATATGCACCAAGACGACTTTCAGGACTCTGCTTGCTCGTTGATACGTTTGTGTGACTGCCCTAACGTTAGCATGGGTCAAATGCTTGTGTCAGAGGAAGCATATGCTCTCTTGGGAGTACTCACACCATTGGCTGTAGGCTATTTTAGGCACCTGATTTTAACATTCTGAAATGCAGTTCTCTGGATGTGGCCACCTCTTCACTGACTAAAATGTGAAGGTAGGAATGTTCCTACCTATCTGACGCCGTAAGTATCATAAAAGTTAGTTGCCTAACGTAGGAGGTACAAATTCTCCTTTTTGAATTTTTTAATTAGCCACCAAACAAATGAGCTTAAGAGGAGGGTCCTTTTATGCGTGTCTGCAGATTTCTGTACCCACAAACCAAGTCCGTGATCTGTGATCTTCAGTGACAATGTTTCTCTTCATGTCTTTGAACGTTGAGTGTTGAAAAAGCATTTGGAAGATTTTCAGAGTCTTTTCTCTGTTTTCCAGCTAGTAGCTTTATAGTATCTGAGGTTCAACAGCCTAGGTTTCTGCCCAAAGTATTTGATTTAGTACTCTTGTCAGCAGCATGTGAAACACCCAAGAAAAATACAGGCACTTGACCAAAAAAATGGTGCAATTAGCTAAGAAAGACACTGTTCTTAAATAAAATTTCATATGAAATACAACGTATGCTGATGCTGGGAAAGGAAATCGCATTTAGTTAACGGATAAAAGAGAAAACTCAGAAAACTTCATGACTTTTTCTGTCGTTGACCTTTACTCAGAAGGGGGTTAGGTCAAAGTATGATTTTGCTTAATTATTTCCAACATGTGAAAGTGTGCACAACTGATCTACTTGTGTACTAGAATAACATGTTAAGAGGATAGTTACATAAAACCCCTTGCTACAGCCTCTTTTGAAAGGAAAGGCAAATAAATATGTTCTTAATGATAAGGACATTGATGTGGAGTGGGTAAGTGACCTCAGTAAGAAGGCTTATTGACCTTCCAGCATGTTACAAGAATGTCATATTTGTCGCAGCATACTGATACGCAGCCGGTGACAATCCGAGAAGATAAAGCCCCTGACAATGGATACTTATTATTCACCTGCAATTATAAAACTCTGTATGCTCTTTTTCCTAATTGATAGTGCACACTGGAACGTAATCACATTAAAGTGTACCTTCAGAACGTTGCTTTAAAGAAATGAGTAAGAAAGTCTTCTCAAATGTTTTGCTAGATGATTCATTGCATTGGAAATGCTGTCGAGGAGCCGATACTGCCAAGCCTATAAATATGCAGTTACAAGAGCTCTGGAAGCATGCATTCTGGTAGTATGACAGATTCAAAAAGCACTTTCTCTGTGGCAGTAGGTTTCTGAAGTTTCCTGTTTTGCATTCAGCCACAGTTGTCTAATTAGACTATTTGGTTGACAAATTTGCCTTCTTTTAAATAAAATTAATTTGGAGGTAGGAGAACAAACACCATCAGAAACCTGAATTACTCTTTCTTTCCATAATAATTGTTTCATTTGAACAGAGCAGAAATAGGCTTTATTACTTTTAGGGGATTTCCGTTTAATTTCCTGTATATGACATTTTTCCAGAAGGAGTGAATATTGTCAGTCTATTTATAAACCTTTGAACAAAGTGATTTTAATGGAATCACTGATCCCACCTTACCTATTTTGGCACTAATGGATACAGCTGTAATGAATAACTGTTACCTGATAGTATTTTTAACAGAGAGCGCTTTCTTTAAGCCATCACGTGTATTTTCCTGTGTTTTGTATTGTCTTCTGAAGACCCAAAATGCACTGAGGGTAATGAGAAAGAATGATAGCTTAGATGTATTCTTTCCTTGAACTGCTGGTTATATTAAATCTACTGCTCCCTGTGCAGACCTACAAATCTATAACATCCTTCTGAGATGAATTCGGAAACGAGGGGCTGCATTCTTCTATTCTTGGTCCAAAGATTAAAATTGATCACAGGAAACACAAGGGAGCAGGTTGTAGTATCACAGCTCAGTGCGGTTAACTAGGATAGTGCCTGGCTTCTGTTCTACTTAACTGTGCGCATACAGGTTACGAATATTATTGATTGCAAGGGTCAGTGAAGGCTGGAGGGAGGTTATGTCGCTTGACGCTATTTGGTAATTTTTAAGGGACAAGAGCTATGAACCCTCATAGCAGCTGGGACAGGTACAGTTTAAATCTGACAAATGGAGATTTATGTTTGTGTGCGCAGGCAAAGCCCTTCAGGTAGAAATAATAAATGGAAATTTGATAGGTTGTTTTATCATAGGTCAAATAACTTGCTGTAGAAGAAGAAGGGGAAAAAAGATTTAATTATTACCTTTTCATCAGAATGCACTGATGATAGGTTTTAAGTCGTAGATCTGTGCTGCAGAAAAATGAATAGTGTTTAGAATTCTTTTTATGAGGCATCATTTTAAAACACATATAGAGATGGTTTACCTGAAGTGATTCAAAAATGCAGCGTAGGTGGTAGGATATGGGAGTAATTACTGAATAATCTTTATAGCATCTTTTTATTCTTCCATGTAGACAAAACTGTGTATTAATATTCTAAGAGTCAAGATGACACTATGTTATAAAAAGTGTTCAAAGTACTAGGAAACAATATTTGTTTCTTATATTCAGTAGCACCTGGAAAACATTGTTGTTTTACACTGAAAGCTAGTTCATTTTAGAAAAATGTATATATGTATGTAAAAGGTTTGGATGAAACCCTATTACATTTTAAAAATAGGAATAACCAGGGAGTCCTGTATTCCATGACTAGTATTTAGTATGCAGGATCTTCTACCCAAATAAATAGCATTTGATGAGTATTTGAGACAAATGCAGTTATTGCACAGGGTGCAAAACTGTAATTAATTCATCCTACGATTTTATAGTCACCATATTTGAATGGAGTTCAGGATGCGGTGGAAGTTGCATACAACAGTGTAGTAGTACTGGGTTTAAGAGAAATGACTGTGGTTAAATATTTGTGTTTCACCTCTGTACTGTTTTTTCAACTTCAGGAAAAAAGATAAAAATCAGAACTTATATTTTTATACATTAATGCTAATCAGCTATTATATTGGTATAATATCAGAAGTACAGGACAAGATAATAGCTAGTGTAAGGTGGTGTTGTCTCAGTCAACTTCATGGCAACTTCCTTACTGTACAGTGTCTGAGATCTAACCAAAGGCATTATTCCCGGGTATTAGTAACCTAAACATTCCATATATGTTTCCACAAGATGAATTTGCTGCCACTGATAGATATTCAACATTTGTTTTGCAGCAGCGTGTGGAGGCTTAGTGTTTATTTTTCTTTCTGATACCAACTAAGTATTTGTGGCTTTTTCGTTATGAATGTTTTCTGTCAGATTTTTAACCCACTTCCTGCATGTTTACCATACGTAGCTTTGATTCATTCAGCTTTTCAAGATTTTTTTTTCCCAATTTTTTTTTTGAAATCAAAGCTTAACACGAAGAATACTTTCTTAGGCCAACATTTTCTTTTACCTTTGCAAATTCTCATTGGCTTTGTATCATTTCCATGTGCCAGCGTGACTGCCTGTAAACTCGACACATTAGACAGGTATGCTATAATGAATCTGTCTGGGTAAGGTTATCATTCTTCTTACAGACAGTTATTTTAATACTTTCTCCTCTCACTTTTCTTTTAGGAGTCTGCTGCTCCTAAATCCTCTTTCTCCATCCAGTTTATTTTGCTTTACTTGTACATATTCAGATTTGCCACGCTCTGTCAAAATCTTTCCAGCTTATTGTTGCTTCCAAGATGGTGGGTTTTTTTGTGTCCTTCAAATTTATTGACAGAGAGATAATCTTCTTGCTTTTGTGGCCAGTTCACTTATGCAACATTTACTGAACGAGAGGAAGCATTGGGGCCAGTTTCTGCTCCTCTAGGTTGATGCGCTGCATCACACTGACAAATAGTATCTGGCTGGTGTCTGGAGCAAATACAGCTCCCTGTGTCTTTCCTTTGGCATGTTAGTACTCAGAACATGCTTATAAAAGGAAGAGAGAAAGGAAGTGAAAACATTAGCATGTCAAATCTTAAAACTTCAGCACCCCTGCTATGCCAGTTCAAGGATGCTCCTGAATAATGACAGCTTGTGCCAGTTGTGTGAAGTGACCGAGATTCCAATTAGGACTGAAAATCCAGTCCAGCCCTATCGTAAGGAGACTGGAGCAAGCTCATTTCCTGGTGGAATGGCACGTTCTTATCTTAGAGGTGGATTTGGCTGAGACTACTAAATGCATTTTTGCTAGTGACCTTTTCAGATTTGTAGCCAGTTGTAATAAGTGTTGCCAAGATGACATAAGAATGGTTTGCAGCAGTATTACACTTTATTTTTTTTTACAGCAGATGTTCTTCAGTTACTCTGTCTTACAATTTACAGAACTCTTATGTTGAACAAATCAAGATTCATAGCAAATCAGTATGTTAAGTCTTGCGGTAAGCAATACTGGGCAGAACAGAACCAGAGGGAAGGTAAGCAGACTTCTGCATTCATCCTTTGCTATGATGAGGTTTACTTCATAGTAATCTTTCCATTTCAGCACATCCTTTCACAGGGACTTCCATTTAACTTACTAGCATCCTCAGTTTGACTATTACTTTGAATGTGGGCAACATTAAATATCACTTTCTAACCTGAGAAGAAATACTAGAATTGCCATCTGTTCCTCAATTTAGGAAACTATATATTTTTGTCCAACCTAATATCACTTCTTCAAGAGCGTCCTTTAAAGTATTGTATTTTAAAAATACTTTGTGATACTGGATGCCTCAGTTCTGAGATATGCAATTTAAAAGAGTGCTTTTAGAGGGTAAGTGCTCAGCTCTCACTGATAGTTAAAAGTCTTTGTTGCTTAACTGAATACCCAGATAAAGCGGATTGCAAAATCACCACATTGCTGCTTCAGATATTTGCTTAATTGTCCTGAAACACTTCAGTGATTTTCACTAAAATACATTACTTCAGTTATACTTCGGTGTTACTCCAATAATATTCCAAGTGCAGGACCGGGTCCCCTGTGTTGACAGTAATAGAATTACCAATAACTACTAAGAGTAGAAGTAGATTGTGGAAGGTGTGCTAAAGCCTTGAAAACAGACTAACAATAAAACTGAATTAGAGGTGGACTTTATTTTTAGATTTGATGGGGCTAAAAAGTTATAATTTGCCTTTGGACATTTCACTCCACATTGATGTCAAGCAGATCTGATCATGGGATCACTAAATGCTGTGAGGATAAGCCATAAGGCTGCAGAGGTTTATAATTCAAGCTCAGGCACAGAACACTGATTGCATGGTCATAAGCCTAATTTCCATCTCAAACATGGCTTGATTCTAAATTCTATCTGCTGTTCCCATTTACAATTTCTGATGCTTGGTTCCTGTGAAATTTTGGCCACATCTAAACTAGGATTAGACATTGGTCTTCAAAGAGAATTAGGATTATGAAAACAGATTAGGTTCTGGCTATTCTGACTGCTTCTTTTCTGCTCTTTCAGTGCTGTTTGTTAGAAGTTTAGGTCCTAGTATCTTGATCTAAATTAACAATGAAGTGAGATCTGAGTCCTGTGGACCATGTTACTTACAGGTTCAGCTAATTATTCAGACATTCCTAAAAAATACTATGGTGTGCATGTTACTGTTCAACTTAGTATGCACTGCAGCAGTTGTATGTGGATCTTGTTGATAGATGCGGAGGGCCTCCTTTCACATATATTGTTCTCAGTGTTCATTGTAATGTGAGGGTAAGAAAACACTAACCTATGTGTCTTGTTTATAGAAAAAGAAATATAGGGGGAGAAAGGCAAAAGAACTACAAGGCCCTTAGCCATCATTAGGGAATTACTCTTACAGACCTTGCACGTGTACCCTATTCCAAAGTAAAGAAGTCATTAATAAAAAACAGTAAAAAGGAGCCATTATATTACAAAATAAATCTACCAGGCTTACAAAGAAAACAAATTTGAAAGAGCCACCTGCTGTGGAGATGAGGCAGTAATCTCAACAGCAGGAAATAAATGGAGAGAGAAGGAAAATACAAAAGCATAGACATTAAAAAAGTAATTAAAACACTTATCTCCATCGACATACATAACAAACAAAAAAAAAATCAACCACCTAGAAAACATACTCTATTGAACCTCACAACAGGAAGTAACAAAGCTGCCACCATTTAAAAAAAAAAAAAAAAAAGCATTCTCAAGCAAAATGAGAGAGATCCTTTAAAAATATAAGCCTCAAAAGTATTTACTAATGTGTTAATCATTAATGGACTGACCTTGAGAGAAGCTGAGCACCTGCAGAGCATTTGCAACTTAGTACTGAGAGTTTCATTTTTCAGGATCAAACCTTTAAAAATATAAGGAGAGTAACTCTTTAGATACCAGTGGCTTTCTGTTCCATTTCTGGTGATTGTCATAGCATGAATTGTAATGGTGCTTTTAGTATAATCAGCTATGTGGCACAGCTTAGGTACCACGTTTGGGTAATGCATTTCGATATAGTTTGCATCTATGCTGTTTAATATTGATCCATGGAAAGCAATGTTATCAATATTGATATGAATAAATGTGACTTACAAATAGGTAGAGAATATGCCACTGAATGCAAATAGTTTGTATTATGTCTAGGGAAAACTGTAAATTTAACAGTTAAGAGAATACTGTTTCAATGTAATCTTTCAAGAAAATACTTTAATGTACTTAAAATTCATGGTCCAATTCATGCAATTCATGGGTTATGTGACACAGAATAAAACTGCTTTATATACATAGATTTTGATCTCCATTTCCCCAGACCACAGACCAGACCTGTTGAAAAAGAACAGAGCATTCAGGAATATTAAAGGATGCTTATGTGCTTGGAATTTACAATAAGTTCTTTCTTCTCTGCCATGCACCTTTGTAGTCATTCTCTGAGCATGTGCTACCTGTATCCGTAAGTCTCTGGGCAGGTCAGAATGTTATCAGACAGAGTATTACATCTGAAATATTTGTATATGGGAGCACAAGGAGCAAGTTGGAAAGATCAGTGCATAAAGGAGCAGGGAGAGGGGATGAAAGAGGTATGTTAGCTTTTTCTGTTAATTCAAAAGGACACTTTCAGAAGGGAAATGATGGATTTAGAAATTTACTTTGGGAGGGCAATTATGTTAGTTCTGTATTTACCTTAACATACACTTGTGAGAAAAGGACAACAAAGATAAAACAAATATTATTGATAAATAGCTTATCAGGCCAATACAGTTCCTCTCTAAAATTTGTATCAGTCTGTCTCCATCACACCTTCATGGCTCCTTTTCCCGGGACATATCTGCATGGATAGGCACAACTTGTTATTCCTAGTCCTCAGAGTCCTGGGCAAAGGTGAGCTCCTGCTAGTGCAGAACCTCTGAAGCCTTTTTGTCTGGCTGTGTTCAAGCTTCTTATCCCGATTAACGGTCTGGCTCTCAGTTTGCCTGGGATTGGGCTCACAGATGTTATTTCAGCTGACTTGCAGTGCCACCAGAGCAAATACCCAGCTAATCATATGTTTCTTCTGTCCATATCCAGTTTGTAATGATTCATGCTTTTTTCTACTCATGCTCAGTAGATTCCAGCAGTTGAAGGCTTACCAACTGGTCTTGGGATCTCCTGGTGGTGTCTTCCTCTGCAGATCTCTGTGACATGGAGGTTAGGAAGGGCGGAACATGCTTAGTGAAGAGGAATCTTTGGAAATTTAATTTTTCTGACTAGCACAGTTTTCCCTGTAACTATGAATTCTCAAAATCTTGTTCAACTCAGCAACATATGAGCAGGTTTTCACAGAGATGACAAAAGGTGGGAAGTCCTTCCCTCACCCTCTGTGTTTCTAACTCATGCTCCAAATTTGTATGACTTATGTGACTTTTCAAAAAATGTTCTTAAATTTGTGATTCAGGAAAATAAAATGATCTATGAATAAGTTTGATGTTAGTTTTGGTTTGCTAGTTCAAAAAAGGAAGAAAAAAGATTTGCACAGCAAGTAAATGAAACTTTCTGTTTTGTTTTGAATTTGATTTGGGTAAATCTATAAATGTAATGTAATTTTGAAACAAAATGTGGAAAGATCTATTATAAAAATGTCAAAAAGGAGTGTTTCAGCTTTTTAAAAATATTATTTAATGTATTCCAACACAGATTGTTTTATCCAGCCTGAGTTTGCATTCTTACTCCAAAATAAGGGTTAGTAAAAACAATTCAGCCAGATCTCATTTTGATGACTCTGTACTCTCATTTCCATAACAGCTCTTCTGGAACTAGGAATACAAGGAGAGGTGATATTGCTTGAAAGTCCCAGGTTTTTTTTGCTTATCTCGTCCAGTTTAAGTTTTACCAAGATGTGATGTTAACGTGATTAAAAACGAAGCAAGCAAAACTTTTATGTTTAGATGTGGAGAAAAAAGAAAAACTTACAATGCTGTAGAAGTTTTCTCCCCTTAGGCTACTGTGTGTTTACACTTTAACTTGTGTTCCATTTTTTTGTCTGGAGATTTGTTTTCATTCAGCTGCCAGTGAAGACTACGTTTGACCCTGACCAAGGAACAGGGCTTATTTTGTATGTCAGTTGTTAAGACTGCTGAGAAGTTCATTTGAAACTGTAAATCTGCTCAAACATGTCAGATTTAAGTAATCCAAACAATAAGTTCAGGCTCAAGAAGGCATTCCTGTTTCTGGGGAGAGGGGATTTGATCAAAATAGGAAAGAGAGACTTGCTGGGCCTCTGCTTCCCCTTTCCAGGTCTGGGCAATAGTTACGGTAATAGCAACAGCATTTTTTTTTTTTCCTTTTCAGACTTAGCTGATTGATGCATTGACATGCCTTGATTTATTTGGTGCAGCAACCAGCTGGATGAGGTGCATTGCTCTGCAGGCCAACCCCTTACACTGCGTATGCATCACTCTTGTATATTGCCTTCTGCATCTGTGACAGACTGACTCTAATCATTTAGCGATTCATAGTTGATGTAGGCTAGAAGTAAATGTAAAAAGGGACACTAAGAGGACTCTCTCTAAATAAAGATGATGAACTTGACACTTCCAGTTGAGAAAATCAGCATGCATGAGTGTTATGTGAGAACAAAGAGTAAAAAGCCCTGGCAGGGAGTAGATGCTATTATATATAAAAAATAAATACATAGATATATATTTTTATATGTAACAGGTATAAGAATGGGAGGTTACGGTCTTTATTTTCCAAAGCTGCTGTTATTATTGGCTAATGCGTTTGGAAGGTGTACAGTATGTCGGGCTGGAGTGAGACACTCATGGTGAGGCACAGAGTTATAGCCTACTGGAGAGAAGGCTGTGTGGATCATGTGAAGGAAGGAAAGAAGGAGAGCTTCTCACTGAAAGAGAATGATGTTTACTGAGAGAGAGCTGGGAGCATCTGGAGATGAAAGGCAGGGCCTAGCAAACTTGAGGGTCAGGAATAGCGATGACCCAGATCGTGATTGTCTAGGTTCGCTTTGCAGAGCTGAACTAGATCTATCATGCCAGCCATTATTTTCATGATATTTTTACTTTGTTTTCTTAGTAAATGCCATTTTACTACAGCCTGTGATGCTTCAATATATGGTTTAGAAATCAGTTCCTTCAGAAGCTTATTCCCCAGCAACAGCAGATAAAGGGACTGAAACTCCAAGAAATCCAGAGCTTTGGCCTTGTAGCATCCTGTTCCTTGCGTAACTGGTTGCAGAGTCCATCAGAATGGCACTGGTAGAACTGTGTTTTTAGGCTGTTCTTCACTGCCAGTGAAGGAAATAATTGTTTCTTAGACGTTGGTACGGGTTAATTAAAGACACAACACTTTAAATAATAAAATAAATAATGAAAGATTATTTCAGGGTAAGAAATACTAAACAATAAGTAAATAAATAAAAAACCTTTTAGATGGCTTGCAGGTGGATTTGGAGAAAAGAGAACTGATTAAGACTAACATGAGTGGAAAAACTAGGAGAAAGACCTCATGTTTTTCTAAGTGTTTTTTCTTGGGTGGCTCCTGGCTATTTTGCACTGTTTGTGAACTCCCTTTTGCTAAAGGATCTCTTTAATTCATCTTCAAAGGGTATTTCTCTTGGATGGAGAAGGGTCTTAAAATAATTTCTCTTCTAGGTCATTATTTTGACCTAAATATTGTTTTTCATAGATGACTTTTTAACAAATTTTATTTCTTCTCTAAAACTATTTGCTCTAAACTGTACTTTTTCTCTGTAGTTGTTTTTTCTTCAAATGTTCTCTCTCCTGGGAGGCTGTTGGCTATTTAGCAATCTGTTTGTGAGGTGTACTTTTGTGGGGTGGCTGTTTATTATGAAATAGTGTCTCTCTAAAGTGGATCTTATCGGTTCTTGACCTCTTTCTCTGTCTGTCCTTGTCTGTCTGCCTCTTTCTTAGCTGCCCTAGTGGCTTTAAGAAGGGCCCATTCTCTCTTTTTTAACAAAAATGAATGCAATCATTAGCAGGGCAAATAATATGCAACAAAAGGGGATACATTAGAGTTTAGTGCAACTTCCAGTGGATGCTTAGCAAAGAGCTTGAAACTATGCCAGATGTTTATAGGAATAAGAGAAAAATCTCCTGCATTTTCTTCAAATGTAAATATTGCAAAATTGGTTTTCCTGCAGTTTTCTGCAAAGGAGTAGTGTAAATTGCAGGAAATGCCACTTATATTGACTCCCTCTTACAGGGTTTTTTTGGTTTTGGAGAGTTGGGGGGGGGGGGTTGATTTTGTTTGCTTGTTTTTATTATAGCAGTCAGCCTAAACATAATTGGATTCAATGTATCCTTAATCCAACTCCTTTGATTTCAGTGACATTCAACTAGTGATGAATCTGACCCATGAACAGATAATGTTTGCAGCGTTCCCTTAATTCGACTCTTCCTTTAGTCAGTAGGAGGCATATGAATGACTAATAGAGACAGAATCATTTTCAGGAGGAGATGACTTAAATAGCAAAATAAGTGGAATTCTTTTATTTGTGAGAGTTTCTTCTTGTTTTTGAACAGGGAGTAGGTAGTAGGTAGAAAGGAAATTAATTTTAGTTTGCATTGTACCTCCCACTAATGGCAAATGTGTTCTTCCCAAGAGCACACTGAGGCTTCTGAGCTGGTTTATGGATACCTCAATAGCAGAATTTGCACTAATCTGTCCTTGGCCTGTAGGCAGTCACTGAGAGTTTGTGCTGAGGGACTTTTGTTGCCATAGATGTTTTAGCAATATATGCATGGTGAGATTATTTTTTAAAAAATGCAGTTTTTTAAATTCTTGAATGCTTTTTACATATTGTACTTTCAATAAGCACAAAATACCTCTGGCAGCCTCTTAGCATATCCATTATTCATTCTGCATTAACTGATATTCCAGTCCCTCCAGGAAGTACAGCATCCAAAGGTCTTGAGAAGTTCAGTACGTGCTAGGATTTCCTTACCTATTTTTCTCAAAATCCAACTATAGATCATCAGTATTTTTAAAGTTACCTGTTCAGCAACTGAGTCATAAAAGTTTTTATTGATAGAGATCAAGATGATGCTCAGAAACATGAGATTTTTGAAATGCAAAAATTTCGAGTTCTTTTTATTTGCTTTTTGACTTGTAAGCCTGTTGAATTCACTGAGGCCACGTTTTCAGTCTCTTCACTGAAACTGTTAAAGCTAAAAATGTACTACTTTTTTTCTTCTCTTTTAGTAACTTCAGTCAGGGATCTAGAAGTTTAAGAAACTTCCCCAATATCAGGTGACTTGTGAAAAAATCTTAAGGGTTCTTACAGTTGAGCCTTGATCTCATGCTATAATGAGGCAGCTTTGTGCTCCTTCAGTAAAATAAAAAGGCCCTCAACCTTCCCTAATCAGAACAGGATTCCTCAAAGCACAATCCTCCTTTATTGTTGGCGCTAACCTGGTGTTATTGGGGTTCTCCACCAGCAGCCAGTATGCCTCAGAGGTGACAGCTCAGTCTATTGCGAGCCATGCCTAAGAACGGAGGAAACCGAGATTGCTTTGCATGCACCAATTCTGCCAGCTTGTTCTGACTACACCTACTTCTAGTGTTTTCTTAGAAAAACATTTACTGCATATATACTTCAGCATGCAATTATTAATTAACATACTTTGATAATATTATGCCTTTTTTTAGATTTAAATATGAAAGTTGATGCCCTGTTGAAAGTACCCGCAGGGATCATTTAGATAAAAAAAATATTTTAACTTCTGTGCCTGATAGTTTTTCTGTGTTGTCCAAATGTTCTCAGCAATGAGATGATGTTCTCTAACAATTGTAAGATGTTCTTTACTACTTTCTTTGATTAAAAGATATCTGTTGCTATTATTGGTTGTGAAGTGTATCTCTGTCTGTGTCCTACTGCTTCTACATAAATGTATGTTATTAGTAGCTACAGATAAATTTCAGCCAAAAAGGACTGCTTTTGAGAAAAGCGAGTGGCCAAAAACGTTGACATACAAATACAAGTAAGACAGAACTACAACATTGTCATTTTTGCCCCGCTCAGCATCAGTTAAGTTGATTGATATTGCTTCATTTACATTACCTGCAGACTACCTATGTTGAAAAAGCCCTCAAAACAAAAGGAACGAAAGCAGTTCACAGCAATAAGAGTTATATTTGTGTGAAGGTAGTACAGCAAAGGTTTACCACTGTCTTACCCTGTCTTCCCTACCACTAGCTTCCCTGCTTCTGAACCCTGTGTATCCTGTTCTCTCTATCCCCTGCTCTTGCATTTGTTTTGGTGTGACTTATTTACAAGCATGAGTTATCTAGCAACCTAATTTCAAGTGTCAGTACTATTAAAAGCGCACCAGTGATCTGCAGACTATAAACACGAAAATGCAGCCATTTATGATGTCCTCCTAGGAAGTTTGACACCTGAGGTTTTATAAAACTGCTTGTGTTGAGGAGGTTTTGAGAATGTGCATGTAACGTGAAATATATATTTGTCATTGCAATTTCTCTTCTAGTTCTAATTACTTTAAAATATCTATTTTAGGTTTGCCAGAACCAAACAGAGACAGTATATTCCAAGGACTGAGAATGGATCAAGGATTCTATACATCTAAAGACTTTCTACCTTTGGTAGCAATGGCAAGTAAACCAGGTGTGTGATAATATGTTTTCATTGTAATCATGTTCAGTAAGTGTTTAGCAGTTCCTGATGTGTCAGAATGCACAACTGGTGTGCAGTAGCACATGGAATTAAGAAGCATCTCCCAATGAACAGGTCTTAGGCAGGATTTTCTCCTGATGACCTGCAACCTCAGGAGAATGGTCAAGAAGGTCACTCATAGAGACTGTAAAGCAAATAAAGACATATTATATAAATATATAAACATATGGCAGTTTACCCTGTTTATTACCCAGATAAGTTATGTTTGTTATGTTGATTTAAATTCAAAAGGTGTCATAAGCTTATTTGTGTAAATTATTATCTTGATATAAATAACACATAGTGAGCATAAGGTGGTCTTGAAATGATCTGATACTGAAGAAGGTGTTGCCAAGCCATATAAGCAGCTGCTTTGTATACTATTGACAACTAGTTTTACTTTTAGCATGTTGATCCTCAGTCAGTCATGCTGTGTGTTTTGCAGATGCATTTAAGGAAACACTAGTCCCTTACCCAAAAAACTTAGTCTAAGGACCCAGGACAACAGTAGTATGCCAGGGATTAAGAAGACAATGCTCACTTCACAGGCATCAAATATAATTCTTGTTTTATGCTTTTATGTCTTTGTTTTGAGTGCAGAGGTAACTGAGTGTGCTCTACAAGAAGTATAGCTGCTTTCAGTGGCCCTGAATGTGGGGTTTATGGACCCTTCAGACAAATGCATCACATGAGGTCCTGATTTCTACACCACGTTCATTCACAGTCTAGGTCCCCCAAAGTATTAATAAAATCTAATTCAGTGCACAGTTTTCTAGACATATATTCAACACCTCATGTGGTCCTGCACATATTACTCTGTATTTAATCGCACATATACCTTTTTTATCTACAAACTGGATTTCTTTAGACCATTTGGAAATTTACTTTAACGTCAAATAGGGCTGTGTACTCATTTAGTAGACTTTCCACAAACAGCATCTTAAAGAAAATGTCTTATGGCTAATTAATTGTTCTGCAAATAAAAGTAAAGTTTATTACCCCCTTTTATACAAAATATTTAGGAAGGGAAATTCTGTCTATTCGGTATCCCATCTATCCCATCTCTCTGCTGTTTTGATCTAATAGTTTATTTTTATCTGGTTTTATGAGCTCATATGAGTTGGGAGAAAAGATCTTCTTGAAGAAAGAGATATCTAAAAAGAAACAGATTGAGAATCTGCACAGTAAAACATTTGTTGATTAACAAAGGAAAAATAAATTCTCCAAACCAATTCATCTTGTATTAGTTTGACTAAAAATACTTTATAGAATTCTGTACAAACAGGTAGAACTCATGTACTTTGTTACCTGTTTGCATAAGTATCTATAATACTGGGATGCACATCTTTGAAAATGTTGCAAAGTAGCACTTCCTATTTGCCAGGATATGTAATGGTATTTTATGTATTAAGTCTACAATGCAAAAATGAAGACCGATGAAGATACCCCCTTTTCTGACTGACAGTAATAGATATCTCTTTGATGTCAGTGTAGCTGTTGTTTGTTAATTAGTGTAGTCTTTTATTTTCGTTAATTTTCCTGTCCTTTTGTAGCTGTAGCCACTTCTCGCTGTCTAAAGCATGGAATTTTGAACTAAAATATACTCATTCTATATTCTGATCTATCCTGCTATGCCCCTCAATTTTATGATGAAAGTTCTCTAAGTAAAAGACTTGTCCAGATACTCTGCCCACTTGTCAGATTCCACTGTTAAGTTTTGAATCTCACTTGTTAACATGCTTTTCTCCAAAAGTGGCTCTCTTTGCAAATATATAGACAACTAATCTACCTTACGAGTGTCCATGTTATCTTTAGGTTATGTTTCAAATTCTTAAATTTTGCTGCACCCTTCCAGCCTCGTGAAATTACTAGCAGAACTGAGACCTTAGCTGCCAGAGGAACCAAGAGCCCAGCAGGCTGTTGTTGGTGATCCATTTGAGAAGTTTCAGAACGACACTCTGAGCTGCCATTCCCCTGCTGCACTTGCTCATTTTCCATTACTCCTTATACAATTCTTGTGGAGAATTGTTCATTAAAAATAAGTTACAGAGAAAAGTTTAGAGAGAGCATACTTTAGAATAGAAGCTTACTGAATAAACAGTAAATGTAATGCCATATGCATATGGGAAAGTGATAGCATTTGCCATATATCAGGCATTTTACAAGTGGAGAGAGGATCTGTGTAGCAGGATGTCTTCTCTCCCTACATTTATATGTCTGAATTTAAGGCATTGTATCCTTGATTAAGACTGATACTGGGGTTTCTCTACAATTGCATTCGAAAAATCTGCTACTGGTATACCAGGATAACTCAAATTTCCGGTGCAGTGATTATATAGTCACCTTAACCCCTCATGACTGAAATGATTGCAGTCTCATTGAGAACATTGTTTTATAGTGTTTATTTATGGTATCTCTTTTTAAATTGCAATAATTTGTCTAATCAACAGTTGTGTTTAAACTCATGATGAAGTGCAATCAAGTACATGCATACACATATTTCAGTTTTACTTAAGAATTTCTTGTATAACTGAATCATCAAATAGAAGCTATGGATAACGAATATGTAATGTCATCATTCTCTCCATGTAACTTTTTGCAAACAGTTTGTGGAAAACTATAGATAAAACATTTTCTCCCAATGGAAGATCTAGGAATTACTGTAATAATATTCTTTCTACGTCATGTTCAGCTGTCATGGAGAATAGCTTCTGAGAACCACGTCTTAATCAGAATAGCGTCAATGCCTTGTAGAGAAGTGTGGCTAAGGAACCAGGTTTGAGAAACTATTACACAAAGCTTTCAGCATCTCAAAATTTTTTTCCTATTAGGAAGTATTATTCTTTATACTCTATTAAAATACATTTTTTTAAACTGGGAGAGAAATGAATTTTTGAATAAAAAGATGTTACAGTACTAATTTCAACCTGATAGGACCTACAGTCTTACAAATGTGTTGTAGTTTATATCCTTCACAGATAGAAAGATGTTACTTCTTACGAAACTGACTATGAAATTACGTAAATGAGCGTATCTTAAAAATAGGAATAAAACTGTCTTTCAGTGAAGCAGAATAATTTGATAGTGACAGTGCGTGCTTGGAAACTGTAAGATGCAATTTTTACACTGCTTTGAGGACAAGTACTTTTAGAGCTGTCATGCAGAAATGGTTTCTTTTCTTGAAAATGGGGTTTTCCTTTCATCTTTCAGGGATGTGTGCCTGTCACTCTCCATTGCCATCAATACATGGAACTGTGATTGTACTTGGGGCAGGAGACACTGCTTTTGACTGTGCAACATCTGCTTTACGCTGTGGAGCTCATCGCGTATTTGTGGTATTCAGAAAGGGATTCACTAATATCAGGGCTGTCCCAGAAGAGGTAAAATTGAATATTAGCATTTACAAGAAGAAATACCGATTTTTAATGTTGTTATTTCTGTAGGGCGGAAAAGTGTGCTTGATCGGTAGTTAAAAGACATCTACTAAAAAGTTTCTTTTTTAAAAAAAAAAAAAATCTTAAAATGTATAAATGCTTATTAAAGATCTGAGAGTCACTTTGTATTAGCTCTGTATAAATCATTTTCCTCTGTTGTACACGTGCGATTCCCTGTGAAGTCAGAGTGATACACTTGCATACAGAGGGGTGGAATTTCTTATAAATTAGAAAGCATGATAAAATTCTTAAACTCTTGGAAGAGCTCCAGAAATCAAACATCCCCAAAATGAAGCAGCCACATGAGTATTGTAGGTGATTCTTCAGGTCATAGTTAGGTCCTATGATGTCTTCCAGCTACTGTCTAATGAACGTCAGTGATCCTAACGTTGTCTTGGAAATGCATAAGATTTTTAAGGAAATTACTTACAGTGATTTTGGTTTTGAATCACTGCCACTGGGAATGAAGCAATGTCATCCATCACAGATTTCAGTGATTTGATTTTTAGTTTGGTTTTGCACTTTGGCATTTATCAGTATATCTGCACATTTTGAAATTGACTTAGCCTTTTCAATATATCAGTATTATTGGGAGATATTTTTTTTCTCATTTTGCTGGTCTTTTTCCAGTATAATTTATTTGGTGCATATGTTACACTCTTGTGTAATTTACAGTAATGGGATATGTAGTGCATCTTCATCATGGGAGTGATGGGAATTTAGTTATCTCTTTTCAAGAAGGTGGATATCTTGAAGATCTTACACAAGGGGAATGGAAAAGCATAGAAAGGAACAAGGAGTCTCTTGATGCATAACTGATTCTTGTTTCTGTTGCCCTTCAGAATTCTAGACGCAATGTGGTTATGGAAGCCATTGCAATGAAGAGACTTGCGTGCTTTTCAGGTTCTTGCTCATCAAGAATCAGTCGTTGCTGTGAACCTAAATCTTTGTTAGCAGCCTATGCCAATTCCTAAAAGTCATTGATGTACCTACTTACCAGATCATGCAATGGCCTTAAAACCTTTAAAATCAAAATAGCTTGAACTAGTAATGGCCACATAAGAATGATATCAGATAGGATATTACATGTGCAAAAAAGGTATTTGTCACATAAACATACACGATCAAACCCTGAAGACTTTGCTCCAACAAAATGTTGCTCGATTTCAGCAGGAGTTCTACCACAGCAGGGATTCAGAAAATCTTAAGTTTGGATTGTCATTCACAAGACTGTGTTTTTAACGTATGTTTTTCAACATATGATAACAAACCCTTCTTAAAATCGTAGGGAACATGAATCTGGTCGTGTGCTTCGTTAGTACTGGGCTTCTTTTAAAAGACAAAGATGGTTACATAAAGTAACTCTTTTGCCCTCGAAGGAGTTGTAGACATTCATGTAACAGGAAATGATAAGGAAAAATATAGCAGAAAAATATTTGCAGTGTAAATCTACTTAATGTTACTGTCTAGAACTGTTTGATTCAACAGCACTGGCGGCTCTGAAATTGGTATTATGACAACTGTCTGTATACCGTAGACATGCCTTCTACTAAACAAGAACGTATGGTAGCATCATGAGTCAAAACTCCTCATGAAAACAGAACAATATTTGAGTTTTTTATGTTATTACTTTTCTCCTACAGATGGAACTTGCAAAAGAAGAGAAGTGTGAATTTCTGCCTTTCCTCTCCCCTCGGAAAGTGGTACTTAAAGGTGGACAAATTGTTGCTATGGAGTTTGTTCGAACTGAGCAAGACAAAGATGGAAATTGGAAAGAAGATGAGGATCAGGTTGTCCGTCTGAAAGCTGATGTGGTGATCAGTGCCTTCGGTTCAGTTTTAAGTGACACTAAAGGTAGCGCCGACTAGTACATTCTGAAACTGTTGATTGTAATTTTAGCTGCAGCTACTTCCAGCTTGGAGACCTATGCATTTTATTTTAAAATTGTCAAGGGAAAAGTATTTGCTTGACTTTCCTAAGAGTTTCCTTTAGACATATGTGTATAAAGGAATTTCTTAATCTGTAGAAACTATTAGTTATCTGGAGTCAGTAGCAAATTATTTGTTGTCCAACTTCAGATTTCTGAAATTCTTTAGTGACCTAGTTTTTAGGAAATGTAGAATTGCTTCGTGAGAAGTCTCTTTAAGCTCTTTCAGCATCAAGGAGAATCTGAAATCCCCCGTGATAATTTTCTATTTAAAATTTGATTGTAGAAGATTTTCAGCTATTGTATCATATTTCTCTTTGCCAACATCTTACAAATGTATATTCCTCCTAAATAACGTTGCTATTGAAGTAATTGATGTACTGTGTTACACCTGCCAGAGCAGGTTACTCTCCACAGATCTGTCATGTGGCATCACTAGTTTACTGAACAAGTAACTGTTACTAGTTACTGTCATAGCATGTAAAGCGCCTGTTGTGACACTAGGGAAAACCCATAATCAGGCTGAAGAACTGACATCTTGAAAACATGCCAGGATCTGCAGGACTGGAGTGTGTCAACTTCACTGAGTAGTGCTAAACAAAGATGAAAAGTAAGTTGCCTAACTTATTCTGTCAAGGATAAGAGTAAACAAAAGATTACAACAGTTAGAAACAAGGCTACTTCAACAACAACAAAGAAACCCAACAAAACATATTCACATTTTCTGATCCACGGGGTCTCCCCCAGTGAGGTAAGCTAAGGGGCAATTCCTGCCTTTTGACAGTTTTGTGAAATGAGTCTTCAGGAGGTTACACAGCTTGTGGCTCTTGGCCCTATTCTTAAAAATTTTTATCCTTTAGGTATACCTTTTAGAGCAAAACTAATGGTCTGATTTACAAAGTAATTCTGTTGTCTGTATCGCCCCATATAGAGTAGGAACCCAGATTAAAGGTACAGTTGCTCAGTATCTATTTTGTTTTCCTCTCAATGCAAATGGGATATCAAAGAATGAGCCTATGGATTTATTCTAGTCTCAGTAATTAACTTTAGAGAAACTCATTATACTACAATTTTAAACTGAACAGATCTGAACTGTGAAATCTTTTTTTTTTGCCTATTGAATTAAGCAAGAATTAAGACAGAGTTGTTGTTCTAGTTTAGCTGATCTGGGTATCGCTAATTCTTTATACATACACAGGAGGACTGTGGCTTCTGTTCTATACACAGCATTTGTTAAATTCACCTGTGCTCATCTCACCTTATCTCATTATTTATTGCACTTTACAAGCTTTGGCCTTAAAAACTGAGAGTTACCTAGTGCTATAGTAAAGATACAGAAATTGGCGCATAGATGGCATTCCGGAGACTGAACAAAGTATACAGATGTAACGTAAAGAGAACTTAAGAACATGAGTACAACTAAGAACATGAGAACTGAGCAGAGTTCAGACTGTGTTATTCCTCTCTGACACTAGGTTAGATTAAAGGAGTTTGGGCACATACATCAAAGGTACTTGAAAGTAAAAACCACTGACTCAGCAGAAGGCAGGCTTACTTAAAATAAATAGATCCTTTCCTGGGCACAGTCATGTCAACCAGTTATCCCTTGACATGTTGCTGTGTTTTTTTGGGTATGAATGCGCTGATACAAGACCTGGCAGGTAATATATGCCTCCTCCTTCTCAGAATGCAGAGGTCACATGTAAATTTGGTAAATGGACGCTGCCTCTGCCAGTACAAAGGGAATTTCAGAAATTCATAACATAATGTGGCTTTGTGAACCTTTTCAATAAAGGAAAACAACAAATCCATAGTAATGTAAGCAGAGTCTAGTGGTGTTTGCAGACGTATATCAGACACGCATGAAATATGTGACTTCTCACAGCTTCATTTTCTGTACATGTATTATCGAGACACTGTTTTAGATGAAGTTAGAAATGCATTTTCTAATAGTTTCTATAAGTTTGACTTAACAAAAAGACAATACATTATTAAGGGGGATAAATTTTAGGTCCCACTGAAGAATTGTAGTATAGAGCAGTTGTCTGTAATGTGAGCGAGCTGCTCAGCACTTCCTGTTCACCAATCCCATTTTTTTTATAAAGTTAAGCCATCATACAGTCATGAGAAGAGTCTGCTCTACATGCTACAGTAAAGAAGAAAAGATCAAAATGATTCCCTGAGGAATATGTAAAGTTCGTTTCAGAGGCACTCCTCTCGAGTGTATTACTGTTGCATTTTGGTTGGTTCATGCAGCGCAGGCTGTTGTCTAGGCCACAGCGGCACCCTGGTGCTCGCAGTGCTAATTACTCAGTGCTGCCTCCTGTTGTAGTTATCTCAGGCTCTAAAAGCAGAGGAGAGGAACAGCTGGGGCTCTCCGGTAGACACCCACTGTGCTTGGGAGATGCCTTGTTGTGTAAAAAGGCATCTTGTATCTGTGTTGCTCATGCCTTATGGCTCAGTCTAACCCCCAGGATTCAGAGAGAGGAGATATTTTTTAATCTTTAATAAAGTTTCATAACTCCATTGCTGGAGCTGACTTGAATGAGAATTTTAAAAACTTTTGCTATTTTGGTTTTTTTAAACACTCTGTTTAGAAGGTCTTTGGGAAGGTTTTCTAAAACCTCAGTGGTAAATCCAATATTAGCTTATATAATCAGCAAATTTTTTTCTGATTCATAGGCCCTATGATAAAGGAGTGGCTCTGCTTTCTCGCACGTTCCAAACTACTTCAGCTAAAAATTTGAACTAACCAGGTTGTTTAGTCCTGATGCTATGCCAGTCTTATGTATTTTAGTACATATTTGTCTGCTGAATTGGCTTGCTCCACGTTTTTCTGTAGGGCCATAAAATGGGAGGGGCACAAAATCTTAGCGCGAGCTGAGCATGAAAGTAGTATGATTTACCTTGCAGGTGAGAAACACATCTCAGTTTCACGCTGTACTTCTGGTGGAACTCCTGTTGGAATAGCAATCAAATTGTAAAGAAAAAATGCAAGAAACGTAGACATTTGTTTCATGCATTGTGAAAACAAAAAGAAACTAAGGCTTGTGAGAATAAAGTGCTTATTTTGAGCACCTCATTTTGGTTGCTTTTAAATCTTTATTTTTTGAGTAAGATGTTCTAATGAAAGTCAAATTTGTTTTGCGCCACTGAGCTAGATTACAACCAAATCTCTGGTCTTTCTCAGCGTAAGAAAGAAATGGGGGGGAGGAGAGAACAACCCAAAGCAGCTTATATTTTCTTGGTATTTTTTAAAGGGAAGAAACTACTGGAAATACCGGAGATACTCAGAACTTGACTGGACAAGACCCTTGAGCAACCTGATCTAACTTTGAACCTGATTTGACTTTGAAGTTTCCCCCTGCTTTGAGAGGGAGTAGGACTAGGTGACTTCCAGAGGGCCCTTCTAGCTTGATTTTTTTTTTTTTTTTTTGACAATGACTCATATTCAGGCTGATTGCATGTTAATTGGTGCTCATATGAAGAGCTCTATTAATTGACCTAATTCGTAAGGTACCTCAGGGAACTGGGAGTATGATATTGGTATGGGCTAGGCTAGCAGGATTTGTCTTGTTTGTTGTTGTTATTGTTAAAGGCTGATGTTATTGATATAAGAATAAAAAAATACAATGAAAAAAAAGTAGGATTAAAATAGGAGCCTAGCCTCAATTCAGAAAAAGTCTTCAGGACAGCCTTAACACACGTTTGAAGTTCTGCTTAACAAGAGTTAAACACACTGCTATCTTGAACAGAAATGGACTATAGATTAGAAAGCTATTTCCAGTCTGTCTATTATCCTCATCAGAATGCTTCTTATCCTTGCATAGTAACTGTTAAATTTGCAGCTTATGTTCCTTTACGCTCACAGTAGTCATTTAGTTTTTTTAATTTTATTAAAATAAAATACTAATTATATTTTTAAGCAACAGCTCTATAAGTATTTATCCTCCCATTGGGAATCAAATAAATGTATTATTAATTTAAAAAAATGAGGTTTTCTAAGTCCATTTTATGCTCAAGATGTTGTTAATAGAGCAGGAGAGTTGCCCTCTAGACTGTTTTAAATAAATTGGCACTTTATTGAAACCAGTAAAAAAAAAAAAAATCAAATTGTTTAAGTCAAACTACTGGAGATGGAGGAAGAGAAAGGTTTTGCTTGTTGTTGAAAAAGAAAGATTTTGCAAGCATGAGCTGCTTTTTCATTGCATAGCTGACCAAAGCCTTCAAGCCATCATAACTGACCCGCAGAAACAAACAGCTGCAGGAAAATTTTGTACGTTCCCTCGTCGTCTTGCTCTTTTCCTTGGTTTGTTATTTTGGAGGCCTACAATTTATTAATGAAATACTAAAACATAAACATGTACTGGCACCATTCCACGCTGCAATAGAAACGTAATCTTGTGTATTCCCTGGCACTGCAAGCACACAGCCCCACATCCTCTCTAACACCAGGCCAGTTGGTTTTAAGTCTGATCTTTGAATAACCTTTTCCATACATATTTTTATGGAGACAGAAAAGGGGAAAAACATTTTTGGACTGCAAAATTTTGTACTGTTAGTTTGTTCTGATTAGATTTATTTTTGTGTATTTCTGAGGAGAACTTGGACTTCCCATCAAGATACCATGAAAAATAGTACACTTTTCCAAAACACGCTGCAAAAGTAATGCAGCTTAGGGAACTGGCAGTGTAAGTTTAGTTCAACACTGCTTAGCAGGCAGAAGTAAAGAGGAACTACTCCCATATTCCAGAACACTGATGAACCTTAGCATGCAAATATCGGTTTAATTTTCCTTAAGAGGTGAAAAAGGAGAATGCCAAAAAATCCAAACAAACTCTAAATGTGTTCTCTGCCAAGAAACCCAGAAGTATAGTATTTATGAGCAAAATATATATATTTTTAGATTTTGGTAGCAGCTAACTATTGCCTGGTGACTGAAGGGCAAAATTTTATTTCATGTGTTTGGGAATTGATTGTAACTTCCAGATACCTTCCTTTAGCTTTTACGATGACTGTCAACTTGCTTGGAAGCTGCAGCAGCCAAACCTTACTGGAGTACGACTAGCCCCTCGTGTAGTTAGTTCTGTGAACAGCAGAGATAAATTTTGCCCGAGTAGTTAATGATTTTACTATTTGGCCCACTCCTAGCTCAGCTCATTTTTATTTCTATGGGTTCAGAAGAAGTTACTAGGTAAAGGCGAAGAGCTTGCAGATCTCTGATCTCCTAAGTGTAGAAGGTGTTAACATTCTTTGTACAAATACAGAATTTCAGGTGATACGGAGACCAGTGAACCTGCAGAGTGTTGAATTTCTTTATACAACCTTGTCAGACAACCGGATTACTTCAGCCTCAAATCACTGGAGCCTTGATTAATGAAAAACTAGGAGGGAGGGAAACAGAGCTGTGGCTGTGAGGCAGCAGCTGGGGATGCCCACCAGAGGGTCACCTCGTGTCTCCCTAGTAGCACAGCATCTACTTCTCACCCACAGAGTTTTAGCCATCACACTTCTTTTGTATAACTGTTACGTAAAACCGCAGCTTATATAGATTCAACAGATTCCTACTGAAATAGGTAGGTGTTTTCCTGCTGAGTCATTTGGAGTAGGATTTTTCACCAAAATTAGCTTTACTGAATGAGCTTGAGTGCAACGGTTCTGCACCCTGAAATGATCACCAGCTTCCAACGTCCCGTATTGGTTTCATCCTAAATTCTAAAGCCATTTTAACTTAAAGCAGGAATTCTGTTCTTTATTTTACCAATACATATTTGCCTGCTAGCCTTTTGCCGGTGACAGGCAGAAACTGAATCAGCAGCATGCGTTTTACAGGCAGCTTCCAGCATGAGCCTCTCCCTCTGTATCAGTGGAGTCGCTTTACAGCCTGTTTCAGTCCGGGAGCAGGATTGTGCCTGCCTTTGTTTGCGGGGCCTTTTGACTGGGCAGTTTCAGCAGTGAAGCAAGCCACTGACATGTGAAAGCTCTAGCTTTACATTAGAGTTTAAGAAAATTACAGTATATATTTTTTTTTCCAGAAGTAATGCTACTATTCATGTAAAAGAAGTCTATAAGATGGATATCAAAAATAACATTAATGAGCTACTAAAGCCAAAATTACAGGAACTTATGAAATTGGTTAAACATAAAAACCATTAAACTGTTTATTGAAGCTTCACAGATATACTGCAGTTAATGAGCATTTCTGCTATTTAAATAAGCCCAAATTGAACACACATTACATGGATACATAATTAGTCATGGCAGTCAAACACACACAGACTTACTGTTAAAGCTTTATTTGAGGAATCTTTTCCATTTGATTTGTTTTGTTAATTAAAATATTTTTTCTGTATTCACTTATATTTTAATATTGTTTTTGCAAGTGCTGTAATTTGCTGCTGCTTTTCCATTTGTGTTTATTTACTCTATGAATATAGCAATTGTGGAATATATATTCAGTACTGTCACTTTTCTGTTGTTTTTTGTGTTAGCCTCACTTGATAGCATTAGAATAATTCAATTGTATGTTGTCTTTCATCCAGAATGATTCTTTCAAATTATATATAGTATCTCATCAGGATACGGAGGAGAACGCAGCACAGCCGCAGAGTTGTATTTTGAAATTTCAAGAAAAAAGCTGTATTAGTTTTAAACTTTGAAGTGTATGAGGGTGCAGAGATTTAAAGGATTCTCTTTCTTTTGTTAGCCCTATATTAAATCATACGCCAGCAAAAACACAGAGCATCTGGTTTGCGTATTGTTCGTTGTCAAATGGCTAACAATTCAGAGAACCAATAGTCAGGGTCACCTCCTTTCGGACCCGGATTTGGCTCTCAGAAACCTCTCGCCCTTGAAGAGAGAGAAAAGATACTCGTGATCCCGAAGGGCCTACCTTCCCCCCTTTCTGCCCAGAGGCAGTCTGGAAGGTGGTCCCTTCAGCCTCTCAGTTGCACTGGATATTAGATTCAAATTGCGAGGACGTTAGGAATCCTTATGGAACATGCTTTTAAATCATGCTCTTATTTCGTCTTATCTAAACTTTGGCGGTTATAAGAAAGACTAAAGAAAATAGCCACTGGATACCATGTTGACCTTGCCACAAGGGAAATGTTCTTTCCCAATTGTAAAAATAGAGATGGGGCAAACAAAGCCCCAGTCCCTGGCAAGATGTTTCAAGTGGAGTATGTTGGGCGTTCTTTGCGCTCAAAAACCTTTTTGTAGAATTATGTCTGGACAGCTATTTTAGCACAAAGCAATCCAAAGATAGATTTGAGGAGTGTGGTAGATGCAGGATACCAGACGTAATACCTTATTTTTCCACAAGATGAAATTAAGTAGTCAGAACTTTCAATTTTACGTCATTTTGTCTGAAAAACTACATCTGCAATAGCTTGTTGCCCTCTAACACCTTTACCTTGGTTCAGTACTGTCTCAGAGAAACAAAAGTCATCTATTAAATCCCCAGTAGCAACTCCTGCTGCACTGAGTTTTCCTCAAGGGGTTTTCCCGAACATGTCTTTACAAGCCTGTATGTATTTAGCTTGTGAGAGCTGTCTAGACCACATGCTGAGATCGTACTACTGCATGCAAGAAGTTATCCCAAATATGACAAATATAAGATGTTCAAAAGCCTTCTTGAGCTACAGACAGTCTGAGATGTAAAGAGAAAGTTAATGTAATGATTTAAAAACATTACTGAAACATTTACAATAAAGCTACTATCAGTCAGTATCCGTACTTTCCTTATAAAAAAAAAACCAAACAAACTGATTTTTCTAGATTTAAAAATGTCTCAATCTGAAGGTTGTGTTTGGTATGATCTTTCAGTAATTTAAATATTTTTAAAAGAATCGATTCTTGAGCTTTTGATTCTGTTACTAGGTAGATATTGTTGCCAGTTTAAGCCAAAAGTGTGTGCAGGGTTGGGGGCTTTATGCAGGCAGTAGGTCTTGAAAATAAATTAAATACTTCTGCTGGTAAAGCCTGCTACAGTCTTTCAGCTTGCAAATAAGCAGCTAAACATGTATAATACTTGTTTTCATTATATCTTTTCTAAACATCGATATCCTAACTCATGGAGCTTTAAAATACTAACTGCTGGGCTGCAGTGCAGCTGCTGCTCTATCTGTGAATTTTAAGAGCACTAATGATGTGGAGTTCTAGGTCCAAACCATCTTCTGCTATTCTGGATTCTGAATCAGATGCAAAAAGCACTGTAGGTTTGAGTTCTCTGTTTATTTGTTAGCGGAGGGTGAGAATGGGAGCATAGGTGGGACAAGTAGGTGACAGCGTCTGCCTTTCCTCCCATTTTATAGTTTTACCTCTAATTCTATACAGCCCTCCACTTTGAAATACCCTTGTAGAATTTGATTTGGAGATGAAGGGAGATACAGAGCCTGGGAAGAAAATTCCATCATGACAATATGCAAGAAAGATGTGTTTCAAGCTTGCTGTATGCTTGAGCATGCATTTGGGCAATACTGGGAGTTTGTATTGGTGTGGGAGACATATTCTTGTCTTAGGTTAGCAGGTTTCTCTTTTACATATATGACAGCACAACTGCATCAGTTTAATTGACCCTGGCAATCTGCATCTGCTGGTGGTATGTCCCTGAGGGACACTGCAATTTTAAGTGGCATTTTATTGTAATCCTCGGTTCCTGTAGAGTTAAAGTTATATAAAAATAACTCATTTTGATATATCGCACCATGATTTGCTAAAATTATTTTAAAATGTGATTCTCGTTATGAAACTCCATTAAAGTGTCTTGTGATTATAAAGGTAATTCTAATGTTAAAGTTAAAGCAAACAATAAAGCAAAATTTTGCATCATAAAAATCATATTACTGTAGCCATAAGATTTTTTCTGAGCAATTTATTTGTCTTTAATCCCATTTATTTACTTCTATACATTTTTTTTTTATTTTTACATTTACATTCTTTCTAAGGACAATATTGGTTCATGTGCAGAGTTATCTATATATGCTGTTTTCTAACATGAAAAATGAAGATCTCTTAAGTAGTGTTTTACAAGAATTTAAAAATTTCGGTGGAATAAAGATAGAAAAGATACGGTCTTCATGTAAGCATTTTATTTTGATTGTTGACTCTTTTTATCTATTTTTAATATAAGTAACAAGTTTCAAAGTGAGCCTTATTTTCAGAATGTTCAGAGTTTAAATATTAAGTCAGAATATTTTTGACTTATTAAAATGTCTTTTTCAGAATTACTTTTTGTTACAACAAGCACACTTTGTCAAAGCCAAAATTTTGTTAGCATAACATTTCCCAGTGGGAAAATCTGAAAATTTTCAATCAGCTTTAATAATCACCTGTCAAAGAGTAGCAGAGTATCATTTCTGTTGTGAGGGTTAATAAATGCAGGAGGTAAATTCTATTGATCTAAATGAATTTCAAGAGATTACATCAGAAACTTTCCTTTTCAGTTTGCAACCTCAAAAGCATGCTATATGTTAAGGTTCACAAGAGTTTATGATAGTTTACCCAAGACAAAAGTGCTTTGATATTGTGAGTGTAGTACAAAGCTAAGGGTGAAAGGAAGTTATTTTTTCATTGTTAGTACAATGTTAGTAGTACATTGTTCAGTAATAGGATTTTCAGAAGTGTTCACCATCAATTGGACTTTTCCCTGGCAAATGAATAATATCACTGAAAATGACTTTGTGAATTCCAGCTTTTGGGATATATAGTTTGTTCTCAGGGAGTGACCAAAAGACCATTCAAGACAGTTATTTCTTGTGCCTGTGCCGAGTCAGCCACGTCTCATGACATTTGCATACATTTATTTTGTTTGCAGGTCTGGCTTTGCAGACACGTAGGAACTGGTTACTTTTCTGCTATCTCTGAAGAGCCATTCCATATAATAGGTGGTGTTCTTCTGTCTGAGTCCTGTTAGTAATTACATACCTCTGGTAGCTCAAAGCTGTCCACGTATATAAAAGAATTTTTAATTTCTCTTGTAAATTAACATTTAAGTAAGTGGAACTGCTTTTCTAATTGTTAATCAGTGTATTTTTGGTAGATTTTAGGAACAGGTTTTTTCTTTGTTCTATTAATATATTTTTTGTCTTTCACTTTAATTACAGTAAGAGAAGCCATGGCACCTGTGAAGTTTAATAAATGGGGTCTCCCTGAAGTAGATCCAGAAACTATGCAAACAAGTGAACCCTGGGTATTTGCAGGGGGTGATATTGGCGGTCTTGCTAACACTACGGTAGAATCAGTAAATGATGGAAAACAAGCTTCCTGGTACATGCACAGATACATACAGGTAATTTTATTTTCCTCTGTCCAGTTTTGATCTGCTTTTAGATACTTGTTTTCTGATTATTAAAATGATAGTTATTGGTTTCTAGACTAAGTATACATGGTTTGCATAACTAATACCTAGATTATTTGGTGGCTTGTACATTACAGATCCATTCAACTGAAAAATTAAAACTCTGTGCAGATAAACACACCCTTGATTTTGGGTAGTTCAAACCAGGTTTCTTATATTATCTTAACCATATTTAAATCCTAACAAGGTTTTCTTGCCCCCCAACTCTGAGTTCCACTCAAGGGTAGGAAGTCTTTCTGCACAATATATGGTGTCAGTAGAAATCCCAGTTGGATAATTGGAGGAAAACACCCAGCTCATCAGTGCTGAAAAGTAAAATCTCTGAACAGTGCATTAAGTAAAAATTAAATACTGCCAGTGCTGTTACCCGAGGAAGGCATTTATTAGTGTTTTTAGTGTGCGAGCATGCTAATGCTTCACAGAACACTCGCATTTGCTGTACTGCAACTGAATTTTGCTCTGATGAGGCTGATGAACTGGACACAGAAGCCAGGCAAAAAAAAAAAAAAAAAAAAAAAAACGTTGTGTGCAAGAAAGAGAATAAGGCAGTGTTAAAGAAGTGCTTAGCTGAGAAATGGAAATTTAGGGGATATAGATATGAACAACCTGGTAACTACACTTTCCCTTTTTATGCTCCTGGCACGTGGCTGGCTGAGAACTGTTACCTCTGCTTGCCCTAACTTTTCTAGTACAAGAACAAGCGCAGAGTAAATCTAGAGGAGTCACAGAGTAACCATCAGAGACCAGAGACACAGCCTATGTGTGGAGAACCAGCTGACAAAGGGTGTGTTCATAGTGCAAAGAACTTTTTAGAAGCATGATACATGATTCATTCTCCCACAGAAAGAGATTTGAACAACTGAAGTTGGGACTGTAACAGCTCGATGTCTTTCTCCCCCATCCATCTGCTCAAAGCCTCTCCGATTGAATGTTTGTGCAATTTCATGCTGTTGAGGTCTGGTTTCACTTCCTAAAAATACTTCAACTGAAAGCTTGTTGTTAGTATCCATGCATATTTTTTCTCACTTATTCTAAAGCACTGTTTGTGTCCTGCCTTCTTACACCCTTTGAAAATGTTGAGTGTGAAACATCTTTAATCCTCGACCTGCTTGCTTAATTTCTCAGTGCACAGTGAAGTTGGTGACTCTGTGATGGGGGGGGAGAAGGGGAGGTCTCCTCCTTTTTGCCTCCTTCGTCTTTAACTTCTGGAAATACATACTTCACTTTTAAAAACCTCTTTTATCATGTTGCTTCCTTCTCAAAGCTTGCTTTTTTACCTCTGGAATGTATTGAATACTTTGGGAGAAATCTGAATAGTCACGGATTGAGAATTAAAATTTTAAATCAAGCAGACTTGGTATTAGAGTATATCCGTTACCCTTTGCAGGTTTCAAGGCAGCTTATTCGACCTTACAGTCTCACCAGGAAGCTAATGGGAAAGCCTTACAGCAATCTTCGCAGGAAAGTTTCCAAATGTCAGGTGTCACCTTTCCAGCTGTTAGATGAATGGGTAGCCAAGGGCATTTATTTGGATGTGCAGCCCTTGTAAAATCTGGTTGCTGTGGTAGAGCGCGCTGTAATTTGGCAGTTTACCTTACCAGTGTTTGGCCTTAGTACAGGTTTTCATGACCACATGAAGGTTTGATTTTTAAAGTTGTGACTTTAAGAAGAAGATCATGTTACTGTGATGTTTATAGCGGTAGTGTATGTGGATATGCATGCCTTTGTGTGTGCATGCATGTGTGTTCATTCCACAGCCTTGTATAGTGAAAGCTTCCATTATCAAATGAAAAAAACCCTTGTGAGGTACCTTATTTTCTCGCTACTGCAAGGTTCTAAGACAAGCAACCTTATTACGATCTGAGTGTTTGAATCAAATACGCATTAGATTTTAAATAAATACATTGATTCCATCCATCCATCCGTTTGCATTTTAACTATAGAAATAGATACCTATTTCTGAAATCACTGACTGTCTTAGCACTGGTATCTTTATATAATAGTCAATCTTTGGCAAAATAAAGTTAGTCCATAATATTCCTCAACCAACCCAAGACCGTATCAAAGACTCAAACTCAAAAACACCATCCCATCTACTTGCTGAATGCACTTTGTACAGTCCTCATATTTCAACCAACTCCAGGCAAAAGGCTAAGCAAACAGATGGGCCTGATATGTGCCCTGAAACTCCAATCATTTCAAGTTCTGGCACGTGGTCAAGTGAAGCATGAGATCCAAACTCAAGGACTCTCCAACAGAAATGCCTTATGTTCAAAACTGGGAATTATTTACAGAAGCTTTTTGGCTGCTTTTACATTGGAAAATTTCCATCATTATTTGCCTAAATATCTCCTGCCTCTTAACATTTTCCTCCTACTCTGCTAAGCATGGGTTCATCTCAGATATTGTTGCCTGCAGCTATGTGTCAGGTTAGATCCTGGAAACGTGACCAGTCAAAGCCTAACCAAGGACAGCTTAGTAGGACTTGTTTCAAGAAGTTCTACTAAGATTCAAAATCAGTCTTTCTAGAACAGTTGTTTGCAAGTAGATAGAGATTCAAACAGAATCAACCCAGTTTGTGCAACCATGTACTATTCGGAAAGTTTTTCAGGATTCAACCTTTTTTTGTCATTCCATGAACTGGTGATGTGAAGATTTCCATAAATTAATCTTAATTTATTTAATTTGCGGATTGTAATGGCCTGTACCTTTGTCCAGCATTGACATTATGATACTAGGCAGAAGCAATACAGGCTCCTGTTCTCTATTATGTCTCAGTTACCACCCATCAAGTATGAGAAGCCATTTTTTTGGATCAGTGAATGGGATTTAATCATGTGATAGTTGTATTCAGGGTAATTCACAATTGCTACAGGACTAATATATAATTTCCTATGATTGCCTTTGAGAGCAAAGGCAACTCTCACATCACAAATCTTCCATTTTTTGCTTTGTGGACAACTGTGCCAGCCTTGATGCTTCATTCCTGCTCTATTCATACATTTGCTCTGTTCACATCTGTGGAATGTTTTTCTGATATCTGGCAGTCAAACTGCCATCTTCTTCTCGCTAAAATCCATCTTAGGAAGCCACTTTCCCCTCTTGGTTACATTAAGACTTCTATTTTTTGTTTTCTGTGTCTCCCCAGTATGGCCAGTTTCTTCGGTATTTCTTCTAGACTCAAATGTACATGATGACCTTAAAGAATATAGAGCTGGGTCCTCACTGGTAGAGCACTTCACTAAGATGCTACACAGTATGAATTTTGAGTACATCATTAAGATGCTACACAGTGTGAATTTTGAGTACGTCATTATATTACTTTGAAACATTGTACAATTTATTAATTTTTTCTTTATTTATGCTGTCAAGATATGCATTTTGTATCTGAAGAGTACGATTGCTAGTTCTTTTATGGAGGTTGACCATTCTCATGTAGTCCACTAGGCATGCATGAATGTACATTATTTTATAATCAATACCAGAGATGGGTGGTTCCCAAGAAGCTTGTCTTTGAAGCTGTTAGTTATGGTTGTCTGCTTCTTTTCAGGAAAACAGAAGGAAAAATTGAATACCCTCTTGTTTAGCTAGAAGAACATGTGAGGCACTAGCATGGAGACAAGTAATAAAACACCATTTTCAAAAAGGTAAACTGAATGCAAGTTTAGGAAACCTGGAATTTTAGTTGTTTACCACTGAGTAGGCAACATGCCTGTTTCAGAAACAGAAAGCCAGGAAGGAAATTAGAAAATCTCTACAACAGTGACTCTGAGACAGGTAGCTTAGAAAGAGAGCTTAGGGGCCAAATCAGTAACTGGAGAGAGGACTTGCAACTGTGAACTATTAAATTGTCTTCTATTAGATTTCTGCTGTGCTTAGGAAAACGTGGCTGTCTGTGTGTTTCTGTAAAGAAATGAGCAAAATAGAAAGCCCCATAGTTGCATCAGATATACTCCTTCATCTGTTGTCTTCATTGTGGAAAAAGCCCCGTGAAAAGATACCAAATGATGACTAACCACTTGTATCAGAAAGAGTAGCAGAATAGCGTTAATTTACATCTCTGGACGGTAGTAGTTTACAAAATCTTCCTTCATAAATATATTGTTTTAGAGAGAATATGTTAATTTTCACACAACCTATTGAAAATTCTTGAAGAATCTAGAGGCCAGGGATAATACACTGCAACACAATACAATTTTACTTTGAATAATATCTTTCATGCAAAACTCATCTCTGAGAGATGGTTGGTCAGGAGTGCCGCAATGGATTGATACAGAATTTTTAGGAAGGATTGGCCAGGAAGGTAAGGAGGGGGAGTTACCCTTTCTGTGAGAGAGAGGCTGAAATGTGTGGAGCTTGGTCTTGGGGTGGAGGATGAGCCAGCTGATAGCTTATGGTTAGGATTAGAGGGTGGATGTAGGATGGCATTGGGGGGGGAGGGGGGTCAGCTACAAACTGCCTTATCAGGAAGAAGTAGCTGAGGCCTTCTTCAGAAAATTGAAAGAAGCCTCACATTCACAGGCCCCGGTTCTTATAGAGGGTTTCAACCACCCCAGTGTCTGCTGGAAGGGCAGCACAGCAGGGCACAAGCAACACAGGAGGTTTCTGGAGTGCACTGATAATCACTTCCTGACAGAGGCGATCAAGGAGCTGATGAGAGAAGGTCCTCTACTGGACTTGATACTTACAAACAAGGAAGAAATAGTCAGGGATGTGAAGGTCAGGGCAGCCTTGGCTGCAGTGACCATGAGATGGTAGAGTTCAGGATCCTGAGTGGAGGGAACGAGTTAAATAGCAGGATCACAGCCCTGGACTTCAGGAGAACAGATTTTAGCCTGTTTAGGGACCTGCTCGAAAGAATTCCGTGTGATTTGGTCTTGGGGAGGAGAAGAGTCCAGGAGAGCTGGTTGATTTTCAAGGATCACCTCCTCCAAGCTTAAGAACAGCCTATCCTGGCATGCAGGAAGTTGAGCAAAAGGCAGCAGGAGGTTTGCATGGCCTGAAGGATGCAGGAGTTAGAAGCAGGGACAATGATCCAGGAGAAATGTAGAGACACTCTCTAAGTTTGCAGGGAATGGGGATAGGAAAGCAAAAGCCCACCTGGAGTTGACTCTGATGGGGGATTTGAAGGGCAGCAAGAGAGGCTTCTACAGATATGTCAGCAGCAAAAGGAAGACTAGCGAAAAAGTGGGCCCACTCCTGGCAGGGGGCCTCATGACAAAGAACATGAAGGCTAAGGTACTCAATGCCTTCTTCACTTCTGTCTGCTGGTAAGATTTGGCTTCATGAATCCCAAGCCCTTGAGACCAGTGGGAAGGTCTGGAGCAATGAAGAATTAACCGTCAATAGAAGAGGATCAGGTTAGGGAACATGTAAACAAATTAAACAGAGACAAGTTCATGGGACCTGATGAGCTGTACCGTCAAGTGCTGAGGGAGCTGGCTGGTGTCATTGTGAGATCACTCTCAATCTCTTTGGTGACTGGAGAGGATTCCTGAGGACTTGAAGAAAGCAGATGTTGCTCCTATCTTCAAGAAGGGCAAGAAAAAGAATCCAGGCAACTATGTGTCAGTCAGCCTCACCTCAATTGGTGGGAAGGTGATGGAGCAAATCTGCCTGGAAGTATTTCCAAAAATACTAAGGAGGCAGATGATTAGGAGCAGTCAGTGTGGAATCATGAAGGGGAAATCATGCCTTACCAAACCTGATAATCTTTTACAATGAGGTGATTGGCTTGGTGGATGAGAGGAGAGCAGTAGATACTGTTTAGCAAGGCTTTCAACACTATCTCCTATAATATCCTTACAGATGAAGTATTAATGGACTGATGTAGTATGGACTACATAAATGGACAGTGAGATGAAGTGAAAACAAGCTGAACTTCCAGGCTGAGAGGATTATGTTCATTGGCATGAAATCCATCTGGAGCCCAGTCCCTCATGGTGTACCCCAGGGGACAATGTGGGGGCTAGTACTGTTTAATGTCTTCATTAATGGCCTGAATGATGGGACAGAGTGCACCTTCAGCAAGTTTGCAGATGATACAAAGCAGGGAGGAGTGGCTGATGCACCAGAAGATTATGCCACCCTTCAGAGGGACCTCCACAAGCTGGAGAAATGGTCCGGCAGGAATCTCACGAAGTTCAACACAGGGAAAGGCAAAGTCCTGCACCAGGGGAGGGAAAACCGCTGGCACCAGTTCATGCTAGGTCCGACCTGCTGGAAAGCAGTTTGGCAGAGAAGGACCTGGGTGTCCTGGTGGACAACAAGTTGACCATGAGCCAGCAATGTGCCCTTGCAGCAAGGGAGGCCAATGGCATCCTGGGCTGCACTAGGCAGATCACCACCACTAGACTGAGGGAGGTGATCCTTCCCCTCTCCTCAGTGTCACTGGTGAGACACCTCTGGAGTGCTGTGACCTGCACTGGGATTCCCACATCAAGAGAGACATGGACATCGTGGAGCAAGTCCAGCAAAGGGCCACAAAGGTGATTAAGGGATTGGAGCATCTGTCACAGGAGGAGAGGCCGAGAGAGCTGGGGTTGGTTAGCCCTGAGCAGAGAAGGCTTGGGAAGATCTTGTCAACCTGTATAAATACCTGATGGGAGGGAAGAAAAGAAGACAGAGGCAGGCGCTTCCCAGAGGTGTCCAGTGAAGGGACAAGAAGCAATGGGCACAAGCTGAAATACACAGAATTCCACTTTGAACACTGACACAGGTTGCCCAGAGATGTTGTGGAGTCTCTTCCCTTGGAGGTATTCAGTACCCAAATGGACCTGGCCCTGAGCAACCTGCTCTAGGTGACCCTGCTTTGGCCAGGGGGGTTGGGCTAGATAATTTCCACAGGTCCCTTCCAACCTCAGTGAGTATGTGATTCTGTTTGAAATAATATCATTGTGAAGTTAAAAAATGAATAATAGGAGAGAGGCTAGTAGAAGTGCAAGCAAGGGAAAAGAAGATATGTTTCAAGATGAGACTTAAAAAGAGAAAAAGCGGGAGTAAGATGAAAGCACTCAGGAAAGCCGTTCCAAACAATAGGTTTTGCAGAGAAGGCCCTCTGTGAAAAATAACAGTAATAAAACTACTCACTTTTATAGTCCTGTCTCTGTTAAAGGAAGCAAAACGGAGTTAGACCATATTGTGGTCAGGTATTTTCTCCATCTAAAGAAAATGAAAGTCACAAATTGCATCAGCTTTAAAGCTCAGTTCCTGTCTCTCAGCCCTGTGCTAGAGGCTGCACTGCTTTTGCCTGTAGGGCGCGTCCCAGTTAGAATAGTACTGGGCCACTACATGCAACATGCTGAGGGTTTCTCCCCACCCTGTTCCAGTGTCCAAAGAAAGGTGGTGACTGGAACAGTAAGTACCTGCAATATTGTTAGCTCAGCTGGTTGGCATCAAATTAGAGAAGAAATTGTTCTCTGCTTTTAAATATCAAGGGAAGAGTTATTATAAATAAACTCTTGCCTGCAGGCTTTCTTTTCTATTTGTTTGTGCAATGTCAGAAAAATCCTTCATTATAAAGATTATTTTGCTTTTAGGAACCTATAAAACATTTTAGTTTGTTGAAAGAGTTTTGCTCTATGGAAAACAACGCATCCCAGCTTAGTAAATTTATTTCCCTTATAAGCATTGTGCTGAAAGGACGAGGCAGCAAAAAATAAATAGAGCAAAAAGAGAAGTGATAGGAAGGAGGAAGATAAATCTGCAAGGGAGTGAGGGCACTGGCTGTTGAACCTTCAGCTGCATCCTGCCCCTGTTTGTTTTTAAAGACTTGGTTTATTCTATTGAATTTTCTCTTTTTACTTCTTCCTCTGCTACCTCCATCCTGGTCACCTTGTCATTAACAAATTATTCAGAATGGGCACACCCTGCGTTCCTCGCTATGTCTGGATGTAATTGTTTCTGTTATTTGTGCGGGTAGTTGGGACCGAGGTGCAGAGAACCTGCCTTGTGTGCCTTTAAAAGTGACTACAAGAATTCCAAGGGCCGGGAGGATGCAGCCTGTCTGGAAGTGTGGCTTACTACCAGTTTGCATGATAGTAGCATATAGCAAAGAATTTTTGCATGGGTAGATTTTTATTTTTGCATGTATTCAATTGCCAAGTACAAAAATCCTTCATCAGTCTAGGGTTTTTTTTTTTGTCTTGCATAGGGTTTATTTATATTTTACCATAGAAAGCTCATCTCTAGTTAAGAATCACTTGAACCAAGACTCATTTCAGGTCAGAACAGCTTTAAGAAACAAACAGTACAGTGTAACTTAAGCTGCATATGAAATTCTTACCTATATATCTGTCTATTTATCCATTTATAGCAATCAGTATTTACAGAGATACAATGAACAGTTTGTGAGCAATCCACGGACTGAAATATGTTCAAAGACAATATATAAATAATTCCAGATAGCAAACAAACTAACAAGTAACTGCTTTCAAAAGGGAAAATTAGGTTTTTTTCTCATGTGCTCATAGAGTAGAGTTGGCCAGAAGCTTTTCTATAAGTCTTTCTTTCCTCTTGCTCTTACAGAATCAAAATCAGAGAGTTCATAAACTAGTGTTGCTTTCAGCAGATCTCCCAACTTCAAAATATGGAGGAAATAGGTGCTAACATTTTAAAAATACCTTATGTTCAATCTTGTGAACCATGAAGTTCTATTTTGGCATAGCAAAAAACATTTTCCAGTCATAATTTTAAGAAAGACTGAAAAAGCTTAAAAGGATTAAATCAAAACCAAAATAATCTAAATGTAGTACTTCAAAAATTTTTTTTTATTTGTCAGCCAACAAAGTTTTTGAGATTTAGAATGCAAGGCTTTTTGTTTGTCTAGGAACTCAGATTCTTGTGGAGTAAGAAAGCAGTTCTGTAGAGCATGACATGCAGGAAGCAGTGAGTGACTTACACAGAAGGGAATGGGGAATGTCTGGCTTTTTGTAAACTAGCTGCATTTGCTGCTAGTTAGAAGAGGTCATGATACTGAAGGGAGTTTGGTCCTAAGTGGTAGAAATCTTTTAAAATTAGCTCTTCTCAAAATGTCCATCATTTAGGACACATTCAGGCTCTCATAATTGAGGCTAGTGTAATTTCACTGCTTTCACATTATCAGAAAATTTGACCCCCAAATGTATTCTCTCTGTGCAAGGAACCAAAGAGCCTGAGGCCTTAATCTGAGATGTGAATCCAGGCAGTCCTGAACAAAAAAAAACAAGTGAACTGTCACCTTCCAGACCAGTCTAATAATCAAAAGGTATTAAAAACAACAATAAAAAAATCCTCATCCCTTCCATACTCATAGTTTTGCAAGATAAAACGGAGTAAATTCTTCAAAAAAAAAAAAAAATCAGAAGATGGCAATTTGTTAAGTGGCTAAGATTTTTTTTCAACAGAAAATCTTCCCCACACATCCAGTAGTGCTTCTTTTTGTGCTGCGGAAGAAATCTTTTTAAAGCTAGAAGGAAGTGCTGTAATTTTATGGTGGGATTTCCCAGGAATACAGGCTGTATGGCTTCTCTGTGTTAGTAATTCCTGCTTCCTTTCTTTGCACTTTTACTGACTCAAACATCCAAGTGAGCAAAGATTTTAATTCTTCCTACCACAGCATGGTTAGGATGTTGTTCAGTATCCATACATGCAAAAGTATTGTTTCTCTACAATTTTTACAGTGTTAGATGCAACTTCTACAGTGAAAGCATTTCCCCTTGACTTTCAAGAGAAAAGGCTGAGACACTGTATTTAAATTAGAAACCAAAAGAGACTTTGGTGTTTTCTGTCATAAAGTGTATGTTCTTCTTTGATCCCAAATCAGAGCCTAATTGTTGTCATCCTTAAAATATTCATATTGAATAATAATTTTGCATATATTGGTTAAGTATCTCATTGTATAGGCTACATGAAATCTTAAAAAAGGAGGAAAAAATTACAGAAGCCTCAAAGCCTACTGAGTCAGGGATGTTAGGCTGCTGAGTGATCTTTCACATGGGCAATTTCCTTCATTTTCTACAAGTTCCTACACTTCTGATGGGTTGGACTCAGGGAAGAACACTAGAAAGGGTCTCTCTGTCCATGCTCTGTTTTTTACCTCGTTACTACTGGCTGCTGTAGGGGACAGAACCGGCTGTACAGAATAGTCGAACAAACCTTTGGACTGAACCAGACTAATGATACAGACTCTGAAATAACTGTTTCATGATTATTATTCAGTTATTTCCAGCATGGCATAATATTTCAGCACAAATGCCATTTGGACAGATGTTTGATATACGAGCATTTTGCATATTTTGCCGTTTTGCAAACTTGTACACAGAACACTTGAACTTTTGTGTTACTATATACGAATGAGTCCCTTATCAGACTTAACAGTAAATTATATAAAAATGAATTAGCAAAAATTACTTTTTTTTTTTTTTACAGTCTTTATTTGGTGCTGCTGTTTCCACTACTCCAGAACTACCGCTCTTCTATACCCCTGTAGATTTAGTAGACATCAGTGTAGAAATGGCTGGACTGAAATTTCCAAATCCTTTTGGTCTTGCCAGTGCAACTCCTACTACTAGTTCTTCAATGATTCGAAGAGCTTTTGAAGCTGGATGGGGCTTCGCTGTCACTAAAACATTCTCCCTGGATAAGGTAAGGAAATATTTTAAGGCATATTTAGCATTTAGCCATTTCTTTGAGTATTTGAAAAATCTGAATGTTTTGGGAATGTCGCTATTAGATCCAGCTTGCAAAAGGACAGAAGGGGAGGGTGTGGTGTACCATGTAGGTGAAATAACCTTTAAGGTTCCAATAGGGCAATGAAATGGTAACACGATTTCTGGTTTTGTTTGCTATTAAAGCATATATGCTCTTCTCCTTTATTCTACAGCCTAATATTAACCAGATAGGGTGTTTGGGTTTTTTTTTTTTTTAAAGTATTGCAGTGAAAATGTTTTCTAGGAGGGATCTGAATGCAAAAGATTGAGTAACAGCTTTGTTAAGCAACTCCTGAAGGTGCCAAGGACTGTCAAGATAAGCTATTGAAATTAAGGTGCAATCAGAGTGTGGTGATGTAGGTGTGATTTTGAGGGTGGATGGTTAGAGGAACAGAAAGATGGAGGCAACATAAAACAAGGCAGTGAAGGGGAGAGCAGTTCTGCTAAAGGCTTTTAATACAGATAAATGAAGGTTCAGTAAGATGTTGTGGGGGAAGAGCAGTGAGAATAGAGAGCCTTGAGGACTGTGGCTCAGAGTGATACCAAAAACTAAGATCTCAAATCATTTTGCATAGACTGGAAGTGGATAATGGATTGTTGGGCCAGAGGATTGCATTCAGGATGGAATTCCTGTTACTGCATGTAAAATAGCAGATGAGATTCTGAACAAGAGGTTTTGACAGTGAAAGAGGAGGACAATTTTGAGAAAAGTATTGCAGAGGAAAGAAACAGCATTTGAGCTGGGACGCATATAGTTAGTTTGGCTTTGTGGGGAGATAAACAGGATCAAAGATAAAGCCTTTGGCGTAGGCCTGAGTAACAGCGTGAATGATGGATATGTGATGTTGGTCAGTGACAAGCGGTGGTATGGACTGAAGACAGCTTTAGAGATGAATTTGGAAACGAGGGGCTGCATTCTTCTTTTTTTGGCCCAGAGCTGAGATGTAAAAGTAAACTGATAGATGAAAACCTTATCAGGAGACAAAAGACAGATTTGTTAATCTGCCACCTCTACATGTGTAAGTGATTTAGTACCATAGTGAATTACCTAAGAGGATAGCTCCGTAACATGAGGAAGGTCCATATACTGTAAAATATGTCAGTCTGCATTCTGCTTTCACTTACACCTGAAGTAGCTCTGAAGAAGTCACTTCTCCTCTGGAATGCAATTGAGATTCCAATCTACCTCACAAGGTTTCTTATTAAAACACTTTTTAGGACACTGAAGTATGTTTACCACTGACTTATGTATAGAACACACTGTCAGTTGTAATTATTCTGTGTCTAGACTGGAGGCAACCTATAGCAAATACTGAGTTTTATTTATTAATCAGTTTTGCTGCTGGTATGCTTATAGTTTTGCCAGACTGCACGTTGATGTATCTCATGAGCTAAGCAGATAGTGGCTAGGCAATAGCTTGAATGGGAATTTTGGAAGACACGCATACATGCTGTAGGAAGTGATAGTGATATTCCACTTAGCAGCAGACTCCCTCTGAGTCATTTCTGAAGTGGGGACTGCAGCGGGTTCCACTGGATGCCTTGCTGCTAGAGGTGTGATTTGGATGGAGATCTTTCAGGTGAGAGACTGGTGAAAGCGAGCATCTTCAGTGGTTGTAAGATACAAATATTTTATATTTGTTACAGTAAGGTGCAAAGTATTGCAGCTAGTTTCTATTTTAAAGAGAATAAGGTTGGAAAAGTGCTTCTGATGAATTCTAATCCAGAGATTGTTATTTCTAGCAAAATTTTCTTCCAAGTTTTGGTAGTAGGAAGCATTATTTCTCTGGTGCCTAAACTCCTGAGTCATAGTGCTATCTGCGGTAACACTGTGTCCCACCCAAGCGCTAACTAATTTTTCTTGTATTATATTTTTCCCAACAGAGCACTTTCCATTGATGTTGAGCCTTAGTAGTGCATGGCTGTGAGGTGCTACAGAAATATAATTGCTTTAATTTATAATAGCAACATGATAATTAATGCTACGAAAATAAATATTTCAAATGGGAAGAAAAATTCAATGAGGTACAGCAGTTCTTTTTTGAACAATGAGTATTACACAAAAACTCTGTCTGCTCTGTTAGCTTAGCTCCATAACAAATAATCAGTAGAGAGTTTGGAATAATATAGGTTGGCATAATGTGCTTTTTTTTAACTTGGCTTCTAATTATGTGGACATATATCCTATACAGTGCTCAGCAAGGAGCAGAATGCTCTCCTGGGCTATAACACTAATGGAAATAGAGATTACAATTGGGCTGTCCTGCCAAACTAGTCACAACTAAGTGCACGGAAGGGCCAGGAGCAAAGACTTACTCATCTGAGGCTGCATAGCCATTGGGAGGAGGCAGAGCTGCTCCCCAGATAATACAGTTCCCAAGAGAGGAACGGCAGGGAGCTTGCCACACACAGTTTTTTAGCTGCTGAAGCCCTTCACCTACAGCCCTGGTTATATGTGATGCCAGCAGGATCCTGTATTCATCCCCGTTGTCTCTTCATTTTATCTGTCACAGTTAAGCTTGACCTCTGGTGTACGTTCTTATTTGCAATAGTTAAAGGCCAAGCATAACCTGCCTGTGAGATCTTAGCAGCAAGAGGCATGTTCCCTCTTCCAGAGCCGAATTCCACAGCCACAGCTGTGTTCAAACACTGATAGGGATGCCAGTGACATTCCTAGTGACCACTGGTGTCCTTTGGTACTTTAGTGACTGATGCAGGGTAAATCTGGTGACTCGTAGCTAACAAAAAGCATAGACAACCAAACCATAGACTTCCGTGTGTTAACTATGGTGTGATGGAATACGATCAGAGAGAAAAGCAGGATAAAGCATGGAAGAAGGACATCCAATGACAGAGATAAAAGGACTCAGGCTGGAGAGCTGTGATTCTCATAAACAGAATTCATCTCATAGGATCTTCCACTCCTCTTCCCTCTTTCACTGCCTAGCACAGAAAACTTCTAAGCTGCTAGGCTAGGGTCTCCTGCACCCCATGAGAGGCTTGAATAGGGGAACTGCTGGATAACAATTCTGCAGTTGTAGCCCCTGGACCATAATGTACTCCCCCAATCTTCCCAAGCCTAGTCTGTCTTGGCCTCACCTTGAAAGCATCATATGTTGCCACAGAGAGTTAGCATAGCACTAAATGTTTTGTGCCATGCTAACTTGCTTTTCAAACACCTACATGCTTTGCTGCGTAGTTACACTCATGAAACGCTATAGGGTTTTCTGGTTGTAGTGTAAGGATTTTAACCCTAAGTGATCCAGCAAAAGTTTGTTCTTGCACGCTACTCAACTATAGTTGAGCAGTGTAACAGTATTATAATAGTATAATACAAATGTTAATTATAAGCTATGGTATCTGTATGTATCTATAGGTATTTGTGAGGGGTAGTGATTTGTAGAATTTTATTTACAAAATTAAACATGTTTGCACAGCTGCAATAGTTAATATTGAGTAGATTTCTTTCAGAAAGGAGAATAACTATTTTTCAAAGCAGACTATCACGAGGCAAGAAAAACTAGGTAACGGAACAAAAATGCCCCTTTATACACACCTTCTCCTATACCCATGTCTTCTCTCTTTTGCTGCAAGATCAATAGTTTATTGCTCTGTTGGTTCAAATAGTATTTTTGTCTTATTCAGATAACTCTGTGCTGCAAGCTATTATTTGTAAGTTTTGTTGGTGAGATATTGAACGGAAATTGGGCAGATGCATACTATAAAGTTCACATTAAAAAAAGTACCAATCATTACCTCTTTTAAGTTTTTCTTAGAAAAACAGAAAACTACCTGCAGAATGAGAAATAGCTGCTATTTAAACAAGATAACAGTGAGTGGGAGTTTTTTAGCAGAATTGTTATACTGAACTATTTACTTAATATTATGTAGTACTAGGTAGTACATAAAATTTGAATTAAATCCTGTAATCAGAAGATAGAGCTCACATTCTTAACCATAATGTCAAAATAAGTCAGAGGTTATTTAAATGTTCCCCTCTTCTCTCTATAACATATCCTGTACCATAGTGAGAAGTTGATATCAGACATTGTTTTTTTTCCAGTGGAATTTAGACTTTATTTTTCCTTACTGCATTATATAGCTACTTAGAAAGAGGAAAGAACAACTGGGATGGCAGAAATATTTGCTTTGATTTTTAGATGCTTCCTTCAGTACTAAAATTTAATTCTGATTAATCAGATGCATCTCTCTCTATTCTGTTGTGACATGCATTGGTTTGTGATGCTGTCGCTTTCAATAGCGTGGAAGCAGTTGCCTTTATTATGAGAACCAGCAGAAATTAACACGCAGACTAACTTCATTCTTAATCTCTAGCATTTTTTTCGTTGTGTATGGAGCAAGTTGCGTGGGTGATTTTAAAATCAAAGTTACCGTTAAAACTGGATTAAATTTTAACTAAACTGTAGTAGAGAAAACTTCCTGTTCATAATATATGTTCATACAATTCACTGCAGTAGATTTTACCAATGTGTTTTCAGAAACATTTCTAAATGAAAACTGTTGCTGGAAGAGAATTAGTTGGTTCATCCAGGATATGTGACACTTCTATATCCTGTTATTACGATATACAGATTCAAGCTTCAACTAGTTCTGTCTGTATGCATTTGTACTATGTTCTCCTCACTTTATAAATGGAAGTGGTAAAATATCATAGTACAACAACATGTTGTTTTCTGTAACATTAGTATTTCACAGAAGTGAATCTGTATTACAAAATGTATATTTTTGTATGATGTTATAGCGTGGTAATTTAGACTAAACTAGCTGTAATTTATGGTGCCAAGCCAAAAAGCTATTTAAGATGCATTAAAATGCAGAACCATGACATTTGAAATTCTGATGTTCTTAATATGACAAAGGTTATTCTATGGAGTTTTGCTATAATATGAAATATTAATATTTCACAATACAGTTTTGATGAAGTACAATTTGCCTAGCTTGCATATGATAAAGAAATTAAATGCTTACCAAGGGAGTTCAATAAGAATTAGAGCCCTGCCTGAACATCTGCTTGAAATGTTATTATCCTGTCCTACTGACAGCATCGCTCCCTCATTGTTTTTCTAGATTGACAGCTGAATATTGTACTGATTTCTGCAGCAAATATGTTTAGGTGAACTTTGTTACGTTTTTTAGGAATTTAGAACATGCTTTTGATTTCCATCCTATAATTTTTTTTTTATACTCTTGACATTTGTAGATGCCAGATTGAGGTCTAGTATGCTGTAGCAAAGACAGACCATTGACTTGCATCGAAATGCCAGTTGATATCTCAGTAAACAGAAATATTACTATTCTTTATTGTGTGGTCTGTATGAAAGCTGTATGGGCTTTCTTTGGGGAGACAAATGATCAGATTGTTAATGTCAAATGTAAAGAAGACTGTTTGCCTTTCTACTAAATAACATCAGGCAACTTTTATTAACTACAATTTTTGAACAGAAAAATGAGCATTTTACAGGATTTTTTTACCGTGTGGAGCTCTATGAGTTGAATTATTTATTGTTTTACAAATGTTAACCTACTTATTTATGTTCTTAATATACATAGGATTTCCTTACATACAATATTTTTTCCATATTTCTGAAGGAATTTTAATAAGAAATACAGCTTTATTGTTTCCCATTTGGGTTTTTTTTATCATAGCGCATAAAATCAGCAAAATTTAACGGTGGAAGTAAAAAATATTCTGAGGATATACAATAGCATGTAATTATTTTTTTAAAATCCTGTAATTGCAACATTGTATTATACTTGAATATTTTTATGTAGAAAATGTGCTATTTGTCTACAAAGAGGAACAAATCACACTGTGAATTTAGGCACATGGCAGGAAAAAAAAGTTTTCCTACTGTTTCTCAAGAGCATATTTCTCTGATATGTTCAACTTAAGGGCCAGAACTCAGCTCCACTTCATTTTACCCCATGTCTGACAGAGTATAAAGAAGCCTGGAGGCTCTCTTTAAATGATGGTAAGTTTAATAGCTTCAAAATTTGCTATCTAAGGAACTGGAGAAGACTACCTTTGACCATTTTCTCTCCTCACTATATTCCTTATGCCTGGGGCTGTAGGGGCTTGGCATGCCTTCACTGTGGAGGTAGCTCAGTCTAGAGAGGTGTAGCCATTCCCATGCCTGGCATGAAACAGAGTGAAAGCAGAGAGGCCAGAAAATCCGGGATTGACAGGTTTAACCAAATCATCATGGGTAAGCAAAGTTCTTCCTTACCATAGCTCATGTCTGCACCAAGTAGATGTGACCTTAAATTGTTGCAGGCCTGCTCCTTGACACCAGTGAATTTGCAATAGAGGTAGTTTGGACCATTTTAATAATCTGTTTTTACCATAAATAAGTCTGATTATTTTGGCCAATTAATACTTTGAATGCTGGAGATAATGAACTGCGTTTGTAAGATAAGAGTTTAACAACTCTCTGTAAAAAGTATCTCTCTCTTTATGATAGTATCTATGGCTTCAGAAATGAAAAATTTGTTACTGATTAATGAAAGGGTTAGATCTCTGGACAAACACTTGCCCTCACTTTCCCTGCAGCATTAAATATGGCTGCATTATTGTCTGCAGCGAGAGAAACAGTTTCCTTCATGGAGAAATCTGTTATCCCAAGGTTTCTACAAGCAGTGGATGAACAAGGCGCTTTCTGTATTTCCTTTCTTCCACTCACCCTCATGTAGCTGATTAAGCTTAGCTATGACATGTGTCATATGCTTCTTGAGCTCATTTCATATGATCCATAGAGCCTTTAAGCCAGTAATGAAGTGACTTCCTCAAAGTTGCACACAAAGCTGACCATCAAAGGTAAACTTAGGTATATGTGCAGAACTGGTTCTTGCTAGGGTACGGCTTCCTCAGTTACCCAGTTGGTTATGCATTCTGTTTCTGTTCATCTGTTTGTCTCAGCAGTTTAAAGATTCTTTATTTTTCTTTCCTTTTTCTTTTTGAGTCAATGATTTAAGCCCATAGATCAAAGACACACTAACATATGCGAAGTCTAAATTTGGCCCTTAACCTTGAGTTCGAAGGCTTTGGGCAGCTTATATATAGAAGACTGATTGTAAACCAGTTATTTCGGTTGTTTTTAATCAGAAAACTGTTGTATATTTTAATGAAACTCATTCTGCATTTACAGTGGCACAACTGAGAAGCAGTTCTAGTGAAATTCCTGAGAGTTTACAGACTGCAGTACTGATTAATTTGTTGCATAACCCCTTCTGTTTAAAAAAAAAAAAAAAAAGGCTGCCAAAAGTAGGAGTTGAATTCATTCCTGCTCTCCATCCTGGCATCCTGGAAGTGACCACTACTTAACGGGAGATGGCATTTCTGTTAGTAGCATGACTATTAGCCAATTAATCAAACAAAACAGATGCAAATTTTACAGTTACTTTAAAGCTTTAAAGGTATTTCTTTCCGTGTTGAAGAAACTGCTGTACTCCTTATTACCTTTGCTTTATTTACTGCATTCTTCTTAAAATGTGTGCAAATACTTAATGACGCAGAGAAAGAGAGAGATAGGACACATGCCTAATTTTAAAAACTGCTAAGAATCTGTAGTTCCTGATGGCTGTATCTGGAGTACTTAACAATTCTGAGTATCATATCCTTAATAAACAGAATGTTGAAAAACACGTACATAACATACTTATGTCAAATATTCAGACATGATTTTCTGTAGTTGTTTCATATGTCCTTGGAAGTTTGTTAGTAATCTTGGCAATACCTCAGATAATTTTCTGTCAAAAAGGAGTTCAGCTAAAAAGGCAGTTTCAGTGTAAGCTAGGAAGTGCCAAGTCTAATTCTGAAATTTAGAATTTTCACACTTCGATTTTATTCTCAATTCAGTTTTGTTGCAGGCTCTTTTTAGTATTTTGCTTTCTTCAAAACAGCATACTGTATATAGCCTTCTTTACTGGCATTAATCTATTCAGTAATGTATTAGAAAAAGCGGTGGAATATTCTTCTCACTAGTTATGTAAAAACAAGATGCTCATCTAAGGCAGTCGCAGCAAAAAGCATTATTTAACTTTTTAGGCTTTTCTTAATGTAAATTATCTAAACTTTGTTTTTTTGGGATTATCATGATATGCTCTACTAGATGCACACAGACTTTCAGGAAAAACTGAAATATTTATTTGGCCATCATAGGATTCAAAAGTTCCCCTCCAAACACATTTTTTAATCAGGCGGCTGACTTTTTTTTTTCTCCCATTTGTTTGAATGCATGTTCCAGTATTTTGTTTTCTCATTTCCATGTTCTCATAATAAGGAAATCCAGAATGCAGTGACTTCAGTTCATCTATTGAGATGCTAAAGTAGAATGAGGAAAAAGTGTACTTTAACGCCTCAGTTGCTCCAGTTTACCATCCAGCGTCTTTTCTGAGGCTTACATGCAGAGTTTGTGTGAAGTAGATTACAGTGGTCCAGCGTTACCTTCTGCAGCGTTTTGGGTGAAGCTTTGGGAGCCCATCCCTGTCCAGACACGGTTTAGCAACCCTATCAGCTGTGAACGTATGGGGGAAGACATGCTTCCGGCACCGTGCCCTCTCCCATGTGCACGCGGCAGCTGTTTGTTGGTTCTGCTGTGTGCATGTGGAAGGGCAGCTGTGTTGCTGAGTGAATGCTTTTACTTATCCCCACCAAGGAAAAGAGAAGAGGGCTGCGGCATCCCATGAAACAGCTATTGCCCAGATTCCTGGTCGGACCGTGCAGCCTTGGAACGTGCCTGCAGAAATCTGGTCCCAAACTGACTCTTGATGAACACTCTTAAATCAATGCAAAGCATGTAGGTACTGGTGTATAGCTTGTGTCAATAAATTTTGCAGACATATGCCTGTTTAGAACTAGTTATATCATTTCAACTTATGTCTCCGCACAGGGATTTACACAGATTTAACTAAATCATTTTTCAAGTGACTTTGGTTATTCCAATGTAGCTTTTATATTAAGGCAACATGCTTTTCCTAAAAAAAAAAAAAAAAAAAAAAAAATTGTTTAAGTTATCTTAGCTCTTGAATTTCCACTTGGTAGATGAAACTGGTAGGGCTGCTTTGCCCACACAAGAAGTGAAGAAAGCAAAGAGCTGATTTTTGAATCTCAAGCTGATTTTTGAATAGTGATATAATCACTATCATTATATCACTATCATAGTGATATAATTGCATTTACTCCTGATTGACATTGTTGCAAAAGCAGGATGAAGTCGCATATGTTTAGAAAACCTGAGAGGTTCTTAGGTAAAAGTACTAATTACTAATGCAAACATGTTATGTCAATGTATTCTAACTAACACATCTCATCAGTATTTGAGGTGTTTAACTATCTAAATATTTCACTATGATACTCAGAGATTATGGTTTTGAGTACAGGTCTCCATCCTTTTGTCAGAAAGTGTATGCTCATCCTGTGAACATCGGAAGTTTTAAGAATTATCCAAAATGCTGTTGTCACAGATAATTGCAAATCTCTTTTTTTCCTTTAGAAAAAATAATATACATCTTTAGTATTCTTTTAATATATGTATTATGATAATATTTAAATGAGTCATTTCTCATATCATGTATTATAAGGGTATACAACTCAGATTTGTGTGTGGAACATTACTTTATATTACTACTGTGCTTGCACTAACGTCATTGCATTATTATCCAATATTGACTTTTTATACTGTAATGCTAATTTAGCTTGCTCTGACTTTCCTGAAGCAACTCAAACTCTGAAGCAGTTAATTACAATACCAGCTATAGCTTTCAAAACCAGCTATCGGTACATATTCACTATTCTCTGCTGTATGCTTAAACCTACATTACGTAAGTAAGTTTACAAATCAACGTTTCCTTCTCTTCTGCTTGCCTGGTTTCTGTAATAATTCCAGTGGCATATAAGAGTTTTTCATTTATAATATGTTTTAGTGACATTTTTTGGAAAAGAAATAAGTTAATGTTGTAGCTGGGTGGTTTTCTGTTAGCAGCTGACCTTCTATTGCTCGAAAAAAAAAAATCTTGGCTAGAAGACAGTTCAATAAATGAACAGGCTATATATTGATTTCCCCCCTCTTCCCCTTGTTATGTAATATGATTTAGTTTCCTTTGCAAGGGTTGCTGTCGTGCAGGATAGTGCTGGGATCACCATCGTGGTAGCGTACTGGAATGTGTAGAGTAAGGAAGACTGTCACAGCAGTCAATAAGATCTGAGAGGTGTTGACTAATTGCCTGCTAATTACACAGTAAATTGTCTAATTAAGCTGATGGTTAATTAGGGTACGCTCGCACAGCAGTCTTGTGGAATTTGTGTCTGATGTCTGGGAAGCAGCTTGTGTAATTGGCAAACTGGTAAGGACTGGCAGAGGAGCTGCCTGCAAAGCCCGCTGCCAGTCGATGGCAGAGCGAGGATGCGGCTGAACAAAGGTTGTCATGTGAACGCCGAGGGGCTCTTAGCCATCCCCAGCTATGCGGCGCTGTCTGAATGAGAAATCTCGCTGAACGCTACTGGAAGCTGTAAATAAAATAATATTTAAGCTTGTAGGGGTGGAAACAGTGATATGTACTCGTCTCATGTTTTAGTCAGAATTCGGACTTTCTATGTTGTCCTTTCAAATTTTGGCAAATAATCACAGAGTGCCAAAATTCATGGGTAAAGAGTTTCAACAACCTGTGTGATTTGACCTGAGCAATAATTATTGCATCCTAAGCATGCAATTTGTTTACTGGTGTCACAAAATGATACTGTTTCCTGGGATTTTCTATTTGCATGACGGTGTTGAAAGACTATAGCTGTTAATAAGGATGCTCGCTGGCAATCGTAACCATCGTATACAGTATTCTGAATCCTCAATAATCATCACATCCGTCCCTAGGTGTGACAGAGTATGAGCAGGTCATGCTGGTGCTATGAGTTAACTGCGTTTGAGCTATGCACAGCAATAACATGATTAATGAAAGTTTCTAGAGTCTGATCTAAAGCTCATGCCAACTGTTGAGAGTATTAGTCAGTAAGAAGTTGGGCTGTACGGGTGTAAAGAAACCAACTCAGCAAAGCATCAGTTCACGGTGTTTTAAATTTACACTTCAGGAAAGTAAATGGGTACATGCACTTCCTTAAAGCTAATGACATCTTGCTGAATCAGGAGCACAGCACAATGCAGGATTGGGTCTTCACATGTTGCAGAGATTTAATTTGAGCTATGTGTCAACACAAAAAAATAAGGGAAAAAAATAGCTCTTTTATATATCGTGAACTAAAATCAGAAAACATGAGGAAGTGTGTATATATATTTATTTAATTTGTTAATAATATTTTGGTCTCCCTTACACTAAGTAAATCTTGATACCCTCTGACAGTCTCAGAAATGATATATGATTGCAGAGGTCCTCATCTTTTCTCTTTGTAGCATGCACACTGTGTAGTTCAGGCACTCTTCCTGGAATAAAAAAGGAAATGGAGTGAATTCCAGATTTGGCATTGCGGCTGAAACTGTTGAATCTTCTTTTAATTTAAAACATAAAAGTGCTTATTTTCTAGACCAAATGGAATTAAAATATATATATATATATATATATATATGAGGGAGTAAAATACTTGATTCCTTTGAGTTAATTAAATCACTTTTACCCTGTGATCTTGCTACCTCTACCTCCCTGTGTGTGTATAGTTAATAGTGCCTTTATGTAGCACCTTCTATGTTGCAAATTTTTTTCTTATTTTTTCTTCAGAAATAATTGAGCAAAATCATGGAGCACTAAGAGCCTTCTCGTTGAGCCAGTCATCAGACACAGGACTAACACTAGCAGGCCAGTCTACAAGGTCCAAAACCTTCTCCTCTGAGGAGATTATAATAATGCTCATAATTTTCCTCCTCTGTGCTTATTTGCACATAGAACGCTACAATTCCCCTGGATCAAATTCCGTAGTTTTTACCTAAAATCAGACAGGAGTAATTCATTGATTTAAGTCAAATAGTTCTCAGGAAGCGTTCAAGCCTGTATATATGCTTAATTTTCTTTCCAAGACAATAGGTTTTTTTAATTTATTTTTGATATTTACATGTATGTGTTTCTGTATCCATTTGAACAGATGCAAAAACAGATCTCTCCAGTTCATTTTTCCTTACTAATTTTTTAAGGATTATTCCTTACATGTCTTGAAACTATTCATTTTGTCTGTGACAGCGCGTTCAGGAACAAAGCTCACTTCACCAGCCAACTGCAGAAACTGAAAGCGTACATTGCAACCATCACACTTGCTTTCGTTTTCTTTCATGGGCCCTAAACAGATATGTTGTTAATGCGTTTTATTCTCTGAAGACAGACAAAGGATAATTGTTACTTTTTTTACATCCTTCAAAATGAATTTCTGGCACATCCTATAATGACCTATGGTCTAAGAAATCACACAAACATAGAGAAGGATGTAGCTGGTAATTCACATGATAGTTCACTTTTTATATTTCAAGAGCCTGAAATGTAAAGCCGTATTGCAATATCAAAATCTATAGTAAAAATTGTGTCGCAATAATGTTGTTTTTTACAGCATCAGTTAAAAACCACAATTTCTTATAAAATGGTAAAATTATTAATGTTTTCATTTGCAGTTGCAGCTATATCTTATACATCTGTGCCTTTATCGTGGACTTGATTAAAAATGAAAACATTTCCCAGATACCTTTAAACAATAATTTTCCTAGTGTATTCCTTCCCAAAAGATCTTCCTTGCCCGTTTTTAAAACCTAATCCTTAAGCAGTGGAGACCGAGGAGTCTGTTGTTGGTGTTATGGTCCAGTTTATTGCCTCTGATGATTCTCTCCCGGTGCAGTTCAGGAGGGCTCCTGTTTGCCACCCTTTTATTTAACGTGTATACTAAGCCATAGAGAAGGTTTAGCAAAGTGACATTGATTGAAGTGTTTTCAATATGTCGAAACTCAGCTTTATAACTCTTGGCTGATTTAGTGTGAGCAGTTGATTGCATTATTCAGTGTTTGTGGGAGACTGGGGCATGGATGAGAGCATGCTGAGCCAAAGTCAATCCAGACAGGATAGGAGTAACTCTGGAGTCGTTAGGCTAAGCATCTCGAAGCTGCGGCAGGAGACCTGGGGGGCCGCGTGGCCGAGGAACGTGATTCCGTACCAGGCTGGCAGTGGAACAGCAGCTACGAGCCAGGCCATTGCCCCCATGATTTGGGAACGCAGGCCTTATAAACAGTGTCCGTGCTTGGTATTTCAAGAGTAACCTACTGCAGCACATTCAAAATGGGATTGCATCCTAAATCTGTCCTAATATTGTAGATGGTGACAAATGTCATAGCTTGACTACAACTGAATGCCTCACTGGGGAATTAAAAATGTCCTCTGACCATGCTGGCTGTTACTGTTACACAAGGATGGAAGGGAAGGAGATGCTGGCATTTCACCTGACCACTATTATTGCATATGCTTGGAGCCCTTGCTTTGCAGTGACCTGTAACAGCCTGACTTTGTTGACTTCAGCAAAAACTTGAAGAGCTTGTTTTAAACTCCTTAACTTTGTAAGACTTTAGAAAAAAGTGCAAATCCAGTTTCTAGTTGCTACAGTTTTTTTTTTTATTATAGGGTCTTTTTATTATTCAGTTTAAGTTTATGTTGCTGCCAGGCTCAGTATCCTCAGAAGGTCAGGTGACTGCTTTATTGAGTAGGAAGTATATCTTAAAGATTTGCCGGGGTACCTGGAATGGGTGGTTTCGTAAGATGCTAATGCAGATCTCAAATACATAAATAAATAGTTTTTTTCCCTATATTCTGAGTGTATTTAAACTCAGAAGAACCTCTCTGCTTACGTTCATAGACTTTTTTCTTTGATATCCAGAGAAGCTCTGTGCCTTGAGGGAGAACAGAATATTGCAGTCTAAGTCCAAATTTTGGGTATACGCATTTTGGAGTGTCACCTTTTTTTTTTTTTTTTTTTGGTTATACATATGTCTTTTCTTATTCCAGGCTTAAAATTTGAATTTATCTTGAGCTAAAACTGAGCAAATCTATCAGCGAGAAAATTCATAAGGGAATAGTGTTATGTTTTTTAGAAACAGAAACTTTAACCTAGAAATTCCAACTCAACCTTCACTTTACAATAAAACTAAGTACATTAAAATACATACATTTCTTTACTCAGACAACTTTACCCTCATAATATCATTAACTTTTTGTTTTCCATTGTAATCCTATGGTTAGAGAAGACTCTCAAAGTTTGTGAAAGAGTGAGAATATATGTGAGAGTGAAGTATTAAAACTATAAACCAAAGAACATCAGTCTTATAACTTGTTTCGTATGCACCTATCTTCAATACCGAAAGTGGTGCTTTGTTCCCATAACAGAAATTGTTCGTAGTTTATGTTGGGAGTTACATACCTGTAGATACGTAAGCTCTATCCTGTGATGTGTATGCCATTGCTTTGGGAGATTTTTGCTTCCTGCGTTCTTCCTTTGCCACAATTAAAAAAATTAGCCTCAGAGAGTGCAGAGCTTTAGTAATGTTTAAATTTAAGAAAGGTAACAATCTCAAAGAGACTGACAGATTTCAACCTCTGCTGAAAATCTGATGGTCGAGTTCATGCGGAGGAGAGACTTGCTTCTGTGTCAGATGTCCTCCATGGTAGTAGCTTTCTTCAGTTAACTTCAAGGGTTCACATCCCCACTATGCCTGTTCCTTGTGCGTTCTCCTCATCTTTTATCGAGTCTTTTTGTCAGCCTGCCATCTCTGCTCTGAAACGGGCTTTTATCATGGGCATTGGAGCACCCACCGGTACTTGTTTGTTTTTGCAGGATGCATTGAACTGCTTCCCATTTGTGATGTAGATGATGGGGCACACATCAGCCACGTTCCTACTCTGCTATCCATACAGCAAGATCTCAGGATGTGCTAGCTGGTAGTCAAAGGCATGACATTATCGACTATTTCAAAATAATGTGACTTAATAGTATAATTGAGGATATATTATTTGCGTTCAGCATGCATGTTTACTGTGAAGCGTCTTGATGTAGCTAAGCACTCATTGACAGAAACATTAACTACTACAAAGAAACACGTTTTTTCAAAGTGATGAAATGAGAGCTGTTGATTTTGAAAGCTCTTATGTAAACGTAGATGGGGGAGGGAAAGCAAACCTGCATTTCTGGCCAATCCATGCCTGCACACATGTATCTCTGCTGGCTGGAGCTTTCCCCTTCGGTGTCATTAGCATTTTCATTTCGAAAAACGACAGTCTGCAGTGGAAGCAGTAAAAATGTTCAACTTGTGGTTTAAATTATTGATTTTTTTGAATATTGAAGCTGTATTTCAAATGGGTTTTGTTAGAGTTACTTCTGGGTAGAGGGTTCCAGAGGTAATTTGATATCCAAAAGCCTGTGTATTTCGAAGCCATTTCAGTCTTCTGAGTTTCTTCAGCTGATCAGCTGATTGGGTAAAATATCTTATTGTCTTCTGAACTGCAGGCAATAGATAAACTGCAGCTCAAGGTTAGCACGTAGACTAGCATACAATGCTCTTGGTGATTTATTATGTGTACTCAGTGTCCAATCAACTGACAAAAAATAGCTCATCTATTTTTAATGTGGTAACTTATCTTCACTTAAAAAAGAAAATGTCTTTGGAAATGCTAGTATTCGTGATTTAGATGGGGGAGCTCTTATCTATATGGCTGGGTAATGATATGTAATTAAAATTAAGTAAGTTTGTGGTATAGAATCCAGTAAGTTTAAATAAAAAGTATGTGCATATATTTTCATTAAAAAAATTGTCTTTTATTACACAGTTAAAGAACAGAACAGCTGTAGTGAGGGAAAAGTCCATTTCAAAGAATCTCACCGCAACCAGCACTCATGTCTACATATGAATATTTTGACAAAGGGCTAGGTTGTTGATGGCTGTATGTGCACAATGTGTAGGAAGTTCGCCATTCTCAGCATGCTTCTATTCATGGCAGAAACTAGTGTAAAAATGATATTACTTAAACAAGGCTCAGATCTGGCAATTAAGCCAAATGGGAATGCGTATCGGAGTTTGTGGGAACTGTGAAAATGAAATTAATTGTGGGAATGGCCACACTTAAGGAGTGATGTTGTCACTGGTGATGCTAAATATCGTAAAATAATGGGATAATCCAGATGTAAAACGGACAATTTTTTTTTTCCTTAGGGAAGCTGTGGTTTAACAGTTCAATGTGAAAGTAAATTTCACTTAGTTTTCAAGCAAATTCTGAAATTAGGCAACTTACATTGCAAATGTGTGTATATATACTTATGTAAAATTCAAATATGGAAAAATAAGTCATGAAAGAACGTGTGGCATAAAGAGCTTATCACCTACTTTAGTTTCTGTGATGATAGCTTAAGAATTTGCCAAGATGTTTGTTGATATACTTGGGATGGTGCACTTCACGGTTTTGCGATATAGCTTACAACACTTCAAGTAGCACAGGGGTTAAAGTTTCTGCTGTATCGCTGTGTCTGTAAAGCAGTCTTACCCCTGCTATGTTTGAAAGTGCGGCAAAGAAGCATGCGCATTGCTGTCCTGGCAGCATGAGCCACTCTGCCAGCTCGGACAGGGTTGTCTAGGACAAGCGAAGATGTACAAGTCACTTTGCTGCTGCTTCCAAAAGCAGAAACATCCAGTTCTTATCTGCCTGTACACTGTCTTGTTTTGCACATGAAGATAAGTGAGCACTGAATGTATAGATGAATCTCTGTACATGGGGGTACACATCTGTTTTGACAAGGGAATATCCCTACATTAAGGATACAGGGAGCAATGCTAGATGTCTGTGATGTGGAGCTCTCGTTAGTCCTTATGCACTCTTGGCATCATTGTACAGGCCAGACCTCGCGCTTAGTGTGCGGGCCTGAACACTCGTGCGATCTGGCATTTGTCAGTAGCAGATGCATCCGTTTCCTCCAGGAGGATTTGTGGTGAGTTGTGCTTTAAGCCCCGCAGTCCTGCTGAAGGAAAAAAGAGAGGGAAGGCGATTCCTGTATCGTGTTATAGGATATGTATCGTATTTCCTATCTTTGTGCATGACTTTTTACATTTAGAATCAGATAAGTTTGGAATAGTTATTCCAGGTTCAAATCACTATTCTAATGGGATAAGCTGGCAGCCTGCGGGTCAGACTGTCCTCTGTAACTGAGGACAAATTTATTCTTAGGATTCGTGATTAGAGCATACATAAGTCTCTTGTAGCCTATTTCAGCTGGTTTTACTTTCAGTAGTGCCAGAGATGCAGATGCAGCCATTGCAGTTTCTCACATCTCTGTGGCAGTAGTAGTGGGAATATTTACCATGAATTCTCTGAGAAATCCTAACTCAACTGTAGTCTCTAGAAACAACCTTCCTGTTGATTTCAGGGTACACATGAAGTCCATTCCCCTTATCTATTTATGCCGGCTAGATCCTTAGATGAGCATATTTACTTAACTGACAGACTGGAGCAATGACTCTGAAGAGTGCTGGGATTTGGGGCCTATTATGCATTTAATGAGAAATAAGATGGCCAGCTCAGAATAATCTTTTTCTCAGTGGTAAATTGGAGAATCCTCTTGCTAGGAATTTCCAAGTATCATAGCTACTTTCATTTCCTACAAGAGTATTTTAATGAACTTTGTTTTATTGGCTTTATTAAATATGTGCTTTATGTCCCACAAGGCTAATTTATAAAGTCAACAGAATGTGTCGTTTTTCTTGTGTGTTTAAAAAAATTAATAGGCAATAGTTAACCTAGCGCTGTGAAAACTTCAGGTGGAGCTGGAGGAAAAGCAGGCTTGAGATCCGGGCCCCTGTGTCCATCCAAGCAGATGGGAATCAGAGCCTATTCTTTGGCATAAAAATTCTATGTATTTCACAAACTCTCTGCATGGGTTCCTGTCTGTCAATGAAGTTAAAACATGTGCAAACGTTGAATGTTTGTTTGTTTGGAGCTCAGTCTGGAAAACCTAGAAACAGCCCAGCAGGCTGGAAGTTTCTGTTTTGAGGTGCTCCAGAGGAAAACGTCATCACCCTCTAGATTATGGAGCCTGTGTGTGGTGCCTTTTATGAGGATTCCTGGATGAGCATGCTGCGCGCACAGTGACCAGTGGCAGGTACGGAGGTGCTGGCTCCATCCTTCTCGAATGAAGCCTGCCTAGCCTATGTGTTCCCCACAGTACTCACGTGGGGATATAAGTAATGCCACAAAATCAGTCTCTGCTTTCTTCCCAGAGCTGTACTGCATCGTCATAGATAATAACAGGATAGCAGAATTTTTCTCCTGATGCAGGGAATCAGTGAAAACCTGTTAGTCATTACAGAAGTTAGTTAGGAAACTTAACTAAATTAGGATGATGATTTATTTCAGAGTGGAAGATTTGAGGTTCCTTGCAAGTCGATTCATAGAAAAGTAATTTCAAAAGGGAGATTATCTTTTACTAACATGAACCTCTCTTCATTTATCTCTTTTAATAACGAATTATTTGATTTTCTTTATTCAGTTTAAATCTATACTGATGCTATTTCATCTGCTTAATTTTTGTGTCTATTAAAATAAAACCCAGCAGTTTGCGTGCAATAGTCTTGTGCGTGTCCACATTGTCGTAGCCAATACAAAGAGGAAAATACTATTTTTATTTCACAGATTTTAAAGTAGATGAGGTCTCTCAAAGATCAAAATCTGTCTTAAAGATCATATGTAAAAGCAAGTATGGAATTAAAAATGGCTCGAACCTCTTCCAGGTTGTTAAAGTGATAGGTTAGGATCAAGAATTGAATTAGGAGGGACTAATATTTGCCTGCTTATTTTGCTCATTTTTGCCCACAACTCTATTAAGTATCCAGGTATTTGTATAATCAGGTTCTGAGAAGAGTAAATTTCTCAGCCTTGCAATCCCTTCTCAGGCAAAAGACCCTTTGGCTTCAGTAGAACTTTTGCGTCGGAAAAGATAAAAGGTGTATACTCAAAACAAAGGTAATATTTAAGAGTTTGTGTTACCAAATTAGAAATATTATGTATGTTAAATTACCTTTGGAATGTTTCATATATATATACACACACGTACGTATATATATATATTCTCCTAGACATTGAAACCCCTTCTACCTCCCCTGTGTCCCATTATCTATAGCTTGAAATGGTTTAATGCAACTGGAGAAACGATACATTGAAAATAGTAGTACTAGCTGTTTAAATACCTTTCTAAATACAATTTGTATAATTTCCTTGAATTTCTCACTCCTAAATATACTGTGATGGTAATCGATGCTTATAGCATTTAAACATTCTTAATCCTAATGGAAAAAGAAAATGCTGCAGGTATCTACAAGACATACCTCGATATTTGCAATTCATCCCCAGCAGAAAATTTAAATACTTGCTTCAAGGGAGTAATGCTGATTCTTCTCTTAATTACTTAATCTGGCAGTAAAAATACTGTGGATTATACATGTATTTAAATGTAACTCTAATGTTCTGTAACTCCCCAATGGTGATTCTTTGTGCAAGAATTTTAACAACTCTTTAAATAGGATTGTGCTTAAAAGCTTTGTTTTCTTCATTATTATTAAAGAAATGATATTTTCATTCCATTAGAAGGAAGCATCTATTCTCCCCTTCTCCTAGGAGAATGGAATAGTGTTGATTTACTAATAGCAATCTGGAGGACAGTATTTTAGTGAGGGTTCACAATTGACTGATGGAGTTTTACAAAACAGCCTCTAGGAACAGTTATAAATACATTGATTGTATGGCTTCCCTATGAGAAAACAGTAATTAAAATTATGCCACAGATTGGATCAGGACGTGTTAATATTTAATTAGGCAATAAGTGAGCTTGGTACAGGTGTCCAGAGTTGTTGACAGGAGCTTTGCTAATCCCTGTAATCTTGTCTTTTAAATAGTCGCCTCCTTGCTTTTTTGAAGTGTGAAGTTACATGCTTAAAGAGCAGACGTTAGAATTCCTGTGTTAGAATATCTTTCGTTTGTCAATTTTTAAATTTCTGTGGCTCTGCATTGAGTGTGAAATCACAGATGTTGTGTACTTAAAAGATTTTGCTAGAATTATGAGACTGGCTGCAATTCTCTCCTCTTTCTGGTCTAGAAGTGCTCGTTCTGTGGCATTAAGTGTCTCGCCCATAGCTGTCCTGGGGAGAATCTTGTGATTGTTATACTGTTGGATGAGGTCTTGCAAACACTTGCTTGTGTATTTTACTCACTTGTGTCCTGCAGATCTCACAGGATGTCGACATCTCTAGCTCATCCCTTTAGGGAACTTGCACTTAGTGCTGTTGCCCTACCGCCTTCTTACAGTATTTTGTTTAGCAATTGGAAAAAAAGTATTAGAGAGAACTGATTTTAAGACAAATATACTGCATAAATATTGAGTAGTCTGTAATTGTATGCTGCATGAAAAGCTGTGTTAAATTGACCTACTTCTTAAATTAGAAGAAGAGAATCAATTTGTTCTTCTAGTAAGTGTAACTCCCTTGGTGACCCTCCCAGACCATATATGATGCCTCTTCAATTGCATCATATAATTCTTCTCTTTCCTGTGTGTCTTACCTATGTTTTTATTGCGTCTTATCTGTGTGGATCCCTGCCTGGTTATCTTAGACTCATACTTTTCAGTCTGCCTTTTTCTTCCCTTTTAAGGGGACCATTCAACAGCATTTGTGTCGAATGAAGCCTTGAGAATGGCTGCTCTGTTATTTAGGCAGTTAAATGTATTTCATGACAAGTTGTGAGCACTGGTTTGATAATTGCGTTCCCTGATAGCTGAAGATAGACTAATATTTTTAGATGTGTGTAGGAGAATTAGTCTCTTAAGGCAACTAACTTATAATGATCCTTATCTACTTGAGCCCCAGAAGTAAGCATCGTAAAATGGGCTAACATACTTCAATTAATATGCTTTAATTTTCCACCTTTGTGAATGTGCACAGGTCCTTAAAAGCCATGCCACAGAAACTTCACTTTAAGATACAGATCAGAAGCTGATATCGATGTAAATATTCATGCTCCTATTTTATTCAATTCTATTCCACTCTAATCATGAGCGTTGCAACTTTTTGCAGTGAGGCAGGATAACAGAAACCAGTCTGGTCACGTTGATCACTTTTGAGCATCTGCTGTAGGTTATTATCCTGAAATTCCTTGTCAATATTTTAGAGAATGTGAACGATTTATAGAGTTCAGGTTTTTTGCTAAAGCTCATCAGGTATTTCATCCAAGCTATACAAATAATTCTTTGACAGTAGAAAAGTTACAGTTTGTAGTAAAGTAATACTGAGTTGTTACACAATTTCAAGACACCCTATCCTGGTACCTTGGGGATTATCTGTGCTGTTACGGTACGGCATTTTATTTTGTTTTAGGAAGACTCTAGCATTTCAGTTTATTAGAAATTGATTTTTGAAGGTTTATATTTTCTACCAGTTTTGTCATCTGAGTGTGACAACATCAGTATTAATGGGAGTGACTGGCACGCTATTAGTCAAGTTTAGTAAAATTTGAAACGCAGTTCTTCTGAATGCTGGCAGCAACAGAAGAAAAACCTTCAGATTTTTGTTAAGTAAAGTTTTGTGGGCCATTATTAAATAATGATTATAGTAATATAAGAATGTCACCTTGCACATCTAGAAGACTTAGAGGAGGTTTCTGAAGAGGCTTCAACGAGGATAGGAGCTCAGCTTAACCAGGTAAACTTCCATCCTGGCTGTTACTCTGACTGTTGTCATAGCAGCACCGACTGTGTATGGACTCCTGCAGCCTGCGCAGCTCGTGACCCTGTGCGGGGAGCTCAGCTGCCTTGCTGACTCTGATATTGCAGTGATTCAGAGCCAGTGTGTGTTAGCATCTGACAGGCTTTGTAAGGTAGTGGTAACCTCCAATTAAACGATGGGTAGAGGAGATTATAAACATCAGAAGAGATCTAGGGAATATGGTAAGTGTTAATAACACTTTAAATCAGCAAAGTTTGAGCTTGGGATTAATGTGTCTCCAGTCGGCAGGGGCAAAAGGAGGAGACGGGAACGGTGTAGCCATGTGGCCGAATCGCATCGCATAAGAGCATGTGCCACACCGGCGAATGCTAACGTGGGGGCTAAAGTAGTAAGTCTGCCTCGTGTTAACTTTGTCAGATCTCCTGAGTCACACTCGTTCGATTTGGTTATTTAACTATAAACTCAGCTAACAGTCGCTTCTGAAGCACTCAGTATGTTCCTTTCTCGTTTATCCTAAATGAGATCTATGCTCAAATGCTTTGATTAGGTATAGTAAATATTCTAGTTCAGAAATATTTGATGATTCAACCTGTGGATTTCCCAGGCTAGTATTAAATGGGAGTTATGCGTTCCTTGCAAACAGTCTCACTTCAATTAGTATTTTGAAGTGGTGATTTCCAAAAGATTTGGTTTCTTACTAGATCACAGTACCTTCCATACAGTATACTGAGTAGTTTCAGGCATATTCCTGGAGCTAAGGTTACTTAAACCTCCAAAGATGGTGGTTTTCTTTGGTATTTTGTTCTTTGTGTCAATTGCGATGACACTGTGGACCATCAGCAGCTGACTTCTTCAGCAGGCTGTTTTTCATGAGATCGTCTCCTAGGAGATGTACAGCACAGTCCAGAAAAATGTTGCATTGTGAAAGCTCTGGTTGCTTAATTAAATGCAAAATCAAAAACCTCTGGACAAACCAACATTTTTCCCAAGGGAAGTGTTGATTTTTGTGGAAATTGTATCATCTGTTGCAAACAGCTGGATAGAACATTTCTAAAGGGCTTGCTATTAGATATTCTTACTTTGTGTTGTGTCATGTGTCCTATTTTAATTTTTATTTCTAATTTTCTTTTTCAGCTGAAGAAAATCTTTACCTTTTTGGTTTTCTTCTGTTACAGCTTGTATGCTGTTTGTTTCCAGGCACTGGGAAAGCTTGCACTTGCAGTAGAGAAATGATATTTGTTTCTAAAAACCCCCTGAGAATCAGCTGATCAGCTTCAGATTTCTTTCTTATAGAAATCTGGAATGTTTTACCATGATTCTTCGGTTTCATGTCCCTTCACTAGAAATGAGTTAGCCTTTGAGACAATTACTGAACATTTTTGTCATCAGTCAGCTAAAGCAGCCATTCATTGATTAGATATTTACTGTATCAAAGCACTGAGAGCTAAGAATCGTACACTGCAAAACCAGATACAAAAGTGAATGTCTAAATACAGATACAACTTTTTATCAAGCATTATAAGTGTACTTCTCTCTTCTTCTGTGAGTATAGTTTCTGACCACAATACAGTTTGACAGCAGAATTTTAATCATGTTCTACTCTTACACCTTTATCAGAGACCTGATAAAATAGGTGCTTACATTGAACATTGGCAAGAAATTTTTCAGACGTCCTTCAATTTTTTTCTCTTTCCCTTCTTTCCCTCTCTCACTTCCTTGTCTTTCCCAAACAAACTGATATGAAGCTGATGAGGGTTTGGAGTTGCTTTGAAAGCATCTTTTGTTAGGAGACTAATTTTAACCTTGTGATAAAGATTGCTTTTTGTATTCCGTTGAATGTGATATCTAGTAATTGTTTGTCAAGGTGAAGTGCTGTAGAATAGAACACATTTTTAAAATGATGTTTTGTAGATACAGCACAAATGTCTTTATACTATTATGTTTAAAACCTAGAAGGATATATACCAGAAATAGGAGAAAAAGATTTATTAAATGTTATCATTTTAATTTTAAAGTGTTGTTATGGCTTTTCATTATGAAAAGGTTTTTTTTCTTTTGTACATCTACTCAAGAGAATAGAATTGTAAATAAAGTTCCCTGGATTCAAAGCAGATTTTTCTTTTAAAATATATAACTCAGCTAGAAAATATATGTTTGTACATTCAGCATACCCATAAAATTTACTCTTCACATTCTTTTTACTTTTACTCTTCATTTGTTTTGTTTTGATTTTTTTAAATCTCCTAATCTATTACCTGTGTTTAAGGGAGCTTTACATTACCAAATTAGGACTTCTAATCTAACCATCATATATGAATTCACAAAGCTTTGGGGGATTACTGTTGTTATTTTAAGCAAAGGCAGGCGAAATTTTTACTTGACTCGCAACGGGGATGGAATAGTCCTAGGATTATTTTAAGATGAACAGAATAAACGATTCTTCTCTTATACTCTAAACTTATAAGATTATCTAAAGAACTTGGTCTTTTACCATCTTAATCATAAGTTGTTGGTAGTGAGCTCCTGATATCTGTAAACTGCATTAGTAAGAGAGGTGGTATGCTGAGCAAGTAACAAGAGTAAAAGCTTAAGTACAAATTGTTAGATGTCTGTAAATCTTAAAGTTTCTGATATGTTCTTTTGGTTAGACCTTCAAGGACTGATGAGACAGTATAGAAAAAAATTAAATAGATGATAACTAAACTGCCAACTTTTACCAGTAGTAGTTGTTTGTCTTTCACACAATATGAGTGCTTCAGCAGTTTTTCTCTGAAATCTTGACATGTTGCTTTTTCCTGTATGGAGCTGCAGTCTTCTTGCTAACTTATTGGTTTGGAAACCTAGCTTGCTTGCTTGCTGGAGCTGTAGTGTTAAATTGGTTTAATAAACACAAATGGGTTAGTTTAATGTTCTAAAAACATTTATGAGGTAATGGTCTTCAGATTTTTTTTAATAGTTTGCATAACTCAGCTTATTCAGTCTAGAAATAGAGGAGAATATTAAAGATTTACAAGTGCTGTTTATACTTCAGACTTTCGGGATATAAGATACACACAGATTTGGGCACTTTCATCGTTAGAAAAAGTGAAAAACGTCTGATCAGATTAACTCTGTTTTGCAAATACATGCCAAATAGCCATCAAAAAACAGATCAGAATATTTTTTTAAAGTCTCATTTTCCCTTTATAGCATATTAGATCTTGTAAGTGAAAGTTGAAGTGTAATTTATAAATAATAGCAAGAACTGTTCTATACTAGTGGAGAGATCGGCATGTTTGTGCTTTAAGTCGCCCACGTGAGTGATCATGGAGGGCTGAGGAAATAATAGATTTTTAGTTCAGTTCTTATTTTGGTGAGAAAACTTGAAAAATATTGTTTTACATCATTTTATTATTATGTCTTATCTATCTTGAAGAGAAGCAAAGCAATGGAAAGAGGAGGGCTAGGTCTAGATCTCATTCACAAAAGCAATGCAAGAAAGGTGTCTGTTGGCCCTAAGTATCTCCTGTCGGGTGGTGGAGAGATTAGAGCAATTTCTGCATGGTGGGATGTTCTGAGATAAGTTGTTCTGTCAAGGCTGTTTCACTTCCAAAAAATACCTCAGTATTCACTGAGGGAAAGAGAGAAGATGAGAAAGCAAGTTTGCTGAGGTGTTTCACTCGCGTGGGAAGTATGCTGTCTAATCGAACACAAGTGTTGCAATTCAGCAGGCAAGATTTGTGTGCAATGTAACCTCGAAAGCAGCGCAGGGTGGTGACTAGTGTGCTGCAAGGCAGCAGTGGCAACAGCAGACTTCCTTGGGCAGGATCATAACTCAGCGTCCCTGAGACGGGAGGGCTGGGAATACCTCGTAAAAATCCTGCACTAGCACTTCCGCTTCCTGGAAATGAGTGAGTTCCGTTAATTTGCGTGGTTGTACATGGAGGAACGTTACCGTGTTTGCAGATGTATTTGCAGTGGATGTAGCTGTCTGTTAAAGGGGTCCAGAGAAGCTCAGCTGGAAAAAATTCTGAGCCGTTGAGAAACTCAGGAGAGCTAGTCGTAATCTTGGGCCTCAGAAGAACCTCAGGGAAATGTCTTATGTCTCATAGCCCTGATGGAGGAAAGAAAGTGAAGAACAACTCAGAAAGGATGTAGAGGAGCAGTGCTATGTGAAATGGTATTGTCTCAGGTTTCGCTTGCCTTTTGTAGATGGTTAAAACTCTAGAAGGGATGATACTGGACACAGTCTGGCTAGACAGCTGAGTGGCAGAAGAGGCAAATCAGCAGAGGACCTGGAGGCGGAGCTGGCAAGGGATCCCAAGGACAGAAGTCGGCAGCGCCGTTCTGCTCTGCGAGGCTGTGCAAGCCGTGGGGAGGCAGATTCCCAGAACGCTCCAACTCCTGGCATGTTAGGCAGGAAAGGGTGCCACCACATCCTCCTCTGCATTTTTAAATAGGTGAAATTGTACATTACGTTCGATTTTAATTAGTGAAAGCTGTAGAGAAAACTGAAGCCAGATGCTGGGAGGTTGATTAAATAATTTTGAAAATTAACTCTAAAAACAGCATTTCAAGTATAATACTAGGTTTTGAAATCTTTCTGACCTTTTCAATAGATCATTCAAAATCTGAGGAAAAGTAGTATATCAGAAATGGCTTAAATGCCTGCTTTTTTTTCAGTGACTGTATTTTATTGTTGAAATAACAAGTGATGTATTTAATACAGTAAAGTAGAACTTTACACATTTTTTTTACATTACAGTTTACTATCTTCACCAACTTTATCTGTAGGTATGCTGTACTGAGAAACTGGAGTAGAATTAACTTAAGATATTTATTTAGATCTCTTCTTCACAATAAGGCAATCGTGACTGCCTTGGTGTTCATATTGACATTTAGTAAGTAGTGACTGTGGGAATGTGCAGAACCATACTCTGCTTTGCAAACAGGATGCCCTCGCTCCCTGGAAGAAAGAAAGGTCAAATAAATTGACTTCATAAAAAGTAGTAATCTGCCCGTTGTGTTAAATCTTTTTTCTCATATTAATGAAAAGAAGCTGACAAAGGTCACTAAATCCTATCTGGTTTAGTATGTTAAAGTTTAGAAAAGCTTAATTTTGAAGTAGGCAGTGACTTTTATTGACTTTGGGGCCCAGCATTGCAAGGCGAGTTCTTTGTATCTCTTAGAAGCATCTCAGAGTGAAGAAAACAAATGTTAATACTTAGTATAATGTGATGAAATGTATTTATAAAATCCAAAACTTATTCAAAACCTCCATTGTGTGGCAGATATTTGTTTTGCAGAGCACCTGTACCTCAAGATTGAATACTTGAATGAGTTAATTGATGAGTTGGAGATGCAATTAATATTTACTTCCATATCCCAGATATATGTGCCTATTTGTTCTCTGGGCAAAAAAAAAAAAAAATGCTTCAAGCGCAGCAACTTCTGCAAATTAATAGAATAATAACAGAGCTGTGATATGAAAAAAAAAGCATAGACTTATTCTTTTGGTTCTTTTTATTATATTTGCCTCATAGAACTATATGAATTGAACAGGCTATGATATACCATCTGGGAGACTGTTTTTATATATTCCATATATATTCCACTGCAATTGATCTCTTTACACAACGTTTTTCTCCTTTTTTTTTGGTTTCTAGGATACATGGTTACATGGTTGTGAAATAAAAATGTGAACCAAGTTAATGAAGAGCTGTCTTCTTGATTCCCCTAAAACAATAACTCTGAGAGGTGAATAGCTTGATTCATTTCTACGGGTCATTAACTTTCACGCCTACAGATGACAACGTTAATATTCACAATGTGAATTATTTCTCTGCTGATCACTTCAGCAGAAACGCACAATGAGCGTGCTTATTGCATGATCTAGCACTGTGCCTGACACCCCTCTGGGTCCCTAAAAACTCAAAATGTCCCTAATGACCAAACATAAAGGTTTCTCCTTCTCAACTTAAACAGCATGGTTGTCTCTTGACAATACAGAAATCTGTGGCAATTATTAGCTGAAAATGTGGACGGTGTGAAATAAATCAAGTTTTAGAGTGAATAGTAAGGCATGGGCGGATGTACTGATTTACACCTTTTTTTAAATTTAGCTTATTAAAAACTGCTGGGTGTTTGAGGTGTGTGTGTTAAGGTGTTGTCTCAAAACCCCCAGCCCATTATACTTAAGTAGTTTAGAATTCAAGGCTCTGATTGTAGAGTTCAAAGATTAATTATTAGAGTGAGTGAGGCTTGATCAATGCCTTGGGCCTTTTTTTAGTGCTTTAATTAATCAACAAGAACAGAAATGTGTAATGCAGATGAACACAGTCTCAAGTTACCAGAATCCCAGAACTCTTCATAAGCAGATAAAGGGGGCTCCAAAAGCAGCAGCATATTGGCACTTTTATCTGTGTAGCACCACTTTCTTAGGTGATGTTCTGAGCTAGAAATATTGAAAAGATTGATGTGGTTGTTTCTGATGTGCTCTCCTGGAGAAAAGAATTGTCTTTTGAGGTAAAAGTAGTAATCTGGTAACTGAAATGTTCGTGATTCACTGTTGGTTCTTGATTCTATTGGCAGCCAGTTGTTGTGACTGTTTCTCTCGGCTTGCTGTGACTCTACTAGTCCCAGGTCATTTTGACTGGAATCTACCACTGAGTATGGTTTCCCTAATCCTGAAATCTACAGTAGTTTGCAGGATTTTCAGAGGAAACAGATTTATTTTCTGTGGACCATTCTATTTACCTTTGCCACTGATTTTTTAATCATTATTTCTGTACCTTTGTTTTTCAGTGTGCTCAGATATAAGCTTTGTTTTGCTTCAGTTGCTCTTCATTTAAGAGTCTTTCTGTCCTTGTTCTTGTATGTGAAAGTTTTGTGCTGTTTTCCCCATAGACTTTCTATTATTTGCATTGCATGGGGAGGTAAGAACCCGTAATATCATTTAACATTCACTGCCGTGACAGAAGGAAATGAAGCTGGCTAAAGCCAGCCACTAGATCATTTGCCTAACTCTCTCGCTGTTTAGCTTTTATGGCTCTAGCAGGAGACTGGGAAGAGGAAGATGATGGTGAGGCACATTCTGTATAGGTATTTTACACTTGTCTCAGCCAATTTTCTTTTCTGTCACTTGTGTGATTTCATACTGTATGTACACAGACAGATTCCTTGAATCGTCACGTAAGTTACAAATTCCATTTTGTTTCCCTGAACTGTGAGTCTTCTTGTGTCTTGGGGCTGTCATGTGCTAACAAGAGAAGGGAGAAGTGCCAGTGTGTCAGTCATCACAGACTCTACATGTAGCTGACTCTGAGCTAGGAGAGTCAACTGAGTAATGGGATCTTAAATAAAGACAGTATATTCCTCTCAGGAGGAATCAAAACAAAGAAGCCAGATAGCAGTGTTTGTATTTCAAAGCCAGGAAGGATCCTTAGAAGAAGCTTGATGAGGAAGGAGAATACAGTGGTGCATGGACACAGTGGAGGGATCCCGTGACACGGAGGCAGCAGCGAGACAGCAGAGGCTGCGATTCGAGGGAGCCACCCTGCTCTGCCCAGCGACGGGGTTTCCAGGAAGGCTCCTGGGCACTGGAGGGGATCAACCACAGTCTCAAACAATATTCAGGAACAGGGAAGAAATGTAAGCAGGGAAGACCTATGTGTGTTTATTGTTTCATGTGGCTCTGTGCATCTCCTGTGGTCGTTACAGTGAAGAGCAGCTGGTTTTGAGCCTTTTTGCAAAGTCTATGCATTACCTCAATCAACTTTGTGTGATTAGAAAGAAACAAACTGCCACTCAGATGCTGCGATGGCTGAACTCTGGGACTGAGTGAGCTGAGGCTGTGGGGATTTGGCAGCAGTCACAAGGTCTGAAACAGGGATCTACATTCTTAAAAAGAGGTTGCCTGGAGACCCAAAGCAGATGCTGGAAACTTCAGAGCATTTTCATATGGAAGCAGGCTAAGACTTTGCGAGTGTCCCACAAGAGGTGTATTCTAGGTTGTAACATGTCAGTCCTTGACTTCTTACTGTCAGTGAAATAAGAGACTGGAAGAAGAACAAAAAATGAACATAGTAAGACGACAAGCAGTACCATAGGTGGCTCAAGGCAATGTTTGGCGTACATACGCAAGCCAACCACAAAATGGAAATCATCGTGTGTGCTAATTTGCACTGAGCACAAGACTAATAATTACCACCAACAGACGAGCTATTAGCTCAGGCTTAGTGCCATGCTAAGGAAGCTACATAGCTTCTGCCTGCCTTGGAGCATGGGAAAAGGAGGCTTGCCTTTGCTTGAAACATGGACAAAGCAACTCCTATATATTGACAAATGAGCTGGTGCGCCCTGCACTTGCTGGACTATGGTTAGCAGATTTCTGACATTTAAGTATTTTTTTTAACATGTTTTACATGGTTTTTTTGTGCTGGATGATGTGATAACACTGGCCTCGGTATGAATAGCTTTATTGGACGACGTCAAAGCACAAGCTCCTGTGAGGTGTTTTAACAGGAATGAAACGCTCAAGAGGATAATGCAGAGGAAACTAATGTAAATGGTTCTTCTGCACAAACTGCAACTTTTGTAATCTGTTTTGGGAGTGTTTGGGGGGTATTGTACTTTCCTGCTTGTGTTTTTGGTTTGCATTGACTCAGGCACAATTCGGAAAATGTTCTGAATTATGTTTTGTGAAAATGTAACTTACTGTTCAGAGGGAGGTGATGCTTTTGTGATGAAGGGAAAGTATTATAATAGGAAAATTAGGGATTATTGTGATGTCCAAGATTCCAGAATTATTATTAAGCCTGAAAATAGATTAACTGGGGAGATTACGTTGTATGATTTCTGCATATGTAAATGGACATATAATTATCTATCACTGTAAAATATTAGCGCATATTTACTGAATAATATGCAATTCAACTTTATAAACAATTGACAATTACTCCAAATTTGCATACAATGTGAAGAAGAGTCTCTTTATTCTCTGTAACTGTAGCATTTGGCAGATTCAGGAATAAATAATCTTTTGTGGCAAGGGTATGCCTTATCAAACATATGCAGATCAGTGCTAATTAATGCTAATTAAGGTTTCCTGTCTATCTAGTTGGAAAAACGTCCAAATGTTATGAAATCCAGTTAGTATGCCTATTACCCTAATTGTTTTATATGGGATGGTTCTTAATTAAAATATGTAAATTGACCTTAATTGCTATATACTAATGGAGGTTCATGTTATCTCACTAAAAATGACAAGATGGTGAGGAGGGGTACTTAAACAAATAATTCTCATACATTTGTAACTAAATGACCTTTACTCAAAAATTATTTTTAATTGGAAATTGGCAAAAGAAACATTTTACCATCTATGTTTCCCTTTAGTTTTAAATAATGTCAGAATTTACAGTTCTTTGTTTAATATAGATACAGTGACATTGTAGCTTAATTAAGACTACTAAACAAGTCAACATTTTGTGTATTTACTCTCTGCTTCAGAATTGTTTGCTAACCTTATAGTGACCTTAGGAAATGTTGTGTTTTACAACATTGATCTGAATTTTAACTATTTTGGGGTTTTATTTTTGGATTTTGATATTTGTTTTAATCATGTCATTAAATTCTTGAAGTTCGGTACACTGGTATGCTTTTGCTAGTGCCCACACCGGTGATTCTAACTTTATATCAAGGAGGCTAGTGGGCAGGACCTTTTGCACTAGACCTATTTGTTTAGGATTCAGACTTTTGTCTTGATTGGTAATGCTAGTTCACACATACGCTGTTACACAACTGAGGCCTACACAGATTTTTCCACAAAGTCTTGTCTGTATTTTCTACCCAACACAGAAGCATTATTTGATTGATGTGTTGTATGCCGGTAGCTTTATAGGCATCCTGTAATTGGCATTTTCTTGATAGCTGAAATAGCTTGTGGTACGGTTTAACAGCAAGAGCAAACATTTTTCTGCTCTGATTTAAAGATATAATTAGACAGTCTGCTGACTTAGAGCGCTGGCCTCCTGTACTGCGTTTAATATTTTTGCCTGATTGCAGGCTACAGTAATTCTGAAAACATACGGTTTGTAAAACTTTCTACTCAGGCACATTGTGCAATACAGAGAAAAGAAACTTCCCTGCGTGCTGTGCGGCTCGGCAGCATAAACGTTGTGGAGCGTTGTCGTGCACGAGTGGCGCTGCTCAGCTTGCAGGGGCAGGCGCTTGGGCAGAGCGCAGCCTCGGTGGTGCGGCCCCAGCCCCGCTCCCGCGGCCTGCCTTCTGTGGGCTGCGGAGGGTCGAAGCCCTTTGCCGTTTGCTGGGTTCTGTGCAGGCGTGGGCAGCAGAGGCTCTGTTCAGCATGTCTCATGCCCACGTGTCTGTCTGTCCCCGTTCATTGTAGAGATGATAGCCTGGAGATCTAGCCATCCCAGAGCTGGGTCTAATATGCTGAAAGGTTTCGGTGCCATATCTTTCATATTCTAAAAAGTAAAGGTGAATCTTTCATAGGAACTAAATGGGGGGGAACACTTTGGTTTCTCGTCTTCCATATTGATCCGCTACTATAATCTCAGTTTTCACTTGTAACAACAGTACATTTTTAAAAGGTCTGATACAGCTATGTTTGTATTATGTTCGTAGACATCACTGATATGTACCTCACTTTGCAAAATCAATCTGAAAGATTTCACTGTTTTACAGGATATTGTGACCAACGTTTCTCCAAGGATTGTGCGTGGAGTTACTTCAGGTCCTATATACGGCCCAGGCCAAGGCTCTTTTCTAAACATTGAACTGATCAGCGAGAAAACAGCAGCCTATTGGTGTAAAAGTATTGCTGAATTAAAGGCTGACTTTCCGAACCATGTAAGTACTACTCAATCATAAAGATGCAGTATACATATGTAAAATCACCTATTTCATATTTACAAAATAGAATGCCAGTTTCTTTACTGACATAAGAGCGTGTTCTTAAAAATCTGAAGAGCTCATCAAAATCATTTTACGACAGCACATTCTGTGACATGACTGCTACAAAGGCACAACACAAACAGAGAACCATCATTCTTTCTTTGGTTAGGATGATCTTTATGTTCCAATAGATAATATTAAAGAGTGGATCCCAGTATAGATGCTTAGGAGTTTTGCTGTGAATAATTTTGTATATGAGATCATATTTAAAGATCTAACTTAATCATTTTCATTGTGAATTGAATTTAACTATAGAAACGATCTTTGTTCTTTTCATTCTTAATCCAAATGCAGAAGGTAATTCTAATATTTTTTTAAATGATTGGTTGCTTCAGGAGAGAAGAAACAGTGCTGACTTAAATTCATTACAAGGATAGGGTTTTGTTAGAGCCTTCTTTGCCCTGGGCAATATCTGTCTAGAAGGCAATAATTAGAGCTGGGAGCAAAGATGCCAGCTAGCTGGCATAAATGGATTTCAGCCACTGTTCTAGTGAATAAGAAGATCTAGGTGGAGAGTAAAAATCACCTTAATCATTATTTCAAATGGATGGACTTTTGGATTTCTAGCTCTAGAGGTCTTCTCTGTTGAAGTTTTATCTGCGTGGTTCAGCTGTGAGGAAAATAAGGGAACTTTCCTGAATATATTATTGTATGAAGACAGTCAGATTTCTTTTTTCTCATACCTGGGCTTTAAACATATGCATCTGCAAGTATAAAAATGCTCAAACAAGTTATATGAGTAGAAGAAGTTAAATGAATGTTTAATATCCCACTTTGCTGTTCGTGGATTGTGTGTTTCTTTTCTGAGGTTTGCGTCACTTTAACTATGATCGGACTTCACAACAGGTGAAAGTGTGAATCTAAAGATAATATTGTAGTTCTCCCATTTTGATTTTAACAGCCATCTTGTAAGTCCTAAGAACTAGCCACTGATATGGGATGAAGAAATCCCAAACTTCAGTGGTTCCCAGGGTGAACACTGTCTGATCATCCCTTACTACGCCAGTTATTACTTTTAGAATGTTAATTTAGCTTCCGCATGCTAGCCTCGTCTCTCCTTGCGGAATCGTAGAAGTTAAGCTATGTGTGGATTTTGAGAAAACGGCGTCCAGCAGCATAACTTGGCTTTCCTCACAAAGATTTTTAAAATGTGCCCCTAAGCTCAACTAAGAACTGTCATCATTTTAATGGTAGATTTGTTGCTAACTGCAAGCAGATTTTTGTCCACTTGAGTGGAAATCTCTTGGTGCTTATTTTGAAATACTCTGTATAATTAGAGCTTGCAGAAATTGTTTTTTCTAAATCTTGTTCACTCCTGTAGAAAAGCTTTTTAAACTTGACGTGTTGTTTTTTGGGGGTTTATTAAACCAAAAACACTTCTTGAGAAATGTCTCGGTGAACTTAATTAACAAGCAAAGAAGGACGTTTTCCACTCAAATGAAAGCAAAGCAGAGATGAGGGCACAAAAGTGATTACAGTACAGAAACTTATTTTGCTACAGTAAATATTAAAACAAATCAAAATTGATATGTGATTACATTTGCTATGTGGAACAATTAGTTTAAGGTAAAATTTCTTTTATAGCCAAAAAGAATATGAGCAAAATAGCTAGCTCACCAGAACATAATCCCACAACAGCATCCTGTCCCTTTTCTGTCTTGAAGAAATGAATTATAATGCAAAAGGAACTGCAGAATTCCCTCACCATAGCCTAGGATTTAAACTAAATCTTACAAGGGGTAGTGCAAAAGAGGCCAGCTGGCATAGCTCAGTGGAAAATTTCACATACTCATGACATATTTTGCTCTAGATCAGGAACTAGTATCTTCCTTGGGCAGGAGCACCTTTTCGTCCCTCTAGTGAGTGAAGGGGAGAGGGCTGTCTGATTCTTTGTCCCTTCTGGCTCTTGATTCTCATTCTTGGTTTGTGTTTCTCTGGAAAAGACTGACAGTCTTTTCCAGTCTTCTGTTAGCTTCTCCCTTCAGCTCTGATCAGAGAATCCCCTTCAAGTGGTCTAGGGCAAAAGCTCTCACCAGCAGAAACTCTAGAACCTTTATCATTTGCATCGATGCCGGTAGGGGTGAAATAAATATTTTTAGGGGCCTAGGTACAGGAGAAAGCAGTAAGAAGAATGATCTGGATTTTGTAGGTTTGTTTGTAAAGTAGCATCAAAATCACTGCTGTTTTGATTTGAGATATTTTATTATTTTTATTGTTAATTTAATGCCTGTTTTATAGATTCATCAAAAAACCAAAAAAATATTTCCTGCTAAGAAATTAGATGACACACGCAGTTCAGGTCCAAGATAATTTTGTCTTGGGGTTTTTTTTTAGCGTAAGTCAGTGTGCTGCTTCTCTGTTAAAATGATTTGCAGTTAACAATGGGATTGTTTTCCCCTCTGGTGCTTCATTGATTTCAGTCAGATATTAATTTGGCAACTTGGTTGTGACCATTTTAAAACATATGATATTATTCAGCATCATTTACTGTTAAATTTTCAAAGGAGGCAGTTTTAAAAACACTGAGTCCGCCTCTGTCTTTTATACCAAGACAACGTCCATTCAGTCAGAGAGAGTTGTGAAAGTCAGAAGGAAATTGGTGTATTTGTATCTGTGGTCTCCTTTTTACTCTCACAGATGTCCTGGCTTTACTTGTTTATGTTGGCCTGTCCCTTTGGTAGCCGAACTTGTTGCTCTTGCGGTAACTTATGGTTAACTAAGGGTTTTTTATGAGAGTCTATTAAGCATTTGTGTTCTTCTCTCTTATCTCCACATATAGTATCTGATAGCACAGGATTTATCATTTTGTGCAGTTATTAGATTCTTTGATTTTTCAGTAGTAGAGACTGCGAACTCAACAGCGGGTGAAGGAGGAGCAAATATTTTATTAATTTCACAATGCTAAATTTAGTACGAATGTATCACTTCTGAATTCGTATAAAGCTAACACTTTATAAGCAAATGGTGCATCCTCCTCAGATATAAGAGGTTCTTTGTCAAATGCTATATAAAAAAGTGAAAGAAAACAATAATCAGAATTTTCAGACTGGAATTTGAATACTACTTTGTTGAGAGAAATCATTACTGATACCATAATCAAGGACAGGGAGACTTTCCTCTTTCTTCCCTGCTGTAGAGGGACAGTTTGGGCCAAGGCTAACAAAAGGTGATCCCTCATAGTGCAAGGATTGTCTTGAGGAAAAGAAAGACTTCCCCTTTCTGAGGTCTACTTAGAGTGGTTTGGAATGGCCTCATGGTAGACTTCAAAGACTTAAACAGGTTTTGCCCGCAATGGAATTTGGATTTCCCTATGGACGATGACAGCGTTGTGGTCCTTATGCCTTGCTACTGAAGAATTCCTCTTCCGATGGGAAATATGTAAAGGTGTCAGTTCGTGTTAACCCCCTCTGTAAAGACCCCCCCCCCCCCCCATAATTGGAGCATGCAGCATTTGAAGTACTTTAGATAGCAGGGCAAAAGAACTGCAACTAATGCCACAACAAGAAGTCCTAGATTCATATCTTTTTTAATAAGGAGATACTTGTCTATAGGTGGATTGATGCAGTTTTCAGACGTTCGCTGTTTGGCATTTTATGTTATGTTTGAGAAATCAGTTTACTTAGTAAATATGAATTTGGCCAAGTAGAATTCATGACAGATTATGATCAGAAATGAAACTGGGGAGGAGGGGAGATTTCACTTGTACTTTAGCTAAAGTCTATGAACTGCAGTATCTCAGTAGAAGTGGCTGAGAAAGATGAAAAGAAAGTTATAAAAGCTTGCAAGAGAACTTACTGCTGAAATTTTATTTTCACATATTTGATATTAGCTACAGTGTGGTCATTATCTGTGCTGAATACTTGTAGTGGCAATACATCTTTATGTGCCAGTAAAATAGGGAGGTATATGCACAGCAGAGCTGACAATCAGGAGAAACATTTTTGGAGATTGCAGAGGATATGGGATACGTTGGTGGTAGCACTTGTTTCATCAGAAAAAAGCATACAAACTGCTGCTGCTTCTTATCAAAATCTTTTGCTTACCATAGCTAAGCCTCCTGATTTGGGTTGGTAAATCCTGTACTTACACAGATATCTGTTCTTTCAGCCCCTCAAGCATATTTATGTATTTACACTGTCTAGTAGTTGGCCAAAGACTGTAAGGTTTCACATCACCCTGAAATCTGTTTAATATCTGCACTGGGGAGAACAAGCTTGGGAAGGCCAGTGTTTGAAAGTGATAAAACGCTTCTCTGCAGAATAATGTAAACTGAGGGTTCAGTAAGAAGGGTGATGGGTACAGTTGTCAGGTAGTGTTTTACCACCTTCCGAAGACTGTAAGTGGTGCTTTGTGGATGTTAAAGTAAATTCATGAAAAATCTCAGTATGCAAATTATTTTGGCTCTGAGCACATACGGGAGACCACAGCAGTACAGATACAAGGCTTCAAGTGGCACTTAATGAAGCAAAATACATTGCAGCAGAAATGTCAATCACTACAGGGCTGACAGAAGTCCATCACGAGCAAGCAAAGGTCTGAGAGATTTGGAACATAAAGAAAAGCAGAGGTTTTGGAAAAAGATGCCAAGCTGAGTATTTTTCAGTATTGCTGTAGTTCATATACTGAAGCCTTGCAAGTATCTTTTTGGCCTCCTTACTGAACACAAATAAGTTTGGTCTATTTAGTGACTCCAAGGAACTTGCCTAGGATACCAGATTGTCATCTGTGGTGCTGATTCTGTAATTCAGATACCAGTGTCGTGATGTGTTGATTTGAGAAACCTCTTCTGCTAGAATCATTAAGTACTCTTGGACTCCAAAACTAAGTTGAAAAATCTTGTCTTCCTAATGTTTGTTCTGCTGCATGTGGCCTGCAGAATGTTGCTGACAGTCCCTATGACAGTTGCTCAGCACAGAGCAGCTTTTCAAGGCTGAAAGTGTTAAAGATATATTTTTGTTCAACATTTTGTTCAGAGTGTCCCCGGAATGCCTGTCAGGAGTAGCCATGCTAGGGAGATAGCGAGAACAGCAGATCACTGGATTCCTGGCTGATAATTGACTTCTTTGTAGCACAAACTAAAAAAAAAAAAAATCTCCTGGAATGATGTCATTAGCTTTTTTTTGTTGTTATTATTATGCAATTTCTTCTACTGTAGAGGTGTGAAATAGGGCAGCCAATGCTTTTTTCTTTTTTTTTTTTAATGTAGCTAACAAAAACAACTTTATTTTAGTTCTATTCTGTGAGAAGGAGAGGAAATGAAAGGGTTAAAGAGCAAGAAAAACACAGCTGAACAGGCATATGGGAGTGCCTTGCTCCTGTAAATAACCTTTTGGGGTAGAAAAATGCAATGTTCAAAAAGATTTCTGAAGTTGTAAGTTGGATAGAAATAGATTTGCTACAGTAATAGTGTTTATCTGGATGGTCTACATGGAGAGGTTTGATTAGTTTGCTGAAGTGATCCCTGAAATGGTGTCCTACATATCAAGCTTATGTATAGGACCAGCTCAGCTTTCGATAACTGATTCTGTCTGTAGACTGAGAACAACATTGGTATGTTTATATAAACTTTTCCCATCTAATTTTACATTACCAATATGCCTTGTAACCTGTTTTCTGGGAGGAATTGACCAGCATATCTGCAGTTGAAAGAATGTCATTCATTGCTGTAAGCTACCTTTAAGATTTACAAAAGGCATTAACTGTAAAATTTTTTTGGATATAGAGAAGTTGTAGACTTCACAGCTTTACTGTGTGGAGCAAGTTGAAGTTGGCTTTCTCACTAGATGTATTAGGAATAGTTTTTGCATTTCTGTAGTCATAATTAGAGCTTTTACTTTTGATGGCTATTAGGTCTATGGGATGTTGTGTAGCGTACGTGGTATTTATATTTGAGATGCTGCTCACGTGACTGGTTCGGGGTATGAAAGGTATTAGTTCATTTTACCATTTGGGTTTCAAATTGGGAATATTTGGGAATTTGGAGTAACATTTGGAACACATGTAGTTAGATGAATGAAAGGCAGAACCTTCATCTTCTTTGCAGAAGTCATGTTCAGAGTAAGTGAAGACCAAATCGTCAGCCAGCTGCTCTCCATACAGGCCTGCTTTCCTAGGGCTGGCATAGATAGCTTTGCCCTTCCATGGAAGGGAAAACATATTTTGTACTCCAAATACCTACTGATGTGTGCATGCACATGATGAGTCACAGACATCTTAACAAGTTTAAATATGGAAGCCACACACCTACAAACTTGGAATCAAAAGTTTCTGAAGAACCTGATAGGGCTGTTTACATATGGGCCTCACCTGCTACCAATAGCAGCCAGCATACTGTGGACCTGAATGGGGACAGTAGAAACTGTACATCCTCAGACCTCTCAGAGGATCCTTACTGGAAGTCCAGATGCTTTTCCACATGAACTAGAAAGGACAAGGCAAGGGAGCAACAAGCTGGGCTGCCCAGAAGCATATCCGCTCTCTATATTGTGTAAGTGCCCAGCAACATAGAGCAACTACCTGGGTTCCCTGATCTATGTTCCAGATCCAAAATCACATTAAAAAACTCCAGAAGTTGTTACTGCTGCAGCTTAAGCTTCCCAAAGCCAGCCATCATGGATGCTTGGTAGGAGGTGAAAAAGCCCACACAGCAGTTGTTAAATTCACCATATGGAAAATATCCTTTTCACTGTAGAAAACTGGCAATAGGCCTAGTCCCTAACATCACAGGAAATCCTCCCTAGAAGAGGGAGATTGAGGTTGGAATAGAGCACTCATACTAGTTGCCTTGCCCAGGAGCTAAACCACTAGGCCTTAGCTAATGTGGAATGCAAGAATGGCCAAGACTTCTCCATTTCCAGTGGCTACTGTGGTGGGTAGAACAGGCCTCAGAGCATGTAGCGTATGGCTGCCTTCCTCTTCATCCTTCACCACGAGGAAGAGGCACAAAGAAAAACCATATAGAAAGGTACTTCCTGGAATAGGGAGATACCTCTGTGTATTCCACGGGAGCTTTCACTCTCCCCAGTGCTGAGGTTGTCTTCATTGCTCCTAGCAGGACAAGTTTTCCTCTGTGCAAACTAAAGAGGAATTCCACAGAACTCTTGATTTACTCAGTGGATTTACACAGGCAGTGCCCATCCATTTGTGTAGGCACAGCACTTTGCATTTGCAAAAGTAAGTGAACAAAAACAGGCTAGCAACAGAAATACTGGTGTATTGGGTCTTTGAGATCACATTTATAAGAATGGAAGTTTTCTAGGGAAGGCTTTTCCACAAAGCAAAAAAAATCCTCAAGCCTAATAAGACATAAATATTAATAGAGATGGGACTGTGCTACAACACATCACACCGTACATTTCAAGTTGCTTGAGGTTTTGGTGTAAAAAATAAGAGAATGCAGAAAAATTCATTTTTTATCAGTATTTATTCCTGATTTTGATAGTATTGTAGGTTAAAGCAAATATACATGAGGCTTGAAAAGTAGTGGAATTGTACAATTGGATTAGAGTTAAAATTAGAGGACATTACTAATAATGGAGAGAGAATAAATGATCAGGAGGTCTTCTGTGGCTTTGAGCCAGACCAATAGTGGCCCTGTGGGTAGGGTGGCCAGTAAGGAGAAAGTCCTGGGAAGGGCAGCCAGCAAGTCATACCTTACACAAGTGGCAGTCTATTGAGGTGATTGCTGTTGCATTGCAATTGCATAAAGTGCAGGTGACTCAGCACAGGACCTGAGGTTGGTGTCAAAGTAATCTTCTGTTCTGTGTATGAGATGCGAGAAGCCTAAAGTTTCACATTAATGTGAAAAATATTTTTCCTCTGCAGTTCGTGTTAAGAAATGTTATAAAGTTATCAGATATGAGACTAACCTTGCAAGGTAGGTCAGGATCAGTTGCCTGTTTTGCCTGATAATGATGTCTTAATTTGTAACTCCATTGTGCCAGTCAATGTACAGATGCATAGTGTGGTGGTATTTCTTCACCAAAGAAATTAGGGTCCATACTTACAGAGACGGTAAAAAAGGAGAGGCACAGGAAAGCAGAGTGATTTGCCTGAAATGATATAGCAAGTTAAAGGTACTCTTGACTGGTCTGTAGGGCCAACAGACTCATGAGGTATAAAAAATATTCTTAGAAAAGGTAAGACTGTTGCAGAACATCTAAATGAATATTTTAATTCTGTTTATACAGGAAGTTGTTGGGGAGTTTCTTACTGCAAAACCCTTTCTAATGGGGGCAAATGTCCTGGGATAAAAAGGAAATCAAAGTGTCCATAGAAGAAGTTATATAGTAAATTGACAGAACGAGCAGTAATAAAGACCAAGATGAAATATTCTAAAGTACTCTGAGAAAGGACAAGCTAAGAACATATTAAGAACATCATGTACCCTCTCACCTAACTTGCCTCAGTAAGAACTGGCAGGTGGTCAGCAGCACGCTTCTTTCTTGGAGGGTTCTAGGAGAGATCTGGGGGATCTTAAGTCTTCTGTTCTTGTATGCATATTGGTAGAAGCTCTTTTAAAGAACAGAATTAGTAAAGACGGGGGGAGGAGAAGTAGGCAAAAATATGCATAAAATAAAGAAACCCCTTCTGTAGAAACCTTAAAATCTAAATTCTTTGAGGACTTGAAGGAGAGACTCAGCTGATGCAGTTAGCTAGGGTCTCCCAAAGTATTTGATAGGGTCCCTCAAAGAAGGATTTGAAAGCAATTAAGTTGCCATGAGATCAGGGAGAAGAACCCCATGTGGGTAAATAACTAATTAAAGATAGGAAATAATCTGATAGGAAACAAAGAAATAAATACTCGATTTTCACACTGGATAGAGATCTCCAGTAAAGTTCCCTAGGGATCTTTACTGTGTTCTGTGCTATTTAAAATTTTTATTAACAATCTGGAAAAGGGAAAGAATTTCAAGAATGTAAAGTTTGCTGATAATAGTAAGTGTTTTAGGGAGATAAAGGTGAGAGCTGACTGTTAAGAATTGCAGAAAAATCTTACACTACCAAGTGACTGAGCAATGAACTGCCAGACAACATTAAATGAGGATAAATGTAGTGATACTCATGGGATAAAATGGTATTAAGTTTATATATACAATGATAGATTCTAAGCTAACTATTACTAGTCAGGAGTGAGATACTATGGTTACAGTAGAGAGCACGATGAAAACCTCAGCTTAATGCCAGGTAGCATTGAAATAAAGCATATTGAATGCTCAGAATAGGAAAGGAAGACAGAACAAAGCAAAAAACTTCATTACACCAATGTATTGATTCATTTTATTTCCATGTTTTGAGTATAAAGTGCAGTTCAGACTTTTCTGCCTTGGTAAGGGTATGGCAAGATTGGAATCTAAAAGCTGATGGGCTGAAATAAGATGCACAAAGAAGAGCTGTTAGATTTGGACCCAGGATTAGCACTTGTCTCCTACCTCCCAGTCCTGTCTCAACCTTCAGACCATTGTGCCAGTACTTCGTTTTGACAACCTGATTAAGATTAAATTGCTTTACTTACACATTCATCTCAGCTTGAATTTATTTTTACTAGTTTGAAAGGATGTGCTAAGGGTTTTGTAATTCAAATGCTGTCTTCAAGTTTACTAAGATTTGAAAGACTGCATTTCCAGAAGGTCATCACAGATGTTTCCACATATAGAAAGACAAAAAGTCTGCTAAAATTTTACCCAGAGAAAATGCTCATGCATGTTCAGTTGATCATGCAGTAGGTGTCATACTGATTGGTTCAAAGGCCACACAATATTCCCTGCACCCTCCCCCCCCCCCTTTTTTTTTTGTTTTAATCTTTTAAGAATATGATCTTGAATCTGGCAAGGAGGCAGAAATGCATTCCTGCCATTAACTTGAGGGAACAGTATTTCAAGAAAGCATGTATCTTCTGCTGGAAGCTGTAATTCGTGACTGAACGGATAACTCCATGGTAAATTCAGTGAGATTCAGGCAATCAATCTATAATTCAAATGTGCAGTGTTCATGGTGACAAATTAGGACTGTGAGGAGAAATGTGAGATCTTTTATGTTTTGCACTTGGAAACTACTGCTTTGTTGAGAAACCTATCAAACTAGTTAGTGCAGAACTGTACTTTTTTTACTGTGTGTGTTATAAAGGCATGACTTATTTTGTTTGTTTTACTTTCACAGGTAAGGTTTGACAAATTGCAAGTAGTTCAGTAAGGCAGAGGAGTTTTTGTGCATACACTAAGAATGTTCTTTTGATTTGGACTGTGAGTTATTGATTCTGCAAGAAAAGAACAATTTTCACCATTTCCTGAGGACTATGAGCACATCTTTAAAACTTCAGCCTCAGGGTGAGAACTAGGAGAAAATTAAAGCAGTTTCTGGAGTACTTCACCAACCATCTCCTAGAAAATGAGCCAATCTACTTGATTATAGTAAAAGACAAACTCCTTAATGGATAGTATCAGCTGAAGCTGGTTCAGGATTTGCTTTGGCTGTTACCACTGCTAAAAATTCCTTTTTTGATGAGATATGTGAATGGTCTTTAAGCAGGAGTCCCAGTGAAAGAAACGTACTCAACATGAAACTATGATTAAAAAGATATTTCTAAAATGTAATTCTACTGAGAATGACATGAGGAGTTGCATGTTTTTATTCCCCTTATTAAGGTTCAATTTTGCTTTTATTTTTCTGTGGAGACTATTATTTAGAGAGAACAGAAAGACACTTAAAACCCCCACCTATTTTCTCAATTTTGTAAGTTATGGTGTGCACGATAGAGTCCGGTAAAATGATCTGTGAAATCCAATGGGATGACAGAGAGCAGTCATTCTTTCTAGAAATGTCCTCCATAAGCTGCAACAAAGGAAATTGCATCACGTGTTAAAAAAATCTATCCACTAACATGTCCAATCCCTCCCTCCCCCATTTTGTGCTTAAAATAGCAATAGCAACCTCCTCTGAGCTGGGCATTTCCTGTCGATTAATGACCAGCCAGAGTTAATGGCCCTCAGCAGTGCCTCAGGCCATCAACTCCTCCCAGCCAGTCATTACTCCCTAGGAAATGCCCTTTTCTGGGTAGTTACTGTTTTAATATTAGGATGTACAAGTTGCTGTTGGAGGGGGAAGAATGACCTTGTGGCATTATTAAAGAGTAAAAAACAAAGAATGGCAAAATTTTATACTTTAAAATTGTTAACAGTCAATGATCTATGAAAATTAAAAACTTTGTAAGAATGACAAAATTCTGTTAGGCTTATTACCTGTGCAAAGCATTTATCCCCCAAATAGTTCTCCCCAATCTCCATTTCATGTTTGTCATAGGCAATTGGGTAAATTACAAAATTTGATCTTTTAAAATGCACAGTAGCTTTGGCAGTCATTTATATTGGCTATGATATGATTTTAGTCTTCTAGGAGGCACTGAGTGTATGTGATTTAGATAATTCTGCTTTTTCTCTTTTATTGAATATATACTTGAATAATAATAATAAAGCAAATTTTTACTTGATAAAAATAAGTATATGCTGCTCCCATAGCCTGTATTATGCCCTTAATTTCTGTACTGTAGTTCACATTTTAGGAATTCTCTTAGAGCTCTAATGAAGAAAAATATGAAAGCTAGAACTATATCTAAAAGTCTTGCTCACATACTTATGTAGACTAGGAATACTAAAAATAAAATTGCACCTAACTACTATCCTGGCAGAACCCTCATGTAAATGCAGTTATACCATCAAACAGTTTATTTTTGTTCAGGAGCAAATAAAGAGTTTATTTTACTGATACAAACTGCATTGATAGCAGGAGAGTTAGTTCTGTGCAAACAAGCATGTTCCAGCTTTAACAAGAAACGCAGAGGCACACGCTTAAATCTGTCACAATGGAAGCCAGCTGACTGACAGCAGCTGGACTTTATCCCAGCCTCCTGTGCTTTCTGGGGAGGGGAGCGATGGAAAGATCTCCAATTCAGACCAATATATAGGAATAAAGGGCTCCAAGATGGTTTCTTTCCTTATCCGCTGAGAGGAACAAGTAGATAAGCAGGTGAAATTATTAGTGGGCTCTGAATTATTCTTCTTTTACATCCTGAGGACTGCTGATGTCCTCCTAACTTTTTATGCCCATTGAGTTTAAGAACTACGATCATAAATTTCTAGATAGTCCAAACCAGACTTTTTATATCTGTCACATTCCCATTGCTAGATCTCAATCCACCCTGTTTTTATTTTCAAGTTCTCTTTTATATTCTGGTTGGAACTAATAAACTGTACCTGCTGTTAAGGGTAAGCAGTAACTGCTAAACATGCAAGAGCAGGTGGCCAGCAGAATCCAAAAGGCAGAACTCATTCTCTCTTCAGAGTTAATTTGGTATACTGTTACTGTGAGCACAGACATACCAACAAATTACCGTGGGATAACAAAATACAGCATGTCAGCATGGTAACTGTCCACCATGCATATTCTTAGCTTGCAGAAAATACAAGTTAATTCAGGTTTATCTGACTTTCTCTCATTTTGGACAAAGTAAATTGGAATTACCTTGTATTTTCTGGGGGCTGAAGAAGCACTAAAGTATTCAGTTCCTGCAGGTGTACTGACTGATGGTAACTCAACTCAGTGGTAACTTGTTTGTGCGTCTTGCATGCATATCTAGTGGAGATGGTTTCTTTTTAATTGTTGAAGCAAAAATCTGATAGTAAGTACTTATTTTCTGAACACTTAAACCCAGATGAATATTATAAAGGCTTCTTTTCAAGTAGATGTAAATACATCCTTTGTTATGAGCCACTTAGTTAAATGCAAACCGTAAGAAAACAACAGAGTACTTTTCTGTTCCATTTCCTGCTGCTGTGCCTGTCATTCTCACAGCTCCCTGGCAGAATTTTTTCAGTGATTTATTTATACATCTTTTTCTTTTTGGATGTGTGTGTGTGTGTGTGTTCAAGGTTCCTCATCTATTTCATTTTCAAGTTCCATTTTCATTTCATTATCTTTATGTTCCACATTTTTGTTACAAGACTATAGTTGCGTTGATTGTTTCAGTCTATACCTAGTGGTTAGTTAAGGTCTTAGGTTTTGAAATATGGATATTGAAGCTCTGTTCCTAAATTTTAGGGTAGCATTTCTAAAAGTCTGTAGCACTTTTCTCGCTGTGGAAGAATGTGAAAGACTTATTCTTAGCCACGCCTCGCATTTATATGAGGGCCATGTAGCCTTATTAAAGTCTGAATATACTTGCAGTAAGTTTCATGTAAACAAATACATGTCAGACCAGAACGTTTACAGGTAGCGTGACTCATACAGGTACCCCAATTGTATAGGTAGCTATGAGCAGTTTGTCTCTCAAGGCAAAGGGTCATAAAAATGGATTTAAGTCACATTTGCATTCCCTTAACGTTGTGCTATCAGCACCAATCTGGTTCCCAGAAGCACTTCTGCCTTTGATTCTGCCTGAGGAATCCAGATTTGACTGGATTTATTTTCAGTTTATTTATCTTCTTGGGAGCACACCTGCTCACTGCTGGGTCATTGATAAAATCTCTCCAACATTAGATGGGAGTTGGTGTTGCCGTGTTTTTCTTCAAGTTAAACAAAAATCCTATAAACTATTTAATGCATTTTAATTTTGAAATGTCCAATCACATAGCAATATGCTGAGCAAGTTAGATGACAATTTTTTTTAAACGCCCAACTATTTAGTAAAGATAATAAGGCCTCTGTCAGTTTCTCAGCATCTTCGGATATGCTTCCGTGAAAGATTAAGAAGTGGGTGGAACTGGCAGTTGAAGAGGAAAGATTAGTCAGAAGGTAGCTGCCAGCTTCCAGCCCTTAATTTTGTATCTTCTTTGCTGTTGGAGCGTAGCCAAAAAACTACTTGGGTCATCAGACATAACAGCTAGCTACTTAAGTAAATTAGAACGTCTGCATATAAAAATAAAGCTACCCACTCATGAGATTTTCTGATCATATCGCTCAGAAGGGAACACTGAAGACCTGCCATCGTAAGGTTTCTGCACAGTGGCACTGCTGTTCACTGAATTTTTGGCCCAGTTAGGAGATACCATGAGCTAACAGGAAGGAAATACGAAGAGATTAAGTTCAGCGGAAGAAATGGAGTTGCATTTTCTCTTCTTGAAAAGTTATGTGCCCAATAGAAAGTAGAGCCTCTCTGTTTGTTAAGATACTGTTTTAATATAATTCTCCTAAAAACAATATTTGTAGAAGAAATATTTTTCCAAATGAAAATGATTATTTAAAAAAGTCTTTTGCACTGTCCACAAAGCATATTTCTTGCTTGCCTAACTTTTTTTTTTTTTTATCTTCTTCCTTTTCCATTTTAAAAACTCCTAAAATAGATTACAGCTGTCTAGCCAGGGCTGGCAAGAGCCTATCAACTGCTAGCTTATTCTAATAATTTGAAAAGGCAACAAAGGTTACTTCTTTAGAGCAGATGCTACTGTTGATACAGGTATACCTTTAAATGAGCCTGGGCTCCCATTAGCCTGAGCCTGATGGGAAACAGTGACTTTCCCCAGATGTTCTTGTTCATGTGGGGAGGAAGGTGTGTGGGTGGGTGTGGTATTTTGCTTTGTTAGTCTGAGGTTTTGTGTGAGGGAGGTGGATGGCATATTGTAGTTGTGAAGCTTTGCTGCTGGGCTGTGGGCCTGATCTCTGTCTCGGTAACAACAGAGTCTTATTAAAAGGCAGAATTGCAGGTCAAAGGTCAGACAGTGACAGAAAAAATAGAACACTGAAAAATACCTTTGCTGTAGTACACAATGAAGAGAGAAAACAAAATCTAAAGGTAGGTAACAAAGAAGAAAAATAGATAAACTGGCCATGCAAAATCACAGGAAGACACAGTGGAGACAGCAATGAACCAGATCTCAGAAAGGAGCAAAGATGGTTAGTTGAAGATTGTGTGAGAAAGCAGAAAGAAAAATATAGAGGTAGAAGACAGGTTCACACCAATGCTAGGCTGCAGCAGGGTTCTATGTCTAGGGAAAGCTCAACAGGCCTGCTATCAGAATTGATAAAAATAGGTAGCTGTCTGCTTGATACAAAGATATGAGATGCACATGGGAGATTAAGCATGAACCTGAAGAGAATGAGGCAAAAGAATTTGTTGTTCATGTGGATTTTTGCAGGGAGGGTTCGTAGGATCATAGGAGAATTCAGTTTGGGAGGCTCCTCAGGTGGTCATCTAGTTCAAACTTCTGCTATGAAGTCAGACAATCCAAAGAAAATGACACTGATTCAAAGAAGATATCCGAAGTGGAAACTTAAGTGATCTGCAACAGAATTATTCTAGTGTCTGAGGAGGAAAGCAAAAGGTATTACAAGATAATGAAGATCAATAGATGGCACAGTCATTGTTATAATAACATTTTTGGGAACATTTGACCACTGAAGCAGGCAAATGTGGGAACATGCCACTCATTGAAAGATGATGTGGACCAGTGGCAGCTCTAATGCTTTTTAGCTGGTGGAGATGACTCTCCCCAGTAAGGGCTGCTGCACAGGTGAAGGGTAGGTAATTGTCTCCCAGTGTGCTGGTGGTGCTGGGCTTGTGCTGCTATGTGTGCCGTCCCCGGTTAGCTCAGAAGGGAAATAAGCCTCAGAAAGAGTCAAGAGTATTACAAAGTTGTGGTGAGAATGGACTCCACTGTCCCCAGGGTAAGAGCTGGCCATGTCTAACCCTAATGGGGTTAATGAAGTCTCATGGGAGACTTCAACCACCCTGACGTCTGTTGGGAAGACAGCACAGCTAGGCACGAACGGTCAAAGAGGTTCCTGCAGAGGATTGATGATAATTTCTTGACCCAGGTGGTGGAGAAGCCAATGAGGAGAGGTGCATTGCTAGACCTTGTACTAACAAACAAAGAAGGTCTAGTTGGAGATGTGAAGGTTGGGGGCAGCCTTGGCTGCAGTGACCATGAGATGGTGGAGTTCAGGATCCTACAAGGAGGGAGCAGGGCAATGAGTAGGATTGCAACGCTGGACTTCAGGAGAGCTAACTTTGGCCTCTTCAGGGACCTACTTAGGGGAATCTCATGGGGTAGGGCCCTAGAAGGAAGAGGGGGTCCAAGAAAGCTGGTTAATATTCAAGCGTCACTTCCTCCAGGCTCAAGATCAGTGCATCCCTCTGAGTAAGAAGTTGAGCAAAGCGGGCAGGAGACCTGCATGGATGAGCAAGGAACTCCTGGCAAAACTCCAGCAGAAGAAGGAAGTACACAGAACATGGAAAAGGGGACAGGCCACTTGGGAGGAATACAGGGACGTTGTCAGAGCGTGCAGGGATGCAACAAGGAAGGCTAAGGCCCAGTTGGAATTAAATCTGGCAAGAGATGTCAAGGACAACAAGAAGGCCTTCTTCAAATACATCCAAAGCAAAAGGAAGACTAGGGAAAACGTGGGCCCGCTGCTGCATGGGGCAGGTGCCCTGGTGGCAAAGGATACAGAGAAGGCAGAGTTATTGAATGCCTTCTTTGCTTCCGTCTTCACTGCTAAGGCCAGCCCTCAGGAATTCCAGACCGTGGGGACAAGAGAGGAAGGCTGGAGAAAGGAAGACTCTCCCTTGGTGGAGGAGGATCAGGTTAGAGATCTTTTGTCCAAACTTGACATCCATAAATCCATGGGCCCCGATGGGATGCACCCCCGAGTGCTGAGGGAGCTGGCGGATGTTATCGCTAGGCCACTCTCCATCATCTTGGAAAGGTCCTGGAGATCAGGAGAGGTGCCTGAGGACTGGAAGAAAGCCAGTGTCACGCCAGTCTTCCAAAAGGGCAAGAAGGAGGAGCCAGGGATCTGTCAGCCTCCCCTCCATCCCTGGCAAGGTGATGGAACAGCTCCTCCTGGAGGTCCTCACTAAGCATCTGGAGGACAAGAAGGTGATCAGGAGTAGTCAGCATGGATTCACCAAAGGGAAATCATGCTTGACCAATCTGATAGCCTTCTATGACGGAATGACTGGCTGGGTAGATGAGGGCAGAGCAGTGGATGTCGTCTTCCTGGACTTCAGCAAGGCTTTGGACACTGTCTCCCATCACATCCTCGTAGGTAAACTCAGGAAGCGTGGGCTAGATGAGTGGACGGTGAGGTGGCTTGAGAACTGGCTGGATGGCCGAGCTCAGAGGGTTGTGGTCAGTGGTGCAGAGTCAAGTTGGAGGCCTGTGGCTAGTGGTGTCCCGCAGGGGTCAGTCCTGGGTCCAGTCTTGTTCAATATATTCATCAGTGACCTGGAGGAAGGGACAGAGTGCACCCTCAGCAAGTTTGCTGACGATACAAAAATGGGAAAAGTGGATGACACACCAGAAGGCTGTGCTGCCATTCAGAGGGACCTGGACAGGCTGGAGAGATGGGCAGAAAGGAACCTCAGGAAGTTCCACAAAGGCAAGCGCAAGGTCCTGCACCTAGGGAGAAATAATCCCATGCAGCAGTACAGGCTGGGGGCTGACCTGCTGGAGAGCAGCTCTGCCGAGAAGGACCTGGGAGTCCTGGTGGACAACAAGTGAAGCGTGAGCCAGCAATGTGCCCTAGTGGCCAAGAAGGCCAATGGTATCCTGAGGTGTATTAGGAAGAATGTTGCCAGCAGGTTGAGGGAGGTGATCCTGCCCCTCTCCTCAGCCCTGGTGAGGCCTCACCTGGAGTACTGTGTCCAGTTCCAGGTTCCCCAGTACAAGAGAGACATGGCACTACTAGAGAGAGTCCAGCAGAGAGTTACAAAGATGATTAAGGGACTGGAGCATCTCTCCTCTGAAGAAAGGCTGGGAGAGCTGGGCCTGTTTAGCCTGGAGAAGACTGAGAGGTTATCTCATCAATGTGTACAAGTATCTGAAGGGGGAGTGTCAAGAGGATGAGGCCAGTCTCTCCTCAGTGGTGCCCAGCGACAGGACAAGAGGCAACGGGCACAAACTGAAACACAAGCATTTCCATCTGAACGTGAGGAAAAACTACTTTCCCGTGAGGGTGACAGAGCATTGGAACAGGTTGCCCAGAGAGGTAGTGGAGTCTCCTTCGCTGGAGATACTCAAAACCTGTCTGGATGTGATCCTGGGCAATATGCTCTGGGGGGCCCTGCTTGAGCAGGGAGGTTGGACTAGATGATCTCCAGAGGTCCCTTCCAACCTCAACCATGCTGTGATTCTGTGATTCTGTAATCCTTCCCAACCCAACTGTTGCATAGAGGCTGAGTTGCATTGAGGTGCACTCTGGGCCCCCAAGCAAAGGATCACTTGTGGAAGAACTCCAGTATTAGGCTTAGCTTTACTTTGGCAAGGTTTTCTGACCCCACTTTTGCTGTATGTCTCAGATGTCTTGTTTGCAAAACCCTAACCCTTATCTTGCCCCTAACCCTCAAGAGAGTCCTAGGAATGCAGCCACATCCTCCGGTGAACTAGTGCTGAGGGGAGCACTCCACCTGCTCCCCTGGCTCTGGCTGCAGCTCTGGCTTTACTTTGGCAGACCCTTCTGAGCCCCACTCCTACTGTACATCTAGGGTTTTTTGAGCCTTCACATCCAAGGAAGTGAATCAAAGGAAGCCCTGGGGGTGATGGAAAAAGGGAATAGTCAGGATGGACTTCTTGGAGATGGGAAGAGACAAAAGTGACCTGGGGAATTGCTAGCTGACTGAATACTGGAGTTAGGGAACTGTGACAAAATTATTCAATGCACATATTGTCTCTTTTTGTTTTCCACTGAATTTGTTTGTATCTAGAAGTAATCAGGGACTGGAAGGAACTGGAAGAGGGATTTTAGGGTTCCTTGCAGTCCACTGCTCTTTATTCCCGAAGTAGCAGCAGCCTACAGCACTCCAACATATTTGTCTCCAATTGGCTTTTATCTCTCAGAGGGGTACCCTGCAGAGAGTTGCCTGTGCTATTGTGAGAATAAATACATTAACAATTAGTGAGGTACTCAGAGAACTGTGTTAAAAAGGACTGTATATATAGCCAGACAGATAATTCAATGAGAGAAAAATCTCTATAGGTGGAGGAAAAAATCCATAAGTTTGTGTTGCCTCTTGCCAGGCTTGTTTTCCATATGCGGTCTTAAGAATCAATAGTATGTCAGAACCCTGGTGTAAAGTTTTTGCTACAGGTCATAGCATGTGTCTGAAATATTGTAGAATTAGATATATTATTTTTCTGTTAGCTCCTTCTATATTGTATTGACCTCCTCTGCTTTCTCTTTGTATTGAGACAGTGTGGAAAGTAAAAAATACAGCAGGGGCATGGCAGATCTGCAAGGGCTTGCAGATGTTGTTTGCTAGGGGTATTGCTGAAAAGGGATCTCTGTCTTCACTTTTTTACTTCGATTCTGCCTTTGTTAACTTGCATGTATTATATGCAAGTTATTTTCCCTTTTAGTTTTACCAATTTCCATTCATCCTTTTATTCATTTTCATTCATTACCAGGGAGACTAAAGATTGGACATTATCTTCCCTATCCAAAATAAAATCCCAAAGATTCTGCCAAATTTCCAGGGAAGTCTGCAGCCACGTGGGTAAATTTCTATGGAATTTGAGCGGTTTACCTGAAGCACCGAACTTTTCAAGGATCTATCATAAGATAGACAAGCTTTTTCTAATCATGTAAAATATGCCCGTTTCCCTGAAGTGTTTCCTACAAGTGTTATATTTTCTTTCATTAGACATCTGTTTTAGGGAATTTATATTCCATGGCCTCTTTTTCACTCCTCTGGAATTATAATGTGTTAATTAAAGAGTGCCCTGAGGCACTGGAGGTACAGGTGCATCAGAAGATCTATTTTTGTTCTGTCCGTTCATTGTTTTGAATTGCATTCTAAGTCAATAGGACTCTGTTGAAATTGTTTTAATGGAAAGTAATCTTTTCATTTAGCCACATGTGTGGTGTGTATCTCCACGTTTATGTACACTAGCAGGGCCAAAGGCATGGTGGTTCCTTAACTCCTGCTTTGGCACTGCCTGATACGGAGCTGAGTTTCACATGGCAGAGGACAGTTACAATACCAAGCTATTCGCTAGTTTTCCTACAGCTGCAGCCAGTCAAGTGTGATCTGTTTGGGTTCCTGCTCCAGTCAAAGCAACAGCATTCTGTTATTTTACAGGGAAGGGGGCTTGTTTCCAGCACCCACTTTTTATTTATCTGGGGACATTGGATCCTAACAACTGTGTATGTCCTAATTTGGAGTGATAGCCCAGTCTACTTCACTGACATCCGTTCCAGTAATCTCATTTAATGTGCATTGATCATTTAATAGAATAGTAGTATAGTCATCATAAGAAAATGTCACAGAATCAGAATTTTTTCCTTTGAAAATAAACATCTTGATTTTCTTTGAAAAGAGAATCTTTGTTATTTCGTGTTGATGTTGATTGTGTGTGTGTGTGTGTTAGTGTGAGCAAAACGATAATATTTTCCTGCTCCTATCATGGGCTTCTTGGCCTGCTGATAATGTTTGGCCTGTTTTTGTGTACATCTGCTGTATCTTACTGCCACTTCAGTTCAAAAAAACCAGTGGAGATCTCAATGTAAAGTAATAAGGTTAAGCTGGGCTTTAACTGGAAGGTTAGCTACACGAAGACAGCTAAATAATAAACAATATCCTATATATGTCATCTTTTCATTTACTGAAGTTATCTTAAATGCATTTTAAGTGCAAATTAAGGGTAGGGTAAAACAATGGATGGTTGAAGATTATTGAATTATTTACTACCCAGTCCCTGGAAAAAAAGAGAGAAGAGAAGGAGAATTACAGGTCAGCAGTGTCAAGACATTCTGCATTGCTTCTCTTTATCATCATGCAGAATCTTTTCATTAAGGCAGCATAGAAAGAATAGATTTATGGACTGAAGGTACAATGTTTAATATGTCCATATCCATCTAGATTGACAGTTCCTACAGACATGAATTTCCCAGGAGAGACAGTGTTACTGGTGTCAGTGGATGGCATCATTTACTTCAATGTTCCATTATTAAATTGATAACAAGATAATTCCTCTGCTTCTCAGAGACATGACAGGGTTTACAATTGTTAACTTTCTTATTGCATGGGATTTGATGTTCTAGGTAGTTTTTAATAAGGATCTTATTTTTATTTCAGTTCTGCAACACATCAGAAATTACAGCAGGAGAGTACAGTAAAAGAGAAACCTGACTGGGTCTACAAGGCATCAAAATCAGCCTGGTTCCTAGAGTCTTTTGGTATAATTTTTTTTTTATTTTTTCAACAGTGAAAAACTATGCTCCCATTATTGTGCACCTGTTATTTTTCACTACTTCACATTTAATATGCTTGTGTAATACAGAATATTTACTGCATTTGTATTCTGTCTTGTGAGATGCATATTAGGAAAGTTCTGTACACTAGTAATTGTGGTTGCACAGTTCCATGTGGCTGCTCATAGAATTTTTTGCTCTTTGCTGAATCAAGGATTTTGAGTTCTCACACGTAAAGAAAAGATCCAGAATGATGATTCTATAGCAAACGTCTTTACTGCTTCTCAGTTTTCTAAGATTCTAGTTGATTTTTTGGTCTTCTGTTTCTCCATTTGTCCAAATTCATCTCTCACAGTTGTCTTCTATTTAGATTGTATACTGCCTGGGGCAGGGTGCTTGCATAGTGCCTGCTGCATGGCCTTGTCCATTGCTGAGTCTGCACGCTGGCACAGCACAAGCAATGAATACTGCCTAATGTGGCGCACCACAACAGACAGACCTGTGTAGAATAGAGACTGCATGACTTGTCCCTCCAAGCTGGGTAAAACATTTAGGGGTGAATTTTCTCTTGACCAAAGCAACGGTTTGTGTCTGAAAAGTGCACTGCAGCTTGTGTGGGAAAAAAAAATTCTTTGCTTTAAGAAGCCAGATTTCTTGTAGGTGGAGGAAAAAGGATGATTCTGAGAGTGATTATTTCATCAGCCAATGGCCATTGGAAAAGCAGAGGACTACTGCAGCTGTAGCAGTGGCAAAGGTGGCATTGACCTGAACATTCTGCTGGCAAAACATGATGTAACTGTGATTTTTCCTGAACCTGACATTCAGTGAGTGTCAGCATTGCAAAGGCTAGCTGTACAAGCCTGGAAAAATCTATATGCAACCCAAAATGTTCCTCTTTCTGTTCCCTTGGTGGTGCTATTTTGCAACTAAGGCTGTATCTAAGAGGTGTGGGATAGGGCAGAATCAGGTCTAGGGTCTCCATCTTTCATCTGTGAAAAATCTATGATATGTCTATATGATCATGTGTATTTTTCATTTAGATATGTACAAACCAGGGATTGTTTATCATCTCAGTGAGATAGCCAAGGAGTGCCCAGTAAACTCTTCTATTGGCTTTTCACCAAGCAGCTGGTAGGCTGTACCACTGTTGTCCCTACATGGGTGCAGGGCCCTCAGAAAAAGCTGTGACATGAGTTTTGGTTGCTGTGTTCAGGTGAAAGAGGGCTAGGTGAGGACTCACTGCACGTATTCCTCATCCACATAGAGGGTATTTAATGCTGTGAAATAAAGACTCAGCTGCTAAGAAGTTATCCTTTCCTAACGTGCTTGTGTAGCTGTAGGTATCTTTTCGTATGGTGAGTGATGAACTAAATCTGTTATTTCTACTATTTTAGAAAGACTATACCTTCAAAGCTGGGCCTCTTCTTCCTAGTGAGTGCTTCCTGATGGATTTTGGTTAAGCGTGTTTGGCCTTGTTCAAACTAACCAGACCGTGTGGCAAGGCTATGCTGTGTTGTTTGGGAGTAAGAAAAAAAAAGGAAGTTTGAAATCTTTCTGTCTGACCAAAACATAAATACATCCTGCGGTTTAGATCAATTCAGAATAATTTTGTGGGTATTTGAAACCTGTTTCTTAATATAGTCTTCAGTCTCTAGATTCCATCTATAAGCAGCAATTATCCTTTTTCATGTTTCTCCTTCTCGAACAGGTAACTGTTACAAAACCAATCCTTCTGGCTCCTTGAAAACTCTTGATTTTGCAGCTTTCAGGGGAACGTTCTCCTAGTGAAAATATTCAGAATCTCTATTTCTGCAAGGAATTTGCAAATCAAATACAAAATCCTGGGATTTTTGCAAGTGTTTCTGAATGCAGAATGAGGTACAGGTTGAAGCCAGCAGCCGTGTCTTTATGGAACATCTGTTGGCACTTGGGGCAGAACTTACCTAAAGCTTAAATTAATCAAGCCTGGTGTGAGAGGCGAAGGGAAGGGAAAGGAAAGCTGCAACGGTTAGGGTGGCTGGATTTCCTTAAGCGGAGGGAGATTATGCACAGAATAGTTTAGGAATAGATAAGGGTTAAGGGCCAGTGTTGGAAGACCATAAAAATATGGTTATTACTTGCATGAGAGTGGAGGATTGCAATTCCATTGCGATTGTTGGAAAATTTTCTTAAATTGCAGGAACTGACAATTTTTGCATTTAAATCCAACCCTTTGAGATTTTTCAGAATCTTTGAATGTAGTGGAACTGCCTTATTCCTTACAGAGCAGTACAGGACAAATGGTCTTCCTAAGCTTTTACTGCTATCCTGATTTAAACAGATGTTCTCAGAATCATCTGATTCAAAGTAGGTCCAGTCTTTTTTTTCTATCTATCCTTTTGTTTTGAAACCTATCACATTCTCAATGTTAGAGGAGAAAGAGCGTTTAAAAACATACACACTAGTGGACTTTATCCTTTTTTTCCCTTTTTTTAATGCTATTGCATTTCTGAGACATCCACATAGAGAAAATAGAAGAGAAAAAACATGCAAGGGAAAGATTCTAGTTTAAGCTTCCAGGGGATTATTATAAACAGGGAGAAAAAGATATTTTAAGGATTATGAGAAGTACCTTGTCAGTGCCTTTTAAGTATAACAACTACTAATGCATTAGTTACAGAATTGTGTGAAATGTAGGTTTTTACTAGGTGCTTTAGCTACAGTATATTCATCTTATAATCATGTCCTAAATGGTACATGATATACCTCCCATTTCCATCTTCATTCCCTCCAACCCAAAAAAGTGGTTACTTAGACACTCTTCTTCCCTGAGTGATCAAGAAAGTCCTGTACAGTGTGGGATGTTGCAAACGTGCAGTTATCTGCTCACAAGCATTTGGAGAAATTGTTTATCACCCTCTGTAACGTTGGGATGTGAAGACCTTGTCCTTCCACAAGGATAGCTACGCCTGTCGCGGCGATCATCACCGAGGGTGCAGCGTCCGCGGGCCGCGTGCGTCTATCCTAGTGTGGGGCGGGATAGGCGGGGTCTCTACACAACAGGCAGAATAGCTGTGTGGTGAGGAAGAGGAGGAAAAAATATATGCCTAATAGGATTCAGATCTGGAATAAGGAGTGGGCCAGGGATCATGCTGGGCTTCAGTCACATGCAGTGTCTCGGGCACCTCTTATCCAAGCTATGACAAGGCTGCAATGTAGTCAGCCTTCATTTACCACTTACTGCACTTCTGCAGCAGCAAGAAGTAAGATCTGCTTGCTAGTCAGTAGCCTACCCCGGTGAGCAAGGCGAGCGGGAGTCGGCCTCACAATTGTGGTTCAAACAAGGGAAGTTAAGCTTGTGCGAGTATGGCCAGTGTGGGTTTTGGGAGGGGGGAGGAGGAGGTCCCTCGCAGTGGGCTCCTGGGCCGCCGGGGCTGGGCCAGGCACGGCCCTGCTGTTCGGGGCTGTCGGAGTTGCAGCGGTGCTCTGCGCGCCACGGCTTGTCGTGCTGGGGTGCTTTGGAAAAGCTGGTGGTTTTGACCAAAAAGGTAAAAAAGCTAGAGTAGCGAGGAGAGGCTGAAACATGATACAATTTATTTATTATATTCAAATATAAACTATGACTTCTATCACTTGTTATTGTAACTTATCTTCTGTTACTTGCTTTCTAGGAGGTATTATGAGATAATATTCTGTGTGTTCTTCATAACCTCCCGTGTGTGATTTTAGAAGCAGGTTCAAACCTCAAACATCGTAGGCAGCGCACCTAAATCTCCACTTTTTTTTTTTTTTTTTTTTGTCATTGGTACTGATACCGAATGGAAAGACTGTAGAGGCATTTTGGGGAAGAATAAGCACTTGAGGAAGAACGATTTGTTAACATGGAGTGCTGGAGGATCTGCCTCTGCATAGGAATTAAGTTTCATTTCAAGTTATAAGAGAACACTGGGGAATACAAAGAGAATAAAATCCCTATTATTTTTTAAATTTTATTGTCTCCTCTGAGATCCTGGTTTTCATATGAACATCAATAGCAGAAATGTAATTTTTTAAGTTATTTTTGTTACTTTAAGCACTGTACTGTTACAAAAGTATACACTTAATTTTAAATGGGAATGGGAATCAATATTTAAAAATATGCTGTCTTAATTAACAGCTCTTTGAAGTATTGTGTGTCTTGTTCTTCTTCCTTTGTAGGCTTCCAGCAGAATTTTCAAATTTCATTAATAATGCTTGACAAAACCTAACTCAGCTACTTGTACTTATAGTTGGTCACCCTTGTTGTCCTACAGCTTTCCCTGCTGAAAAATTTGGTTTATATTACAGCTGAATTCTGATTTAATTTGCATTGTGACTGCTAACTGTGAAAATCCTTATCGTGTTGTTAGGATTTGAGTTGGATGTTTTGTTTTGGGGTTTTTTTTTTTTGCTTTAATTAGCTTACAAAAAGTGTAAATTTGACAAGATACAGTTTCTAGCAAACTTCCAGATATTGCAGTAGTTTAAGTACTTTCTTACTCTAAAATTTTCTCATATAGACTTTCTTAAACTGAATTTTCACAATGAAACATTCTGATGTATGTCTTAAAAAAAAGAACCTCTTTTTAAAGAGATTTATATTTTTTATCCTGAGTGCTCAAATTATGTTGAATATCCAGTAGATGATATAGCAAATTCTGTTTCATTAGTGTTTGTCCTATAGAGCTAAATAAGGCTGTTTGCAATTGAAAAAGGATTGTATAAAAGTGGCAAGCTTTTCCTCTTTCAAGTGAGGAATAAAATCACAGCCAGCAATGAGTGTGTGTATCTAATGAAAAACCTGGTTTCCTACTTTGCCAGAGACTATGCAAATAAAGGGGCACATAATAGCAGGGCGGATACATCTTCAAATGCTTTCCTTCTCAAAAGACCTCTGTCTTGCAGACATCAGCCAGAGAGGTGTATAGATAGGTAGTTTGTAGGTAGGTAGAGATTCATCAGAGCAAAGCAACATATGAAATGGAAATAATGGTAGTTACAAGTTGTATTGTCCTTTTAAATGAACATATTGTGACCTAGGCATACCTAATTTTCTCCTTAATTGTCTTCCTTCTTAAAATGTATTTTCCTTCTTTCTAAAGGTATTAAATATATCAGCCTTCTTCTGGAGGTAATTTGGGAGTTTACAGTTCCCAACAGATGTGTGTTGGATGATTTTTATAGACCAGGCTTTTAAATATTCTGCCATCTAGGAATGAGTCATTAGCCTTCAGCATTACTGTAAAGTTCGAGAGAAGTGTTATACAGACTGGAAGGGAAAGAATAAGCTTATCGCAGATACTAATGCAGTTCATAAAGGTTGTTGGGAAAACAAGACCTAACCTTCATGCTACCTGTGAAGCAAAACTGAAACTTTCATAAACAAGAAGCGTGGCCAGACATTTTTCTGTTTCCTCTTCTGGCTGTTCCTTTGCACACACACTGATCCACCACTGCGCTCTTGGGTTCAGTCATTGCTTTTGCTCTTTGATCCTTTGAACTGCTGCAGGACCAGCCTCGGAGGCTTGCCTCTTGCTAACCTCATCCTTCTAAGAAGCACTGTATGCAAGAGGAGCTCCGGGGCTATGTTCACTGCTGGTGTTACCAACATTTTAGGAACTTAAGGATTTGTTCTGGGACGTTCAAGGGTCTGACATTCTCTGCTGGGTCCAGAACAGGTGATATCTTCTAACCTTAACTAAAAGCTAGCATTACTTGAACTGGAAATTGACTGACAGTGAAGTTAACTCTTGTTTAACAGTAAACAGCATTGCATGCGGTTGGGAAGATGTGTGTCTAGCTGCCTTCTCAGAATCAGATTAGATCTTATTTCATGTAAAAATTTTAATCTTAGTAAAGCAGTTGGAGTAAAAGCAGCTACTGACAGAATCTGAACTTGAAAAGCACCGAGTACAGTGAGGAGGAAAGCAATACAGAAAAACAGTGCTTGGAACCATAGCCAGCAAATAATAAATGAAATTCATCTTGGGAAAATAAAAGCTGAAGCTCTTTTTGAAGTGAGAATGACAGGAGAAGGAAGGAAGAAAAGGGAAGAAGGGAAAACCTAAGAACAGTGAGCATGAGAATGGCCGAGGATAAGAGCAGGCAGTGAATCAGGCCTGAATTGTACAAAGCTGTAGGCACCTTTGTAGCTTCTTGCATGAGTAATTGAGTAGTCTTACTGCCTTTTATTCATTTATTTAAACATTTCTCCAAGAGGCATGCTAAGCCTTTTCCTTACGTTACGATATAGTTAAACTCAATGTTAGAAAATGGTGGTATTTAAAAAAATGAAGCTGTTCCCGTGAGCAAGGGAACTAATGGTACTGGTGTCCTACAGCAGTGTGGCCTGTGCCTCCACAAAATGCCAGCTCCCTTCCCAGATAGCTTCCCTGATGCCCTCTCAGTCCCCCTGGATCCCCCCTGTGGTCTCGCAGTCTCCTCCCAGTTCCCTCTGCACAAAGGGTTCCTAGCTACCTCTCATGGTCCTTCATTTATGTAATATTGGATTTCTCTACGCTCGTCCCTAGATTTGGTGTATCCTGGGTTATGGAAGTCAGCTGGAACATTGTGTTCATATGGTGCCACTTTAGACTGTGAACTCTCACACTTATATCTGACCTATCTCTAAAGAGCTCCAAATACTTCTGGTATTTTATAAATAGTAAAGAACTTAAACATTCCTTCGAGCTCAGAAACAGCTATGTCTCACAGTTGGTTCTGTGCCTAGGACTGCCTTTGTTCTCCTTTAATCAGGTTCTGCGTGTCGAAGATATTGTAAATTCCTATGTATTTGAAAAGGACTACTGGTTTTTCTTAGTGACTTGGTATTGGTATAATGGGTGACCTCATATACCTTTTTTTCATCTCCAGTGCTTTGGTTCCCGTATACAGACGGTAGTTGCCGTATACAGATAGTTAATGTTTGGAGTCATAGTACTGTGATCACATGCAAAATCGGGTAACACAGCTTAAAATGATCGCATATATATCCTTTTCAGATCCTAATTGCTAGTATCATGAGCAGCTATAGCAAGGACGACTGGACCAAACTTTCAAAAATGGCTGAGGTAATGCTTTCCTAAATGTGTTTCATCTCTTTTGTCTTTTCTTATTCTTCTTAAACAGAAGAGCCGCAATAAGAAATGTCTTGAAAGAAATAGATTCCAAGAGCAAAATGAAAATTTAAAGCATGTCCATTATAATTTGTTTATGCTGTGTTTTCATTAAAATGATGGAAATGTAAATTTAAAGGAAATCTATTCTGTAAAAATGGTCCCTTGGATTTTTAAACAGTACTTGGAAAGCCTTTAGATTTTGAACCTATATACTTTTTATTTGCATTTTAAGCAAACTGTATATTATGATGGATGCCCTGATAAAATTTAATTCTACCTTTGAGAGCCTAACTTGATCTTACCTTGCCTACAGGCACACTAGTTTGACAGCACCAGAAGAAATTTTGAATATAAAACTCTTCAATATTTAAAGCATAAAAGACTTATTTAGTGCTATTCTAGTTTTAATACAGACTTTCAAAAATGATAGGAGAGAAAGCCAGTGTAGATAATAGCAGTCAGCAGGCTTCCTATAACGTAAATCCAGTCTCACACAAATGCAAACAGACCATACTCCTGAAGTTTCGATTTTGAAATCATTTGAAGGAAAAAAACTGTTTAAAAACACGTTCCTATGTCCATAGTGAATAGTATAGGAAACACTTGATTAAGACAGTGATACTGTCATTCAGAAAGATGCGTATATCCAGGTTTAACAGGAAATTGTTATTTTTAAACAAAACTGAATTTTTCCTCACAGATTAAAATATCTAGAGGAAATAAAAAACATATTTTCAGACCAGTAAAGGAAGGCTTTAACAAAATTTTTAAAGAAAAAATATTAGGTGATCATTATTGTTACCTTTAGCTCAGCATTAGATGTTTTATAAATATTGTACAAATACATATGTATGTATGTTTAAATGTATATGGGTGTATATATACATATATATGAATATATTTATGGGTATGGATGTTTTGAGAGCATGTTTCTATGTGCATGCATATGGATATTTGGATACCATTTCTTCTTTGTTCGTAGTGTTTTAAAGCCTCTCATGGTAATATGGGAAGACACTTCTCTATTTTCTTTGGACATTTTAAAGCTGTGAGGGAAAAAATCACTTTGGGGAATTAGGGAAGTGAAATTAAACATCATCAGTAATTGGCTCTGTGATCTTCAACACTAGTCCCTTTTATACCTGTATTTACCTAATTGACCATGAAATCTTTTGTGGAATCCATGCTTGGCCTGAGCTCTACTGCTTTTAAACTGACTGTGATGAATGGCTTTATTGTGCCATTTGCTCCTTTTTTTTTTTTTTTCTTTTTTTCTTTTTTTTTTAAAGTGCAATGGCAATGCTATCTAATTTTAAGACAGATATTTTCAATCTGGGTTTGTGTTTGTTACCCCTTTGGAAAAGAGTAATTATTTAAATGCATTTAATAACGTATCGTTCTTCAGCAAAGTAATTGTTAATCTGCGCTTTGCGGAAGGGGTCACACTTGTTGGGGTGCTCTGGAATCCACTGCTTAAAGAGCAGTGATATTTTACTGCATGCATAAGACCCTGTCCGGAAGGTAATAGATGTGGCTTTCCAAAGAGCACTAGCCCCAGAAGGTACCGAGGACTCTCTCCACAGGAGGACGACCTATTCATACAAAAAGGTCAGCTTGTCATGGAGGCTGATAACACCGGGAACGGCAGCTGCGTAGCCCCAGCTCACAGAGCTGATCGGCAAGTGGAAGATTCCTGAAAGTGATGGATAGCTTCCCCCGTGGTCATGCTCTTTTAGAGCTGCTGAACCATGGCTACACAGCAGGCAAAAGTTACTCCAGGTCAATAAGAAAAACAAAATGCAAATTCAAAACAAAATAGTAGTTACAGCCAAATAGAAGGCCAAGGGATAGATCCTCATCTTAGGCGGGAGCAATTCGGCAGGGAGAAAATGGAAATGTGTTTGTGTGCTGCCCTTATACACTTCAGCTTCTTTTTCTTTTTAATTTTGACTAAGAGAGGGTGCTGAAGAGAAATTAACACACTTAATATGTTTGTAAGCACAGTTTTTAATACTCTTGTTTGACTTAAGAAACAAAATATTTAACCACAAAAGCTGTGACACGGGCATCTGCAGAAAATACAGAGACAAAATCCATTAAAGCAGAAAAGAGAAATTTACTACTAAGAATCAAAGTTCTTCAGAACACAGAAGCTACCTGTGTAACGCTAACTGCTGAGCCTTTCTCTCATTGCTTCAGTAAGGCCCTATTATGCATCTCATTTTTTAATATTTTGCAGAAACAATTTTTTTTCCTTTTGTATGTTTCATAGGTTGCTGGTGCAGATGCGCTGGAGTTAAATTTATCGTGTCCTCATGGTATGGGAGAGAGAGGCATGGGCCTGGCCTGTGGGCAGGTAGGACTGTAACAGCAATCTCTTTCATGTCTCTTCAGCAATCCTGCACTAGCACATTGATAGTTACACCTCGAGGGGGAAGATGCAAGCAGCAGATTACTGGCTTGAGATTTTTAGGTTGAACATGTTTAAATATTTATTGCTGGAAGTGGAAAATGACAGAAGCTACGAATATACAAAATGCTTAGTTTTGCTGAGAACAAAAGTGCATTACGTGTTTGACAGGGAACAATAGTAAGACAGATAATTTCCAAAAACTGCTTGGACAGAGTTTGTTGGTTTCCACTGCAGTGCCCCGTAGATATCTTTTAGATCACAACCCAATACAAACTGTGTGTATCAATAATGATTTTGAAAGACATGAGATGTACACACATTTCATACGTTGCATTGTACAATTTTTAGCGTTTGAACCTAACTATTTCAGAATCGCAGAATATGGCATACATTCTGGTAGTGCCACCTACAGTTACCTTTTCCTATTATAAGACCCTGTGTTCTGCAGTATATAGATTTGATTGTAGTGTACATTTGGACTGGAATGGTCTGTGTCAGGTGTCTCTGTCATGCTGAAATCTGATGCAGGATTTTTCAGTACTTTCCACGACTTTATTTAGGAGAAAGTGTCTTGTTTTGTCCATGAAAAAACAAACACTCTGAAAAGCCAGTTCTTACGTTCATTTCTCTTCGAAGTTTTCAGATTTTTGCAGGTTTTGGCCATGGTTTTGAGGTTTGGTCTCGCTCAGAAACATGCCCAAATGTAGTAATCTTGGAAGTCTCTGAGAAATCGTGGTTAACCCAATCTCTCAGGGAAGAATTTCCTTAGTTTGGCCTTTAAATTCTCTGAAGACTAAAGCCTCCGGGCTTCAGGTACACAAGAAGATAGTTGAGCTGAGTTTGCATATTCAGGCACTGATTTGGCAAGTCCTAGCTTCTGAGTGCTTGATTTCCCGTCTCACTACTGTTTGGGGCAAGGGAAGAAAGAGAAGGAGGAAGATGCAGCATGGGGATCACAATTATATACCCTAATAACCACATATACTTTTCAGCTGGTCCTTCTGGAGGGCTAGTAGACATCTTAATTCATCCTCTCTCCTTCAGCTAAACACAGACCATTTCAGAACTGAGGTATGGTTGGATAACTAAGACATTAACTTTCTAAAACTTTATCAGGGAGATAATAGGAGCTGTAATGATTTCAGTGGAACTATGGACACACTTCAGTTGAAGATTTATCATAAGAATGATACGGTCAGGCCTAGAGCATGGGACTTTTTATTAATAATTTTCTGGGAACAAAATGATGTCGATCCACTCCTTGCTCTAGATTATTATTTTTAATGAAAGTAGTCTAGATGCTTTTCATGGCCAGTGGTCATTTTCCAAAATTTTGATTAAAATGGGAGAGAAAAAAATTATAAAAAGCCTTCAGGACCGTTCTAGGAAAATGGTAATAGTTATTATTAATTTTTTTTTCAAAAATGTGTTTAACAACAAACAGCTATGGTAGCCATTTTTATCAGTTTGTGAAGCAATTCCCACCCTTCAACTCTGCATGTTATAGCTCAGTAGTTTGAATTATCGTCTCATGAGATGGCAAAACCCTGTGGAAGGTGTGATTTAGTCAGGGAGAGCCGTGAAGGTTTCACATGGAAACTGAAATAGGCTCATTTTTTTCTTTTCTTTTCTTTTTTTTTTAAGCATATGTTATTTCCAGCCTGCACTGGTTAAAATAATATATGCATGTGAAGTTGCTTAGATGTGTAGTCAGTAGGGAGCTGTCTGGCTACATGAGCTTTTACATATCTTTCAGCTACTGTAAAATCAGAGAACGAAATGCAAAATTTGAGCACTCAGGGCTATCGTGTGGATTTGTGACTCTCCTTGGAGGAGATCAGATCCATAAAGCAAGAAAAAGATTACATTATATATACATACATGTTTGTATAATAATAGTATTTCTCTCTTCCCCATTCAATATGGATATTCTTTTGAATGTTTAATATATACTACTTTCAAATATATCTCGTCTTTTCTTAACTTTCCTACCAAAAATGAGAGCTCAGAAAAGAATCCAGTTCTTTAGACAAATAAATAAATGAAGCAAGCAATCTTTAGAGGGCCGAATCCTGAGGTTTATCAGAGTTGGCTATGATAAATTATAGTGGCTTTAAATGTAGTTTGTCAAAGCAAAGGCTGAGAGTAAACAGGATAAAATAGTCTGTGCTAGGACATTTATTAGTGGCCCTTCATGGGAGTTCCGCATGTGGAGTCCCCTGGAGGCCCCATCATAACCAGGAAAGCGCTAGGAAGTATTTCAGCTTAACTCCTAATATGTTTTTTTCCAGAGCTAAAGTCAAGTAGGTGGTATATGTGTAATGTGGGGAAGAGTGGGCTCAGGTACGCTCTGGAAAAAGTACTCAGTGTCTATGCAACAGGGCATGAGGCTTTGGGAGACAGACTAGCTCTCCTGTTTGAACAGTGAAGCAGGTTTTCTTAAATCTTTTTGATAACATAATCCAGATCTTCATAGGAAAATTTCTTAGGGATTATGTCCCTTTTTATGCCTAAGCACATTAAATCCTCAGGAAACTACAGAAGTTGCTGAGATGAAAAATAAAAGCAGAAATACGTGTATGTGTATTTTTACTGTTTTTAATGTCTAAAATGTTCTGCTTTCAAAAAAAAAGGAAAGGAAAAGAAAGGTTAATTACACTGTCTACTTTTACTCCTCATTTCAATTCCTATGGTGTGCCTAAGGGTAAGTGTAAAAATCTGGGAACATTAGATTTGCTTTTGCTCTATCCTATTTTGTTATCTACTCTTAGACACTCCTACTGTTTTATACCACTGTAAAATTTTAAAATTCCAGATATATCCAAATAATATATATAAAAATAATAATATATATATCAAAAACTGGTACTAAAAATGACTATTTGTTTTATACTGCATTACAGTTCTCAGCTTTTATTTGATTTTAATTCCAAATCATTAGTGCAGACACTCTGGCGCCTAAACAGCATAGCTAGCCAGAGGGTAATATTAAAGAGGCATCTGTATTTCTGCCAATAAGTTACTTAAAACTGGTTCTGTATAAAATGTCAATTATATTTACTAATGCTGATTAATGATAATAAAGTTAAGATTTGTATTCTTTCATAACAGTCTGCAACTGTAGCTGTAGATCATGAAAAATTGTAAGAGTTTATATCATTAAGTTAAACGGTACTAATGCACAGATTTTCTTTGAATCAGATAATGTAAGTGTACAAAACATTTAATAGTAAACATAAAGACAATATTGTAAACAGTGAATTATTACTGTATTTGTAGTTAACTTTGTATCTCTTCATTGGAAAGTATGCGAAGATTGTTTAAATTTTGTTTAAATGGTATTAAACATTCAGGACCAATACTGTGATTTTTAAAACCACAAATGTCAGTGTTTGGCTTTTTATTTTTGGTCCAAAAGTCAAGAATTCTCTCCAGGTATTCTGGTAAGTATGAGTAAGTAGTTGAACTGGGCTGATTATCTGGGTTTCGTGTTGCATTCCTGCCAAGTTTTATGTCATTCTCTGTTGTTCAGATGAAACCCCAGGTCCAGTATTTGAAATGCTCTATATACCTAGAATCATTAGAGTAAGACTGACTAGCACGAGTGATATCCAGACTTTTCAAAAATCTCAGTGAGTCTCACTGGCCTACTGGGGAGTGAAGAACAGCAGAGGGAAGAAGAAAAGAGCAGCCTACAGCTGTTGAAGGGGAGTTACAAAGATAACAGAAGCACAGCTGTGAAGAAAGGTCGTTCTCAGTAGTGCCAGAGGATGTGGCAATGACCACAAATTGCAGCCTGGAGGTTTCAGGTTGGACATCAGGAAAAAAATTCACTGAGGGCAGCGCAGCCCGGGAGCGTGTTGCCCAACAACGTCCTGTGATCTCCATCTCCAGAGTTGCAGGACTCAGGTAGGCAAAGCAATGGCTGACCATTAGTAGCATCAGCTGTACTCTTGCTCTGAGCAGGATGTTGGCCTACATAACCTCCAGAAATCCTTTCAAACTAACATTTCTGTTATTCTGTGGCTTCACCACACTAAATTTCTATCTGAAAGCATTGCATTGTTTGTACCAGAGATAGGAAATGAGTAGTGGATAAAGGGAAGCACAAATATTCACTTGTTCATGTCGGAGGAGATGGTCAGTATGACAGAGAGAGCTCAAGTCAAAAACAACACATCAGTTTAACTTACCAAAGCACAGAGGATGCTTCTAGATTTTTTTTTTTTTTTAATGTCTCATACTCGGAGATCTCAGCCTAAATGCAAGAACAGAGATTCTTTATGCTATAAGCAAATATTTTAAAAATTAATAACATCCTATCTTTAAAAATATTTCCCATTAGTCATACCTTTTAACCCTCCAATATGTAGCATATATTTGCATATCTCACCATTTAAGCTATAGGTTTGGAGGACTGTTTGCTTTTCTAATTTATACTGAAGGAAACACATATTTCTCTCTCATGAGCACTGAAATCCAGATCCTGGTTGTTTAACTCTTCAGACCATATACAAAAAGAACTTACTTTGTAATTTTTTTCTCACCTTTATTTTCATTTTACTTAAGCTCTAGTTGCCACAGCCTCTGCTGCTGGCGGTGTTTATGTTTATTGCCTGCAATTAGGAGGCAGAATTCATAAAAGCCCACATTGCCTCGTTCACAAGAAAAGGAATCTGTTAAAAACAACAGCAACAAAAACCAAAATAAAACCAAAAGCACTGGTTACTCTACAGAGATGAAAACTGGCTGCATGGCACCATTAGATTTGCTCTGCCGTACCTTGGAAATAGGAAAGATGGGGCTACTTCTTAATTGAAGTGCACAGCATAGCATGATAATTCGCTGTTGCTCTACAGGCAAGGAGCTTGAAGTATTTTAAATAAATGATGCCCCAAACAGAATTTGATTATATCTGTGTTCATGTGGCATTCTGCTATCACCCTACAATAATATGCTGGTTAAGTATAATTCATTGAGTCCTGCAGGCAATATTAGTTCTCTCTCTTCTCTTTTGTATCCGTTAACTGCAACAAATTAATGCAAAGTACAGCAAGATTGTGTTACACTGTGTTATAGCAGCAGCAGGAACATTGTCTCCCAAAGTGGATATAGCTAGTATAATCCAAGTGAGGTTTATGGTGGTGTTTCAGGAATTACACCTCTTGTTGTCCACTTGCGTTGACCACTTTCCTCCTTTTTGTTGGGAACTTAGGAAAATAAGGGCCACTGTGTCTTTCAGTACCCCTCTGTTGCTTTGAGGTGTGTTTCAGCCAAGTGACCTGTTTCAATCAAATTTCTCAGAGATGAAACTCTTTCAGAGATATCAAATTTCTACAGGTTTCATAAAACTAGGCAGCTGGATAGAGAAGAGAATTTGGCTACTGCCCAAACTGATGGATTTGAACAGTAGCCTTAATAGTCCAGCTGAAGGAAAAGCTCAGACAGGCAAAGGAAATTAAATCCCAAGTCACATGCTTATCAGAAACCAGGATTCCCTAGTCCAAGTGGTGACAGTTTTGTCATGAAGGCAGAGGTGAGTGGTGTGCGAGTCCTCTCCCCCCACCAATCTTAAGTCTAACACTTGGACTCAGAGAATTAATGAACATGCAGCCCAAATTATCTTCTGAAGTAAATTGATGCAGATCCAGAGAGGTCACTGGAGCAGTGCCAGGGCCTGCATGAAGTGAACAGAGTACATTGGGCATTGATTTGCTGCGGATATGTAGAATAGGCAAGGAGAAGGGCCATTGACTGATGGCCTTGTGCTCAACACATGCAAACATAGATCTAAGTGCATCTTTTCTCAGAGTGGAAGATGTGTTTGCTGGGCTTAAGTTCCTGGCTTCCTCACTAACCACGGCCACGTGTCATCTTTTAGCTAGTTCAGTCATGTTGTTTTAACCTTTTGACTTGTCCCCTTTTTGGTTTTTCCCATTTCATATGTCTCTGTTCCCTTTCTCTTTTCACTCCTTCCTTCTTTAAACCCCTCCTCATAACGTAAACCTATTGCTCAGTTGCTTTCAGAGTAACAACTGACTTGTGAATAATTTCAGTAGGAATCTGAAGAGAAAAAAGCTTACTTACTATATGGTCACTACTGGCTTAGTGACCTCAGCCGCCTTCTTCCAGTACCTGACTTCATTTCCTTTTCTGTTGTACTCATAGGATTCAGGTATAATGAAATGTTATGGTTTAAGCAGATTTATTCCACGTTTTCAGTACCATATGTCCTTTTAGTGCTCATGTATTTTACTTTTTGTAATATGCAAAAGGGGACAATACTTAATAATGAGGTGCAAGAGTAGTTAGTTAATATTTTGTCTCAAGAATTCTGTTTTTTATACACTCAAGAGGAAATGAATTAAGATACAAAGTTTAATAAATTCATCATCAGGACACTGTTCTGTAATTTTATATTGCAGTTTGACAACATTTAAGCCTCTGTTACTGCTTTAAAAGATTGGTAATTGAATTACTCCAAACACACACCAGAAAATAAAAAGGGTTTATAAATAGGATAGTAATGTTAACGGCACTAGCAACTTGCTGAAAATTTTTGATGGCATGGTATGGCTGTTGGTAGGTTTTTAAATACTGTTTATGCATGATGACCTTTTATTTATACATGGAAGGTGTTCTTTTCAGAGTGGATTTTCTTTAGCAAATGAAAAAGCGAATCCGTTTCCTTGAAATTCATAAATATAGGCAACCAAACTGGGATCCTTATTTTCAATCTCACTATGATGGCAAGCATTTCAGCTGGAATTTACCTTATGACTGACAGATATCACAAAGAAGTTCAGTTCAGCCAAAATATCAGTGAACTACTGTGCTTTAAAAAGGAAACAAAAAGCTTTGGGTTTTTTTAATGAGACTTCAGTAACTAAAATATGACAGAGTGTATAGCAAGTGAGTGCTTCCTGGAAAGGAAGAAAAACATGATTTTCTTAAAATCCAAGTGGCAATTTGTATTTATTCTTGCAATTACCTTTTAATGCCCTGAAAGCTTTTTGAAAGGGGAAATGTAGAAAACTGAGGCAATCTTATTTCTATGATTACATTGTTAAATGTTTTGAGTTTTACTGGATCTTCTGGATTGTTTTGCCTTTGGATACATAGTTGCAGCATAAGATAGCGTAGTTATTCATATCACTGATGTCTTGTAAACAGGATTTATTAGAAAAAATGATTAGCAACAAGTATTTGATGGTAGGTAAAATAAAACATTTTAAAACGGTTCATCTTGGTACACGATAAAAGTTAACTACACAGTGCACGCTAATAGCTTTTTCTTTCTGTCGTTTCAATGTTATGCCACCATTTGATAAAGTTAATTAACAGTGTGCTAACTAGTCTCTTCACTGCCCACGTGAGAATTTTCAGGATTAGGCTCGTGCTTTTTAAATTTTGCCTCACCTCCTAGTGAGGTTAGTCAGTGCGCTGAAAGGCTTGCCATTTACAGTATATCAAATCTGAGCATAGGTTTTAAATTTCTTAATTTGTCAGTTTCAAAGATTGATGATTTCCTCAAGTATCTTGGTATTTTCTGTCTCTTTATGACAGGAAAGGGACAGAGAGCTTGTCTACCTGACCACAAGAAAAAGCTATTTGTAGCTGCAGTACTCATACATTCAAGTTCTATGCTTTCCTTTAAAATTTCTCATGTATAACGTAAGCCTAATGAAACCCTTATGCCTTCTAGCAGGTAACCTCTGCATGAACTAAAGAGCTGAAATATTGTTTAATCATGCTGTGTACCACTTTTCTACAGTGATATGAGAAACATTATTTTGGTTGGATAGAAACAACCAAGATAAAATATTTTGTTCTGTCAGAGAGAAGACGTCATTTTTATTCAGCCAACACTTTAAATGTACCAATGCTGTTGATAAATAAATCTTTCCTGTTAAGTATTTCCAAGAAGTTTATAAAAATGTTAGCGTGCAATTTCACATTTTTCATTTGGAATATTTAGGCCCAGTTGGTATGCAGGGACTCGGAACAAAATCATTTGCTAATTTGAACTGGCAATCTGTGCATCACCCTTTCAGGCCAACTATTATTAACCTTTATTGTGACAACTGAAGAGAATAATGGTTGGGTTTGGGTCCTTTAATATTGCATTGAAATCAATAGCTATAGACAGTGATTGCTACAGTTTTAACTGACTTATCTTCATGAAACATATAGAGAGCTTTTCCTACCAAATTTAAGTATAGCAAATGAAAAAAAAACCGTATAGTCTGTTTTTAAAGTTGAATATTTTTGAACAATTATGTTTGTTTTGGTTGTTTAGATTAACATTTTAAATGAAAAAAATTAACAAATTTAAACTAAAGTTCAGTATGGTTCTACCCCCTCCATAGAGGCAGGACTTGGTTTTCAAAATAAATTGAATTGCATTTCTTTTAGTTGCGGGGAGAAAACAAAAACCAATAAAGCTTTTATGTGATCTGAAAAAGGGAGTAATTGCAAAGCTGACTAAAAAAAGACAGCCTCAAACCTTCTGAGCCTCAGTTGTGCTTGATCTTGACATCCCTCTTGTCATTGCTTCAACTCCCATCACAAGTCTGTATTTTGTACTTTTGTGTACTGGTCAATCAAAAATATCCAACTCATTTTTGACCTTGTCTTTTTATTTGTTATTTTTTCAGTTATTAAGTGCTACATTTTGAAAGAAGCGTGTAGGAGTGGCATACTGCTAATAGGGAATCCAAAGTGGATCTCCCACGCAGCACTTTGATAAATGTATTCTTGAGTTTGGCTACTGACCTGCGTTAGTATTGGCAGCTATTAGATGAGGTATGTTAAAAACTTTGCAGTACAATCTTCTGTGGGTGGACTTTGGAGTGTTTTTTTGTTTGTTTGTTTTTTTAAACATACTGTTAGAATTGTTCACTTGTGTAGCTGCGGTAGCGCGCTACAGTAAGAAAATGCTCTAATAACTTGTTGTTCCCGTTCTTTCATTTGGAATCGAGAGAGGTGATCAAAGGCTATTTCTCCTGTCTTTTAACATCCTTCAAAGGTTCTAATTGAAGAGCTGGAGAAGCGAAAAAATAGTGATTGCCAGACCAAATGAGAGTAAGAAAGAAGCTGAATCTTTTTACATGCACCAGATCTTTTGTAAGTTTTTCAGAGCAGGCTATGAACCACAGTAGTGCTGTAGTCTCATGCTGGCTTTTCTCAACAGCTGCTGTTATTTCTGCTCATATAGAGCGGGTCTCAGAGCTTTGACTTTCTAGCTCAGCCATGACCAAAGCCGGGACCTAATCCAGAGTGACATGATTCTGTCCAGTGACACATGGGTATGACTGGAGAGCAAGGAGAATCTGTCTCCGTTACGTTCCCGTGCGTGGAACTTGTGGTGGCTGATGTGAAGATCAGCTGCTCAAATCGTGACACCAGGCTTGCAGCTCGACTTGATAGTAATAAAGAGTCCTATCGTGTAAGATGGAGAATGAAGCAAGGCTTTTTTGGTTCTTGTCATGTGCCGCATAAAATGAAAAACTATTGAATCAGATTACCAAGTTCTTGCTTAGATTTTTAATCATTCCTACTTTGACGAAAACAAGCATGAACTAAGAATCTGTGCTTGACCTGGTCTTTTTACAGTATTGTTTTTAGGTGAATGAAAAGTCTATAACAAAAAGGGAGGGAGAGAGAATTTAGTCTATTTAAAAAAGGGGGGGGGGGAATTTGTCAAGCTGCACTTTTACATTTGGATCTGCAATAGTCTGTAGGCAAAAAAAGTGTTTGTCTCACTAGTGCTTAGTAAGTCATGTATTTTCTCTTTACTTTAAAGATATTACAGATTTTCATCAAATTAGACCAGTTACGATATGGAAATAACATGAATATTTTTGTTAATTTACTCCATAGAGTTCTTTTAAGACATTTTAAAACAAGAAAAGAGCATTTTAGAATATGTAAAAGAGTGTAAAATAATTAAATCCTTGAATTACACCAGTGGGCAACAGTCATAGAACAGAACGTTGCTAGGGTAAATGTAGCAAAATGGTGACTGTGTAGACTTTTGCTTAATTCTTCTCGTATTAATTTCTGATCTTTTAGAAATTTTTTCTAAAAAAAAGGCCACAACTGCTCTTCATGTTGAAAAGACCTCTTGCCTTAAAGCATGCATTAATTTAAAAAGCTGAAGGTCAACTGAAATGAAACGTTTTGATCCTCCCCAAACAAAATATGAAATTACTTATTTGTGAATATTTTTGATTTTTTTATCCTGATTAGACTTTTCCTATACCATTTTATTGAAGATATCTGATGAGATTTTGAAATAATTGTTGCTAGGCTAAGGGAACAATTCAAACATGTAAATGAAATTGTTAAGTAATACATATGTAGAAATTACAACTATAAAATCCAAAGTGACTGTTATTGACTTGCAAGTTAAAAATAAGTTACAAAAAATGCTGCTACTTTCTTTTAGTTGGACAAAATACTGCACTCACAGCTGAAGTCTGTTTTTACTCTGTATAGGAAATTGTAAAATAGAAGCTCGCTCCAAACATTTTAAACTTAGTCAAAAGATTTCCGCCTCCTTCAGTACACTTTGGTTCTCACACCAAAAGGCGTTGCAGTATTGATGGAAAAAGAATATTGACCTGAATTCACATTCTCTCCTTATCACTAAAAGTTTATTTTGTGCTATTGGTTTCACATTATCATCTCATAGATTCTAGCAAGGACACTATCTGCTCTCATCCAGGAACTATGTTTTTATGAGGTTGGGTAGGCTGACCCAAAGCCTCTGAAGTCATTTAGGCATTTTGGGAAATTTTTCCTAATATATATAGATAACTTCACATTCAGCTGTGAAAACTGTTATTTCTGCCCTAGGTTAAAATTTGATTTTTTTTTAAAAAAAATTCTTATTTCCTAATGGGTTTCTAGATCCATGTTTGATATGGAAAGGAGATACGCAATAGATATAAAAAGCATCGGAACTAACAGCCTACTAGATTAACATTTCCTATGGACATCTCTGGGAGCTTGGTAAAAGACACAGATCCAGATCTACACACTGAGCAGATGGAGCGTATTGACTGGGTGAAGAATCTATAGAAAAGATCATTACTTCCTTGAAAGCTGTTCTAAGTCTATCTTGCCCCTGTCTGCCCACGCTGCAAGTAGTGGCAGGTAGTGCCACTGTAATTAATCTTTCGCAAGGAAAGCATAGCATGGCCTGGAAGAAAGTCTACCTTTAGCAAGGTGGTTAGCTGCCAACAGTGAAAGAGTCTTTTCCCTTTGGTTGGTTTTCATTGGAGGGGGAATTTCGGGTCATGTGGTCTTTCAGACTGCACTCTAGCTGAGGATAGGTTTAACTCTTCCCTTGTTAGCTACTGTTGAATTAAATAGTAAAATGAGAATGGTACATGAATTAAATGTAAAAGCCCAATCTTGCAAATTCTCACTCATAAAGCTTCCAAGTGCCTTTTCTTAGGCTTGGTCATTCCCAAACATAAAAGCCCTCCTTCCTTGTCCCATAGCTATCCATACTGTTCTGGAAAATGTGTCTACCAGGGAGAATGAGGAAGTTACATGTAGAACATTTTATCATATTAAAAAAAACCCAATGATAATAGATTTGAGAAGGCTACAAGCTTTCTTCTGGATGGCCAGTGCAGAAAGTAAATGTCACTAGAAAAATGCACTGATAAGGGACTCTTGTGGCCACTTGCCTAGTAACCACATACAGGAACTTCCATATCAGCTTAATGTGTGTTAAAATAAGACAAAGATAAGCTAAATCCTCTGTAACTTAGGATCAGTATTTAAAATTGAAAATATGTTTACATAATGCATGATTAATCCATGAGAGTCATTGCCAAGAGATATACACAAGGGACAGTTTTGTGACCATCAGAGATTTGAGGTTTATGAGGAAGATCAGACTTCTGGTTGCATTAAATAAAATATTTTAATTTCTGAAGCTTTGTTTTTTAGGGCATTATGTAGTTAGTGATGGATGAGATTTAAGGACTGTATGTGCAAGCCCATAATGGATCTTGCAACATTCTCTGTGCCATCTAGAACTTCCTATCATGAGAGTCAGTTCCTATCCTGAGAGTCATTATTTATACAAATAATGGATTTGTATAAATCATCAGGATGATCTGTAATGATAATTCTGTTGTTCCTATGTAAGAAAGCCTTAATACGTATGTAAAATCAGGATTATGACTGAGAAGAGTTATGGTTTTATACTTCTCTTAACTGCAAAGGTCCTTACCTTGTCAGGTACACCTTATAGTAATTAGGGATGGAGTGAAGATTGCATGGTATGTCTATTTTCTGTAGCTGTAATTAGGCAAGATCAACTAACGTGCTATACTGAGTAGTAAATTTACTTCAGAATTTCTCAAGGGAAGTTCTGTAACAGATATTATTTTTATGGCAACCTTCAGATTGACATTAGTATCCTGTACATACGCATACATGCATATGTACACACACTCACACATACGGGCTTCCCAGGGACTGTCTGTGTTTTTAGGAAAAGCATGTTCATTACCCTGAAGTAGTTGTATTTTCATCTTTTGCATTATTCAAATTCTCTTAAGAATCGATTAGTTTCAAGAATTAAAAATCCTTCTTTAGTTAAAGTGGGAAGTATCTCATGGTTTAAGGCATTCTGAAGAGCTAAGCTCAGTTTTCTGCCAGAAGAGCTGCTTCAGATCTTTATGCAAATGACTTAGTAAACGCGGGGCACCAGAAGGAGGAGTTGCATCTCAGTCTTTCTGACCCTCTTCTTTCCATTTGTTAAACAGATATGAGTCCTTCCGTGCTTCAGAGGGGTATTTTGGATATAACTTAAGGATTGTGCAATAATAAAAAAGAGGACCCTGCAAGAACATTGAAAGATAGGTAGTAGTAAAAATAATTTCCCAAATCTACAGCCAAACATTCCTGTGGTAATCTCTTCATGGTTTTGTTCCTTTTCATGTGACACAAGGAGCGGCGGACCTGCTGTCTGCATGCCATTTTCACCTTCTTTTTGAAACATGCAAGTTGTATCTACCTTGGGGACGATGAGGACGTGGGTTTCATCTCATTACCAATGCCAACGGGAATCAGTAGACAACTTGCTACTTTAATTTCTAAGGACTTATGCTTATAGTTATGATGGTAGTTAAGCTTATCATGTGATCATTCACCAAAAAAAAAAAAAGGTGAATAGTTGTTTTTCCTCTAGTATATCTACCCACTGGCAATGAGTAGTTAGGATTAAAAGATCCATCTAGCCTGAGGCTATAATGAATATTCAGGAAAAATGATTCTGTACTGCTGCTTAGGGGAGTAAAAAGACAACCTTGTAACATTAAAATCTCCTGTGCCTTTGGAGTAAAAAAGCAATATTTGATTAAGAACAGGAAAATAGAAGGCATACTGATGTACATCTCACACCAAAAGAGATTGTTTTGTATTAAATCACTAACAAATTCCTGTAGATCAATATTATATTTTAGCTGATGATAATTTCATCAAGGCTTTGTTTAGATGGCGTTTGTTAAAAAAGTACAGCAGATGAATAAAGTGTGCTGCCAATGTATGTAAAAGTCCATTGAAGTATTCATTTATTCTTCTGGATTGACACATACAGTAATATTATGCTACAAATTCTATAATAATTGCATTGAATCATCATTAATGAGAGAACCTAGAAATCTAGCTATGTGTAACAGAAGGCGGCAGTGTATAGCAACATGGCAGACTTTGAATATCAAAACATTAAAATCCTTTACAAGATTAAGCAGAGTATATTTTAGTTACTGCGTGTTGTTGATTTTGCCAGTGTAAACGCCTATCTGTTTTTACCACTAATGACATTTTACTTATCAAGGCATTTCAAAAATATTTTTTCATTATACAGGCTTCATCAACCACTTTATCAATTATAAAAGCTATACTTTATCAATTATAAAAGCTATGGGCACTTTCATGAAGTTGGACTGGAGTAAAAAGGATATTTTTGTTATATTACAAGTATTTTTATTAGGTATTTTTAGCAGAGATTTTTGTAATGAAATTTATGTGCCTCAAGATGTGTTCTCTTACAAGCTATATTCTCAATCTTTGAATGTTTTATAAATCCAATCTCTGCTAAGAATCAGTAAATGGAATTTGGTAATTAGTAAGTGGAATTTGTAAATCAGGGTCAATCTTCCAGAAGTCTGAATGGAAGGGAGGCCCTGAATCAGCAAAACGCTTAAACAGCATGCCAAAACAAAGCCTATATATGATCACTTTAAACCCAGTGTTTGGTGCACAGGAGTAAGTCAGGCTGCCCACCTTCTTACTTTTTATCCTGAGTTTAAAACTTTGCTGAATATGATCAAAAAATTATTTTTTCCAGAAATAAAATTTTGAACTACATTTATGTAGTCAATGATTGCACTTACATGTGAACTTTCTCCTTTTAATTATTTAAATATTTCTCAAAGTTTTTGTCTTGTTCTCAGTCGAAAGGTAAATTTCTGTGGAAAGGTTGTATAATTCCCAGGCAACTTCCTCTGCATTATGTAAGTGTATTTCATGCATTTCATATGAAAATATAGTGGTCGAATCACATGAAAATCTTGTTTTCAACCATGTGAAAACTTACGGTGCATTTTCCCAAGTCCGCAGTACAAATATGATAGGAAATTATGAATTTCATGCATGAATTACTTTTTGTTCATGATCTAAGATACAAAATGTGACATTGCGGATAGAGATAGGTCTATTAAGGAAGTCTGAGAAGTGGAAATGAGAAATTCTTTGAAAACATGTTAGCTATCTATAGAGCGTAAAAGCTCTGATGTTCTCATGCAGAGCCTTCATCGCATAGAAGTCCTATGGGTAGCAGGGAAGCTCCGGCACGTTGTGGCTATCGCCACTAGACACTTAGGGTGTCCCTGCAGCTCGTAGATGGAGGACGGGCCAACCTGGAGCTACACAAGGAGGAATCGGAGCAGGAAGGGACCTGGAGGCAGGACTGAGGGAGCAGGAGGGAGCAACGTCTGTGTTGCAGAGAAAATAGAAAGGGAGGAAGAGGTATCGGGGCAGGTTGGAACAGAAAAAGGCAAGGTTTGGTCTGGTTGGAACTAGGGATCGACGGGATATTCCAGTGCAGCTCTGCTGGAGGAGACTCACCTTGAAAAGGGAGCTCTCACACGTACATGCGTTCCAGGGCTGGCACAAAAGAAAATGTTTGATTTCACAGTAATTTTTCACGAGGGTATCTAGCATTATCAATATACGATATTTACTGAATGAACAAATGAATTAGATAAATGATTAAGGAAAAATCAAATTTGGAAATGCCTATTTCAATCCAACAATTTTCAAATTTCATAGAAATTCTTTTTTTATGCAAAATTCAGCATTCTTCCAATTGCTATCAGTGACTTCACTATGAAGTGAACTGTGAACTTCTTTCATTTTTTTCTTAAAACAAAAAAACAAATAACGTTTCCTCACTATGAATGTTGCTATTTTTTTCTCTTGGAATTTTAAGTGAAGGAAAAATCAAAGTTTTCACTTCTTTCATTTGGGTTTTCAAATTATTTGCTTATTAAGTTATGGGAACTAAAAAGGGGCAGTTTTCCAAGACTGATCCAACAAGTGAGCCTTTCAAAAGGAACTGCCTATACAAACTGTACAATCAATCATTCAAACTGTTTACCAGCTTGAGAAATTGAAGACCTTTCTGTTGCATTTGTTGCGTTGATTTTAGCATTGGAGTAGTGCAATTGATGGAAAACAAAGAGCTTAATTTATTATCTTTTGAAAAAAATGAGAAATTGTTACTTATTAAGGAAGACAAACTGGTCAAATTGTCTTAGGTAGGGTGGAAATTGGGTTAATATGAATGAAAAAGATCTCCCAGTGAGCTATTCAGTATGGATCAAAAGAACAATGTTTTTTAAATTGTGTTGGAGAACGAATGTTTATGGCAGCACTGTAAGCAGCTGTGAAGCCAGCATAGTGAGTTATGTAGTGCCAACATCATGAACATTATTATGAGGATATCTAAGCAGAAGAATTAACATAAAAGATACACAATTCATATCTTCTGGAGGTTCCCTCATTTCTGTATTGGGCCTCAAGGAAATTCAAAACAGAAATGAAAGTCAAAGATGTAACTACTTCCACGCTGCCAGTGCAGCTTTCATGCATATTTCATGGATGCTGCATGGGCGGGGAGATCACCATTTTTATTGGAATGGCAGAGCTGAGTCTCAGGATTTTACTATTCGTGTAAAGCACTAGGAATAGAGCCTGCGTTTTTTATGTTTGTGTTTAATTGTTGGTGTAAACTGACAGAAACAGTAATGAAGTATATTTCCCGTGTGTTCACTAAGCTGAGAACCTTCATGTCCACTGGACTGTTTTAAACTAAGCTTCATCAAGGCTCAGCCTGTTTTTAGAGTTACTGCAAAGCAGTGCAGCTTTTGGACTTTTTATAATATCCAAATGGGAGACAGACTGTGATAGACTCAATTACCTGTCTATGATAAAGAGTGAAAGATTTAGCAAATGTAAATAATTGCTGCAGTACCAAATAGCCTACCCACAAGTTTTACTTGTACCACATCTTGTAATAGCACCATTCATTATTGAACCAGATCACGCTACCGTGTTTTACATTGTCAGTATTGCAAATGGTAAGATATTTGTTGAAGAGCATTAGAAAGCAGAAAAAAAGAACGACCCATGGCCTGAAAGTTGCATTGAGCAATAACTGTTATATGTGCCAGAATCAGAGCCTTAGTGCTACTGAGCTGTTTTCAATGGAAAGGATAGTCGATTACCCTCTCTCTATATGGTACGTATTCCGTAAGGGAAGTAAATGCCTAGAAATCATGAAAAGCCAACACTTGAGGATTTCTATTTCTAGCTTTAAATAAAACATTTTTATCTTTCATTTACCTTTTTGCCGTTCCAAGTTATTCTCTGAAGTCAGAGGAGAGTTCAGAAATGCTGAATTGCGTTCTGATAGCCCTCGACTCATCCTTGTTGTTTAGATCAAGGTGTAATCAGCCAGTACTTCAAGATTGCATTATTTTGTATCATAGTGATTATTTTCAACATACCTTACATACAGTGAGTCATTAGAACTGAAAAATACTCTTTAAAATAAAGGGGTAAATAAACTCTCTGTCATCCAAAGTGATACTTTCACTCTCTGGGAAATGAACATTTTGTGATATCTTTGTCTTTTAAAACAAGTAAATCTTCCTTTTTCCATGAACTTTCTGTAATGGATTTGCAGTTACTTGATGTGTCTTGAAATAAGTTAACTAATGAGATGAGATTCAGTCGTGACATGCAATTTCACAAAATTGCAGTATGGCCACTTGTAACAAAGTTTTCTATTGCCTTGATATACCTTTTGTTCATATTACTTTTAATTGTGTTCTATATTTATCTGACCTATTTGAACAGGATCCAGAGCTGGTACGGAACATCTGTCGCTGGGTTAGACAAGCTGTTCAGATTCCTTTCTTTGCCAAGCTGACCCCAAATGTCACTGATATTGTGAAAATTGCGATGGCTGCCCAGGAAGGTAACCAACTCCGGTGCACAGACTGTGCAGTTTTACTAGTTTGCAGGATGTGGGGGAGTTGGGGGAGAGGGGATGCTAGAAGTAATAACAGGTAGCAACACAAATTAATATGAAAACAGTTTTTCTAATGTATTTAGAATAAGCACAGTGATCACAAAGGTTTCCTAAATTTTTTAGATGTTGTATAATAGAATATAACAATCTATAAAGAGAACTATATTAGTTTGTTAACAGTAAACTGTATGTGTTCGTGTGTAGCTTTATATGCACACTCCTATTTATATCATATTTATATGTTTACCATACCACTGTATCTTCACTATTCCTACTTTCAGTAGTAAAAAGGGTGTGCAAGTCCTGAGAAAACAGAAATACACCATTTGAGGTATATTTAAATCTTTTTTTCTCCTTAAACTTTAATATACGACATTTAAATATATGACAGTAAATCAATTTCCAAGCAGATGTATTAATCTGTCACTTAGAACCACGTTCATAGTTTCTCCGTCACGCTGTTTACTTCCTCTCGCTTCTCACTGTGAGAAGCAAGAATGTGGTCTGGCTCCAGCAAGGCAGAGCAGGTGGAGGAGGTTATAAGCAGGTGGCTGCTGTGCAGGGCCATCTCCAGATGTGGAGTAACCAGTGTAACAGATTTGGCCCCACACAGCTGAAAGGCAGCGATCTGTCCTTCTGCCTCAGTTTTTCCCAGGTGCCACATATAACCCTTACAGTGCTTTCAACTGATGGCAGCCTGCCTTGAAGCTAGTGTTAACTCTATCAGTCCAGGATTGGTTTTAAAGACCTTTCTCCACATCCCATTACAGCTTGTTACTTTCTGACTTCAGCTATTTATTTGAATTTCTAGTTATTTCACAGTTTCACAGTTTTTCTGTTTTTTTTCCCCTTTCTTATTCATATATGCATTATTTAACAAAAAGTGACTGACCTTTTCTTTCACAGGTGGTGCAGATGGTGTTACAGCCACCAACACTGTGTCAGGACTGATGGGACTGAATGCAGACAGCACACCTTGGCCAGCAGTTGGTGGAGGACAGAGGACCACATATGGTGGCGTGTCAGGTAGGTGTTGCCCTTTTTGATGCATAATACTTCCTTGGAGGCTGACAAAACATCAGGAGGTCCTTGTAGTGGGCTAGACTATCATGTCTGCAGTTGCACTGAGTTCTTAGAGCTCACTGCTGGTCAATGTTTCTAATAGTCATGACAGATGGAACAGATTAAGTGTGAAGGCTCTTGTGTTGCCCTTTCCTTAATGGTAAAATGCTGCATCAGAATACTGTGATAGGGTCACTAGAGTGAGAAGGAAATCTCTTCTCTTGTGACCCTCACTTTTCCTGGAATTTTTCATTCTGTCACAATTGTCAGGCCCCGCGTTAGACAGAGGCTAATGAAAGGGCATCGCAAGGGGAAAATATCAACAATCCAAATGCAGTATATGTTTCATAGCCTGATCTCCGGCCTTCCTTCCTCCTCCCGACTGAATACACCTCTTCCAAGTAGATTATTTTGTCCTCTTCCCACTGTGGTAAGAAATGATAGGTTCTATTAGGCAAATTTATGTATATTTGTGTAGTTTATTCTTTGAGATATACAAGAATACCTTGTATAGACCATGTTTCCAAGTGCTGCTTCATGGTTTAATTTTAAAACCAGCAACAAAACTTTTACACTCCAGTTCAGTGCCTGTGCACACTAATGCATTAATCTGCTGACCCTGTGCACTCTGTTGCTGTGACAACATGAGCTTGGCCCTGCAAAGACAATACTGTGAGCTTCTTGACTTTACTGGAATGGAGATTAGTCTCCTTGGTGATAGAAGTGGCAGTAAATATACATAGCAGAAGTAATAGCATCCTCCTGATTAAGTCAAACACTGCCGTAGCAGAACCGTTCCCCACCTCACCCCAAAAAAGTAATCAGAGGAGACCAGACAGGCAAAAAAATGCCTTTTTTATATGGCTGGTGCTATTCTTTAGAGAACCATAAGAAATGTAGCAAAAGATACCTTTTAAACAAACTTTAGTTCAGACAACTGTATTCAGTGGAAAATTGCCTTACTGCCTTAGATAACTGCATGGAATTTGGAAGTTTTTAGAGAACACTGAAAAGCAAGGAAGAGATAATAATCAGAAAAAAATCATTATGCCTATTGCATAATGATTATATCACAGTGACAGTCCAATAAGATGTTATAATTTTAATATTATGCAAAATGGAAGGAAAGGAGGAAAAAGAAGAGAACAGCTACAGCCCATTTCAATTTCTCTAGCCTGCCATGTTGACAGGAAAAGAATAAGGGAGGTCACAGTGGGTGCTGTGCATTAAAAATTAATAAAAGAACTATTGCGGTAGTATTTTATGTAAGTAACACCATTCACATTTTCTCATTTAAGTTGCAATTTCTGAATATTCCTTCCTACCATAAGTCTGTCTAATAAAATCTATAAAATGACTTCATTGTGAAAAGTGTCTCTAATGTCACAAATTTAAAACATGTATGTAGTGTAAATTACAGAAGCACCTGGATGCTTAGCCCCATGGAAGGGCCTGCCAGCATTTCCATATTTTCATGATTTATAATTCTGTTATAACTTAGACCTGGGGAAAAGTTTACCATTTTGCACACACACATACGCATGTGTGTTTGCATGTAAATATAAAAATGTCTTTTCCTTCCTGAAGTTTTACATATATCAAAGGAAATAGAAGATGTCAGTTTGGGATACGCCATTACCTAAGATGCAAATCTGATTATTTAAAAAAATATGAAAACCACTGGAAGTTTTGTCAATGTATTATGTTTTGAAGGAGTATATTGTTGCAGACAAATAAGTAAGGGTTTTTGGCTGGTAACTGACATCACTAGGTCCCAATCCCACAACTTGTTGTGCAAAAGCAAGCCACAAAGCCAATAAAGTCAGTAGACTCTGCACACACACTGCAATACTTTCTGCTCAATGATCAGGATGTAACATTATACAAATTTATGAAAGCAAGAAAGCAGTTTTAAATCAAGAGAGCTGGTATGCTTACAACAGGACAAAAGATGGGAGAGTGTTTCTTCTTGTCAGAGCAAGGTGCAGGGTGGCCATGGTTCTGAGTCCTGTTCCTCACCTTGCCAGGGCTCAGTTGGGTGGCCTAAAGCCAGACGCTTGACCTTTCTGTTTTTTCTATTTCCTGTCTGTGAAAAGGCAATAACGCCACTCACATGCCTACAGGCTTGTTGGGAGGTGCTTTGTGATCCTTGCATGAAAGTTACTTCATAGTGTAAAGTAGTGTTTTTCTATTTTGATTTGCTGAAACTTTTTATTTGATTTTTTCTATTTTATTATCTGATATAGCCAGTTGGCTTTTTTTTTTTTTTGGTCTTTCACATAATCCATCTGAAGGGAAAATTCATGTTTTTAAGTAAGTCAAAGGCAATGCTATTATAGTGGCAATAAGTTTGGTCCATTTTCCACATGTTGTGCAAAAGCCCAGCTGGCTTATAATGTTCTCCAGTGCATAAATCTAGAGCAGATACAGGGTGTAGCCAACATACCTTGCTCTGCGTTTTCTCCAAATTCCGCAGATTTTATTTCTTTTCTAGAATAGAAATGACTCTCATTTGGACGTCAATAGGCCTAGACATACAGTAAGTGAGGCAGGACTTTCTGACTCCCAGAGGTATACGACACAGTTGCTGCTGTATGATTTGTGCGTGCAGTGAGAGCTGGACTCTTAGGGTGTGAAGATTTCTGCACGGAGCTCTCAGGTCAGGTGTGTTGGCAAGTTCTGCAAATGTACCTAAGCTCAAGATCACCTGGTTGGTGAGGAATTGCTCATAGTGGAATATTTTTAGGGTGCTTTCTCCAGTCTGGATTAAACTGGCTTTAGATCAGTCTAGACTTGCCTTTCTTGTTTTTTCCCCCTTCTTTGCCGCTTTATAGCTTTGCTGCAGACATATACGTCTCAGGGTAGTGCAGGTTACCTTTTCCAGGTGGAACATGGCTATATACTAAAGAAACGTCTTCCATGTACAACTTCCCCTTGGCTTCCTCTTCCTTCCTCTTGCCTGCTTCTGCATGAAGCAGCCGTATGTAGAAGGATTGTTATTCATCTTTTCAGAAGAGAGAGCCATTGGAAAGGGAATTTCTTTTTAATTCCTTCTAAATTAGTAAATGACAGGGAATTTCCCACAGTTTGTCTAAAAGTAATAAAACATAAAAAGCATGTTGTTTATTAACTTATTACCAAAGTTCCTGAGATGTCTTTGAGAGCAGAGACTTGTGTCTTAGTCGTTTCTTTAAACCTTTCACAGAAGGAGAGATTTAATGAGATGACTTTTAAAAATCCCATTTAACTTTGAGTTGTCACAGTCAGTATTTTCTTTCGAGCCAGTGCTCTGGAAGTTAACTTCCTATTTTGATATAATTTGATGGGCTAAAAATTGCTAAACTGTAAGAAGCATTGCTGTTTCCTCCTTCCTACTGTAATGTTTATTTGGTGATTCTGACGGGGAGGCGTTCCAGTATCCCAGCCGAGTGTCTGTCCGCTAGACTGTAGAATTAGTGTCTCTCCCTCTCTTCTCCATCTCCCCGCAAATATCAAATTATAGTACAACATGAAACAGCTCTCACAGGACACACGCAGTAGCACAGCCTGCCAACCTGCGCACTTACCTCATTTGAGAGACTCGAGTTCATAATCCCTGGTGTGAAGCAGGGAGTCCCACCTGGCTCCCCTCTGATCCTGGTTTACCCTCTGACTATTGAACGTTGTCAGAACTCGTTCCCCTCACCTTCTACCTTTATCCTAGTGCCAAGAAATCTTTGTAGGGAAAATTTCACCAAAACAGGTACAGGTATACTTTAATTTTGACAAATTGGCATTTTATAAAGGAGATTCTTTTCTCAGTGGTGCCGTAGTGTGCCCTAGCTGAGCCCGAAGGCTGGAGCAGCCGTAGGACTCTATGGCCCCATTACATGAGAGGAGATTATACTTAGAGGATCCTAGTGTTCATCCATTTTTATAAGTTTCCAGGAACTGCCCCTTAGTCAAAAGCATTAATGTCCCGATTAAGCCTCCAAAATATCGTTAAGGAAATAAACCATTACAATAAAAAAAAAAACCTACTGAAATAAAGATACAGCTGCCCAAAATACTTAACTTGTAAACTCATCCTATGTGTTTGCAGAATTAGAGACAGTTTGATTTCTGTTAAAGGGTTTTTTAGATTGAGAAAGCAGTATTTAAACTTTGAGAATATAGAATATGTAAGGTTTTACCCTGAGCTCTTCTTTTGCCTGTGCAATACGGAGTATTTGTTTCTTAAAACAAAGCTAATGCTGGTATTTATCCTCACAATGAATAATGACATCTGGCTCTGAAATAGATGTTTCAGTCTGGATAAATATAAATGATTTTGAAAATGTGTATTTTATAGGTACTGTAATAAGATGCCAGGTCTCCTAGAAAAATGTTAATATACTGTCAGCAGCTACATGCTTCCTTAAGATTTGTTTCCTTTAGATGTGTTTTAAAAATTAAAACACCTTTCTTTCCATGAGCTTTCATACTGTGCTTACATATTCCAGGTCTGTTTTTTTAAAACACATCACATTGCAGCAGTATAGATACCTATTGCAGGCAAAACAGAGCAGAGCTTCTGTTTGCATTTCCATGCTTTTTGTTCTTCTTTGTCATCTGTTTGTTTCTTTGTTTTTGTCTGGAAGCCAGATCCTTAGGGAATAAATTTATAACACCATACACTGGACTTAGCAAAAAACTTGGTTAAAAGTAAATCTTTCTATTGTGCACTCATCCTTTTAATATTTTGTTACTGTATTTGTAAAAATATTGCTGTATTTTACAGTAAGAGTTCAGACATGTCATGTCTATGTGGTACTATTACTTTATCCAATTATTGTTGTATTCTGTAGTATTTTTACGTGAGTATTTTGACACTGTTTGCATATTATACACACTATTAAAATATATGTGTTTGTATAAGTTCTCCAGAGTAAGAGAGATTCAGAAAGTTATAATATATAACTTTAGAGATGACCGTGAGAGCGCGCAGAAAGAGTGTATCTAGAGAGCAGATTCAGTCATTACATGTGGGAATGTATAATTTTTGGAAATGAGTAGAGACAGGTAATTTTATTTACTTTTCAAGTAAGTTGGTGGAGCTGTCTCTTTTTACAAAGAAACACTGTCAGACAGCAATTGTAACTTTTAAGGGAATACTCTGCAGGTGTTATTTCATTAAATTAAAATGCGTATGTTATATGAATAATTGACATTGGAATATATGTCCCTATTAGTAATCTGTTGAAATATATGAATTATACTGAAAGGGAAAAAGTTGAAGTTATAAGAGCTACCTTTTAATTTTAATTTTATGATATATCATTAAAAGAAAATCTGAAAAAACAAGAGCATTCACTTTCATCATCCCAGTTCTCTCAGTGACTGTATGGTGTTGATTTTGGTCAGTAAAACTGGATGAAAAGCTGCCTGTCACTGGAAATAAAAGAAAATATATGTGTGCATATGCACTTGTGTTTACTATAAATATTTGCTGAGAGTTAAAGACTATTTACATTAACATATATTTATAAAACAGTGTGCATAGGAGTAAAAAACAAATATATGCCATAGTACAATTTTAATTTTGGATTATTATTTCTGTTAAATGTAGCTCAGCCATTAGAAGTACTTATTTGCATATATTATGTCAGGATGCACAAAGAGGGCTCTGTTTTCCGTGGTGTCCTTGCAGCAGTCGGATTTCTCTTAGTGTTCTGCCATCACTGGGCTGTGCCGGGGAGATCAGAGCCCTAATAATAGATTTTTGACAGGGAGCTCGCCTGCTACCTGCCCTACACAAATCCTTACTGTTCATGTTTGCTTCATGGCAACAAAGCAGACAGAAGGAAAATGCCAAGTGCTGAGTTTGAGGTACAGCCCTGCCATAGCTTGACATTTCAGCAGAATAGCAGTTTATGAGATGCATAATTTTTCATCTGGGACTCAGCTGCCATTTTCATAGAAGCTTGCAGCTCATCGACTGACTGGAAGTAGGGCAAAGGTTTACGGCATAGATCAAGGTCTACATCCTTCCCATAGCTATTTAAAAATAAGTATTATTCTGCAGATAAGGTCAGAGAACTACACACATTTTTTCTACTTTTAGTATTTTTTAGCCAATTTATTTCCCACAAAGAAAACACTTTCCACTTTGAGCGCAGATGCCATTCGTAGTTGATTAAAAATGATCATAATTGATTTCATTCACCAAAAGATTAAGCGAGTCCTGAAAAAAGAATGAAGCATGGGTCTTTACACGCAGCATTTGAACAAAGCTGCGTGTTCTCCTCCTCTTAGTTCGAAAAAAGCTCTTTCCAAGCTTGAAATGAATGAAAAGTCTTTACTCTGGGAGCGTAATTGGTTTGTGTTTTATTATCGTTATAGATGGGATTTAAAAATTTCACATTCATGCACATGTACTTGGGAAACAAATGCAGTGTAGGTACATGTAAGTGAGTGTTTAATTTAGAATTACACATTTCTGTGAGCTTCGGTAACAGTTCACCATGTCACAGTCTCATATAGAACAATGGTAGAGTACATTGGATTAATTAAAGAAGCCTTGCAGAGAACTGAATTCTCAGTATGTCAAGATTTCAATTTTATGTTAAATATTTTCTAAAGGCCAGACCCTTAAATCTCAGGGGCTGTACCAAGCAGTGAGCTGTGAATTTAACCATAGGCTAACTGCTAATGATAAGGAAAAGAGTCCAAGTTGAGGCAGCTGTAATACAGTCATTGGATTAGGCTATCAATCACTCAGTTCCCTGAGGAACAGGCAAAGACGACAAAACAGTGAAAAGGGAAATTAGGAAGGGAGGGCATGACTAGAATGAGATTCTTCACCAAATGTATCTGTTAGTTGGCTGAATCCCCCAAGCATCAGACACAAATGTCCAGCATTGCTCTCAGACTGGAAGCCAAGTATTTGTTCCAAACTCCTAGAAAACCATCAAATTGTCATTAACTATTGCTGGTCTTTACAAGGCTGTAGAAATGCAACATGTAAATCAGTTATATTCTGCTGTTTTAATAACCTGTAATCAGATTAATCTCTAAACTACTGTTGTTGAACTCTGAGGATTTACTGTTTACATCAAAGCTCATATAGAATATGTCCACTTGAAATAATTAATTTTCCAAATGTGCCTCTTTTTTTAATGAACAGATAACCGTTAAGCTATCAAATCTTATTGATGGCTACCAAAGGCCAATGTCAGAAGGTGATTTGGATGAAATCATAAATTCTACTCAGACATTTTCTAACGTGGTGAAAAAAGAGAATGACTGTGGCCTAGCTTGTCCATACGTGCATGAAAGATTACATAGTTTTAATCTGCGTGCAGCTAAATAAAATGGTAAATCGGTTGATATCATTGGTACAGATTCACATGGTTTATTTCAGGCATATGATAAGACATGCTTGTATAGTTAGCAACTTGGAGACATAATCTGATGAAGAGGAGGGAAATCAATAGATAAAATAAGAGAAAAGTCCAAGTATTACAAGGTTAATGGAACAGGGAGTTTTTATTTAAATTTGTTTGCAGTAATGGATAGAGATGAATATAGCACATGCAAACTATGGCCTGGCTGAGAAGGTGTTAGTCGGTTAGGAACAGAAGAACGTTGCACCAGGTAACAGCAACAAGATCGAACCCATCGGTGTTGGCTGTGCCAGCGCTGGTCGATTGTCTTCCAATGCCTGTCAGGTCTAGGAAGCAAGATCTCTTTCTCTTATGATCAGCCTCTTCTGGTTTTAAGCAAATGCACACAAAAAATCTCTCAGCATATTTTTACATCATGTCTTTTGTAGATTATTATGTTGAAACTATGATTTTTTTTTTATCATAAACTTACTGCAATCCGTTTTGGAGGTCATTTTAAATATAACCATTGTAAGTGTCTTTGAATTATTTATTAGGAAAATAGGTGGCATTTAAGTGCTTTTCAGTTTATTCTAACACAAGAATTAAAATACTATCAAGAATTTCAAATAGGCATTACTTAAAATAATAATAGAGAAAAACCCTGGTGAGGTATTCTGTTAAGTTTGTTTTCCATTAAGTGTCAGCAGCTCTTTTAGCCGGATCTTTCTCACCTTTCTCCCTGGATAATCACAATGAAGTCAAAATGTCTTTTGTTCAAGCGCAAGCTTGATTAAAGATAGAGATTGCAGTTGCAAGCAGTATAACTCTCTAGTCTTTCATACATGCTTTCAGAGAAGGCACTTAAACCTGGTAAGAAGGATTTACTCCTTACGAAAGTGTGTCTGAACTGTGGGAACTGTGCGCCTTAAAATGTATCAGCGGCTGCTGATGCACGAGGTAGAAGGGTCACTCTGGTATGCACACTGGTCTCTGGCAATCACACAAATTGGACTTGGGTCCAGCCTTCTGCTCTATTGGAGGCAAGGAAGAAGCACATTCTAAGTGATTAAGCATATAGCTGTGGACTAGTGCACAAGTAAATGATTTTAGATGGTAGTGTTCAGGCAGGCTTGGAAGTCTGCAAAACCTTCTTGCAGTGTTAAGTACATGGTAGATTCAAACTTGAATACAGGTTATGAGGCTTCAGTACAGAAGGCAGAGGAAAGATCTGGCAAAGGAAACAGGGTCCAAATCCAGGTGCATTCACATGTTGGTGTTGTCTTTTCTGCTGACTTGTTATTCTGCAGCAGATTCTACAGCAGGGTTTGTGAAACAGCTAATGCTTGAGCAATGAGGTAGCTGTCTTCTGTATCTTCAGTGTAAACTGGACCTGTCACTCACAGCACAGAAGTTTCTAATTCCAAAAAAATCAGGAATCTGATAGAGTTTGTAAACTTTGATAAACAGCTGCATCAGCAGAGGTTAAAACCCCTGTAGTACTTACCCGCTATGTCTCGAGCAAATTTATTTTTTCCGTATCTCATCTTACATACATATTTGCTCTAGTCACCAAATGGCCTGTATTGGTTGTAGATCCCATCCGTATTCAGTGGAAGACGTGTTCTCTTCTTACCTGAAGGATCAACGCATTCTTACATTTATGCCAAAAGTAAACATTTTGCAGTACATTAAACATCAAAACCTGAGCTAACAAATAAGTGCAAAAATGACTTTTTATATAATATTTGTTAAAATGGAGCTGTCTGTTGTTTTCCCTTCTCTCCTGAGGGACAGCTGTACTTTCAGTGTAAGCCAACTGACTACTGTCTTCCATCTTCCGTCTCAGGGTACTACCACTGATATGTCTAGCTTTGGGACTGTGTGCTGGCTTCTCCACCACGTTCAGTAGCCTTAGTAGGTTAGGCGTAGCCGTGAGCTTGTGGGGATGCTGGGGCTCCTACCAGTCTTGCTACCTGCATACAAAACAACAGATTGATGGATTTTAGGAATGGGCATGGGGTAGCTTGGATGGAGGGTTTCACAGTTGCATGAAACTGCACTTGCTTAAGAAAATCCAGTTGCAGGAGGTTTTGACAGTCACACAGAGTGTTGGGGGTGGGGGGAAAAACTCAAGAAATTATTTGGAACAGCTTTGAACCCAGGGCATTACTGTACATTCAATAGTGTCAAAAAGGCAGGCTTAACCGGTGATTGTTGCTGACCTGCTTCCATGTAGGAGAAAAGTCTGAAATTTCCTGACACTGGTTAGCTATGATTTATGATGAACTTACCACAGTGAATATCTCTTTATTCACCTAAATCCTTGTAACATTCTGTATTTTTTTAGTATCATACTTGAATGATGAGGAAATCTTAATGGCAACCTCAAACATAAAATGCAGAAGACAAAATATAGGCAGATTTGATTAACGGACTAGATCCTGGGTTTGCATTTCACTGGCCGTTACATCATCCCTGATGAGTTATTGCCAAAAACATTTATAACAGTATTTCCCAACCATCAGAACATTTTTTTTTTTACATTTCAAATAAGTACAATCAATATATAATAGTCAGCTAAGAGATCTGCAATTTATTGTGTGTGTTTTCATGCAAGAAACAACGTTGTGTAGAATGAGCTGTATAAATATCCTACTCATGAACAGTAAATACATACAAAATCTTGTAGGAAACCTGCTGTAGTTATTGTTTTCCAGTTTATCATCCATTTACAACATCGTGTTGCCAGGTAATTGCAAATATCTTTTCTATTAGCACGTACTGTAGAACTCTCTTTACAAAGTCCTATTTAAATCCACAAGGACACTCACAGTCAGGGATTTGGCCACCATTATTTAGTTTACGTGAGAGTGAGTGAGAACTATTAAGCCCAGTGTCCCATTGTTTCAGAATGAGACACACAAATCCATAGGGAAGCTGTAGCAAATATGTAAAGAAAGTATGTTTAATGACATGAAATCAGGCAGTGGACTGTGTCGTACCATACCTGGCTCAGCACCGAGTAAGGCTGAATCTGTGAAGAACTTTGTTATGGGCAGTTCAAAAAATGGAGAAAGCTGTGATTTTTTTACAAGTATGCATGAAGACATGGTAAATTGTTATGGTTGTGTCTGGCCATTTATATATGTTTCATAGTCCTCTTGAGTGACATACTGTTTTTCGAAAATATGTATGATTAATCCAGCTTTGGCTGGGCCAAGCTCATCTTACTCTCTGTCATTTATAGCTATGCTTGCACTGTTAATGCCAGGTCAGCTGCCTACCTATTAAACACACCAGCTTTGGCAGTATTTTTGCTGATTTTTTGATATATGCCCATTTTAATAGGGTATGCTCAGAGAAATATTCTCATTCTGTGCATCAGGAGCACTTGCAGAGAAGCTATTGCCAGACAAGGCATCTAAGAATTGGTTACTTTTTCTTATAGTGCGAGCAGCTTCTTCAGAGCTTGTTGAAGATGAGATTTGAAGGATTCAGACCTCAAAAGAGGATGTGGTGGCAACTTATTGTCTCTAAGAATATTTTGAAAATGCCTGCTAGGTGGTACAGTCTAGTTCATTCCAAGAAGCAAGAGATTACATATAGCTTTTGTTGTTCATAGAAGTACATTAGAGAATCAGTCCCTGGCAGGTATCCAGAGAGGAAGTAAGGTATCCAGAGGCCGGGGGGGTCACCCTAACTTCTTACTCCCATCTTGTTGAGTGGGATTTTCACAAGGGACTCCCAGGAGCTGCCTCGTGCATAGTGCTGGTGCTGAGATTTCAGACTCAGCCTTGCTACTTTACAACTCTGAGAGCATCCCCAACTTACAGTTAAAGTCAGGTCATGTGAGGTGGTAAAAGGGTCTTCAAAAACAAAAGGGAAGTGTTACTCATAATTCCTCTTCCAAACTTGAAATGTCCTCGCTCTCTGCAGAATTGCAGAGGCAGTTGTGAGCAGAAGTGCTAACAGAGTAAGGCCAAGGCTTGTTCTGCTGAACTTCAGGAACTTAACTGGGAGACTGTTAAGCTTCTCTATGGTCACTATAAAGAGATAGGCATTTTCAGACAGCAAGTCAGATTTTAGCTGAGTTCCTTTCTCACTCCATTGACTTCATCAGAAGTTTGAGGTTAGCACAGTACTAATTTAGGAACCTTCATCAAATGCCTAAGATAGTTTGGCCGCATATTTTGCGATGAAAATCCAGTGGTAGGCACTTAAATGGTGTATTTTTTCTCGTGTGCGTTAGACTTTTTTTCTGAAAACACGGATGCATCTGATTCTAGCCTAGTCCATTTTCTAATCTGATATCACAGGAAACAGTGATGCTTGTACATTGTCAATGTAATGTCAATGTATTCTTGACATTAAAACATTTTCCAATCAGTTAATGTAAAGCATCTGTTTTTTTGGTATATATATTTTTAATAAACCTTAAAACAACGTTGCAACCCCTTAATGCTGTTTCTCATATTCTTGTTACAGTAGGTGTATGGCACACATTTCCTGGTTTAAAAAGCTCAAAACAAATTTCCGCAATTTAATCTCAGTGTTAGAAAAAGGATCACAGCAGCTGTTATAGTATTTTGTATTTAAGCTAGTTTTTGTAAAGACTCGTGACATGCTCCCTGGGAACTAAATATTGACAAGCATGCTCTGGCAAGCAAGATCAAGCTTGGTGAGTTAACACAGCTCAAATGTCTGCATTGACACTGTAACCCAACTCTGAAAACTATTATCCTACTACATTTATTTTGGCTTTATAGGTGATCCTGTCCACTTGAATTAGGGATTTCCACTGTATTTTAAATACTGTAACTGTGAATTCCTAGTTGATTTAAGACTACAGTCCATTCAAGGTTGCTTGTACATCCATGTTTGATGACATCTTCAGTAACATATTGTGTATAGAATCACAAGTGACAGCATAAAACCTTCACGGCTTCAAACCTCTCAAAATAGAAGTAAACATTGAATGTAGAGTAACTTAAAAATCACATGTATCTTTTCTGCTGTGAAATACACCGTGCCCTATAACAGTGAGTCTGTGAAAGTCATTGATCAAAAGTGAAACTTTTACATATATTCATTATGGGATATAATTAAGGAGATTATTTTTTATTTGTATTCTGCAACTAAAAAGAAAAATCCACTCTTTTTTTCCTAATTGCAAGTGCACCATGTTAAAAATGCTTATACTTTACTTTTTGAATTTTTGAATAAAGAATTTAAGCCTATTTGGGCTTCTAGTAAATTTGGCACACAGACTAAATTGATTACCAGATGCGTTGTGCAACATATGGTATTGTACAGTCTTTGTGTGCCTCATAGTATTTTCTTAAATTACCAGTATTTGTTTTGATTCCAAAAATGTACTTGTCTAGGCTCTCTAGTGCTTTGGACTTAAATGCTGGCTTTTCAGTACTAGAACAGATGTGTTCAGATTTCACATGAAGCAGTTAGGCTTTTGTGAGGCTTCCTTTGAACATTCCGTACACAATATTGTGTCAATGATAGGTCATGCAAATGCGATCTTTTAATTTATATGTATACATTTAATGCTTAAGTAACCCTCAGAATTCCTATAATTCTGCATGATGAAGAAGAAAAAGGAAGCAAACCAGTTTTGCCTGAAGATGCTGTCCGCTAAGTGAATGAGTTCTTTTCGATACTTTTTATTTTGGAGTAAAGAAAAATAGGAAGGAATGAAAACGTAATGCTTTTATGGGTGACAACAATAGGCAGCAATAGTCCTGTGTGTATCTGTGACCAGACATATTCCTATGTTTGAAGCTGTATTGTGGGTGGGCATAAAAATTCATTCATGAGAATGCGCAGAATGAGGTACCCAAGATCAGGAGATTTTTATGTTATTTACTTCTAAGAGGAGGCTGCTTGAGCTGATTTGTAAAGGATACCCTTACAAAGGTATCCTTCCAACAATTGTAGAGGAAAGGACAGTATGACTTTTTGGGAAGGACAGGGGATTTGTAAGCAGGAGAGCTGACGACTGCCTCTTCTGCTCAGGTGAAATTACACTAACTCTCTGTCTGCGCACACAGATCTGCTCTCCCAGCCTCTCTTGCACCTTTTCTTTTCTGTGAGATAGAAATCTTACACCTTCATATAAAGTTTGGATATTCTCTCTTAACAGGCACTGTTTAAGTGCCAAATATTGCTATTTTATTTTTAGTAGCAAGCGATGTGCGTTCTTAGCAGTATTTTAAAGTGAAATAAGCACTTTGTGGGCCCTGGCTTTCCATTAATTGGCCTTTTCTTTGATCACTGAAGACCAGTGAACGCAGTTCAGGAGTTCTGTTTTTATAATTTTTCTTCAGTGGAAGCCAAGGGGATGAGTAAGTACATAAATTAAGCCCCTTACTCTCCCTCTGAGCTGCCCTCATTGGATAACAATTAAAACGACCTGACAGAGCAATGGACTAAATTCCCTTGCATCTCCTTACGTAGCTCTGAATATATCAAGCAAATGAGTGTTTAGGCCTATTAATGTTGTTATTTTTTATTAATGCTGAAACCAGAATTGTGATGCAGGTGTATAATTTCTTCTTGAAATCAACATTGAGTTGTGTGGCTGATCACAAGCAGGACTGATATAAATATGTTTTAGTTACCAACGCTCTGTAATATATCCAGAGCTAGTAAAGGCCTCCACAAATAAGGATTGTGCTTCCTCTGTGCCACAGATAGTTAACACAGCACGGACATGCTCTTATTTTACTTTCCACTAAGGCATTAACTCTGTCTCACTGTACATTCTCAGCTAGAGAAGGGATGTGAGATTTCCCATAATGGTAAAGTTTGTTAAAAACAAGGAACACAGGAATAAACATTTCTTTAAAATTGTCATCCATGCACGGTACTTTGCTAAAGCCAAGGTATGATGAGCTCTCTATTGGGGGGGGGGGCCTTTTCTTTTACAAAAAACTAAATATTATTGTATAAATTTCATTACAAAAATACAGAAGGGTAAGGAGCTAAATATTTAGAAACTTATAAACCTAGTTATAAAACCGTAATTACAAGAAAGTGTTCTTGTATAATGAGCACTTCACATCTGTCATCCAGTGTTTTAACGTCTATAGCAGTTATTAGCTGAATATTTCTATTATTACCGTTCTATGAGCAACTGCCATTCTTGAAACTGATTGATGTTTAGGAATAAAGCGCTTTTATTACATGTTGCCAACTTCTGAGGACCAATCTTATAACCTACAGTGCCTTCAAAGGAGTGATGATACCTCCTCTTTCTGGAAGTAATCACAGTTGAAGAAAGTAAAAGAGTGAAAACATTTTTTTTGTCCAGAGAAGAACTTTCATGGCATTGTACGCCATTCTGCTTCAACATGATTATAGTATTTTATCTGCCAGAGGTGACACTGGAGGAAGATAACTTTATGTACAGAAAAGAGATGTTTATATATAGGAAACTAGCACTTACAGTGGCTTGGCTTGAGGCAGTGAATTTATTTGTAGGTTGATGAAACTGTGGTCTCAGTCTTTCATTTTTGGGTGCAAAACAGTCTTCCCACAGGGTGTGATGATTGCAAAGTCTGCACTAGCATTTTCTTAGTTCAGTTTAGGTTCATGCTCCATCCGGACCAGTAGACAAATCTGCAATTCCAAGAAAGAAAAAGGAGAAGAAACAGAAAAGCGAACCACCCCACCAACTGTTTATCTTCTGAAGGCCACTCCATCTTCCTACGGCCTAGGCGATCTCTAATCGTACTTTGAGAGTCTTCAAAGGAGGAAAGCTGTCAGAAAATATTTCAGGCCAGTGAGCTGTAAATATTGCTCAGAGGGGACTGATAGTTTGGGGACATTTTGTGTGTATTCCTTAATTTCTTAATTTTATGTGTATTTCTTGTTTAATTTCTTCATCCTCGTCCTGCCTCTGCCCCTTACAGAGACTGATCTGTAAAGACACAGTGCCCACCAGCTGCAGCTGTTGCAACAAAAACTACAAGCAAGTGGCTTCGGCACCTGCGGGAGAGGGGCTGTGTGGCCGGAGAGGTCACCCAGTGTGTCTTGGAGCCGGATTTGCTTGTGATCCTGAAGATGTGAAAGTAGATGCGTATGTGAGACAGTCTGAGAGGGAGATAAGGAGACTCAGTTATTTAAATGTGTGTACATTTCTATTAAGATATGCAGCTTTTGGCTTAAAGAAGAGGATACTTCAAAAAAGAAAAAAAGAGAGTGAGTCCTGGAGTTCTGGTATTTTCCTTATGGAAAAGTGCTGTAGACATAGCTGGGTAGTAAATTTCTAAACCCTCTGTTGAGTGTAGGAAACAGTCCTTGTGTTTGTCCAGGAGAAGAGTCCATCTCATCATGTTTCTGCTGTTTCACATCTCTTGCAGACCTGTAATCATGCTGAAGCCAGGAAATTTGCCCTAATTTTTTCTGAGTAAGATCCAAGTAATACTACTCCTCCTTTGTGTTTCTAGTGTCTTAGGACGGTGGGGAAATATTTCTAGTGAAACAGCACTTGTAAAGGAAGTAGCTGGAGGTCTTTAGTACGCAGGTGAGAGGAAGACCACGTGCCGTGTTTCCAGAGGCTGGCTTCTGGGTTTTTTCCGTCAGGACTACAATGACCCAGCAGTACTGAGCAGGCAGCAGAGTGCTGGTTCTTCCAACTTCTTATGCTTCCCCTCTAGAATAAGGCAGAGAAGGAAAGGGCTGCTAGTGTAGCACTGCTGTACAATGTGGTGTCCAAGCTCAGCCTCTGGGAGCAAGTTCATACATGGGCACTATTCTAAACGTGCTAACGTGAAGCTCCCTATGACTTTAATTGCCCTTCAGAGACCTCCTGAAGTTGGAAAGCTTCTGCTGCAAAGATCCTTCAGGTTTTGTATTAAAGTAAATAAGGCAAGTTTTGGGTGCTGGAGAAACCTCCAAAAAACTATTTTCAGCAGGATAGGGTGGGAACCCAGCTGTTCTCTCCTAGCGCACAGTTTGATCCTTGGTTTATAACTGGACCTGTAAAAATCAAATCCCTTTCAGCCTTCAGTATGAACAGCTCTAGTTTTTGTTCTTGTTCACGTGAGTTCTTGCCTGCACAGATCACTTTGTGTCCAGCTCCAAAACTGCAAAATGAAATTGTCAGAAGCCCCCATACTTTGCTCCCTTTCAAATCCCTACCCTGGCAGCAGCAGCTTGCTTTCCAAATATCTCAACAGACTCTGGTAAGGCCCTTTTTTCTTTCCAAACGGTAGTATAGCCCACCAGCTTACCGACACATGCGGGTTCCCATGTACAGTCAAGGTAGATAGTTTCCATTTATTGCTGAGAGAAAAAAAGTGTCAAATAACTTCCTACTCATCCTATGGCAAGCAGATGAGTAGGGTTGGATGCTTCAACTACCTTAGGTATAGCTATCAGTTGTTCTACTCTTGGTTGTGTGAGTCTTGAGAAATGGAAAGTGTTGAAATAAATGACTATGATACACACAGTGTTGAAATAAACATTTATTTTAACACATTGTATGTGATGAGCCATTTATTTTAACACTTTTCAGCTGAAGTGCTGAAATAACAGGTTTTATCAGGGGACGTGTCATCCACTGTTTTATGTATATGTGAATATGGAAATATAGCTATCTACTGAGTGTGTGCATATATGTATTCACACAGATTAAATAAGTATATAATATGTAATAATAATATGGTAGATGTCTGCATGCGTACACGCACTATTGCACAGGTATATACAATGTTTTCAGCTCAAAAGGATGAATATGTTTCACAGTATGTTTGTGTTCATATTTTCCTATGTGTTTCTTAGTCTGATAATGAGTTGCATAAAGAGGGAAAGAAATACTTTATAATAAATCTTTCAAGATGGCTAGGTCTTGTTTTTTTAATTTGCTGTACTTCTGTAAGTTCTGCTTCCCTTTCTGTAATGGGCTATTAAACAATACCGTTCAGGTTTTGTTAATAATAAAAATGTAGTATTTTTATTTTTAAATAGACTATAGGAATCTCAAGGCCCTGGTCAGCAGTCAGTCCCCACTCTTCTGGCATGTACCTGGACATAGTAAATTGCCTTTATGTGTTTAGACCTATGCATGCATTAAACTACATGCGCAGCAAAATAGACTCTCCACCCCGCCACTTCTTTCCAGCACCTGGGTCATGTTGGCCATGGCAGTTGTTGTTCTTAAGGGGGTTAAAGCCAGTTCAAGCAAAGGCAGCAACTGCCTCTGAGGATGACAAATCTGTAAGCTTTGGATAAATAGCCACAAACGCTTCTACTAGACTTTGAGTTAAACATATCTGCCTCTTCCCTGAAACAAATGGGCAGTGAGACCTACCATGTTTTAAAGTGAAACAGTCACATTTAGGAGGGATGGATTACCCAGCAGAGTTTACCAGGAACTCGTTTGTCCTGCTGTGATGGTTGCAACTGTCTTGTCCGGTAGTTGTGGACAGTATTTCTCAGGTGGTCTATCCCTTAGTTATTGTGCAATTATAATTCAGGTGTTTTTTTCCCCTTGTGTTATGCTGGAAGTATACTTCAGTCATTAGCAGTACTTTTACTATCTTATTATTGCTATTACATTATTAATATTTATTTTATTTTATTAGCACTATTACTCTCTCAGTGACAGGAAAGTTTTGTCCTAGTTCAATGGAAGAATTCTGTGCAAAAGGTGCCTCACCTCCTTCAAAATTACAGTATGCTCAGCTCTGCTGTCAGCAACAGCATCAAACCAAGTAACTCCTCTAAGTCATGAAGATCAGCTATAATGAGGCAATCAGAAAAAAAAATGTGTTATATATATTTAGTCAATTAAAGAACATCCAAAGCACCTTGTGACAGATCTTCTAGCCTGAAGTCAAACTGAAGTGGAAAACATGAATGAAAGTAAATAGTGATCATCTGATAATCTGCATTAGAAAATGTTTTGTTAGGTTTCATGCAGATGAAGTATTGATTTTTAGTGGATCTGTAGTTTTCGATGAAAGAATGGCTTTGTTAGAAAATGTTTAACCAGCTCATCCAGCAAATGCGAAACAATTTATATCTGTCCTCTCGTATGAAATGAGTGAAAATTCCCCTAGGTCTTCCTGGATAAATAATATTTACAGATAAGAAAAAAATATTTTTTGTCTCTCTTTTTCTGATTCTAATATTTCTAATTGAAAGGAGTCTCCTATGACTACTAAATGTTTATTGAAAAAGAGCTCTGGTGATTTTATGAACTTTCAATTGAAAGAACATAAATAATCCTCAGTAGAAATCCAGGAAGGGTAAGTATAAAACCTAAAGAGGACACTGATTTTTGTTTGTGCTTATGAATATTCCACCATTTCTTGTATTTGGGTGAAAGTTTTGTTTGAAGGAAACATGAAGCAAAATAATTATTGCTTTTTTCCAGACATATATTGAACTCAAAGCCATGAGTATTTCAGAGAGAATCAAATGAAGAGTTAGCTTTGGATATAAAAAAGGAAGAGGAAAATAATTATTAGAGAAAATATTAACCCACCGCCAGTTTATCAGGCCATAAATATCCAAGATAGCTATGATATAATTACAGAAATGGGTAGAATGCAGTCCGTCAATAGCCAGAGGTAGCAGAGTGTGATAGAAATTGTTTCAAATCTGCAGAATCATTAACTTTAGAATGATTCTAAAGTCTTGGGTAGACTCCTAACTTCACTGTAGTCAGCAGAACCTTTGCCATGGGCTGAGCGATGCTGGCACATCTGCCTTAGGAACTGTCAGTAAATTGGAGCACCAGGCAGCCAGGCCTGGGAAGAAGTGGCAAACAGTTGTAGAGGTATCCCATCAAATGAATGTTCCCTTCCAGGCTCTGTTTGGTAAATCAAAAGTTGTGGATGGAGATACCCGGAGCCTTAGTAAATAGTATTTATTTTATTAGTGAATTTGGAAAGTGGCTGTTAATGTATAAGTAGTGATGAACTGAACAGATTGTGAAACAGATAGGAAGCAGTGAAAGGGCTCCTCGCCAAATCCTGAGCTGAGTCAGAAACACGGAGCTGCGCACCATAGAGTAGGGGCAAGGTCCGTCTTGAACTTGCTGTTCTGGCACATCCTGTATTTATTAGGGCACCGAATGTTATTTGGCCAATATTGGAACTTTATAGCAGCTATGTGTAGCCTTTCTCTCTAAACATGTCTGTTGGTTGGATTTTTTTCTGCATATAAATGCATTCACTGGCCATTTTGAAGGATGTGCTTGCTACACTGTTTCATTAAACTGCTGCGTTATCGGGTAATTGTTTAAACATAATGCCATAGCACTATCAAAAGGAAAGGTGAACTAATGGCATTTGCAAATGTCAGGGATTATCTTAACACTTTTATTATAGTTTATAAAAAGTAGGTTCAGGGCATTCCATGGCAATTATTTCCACAGAAATTGGTTATTTAAATAAATTGCTAATTATCTGGATATGACAGTATTGAAAACCCTGCTAATGAGTTATTTGGTAAGCGTAGCTTGTGGTGGCCACCTACAGGTGGGAGAGAGAAAGAACATACAGAATAATTGCAATCAAAAGGAATGCCATGCAAATGAGTCGTTTATAACGTATAATTTCCCTGAACTATTTACAAATACGGATTATATATATAAAATACTTTGATCACTAGCACTAGGCAGCACACAAATTATGCAGGAAATGTCTTGACCCAGAATTACATTTTCTGTGTTTGCTTTTTTTCCTAATCCCCAAAATTTCTTATCTAGTTCCTCTCTGCTATATTGGATTGATTATCTACAGTGCCTGAACTTTCCTAGATCAATTCCCTTGCGCAATATTTTTCCTCCCAAGTCTGATATTTGCTGTCATTGGTTTCTTTTGTCATTAGTTTTATTAATTTTAACAGTTGGGGAGATAACAATGTCAGCTGTCTTCTGAGAATGTATTTACAGAGACAGGGAGGGAGATGATGCTTAGATTATTTTTTCCCTTTTTTAGCAGCAGGGGCATAAAAGTATTTATTAATCACAAATAATGTCTATGTTTAATATCAGTTTATTTTCCTTTGTAATATGTAGGCTCTGTGGTAGAAATCTGACCTTAATTAATAAAGAAGAGCTGCAGTTTAATATAACGCATATGAAGAATGAATTTTACTTTGTATTGCACAAAATGGTGAGAATTATGACCCAGTTTCAATTTTATGCCACCTACTAAGCCTAGATACAAAATTTGCATTATATCAACCTTAGGTATGAGAGTTTGCTTTTCTTGTAAATCTGTTTATTCCACTGATATGGAGTTTGGTAAAGACCATTCAGACAGTTTCAAGATTCAGGTTCTGTACTGGCAACTTAAAATGATTTATCTGAGTTTCATTCGTTGTCTTTTAATGCACCTGGATCATCTTTACCTAAAGCCCCATTTAGAGCTACTTTAGGTATATGTTAAAGATTCTTTAAGTTACCACACTGGTGCAAAGTATTGCAAGTGAGAAGAATGTAGTCCAGTATTCAAGATTACTGAGAATAAGTGAATTTTTTCCTCGTTGGTGGGTCATTGGGATCAAGATGATCTGAACTGTTTTTTCTCAGAACCTGCAGTTCTACTGGGTTGCTGGAAGCTTAACACCAGGCGCCCTCCTTGAAGAAGGCATTAAATCTAGCCCTCAAGCTTCAATTTAGTCAACGTTTTTGGCTCTTGGCAGGTCTGGGTCCTTCAGGGACTCCCAAGGGCTTATGAAGTCTTAAAAAAAATGTCTTCTGGCCTGGGTAAAGGGTTTTCTACTTCCAAAGGAAAAATAAACAACCAAACCACTGAGTAAGTAGAACACCTATCATCAGTTTGTTATCAGTCCACTGACCTCAGACTAGCAGTGCAGCTCTGCCTACCGGCACAGACCAGGGAGAGGCAATCGATTGACGTACAGTCTGCTTCTCCTTCATGATGTATTTTTGTTGTTACTTTTCCTCAACAGCCATCCCTATTAGGCATGAATAATCTGACTTAAAAAAAAAAGAACAAAAAACAGAACTGTTTTACGGCAAGAAAAAGATCAGGTACTTTTGCATCATGTAATTATTTTATTATTTAAGTCTTTAGGTAATAGCAGGTATTTGTTTTGTAATGAGAGATTTGAAAGCTAGTTTTCAACATACAGTAGTAGGTCATCTCTGCCACATATTCTTCTGTTTATCTTCCATTTTCAAATCTTGTTGCCCTACTTGGGGCCTGGATAAATGGTCTTTGTTTATGAAATCTCATTATTTTGCAGAGAGGTAAATGATAACCACACCTAGTGTCTGGTAGCAGCTGTAATGCTGCTATCAAGAGAGCACCATAGCAGCAGTTTCCCCAGCTACTGGTGCTGAACTAGTGGAATTATAGGTCCCAACATGTCGAAGTGTGTCGTGGATGCTTATTTTGTGGCATGTGAGCTCTCTTTCAAATGTTTGTCAGATTTGGACCTCAGCTTCTTAAGTATCATTGGATTTATCGGACAACATTCTGCAAATTCCCACTATTACTTACAGCTCTTTCAAAATTTGGCATTAAATCTCCTTTATTTCAGCCTTTTTAAAACTCCTTCTCCACAAATCTCTGCAATGGAATTTATTACCTTTCTATGGTGCTCTCGTGAAAATGCAGGAAAATAGACTCTCTAGGTCAAATTCACTGCCCATTTGCTTTTTTTTAGAGCTTAACTTCACTGTATTTTTTTTTCTTTCTTTTTTCCTTTAATCTGGAAGATTATTTCACCATTTCACTAGGCAGTAGGATCTTCTATCACAAGTGAATCACATTGTGTTACAGACCAGCACCTTCTGTTACTGAAGGAGAGGCTTCTAAATAGCTGATCAAGAAATGCTTAGGAGAATGGCTGCATGTTTTGATATGTTCTTTCCGTATTCTTTAGATGACCTCCAATGCTAAAGAAAAAGCGCTGGGAAGACCGGTGACACCTCAGTCAACCCTGTGATTGTCATTACAGCCATTTATTTACTCTCATCAGAAGCGCTCTAGAAATGTTTTTAAATTCATTTAGTTGAATTATTGATTAATGGAATGCTTTTGCAATTGTACCAAGTTATCACTAATTTACTAATCACCAAATGTAATAACTCATATTATGACGATCAAGTGCAGCTAGTACTAAAAAGTACCTATGTTCATAATATAGTCAAAGACTCATTGCCATCTCTACTAGGCTTCATCAAACCGTATGCTTGATTTCTTTAGGCTGAATGAAGGCCTTTCTGATTATCTATTGTACTGTAACCTTAAATACACTGTCATTTGTTTCTTTTCCTCCACTGACCATTGTACAAAGAGTGTACAAGAAGGTGTCTAGTTTAATCATGCTGAAAAAAGTAACAATCATATTCTGGAAATATTTTCTTGTGGAACTCATTGCTACAAGATATCAACTCAAGAGCCTATAAGGCTTAGAAACTGACTGAATGCAAACTCTCAGAATTACATTAGGGTTAAAAGAATATAAACCCTTGTGCCTCAAGATAGATAGATAGTTTTTAACTCATGCAGATTGGGGAGAAATTTCCATTTGGGCACATAATTTCAGAGCTACAAACTTCTGTACTTTTTCAGCCTTCTGAAAAAATAACCACCACGTCACAGTGAGATTCTGGAGTAGCTGGCTCAGTGGCTAAAAACAATATAGCAAGTTTTACGCTCACCTGCAGCCTCAAACACTACATTGTTGAAGAATTTCATGAATTGGTGTTTCTAGTTCAGAGTATTGTCAGTAGTTGTGGTTGTGTCATGTATGTCTTGTTGCGTATGGCCTCCAAAAGACTTTATAAATAAGTTCATGAGAGTAAACAGCATGGTTCTGGTGGTTTTTTTTGTCTGAAGACTTTATCTAACCCTAGACTATCAGTTCTGTCATAATATTTGCTCTTTGGACACTGGTAGTCATTCTCATTCAGAGATTCATTCTGTTCCTCTCCAACTCATTACTATTTGATTTAGCTCAAATGATGGCAAATATTCATTTGTCCAGTGGAAAGTTACTCTTCAGCTCCAGCTCGTTTTTGTGATCTATTTGGCTGTGATCTTAGCTTCTTTAGGGCGTTTTTTTTATGAGATTTCTAACTGTCATCAATCAGCCTCTAGTTTCCCCCAAAACACTCTGTTAGTGCATATTGGGTTAGGCTGCCCATTTTTGCAAATGAAATTTATATGCAGAAAGCAACATATCCCTATGTAGTCTCCCTTAAATTAGCAAAAAGTATCTGTAAAGCTTGTGAGCAGACCTGATCACTAATGTGGGCGCATTCAAGAACATCCAATATATCTAGATTTCAAGGTGAAGAGAGTCTTATCAATGTCTCTTCTGGTTCTTGACCAGATGCAGAGTTCAGTTATTGAAGAAGGAGAAAGTGTTGCCCTCCGTATATAATGAGATGATGTCTATCCTGAAGCAGCGGAAGATACCATAGCCCAAGAAGGGAATTTTGTGCTGAATCCAGAGCAGGGGCCAATAAAGACTGCTTAGGTTAGCTTTTGGATGTGAATCTGTATGATACTGATGGGCCAGGATTGTCTGTGAATTCCAGTGCTACCTGGGTTAGGGCTACATTGAGGGGGCAGTGATATGTTGCCGAAGCCAACGTGAGCTAAAGGAAAAGTATTTTTAATGGTTAAGGCAAACCAAATTTCAATTTTGTGTAATGGAAAAATGCATTGATGAACAATCTCCTTTATGAAGTGAAAATGTAGCATTCCTATTTAGAACAAACTGTGACAAGTTTTATGACCTGAAGTTGTTGGGTGGGATGGTTCTGCTCATTCATTGTGTTGGTCAGGTTGAGGAGGTCTTAGATGGTATATGAGCAAGATAGCCTCTATCTCTAGACAGCAGAGTCCTGAGCCAACAGAAGGTCCTTCATGAGGACCAATAATAGTCTGCTTGAGAGGAAGTCAGCTGTTGTGGATGGTGGAGGGAGGGTAGATGCTGAGCTCAGTGAGCCAGGGCTGTTCAGCAAACGCTAAGTTGCTTTTTTCAAAGACTTTCCTCTTAGATTAAAAATCTAGCCAGCAAACTGCAGCACTTCTTTCTCAGAAAGGGTAGCAAAATGACAGCAACGCAGATTGTTTGGGTTGAAGGAGGAGTTTTTATCTGGAGGAAATGAGGATGAAGGGTATCTAAGCAGAGGTGTGGCAATGCAGTTGCTACCTTTTGCTCACCGGTTCTTTTCCTGCACTTCCTAATGGCGACTTCTTCTTCCGCTTGCTTTGTCCATTACATTGGTTTTATTTCTCTCTTTTCCTCATGGTCGTTTGTCCTTAGAGAAGATTAAAGCTTTAAAGGGTGAAAGAGTGCTCACAGAAAGTGTTCAGAAGTATTTGATATCATGGTATTTCCCCAAGTTACCCAACACAGTATGAAAAAAGTACTAGCATTTCTTAGTGTAGGCTGACAGCCAGCCAGTTCCTCTGGGAGTGATGTATCCCTCCCTTACAGTACCATGTTGTTTTCCAATGATAACATAAAATTATCCTAAAAGTTCTCTAAATTAAGTAGAGTTTTTAACAATGCAGAAATTACCTAGAGAAATCCCAGCTAGCCTAAAAAATAAATAGCTGAATGTATCAGCTGCAGACATCATATATCATGTAGTATGTGCTGCATCTGTATGTGTATTTTAAATACTTGCATACTATCAATAGGCTGTAGCCAAAGCAGATGCATTGCTGGACATCATGTATTGAGACTTTAATTAGTATTTCCTCTAAATGTACCAGGGAGTTGTCTCACTCAACCTATATATACTGTTTTGAAAAAGTAAACTCAAGTCTTGCAGATACATCTATAAATGAATATATTTTACTCTTTGGAATTTCTGACTGTCATGCTAAGGGATAGTCAAAGGTGGCTTGCTTACAGGATTACCAGAATCTGTGGACATATCTAAAAGGGAAACATATCAAATAATGTATTAAATGTCAAGTGCAATAGTGACATAGCGCTTTTAAACAGTTTTTTAGACATAAATACACTAGATGTTCCCTCTTATTTATGCAGAATATGTTTCAAAAAGCAACCTGGTTCTTTATGTAGAAATGTAGATCTCTGTCTACAGTGTACGGTGTGGGACAGTACTGCTTTCTGTTTCAGATGTTGCTGGTCTTTGTTATGAGCATCTGCTAAAATGTTCAAGCCAGCTTTGAAATGTTTACCGAAATGTTTCTGCAATTTTAAGCTTATTACACCCAAATTCCTAATACTTTACAAGTATTGATACCACTTGAAACCCGGCAGGTGTCAGTTTATAAATCAGTATCATGTCTGCCTATCGCAATTAGACATTAGTTCCTGATGTTCCTTCCACGAGGGACGTGCAAATTACATCAGAGGATGTTCTGACGTTCCTAACAAAACGTTCTGATTTTCTGTAGGAAATGCCATTCGGCCCATAGCCCTCCGTGCAGTGTCTGCTATAGCCCGTGCACTTCCAGGATTTCCCATCTTGGCAACTGGAGGAATCGATTCTGCTGAAAGTGGGCTCCAGTTTCTGCACAGCGGTGCTTCTGTTTTGCAGGTACTTTTTTTTTTCTGTAAAGCATGAAATTTAAAATGAGTGTAATTAAAAATCACAAGCTTAACACAGAGTTAAGTTTGAGATTCCCAGTCTGCTTCCTTTATTCTCAGTTTTTGCCTTCTGCAAAGATCCTGTCAAGGGGAGGGGAACTCCAAAGGGCACTACTTTGGTCCCACTGGGAATCAATTTAAGGTAACTCTTCTTCATCCAGGCATCTTATGTCACTTACGCATGTTTGCTGTAACAGAAGGTACAGAGCTATAGATAAGGTGTTGGCATTGCAGCCCACTGCTTTGGAGTGAGCCGTTGGACAGTATGCAATAATTGACACTGTTTATCTTACCTGATGGGGTGTTTTGAGGCTCTGGTCAGATGGGAATGGTGAGTTAGCCCCTGTCATGAAAGGGAGCCTTGGTGGTCTGTTATTGTGGACATCAGCCAATTGGCTGGAAATCAGCCCTTACCTGTTGCAGTTGAGATGTCAGAGCATCGTTGTGTGTGCCGTATATGTTGGACTGGTTAATAAAGAGCAGGTGGTAGTTATACTGTTCCATTATATGTTGTTACCTTCTGGCAGATATGAGTCCCCTTTGTGTGGAGTTCCCAGCGTAGACAACAGCCGCTGTGGATCTCTTGGATATCGGCTTTGTGTCACTCTGCAGTGACGCAACTGGGGTGATTTAATTCCTGCAATTCACTTTGACATTAAAAATTAGATTCAGCCTGACCATCCTGAGTGCACATCTATGATGACTGCTGAGATTAGTTACTTGTTTGCTCTGTTGCAAAAAATAAAATCTAGGCCAACTTAATGTTTAGTTTGGTTTGTTTTTCTATGCGCATGGAAATTAGCATCTGTGGGAAGTGAAGTAGAAGGCTTTTGTAGGCTTACTATGTTCATTAGCTTTATTAATACCATTTCCTGTTTTTTTAGTTTATATTAGAATGCTTCAAACTCTTCCTTCCCATGAATAGACAAAAGGTCTATTTTTCTTATGTAATGATCTGAAGTTTCTTCCGTGTAAATGCTCAGTAATGGTACAAATTACAGAACAGCATTTGTCTACAAAAAATCAGGATTGACAAGGGAATGTTTTTAGAGCTGTACATGCATTTCATTTGTTACTGCTAATAGAGCTGCGGTTTCGATGGCTTCATCAGCAACCAAGTTATGTGACCTCAGCTACACATAGTGGAATGATTCTGTGTTCTATATGTACTACATCTGGTTTTGGATGGCTAAAAATTAAGATTTTTTGATGTCATTTATGCCCTTGTCATTTATATAGACTCTGTACATGTTTATATTTTATTGCTTCTTCTCTTCCGTGTTGGTTTGCCCCAAAAGTAATGGAAAATTCTGAAACATTTTAATACAGCCTTCCCAATCAGTGCTCAAGAAACTAATATTGGATTTACAAAACTTTTTTAATTTTTATTTTCTTTTCACTAATAATTAAGTTCTCTGGAACTGGCTTCCAGGAGTAACTTGAATCTCTACTGGTCTTGGCTTGGGTCTGTACTGCTCTTCTGCCGTTTAGAGCCACGTAAGACTTAACTCTTTCCAACAAAATTTTCTTAGAGATGGTGAGAAACTTCTGTCCTGCACCTCAGGCTTCACCAGTTCAACTTAAATCAGCTCTAGAACTGATGTAAACCTCTTCTGTTTCAAACCTATCCTCAGTTTGAGTGGTTTATTTCTGTTTCATTAAAATAGGGAAGTCATTTATACTGATGTGAGATAAGTGGATTCTAAAACTGGTGTGCAGGCATGGATCTGAACTACTTTAATTACATTTATTTAAAAATAAACCTTTAATAAAGTCGATGCAAGATTATGAATAAATAATTCTCTCATCTCAGGAAAGGCAGATGGAAGGGAGGGTAAACAGGTAAATTCTATGGACAGTCTTATAAGGAATACTCTTGACCAAGACTACTCTGAAACTTTTGTTTGCTGCTCAGACTAGATATGTCGTGATAGCTAGAGCAAGGCAGCCTCATCTTCATAGGTTATCTTTGGAACCAGTTTCTCTCACAACTTTATGAAAGAGTTCTCTCACCTTATATCAATGCCCCATTTGTTTCTTCTTCAACAGTCAAAACCTCTGTAGTTTACTGTAACAGCTCTGACAGTTCACTCATGCTTTCTCAGTACTAAAATATACAGCAAGTTCAGAATTTGGAGATAACATTACATAAAATGATTTACTGAATGATTCAGTTTAGGAGGATTCAAGTATATTGTTAAGTCCCTGAGTTAAACAGGTGGAAGCTGGGACAGTATCAGGGGAATTTATGTATGCTTCCCCTAGTCTTGTCTTAAGTATCTGTTTTGGATACACTTGGAGATGGTGCTGAATGGACTTTTGAACTGACCCAGTACTGCCCGTCTTATGGTCTTACATCATGTTTCCAAACTATGAAGATGCCCTATGAGAGATTTACCCAGAGCCAGAGGGAATACAGCGAGGGTTCGGACAGGGCTGTAGCTCTGCACCTCAGCTGTTCTGAATAAGCAATAGTCATCTGCTTGCAGCTGAAAACCTAGAAGTCTTTACTGCCTCTACTGTCAGCACTCCATTATGCAGAATATTGCTTAGATGTTTTCTTTTTAGCAGTATTTTAATCAGTAGGAAATGTCAGTTCATCCAGCATTTAAACACATTCTATCTGATAATGCTAAGCAGCACAGATTGTATTGATCCATCTGCGAAGCCTAGTTAGAGAGCCTAGGAGAGCAACACTTGTGTGGTCATTATACTTCCCTTTGTTTTTCCTAGACAAGAGTCCTGTATCTTCTCTGCTGCAAGAGGATGATGTTGATGAGCTAAGAAAATCTGAAGGTTCTGTGTGTGTTGATTTAATTGCAAAGTGGCATATCTCTTAGAGAAGGAGGTTTATGAATAATAAATGTACCTCCATTAAAAGCAGGATCAGGTTTTCTGCTGCATCTATTTCACCAACTATCACTTCTCCATTATTTTTTTCCAATGGCTTTTATTTTTAAAATGGGGGGATTTATTTTTCATTGACAAAATCATTTTATGCAAAAATGCAAGTCTGGAATCATATTTTAATATATACCATAACCAACTCAAGTGATGTTAAGCCAGGTGTATTAGGGAATGTGCAAAGAATTTCAAATTTTGATGCGTTTAGTAACCTAGTGCCTTCTATCCCCTCCTTTAGAAGACGGAAGGCAACATTTTAGCCTCTTTACTGACAAAAAGCTCGTGCATAAAGAAGTTTTGCAGCAGGTGTAGAAAACTAGCTGGATCATTGTAGTCAGTAGTATCTGAAATTAAAATTTACAGCAGTTGAACAAAGCGTTGTTCCTCTTTCTGCACTTCTGAAGCAGTGGCAAAAAAATTTGCGTTTTAAATTTTTCATTAAAAATACTGGAACATTTCAATCTTTCTTCAACTCATTTCATAGCACTGTATTTTTTTGTAACACACCCAGATCCACCAATCCCTACTTAGCACAAGCATAAAATTAAAAAATAACAACTTCATCCATGGAGAGCCCAGTCCTGAACTCCTTGCATACGCAAAGCTCTAAGAGATGTCTAGCTACATCTTTTTGAGGTACAGTTCATTACTGTAGGTTTCCAGTGAGGCTGAAGTATTTTTTTCTTTTAAGTGAGGTTTTTTTAAAAGCTCCAACTTATCAAAATAAGATGTATATCGAATTTGTTGCATCTTTTGCATCATGAATGTGATTTACCGTGTCACATTGATGGTTTGTTAAATTTTTGCAAGGCTTTGAAGCAGACATACATTTTTCAAAGTCATCTCGCTGTAGGAAATTAAAAATGGAGACAATTATAGAAAATTCCAGTGGAAAGAGAAAATGCATTATGGAAAAAGCAATAAAAGCACAAAAATATTAAAGTAAAAATCACTTCACAGTAGCCTGAATGATTCAATTGTAGATCAATATTGTGTAGTTAATGCATTAGCAGTAGAGCATTAATTTGCAATTACCGCAGGTGATCTGATCCTCTGTGTTCTGTCCATTGACATAAATGACCTTTTGTTGAAAAAGATTCTGCAGTTGTTATTTTTAGCAGACGTAACAAAAAAAAAAAAAAAGGTAGCACGAAGGAGTACTTTCTGAAGTATACATTTTCCATGGAGGAGTCTCTTAACTTTATTCTCTGGCCTGCAATAGTTTTGTTAATCTTTAATATTAGTCATTAACTTGAAAAGAATATGGGCTGCTTTCACACAGATTTGTATCCTTACCAAACATGGAGGCCACGCAGGTCTCTTGCTGCTACAGCGTGGATGTCTGTAAGGCTCTCTGCAGAGTAAGATTGTTAAAATTGACCCATAATACTCCTTTTGCTGGTCCACCTCCCTGAGAACTGAACTATAGCTTTGCCGTGAGCCCTGTCGCAGGCTCCCTGTGCCATGAAGTGAGAGCAGGACCAAAGGAAGGCCGGACCGACTGCTGCGACGCCAACACGGAGCAGCACCAGCACGGGCAGCATAACGCTGCCGTTGTCCCAGTACCAGCAGGTGTGCTCGCTGCACCAGGAGGGCCCACGTGCATCCCTGCACAGGCTCTGCACGTCTCAGCCTGGCAGCTATCTTGGGCCTCTCGGTACCCTGCTCCACTGCACTGCGGTCGCCGTCCTTCCTGGTCACAGTCCAGTCCTAGGTTTCCCATCACTCTGGGGAAGGAGGAAGGCAACAGGACCAATCCTACCTGTGCTGCCTTACATTAATAGGCACGCTCAAATCAACTTTGTCTTTTCCTTCACCCACATACTTTTCCCACTTGCACCAGACGTGATTTAGTACCTTGCAGTCCTTTTCCTGCAGGCGCTGCTCATCACGTTGTCATGTTCAGCTCAAATATGCGTGCTGCCCTCTTAGCTCGCTCTAATAGCACTGCCTCTCTCAGGCAGGGAATGCAACGGGAGGGCATCCTGCCTCAGCCAGGTGCTGCTGCGGTGCTCTCGCTGCCCTGTGCCCTTCCCCATCCCCTATGCCAGGCCTGTGTGATACCTCAGGCGCTTGATGAAGAACAAAACTCATTCTGCAAGTATGCTTTCTCATGATAGAAAAGCAATAGGGAAGCAATCCGGCTTCTACAAGATACAATCTCCCTCCAACACAGAGCACAGTTGTTTTTATGAGACTACTTGTGCTTTTTGTAAGGTTTTCAAGGAGAGTTTTTGTTGGTTCCTCTTTGGAACCAGTGTCTCTGGAGATTCAGGACAGTTTGATTATTATTTTTTCTCCAGCAAGCTTTTTACTGAAGCGTTTAACTGAGGGATTTTTATAACAGCAGGAAGGCCCTTTGTGTGTGAGTAAACAAGCTTTTCCATCACAAAATAGTGGAAACTTGAACCATGAGAGGGGATTGTTACTGTATTTGTGCAAATGTAAAACCCTGTGAGGAACCCTTCTAAGTAGTATGAAATGCCCTGGATAGAAAATGAAGGTCAGGCTCTGAAAATATAATCACTGAAATGCTAGGGGAAAGCACTACCATTTCATAAATATTATGTCGCGTCTTAATGTTTAGACATCACCGTTTTCTCCACCCTAGTCTCAGCAACAACGTGAAGTAAATGTATGCTGTAATCATTTACTATATTTTTCCCCGTTTGAATTCTTTCCAATTTTCATTAAGGTCCCTGATGTAATTTCTCTGTATTTTTTATGGCTAGAGAATTGCAAAACAGAGAGCTGGTTCTCACTGCACTTAATTAGTGTTCTTTTAAGCCCATCTCAACGTCTGTTCAAGTCAGAGAAGACACTGATATTAAGTGAGGACTATCTGAGGCCAAAAGAATTCTTATCCAGGAATTAATGCATATGCTGTTTCATGGTATGCAGAGTATGAAAATAAAAGACATTGAAATCAAGGGAGTGATGTGGTGGTAAAGCGGGCCCTGTGTTTTAGAATTCCAGGTTAAGTTTATACAGAAGACTCTTGGAAGACTTGTACTTTGTTCTGTAATGAATAACAGTGATTTTGAATGCAAAGGAAGGGCTCAGTCTTTGCTTGGATCTAATTTCAGTTCTGTGCAAGGAGAATGATGTCAGGTAGCTGGAGGCAAGTGTTAACCACATGGTGAGATAGGTGTAGCAGAAGAAGCTGAGCTTCTCCTGCCTCGGCTGACAAACAGCTTACCCTTCACCTGCCCCTAGACAGTCCTTGCACTGGAGAGCTGGGTGAACAGAGGCTGTAAGCTTTGTTTTGGGTCAGCAGAAAGATTTCTTTTGGAGTATTCTTCACTGGCCATTGAGCTGGGAACAGCATGAATTTTCTGTCATGGGCTATTGCTTAGAGGATGGAAGCACAAAACCTTCCTGTACAGAGCTGTTCATGATACAGAGAAGTTAAGATGTTGGAGCTAATTCTTCTCTCACCTCTTAAATCGGTGCAAACAAAGAATAGCTTGCTGGATGTGATGGAAAGCCACTAAAATGATGCGAGTGAGATGAGATTCAAGGACTGGCTCTTTACATCTGCCAGCAGTTTTAAGAAAAGAAAATACCGTGGAAGGCAAAACCACTTTTTAGATGCAAGTCATTTGATTCAGATAGACTATAGTTTCAGATAGAAAAAGTGCTTTCTAGCTTGTTTTCCTCAAGAAACCTTGTGTGTTTGTATGTCCTTCTCAATATCCTCGGTTACATGTGAGCTTTGTGGCCATTTTCATTGCCATTTGTCAGAAGAATGAAGGTGTTTTGCTCTAATAAGTTCTGAGAAAACCAAAAAGCCGGGCAGAGGAGAGAACTTCCTTGCCTTCCTTCAGTGTAGCAGGGAACGCACTATGAGCTCAACTTTATTAGACCTCTGAGAATCCATTTGGGAAAGCCCCATTAGGAAGGTATCAGCCGCAGGAAAGGCTTTAATTGGCAGTCACACCTTATTAGACGTCAGAGAACCCAACTGCAAGACGCAGACCTGCTGGAAGTCGGGTATCATTAGCTCCAGTGCTCACAGAACTGCATGCTTAAAAAAGTCTTCAGTGAATGTAGCATTGAATGGAATGGCCCTTCTCTGCAAAGTTGAGATTTACAGTATATAGAGAAACAAAAGAGAAATCAAAGACCTGTTTGAACATGCCAAAATAAAATGAAAAGAAAAATGAGTGTGAAGGAAGAGAGTATGGACAGAGATACTTAAGAGATCATTTCTAATAAACTGTCCATCATTTTCCGCTTTTTTCTTAGCTCCATGCTAATCAGAGACGCTCAACCTGTTTCCAACTCACTACTATCTTTACTAGTAAAAAAAAGTCATTAGAGGACTGCCACACCCGCTCTGTTACAGAGTTCCTTGAGATGGAAGTGGCTAATTGCTGGTAACAATTTTCTGTGAGAGTTCCTTTCAGTGGAAATCTGAATTTGACAAACAAAAGAATTCTAGACATCTTTGTGTTTATTGCTGGATAAAAATATCAGGTTATAACAGGGTACTGATTTTTAATTTTATTATCTTGTCATTTTTAATGAAAAGCTACTGTATTCAAGTCAACACTTTTTAAAACGGCAGACTAAACTCTGGGCTAATGCCTTTTATTTTGTGCAGTTTTGCAGTAGTTTTACGCTGTTATTTGGAACTGCTTAAGGGATTTATCTATTAGCTTTCCTTTCTTTCTGCTCATTTCACTAGCTTGAAAATGAAATTTGCGTAGATAGGATTGTTGTTTCATAAATTTGTAAGAATGAATTCAAGCTCCTTCCATAACAATTGCTATTTGTCATTCTTATAATGGATTCTCATGCAAAGTCGGTTTAACTACCACGGAATGGTAATAATTATTTAATAACAATTAGGTCTCAATTGAGCTTCAGATCAAATGCTGCCCTGTACCAGGCAATCCTAGTTATTGCAGGCGACTTCTTCTCTACCTTTATAGCTGTGCATACTGAGTCTGCTTCTCTTTCCCTTTCTGGCCAGGTCTCTAACCCTTCTTCGCCAGGTCTGGTGGCACAAGGAGTTTAAGTGTTGAGGAGATGTGAAGAATAGTTGCTTTGGCAACACTCTCTCCTCTTTCACCTTGCAAGGGTCCACAGTACTGCCTCTCTCTCTGAAATCCAGTACTACTATTGCTATTTTTAATGTGGATTTGCAGTACTCATAGGAGCCCACTATCCTATGTGAACAAGTGGAGAGCTGTCCTCCCTGGAGATAAAACCACCTGATGTGTATTCACATCAAATGAGCTGTGTTTAATAGTTTAACAAAATAAAAACAACGTGGAGATGACTTTTTAAAAGAGGCTCAGTTAAGCATTGAAGAAGTTGCGGACAAGTTGTTTTACTCAGCTCAGGCTGCGTTCAGACACAAGGACAGCTTGTCATAGACAGTTTCCCCTCTGTACTAACGTGTAGGTGACTGGAAATTGAAGCTGAAAATGTACCCAACTCCTTGTTGGATGTTGAAAATGTAACTAGAAGGAGGGATGAACGCAGTGGAAAAATGCTGAGTTTCTTTTTGCGTTACTGGCATCCCAAATAACTACTCATGGGATTTTCTCTATTATATTTGAAATTCTAATTGTTTTAACTACAGATGACTTGTTTTCCTAAAAGGGAAAATGTAAAACATTCAGGATTACAAAGCTCTGCTGTCAGAGAAGTTTTCTTGGGAACATCATCAGTCCTACAAAGAAAATATGCATGTAAAAAATTTTCCATTTTGTGTCATAGCAACTCCATTGATCTTTCAGTCACAGGATGTAGCTAGCAGTGAAAAGAAGAGAGGGAGAGAAGGAAATGGAAGATATTGTTCACTTAGAAGGCTTGGTCCTGGGGCCCAACCAGACGTAGACATATGCTTCTGTGCAGCTGAAGTTGGATCCTGTGCTGGGCTAATTGGAGTTTGACTAAATGGCCAGGTGACCGTTCTGCCAGTTTTCCCAGTGGTAGAAAAATCTTTTTTTCTGCACTGAAAGGAGTCGTCGATCTGGGAACATGAACCCTGATACCTTTTGAAGTGTTTTTCCTTCTACAACATGAGCCCCCTGACACAGCATGATCTGTCTGGTGAGAGGTCCTTTTATCCATGCAATTTGAATGAAAGAGACAAACAGGGAAACCATTTTTCTGAAGCTTGCAGTACATTTAAAAATGGGCTTAACTTTCCTCAATATCTGACTTATGTCACTGTTTTCTTCCTGGTATTTATTATTTGGACAGAGATAGGTAAAACAGTCCCCAGGGAAATGTGGAAGTGGGTTTTTATCTCAGATACGAAGGACTCAGAGGGTCAGAACTATTTTATTCTCATGAATCTCACTCTTCAATGGACACAGCAGCTGCTGCACAAATTTGTACAGGCAAGATGATAAAGGATGAAAGTAATTTTAGCTGAAATAAAATGTGAGAGTACTAAAGGGAAAGACTCACAAGGATGAGGGGTTAATCATTGCAGGACTGAACTGAGGTTTCAAAATGGAAAAATTGCTTTTCTGTTTGATTTTGAGAGTTTTCAGCTTTCAGAATTCTGGTCGCAGGAGGATGTCCCTCAGTGGACAGTACTCATTAGAGTTTGCTGGAAACTTTTTCTGAGGAAACTATTTTTCGTTGACAAGTTGCATTTCATCAGAATAGATCTGGGTTCAAGTTCCTGCTGTGCCTGATTCAAAGTGTTCTGGGGTGAAAAACTCTGATGCTTTAACCTGGATCTCTTATGCATTAATGACCTTGCATATTACCAAAATATGTGTTCGCCTGTGGTATAAGAGGCCACAGGAAAGCTGCATAGAGAGAAGTCAATGAGCAGGAGATAGTTATTCTGTCATAGGAAAGTTTAAGAATGAAAAAAGTTTTTCAGGTTAAATTGATAATCGAAAGTCTGAAAAAGTGTGGAATTAACATTTTTAAAGAAAAATATTATTTGGATGAGTCAAAATTTTGTTTCAGTCATTTTGAAACATATTTTATCATTGACCTTTTCATTCCAATTAACTTAGACAGCAGATCAGACATTTTCAGGTTAAATGGAGCTGTTGCATTCCGTGTTGTCAGACAGCATATATTGGCAATTTTGAACCGTTTTCCACGCATTTTTCAGAACTTTTTTTTTTTTTTCTGAAAAGCATGCTTTCCTAGAACCGCTCTTGGTTCTGAAAAATACGCATTTTAAAAGATGGGAAAACTGGCCAACTCTAGCCAAGAGAGAATGGAGTTCCTGTTGTTTAATCATGTATTTTGTTTCTTTGCGATTAAGAATATGATTGATTCCTGTATGGAGCTGTATGATTTTCAATCAAAATCTTAAAAACACTATTAACTTCTGACTAATTTTTTGTATTACTATATGACTTCCAACATCAAGTCACCAGGTCTGAGCATTGACACCAGCAGATAATTGCATCCTATGCATCAATTGCAGACAAAAGCAGCATTGATAAGCTGTTGATACCTGGTTTAGACCTGTCTTTGGAGGACTTGGAGGGCACAGGTCATGGAAATGAGTCCAGTAAAACTACATCAGCATGGTAGAGCTACTGATGCTATGCTAGCAGCTGCAGAACAGTTGAGAAATCTGAAGGATTTCATTTTCCACAGCAGTAGTTGTAAGAGAAGTGAGACCTTTGGGTGTTAATAAATAAAAGGAAATATGAAGTGATATTCAACATATATTTGAAGATAGTTGGAGAGCCTGTACATGTGATTGGACTATTTACACAGGGAGGGGTAAGCTCATCTGCTTTCAGAGATATCTTTTATTTTATAGATATATAGTACAGTGATACAATTTGCTGTAGATGGCTGATTATGAAGCTGTTTCCCTCACTCCACAATGCTCAAGGCATGTGCAATCATGCTTGTTTTCTTCGGAAAGATGATCACGATCAGCACATTTATCGGTGTGTGTGCGCACCTATTGCATAAACGTCCACTTTGCAGTTCCAAGAACTGAAAGAATGCTTTAGTGAGATAAGGACACGTAGCCGTTCCTCTGGGGGTGGTTGACAGAAAAAAAACAATTACTTCAGGGAGCCTTCACAAATTTTGTGATTTCTTGTGTATCTCCCCTCTCAAAGACGTGGGATACAATATTGCATCATCCAGGGCCCCTTGATCAGCACTAGTTTCCCACTCCCAAACACCCAATTTAGTAATTTAGATCAAAGATGCACTAATTGGAGGAAAAGAACTTAGGGAATGAAGAATCGAGGTCTCTCTCTCACTCCCAAAAAATCCGATACTTCAGGATCTCTATCCCAGCTAGGGTAGCTGCCACCACGGCGCTAGGGAGGCTTTCCACTGCAGCATGTGTCAGCAAGCTGCTGTGGCCTCAGCACAAGCTGTGTCAGCTCCTTTTGCTGTCCGACTACTGCCTCCGCCTTTCTTTCCTGTGCTCCCTGCCTCAAAACTCTCTAAATGACAGCTCGGCTTTGCTGAGCACCATGTCAGTGTTATGTTGTCTCATTCCTGAGAGGATCAGAGCTTAGCACGGGAGCTTGTCTTTCATAGCTGGAGATCTCCTTTTCCTTTTACCTCATTTTGAGCTCTGTTACTCAATGACATTAGCCTATACTTTTCATTAGCATGGTACTTTACCTCATGCTTGTCTGATGAATTCTCTTGAGGCATAACAAAGTAACAGAAATATTCAATTACTAACAGCTATGTGACGTCTGGCCATCCAGTCATTTTTCTGTAGCTTTCTTAAGAGTGCATGCGAATGGTTGCCTACCATGCAGAGCCTGGAGCTGTTAGCATCTCTGAATTTTTTTTCTCCATGTAGCCCCTTAAGAGTCACCGGTAAGCTTGCAGATCATTAGCACTTCAAGTCTAGGGCTCAGTAACGACGATCATGCCTTTTTCTCACAGTTTAGATATTTCATAAAAGTAATACTTGAGTCCTTCAGATTGCTTCCTGAAAGCCATACTGGACTCTGGACAAAGAGTAGTTCGTTAGTTCGTGTATATTAGTTCAATTCTAAGGTTTTAAAAAGGCTATCAGCCATCATCCAAATCAGTCCTGCATCTTGATCCAGTATCTGAAGCCTTGTTAAGTAACATCCCATCTGCTAACCTGTATCACCAGAGCCATTTAAGAAGCTAATGTGAATAAATCAAGTCATTCCATCTGTACTGTATCAATATTTGAGAAGCTTTTTTTTAGTTATGAATTTATCCTTTAAAACAAAGAATATCCATTTTTTTCCAGAGAGTGCACCATATTGTCTGATAATCCGCCTCCCCTAACATTCTTAATCCTACATCCTTCCAGCAAAAGTAATAATTGCTGATAGAAAGGGATAATTTAGGCTATGTATTTAATGTACCGATAAATCAATGCTTAGCGAGGCATGAGTAGGAGGAACCATCGTTACATAGGCAGCCTTTCCATGAACATCAGTATCCTGAAGATTGCAATTACAGCAACCACTGTCAGAGATTTTACTTGTGTGCTTGCTCTCGCGCTTCCACAGCACTTCGACGTTATTATGAGTACTAAGTCAGGCCATCAATGCTGTGTGTACTGCTTTTTACTTTGTAGATCTGGGCGCATCTAAATCATTGCATAGTGGCTAGAAAGCATACTTTTTCATGTCCATGAACAATGGCTATGCAGCATGCAGATTGCACTGCCTAGAAAGTTCTCCCTATAGTTGAGGCAATTTTTTGCTAGTTGCTACTGAGAATAAATTTTAAAAGTTGTATGTATGTCTCACCCAGATTAAAATCACACTTTTACCCACAACAATAAAACCAGTTTTCTTAAGGCTGTCAATTTATATGTATACGCGCTTAGGCACGAGTAGCACCCTTCATGAAGCATCTTGCATTCCTTTATGATTTCAGTCTTTCTTCACCATGATCTTAGTCAATAGACACTAATCAAAAAAAGCAGCAACTTCAACTACACATTGAAAAACAGCCTAGAGTCATTCATAAACATCTCTCTAAGAGAAAGGTGGATTTATGTCTTTAACAGTTGTCAGGAATAATTTTTAATAAAAAAGAAAAGCTTGTGTAAAATGATGGTAAGTAATGTTAAAATTGAATGCATATATAATATCAAATCAAAACAGCTAAATAATTCCTTTGCTTGCCACTTGGGCGTATCAGTAAAATATTCAAAGGAAGTCAGCCATATTAATGTAAAAGCAAAACTATTAATCCATTGTAAAACTGCTCACAGGTGTCTCAGAGGGATAGTAGTTGTTTATGCCCTTGCTATAGTAAGAATATTAGAAAGTGTAGAAGTCAAAGGCTGATTTCCTAATAGGATGGCCTTTTGAGAGCTATTTTATTTAGAGATCCTATGCAGTTTAGAACTAAAGCTGAAATAAGTCTCTGTCTTTTGGGGGAAGCAAGATGGCATTCTGCTAAATGCTAGAATTTTATCATTTGAAGGAAAAAAAAAAGCAAAAAGAAAGCAGCCAGCGAGACCTAAGAATATAAAAGCATTTGAAATCTCAGAAGGAGTTTAAATCAATGCACTGCCACAGTTACAGCACAGATGAAAGAGCCTGCTGTCTCAATTGCCAGGAAACTACTTAGAAACTCTCACTTTGATTTTTTTTTTTTTTTGGTAGTCCGTTACATTACCGCTAAATGCAATATATGGGGACATCACTGCTTTGATGTTGTACAGCTACAGCAAATGGAAACTAATACGGTAGAACAGTCAAGCTATGTGGCTTGCGTTTGTATATACAAATATATACCCATCAATCTTCTTACTTCCAGGCTGCGTATCTCTACCACCCATCTGCCTCCGTACTGTTACTTCTGTTTTCATAAAATTGACAATTATTTTACACCCATATTATTTTACATTCTGAAGAGAGAAATACATATATTTTGGAGGGGAATGAAAAATGAATTTTTCTCTAAGCTATTGTATCTTAGACTAACTACCATGAACTCATTGTTGGCACAGAGTTTCAATAGTGATTTGCGACAACTGAGAGCAGGAGCACAACTGCTGCCAGGCACTGCAGCATTCTCCTTCTCATAGATCTAATTACACCAAGAATACTTGAAAAGCAACATGTTACAAAACATAGCAGGCTAGATTCTTTGACCTACTCCAGCCGTTAGCATTGTACTAGCAGTATATATGATTACAGACAACTGTCTCTTGCTTGTTGAACGTGGTGTAGAGAAGAACCAGTAGGAACACGTCTAGATCTGCTTCACCTGAAGTCCTTCCTGATGAGGAAATAGGAGGAGTGCAGGTGGGGGCTGAAGTCCATTGTTGGCACCATCTTCTCTATCCTCATCTTTCCAGCAGGGATTTTACAATACAATCTTGAATCTATCATGTGGAGAAGGTAAAAACTGAGGGCCCAGGGGTAAGAGAGAGGGGATAAAGTAGAGACTGAAGGAGAATGCATGTTTTCTTCTTTCTAGCATCTCAGATTTTGTTTACTCCTCTGCAAAATCCCCCAAGAAGAATAAGCAGAGACAACGCTGAGTTGGAGTTAGTGAGTTGGAGTTAGTTAGTTAGTTGGAGGCTTAGTGAGTGATCTAGTTCATTGGAAATGCCTCAGACACCTTGTCCGGGGCTGTGCATGAACAGCACAGGTCTCCCATGCAAGATATGCCAGAGTTGGGGCAGGCACCGCAGCCATTTCTGTAGAGAGCAAACCAAAACTATAATAATGCAATGTGTGAATATTTCTGCTGTTACTCCTGGAAACCTAGAGTATGGGCAAAACTCTGAAGTTCTTACACAGGCAGAGCTCTCAGTGACTGGTGTGGGAGATTTGTCTCGGTAAAGAATTCAGAAATTGGCATGATTGTTGTGTAATGATTTTGCTAAAAGCAAAGGCATTTATGGTATCTTATAACTGACATGGCAATACATCTCACTCACAACTTTTCTCTTCAAAAAATGTTAATTAAAAAGCTTCAAGTGGATGTGAATGATTAAAAACATTAATGTAACCTGTAAAAGTTCTTTTTATACATACTAATGTGCTAACAATTTACTTAAGTTCCTCAAGTGAGATTTGCAGTGGCTCTAGATCCTTTGACAAAGCTAGGCTGAGTATTTATGCCTATTTAGCAACAGAGCAGACAGGTCAATTCTTATGCAAGATAGCAGCAGGGACTTGTGAGTGGTGCTTCTCCCATCGTTGCATTTTGCAGAGTAGTTTTACTTAGAGCCTTAGCCTGTGATCCATTTCATGTCCCCATACCCCAGTGAGCTCATATGGTGTATGTCTGATTTACCAGCAGCAAAGCAGGCGCTATATCTTTAAGGATCTCAGGTGTGTCCGTATACATTAAAATTGTAACCTACAATTAAAACTTATACTGAACAGTTTTATATCTCGGAATATTAAGAGCGCAAAATTGTTGGTCGTATATAGTGTGCTTGCCTGTTTGTCTCTCTTGGGATGTGAGGGCAGTTGCAGAAGTGGAGCAAGGAATCTGGATCTGGTGGAAAAGGGGGAGGTCAGGTGTTAAAAATGAAATTGTAGCAGTTATACTGCCAAGGCAGTAGCATAGTCAGGCAGTGCAGTATAGTCAAGCTTGGGCAATATTCTCTCCCTGTATAGAAGTATAATGTGGAGAATGTTAACTTTGTAAACAGGAAAAAAATAGAGTCATTCTCTTCCAGCCCAAATTCTAGTTCAGAACTAGACACAGATTGAAACATGGCGGACAATTGACAACTTCATTCTCATCGTGACTTCACTGCATGTCCCATAGATTGCTTGCAGGGCCTGTTTCTCATCTTCCAGTGAAGGAAAAGCTACTTTCTACTTAAATGTTTCAGGTGAAAGCTTGGGTCAGTGCACTGTTGAGTGTTAATTCACTAATGTAATCGATTTACCTAGATTATGTAAGACCCAGGGATATTAAACAGGCGCCATCTCTTGACATGTGAAGTCCCAGCACCACTGCTTGCCAGAAGTGCCGATATATCAAATGAGGGACTGCTCTGCACTTGCTCTCTTTCTTACACTCTTTCACAAGCAGCTTCTTTTGGCCACAGACTTCTGATCTGGTCCAATATGACCAATCATATATTCTCAGTTAGGAATTATATTTGTGTTTAAACTTTTGTTTTGGCATCTGCAGGGAGCAGATTTCACTGTGTTTGGTCCGTTAAAGCATGATGCTGAGGAAGGGAGCTGAGGTTTGTGCTGCTTCTCCAGTGGGTACACAAGGCAGCGACAACAGCTGTTAAAGTAGCTCCCTGCTGACATTTATCTTCTGCTGAGGTGCTTTAATAAGACATTAAAGGTGAGGTGGTAGCAATCAAAAGGTGATTTGATTTTAAATCTTACTACATCTGGACTGTTCTTCCCCTCACACCTGTAAAATAAGATACCAACAGAGGACAGTATTCAACATGCAGCTTTGTAAGGGGTGGAAAGCATGTCTGTTCCCAGGGGAGCTGGCAGGAGTGAAGCAGGGAGGGCATTAATGATACGTGATGACATGTTGGTTCAGTTCTCCTGTGATTTTTCCAGAAGTGTGAGTTTGAATCTCACCTGGTCTATTGCCCTGCCACTTCTCTTCTGCTGAAAAGGGAGCACGATGTCATTTAAACTGGTGATTTACAGGCAGCCAGCTATGATGCTAAAAACCTCCATCTGTGGTGTAGGAATTGTCATGGCTGATGGGACACAAGGACCTTTTATCTTGACTTTGTTCGGCCCCTTCTAAAAGGCAGCAAAGCCTGTTACATTGATTTGTGGAAGATATTGTAAAGCTAAAACCCAAATGTGGCCATCTGACATGTGCAAGATAAGAAGTTTTTAAGTTCAGTGTGCTTTCAAATTTGCCAGAAATATGGCAGAACTATTTTTGTGGGTTTCTGTGTATTACAGTTTGAATCCCCTATGTTCTAAGACAGACCCATGAAAACAAACACTTGATTTACTCACAGTGAAATTATTGAAAGTTGTGCTTATAGGTAATTATCTGCAACGTTGGGTGTCATAGTCATAAGGCTCTTACAGAAGAGGAGAACCACCTTAAACCACTTGCTAATTCTGTTTCTAAGTTTTTCCATTTCAGATGGTATTTTTCTTAATGTTTTTCTTTAGTGCTGAGATTTACATTCTTCTTACAAAAATGCATTTTGCCTTCAGTTGTGGAACCTACTTGAGTTCCTGGGGAAGCCAAGGAGTGAAATGCAGGCAGAGCTGGGACTTGATCCCTGTGAGTCTTAGTGTGATATCATCTTCTGCACATTTTTTTATTATTGCAGTTCATAACACTGCACCGTAAGATGAAAAACAGTAAAAGCCTCTTTATTTATAAGGTTATTACAGGTATCCTCCAGTGTATCTCATGTGTATACATCCTGTCAAAATATTTCAAGAATTTGACAACAGTGCCTGAACTTGTTTCAAGTGACATGACATGGCTTTTCACTGTATTTTTTTACCTTTTTTTTTTAAGAATAGTTAATAAAAGTGTTACCTATGCACGCAAAAAAATATAGAATCCCTTTGTGAACAAACAGGTTTAAATAAGCATCAGTTGAGTTTTGCAGTTAAATAACCTGTAGAGGAAATTGTTATGATGTTCTCTATAATTGCTCTGGAAAAAAAAAAAAAGTCTTGAAGTCTATGGAAAGCATAACAGACCTAATTAATGCCCACACTGCTTCTCCAGAGAAACCGATTTTGCGTTATGTAAATGTGCTGCATAGAAAATGTTCTTGTATGTATTTCATAGTTAGTCCTTAGTTTTCCTTTGTATAGCTGTAGTGTATGGTATTTTACAAAGTAAAGTGTAAAGTTTTCTTTAAAATTGCGACTTGTATTATCATTTCTGAAATGTAAAAAACAATTATATATTTCCTGGATTTTTTAAAGTGCTGATATCAGTTATGATTTATGAGTTATATTTTCATGTCCAAGGAGGGTGTATGTGTTTGTGCACATTCACATATTTATGTTCTGAAATAGATGACTTTCATTCTTGTGTTCATAATGTGTGTACATAAATGTAGGTGTTATAAGGAGCATTCCTGTTTTTAGAATAAAAGCTGTATCAGAAGCTGAAAACACTGACACATCTGGAGTTTCAGAGCGTTTCTAGGGACTGACAATGCATGATACTCACCGAACCCTCCACCCAGTTACTGGTGGATGCTTAGAGGTTACCTAATGAGCAAGTGTTCAGGAAAGAGTGAGGGATTATTTGTTCACGTGTTGCCAGTTTGGCTGGGGATCTGTGTGGGTTTAAATTCAGGTTGATGTCCACAAGGGTGGTCTAGCAAAATCAGTATTAGTGGCTAGGACAGTCTCTGCTGTCAGTAGTTCTATGCCTACATGGTAAGCTCTGCAAAGCAGGGATCATTGCTGTATGTGTTTATAAAGCTATACTGCTTTCTGCATTCATAAAGTACCTAAAACAAAGTGGCCTGGCCTCTTAATATCACTGAAAAACAGATGGCAGTTGCTAAGAGAGGATCATTCTGTTCTGTGCATGACAGTGCTCACCCATACAAAACGGTCAATTTAGTGGGTGCTGTTTGCTGAGACACTTTCATCAGAGCCAAACTCTTCTCAGTGGTATCCAGTGACAGGGCAGGAGACAATGGGCAAAACTTGAAATACAAGAAATCCCATTTAAAGCTAAGAAAAAAAAATTTTTTTTGTGTAAGGGTGAACACTGGAACAGGTTGCCTAGAGAGTTTGTGAAGTCTCCATCTTTGGAGATACTCAGAACCCAACTGGATATGATCCTGGGCAATCTGCTGTAGCTGACCCTGCTGGAGCAGGGGGGTTGGACGAGATGATCTCCAGAGGTCCCTTCCAACCTCAACTATTCTGTGATTTGCTTGACTGGGGCCTACCTGGATATACCAATGCCTCCCTAACAGAGCAGGCTTGGGAACACTAAGTGTCTGCATGAAGGCAATTGTCTGAGGATGCCTGGTGGTTTGCCAGCCTGCTAGTTATACTCGGCACCTGGCTCCTGGAAGGTACACAGTGATTTGTCACGCTTGAGGCTGAGGTTGCACGCTTTCTTTTGTATGGGCTTCAAGTCTGGTCTAAGGGCCATGATTAGGAAGCCTAGGCGTAACTGCTATTATTAAGTCCTTATTTTCCTGAACTACACTGGGTGCTATCATGACACAGGATCAAGCAGCCAATTAGCATCCTGAATTCTTGTAGTTCTTTCCTAATAAAGTTGCAGGAAAGTTCAGCTGGACATCATTAAGCCTAAAGAGCTTGCTAACTCCATGTGCTCCTCTGCCAGAATGTTGCTGATAATTGGACTTAATTTTATAGGTGTGTAGTGCAATCCAGAATCAAGATTTCACTGTTATTGATGACTACTGCACTGGACTGAGAGCCCTCCTTTACCTCAAAAGTATTGAGGAACTTGAAGACTGGAATGGACAGAGTCCTGCTACCATGCGCCATCAGAAAGGAAAACCAGTACCTAGAATTGCTGAGCTGATGGGAAAGGTATGTTGTTTCGTTGCCATCCCTGCATAATGACTCTTTGTCTTGGCTTTGATTGTAAATCCATAACTGTCATATGCAGTTTCTCCTGATTACCTTAGTTAAGCACTGCAGTTATCAAAATTAGTCACCAAGTCTCTTTTCCTTCTGGGTATTAACAAGTACCTGAGGGCATCTTAAGAAGACATACTAACAATTGCTTGATATCGCGTTACCTTTGTATTATAAATATGAGCTCTCCACTTTTTTTGTAATGGCATGTCTTTAAAAAGAATGCAGTATGTAAAATTAGAAATGCACTGGAACAAGTTCTGGTATTGTTTGTTTTAATGGGACTTGACTTGATTCAGATTGATAATAGCATTGTGCCAGAGGCCCCAGGATGTTTTAGCCATGATGCAACATTCTGGAAATATAAAAGCCTCTCAGCTCTGGATCTGACCAGCTGAGACAGCTTCTGGCACAGGTGAGCTGTTAGTTGGAACACTAGATCAGGTAGGAGTGGTCTTACGATCATCACGTCCGAGCATCTCATGGTCTTTCATATGCGTTGACTCCCAAACTCTCTGCAAAGCAGGGATGTTCCTGATGAGGAACAGTAACACTGAATAATTTGATATATTCCACAAGCTTATTTAAATCTAGGAAGCCTGTAGCGGAATAGGAATGTAAACATTGGTCTCTCTAAAACCATAAACTCTGCGCCATCTGTCCTCTCTGCTCCAGTAGTTCTCTGCCACGCAAACTCTTTGGGAGATTTTTGTCAGATGCAGTAGATGCCAGCAGCCCCAGTACTGTTCATCCTTGCACCAGGGTACCTGCTGATCCACGCCAAGGAGCAGGGAGGTGTAGCAGGCTTCCTACTGATGCCCTGCTGCCTCCTGCTCTTAGCAAAATATCTGCACAGCAGGGATTCTGAGCTTTTGTTTCTAGTTACTAGAGGGGATCACTTTGAAGACTGATTTCACTTATACATCATACCTATTGATTATCCTTCTAAAAATCTGATATAACACTGTTGAAAATGTTGTAAGAAGTAAAGAATTACAAAAGAATAGGATTTGGAGTGTCAGACGCCACCAAATCTCTGGTTGTTATTGCTGATGACTGGAGTTGGGTTTAGTAGGAGATTAGAGACTCCGGTATTGTTGTTGTTCTCTATGGAGCTCTGAAAATTATACTGTTATCTTCCAGGTGAAAAGACAATCCCATTCCTAAAGCTCTGAATAATACACTGCTTAAAAATAAGATATAACCGGTTTCATTTTCGTCGACTTATGTTAAGCAGTTAAACCAGGCTCATAGAGTTATATCCGAACTTCCTTTCTTTAGCACCTGTAGAAATAAACACAGCATTTACAGCTCATGTAACAGATTTTTTGCAATTCTTCAAAGCTGCATCCAGTGTTCGATCTTTGTATTACCTTTGTATTTTACTAAACAGACAACCATTGTCAGAAGATGTTTCTCATGTCCTTTTGAATGAGAAAAAAAATTACAATTCTTAGTCTTCTCAGCTTGTCAGTACATCAATAATTAACTTTAAAAAGGTAGTGTGAAAAGATGCTTTAAGGAAGCATTTAATAATTCAAAGGAATCTTAACTTGAAACAGGTCACATGAAAAAGAATGAAAAACAAAGCCCTATGTAATCTAGTCTGGCTGGCTCTGTTAGATATTTAAAAGGAACAAGACATATAGAATATAACTGATTGTGTATTTGATTGCCCTTAACACAGAATTATGTCATTGGATCGTTGCGACTAGATGATAAAATATAAAGTGAACCAGACTGCACCGCTGATAAGGCAGTGATACATTTTAGGCCTAAGCTCAGGATGACTATGTGTCCAGGAATGAACATAAAAGCGAAAAGGGAGAAAAATAGTGCAACATGGGTAAAAGGAAATAGCATGATAAGTGGTTCTACTAGAGGCAATCAAATACAAAGGCTTGATATCATTAATATTTATAATATCATAATTAGCAAGACTGTGCCTAAGCAGTGTTATTAGTGTAACTAATTATGTTATCATAAACTAAGTTAGCAATATTATAGGAATCAGTATTCTTACCTTCATAAATTATTATCAGTATTGGATTTCTTGTACTTGTGCCTACCAAATTCAGTTAAGTACTGTAGGTTCGTCTGGATTCAAATGTAAATATCTAATATGCTTGGCAGCAAGACATAAGACACTCATATGATTCTCTTTCTAAAATAAATTCACTAAAAAAACATGTCCTCAGTCTCTACTTAGTAGGCTACCTTTTCCTTTCGGATGTGATGTATACATTGTCATTGATACAAGTAATGCATAAGAATGTGTATGTTATACATGGACAAAAATATGATAGCCAAAGTCTTGCCTTTCAGTTCTGAAAACTTAAAAGGAGCAGTTCAAGTTTGTCCTGGTATTGCTGTGAGATGAAATGCAATTGCTTCAGCAAGACCCTGTAAGAAGCTAAATAGCAAATACTAATGAAGTTTTTCATTCCAAAAAGTGTGAAGATGTTAATTTCGAAGTGACGTATTTTGGTGCAGTAAATATAAAAATGTAAAGGAATGATTATCCTCAGTTTTGTAAGGGACAAAATTCCTATTGATTTTTATATAGACTCATAGGGATAAAAAGTTCGGAGTATTGACAAATTAATGGAAGGCAACTGAGGCATAAGAATAATTTTCAACTGCATCAAGAACCGCTTGCCTTATGTTTGCATGCAAATTCATTAAGTCTTTCCCAGTCCTTGATATATTACAGTGTTAAGACCGATCCTAAACCCAGCTAAGTGTATTCATGATAGCATCCGTTTTGATTAACAATACAATTTTGAATGTTAACATCCATAATTATATACAGCAGTCCGTTATCCTATTGGTAATTCATTTCCTGCACTGTTTTCAACATCAAGCAGATGGCCTACCAGTAGGGTGTTGCCATCAGATCCTGTACTATTAGATGACCAGAGTAAAATGAAAGATAAGTACCTTCTTCTAAATGGTACACCTGACATCAAACTGAAGCTGTCTTGCCATGCGGTAACCAGATAAATGACAAACTGAACAGTTATCACTGTCAGTTGTTTCATTTATCACAGTAATTTCCTTCCTCAACAGAGAGAATACTGAAAATACTGTGTTAAATATAAATAGTGTGATATAATAAACACTTTCCGAGCAAATTTATATCCACTTTTGCCTGAAAAAGAGAATCCTGTTGATCAGTATCTGCTCATGCTTCTACATAAATTACCAGATGAAAGTGTTAGGTTCATTAATATTCCTTAATAGATGAGAAGCATCATGGCACTGGGAAATATTTTGGACGCTTAAGTATTATTTTGATGTTTTTCAGCATTGTAGAATGTGCTTTTTGGTATATAGACCCTAAATTTATTCTTTGAGACAGCCAGTAAATGTTTTCTGATAGTCTTTTTAATAATACTCGCTTTTTTTCCTTTAACAAATAAAATGGTTGCTACTGGAGCCTATACTTGCCATTATCCAAGATGTGACCTTTAATACTTCACTACCTTTAATATCAGTGAGATTTCCCCTTAGAAACTGTAACCTCTGTCACTGATTCCAGTCATTGGGTGATACTGTTTTCCATAGCTCCAGCAATTTTATTCATTCTTTATTGTGGTTATAACTTTATCCATAACCACTGTAAAAGGAAGTCCTAGCATAGATGCTGCATCAGACTCAGAGAGATGGACAAAGCCAGTCTTCTTGGCTCTCTTCCTCCTTCCTTTTCTGATGGCTTACTTAGGATTTTTTTCTGTGGGAGGACCTGACATTTGAAGCCTTGACACAAATGACTTATTAAAATCACCTCTGAATCACCTTTCCATTAAATACATGAAATAAACCTTCTCGGCTTGTCTCAGCTATAATCTTAGCTTGCAAATATAGACACTGAAATGAGAGAATGGCAAGGTAATGATTACACCATGCTGCTTTCTCACTAAATCCCTCAAGGAAGAACTTTTGTAAACGCACGCTTACCTCAGCATGAATTTAGGACCGAGGTCTAGTGCATGATGCAATCAGGCAGACAGTTAGGATGTACAACATGCTCTCACAACCTGAAGTTATTACGGCCATTGCATAAGAAAGAGTGAGAACACAGTTAAGAATGCTTATAAGCCAAAATTAACATAACTGTGTTTTAAAATTACATTCCTGAGTTTCTCAGGCACATCAGTGATAAAGAAAGGTGTATTCTCACCTGCTATCTAGACAAGGTACAGTATTCCCCATAGGTGCAATCTGATCTCCTATGTGTAGTCACTGTCTCATCCTGTCCATTTAGTAAGGAATCTTTCATTAGTTGCTCACTGATCTTACTCCAGAGAGCTGAAGTAATTATGTCCAAGGAATATACTGGTGTCAGATGGTGGTAAGAGAAGTGGTATAGTAGGTTTCTTTACAGAACTTCCACCTAATGTCAGCTATAAAAATCATACTTAACACAATGACCTATATACATCCAGTTTGCTAAACATTAAATAATAGTTTATTCAATTGACAGGTGTGGGTTCATAGGAAGAAATAAATATGTAAGGATATTTCATACTGTGCTTTCAGCACCAAAAGTCTTGCAAAAAACAGCTTTTGTTTGATCATCTCTAAAGGTCAAAAAGCAAAAATAATTATTTAAGTATCTTAATTTCATCAATGTCCAAAAAGCAAAACAAGCTAGTTTTCGTAGCTAATCTTCCTCAACTATTAGGATTGTACTCTAATGAAAATGTTAAGACCCTATCTGATAAAAGCATATCCATAGTAGGTGTTTTGCCCCAGCAGGCAGATACTCTGAACATTGAAAACTCCATCTGGTGTATGGACTTCATTGAAAATTCTTGTCACTTTAAGTTTAGCAAACTGCCTATTTTGTTCTTTGAATGGCTTCCCATTAAAACTTACACTTCCTTCAGACGTAGCTACTAAAAGCTGAGTCATCTGATCAGTACAAACTTGCTGAATTCTCACTTGATAGCAGTCAAATCTAAATCACCTTTCATATGGTGGAGAGAAAAAGATTAGAAAACTGTAGAGATTTCATCCAAAATATTAAGTGAGCTCTTTTATTAAATAAATAAATAAGATTTGAACTCCCAGCTATGCAATAATGCTATGTAACTCATGCACCAAGTTTTGACTACGTTCAGATTCTTCAAGGTTTCTGACTGACTTCATTGAGCAGAGACCCCTCATGTTTGGAAGCGCTTCTTGGAGGCTGTTGCTTGGGAAGAAGTGTCTGTCCAATACGGTTAAAGCTGTCCCCTTGTTTCCATCACTGCGCAGAGAGGACAGGACTAACAGTATCTCTGGCCGTGCCCAGAAATACAGACCACCTCGTGAGGCAGTGTTCAGAGACTGCAATAAAAAATAAACCAGAGCTGGCAGTGAATGTTGGTGAAGGAACCTTTTTCGCCCTATTCCCATGACTATTTCTGAAGAAGAGTCCCAGGGGAACAACTGAACTTCTAGGCTGTTTGATCCCTTTTCATGTTAGTCAGGCTTTGCACCAGAAATACAGCTCTCAGCCAGGCAGAGCCGCCTAAGCGTAAGCCAGCGTAAGCCTGATCAAGAATTCTTGTTTGAGGATACTGCAGGGACTCTGCATCGGCACATTCAGGGTCTGTTGCCATGTATGGTTAAAATAAAGCTTAAATAAATAAACAAACAAAGCTCTGCTACAGTGTATCTGAAGCAGCATCGCAGCCAGCTGAGAATATTAGTCCTTTCGTCCTGCTGGCCCCGCTCTGACCTTCCCCTGCTGCCCCAGGCGGTGGAGGGTCTCCCCAGGCAGGGCACGGGGAGCCCGAGGGGGCCCCCGCGGAGCACTGCCGGCAGCAATCCAGGCGAAGGCAACGCCGAGCACGGTACGCTCACCAGGCTTGCTGCCGTTGATGAACCTCCCAGCATTTGCAAGCCGGAAGCAATTACGAGCGATCCCTGGCCTAACCACTTTGTAAAAGAAGTACCTCGCTAACATTATTTTTTCTTCCTAACTGGTCTATTATGGAAGTTTATGTTGTGATTATCTACAGTGCTGCTTCTTACTGAAACCGCAGGTTGTTATGTAAAATGTGTCTTCCCTGACGGTGAAGCCATTTGCAGTAGAAATGGATAAAACAAAAGGAACTAGGATTATTAAAGTGGATTTAAAGTGGTTTAATCTTTGTGGGTTTTATATGTACTGTATGCTAAATTTGCTTTAAGCGCTGAGTTTAAAGTTTTGAATTCACAGCCAGGAAATGTGGCCATTAAGAAACAATGTATTTGTGTTAACTCCTTGGCTGTGGCGGGTTTACTGTGTTCACTGCTGGTAGCAGACATCAAGCCAGGAAAATCCAACTCCTGATGCAAAAGATTAAAAAAAAAATCCAGGCACTGCCAAAAATACATAATTCTTTCTTTGTACTCTGCAGTTTATTTTACTTAGGAAACTGGCCTGGTCGTACCCTGCAGCATGCATTCATTACAGTGATCTTTGACTGGCAGATGCAGAGCAATAAGATGCATATTTTAGTGCTTATTATAATACCCTGTCCAAAAACAACTCGACAAATTTGTGATTTCGACAGTATCTCATTTTGCTGGCTGCAGTGCTCTGTGATTGCCTGGTCCACGTGGCTTCCAGATTATGCATACCACCAATACTGCTCATTAAAATGGCCACAGTTCACCAGTTTCGGTAGCTTGGAACGAACTTGGAATGAATTATCATACAACAAAGAGGCTGCTGTCATGCAGAACAAAAGACAAGCAAAAGAGAGCTTTGGCTTAATGAGGCTAAGTGAGTGTCTCCCCTGCATCACCAGCTACTTGACGGCCTTTGAGCATGGATTTTTTTCTCCACAGGCCAAAACCTTTGGTCTATTATTTTGTGTTTATGCACCTTGAGGCTAATATACATTTTAATATGCTGCACATGGAGAAAAAATCAGCCATTAGATTAGAACATGTGCACTCCCTGTTAAGTTAATGACAGCCGAACATAGAGATAAATTTAGGTTTTCATATTTAATTATAGCACAGCGCAGTACGTTTAGCAAGGATAAATTGCACTATTATTATGCTTCATTTTTTTTGACATCTTTTCATATTAACCATGCGTGCTTACCCCCACTTTCTCCCCAGTGTCACACACAATGTCTCTGTGCATCATCCTTCTCTAACACCATTAATTTTTTATTCTGTACAGTTGTATATGTATTGTTGTATTTGTTACGTAGGGTTAGCTTGCTAGTTGGATAAAACCATTCAGAACAGTCCATGTGTTAGGTGGTGTACATAAGCAATAAGGATACAAGAAGTGGAAAAAGTTGGCTTGCTTGGCCAGACATGGCTTCTCATGCCTGCGGTTCAGGCAGGGGTGGCAGCCCATCTTCCCCGGCCGCCTGAGCACTGTGCTCTCCGGCTCTGCCTGTGCAGTGGGAGCCCCTTTCCCGGAGTGCCGATTCAGAACAGGCAGAGAAATCATGCAGGAAAGCTTTCATTTATTCTGCTGATTTTCATAGTTGGATAATTCTAATATGGACAGTGATGGTGTTAAGACATTTTAGATTATGAAAAGTCTATTCTGAAGAATTTAGTGTTGTTCTAGCATGTAGGAACTAAAACAGAGCTAATGCTGCTAGGTGGCACATGCCATTTGTTGGGGCTTTGTACATGTATTAGCTCTGTTTGTCAAAGCTGTTGCTCCAAGAATAGCATCAGGATGTAGGCCAGACCTCGAGCTTGTAGAAGACAATATAAAATTAAAATGAGAGGCAAACTGGTGCACAATTCAGCCTTTACATGTCCTTGTCAAGCTTTAATGGAAGTGTTTGGCAGTTTCTGTGCTGCCGTGGATTTGGCGATGATGCTGGACTCTTTGTCACTACCTGAGAAAGCTTTCAGATTTGCTTTCAGCTCTGGGCTGCGCTATCCAGGTTGGTGTGCCTTGTGAAAAATATGTTTGCGTGCTTTACAAAATTAAGGAAATACTGCTGTTTTCCAAAGTGGATTAGAGCAGGTAATAGCTCATAGGAAGAAGATTTTCCTCCTCCTGCTGTGTGTATAAGCAAGTAGAATATATTATGCTACAGGCTTATTCTGAGATTATTCCTTATTGGATAGTTGTTTCATGACAAAAGACACTGTGGCTTGATGACCAGAGGGTCATGACAGGAATAATAATCACCATATGAAAGGGTGTCTGGATCTTGGTGATAAAGCATTCCTCATCGCAATCAGTCAGCACTTGCTGGTGCAAGAATTTTCCTCAATGGCAGAGATCAGCTTTTTCATATTCATTGAGAGCAAATCAGTCTCCCTCCTTCTCTCTGTCTCTCTCCCTCTCTCTCTCTCTCATATCCCCTTTCCCCCCCTTCTCAAACCTTCAGTTCTGTACCGGCTTTCACTGCCAAACCCTGCCAAAGAGATTTTTCTTTGTCAGATGAAGCTCACAAAGTTTTTGGATTTTTAGAACACTGCAGTATTCACGGGATTTGTAATAGTGGTGGAGCATAATTTTTTGTCTTCTCACGGGATAAAACCCTGGTCAGTAGTGACTGATGGCTAATTGTCAACAGTTCAAGCACTAGCAAATGTGTCAGCAATTAATCTATGCGTGCAAAACTGTTCTCCCTGATTTTGTAAGTGCAGATTTGGATGCAAATTGCATCCGTGGAAGCAAAGTTGTGCCTTTCAAAATGTGGGCTGTAATTACTAGTCTGAGAACTGATGATATGAAATTCTTCCTCTAGAATATACCCCAGTGAGAGAACTCATTTCTAAAGAGTATTTCTAAGCATCTCATTATTCATTAAGCACTGGTAAAATGCTTAATGTTACACAAGATATACAAAAATGGAGGCTATATCCTACAGATATCCATATGGCTTAGAAACATCTATGCAATCAGAAATGTCTCTTATGTATCTACAGGTAGGTATTGTTAGTAAAGCCTGCTTTTATTTATGTGTCCCTATTTTGTTTATGGTACTAGTCACAGATGTACTCACTGATGTGCATATAAAGACTTGGGCTCTTAGCCCCTGAAAGAGACACTGTCTCGTTAAACTTCTGATCTGAGAAAGCCTTCTCCTTGGGTACCAAGGTGCTCTGTGGGCCACAGTGCTCAGTGTAAGGTAAATGCAAAACAAATTCTGTGGAACTGGTTGTGGACAGAAGACTAAATAGTCATTTTCATGCTAAAAAGCATTTTCTAAGAACAGTTCTATTCCTGTGTTAGTTTTGAGAGGGATTTTGTGACTTCTCAGTTTTCTTGACTACAATGTCTCTTAGTTGTCTTAGGAACAGATTTGGCCCTTAAGCAGAGCCCTAAGTGTAGCGACATGCACAGATGTCCCAGGAATCTAGAAGGACTGATTTATGGGGAGAGGCCAAAGAAGCTAAAACTCCTAAATGTCCATATGTCCTATCTAAATGATGCATGTAAGCATCAACAGATGAAGAACTCAGTGGTCTACAAATATATGAAGTTTGTAATCAACTGAGGGAGAGAAAGTTTCCGATGTCAAGTGAGAATTCAGCTACGACTGTTGAGTTGAAAAAAGGAGGTGTTTGGGGAAAACAGCAGACAAATTATCCTGACTGTAAGGAAAACCCTTCTGTAGAAATGATGGAGGTTTCATGCTGGGTTCGTGAGATGAGAGGGAGGGAGGACTTTTAAAACTTAAATGGATGAACTCCAGGAATAGTGCCACTGGGAGAGCATTGGGTTTGCCAGGAGCGTGTGCTGGCCTTGCAGTCTTCCCTATGTGATTGCCGTGGTCAGGTGTGTTGCCTGTTCCAGCCTGCCAGCTGTGCACTGCAAGTTCTCCTGCAAAGCCACTGCGTCCTAGCATGGTGTTCACGTAGGCCACTGGAGCTAATGTAATAACACACAATTGAAATGTCTTTTTGCCTAAAGATTAAGACCATGATCTTGTCCTTTCCCACCCTTTTTATTTTCAGTACTATACCAAACCCTTGAAGATTTTTCTGTATCCTCCTATGGTTTTGATCCAGCCGTATCGATGCCTGAGTTCTTGCAGCTAGACTTTCTTGAGTTTTTTATGGACAAATGGTTTAGAAATGTCTTTCTGTTTCATTGCCCATTAGTCATACATTGGCACAGGGCAGCTGCCCCCAGTAGCTGAAAGGTGGTAGCACAAACTGCTCAGCACACCCTTTCTACATGTGAGAGCTGAGAAAAGAGATTTCTGCACTTTACTGGCCTGTTCATACTGTACAGAATTCATTAAGGCCCTGGAACCGTGTTTGGGTTGTTCCAGGGAGCAATTACTGCCAGCCTGTAATCTGCTGCTCAGGAACGCATTTGGGCTCTGTAACAGTTTGAAAGAGCCTGGGAAGAATTGTATTGATTTCCTGGGATCTCATTCAGGCTGATTGCACTTGGGTACTCTGATGGCCGATGTTTAAGAACACCTGCCTACCTATTATTAAGATGGTGGGTCTAATCCTCACCTAGTTGAGACCTTGTTTGTCCTTCATTCAACTCAGCAGACAAGTTTTAATGAAATAGCTCCCTTTTATATTTGATGCGACATCTCTGGTTTTGATTGTCACATTTGGAACTATCCAGTGTCAGTCACTGTATAACCCGTATATTGGTCAGGATATGTCGTGCCATGTATCTATTCTTCCATTAATCATTTTCTCTCTTTCCTATTTGACTGCTTGGAATAATTAATGCATTTTCTTCTATTACTGTGTTGTATTTCTTCCAAGGTGCTGATTTATTTATACATAAAAGCTATAAAATACTTTGTTGTTTTATACCGAATATCTGAATTCATGAGAAACCCAAAAGCGTATCACTGAAATAGTTCTTTTTTCTACATCTTTCAAGACAAGACCTTGGAGTTGAGTTTCAAGTAGAATTCGAGAACCTATCTACTATAATTTTATTTATTCATACTACCTATCATTACAGCATGTAGCATTGTATCCAAGATGCTAATCATTACTTACTATTTTCTGAATAGTTATGCTCTCATTTAAAATATTAAAGATATGCCAAAAGGCATCTTTTCCAATTCCAAACTAAAAATTTAATCCAGACTCAGCAGCTTTTTTTCACTGACTTTACCGAGCCTTTTTCAAATGCTGAGTACTCCTGACATTTTGAAGTGTCCATTTCAAAAATTTCCATTTGTAAATTGAAAACCAGAAAGCTCATTGTAAACGCACAGAACTCTGTAAGCATATCTACATTTTTGCTTTTTACTAAAAATTTATCTCTAAGCTATAAACAACTCACGTGCCATTTGCGTTAGCATAAATAGCGTTCTAAAGCCTCTGAAAGTGACTGTTAAAACGGAAGCACCAGGAATCCTATGGTAACTGTAACATGAGTGCGCCTTTTGCCATCAACATTTAAAACATTTAAAAGCACCCAGAAGGAATGAGCATGGTCTTGCCGAGCTCCCATTCTAGAGGATGTGGAACGATCCTAATGAATTCCTCACCCTCCATAATTCCTCCTCTTTCTCTCCTCATAACAAAGTCATAATCGTCCATTTGATAGACTGCAACCATTTTGTTAGCAAGTTTGTCATAGCTTGGTTTTTGACCTTGCAAGTGCCTAGTCTGTGGGTGGACTTCTGTGCCTGCTGCAGGATTTGGCCTTAATTACCAAGATAGAGCAGATGGAGTAGAAAGTTAGTGCTTACATTTTTCCGTAGGACTTAATTTATTTCTCTGTTGTTTATCACTGAGGTATTTTAGTCTACATAGGACTAATTATTTGCAAAGGTATTTATAACAACATCTGAGTGATGAACCTGCAGTCTGAAAAGCGTGAAAGCCTGCCTCTCTACCTCCATTTTAAAAACACATCTCATTGCTCTGTGTCATTAGGGATCCAGTTCCTAAAAGGTCTGGGAGGGCACATCTATATAAAGTCATGACCGGTATTTTGACTATATGACTATTGGTTCATAATCCAGCCTACATTTGGAACATAGTTTTTAGTGCAGAACTGAGTGTTTATTTTGCAGCAGAGTCTTCACACTCTCCAAATAAGAATCCTGAAGTTCACAGGGAGAACTCTCAATTCACATGGTCTGACTTGCCAGGTTGCCCTTGTGAGTTTCCAGCACAAGGAAGGAAGGCCCTCAGTTTGAGCATTTAAGGCAGGTATCAGGAAGTTGGAATACTTGAGTGTCATCCACTCGGAGTGGTACTATGTTCTCATAGTGCTGTTGGCCTGCAGGTAGGATTTATTTGCCTCTAGATAGCTGTTCAGCGTGATTTGAGATATGACAGGTATCTGAGGCATGTGTGCAGGTCTGGCTGAGCCAAGACCTGCTGGAGATCCACATCTTTCTGAGCAATGGCTGAAACGTGGCGAGGTACCTTGGAGCATGGCTCTGGGTGCTTGCACTGAGGCAGCTGGACCCTTTGTTGAGTGCCTGCCTGCCCAAAAGCCTAGTGTGGTTTGGGCATTGAAAGCTGACAAGCAGAAACACATAGCCAGGAAAGGAGGCAGAAGGCTGTTTTCAGAAGTGTGCGCCATCTCAACCAGGGAAATCACTCCATCGCTGTGGGGGCAAAGAACCTAAATGACTTGCAGGGCCAAAATCTTGGCCAGGCTTGCTACTCCTAGGGCTGAGGAGGTCAGACTGCGGGAGTTGAGGCGTTCATCCAAAATGTCATCCAACACTGTTGAGCTTTTTGAAAGAAGAAACTGTGTGCACCCATGCTTGTGTGTGCGTGTGCAAGAAAAAGTTTGTGTTTCTCTGCTTTTCTGCAGAGTTCCCCTAAACTACAGGTTTCCTCTTGCTGGAGTCTGGGGTGCAGGAAGGACCAGAGGACTCCAAAGCTTGGCTCCCAAAACCGAGGTAGCCACCTCTGCGGTCACTCTTCCCAGGAAGACTGGCACAGAGGTTGTTGCTGAAAGTTTATCTTAGAAACCCAGAACTGAGAACTGTGGCCAGTCACTTTTAAGCCGATCTAGCTCAAAGACAAGTAAGTCTCTGCTATTAGATCCTATCCCAACTAACTGATGTTCATTTAGAAAATGGAATTGGATCAGGTTATGACAAAAATTTCTTTAATAGTACCGAGGCAGATTGAATATCTACTTCCGCATCTGTAGTGGAGTGAATACTAATTCAATTAAATTCATTTTACATTCATTTATAGTCTAGCTTTATACCTTTAGCCAGCAGATACTCAGGTACTGTGATGAAAGGGACTGTGTCACAATACAACTTACTTTCCATTTCAAATATGTGAGAAATTGTACAGCATTATCAGCCCAATCCAAGATAATTCTATACTCCAGTTTCAAGGAAAACTTGGAGAGTCAGGAATTAGAGAGGTACTGGTAGATAATCGTATCCTCAGCACATAACCATGGTCCCCTCCCCATGCCTCAGTCCCACAAGGGTACTTTAATTTTCTTCCTGTCTTTCATCTCGTAACCATGCTTCTCATCGCAACACACACCATATGCCATTGGAAAAGGGCTGTAAAGTTTTATAGATATATTTGAGAGTATTATAAAAGTATAATGAAGTAAAAATAATACAAAAAATAGAAATGATTGAACAGCTGTATTAAAATATTAGACCGGGCATAGTTTTATTGCATTTGGTTTCTCTTTTGCAGTTCCAGTCATGAAGGGGTAGAAGTCTTTTTCAGAGTTAGGAAGATAGAATAATTTAGCTTTTTAACAGTACTTGTAAATGTTTGCTTAAACACGTAAATAATTTTAGTATGTTGCTGAAAATACTACTTATTTTACGCTCGATCAGTATGAAACTGATTTCTGATGTTTATATTTTGGAAATACTTTGCTTACTTTTAGGGAAATATTTCTAGTTCATAATGTAAGTTTTTCTGAGACAAATTTAAATGTTAAGTACTTAAGTAGAGTTACAGCTAAAGTAATAGTACAATGATGGGAGTGACCATATGACAGATATTTAGTCTGGGTAATCTGAAATCAGTTTCAAACCAAAACCTGGCTCCTTTCTCTGAAAACTCAGCAGAGAAAACAGCATGATCACTCTCAGAGATCGTTTCACAACTATCAGAAATGGTCTCAGTAATGTTGTACTCACGCTCTTGTTTAGAAGTGAACAGTTTACAAAACTGTCATCTTGAAGGCAAAGATGGACAGTAGGGAAGTCTGCTGACTTTACCTACTGTTCCTCAAAACAGAATTGTTGGAACTCAAAATTTCCTTTCCAAATTCTGGGTTTTCTTCCCCCAAAATCAGTTGGAGAACTAGACATTCGAACTTTTCCCATGGAAAGAGTCTTCCAGAAATAATTACAAAGAAATTCAAAATATTTCAGGCTTTTTCCTCCTACAGTGAACGAGCAGGGGCTGTTCCTGGCTCGTCCTTGTTGGGCCCTCCTGCCGCCAGCTCTGCGTTGTGGCCCACGGGGCCAAGCTGGGGGGGCCACCCCTAGCCACAAAACCAGCTGCTGGGAAGCCTGGCAACCTACACAGGTTCGTCCTGACTACTGCAAGTAGTATGGGCTGTAAAAGAGGTTGGTTGGTGATGAAAATTTTGTGTTGCATTGTTTGTCTGGGCTTAAGGAATTTTTGAAAGATAGTAAGTAGCTTAGTGATCTTCATCTGAAGCAGGCTTGGCCAAAAATTTCAACTTTATCTGTTCCCCTGATAGCTCTTACATACACAAGGACTGCAGAAATTTAAAAAGTCTACTGCAAATTTTGCTATGATGTATTACAGCTGATGGCATCTTAAATTATTCTTCACCCCTTTATCGCAGCAGCCAGAAACATCAGATAAAGGTTGAAACCTGCTTTGCTTTGTCTCACTCCAGGGCTATGTTCTTTCTGCTAACAAAAAATAAGAAGTTCTTTCAGACATATATGGAAGAGGGCATGAAACTCAGAGTCTCCAGGTCTTGTTTTCATGGGAAATGTTTGAAAGGAATTAGACTGTTTTCCAGGGGAAACTTATGGCACACTGCTTGCATATAAATTAACAACAATGAAAGTGGTAAATTTAAATTGCGACATCGATTTCATTTTTAACTCTGCTTTGCATTTATATAGAAGGATTTATTACTACTGTGATTTACCTTCTAACAAGAGGTAAAAGAAAGAAAAGTAAAAAGTGGCAGCATTCATGATTATCTCTTAGAAGACTTCAGCTGGCAGAAAATGCTGCAGCGTGTCTGCTCAGAAAGATATGTTACTGTGAGCATATCAGGCCTGCCTGCCCTCCATTTTCTAGACCAAATTCCTAACATTTTCCTACCTGGCAGTTCAGCTGTAAGGTTCAGCACACGTTGAAAGGAAGACCCACCTTCCATTTCAGATGAAGCCTCCTATATCGCCTCCGCTTTTTTTCTTTTGTTTTATTTTATTTTCTTTCTTTTTTTCCCACCTTCGTGCTTGAGCTGGCAATATATTCTTATGGCGTGAAAGCCCTACATGGGTCGTCCCAGGTACAGAATAGCAAATCCAGGTCTTAGTTCTGATCTTCAGTGCCCTTGGTGCCAAAGGTCCGGTGCATCTTACACACTGGCTAAAGCCCCAGGGTGAAAACTCTGCCCAACAACTCCATTCATTCCTCGTGCTTGTGGGATTTGCAGCAGTACCATTTTTATAGTGCAGCTGCCTTAGGTGACTGAGGTGTCTTAGGGGCATGTCCAGAACTGTGGAACAAGCTCCCACAGGATTTAAGAATCACAGTTAGTACCCCTTGCCTTTCACTGTAGGAGTAAAGGGCATTTCTTCACCTTTGCCTTTTCTGTGCAGAAGTGTATCTGCGTTGCTGCTTGCTTTTATTTTTTCAGGAAGGAAAGTACTGAAATTTTACCAAAACAAAACAGCCTGCCCCATAAGCAAGGAATGAGAATAAGAGCGCTGGTGAACCATACAAGATAGGTGGAGTTCATTAGTTAATCAGCACTGCTGGGATATTTTAATAACGAAGGTGACATAAAACCTCTCCAAGGGAGGACAATAATATACAACCATAGTGCCCATTTTATTTCATTTCTTTCGTCTTCTGAAAAAGATGCAGAATCACTGAGAGGCAGACTCCAGAAACTTAATTAAATACTGAAAGGAAATGAAAATTGGTTCCCAGTTCTGTTGCCCGGACTGTTTCTGTGCATATTCCATGTGTATTATTTTCAGAAAAAGTAGGACATTAAGAGCAGAACTCTCAGGGTACTTCTCATTTTCAAAGAGAGCGAATAGATATCTGGGCTAGTCTTCAGGTGTGATCCATATTCCCAGTACTGCCACTAGGATCTGCCAAGTGTTTGGTATATGTGAGATCAGTTTCATTGTTGCAGAAAACAGCAGTGAAAAATCAAATAAACCTTTCTGAGGAGTGAAAGTGTTTAAAGACTCTGAAGCAAAGTTTCTGTAAGGAAAAGAAATTGATAGAAAATTGTAAGAAATCGACTGAGTTCCCTCAGAAGAAACCATCACCAGTAGGTTTTGAATGCTGTGATTTCACTTAGAAACGAGTGTAATATCAAGACGACATGATTTTATGATGCGTCTGTATAGTGAACTGATACCAGCGGAAGTTTCTAAAATAAGGTTTAATAGCATCCTAATATTGCTTTGCTTCCGAATTAACGCTACTGTGGCATATTGTTGGGTCTGAAAGTAATCCTATGTGGTATTAAGTAACTGTAGGATGGAAGAATTCTTTAAGGACAGAGCAGGTGCAGAAGCAGTATGGACATACTTTAAAACTAGCTTTAGGATACATTTCAGACTGTCAGATTCTGAAACATTTTTGTTTGTTTGCTTTGTTTTTAATTTTAAAGTTGCATTTGTATTTTTCCTGTTTTTGAAGAAAACATAAAAGAGAGGCTCTTAACATTAAAAACTGCAGTGATATCTGTGATAAGTCGTTCCACATTAGGGCATAATTTTTATGGCTATGCATCAAGTTTTGTAAACTCTAGTTCCAGAAAGTCCCCAATGACAAAGAATAGCATTTGTTGGTAAAAGGATAAAACCTGAATATTGCACTGTTTTAGTTCACTGTGCCTGGGCACTGACTTCAGAAGTGAACAGATTCCTATAGGCACTTAACCGGAGAAAGCAGAGACGTGTCTATACTTCCAAATTAAACGTGCCCGGGAGCATTCCTAGGTACTTGGGCCAACTGGCACAGAACAGTCTGTGTCTACGATCATAAACTGCTAGCCTCCAAAACAGGTTGGCTGCAAGAAGGCTGCCTGCTGGGAATGGTTCCTGGAACATGCCAGCTTCCAAAACCTGCCCAGGAATTGCCTGGGTCAGTGGGCGCTAGCCAAAACTGTGCAAGGAAATGTTGTAACAGTTTGTTAGGGTAGATGATAATGTCCTCATGCCCAGCAGCATTCCCAGGCACCCTGATTTACTGGTGTAGATATAGACTAAAGAGTCTTCCAAATAAAAAGAGAAAAGAAAGGGAAAGCAATGATTATGGTAGTGAGTGGGCATGAAATATGGACAGATGGACATAAAAATAAGCTGTATTAGACATTTGTGAAAATTGCAGTGAGAATTTCTGGAAGCATTCCAGAAGTAACTTCTATCTAAAATATAATATAATATACAAATATACATATATATATGTAATAAAACTAATGTGTATCTGTGTATATATTATTCAAGTATGAACAGTCTGGAAAAACAAAAAACAATAGCTCACTGTCTTTCTAAGTGTTATAAAACAGCTGACTCATGAATTTGTTGCATCCTGATGGATGAATTCATTTTGCAGATAGGAATAGGACAAAGTGGCAGTGATTCAAATGAGAGCACTTGGTACCTATGTCTACATTAAAAAGTAGTGCAGATAAATAGAAGTGGAGCTGTAGAGTGAAACAGTTGATGCTGCAGACTGTTGTCCACGTAGTGTGTGACGTATCCAGAGCGTTTTTACTGTGTTCTAGCTGTACTCTGGTCTCATGGGCTAAATGCCCATTAGCAACTGGAACTCATTTTAGGTGCACTCCTGGAGCACACATTCAGGTTTCATTTTATCAAAAAAAAATCTGATGTGTCCTCTCTGACACTGCTCTGCTGTGAAAACCAAAGTACAATATGTAGGGATAATCAGGAGATTCACTTCAAAAGGATACTCCTGATCTGAACTAAAGCACTAATGTAGAAGCACACAGAGAGCTCATACAGCAGCTCTGCTACAACCAGAGCTAATGTGCAAAATTAGCAGGCGAACCAAGGCCAGCCATCAGTGCAGCAGAGACAGAAGATGTTAACCACTCAGAAAAGAAAATGCATGCATAGGCAAGAAAAAGAATTGTCTGTACATAAACGCATTAGTGCAAAGCAGAGAAGAAAAACCTACTGGTAATTGTCTTGCGTATGGGATCCTCTGCACTTGCAAGAATATTGTTTTGCCAAAGCTTACTTAAAATAGCAAAAAGAAAAAGCACACCATATCAAAAAACAAAGCCTGACGTGAAAAATTTAATTTTGCACTTATCTGGCTTCAATGAGCTAGAGAAGAGCAAAAATAAACTTTTGGTACCATTTGCACAAGCATGAGCTTTGAACTTAGAGCAGCAGCATAAAAACAGAGAAGAGATTGAATGCCAGCTAGACAACTGAACATCAGTAAATGCTAGATAACAGAGACTGGCTTGGCATTTTGTGAGAATCTAAAACTGCAGGCAAGCAAATACACTATTAACGTTACACAATAGAACAATCAAAACAGAAGCAGGACAGTGTAAGTTACAAGAACAATAAAAAGAAAAACTAGATAGGTTAAAATACTAGAACATATGGGTAATAGACAAATACACTGCTTTTAACTAAATCAAGTGAATGAATGAAGTGTGTGTCAAAACTGGGGTAAACAGTTCATAAGTCACACACAAAGCCAGAAAACTTAGCTTGAATAGGCAGTAAGCTGTAAGACCCCTAAAGCAAAGTATCTACATGATATTTTAAAGGTCTAGGATGTCTTCTAGGCATGTGAGAGCTGGAAATGGATATAGCAATGCAACCAGGAGAGCCATATTTAATAGAATGTCCTCTGCACTGAAAGAAAAAGCTATAAGGCAAGTGGAAGTAAAGAGGGCATAAGTCTCATTGCTAAGGTTTCTCAGAGCCGTAGTTAGATGGGCAGCAAGCCAGCTGTTGAGAAGACAGCAAGCTGTACATGTGCATAGTCTTCAGCAATTTAAACAAAGCGTTATGCAGAACTGCAGGTGATAACATGCTTTCCAACTTCACAAAAGTAAAAGTAGTTTCAGTTTCTGATGCAATACTCAAATGTTTGCAAGCATATTAGATAAAAGAATTAAAGAAAATAACTACCCTAGCATCTTTGGAGCATCAGTTGGGGGATACAGAGAGAAGGAAATGCAGTTTGAGATCAAACCTGTGGTAGAAGAATACCAATGCTATCAGCAAGAAGAACTAGCAGGGTTTGCTGCGATCACTGCCATAGCTGTATAGATGCAGAAACAGCACAGCAAAAGCTGGAGCTGATCATGATTACAATCTCATCTATCTGCTTGAAATGACCAGGGCAATAAATCTAAAATGAAATAAAATGAGATGAAATTGCATTTGACTCCTGCAGCACTGGGATAATTGCTGACCTCCCAAAGGCTATTACCCAGCTCCTAAAAAGTAAAAACCATGCAGGAGAGACCTACACCTGAAAATGGGTAAGTCAGTGTGAAGATTAGTAAGATTCATAAACCATCTCACAATACTTTTCCAAGCTTTTCAGCTCTCTACAATCTCCTGAGGTGACTACTGAACAAAGCTGCGCAATGAATATAACCACTGTAATTCCCTGAAATTTTCATCTGTAAAAAGGAGCTCACCAACACTGCAGCAATCTAAATGGAGAAGCCATTATACCGCATGGAGCAAGGCTGGTGAGGTGCTCCCGTACGAGTGAGATGTCACTCCGACGACTCCTCCAGCAGGGCTTCTGCAGCCAAATGTAGGAACATCCAGCCTGGGACACACTGGAGTCATGTTTGCAAGTAAAAACTTTGATCCTTATATTTAAAGGGCAGGAAACTATATGAATACAAAGTGAGCAGCAATTATTAGAGAGCATTTTATAAAGTGAGAACTAGTGTCCCCTCAGTAACCGTGAAGGAATGCTGCTGAACCTACGTGTATTGTTAGACATCTAGAAAAGGACTGAGAGGTACATCCCCACTGCCTTATGGGAAAACGTGACAACTGAACAAGAATATAAGATCCTCAACAGAAACAGAAAACAAGGAAATTCAAAATAAGTAGTATTTAAGCCAGGTATGTGTCAGTTTGAGGCAGAGATTACAGAAGAACCTCGAAGGAGTGCCTGAACAAGGCAAAGATGTCGGCTTATACCCACCGCTCCTTCGTGTTGGCCACGTGAAGAGGGAGAAGCCCCATCTGTCTCCGAGAATACTGGAATCCTAAAGGTGAGGGGAACTGCACAATGCGGTATCCAAGTGATAACTCCCAGATCGCTGAGCAGGAATGCTGCTACGCATCTGTCAAAGCTGCTCTGCAATAGAAGCCGCAATTCCCCAGGATTACCGTATACGGGGGAGCACCGAGCTGTGTCAAGTACTTGTATTACCAGGAGAGAAACATAGCCCTAACAGTAGAGAGAGACATAAAAACTCATTGCATTCTTAATAGACTTTGAAGAAAAGTAGACAGTGGACTTTTAAACAACAAATCTCAGAAGCTGACCTTTGCTATTAATCAGACATCTATGACTTGACAGACATTTTGCAGCAATCGTTGCAGGACCTAGTCTTTAGGCTTTTCAGCAAATGCAGTGCCCCAACTGCAGTAGGGCAGTCATGCAAATTACCTGGTAATAAAAATTTAGTCCACTTCTCATCACTGCTGTCACTATCATCACCTTGCAGCGAGCTGAATGGCAAAGCTAAGTCAAGAAGTGAAATTGTTAGTATTTCTTTTAAGTAACGAGTAAAGAGCAAGACATCCTCCAGTGGAAGAACAGCTCTCCCAGAAAGCGCTTACAGTAGCCTGATGCAGTACTGATGTCAAGACACAGTTATACCTCAGTGTCCATTGCCCCAGGAAGTATTACAGCTGGCAACCATGAAAGGAATTACAAATGAAAAGAAATCCAAAGGGCCATACAGTGATCAACAGGCTAATAATCACCAAGAAATATGACTCAAGACTCTGCTAAAATGAAATATTTTCCTCCAGACAAATCAAGTACTTGAGCGTGAGCCACCTACGTTGAAGAGGCTTGTACTTTGTCTGAAGTAGGAGTGGGTGAGCATGTTTTCCAGTGTCACCCCAAATGTCTGCCTACTATGAGCAGAAGACGAAGGTATGAAAAAGGAGGCAGGCACTTGTTTTCACTAGGACGTGGACAGTGGGACAGAAAAAGAACACGAATTGCTGAACCAAGCCATTGACAAACTTAGTAGCTGATTTGTTAAACTCTGCGCCCCTGCAGCAACTGTGTGGAGGGCAGCCCCTTCCCGGGAAAACACCCACCCCAGCTGCGTGCTGCTTGCATGTGAAGTACAAGGTTTTGTGCAGTACCGAAGGTGGCAGACTAATCTTCCTAACCCAACTTGCCAAGCAAGTTGAATTTTTTTTTTTCCCAGTAACAGTTGTTAAGTTTTCTGTGTGTTTTCTATTTCCCAAGTTAAGGATGGAGAACAGTTATATTCACATTTAATAATGCCATCTCAAATAAATGTAATTGAGGGATGTCACAACAGTGAGCTTGCTTATTCCCACATAAACACATTTATGTGTAGGAACTTAAGAGAACTCTGCTTCAAAAAAGCAACTGAAAAAAAAAATCCATCTGGAAGAAGGATGAAAGACTGGAATGAGATTCACTCGCTGTCGCTCTCACTCTTCTGAGGTTTGGGCACAGAGCAATGTCTGTCCGAGTGTGCGGATAGCCTGAGGCAGTGGCAGAGGGGCGCCAGCTGCTTGCTCCACCTGAGCGCACAGGTGGCCTGAGACAGTAGCGGAGAGCCCTGTGCTCCTCGGCCCCGCTGCTCTGCCTCGCAGCCTTGCCCCGTGGTCCTGCTCTCCCTCCTGCTCAGGGCGCTGCAGCTCAGCGCTAGGCCTTTCCAGCAGCCCAGGGGCATAGGAGGGCAACCCTAGGTATCAGCCAAATCAAATGCTGTTTATATATTTAGCAGCTGTGAGCTGGCTTTGCACCATCGTTGGCTGTGAAGCCCATGTAACCAAGCTCTATTTCGCTACTTCACCAAATCTCGGTGCAGCCGCCCACACCGGCCCATGCGTGCACCCTTTGGGAAGGCTTTTTTCCCCGCTGTAGTGTCATGGCTCGTAGAAGTGGGCTTCCCACAAAAACAGTGGGTGCTTGAGAGCTGGCTAACTGCTCGTGTAGCGTCACTCGCTGGCATCTTCCCGGGAGGCAGGGAATGGCGCAGCCCGCCTGAGGAGCAGGCGCAGGTCGCTGCTGGGGGCGCCTGCTCCCGCCTCTGCGAGCAGCTCACGTTAAAGCAGCCCTAGGAGCCTTATCCATCAGCATACACAGCACCTCAATAAAATGAGGAGGAAAAAAAAGTCAGGCACACGGAAGACATGGATTACCTATAATAATATAAATTATGTCGTCTGTGACCTTTATAGCAGCAGCCTTGTTGCAGACAGCATTACCTTAGAGAGGCTGTGCTAAGTAGAAAATTTTGTTTCCCGTTTTGTCTTATGGTTGCAGTAGCCGTAGATGGCTTTTTTCTGAGCTATAGATTAAATCACTGTAAATACCTGTGACAACTTCACCCCAATGAATTATGTCAAGAAGTAAAAATCATTTTGTTTTTTGCAATTTAAATGAGAATATGATTTTAAAATACTACAGTTTTTTGAATGCGGAAGCACTGCAGTGCTTCTGTGATCGCTCGTCCGCAGTGGGGTGTGTTATGTGGGAACTGTTTGGGTGCAGAACAGCCAAAGACATGCCTGGGTTTTTTTAAACAACCCGAAAGAGGTGGGCGTTGTAGGCTCCATGTTACCGTTCCTTGGGCCCCTGTAGCTCCCGTGGCGAAGTCAGGGGGAAGCGCACGTGCGCGCCCAAGGAGAGGGGTTGCTCATTCGGCCGGTGAGATGCGCTCCCGCCTCCCCCAGTCGTGGCACAGAGGCTTAACCTCGGGGCAGCGTACCTGCTTACGTGCTTGAAGTTCAGCCACGCGTAAAAAAGCTTGTAGGATCAGGACAGGAGTTTCTCTATGAATGCAAATTATATGGTTTGTTGTGCCATACTGATCCTTTTTATCCACAAAACAGCCCAATGAGTACACAGTGCAAAGTGATATGTAAAGGAAATGTTTCCGTATCTCAGTTGTTTCTATGTAAGGAGCACGTAACCAGTGAAAAAGTGGACGGCCTGTTGAAGCAATATGTGATTGCAAGTTATATTTCGAAGCAGAAAGGGAAAACTGAATGTGTGTACTTGCAAGCCTAGCCATGCATACAAATCGGGGAAGTCTTGTAGTAACAAGATGCTTAGAACTCATTTTGCAGCTATTACAGCAATTGAAAATAAGATAGTTCTTAAAAGTACAGAATATGCTTGTGATCCATATGTCAAATGATTTGCATGTTAGATTTTTAAAAATCAAGTTCTTCCTCTGATTGACTTGAGTGAAAATCTAATCAAATTAGCATTTCAGAATATATGACTATTGTAATGTCACTTTCAGGATATAATAATCCTTTAGATGTTATACTTTAGCTGTTACAGAGACAGATAAATATGCAAGAGGGGCCAGTGGGAGATTTGGAAGCCTGATTCTAACATGCACTTTTCTGTTTGTCTACCTGAGCTTTTTACAGAGTGACTATTACTTTTGTACCTACACGCTGACATCTCCTCACTGCTGATGTAGACATAGAAAAAGCATTTATGTCAGTTTAGTGAGGCTAGCACTTTTGTGATGGGTTATATGTATTTTATTAATTTGATAAGTTTGATATAATATTTGTTTTAAATGATTTAACAATTGCTTATTTCTTTTCAGATCTGTTTAAAAGTTTTAATAGCTTCGAATGATCAAGTTTCTTCTTCAGCATGGCTTCCTTTCAGTGGGCCATTCCAATTTTACAATCTAGCTGTATGCACATAATTTTTTTAATGTCATATGTTATATGTTGATTTTATTCGATTTTCAGAGAAACTATTGGAAGGCTTGAATCAAACCAGAACACCCAGACTCCACATGAAAAGCATTCAACCTTTTCACTTCCCACCTCTCATCAACTAAAGCAGGAGTTTTGACGATATAGAGGTGGCAGCACTTACTTTTAAATGCCCAAACTATTCATATTATGACTGTTAGCATGAAATTTAGTGAGTTTAGATTATCGAGGTGATAATAAAAATCATTGTATTGTCTAGTTTAAAGATTCTAAAAGGCATTGGTAGGCTCCTCAGTCTTAACCACGAGAGTTGACTAGCGCTCTTTTGTCTGTATTGAATATTTTACATTTAAATTAGAATTGAGTGAAGTAGAGGTGGAAGGATTACTGTGTATGAGTGATGAACGAGGAAAAGCATTGTAGTCTGTGTAGAAGGAGGATAAGTACTGACATAAAAGATGGATTACAATGAACCTGAAGTGGAAGAAGGTTTACTTAGGAATTATTAGCAATGGTTTGCATTTAAGTAATCTATTAGTGCAATAATGTATGTATAGTTACGTGATCTGTTATCTACCAGGGAGAAGTGGAGTTTAATTCTGGATATATTGGAATGATTTGCTATTTGCAGTGTAGGCAAGTCCATAATGAATCTGAAGCTGCCATGCAAAAAACCAGAGAATAGACAAAAATCTGCAGAAGTTCCAGCAAATTATTCTATTAAGTGGGGAGAGTGTATGTACTCCTATCAGTTGTGCAAGGCTTGAAGGTGCTAGAAAAAAGTATTTGATAGCTAAATTTGCAGCTAAAACACACTCAGCAATGGTGAAAATGCACTTTTTCACCAGAGGCTAAAACAGTTGCCAGTCGCCCTCTCTGCCCAGTCTCCCGTTCTCCCGAGAGCAGGACCTTGATGGAAATGACTGCCTGGACTATGAGATGTTTTTCTATAAATGGCCACTGTATATACACCACTCTCAGTGTATAAGTACTGCAGGGTTTATGGGCCTATCCTTTTACGAGGGACATGCTGGAGCGGAGTACAGGAGCGCTGAGGAGGATGCGAGTAGTGTGCGGTTCCCCTAGGTCTGCCCACAGGGTAGATTTCCGTTTGGGGTTGCATTGCAACAGCATTGTAGTATCAGGTTGCTCCGGGAACTTTTGAACAGGCTCAGGTGGATCATGTAGGCAGTTTAAATGGAGCTTCGCAGTGCCAGAAAGAAGGCTAGGCTGCTCCGGGTGTCTGACCTAGCTCGTTTAGCAAGAGTGGGATTAGCAAATTCAGCTTTATACAGCTCCACTTACCTGCTGGGTCAGCAGCATCTGTGATTGACAGGTCGGTTGGTAACCAGTGCGTGTAGCCATAGCAGCAGGGATACTTTATGCTTTCTTATAGTTGTAAAAAAAGATTTATTTTTCCTTTCAGTACTCTAACTAGCACCTCTGAAGCTTCTTTGAAAGGACCTAAAAAACTGACAGTCATAAGGTACTGCTGGAGTTCAATCTCCTCAGTAAATGTTCACCTAGAAGAGGATGGTTAAATCTGAAGAAATAGATGGTTTTAGGGTTGTTGTTTTTTTAAATGAGTCTGTTCCTCAGTGAAGTATATGAACATCTCAGTTACCAGCTTGGAGGAGAAGGCAGTTAAAAGTGCCTAGCAATTTCATTTTTTCGTGTGATTGAATGATTGACTGCATTGATGTGATGAGCACATAAACTGTATGTATGGATATGCATACACTACGGTATTTATACTCAGATGAAAATGTGAATACCAAACTGATGTATTTTTACTTCTGTAACAGTAATACTACAAAATGTTACTTGCACAAAGTTTTTCCAGTACTGGGGCTCAACTGATGCTTGTTTCCTAAAAGCATTTGAATACAGTTACGTTTGCTAGCCTGTCAGGTATTTATTAATAGACGTTCTGCTGACATCTTTGTTACGCTGCTGCTTAGCTGACAGAATTTCATTTGCATAAATGGGTGGAAAGTCCTTTCCTCACGTGTCCAACAAACTGGAGACAAAGTGCCTGCCAATGTTGTTAATTTCTTTTGCATGTTCTGGTTAGAGTGAGAAGAATGCTTTCACTCTACAGTGTCATGAATATGATAATCTATGGAAATCACAGAAAGCAGGTACTTAAGTTAAGCACATACTGTACTACAGGAATCCCTGATGAATTCAAGTCTCTTCTGTTTAGAGAAGATGTTGTTGTCTAATAAGTGACAGACTGCCAGATGTTCATGAAGTAGCACAGTAACGTGTATCAGTGTCTTCCTTTCTTCACCCCAGAAGGTAACATTTTCTTTATCATCTATGTCATCCTGCCTTTGATTGCAAATGTCTAAGTTTGCTTCAAATATTAACTCCTTTTTTGTTTTACTGATGAATATTTCATGACAGAAGGACTTCAATACATTTGCAGATTTTTGCTGCGCTACAATAAAACTGTATTCCTAAATTTTTTTCCTTCACTCAGTATAAGCTGCTAAAAATCAGGCATTTGAGATAGAGTGTGAAGAACAGTTTGTTCATGATTTTGAGGTAGTAGAGAAAATTTTGGCTGTGGTAGAAAAATGATGAAAGAAGAAATAATTGTTATTTGAAATAATGGTTTTAGCTCCATGCTCAAGAATGTACCATGTATCTCATGGTGAGGTCACAGCAATGTGTTTTCCTGGAACACACATTAATGTTCCGTTTAGTCGCAGAATTACTGCAGGGCTGGGGGTTAGTTCACAGGCTTTAAATCATCAAGGTTTAAAGAGCAGACAGAATAGTTGAATAGCAAAATGCAATGGTATATACATACGCAGTGCAGGGAGCAAGAGGTTACAGGAACAAGTGTACGCGCAGTAATTATAGAGTATTGAGACAAGGCTGTTTACAAAGCAAATACAGTTCCAAGGAAAAACACCAAAATAACTGGAAGGCAGAGTTTAATTTTCTCTGAGGAATTGCTGAATTCTGTCCTTTATTTTGGAAGCATTTCCCATTCGTTAAGGGCAGTGATGTCAGTTATGATTTGGCTCACACAAACAGAGCAATGACCATGTGTGAACCCTTTAATAAAAGGGCCAAATTCTTTGCTGCTTCTTGCTAACATAACTGCAGCAGCTTTGGGGACTATCACAGCTGGTGTTGCCCCAAGAAACACTCTGTCGACTGGAGACTGTTAGAGGGAAGTGTCCCATCGCCTCCATGGCACGTGGCCTGCACGCATGCTGCGAGCAGGACCGTCGCAGGATTCCTGGCTGCTTACGTTGGCTGGACATGAACCCCAGCACCATGTGGATGACAGGCCCTTCCCTTTCAATGTTTGGCACCTTAGCATTGCCAGACCAACACAGAGAAGACTGCAGCTAGCTATTTAAGAGTGTTTAGCCTTGAATATCTAAAAGCGTAAGAACATCTAAAAGAATAAGAATTAGCAGCTTCACTTTCTCCATTGCCATACATGTTTAGTTTTTCATTAGCTGAGCAGTTTATGAAATTAGTGAGAAAAGCTTTTGCAAAATATTCTCTCTGTGCATATACATGTATATAAACTATTTGCCATCTTCAGGGGAACAGAGGTAGGCTTTTGGCTTTACTGAGTTTTGGGGGTTTTTTTTCCAGAAGGAGCACAAGCTATCTTGACATTGTGACAAGATTTTGTTGCTGTTACTATTGCTGTTGTTTGGTACTGAAGGTGGTGTGTTTTCTTCCTCTCTGGAAATGTTGGAACCATGTCTCCTTGTAGTAAATTGTGAACGTTCCAAGAAGCTGGAGGCAGGCCACTGCAATGGAAAGCGTTATGCTGTGTTAAGTCTAGTCAAGGCCAAATGTCCATACAGCGTGTGATAAGGATTCTAGATTTTTGCAGCCACTTTGGACACATTAGACAAAAAAAATACACTTGAAGGATTAAGAAGCAGCTGAAGAATCATTAAAATTGAAACTGCTTTCTCTGGAAAACTTTATACATCAAACAGAAAGTTTTCCATATGAACAGATGGGGGTCAAACACTACTAAAATCTTTCTGCTGAGGGCATATAAAGTGACCTATACAAGCCTGATTTAAATTCTCATAGCTTCTGGGTGAGGGCAGGTATCTACCTTGCTTCAATGTTAATTTTTCCCTTATCTGATTGCGTTTCCATACCGTGCTCCCTCTTTCAGGGGTCTTACTTTGCCTCTTACCCTCTCCAAACTGTCCAGTCTTGTCTGCAGTCTTCACGGTTCTGACTTGCTCTGAGGCAGTCACTTGGCTCAGTAAGCCTCCCAAGCTTCTCCACTCCTGGCTTTTACCCTCCCAGCAGCTTAATCTCCCCAGTTTTCCAAAGCCAAGGAGAAACCTTCACAGTGTTAATCTTGCCAAGGCAGCACAGGGAGGAATCCCAGCTTTTCTGCATGTTTACAGAAGAGATTGGTATTCTGGGAGCATAGCTAAATCAAGTTCAAATCAACTTTTCATTGCAGAAAAGGAGTAGTCAGCATGGATTTATGAAGGGAAATCATGCCTGACCAATCTGGTAGCCTCCTACAGTGAGATAACTGGCTTGGTGGATGAGGGGAGAGCAGTGGGTGTTTTTTATCTTTAGCAAGGCTTTTAACCCTGTCTCCTGTAGCATCCTTATAGACCAACTGATGAAACATGGACTAGATAAATGGACAGTGAGGTGGACTGAAAACTGACTGAACTGCCAGGCTCAAAGGGTTATGATCAGCAGCACAAAATCCAGCTGGAGGCCAGTCCCTAGTGAGGTACCCCAGACATTGATACCAGGGCCAGTACTGCTTAACATCTTCATTAATGACCTGCATGATGGGACAGAGTGCACCTTCAGCAAGTTTGCAGATGATACAAAACAGGGAGGAGTGGCTGATGCACCAGAAGATTATGCCACCCTTCAGAGGGACCTCCACAAGCTGGAGAAATGGTCCGGCAGGAATCTCAAAGTTCAACACAGGGAAAGGCAAAGTCCTGCACCAGGGGAGGGAAAACCGCTGGCACCAGTTCATGCTAGGTCCGACCTGCTGGAAAGCAGTTTGGCAGAGAAGGACCTGGGTGTCCTGGTGGACAACAAGTTGACCATGAGCCAGCAATGTGCCCTTGCAGCAAGGGAGGCCAATGGCATCCTGGGCTGCACTAGGCAGATCACCACCACTAGACTGAGGGAGGTGATCCTTCCCCTCTCCTCAGTGTCACTGGTGAGACACCTCTGGAGTGCTGTGACCTGCACTGGGATTCCCACATCAAGAGAGACACGGACATCGTGGAGCGAGTCCAGCAAAGGGCCACAAAGGTGATTAAGGGATTGGAGCATCTGTCACAGGAGGAGAGGCCGAGAGAGCTGGGGTTAGTTAGTCCCAAGCAGAGACAGCTCCAGCAGGATTTTTACCAATGTGTATAAATAACTGAGGGGGGCAGGAGGGAGTAAAGAAGATGGAGCCAGACTCTTCTCAGTGGTATCCACTGACAGGACAGGAGGCAGTGGGTCCAAGTTGAAATACAGGAATTTCACTGAAACGTAACAAAAAACTTTTCTACAGTGAGAGTGATTGAGCACTGGAACAGGTTGCCCGGAGAGGTTGTGGAGTCTCTATCCTTGGCGATGTTCAAAACCTGACTGGACACAGCCCTGAGCAACCTGCTGTAAGTGACCTGCTTTCAGCCGTGGGTTTGGACTGGATGATCTCCAGAGGCCCCTTCCAACTCCCAACAACTTTGTGGTTCTGTGAAGGTAGTTCACCACCTTTGTCCTTTCCAGGCATTTTGAGAATTTGTGTTTTTTCCTCCTTTCTTCTGTTCTCTGAGGGAAAGCTGCTGGTTAAGTAACATCGGAGAAAAATCTTTCCATAAAAACAAGCTATAGAGAAGGAAGTATAACATCAGCATCTTATTTGATTTCTAAAACACACTAGTGATTTATATGGCAAAGCTTTGGTAAGAAAATTATCCAGCCATTTACATAACCACAAAGTATGTGAGCCTTTGTTTAATGCATCAGTACTACAAGCAGCACATAATATTTCATTAGAGCAATTTGAACTCTCCTTTAGCACTACAGCATGTCAGACTTTTTTCAGTCTTCATTCTTGTTCTTGTCTGGTTTTGCTATGTGCAGCAGAAATGTCTGCACTTGAAAAATGTGAAGTATGTGAAATAAGACAATTTGGCTTCACTTCCAATTGCAGATACGTGAGGGACAAGACTATGTGTCCCTTAAAATTGTTTACAAGTTAAAAGTGCATGAGGGGAATTTACAGAATGAATATTCATGCCTCAGAGTGGCGGCAACACTCAGATATAAAAGAAATTGGATAATGACACTACATTCAACATCGGAAATTCTTCAGCCAAATTTCCATGTGCCAGCGATCCTTGTATTTGCTTGCAAATTCTTAACTTAGGTTATGACAGTTACTCCCTGAAAATTCCATTTATGAAAATGACGAATTTCTGGTGTTCTTTTTATGCCCCATCTCATTAGCAAGTACCAGCAGGATATACTTCAGATCCACTGTAGGTACAGTAGTACTGTAGGTAATTATTTTTGGTTTATGATGATACCTAGTTGTCCTAGGTGAAACCTGGGTCTTCTAACAGTAGACAGCATGCAGCCCCTTAGCAGGAGATAGCTCCCAAATAAACAACCCATAACTACAGCATGGAGACATACCTTGACTTTGCTGCAATAAGGCAACAGATGAGTTTAAAAGCTGGAAATAAAGTCTTGGTCTTCTGTTCACTAGCCTGTTCTATGTCCGTTCCTATTAGGGGCTACTTGCTAGTGCTCCCATAATAATTACAGCAATCTGAAATGAGAGATACCCTCTACTTTTTGCCATTAGGAAACAAGCACCTTTTTTAGTTCATAATATGCTCAATTACCTTTAGATTGATCCATGAATAAATTATAATCAAAACAGACTTATTCACCTTAAAGCTTTTCTGGCTTAAGGTTTCATTGTTGATTCATTATGTTGTCAGTTCTCTATTGACAAAGTAATGCTTTTTTATATCTGGACTGAGACATTTTTAGTGGAAGATACTGTTATCTTTAAATGAGTAGGATTTAGCTTTTCTGGTGAGAACAAATTCATCAGTGATGAATCCCTGGAGAAACTACTGAAACAAAAATTACAATGTTACCAGAGATTTATACAGTTCATCAGTTAAAAGCCGGCTTTTGGAAGTCTTTAGCCAGGATGGGTTGGGTTTTTTTTTTCTTTCTTTCTTTCTTTCCCAACAGTACTCCAGCACAATATTTCAAGTTTCCAGCTTTGGGATAAAGCAGTTATAAACAATGAAATAAAGCCAGTTAATATATTTATTTTGGCTCCACTATAGATGTTATCCTCTGCAATAGAAACACATTAAATTATGGCTATATAGAGACAGATGGATACAAATAATACAGCTATAGACATCACTGATACAGATATATCAGCAGACAAGAATTATCTAATTACTCTACTTGTTGCAATCTTCTAAACGCATGCTGTGATCCACATATTCATATCAATTGTTTTTTCTAGGCAGATGTTGGTATGACAAAGATTCCCATGTACAGAGAGTTTGGTGACATTGAGCTATCTGGAAATTAAAAAAAAATCTCAACACATAGTGTAGAAAGATTTCAAAAGCAAACAAGGATTTAAACCCACCAAGTGACTGTGCTCGTGCTTTCATTGGGCATTGTGCTGTTATATCCCCCATGTGCTTTAAAAGATATCCCCTGCAATGATTAGAGGGTGACTTAATTTAAAACTCTCTTTAGATTTCCAGCTCTTTGGCAGCTATTTTAACACATTTCCACTTTTGCTATATCATGTAACTTGCTTCATTATGATATTGTGTGCCACTTCATATGGCCTTTGATTCCAAAATGTTCGAAACTACAGCTCTGAACAATAAGCAGTCTCATCAACCTTCTGTATAACTGTGCATTACTTGTAAGGGGAACCTTCAATAATGTCCTTCCTGAGCTCCTGAGGCTACTTTTTCTTGTATTATTTATTGTTATAGAAAAGATTGCTGGTTTTCAGAGTTGTTTGATGAAATTTGATTTGGCTGCTTGTGAACTATCAGACTCCAAACACAAAACAACCAGTTCATTTGTACAGGCACACAGTCAACTTCTGTCAAGTGAATGGAAGCTCACAGGTTATCCCCAAGACTAGAATAAGACCCGGGTGCTTATTTAATTGTTTTGCATTCCATTTAATCAAATTATTGATGGAAATACAAGATTGCACAGTAAAACCTCAGGTTGGATGTTAGTTTCCTAAGTTAATCATCACTTCATTTATTCTGAAAAAGATACAGTTTATATAGTTTAACTTAACCACAGTCATGTCATTGCAAAGCATCTGATATAATATCTTTATGGCACCAATGACATAGCATACTTTTCAAAATGTCTGCTATACATTCCTACTAGCAGCTATGTGAGATGTAAAAATCTGAATACTTTGAGGCCACACCGTAGAGAAAAATTAGAAAATGAATTAATTGCCTTAGTAAAATGCTCTTCATCTATACACAAAAATGATCAAATTTTTCCACACTTTTTATCAGGTCACCTGCTTTATTTCAATGTGGTTGACATTTCAGTCTGTAGAAATTAGGAGGTTGTGCAGACATTAAGAACATACAAAAGCAAGTGCTTTATTCTGCAAAGATGTGGCTGTCTTCCCAAAGATGATCTTGTTTAGTCAGTCAAGCCATAAAAAACTGTCTCCTCTCTCTACTACATCAGGTAAAACTGCAGCAAAATTAGCTTTTCTTCCTACTCTGAAAGTTCCTGGCCGGAGAGGGAAAAGTCCAAACGTGCTTTATCATCAAGTCTCCTTCCCTTTCAAGCCTGGAGTTGTTTGCATCAGTGCATATGATATGGAGAAAATATAGCTTCTCAGTGACAGAGCTGCTACTTATTTGATAAGCCAAAGTGTATTTCTAATTCACGCAGACTAGCAGAGATACAAGAACAATTTTTCTCTCAAAATTTGTATTTCTGAGATTTTTGGTAAAAGTCTTACATCTTCTAAAATTCATCTGAAGAACTGATTCTCTTTGTGTGTGCTTTAGAACCTGTTGTATGGACTGAAATTAGGCAAATTATTCCTTTTACTCATTTTCCTATTTAAAAACTCTATTTTTGTTGTCTTATTTTGCTCTGGAATGTAAAGCTGCTATCTTACTGTTATTTGCAGTAATTTTTAAAAGGTTATTTTAAGACATCGTAGAAGTTATCCTCTTGAAGAACAGAAATCCCATATTTTTGGCATTTGCACAGAAAGAAAAGTTTGGTTACTTCTAATGATGACCCTTAAAGGTACTATACATATTTTACAGTCAGCTACCTACTTTCCTGTAGCACTTGAATATGTTTTGCAAGACCATAATAGCAGTGAAACCTTATTCATCAGTTAAGAATTTTGGAAAAATTCACATTCATGACTTAATAAGTTGATGTCTGTAGGGAAGCCCTCAAATATGACATTCAAGAACAATTCCCATAGAACAGACAAAACAATAGCCCTTTGGTAGCTGGCAAACTCAGGCTACATCTAGATTTGGGACAGATGGGGTCTGCAGCATACCTCACGATCCTGGCCTTGCGTACGTCTAGATTGAGGGTTTGCCACAGAGTACAGCTCGTTCCCAGCCTCTACAAAAGAGCTCTTCCTCTGGAAACCACCAGGAGACTCCAAGTCTCATTCTGACTTGAAATTAAAATGTGTTGAGGGCACAGACCACATCTCAGAAGCTGGGAAGCGTTTCAAGGACCTCAGCCTTTGACTATATGCTCAGAGTGCCAAAAGCCAATCAGCCAAAAAAGCTATTATTTGTCATAATAAGAAGCCTGAAGTCCCAAGGTTTTGTATGATGACGGACAGCTCATTGAGGCTCATTTTTCTCCTAAGGATTATCAGAAGAGCAGGGTAAGCTCTTCTGGATTAACTTTATTTAAAAAAAATAATAATAATTTTTTAAATAATTCTGTTTTTAAAATTCACATTGAAATTCCCTCTTTAAAAAATTGATAATCACAGCAGTATTCTGTCTTGTTGGATATGCTCTTTGAGGTTGTGTTGTTAGCGTGAACTAATGCTTGCAGCTACTGAGGCTATGTATCCCCTGTTACTACCTGGTAATTTCTACAAGTACTGGAGTAGCTTCTGAACAAGGTTTAGATAGGTGGATAAAAAACTTTCGCTTCAAAAGGAACTAGTTGCAGGGGAGAAGGGGCATGATCTGCTGTATCCAGCACAAATGCATGTTTTCAACTCTTTGTCATTCACCTACTCTGAGATCGTGGCATGCTACAGTTTTCCATAAGGGACCTTCTTTTTTTTTCAGGAAGTTGAGTAGCAGGTTTATGAAATCTGAACCAGCACTTTCAGTGTTCTTGGCTGAGACATGAGCCTTGTATTTTGGTGAAATCTTCCTCCAGTGTTTGCTTAACCAGGCCCAAAGATTCAATGTTCCAGAAAAATCTGTAACTGGGACTTGAACGTGAATTGTGACTAATATTAGAGTGCATTTCTGTTCATTTGGCATTTGTTAGCCTTACTTTGGCAGGCCACGACAACTTCCTGCCATCATCACAAAATACATGTTTGTATGCTTTAAAAATACCTAGCCATATCAAAATATCCCTAAAAGTATTCTCAAACAGTGGTGTAGCCCTTCCAAGTAACCTGATAGTTTTATGACACCTTTCCACATATCATTAGGAATGAAGTTACACATTTGAATTACTTAACATGATACATATTTATATATGAGCAAGTATGCACTGGAGAAATTGAAGACTTGGATGCTGACCTGCAATTCAGCTATTTTCCTGCTATAGTATATTAGTATTTTAATATTCAATATCTATTTTCAAGTCAGATCCTGAAGTTCCTATTTGATTTTTTCTTCACTTCTCACTCTGGTCCAGTCCCACTGATAGCAATTTCAGCTTCCTGTGTAACAAACAGGTCACATTCAGCAAGGATTTAGGATCCTGTCCTTAGGATCTGACTCATTCTCTTTCCTCTGCCTGCTCATTAAGCATAATCATGTTTCCTGATTTTTATTTCAGAAACTACCTAGTTTTGGGCCTTACCTGGAACAACGCAAAAAGATAATAGCTGAGAACAAGATTAAACTGAAGAAAGAGAGCGCAGCTGCTTTGCTCCCCAGGAAAAAGCATTTCATTCCAAAGAAGCCTATTCCAGCAATCAAGGTAACTAAAATATATGCTTATGTGTCAGTGATCAGCCATCAGGCAGTTGACATGCACAGTCATTTCTAGCAGTTTGAATTGGTTATTACTGCTTTTAAGCTTGTTAGAGGGCATCAAAGACAACTATTTATGCAGACTTCCTAGCTTTTAACCAAAATCGATGGGAAATGATTTGCAATGTACATGTATAGGTATTTCATTAATGTAATTTTCAAAATCAAGATGTTCAGGCAGTGGAATGGTAATTGTAGAATGGGAGCCTGAGTAATGCCTTAGAGAATGAAGTAAAACTATTAGTAATTTCCTTTAATTTGAATGCAACAATATGAGCTCAGTTCTGCATGTTACCTTTTGCTAATTTGTGATGTGCTAAATACCTCCCTCTCTCATGCAGGATCAATGGAAAAAGGCTAGTGTTCAGTACATATGCAGACTGAGTCCGAGGTTTTCAAACTCAACTTTTAAAGCTGGAAAATGTTTGCTTAAGTAACTGATCCACCATCCACAAAGAGTAAATGTCAAGGCGAAAATAAAACCTATGACCCCATCATGGTTAGGTAACTTTCACCGTTTGATCGGCCCTGTATGAATTCTTGCAAAAATAAGGCCAAATAAAATACAACATGATCAGTGGCTCAAAATAACACATATAATTCCAAAGGGAATATTGCAGAATATACTAGCATACGCAGCAGTGCAAGCTGGTTGATACAATGCAGAACAGATCAAGGACAATTTTTGAGTCATCATCTTGTTTAAGTTGAAGAGTTTGCCACTTCTGTAGACGTCCCTCACTTTTTTGGCCTGATTATTTTGGTTTATGCTATGCTATTGCAAATAGCTTCCCTCCTTTTGTGCTGAGGTTCCCTTCTTTATGTATATGAAAGGATCCAAAGAACAGCAGTATACTTTTTCTCTTTGACAATGATGAACATTTTCAAAGACTGCTTGACCTCGGAGGTTTTATGGTTCTATTCTCTTTGCAGGGAGAGTATTGATGTTGGGGATAAGAGAAAGGAAAAGCAACAGCCAATAACTGCATTTTCAATGAGATAGCTTGCTTCTAAAAACAACAGAAAAACAAAAAACTAATACCATCCAAAAGCAAATAAACAGAATGAAGGGAAAAGTTTAGCAAGCGGGAAAGACAGACATAAAGACTTGAAAAAACATAAATAAAAAGTTGAGGTCAATAATTTATCAGGCCCACTGCAAGTACAAAAGCAAAAAAGAACCAAATAGTAGGAGATTGATTAAAAAGAAGAAAAGAGGCCCTACTTCAAGGAAAATAAAATGAACTCCCCAAAACAAAAACTTTTGTTTATGAAAACATTGACTACTTTTATGTGGTATCTGTGAGGAGCTTCTCAGAGGAGTCAGGTTAGCCTTAATTTAAACAAGCCTGAAAAGACTGAAGCAATTAGGAGACGATAGGAGTCGCCAAAGTGGATTCCTGAGTCTTTCAGCTTGACCACCTCTTTAGAAGGGAATGTTTTAACTGTAATGAGAAAAACAGCAGTGAGAGAGGCCCACTAAGGAACAGCAGTATACTTGGATTTTTCTTGAAGTTAGGGAACTTGTCACTGCAAAAGGAGGTGTTAACAAAGTTTATTGTTAATAGATCCGTCCATAAGATTTTGTGGAGAAAATCTGCCAGGAACATTCAGAATATTCATTACAGAAGCTGAGTGAAGCTTAATGAAAAAAGGTGGCTCTGATACCCTTCCCTGACCAGAAATTCACCACAGGGGGAATTGAATGAGCTCAGATTTGAGTGTTTTTATCTGTAACTGTCTAAGAACGTTCTCACTTAGAATGGTCAGCTCCCGTGTCATCTCCAGACAGTGCTGGATGAGCCTACAGGCAGAGCAGAGAACGTGCATTGTTAGTGCAGACTGGATGTCCCTGGGGTGGGACAGGTCCGCCTGTGCCATACGAGAAGCGCAGCAATGGCTGCCCAGCAGCGGTGTGGGGCAAGCCGTGGTGCTGCGCTGTGCAGAGGCTGTTGCACCATGTGAATCCCCACGTGAGAGGGCTGCAACCCAGCACCCAGCACGAGGGCCCAGCGGGTGCCCTCCGCTGGTTGTTCTTCACTGCGGCGTGTACCACAACTGTGCTTGCAGGCAAGGATGCAAAGAAGCAGAGTCTGAATCCTGAGATTTTTCCCTTCTTTCTGAGAAATGCTTTTAAATTATTTATGTTTTACATTTAAATTTAAATGTTTTATCGAATTTGTGTGTGTGTGTGTGCGAGCGCGCGCGCACACGCATTGTATGACTGTTAACCTCAAGCTTGCAAAGGCAAACTTGTGGGCTACCTCTCTCTTTCTGCAAAATGTGAGGATGGCTGCATAGCTCTTGCTGATTGTGAAAGCCTGATTTTTAAATGGGTTAAGCCTCTAAATCCGTTCAACTCTTACAGCTATTCCCAGCCTACCTCCAGTTTTCTGGGACAATGGAGAGGTACTCTAAAAAGCTGGAAAGGACCTAAGAGCTGGATGTCTTTAAAATAGTAATGACCCTTGATATGGCTGGTTGTATTTTTGAAGACTTGCTGCAAATTTCCTGATGCCTGCCTAGAACTCCTCATCTGTCCGATCTGCTGTTGGGTTGGTGATATGTAAATTCCAACATTTGTTTAACTTCTGCCTGCTGCCAAAATGCCTTTTTTATAGACTTAAAAACCCTCTGTGATTATCCAAAATCTAATTTATTTTTTGGATGGCTTTTCCCATGGCTTTTCTCTTTATTTTCTCTATTTTTCAATATTAATTGAAAGTGCGTACTTTGATATTCAGCAGATTTGTTTCTTTCTGCACTTTTCTATAATATCAGAATTCATGCAGTGCTCAGATATATGCCCTGGATCTTTTCTTTTTAGTTGCACTTCTGTACAGTTCCTATACGTGTCTTTGCCTACCTCAGGTTACTTCCTTATTACTTTAATTTTCTTTCCCTATATCTTTTCTGTGTTTTTTTCCTAATAATTTAGTTCTTTGTCCTTGAGGACCTATACCATAGTATTTGATCACCATTTATCTGCTTGTTTTATTTGTCCCTTTTTTTTCTCCGCAAGTTTTGCTGTATAGGTTGCCCTGTTCAGTAAGTTTAAACTACTTTAAACTTTCTGACCTAGCTTTGTTTGTCAGCTGAGCTAGGACATGATAATGTTGTCCCATCTATTGGAAAAATATCTGTAGTGTCCCTCAAGCTTACATTCCTCCTGTTTGAACTGTTTTTAACTCATATGTGTAACAATATCTCTACATGGTTTTTTGCACATATACGCAAGTCTGTTATTATGATGCTGGAAGCATCTGGCTGGAGGCCATCTAGTCATATTTACTCCAGTGCTGTGCATAATCTATAAAACTCTCCCGAGAGGTGAGAGTTTTATACATTTATACATTGGCCTAGGCACAGCACTATTCTGCTGTAACAGTCTACCATTTGGATCATTCTTGGCCTGCATCCAGGTGGTTCAGCACGTGAGTAGATTTAGGTTGTGCTTGCCTGCCTGCAAAAGATGATGCAGTTGTAATCGTCATCATGAACTTGGAACCGTTGCATATTTCAGGTGAAACTGTGTGTCTGGGATTTCTTTTTTTCCTCTAGAGTAACTCTACAGCCATGATTTATGGGACTCTGAGTCTGCTTCTCCAGGTATTGACTCCAACATGAATCACAGCAGTAGCCTATATGCAGTAGCCTGTAATGATCCCTTCCCTAGCACAGTACCTCAGAACGTATTCTCATTAGATATGACAGTTTAAGTAAGTTTGAACTAATCTTCAGATGTGCAGAGACATCCTAGAGTCAACCTTATTTTCCCTTCCCACTTCTGATTGCCAAAAGACAGCTTAAACGGATTGTGTAATGACTGGTATTGAGCTAGTAGCGCAAAATAGAGGAAGGGCACTATGCTACTGTATGTAAAACTGGAATGACTCTTTATTCTAGCTCACGGTTGATTAATACAACAGCAGAGTTACAGTAATTATGGTACTACTTTCTATCTTAACATCTTGCTAGTTTGTCTTTTTTAATCACGATGGCACTTTAAGCAGAAGTTTTCACGAGCTATCCGTGGTGCAGCTTAATTTATTTTCTCTTCTAGTTTTATGCATACATTGACAAGAACATATACATTGACAAAAACGATAAAAATTAATTATTTTGATATACTGAATGTTGCTTTGTCGAACTGCGTTTTTTTTTCCACTGTTAGAGTATCTATTCATGTAGTTTTATAAAGTACCTATGAAGTTCTCCAGAATTTTCTTTAATTTTTTTTAAACTAAGGTCAAAGTCGACTTTAAAGTCCTCCAGTTCAAACCTTTTCCTGAAACACAGGCAAGCATATCAAATAACATCATATATAAACCAGAAAATTGAGGCACTTTACTCTGTTAATATTTTACCTTTTCTGAACAGTGATCATTATATTGCAGCTGTTTATTTCTTTTTATTTCTGTTTAGCCAACTTGTTCAGCCAACTTCCAAATCCCAGTCCCTTCATGGCTACTTAATTTCTTGTGAAAGCCTGTGTTAGAGGCTCATTGAAATGTAAAATTTACCAATTGGTTCTTTTGTATTTATTACTGTACAGTGTATATAAAGAATTGTAATAGATCCAAGAAGCACAGTTTTCCTTTGCAGAAGCCATATTGAGTTATGTAGTAAAGGTTCATTTCAGTAATTTTCTAAGTCTATCTTTAATTAGTACTGCAACTGTTTTATTGATTTACTGAAATAAGGCTTAGAGGTCTCTAAATCTCAGAGTGCATTTAGTAACTTTTTTAACAACTGGAAAAGTCCTTGTAATCTTTCAATATAATTTTAGTTTTAATGAGATTACATATTTTTGTTAGCCACTTTACATTAAATTCACCTTGGCCACGTACTCTCCTATCCTGGTGGCTTTTTCTTCTTAATCTGTTTTTTCCCAACATTTCTTCTTTTGTTGTCCCTGTCTTTGATAGTACCTCACCTCTATTTCCAAAAAAGAGCAGGTGGAAGGCAGGTATCTCTCTAATGGAGATAAAGGCTAGTACAGACAAGTCATCTAGTTTCTCTGCAACATTTCGTCCTTTTTTCTATCCCCTCTCTCTTCCCTAGTAAGGGCACTTCTGTGAAGGCTCTTTTTCTTTCACAACCTATTGAATTTTGAGAACTGCACAAACACCTCATAAACAATAATGAACTAACAGAGTACTTGGGATCGAGCGCAGAACTTGGCCATGTGTCAGATGATTTGTTAGGAGCTTTTTGTATTACTTGTTGGTGAATCAACTTCAGCCTTCGTATCATCATCAAGGATCCCTTGGAGACTGGAAGATCAAGGTCGAGGCTCTTCCTTAGAAGGGACAGCCTGCTGCTCAGGAGAGCCAGAGCTCGACTCCTGTTGCTCTGATGATTACTCCGCAGTCCTTACCTGCAGTTGCTGGCAGCATCACGTGCCCAGCGGTCCCAGTCCGGGAACCGTTCTCCTGAACATTGTGTAACATGCCTAAGTGTTTTATGGAGACTCAAAACACACACAAAAAGCACAGGTGTACGTGTTCCCTTTGAACTTCCTGTACAAGACCTAATGCCTGCCTTGTGCATGACTCTAGTGAGAAGGTTGTGCTGTCCCTCATCTCCACAGCACATAGAGTGTGGTCTGTGTGAAGCAAGAGACCTGTGGCCCTCAAGGCCACTGAGGAACCATGCCTAAACTGAGAGTTATGTTTACAAATATAGGTTTACTAATATTGTGGCTAATGAAAAGCTAATCACCGTAAAATGTTTGATATATTAACATGAAAAATGCAACTATAGTAATGAAAGTAGCATGTAAAAATAATAACATCCTACTGAACAGATCTGTTCCTTGTGTGTGCTCAAAACCACATCTGCTTAGCTTAGTGACAGAATGAATTTTTTCTGTACTCATTAGTAACATAAAACTAATGGATTCTGCTCTCATTCTCACCATAGCAACAGAATTCCCTGCCAGTGCCAGTTGCAGGACTAAATTCCTTTCCCAGTTTGTTCGGTACAGTTTTGTTGAGAAGAGCGGGATAGCACAGCAATAACCTAAAGGAGCACTTAAAGTCATTGAGATTGCAAAGGTGTAACTTAGGACAAAATTTAACTTTCAGATTTTTTTTTTATTGCTGCTGATAATGCACAAGGCAGAAAGAACACAGCTTGACTTTCAGAACCTGGCTTCTGCCTGCAGGTCTGGCAGTTGGCAAAAAAGTCATTATCCGGTAAACAGTGCAAATTTGATCTGGAGGCCATTGAGATATACTAAGTGTGGAATCCAACCCCATAGTGCCATTTTAGACAGTCGTTTTTTGGAGTGAAACTGCACTTTAACTGCGAAAGCTGATTATTTCTTGCTGCACTGTTTATTTTGTTCCAAACATTTATGATTTGGTGGAAGCAAGAAGCTCTGCGATAGCTTAAGAAGCTGTAAAAGCATGCACCTGCAAAACATTTTTAAGTATCGTTACTTTTTTAGTCAATAAAGTCTTGAGACTTAGCAAATGAATAAAGATATAGTTCTTGCTTGAGAGAAAGAAGTGATTAAAAGACACATCATTCAGGAGTGTAAATGAGCTGTAAGTCATAGACACAGTCTTTTGAAATCACTTCCAGGCGTCTAAAATGCCATCCTCCTCCCTATCTGGGATCCTAGGCCCCACAAAAAGTGAGACTTGGTTACAAATTCATCAATGTCACATGCATTGTTTTTGTTATTCCCTTTGTAGGTTTTATGGCTGGAAAAATCCATTTTGATCATGTTCTTCTAAGCAGCCATTTCAGTACCTTTCCTGGGCTTATCTCATGCTACCCTAAAACTTGGTCCATCTCCCTCCTCTCCCTGAGCCACCTCTCCGGAAGGCCAGAGTCACCACCTCACTCCTTTCCTATTAAAAAACCCTCTTCTAATTTCCAGCTTTAAATTTATTCATGACTGGCTTATAACCATGTGTTCTTGTGCCAACATTGTCATTTAGCTTAAATAGCTCTTTTCTTTCCCTGATGTGTCTATAAAGAGACATCATATCCCTGCTCTGCCTTCATCTTGCTAGGCTAAACATCCTGTTAGGCTCTTTTTATCTCCTCTTGGAAGCAAGACCCTCCATCCCCTGATTATCTGAGTAGTTCTTCCCTGCAACCTGCTTGAGCTTTGTTTTTTTTATTTTAACATCCAACCCCTACTTAAAGAATATAGACGTGAATCCAGCACCTCCCTGGAAAATTGTGCCAGGTTAATTACTTATGCTGTTTAAATGTCTGCCTGCTTTCTAGTTGGGGTTTTTGTATTTTAAGCTCCCAGCACTGCATTTTGTGATGCCTTTGTCTGTTAGATTAAAAAACCTTTCACTATTGGGAATCTCCCCATGTAGATACCTTTAAAACATGCGTAGACAGTGAAAAGCTACTTCACTGTGTGTTGCATGGGTTTTATGTCATTTATTCAGACTCTGAAATACAGAGACACAGTCTAGCACTTGCAGACACCACCTGCATTTGTGACATACAGTGGAAGGTTTAGAGGCTATATACACAAGAGAGAGGCTTTTGGGATACTTAATATTGCTGGGGGCAGTGGACTACACAAAGACACACGTACATATTTTGAAATCTGTAACAGGTATGATGCAGACAAACCTACAGGAAACTTGAAACAAGCTGGAGCAGATTTCTACAATTACAATTTTAAAATTTTGGTACAGAATACTATAGAAACTTGAGAACTATAGTAACCTGAAAACTGCTGAGCAATTCCCAGTACGTCATGAACTTTCCTGCGTAAGACGTGAACAGGAGTGTGGGCAGTTCCCCCAAGAGATTACATTTGATTAAGTTACTGTAGCTCATCAGTGGAGGCAGAGTAAAGAGCTGTGTCTTCAGGCCTAGCCCTTTGCAATAGCAAAGTAAAAAGTATTAGCTTAAACACTCTGATGGTAGTTAATTGACCTTTTACAGTGGTTTAAGCAAGCAGCTTTTGCTTCAAATTTGCAATGAATTTGGACCACGCACATAGCCAGCTTGCGCAGCTCTGGTGATGAGTGCTAACTCATTAAGCTGTGATAACTTGCTCACTTGCAGTCATCTGTCCACACTCATAGTCTGTCTCTGCAGTTCTATTTTCATGCTGCAGGAAGATCATTAATGTCCTATACATGTTGCTAAGAAGGACTGGAAAGCTTTAGCTATTGGATGGATGCAACCAAGGTATTTCATACATAAGCAAGTCAGAGTTGTGGCACAGACAAAATTTTTCAGTATTCTTGGAACAAGAAAAGAGTAGAATTTCCTTGTCCTTCTTCCGTGATTTGGGATATGGCTGAATTTACTACCTCAGCTGTCATTAATAGCAGCTTCCTTTTCCCATAGATCCTACCACTGCATCCACTGAACTAGAAGTTTGCTTCATTGCCTAAAGATAGTATTGTGATGTAAATGATCAAGGCCAGGCAGGCCTCCAAATTAAAACTTCTCTAAGATGAATGGGAGTCATTCATTCAGGAAGTAGAACTGTTGCTCAAGTTTTTGGCAGACTCAGGAAGACAAGGTTTTCCACCCATTTTTGCATAAGTTCATGTAGCAAAGCTTCCCTTTAGAGGTAACATTGATAAAGTCATACTGCCTTTTTTCTTTGAGGTGGCATAGGAAGACTCAGTGATGCATAGGTGTGTCTGAAAGTAAAGCTGCCCAAAATAACGTATGCAATGAAAATTTAAGTTTCTGTAATCTGAATCTTCTGCAGTTTTCCAAATGGGAACTGAAAACAATAAAACAATATAGGGCATTGTTAAATTATACAGATTAAATATATTAAACTACTACAAGCTTAAAGTGGTTGCTAACCATTTCAGAACAGTTTTTGACTGATAAGAATAAGGTAAATACTGCTTGTTCAAAAAATACTGAGAAACAGAATATAAAAAGAAATTCTTATCATGTTTCTTGGTCATGCAAGACCAAAAGTAAACACTTTGAAGCTTATAATTCTAGACAGACTTGTCTATGTCTCATATTTGGCTTGATCTTGAGAGTTTTTCAATTGACTTGGATCAAGTTCCATAATGAAAATCATAATGACTTCTTGGTTTATTACGGTAGCATGATTTTGAAGCCAGTTCTGCTCTCCTACAACTCAGTGAAATTTCTCTAATACTTAGCAGTTATTTCTGGTTTTGAAGCAAAAGTAGAATGTATTGTTGCATCATATGACCTTCATTTACTGCGCTCAATTTTTTTTTTTAAAAAAATATAGAATCCTGTATTTAAAATCTGGCCTATTTTTCAACATGGAAACTGTTGTTAGAGCCCGTTTAGTATTCTCAGAAAATATCCAGACAACCAATATAGTACCATGAAGTGACTCTTTTAAAATCACCTGTGCTGTACAGTGTAGTCTGAAGAACCTGGGACTTGTCCCATCTCTGCCACTGACTCAGTGCAGTTGAACTGCTGCTGAACTGTGCGCTTCCCTTTACGTAAATGCCCTGCCATGCACATTTTACATTTGCAGCACAGATGCAGAAGACTTATCACACAAACCTTCATTTCTGCATCTCCTACCTGTGAAGTTTACAGAACTGAATGAAGATTTGCAGGATCAGACCCACATTATTCCTGCACAATATTTGCAATAAACTGATGATCCTCATGTCATCTGCTGATCTTTCTAAAGAAATAAAAGCAATTATTGTTCCCTTTGTCAGTTTATTTGATCATGCCCATTTCTTTTATTCTTGTGAGTTCTTAAATCTGTGCTAATGAAAAATAGCCAAGGATGATCAGATTGTTTGTGTGATGTGTTTGTGTCACTCCTCTTTTGTGCTCCATTTTGTTCCTTGAAGCGTCACATAATAATGGCAAAACGTAGATGAATTAACATAGCACATTCAAAATCAAGTGCTACGTGTGTAACCTATTTGTGTACAGATATATATTTTGAGTGCTGTCTGCATTTGAAACGTTCCTGTATGGACATACTTTGTCTGTATTTTACAGGACATATGAAGCTTGGCAACTTGAACATTTATAAAAAAAAATCCTAACCATCACAACAATAGTTAAATTTTTCTTATTCAAATACTAGAGTGTGCCCCTGTGCAGCAATAGAAACAATTTAGGTATCTTCTAAATGAGTCGATAATTTTTTTTTTCCTAGGATGTAATTGGAAAAGCACTGCAGTATATTGGAACATATGGCGAGCTCAGCAACACAGAGCAAGTTGTGGCTCTGATTGACGAGGAAATGTGTATCAACTGTGGCAAATGTTACATGACCTGTAATGATTCTGGCTACCAGGTAAGAGCACAGCTGTAATTAGCAGAAAGGCACAATGAGTTATCTTTCTGCTGCTGGGAAGAAAGAATCCACCTTCTGTTAATGAGCAGGTGGTAAAAACAGATGTCTAAAATATTGGATTCTAACCCCAGCATGCTCCCAGGCTGTGCCGTGCAAGCCCTGTCTGTACGGCAGTAGGAACACTGCTCAGCAAGGTGTAGTCTGGAGGGCCACATAAAAGCATACCACAGCTCGCCACCTCTCTCGAGGCCGCTCTCCTCTCCTTAACTGCAAGTGAGAAGTGAGATTCTTTTTAAGAGTAAGAAAATGAAGGAGACCCATTTCAAACGGCAGTAAATTTAGTTCTTTGGAGGTCTTCAAGTACATGAAGAAGAAAGGGAAGAACGCATCCATTCCCACTCCCAGGACGTGGGGACACAGGAGATGTTCTCATTGCCAAATATGCCTTTTAAGAAACCTAATTGCTGTTCCATCAGCCTAACTGAACTTGAACCAATTCAGCTTTCAGGCAGGTGATTTTTTGTTTTGATCTTGATTGAGGTACAAATCCTTCCTCCAAGATAACTGCCAGGGTTTAGAGCAGTAGGTTGAAGTTTGCAGAGGTCATTGTGACCAGAAGATAAGACACCTGAGCTGGGGTTGCTGTTCCCAGTGAACTGTTTCTTTCTGCAGCATATAGTAACATAAGTTGCAGGGAATGTACTGGCATTTCTACGTACCACTCCTTGCCATGTCTGCTCGAGCTCATGGACTGATCTGATAAGAAGGGTTTCAACCCTGGGGCCATAAAAGAGGGCCCATATTCTTTTAGAAAACCAAAATATGATCATTATCAAATCCAGTATGCATTAAGCAGTAATTTCTACAAGAAGTTTTTCATCCATCCTATCATGAGATTAGTTTGTCAAAAACCAATATTTTAACTGGGCAACAAGTTTCCTCTGAACACCGTGACCTTTTGCTTATCCTTATTTCAGTCTATTTTATAGTAAGTCTGATGATTTTAACTACATATAGTAAGTAAAAAAAAAAAAAAAAAACTCTTCCCATTTAAAATCGACCCCTACAATTACAAGAAGCATATCAGAGCAAAGGTAGATGCATTTTTTTTCCACTGATAAGAGAAAATTAACGCTACATCTAAACCAGATTAGATCATTACAATAGTCTTTTAACTATATAAATATATTCTTGACAAATAAATCTTTTAGAAGTAAATCTTTACTGATTCTCCTTCCATCAGATTTCCCAGTGAAGGGGAGGGATGTAGCCTTTGGAGAATAATAGACCATGTTCTCATTTAGTGCAACTTACTTTTCTGTAACTGAAAAATAATAAAATACTTGGCACCAAAAGTACCAATGCTTAAAACCTCAGGAGGTTTTTTTCAACAGGAAGAAGAATATTTTTCCCATCTACTTAATTGCAAAGAAATCAAAAGTCCCCCTCCTCTCCCACTTCAAAAAAATCATTTGCTTTATGCTGATCTTTGTTTCCAAAATGGCCATGCTGCTCTGCGGAGCTGTCACCTTGTAGGACTGGAGCAGAAAAGCTTTCCTTGATGTAAAGTTAATGCTGTAGTCCTAAATTCCTCTACCTCTGAACCCTCTTTCAAGATGTGCATTGTTATTAGGGAGAAAGGAATGAGTTCTCAAACACTCACAACCGAAGCTTGCTTTGTCCTCAAGCTAAACTAAAACTTGTAGATGCAGGGCAGCTAGTACATACTTTGTGCTCTTGCTGGTTGCTACAGCAACTTCTGTGCTTCCCTGGTAGCGAAACCCCAATGTCTCAAACGTGCCTTTGGAGCAGACTTGCAGAAGCACCTAGGAATAATCCCATCTGCTCTCTTGCTCCCCCAGTTGCTGACGGTAGCGAAAGGAGGTTTGCTAAGACACCACTCGTTTGCAGATGAGGGAGAGTTTGGCTTTAAGGCCTGACCTTTCCTGCCTAAAATTCTGAAAAGTAAATTAAACTCAATGTTTTTTGTTTTTACTTCTCTAGGTTTGTTTCTTAGATACTGAAGCTTTTGCAGCTGTGTGATGCTTTTGTTTTTCCTTTTAATAGGCATTTCCATTATACCAGGAGCTTATTTCATTGAGACAGCAATTGTTATTTCACATTCAAATACACTTATCACACTAATTGGAAATGAGGATTCACTGCGTGGAAACATGAGAAATAAAGCAAGCTCTGCCTGCCCAAAACCCAGATATCCCTTTCGAAGATTTGCAAAGAAAAATAATCACATGAGGCACAGCATACTGTATTTGTCACTGCTTTTTATTAAATTAGGTTGTTTAAACTATGCCGAAAATGAAAGTCAAAAGAACGCGTGATGGTGTTTGCAGCCAGCATTGTGCTGAATCCATACAAGAATGTTCTGCTGTCTCCCCTGAACCAACAAACCTGCTAAATTGCTGTGATATGCCATATTTTCTTCACATGAAGGAGAAATATCCTTCTGGGAGTTTAAGCATCATGGGCCAAACTCATCCTTCTGTAACCAGCCCTTGTGGCAGTGAGCTTTCACCGAGATATAATTTGGCCCCTATTTCTAATTTTAAAGTGTTGGGGGATTGTTTTGTTTTCCTGCCAGTTAGCAGTTGCTATAGCTGCAGTGCAGAACCGCACAAAGATGTCTCCAAGTGCTGTAGTACAGGAAACGCAGACACTAAAATGGGAGCAATTTTGACCTTTTCCGTGAGTGACATCAATAATGTTTATTTCTGTTCGCAGGCTATACAGTTTGATCCCGAAACCCACCTGCCCACGGTTACTGACAGTTGTACCGGCTGCACCCTGTGTCTCAGCGTCTGCCCTGTTATTGACTGCATCCGCATGGTTTCCAGGACAACCCCGTACGAACCAAAGCGAGGGCTGCCCTTGGCGGTGAACCCAGCGTGTTGAGGTGATGGGTCCGACAGCTAATGTGAACTTTACAGTTCTTTGATGCAATTGATTTGCTTTCTAATTAGTACTTGAAAATCTACTCTTACCAAAAAATGTAATATTGATAGCCATTACGAAGAACACTGTGTTTTCCAATTATTATTTTTATGACAATTAAGTTTCTAAATTACAGAAAGGCAGCAATTAGTCAGGCATAGCTGTCAGTTCTCCATTATTTGAAATGCAACTTTTTCCTTACAATTCATGCCACAATTTCCAAATTCCTCTGTAGTCTGTTTACTCTTTATGTAATTTCTGGCTGTAAATATAATTAAGAAAGCATTTTTAATGAACTACAAATCAATGTACAAGCTAACTGTTTTCCAAGAGGCATTTTGTAATTAAACATTGCATTTAGTTTTAAAACAGTTTCTTAGAAGATGTAATTAAGTACATACCATTCAAACAAAGCAATGTGGCTTTTATTTTTCTATGGGAAGAAATGAAAGGGAGCTTAAAACAGGATTTAAGAATTGGATTAATCACTTTCAACTACGACAGCATATGGTAGTGTATTTTTATAATCCTTTCTAATTCTTCCTCACACTAGCCATTTTATAGAATAAATTTGCTATCCACTAACACATGCTGGACTCTTCAAATTTGTATGTTGCATGGGTTGCTTGATTGTTCCTTTTTTCCCTAGTGAACAATTTTATCTATCTAAAAATGTTTAAACCAGGTTATTACAAAGTCTAGGTTGGATTTCAGGATTCTGAGCTGTGACAACTTTTTTGGCTTCAAGCTCGTCCTCTAAATAACTTTCTAATTGTGCCAGTTAATGCTCCAAAAATGTACATGTTACAGGTCAGAGATCTGATTACTTGCAAATGGAATACACACCCTGCAGACTACGTTTGCCAAACACATACGTATAGGGCAGACAGGCAAGGTGATTTCCCCCAATGCTAATTTTTCTTTCTTAGTGCTTATGTATCATTGTAGTAACTGCACAACCAGAAAGAAATATAGATTTGTCTGTATTACAGAGCAATATCTCAGTATTAATCCATTTTTAATTTGCACTAGAAGCTTTCTAATATGAATATATTGCAATCTGCTTTACTCCACTTAAAAACATAAAGCCTTTAGTTTCATAATAATAATAAATGATATATCCATTCAATTTCTTATACCCTATATTGTGATCAGCAAAATCTTTGATTAAAAATATACCCTAACTTTCATTTCTTGGTATATGAATTGTGCACTAAATTATGAATAAATGTTGAAAGCAACTTGGTTTGTATTTTCATTTACTAAATAGGTTTTGCTTGTAGAGGCTTGTCAGGTGGTTTTTCATGATCTCTGTAATTCACTCCAGGAATCATTAATGAGTTAATTCATGTGTACACTATTCCACTAATTGCCTACAGTGCAGAAGGCAACATGCTCTTTGCCCCTCTCTGGAATCTCTTTGTCTTCCTTTTACATGCTTTCCGCGCACGCACGCACGTGCTTTGCCTCTCTAACATTTTAAAGTATCATTTCATTTAGTGTCCCTGCTTCACAAACACTGTTTTGCGGACACTTTGGGCTCACATGATAAGACCCCTCGGCAGGCTCAAGCCCAGTGTCTCCACTAACAGCTTTCCCTTCATACTTCAATCTCTTCACCATTGTGGATTTTTCACACTCAGGTAGTAACAGATAATCATACTGCTTAGAAGATATTTGCCTGAAACTTTGTTAAAGCTCTTGGTCTTTCAGTAGTTTCCTATATTCCCAGAGACTCACAGTACGACCAGACTGTTTGGGGAACGTTAGAGGTGAAGTCTTGCGATGCTAGGCATATACCTTTTGAATGTCTTTCAAGGAGCCGGTTGACAAGCAGTAAGCCCTTGAGAAGGGCAGGATGAGGTATCAAATTCAGATCTTCTGCAGGTAGCATTTTATGAACTCAGTTAGCAAACGGAAGAAAAAGTAGCTATCTTATTCCAGGGTATTACCATATACTTCTTGTTTTGTATCCTCACTGCAGAGAATCCAAAGCACGAGAGACTACCATGGCACGTGTGAGTCTGAACTGGGCTGCTTCTGGTATGTCTCGTGGTGCTGTATTACCAGTTCTGATTACTCTTACTGTACTGAAGGCATCACATCTGGTAGTGTGGCTTCTTTTAAAACAGGACAATGCCAAGAGACCTAATTTAAGTAGCACAGCACATGTAAATGTACATCACAAATTCAGCAGTCAAATTTGAGCTTTCCCTATGGTATTCAGCAGTCTCAGGATATCCAGTGTGCACAAGCAGCTATCAAGTAATCTTTGAAGGATTAGAGACTTTCTTTATGAGTCAAGAGTATAATCAAGACTGTAATTTGTTTATGGGAGAAGGAAAAGAGGGTTATAGTGTTCAGGTTCTTTCTCACTGCCCGCCCTCTCCCCCACTCCTGTTACATCAAGTCCACTAACAGTGTTCAGAAATGTGTTCCCAAATGAATGTGAATACCTTCTAACTGTCACAATTAGCAATAAATCTAAGTGTTGCAGGAACTCAGAGAAATGGCCACACTTACTTACATTATTTCCTGCAGGATTGTCTTTAAGTCATCACGGTGAGGCAAGATATAAACAGGCAGCCACAAAGGATATATTCCTGGGGTTTGTAGGTTTTTGCATCTGTCTTGGGGAATCCATCCCTTTCAGCCACATTCAGGAGCCAAGGAAACAAATCAGAAAAATCTAGTCGACTCTGCAAGCGCTATAGCCAGTTATTAAAAAAGGGATATGAATTTTCAAAGTGTAAAAGGTTCCAAATTGAGCTCATCCATTTCAGTGATTTAGCTGCACATTTAAGGAATTATGTATTATTAAAGGCATGCTGGGCCAGAGCCTGCAAACCTACCCCTTACTAGTGTTTAGACCTGGTGTCCTATTGATTACCATTATAAAAAACTGTAAACTGCATTTGACAAATTAAATTATAATAGAAATGCCATAGCTCATCCTCCTCTGCTCCACTAGCACATTCGTATTCACATCATATTCCTGAACAGGAAAAAGCTCCCCATGTTCAGTGTATGCTCTGCAGTCCAAGAAATACTTGAAAAAGCTGCCAAATCTGCTTGTGTGAATCCCAATGCACTCATACACGTTCATTGGAAAAAGAGATGTTTTGCCTTGCTAACAGGCTATACAGGCAGTTTGGTTTTTGGCCTCTTAAATGAAGAGACATAATATTTCCAAGGCACTGGATTGACAACCATAATAGCTACTTTTGAAAAATTACATAGGATTTTAAAAATATATATTTTCATGATTTTAGATGAAATATTAATTTCTCTTACTTTTCTCTTAATTTTCCTCTTAGCAAAATTAAAACTAGTCTCTGCGCATGAGTCTGATGAGTAGCCTGTATTTCCAGTGTTGCAGCCAATGTACACGTATGCTGCTAGTTGCTCTGATGCTACAGTGATTGTTAGAGGACGACTGGTTTGCGAACACCCATTTGCTTATTCCATAAAAGTTGGAAGAAGCAAAACACAAATTACTTCTCCAGCCTCCGTGCCCCTCGCTGTTGTCGCCTCCAGGATGCAGGGCCTTCCACGGTGCGGCAGGTGAGCGCCGTGACGCAGCAGCCAGGGAGCCACAGAAAGGCTCGCTGTCTTTTCTGCCTTCTCCCTCTCTTCCAGCACATACCACTCGTCACCTTTGGCAGCTCCAGCTTTGTTGCCTTTTAGCCTTTTATGTCAATGTGGCAAAAGTGACTACTAGCTTCAAGCAAACCATCCAAACCTAAACTGAGTGCCATCAGCCCCCTGCCACATAAAACCACCTTGTTTAACACAATCCAAGGCTGTAGCCATAGAAATACAGTGTTAAGCATAGATATTTCCTATCAGTAAGAAGAGCTTGCCAGCGTCTTCTGCGTGTTAACAGTGTATGCTTCATTATTTTTCTACTGTAACATGGGGTTGGGCATGTTGTAAAAATTTCATATCTTTCAACATGTTTCCTAGTATAAAATATTTTTTAGATAAAATATTTATTTCACTGGCGACAGTTTCACTTCACCAGGCTGCTCGGCCCCTTTGATGAACTGTGGAAGATAAGTTTTCATTGGCAACATCTGGCAACCTGGCAGACTCTCCAGGCAGCTGGATTGGTAACTTCAGAGTTGCTTCTGGGTCTTTCATATAATTAGTCTGCTTATGGATCATCTGGGTTGTTTTGTCTTTGCTGCTGCCATTTTCTTTCTTTTCTGAGAAACTGTACATGCTACAGTCTTTTCTTCAGGAGAACAGTTTTTAATAGTTGGGTTTTTTAATACCAACCTCCAATTGGTATTACCAATTAATATTAATATTAATTAGTAATAATATTAATATTAATTAATTAATTAATAATATTAATAATAGTATTAATACCTGCTGGGTCTTCGGCAGATTTCCTCACCGGCCTTGTTCAGTAATAGAGTCTCTCTACTCTTATTTCTCCCTCCTTGTTTCTATACGTTCTAGCTTGGCCCGATGTGACTTTTGCTGATACTGGAGCAGAGTTTCCTGTGTCTACAAAGCAAGGAAGCTGCAGTTCTCCTCAACAAGCAGATGCATATTTCCTCCTCAGAAATAAGGTCGCTAAACAACCGCAGAGCTTCATGACACACCCACCCACCCCTGATCATTTTCTGTAAAAGAATTATTAAGATTTACCTTGGGTGACTTTGAGTATCCAGTCTGGGAAATGTATGTGAATTAAAGTTGGCCGAATGCTGGAACAGAAGACACGCCTTCCCACTGGGGCTCAGCAGCTGAAAACCCTAGCTGTTTGGTTTATGCTTGCTTTGCCAAATACTAACATACACCTGAAGTCACTGGGGATTCTTGTGCTGTAGAAATACCAAGCACCTCCAGTAAATGCGCCATTGCAGCATGGCTGAATAGAGGGAAGGCTTTCCGCGGTACCCTGGCTGCTGTTTCTACAGCCCATGTGGCTGGCCCCCTCTGCAGTAACAGCTACAGCAAAGCCTTCAGGCTTTAACATGCAGAGGTTAAAAAGCACTTACTTACCTGTCTTCTTAGCCATGGGCCTTTGCAGGTATTTGACAACAGAATCCTTAAGACGACAGCAACAAATAGTTTAAAGTTTTTGCTCACACATTTTTGAGGTACTGTGTAACGTTCACTAGAGACAGCAGTCTTAAATGAATATTTAATGCAAGTTCAGTAAAACAGCTTCAACGACTGATCCTTCTTTGTCTTTTCCCAAGACCAAGCACTTTTCTTCTTCAACACCTTAAATCATGGCATGGTTAAAGTTGGGCCTCAGTATTAATGGTTAAAGTTGGGCCTCAGTATTAATGCTTTCCACTCTGAGGGCTCTTTTGTTACATTGCAGTCAAGAGAGCAGCAGTCAGTATCAAATGCTTCCAGTGGACAACTCACTGGTAATTGCCTATCAGAGTCACACATCAATGGCTAGAACTAATCATCAGTCTAAGGACATTTTTCTCACCTGTTTAGTCCGGAGACTAGTAATGGTCACAGCTTTTGCCTTAGTGGAGACAGCTTTAGGCCTAGACACTGAAGGCTTTATGCCCAGTTGTTGAGAACTAACGTTTCTTAGGAAATGAGCTGTCATTATCATGCAAATTTAGATGGCCTGAAGATTAAAATCATCTGCTTTGATTATGTGGATAATCAAAGACCCAGAATTTTGTAAGTCTGCGTTCTGCGCAGGAGGCAGGGCCTTCCGCTTCTTGTGCAATATTCTCTTGCAGTTATTTCATGAAAAGTAAGCAATATGGTGTTTGACAAATCTCATGCTACCAAGAGAGAGCCAAAGCGAATGCAAGCAGTCCTCGCTGTGGCGTACAGCTGCTTCCCGAGCAGAGGCCTGACAGGGGCTGCACGGTGCTGCCTTCCCCGGCCCCGGCCACCTAAGATGAGGCGAATAGGCACTCCTCCTTCCTTTGCTTTAACACAGACTTCAGTAATAATTAGTCTCCTGTCCCAGCTGCTGGCAAGACCATGGGTCACCCTTTACGAGGCTTTGCCATTAGAGCACAATCAAAAGCGCGACAGGATTCCTTTCGGAAAGCTTTCAGCATTATTATTTGCAAACAAACTAATGCAAAATGCAAGTGAAAAGACAATAGAGTCTAGGTGAAATACCTAGCACGATGGTAAGCATGATTATGGCTTGATGCTGCAGCTACCTCTGCTGTGATTTCCCGTACAGTCACGTGTCTAATAATTGCAGGAACTTCCTATTGTAACACTTGCGCTGTTGCCCTGTCACATGCAGACCAGGCTCTTTAAAGAGCCCCCACGCTGCACTCTCTCAATCTTTTCTTATGACTCTGCAGAGGTAAACCCCTTTTATAAGTTTTATGAAGTGCAAACATATATGCCATGTTATGCTACTAGTCTATTTATTGGATTAGCTGGAGGATTTGATGCAAAAGCTTAAGATGATATTGAAAACACATATCACTTCTATTGTAGCTAAGAAAATCAGCTTTAGAATTAGAGAGACCTTGTATCACGCATTATGTATAGCCCTTTGGCTTTTTAGCATGGCTGTTCTTTGTTGCTATAGCAACCGAATTAACCATTTCATTAATATAATGGAATAAAACACATTTATTCATTTTTGCACTCATCGGCAATCCACATTCAGCTTTCGGCATACTTGTCAAGCTGTGTCCCTTTCACCTCAGCCCCAAATATTTCGTCAGCTTTTCCAAAGGGCTTTTATTTTTATTTTTTCCTTGTTGGGAAGAGAGAGCATTGTTTTTGAAGACCGTTATATTTTTAATGATTAAATTTACCTTCATTTCACTGGCTATCTTCTGTTTAGCAGCCCCTAAGTGGCAAAAAAGCCTTCACAGGCAGAGTCTCTGGAAACGGAGAAGTGGAGTGCTTCACGTAGACAAGAGTAAGTCACTTAAAATAACGAAAACCATGCATTTGTGATCGGCTTGCGGGCTAAGCTTGGCATGATGTGTCCTTCAGTGTACTAGCTGTACACAGACATGTATGCTGCCCAGACCTACACACTGCTGAACTGGAGTGTTAAAAGCAGAAGGAGTGCTACACTGTCTGATTACTGAGGTTTTAGCTGTCCCAAGCCATGCCCTCACTTTGTAACAGTTAGTTAATGAAATAATTATGTCCAGCCAGAAAGCCCTTTACAAGCCGGTAGTGCTAGGTAGCGCAGGGGCAGCGATGGCAGCAGGGCTCCATCAGGAGCCCCTCAGCTGCAGCCTCCTGGCTGCGGTGCCGGAGCCCGCAGGGCTCAGGCGCGTCCTGCCGGCCTCTGCCCCGCAGGTGCCTGGGGACCGCAGTGCTGCGTTGAGTGTTGCTGTGCACCAACAACGCGACAGCGAGGCCGATGATACAAGCGCTTGGCTAGTATTTATTGGCCTGTCCTTCCCAAGCAGCTCCCAGTGCCACCTCACAGGCAAAATTTCAGCATATGAAATTCATCATTATTAGCAATTTCACATCTGAACTCATTGCAAATGAAACAGCCTGTCCGATGCTTTTTTTTTTCCTTTCCCTAATATAATGCTGCAGTTAGTAATGTGAAACTGAAGTTTTACTGGAAACAGAGCAGATGTGTAAATGATTTTGAGAAATGAGTTAATTAACTTTGAAGGTATAAGCCCTTTCATTAAAAAGACAAGGCATAGAAGTAACAGCACAATAGCATATTGCCTGCTATAGGACTGTTCAGTCACTGCTGTTTGAGTGAATGTGTAAATCATATAATCTACAAGGGCTAGTAGAGTCTATATTATCCACTTGTGCGGCCGTCCCTACCCAAATTAACTTTTAACTACTTCCTCCTAGGCGATTCATTGTGTAAGGACTGCCCAAAGACTCAGGCGGAGAAAGTTATGTAGTTGTCGAGGTAAAAGCCACAGCTGAAGCTGGCCACAAAAGCCCCAGCACAGAGGCCGAGCGCGCGCTGCTGCCCATGCTGGGGCCACGGCCTCCTCCTGCCCTTGTTGCTCTTTACATAGTGAAGGCATGCCCCTCGCTGTTTAGTGATATAGGACTAACTTAATTTTAGCATTACATAGCATGATGTTGTAGGTGAATCAATGGTTTAGTTTGGGGTGACTTGTCCTCCAGTAGGGAGTTTAGCCAGGAGAATATTTCCTTTAATGATGAGCAAAGAGCTTGTGGCTTCAAAACCATTGCATCTAAATGTCAGGACATTTTCCCCATGCAGGGGTTAATACTGGTACAGTAAGTAATATACATGATTATGCTTTTCTCAACCCTAACAACTCTTTGCTATCCTTTACTAGAACTTGGCAATCTTTAAAAATGGCAATCATGTACTTCAGCTATTCAACAGGGTCAAGTGATTTTCATTTTAGGGGCCCCTCCACTGCAATTAATTGGAGCTCCTCTTGTCTGAATACGAGGAAAAATAATTACATTTAAAACACAGGCTTTCAAACCGAGCGGGGGCCTTGCTGTCCTTTCCTCTCTGGACTGCCACGGCGCAGAGACCAGTCAGCCCCTGCAGCCCCCGCCTCGGCCCTTGCTTTTGGGGCAGAGGACAAGTCACAGACTTCCAGCGCCGCAGCCTGCCCTCGCCCGCCGCTGGCACCTGCTGCCATTGCGAACCTGCGGAAAGCAAGCTCTGACCTTCTCTTAACCTCCTTCTACCTGCCGCAACATGAAGGTTAAGCACTGGCTTACCTCCCTCCTGAGGGCCGGTCCCAGGCTGATTAACACGCCAGCAATAGGCCAGGTCTACACCAAACGGGATATTATCTCACCATCTGGTGCACAGCCTGTATAATGCAGGTAATACGGGTGGCTCCTAAGCCAAATACCCAAACAAGTATGAGATGGCTGTTAAAAAGGTTTTGTAAAACTGAACAGTATGCATAACAAGATTGCATCTAATACTCATTGCTTCCTGGGGCATCTACCGCCACTGACGGTTACCGAGCAGGGCGGCAGGGCTGTGCTGCAGCGCCCGCTGCCAGAGCAGCGCCCAGGCCCCCGTCCCGGGCGTGCACCCGGGCGCCGGGCCCTTGCCGTTGGACCGAGCTCTGTGCGTGCCAAGGAGGGGCGTTAGTAGACCCGAGCAAATCAGGTTGCCTGTTAAAAAGTGGTAACGGTCAAATTAAAGGAAAGCAGTTTTTCAGCCTGTGGCATTACTCTGGCGAGGCAGAGCTGGGTGCTGCCAGTGCACCTCCCGGTAACAGCGTTTCCCGAGCCCTGCCGGCACCACCGGGCCCCGCGCGCCTCGCACCCCGCACAACAAGCTGGCCGGCCACCCCAGCTTGGGCTCGGCAGGACTTGATGTGCCCCATGGCCGATCGCAGGCTGCCTGCCCGGCGCAGCAGGAATCGCCAGGCTGGTCAGCGCTTTCCCTGGCGGCCTCAGGATGTGTGGTGGCACACCGCAGCCCTTCAGTCCCTAAACTCAAAGAGGGACTTTTTTTTTTTTTTTTTTTTTTTTTTTTTTGGTCCTGTACTCGGATGCCTGGCTTTGTCCCAGTTATCAACAACACGTACCTGAGGTCTTAGAGTAAATCACACGCCATCGGTTAGCGCGCAACAGCCCCTGTGACTTCGCAGCATTCCCTTATTGCGTACTCAGACAGTGGCACACGCTCTCATAGACTGTGATATTAGCCACCGGGTATTTTAACTTTCCAACAGACATCACTGCAGGTGAAACAGGAGGTGGCCCTATCGCCAGAAAGACTTTGGGTACCAGAATAAAATTAGCATCGTAAGAAGAGAAGGGGAAGTGCTACCGAGCGCTGAACTAGCCAGACAGACCTGAAAATAGACTGGGGATGTCTGTATTGTAACGGAAAGAGCGTGACTTCATATTACTTAAACTGAAATAGCGTTTTCTTGGGTAAAAATCTTAGGCAAACAAACGATGCTTTATAAAGGCACCCCTCTGCAATGTATGTTGGTACGTATGTGTATATATGCTTTATATCTTGCAGATTTCATGTCTAATTCCAGACAGAGGGTAATTAATGCTCATTGTTAAAGCTCTATTTTTAAGGAAGTCATTTGAGAGACTGATAAAAAGCCATCTCCGAACACGTTTGTCTCAACCTCGCACGCCCCGTTTCCTTGCCAGCGCCGGGGCCTTCTGTCCCCTTCACGCGTTGACCGCCCCGTTGGCTCGTCACCGCACACACCAAACCAAAACTAAGGCCACCTTTGCGCATTTTCGAAGCTCCCGGCTGTCTTGGGGTGACTCTCAGCCCCGACAACCAGCGGCAGCCACGAGCCCCAGCTCTGCCTCTTCCAAGGCAAGCGCCCGTGGCGGGCCCTGAGCCGCTGGCCGAGCCGCTCCTCAGGAACGGCAGCGAGCAAAGCGCCTCACAGCCGGCGGCCGCCACCAGGCGTCCCGCTGGTGACCGGCGCGCCCCTCGGCCGCTGCAGCGGCGGCACCGCGTGGGCACGCGGCTCGGAGCCCCGGCGGCCCGGCCAGCAGCCAGCTCCAGCCCCGCCGGCGAGCCCGGCCGTGCCCGCTGCCGCGGCGGCGAGCCGAACCGAACCGAGCGGGCGGCTGCGGGCGCCTCCTCGGGCAGCGCGGACGCTGGGCTGGCCACGTTTCTGCCCTCGGTCGCGCCTGCTCTCGCTGCGCGTTGGACTGGGCTGCGGTAACCCCGGCTTTGCTGCGCACATCGCAGAAGAAGGGGGGGAAAAAAAAAGAAAATTTCCTTCTTTATTTCACTTGGTAATTTAAAAATATCATTTTAATGCAATGACAGCATATGTTGAATAAACATAATAAGCCGGCAGTAATAGAGTGGTGCAGCTACTCTGTCACTTCTGCCTCAGCCGGTCGGGTTCAGGCGACTGTGTTGTCAAACGACTTCGTCACCGTGTTTGCCACCGCACGCTTGCAGAAAGGCGCAGCACAAGCGTGCGGTGGGCACCAAGGCCGTGGAGCGCGCTGGGCCCAGCGGCCGGACGGGCCCGGCGCTGTCCGGGGCGCGCAGGACGCCCGAGAGGGGACGAGGCGCGCGCCGGCCATCTGAGTGTCTCCCAAAGACGCAGAACTTACTTCCCGAGCATGACTGCCATGAATTTGGTGAGAGCTTGCAAGTTTTAGTGTTTACAGATGGCCTAATTTGGCAGTCACAAGCATTACAGGCGCTGCTAATCTGGTGGGAGTTGAAGGCTGCCAGAAGTAAAGTGTTACAATTGGAGCAGCCCCCGTGCCATGCGTGTTCATAACTTAGGGCCATTACAGACACCGTACGGTGCCCCCATGCATAAGCATCAGGTGTTTGGGTAATCACCCTGCGGTTCAGGCAGGCACTGGCACCGAGAAAGAAACGGACGGCTAAAATCACACCTTCCTCCATCCCTCCCCACTGGCTGTCGGTGCAGACAACTGGCGCGACAGCAGTCTTAATTTCTTTTAATCTGTGGGAAAGAAGTAACACATGAAATCTAAGCAGTGGTCAAACAATACACAAGCAGACAACCTGGCATGTGAAGACATTCACAATGTGTGAACTTTTGCACATGTTCAAAAAAAAGAGCTCTGTGTCGCTGGTGCCTTAGTCACACGTACACACTACTTCACATCAGCTGAGCTGCAGGCTAAGGCCAGGACAGATGCCTAGGCTAAACTGCATTGCCTGGCATTCGCTAATAACGTGTCCATGTGTCTAAAGTCCAAGTACACTCGCACGCATGCACCCACCCACCCACCCACACCCACTCACACACCCACACACCCATCCAACCACCCACTGCTTGGTGGATGGTTTCTTGTTTGCTTTTCTGTAACTAGCTGTCTGGTTTTGTTGAAGAGGCTTTCTCGGGTCCAAGATGGAAACTGCTGGCAGAAAGAACAATATAATCCGCCTTTCTATGATAAGTGTCCTGAGAACATTCACTCAGGCTGGAGATGATCCAAATTCAAGTTGAGGGCAACTTCCTCGTTTGGATAAGGAGTTGTCTCTTGTTTGGTGGGGATAAGGGGAGGCTTTTAGTCTTTCCTGGCGCCTTTGCTCCTCTGCACTAGGAAAAAACCCGATAGGTCAGCTTGGGTTCAGCAGTCACCTCAAATTTGAGATCTCACTGAAGCCCCTGCACCAATTAATAGTTAATTAATTATAAGAGGAAGAGCTCCAGTAGTCTACTATGCCTATGACATATAGTATTTGTGCGCGTCTCCCTGGAGAGTAAGTATCAGCGAACATGTGTATTTTGAACAGACATTAAGTCAGGACTCCTTGCTCCAAAGCACAGTGTGGTAAGAAAAAGCTTAATTTCTCTCCTTTTTGCTAGAAGATGCTTCCATCAGTGACAGGGGAAAAAAGTCTTAACCAGAGACTTCAGCATAACAGCAGCAGTAACAAAGCAAGTTCCATTATTAAACTAACTCTTGGTAAGAGCCAGATGATTTCTACAGACAATTTTGCATGCAACTGCTCGATGTAATTTGCAGAGTGCCAAATTGCCACACTAATTATTTCTGGGCTGATGTTCCCTCTGTGACATAATGGCATTTGGAGAATGGGGACTAACCAAAAGTGAAGTGCTGAAGTGGGAGATCACTAATAGGATTTCTGAGAAAGAGAAATATAGCAAATACCAATCTTCCTCTTCATGCGCTCGCTCTCAATTTGCACTGAGACAATTTAATACACAAACTACTCTACCTAGTTCTTGATGCTCAACCATGCTTTTGGTAGAGTTCAAACAAACACCTTCCGCCGGTCGCTGGCCCCAGCGCAGGAAGAGCCGAGCAGGGCTCTGGGACCTGTGCGATGCCAGCGTCAAACAGGTGACCCTGAACAGGCCTCTCCAGCCCTAAAAACCCCAGGGTGAATTTGTGTCTCTCTCCATGGGGCTGACGTGCTGCACGTGCACCTGCTGTGTCGTAGTTTGCTTAATTCTCAGATCTGTAACATCCTGGGGGCAGGGTGGGGAGGGCTGGCAAGAAGTTCACTTAATTTGAGTCTATTAACAGCTTTGTACCTGCTTTGATGCCTGCTCTCTTGTTAGCAGTTTGTTCTGAAGTCAATTTATGAAATTGGACACTTTTGCACAATATTGCATACCGTGAAATGGAATAGAAAGGCATTTCTGGTATACTATGAGCATTTTCTTCACTTTCTGTTTCTGTGTCTTAATTTCCTTTTTTTTTGTTTTTGCTCGATGCAGTACTTTATCAAGTTTAAGCAGCATAATTTTAGTCTGGCACTACAGACATAGCTGAAGTGCATGTGATTAGTGAAAAGCAACAGGAAAAAAAAAGGAGTAGGTTGGCTTTAAACACTTTAAGGTCATATTTTTCTTCTGCTGAAAACAGAATTTAAATGTGTTAAAAGACTAATTACTGACAGTAGAATAACCATTTAGTGTTTGATTGAAAAGATCACCAAAGTTGCTTTAGATTTTGAATATCAAAAAGTTGATGGATGGTAGTGAGATTTGGCAAAGGAAATAAAGGGTCCAAAAGCAGCAAGCTGCAGAGGCAGGAATATAAATGCTGTTTGCTAAAATGCAGATAGTTCTCCCTTCTGTGTGTGTTCAGCATCACTGTAGCAGGGACGTGATGCTCAAGGGAGGCACATCCACACTGGAGACCACTGGGACAGACTGGCTGGGTACTATTGAGTTGGCATGAAACCACCACTGGCTCAGGTCTTCTTTACAACAACGCCATGTGGACGGATTTTTTTTACCTTCAGATTATGGAAAAACTTCTCAGGAAAAACTTCTTCACTGTGAGGGTGACGGAGCACTGGAACAGGTTGCCCAGAGAGGTAGTGGAGTCTCCTTCGCTGGAGATATTCAAAACCCGTCTGGATGTGATCCTGGGCAATATGCTCTGGGGGGCCCTGCTTGAGCAGGGAGGTTGGACTAGATGATCGCCAGAGGTCCCTTCCAACCTCAACCATGCTGTGATTCTGTGAAAGCTAGAGCATGGCTTAAGTGCATGGGAAGCCATAATTAGTGATTTAAACTCATAGCAGGAAGTACAACCCTATGGGAAGTCCTGGGTCGCTCGACGGCAGTGCATGTCCTGGCTCCTCCAGTCCAGCCGGGGCTCTTCCTTTCGGCGGTGGTTTCCGCACGCAGCACGCCGAGCAGGGACGCTGGAAACACAGGGCTGCTGCTGTGGAGCCACAGACTTTGCTCTGCTCTGCTTGCTCTGCGCGTGGGCACTTCACTCCTATTTAGTTTTAATCCATACTGGACAAAAGATTTAATGGCTCAGGTGTGACAGACGTACGCTACCAGGTATTTCGTTCTGGCTGTGTTTCTTCGAGGCCACATCATGCTTTTTCTCCCCAAATACCACATTTTGCATTTTTTGCACGTACCTGCACCACCACTCACCCGACAGGACAGGGCTGGTGGGCACGCGTGCAGCCCACCCCAGGAGGGGGCTGTGCCACCAGACCCTGTTCCTTCTGCACCAGAGCTGCCGCGCCACCGGGGCGATGCCATGGCTGCCCATTCGCACCCCGGGCCTGCAACAACACGCCCTGCTCACCCGCCCGCTCTCGCGCGCGGCAAGGCAGGGAGACGAGGCTGCTGTCTGCCGGCAGCCCGCCGCCACCATGGCCACTGGGCCCTGGCTCTCTGCGGCGAGCCATCGGCTCGGGGTGGCCGCAGACGCAGAGGAACTCATCAGGGTTCAGCCTGTCCCAGGCTAAGCTCATTAGTGGTAATCTCGTTACCGCATGCACTGCTCACAAACAACGCTCCCGGTTAACTCTTGCAGTCCCGCCTGCGCCACCCGCCGAAGAGGCCGTGGAGGCCGCGCCAGGAGGGTGCGCTCCCCTCACAAACGCTGCGCCCAGCACCTGCATCCGCTAGGGATGCTGCGGGAACGTGCACGCACGCACCCACCCACCCTGTGCATACCCTTCCAGCTCCGGGAGCTGCAAATCCGGCTGGAAGCCAGTGCCCGATGCAGCTCAAGGAAGAAACTGGTTTTTCCAACAACCGGACGGGTAGCCCATCAGGCTCTGGCTCCATTTAGGTTTACTCTTAACTGCCATACGCTGTCCTACTGCTAGTCTGCTGCAAATAAAAGAATTACAAGACATTTTTACTGCTGGAGGTTTGCGCTTCTTCCAATAAAAAAAAATTGTTTTCCTCCTCCTCCTCCAAAAAAAAAAAATCACTGAGAAATCTGGAAAAAATTGCCAAAGCGATTTGAATCAGAATTTCAGGTTTTCGTTGTGACTTTTCCAGTCATTTCATATAAGGGCCTACCAGTTCAGCAGTGGACCACTGAGGGCACTGCATCACCTGCTGGGATCATTGTATAATGCAAATGCTGAAATTTTTATGTTTTTTTTAGTTTCAGCAACGCAACTTTTTCCTGCACAAACCTTTCCTGTGCCCGTTTCCTGCCCAGCTCCGCTCCCTGTTTCCATGGCAGTGGCCCACAGCGCCACAGGAGAGCCTCCCCCAGCGTTTGCACTGCGGAGAACCAGGGGGACATTCGACATTGTCACTAACATCCTCCAGGGACCTTCTCACACGCTTACTGCCAGTTCACGCTTAAAAAGACATCCTTTAACACAATTAAGGGGGGATACGATTAAACAGGAAAAAAAAACCCTTTTGGAGGATTTTGTTGCGAGGACAGTTTAGCTGAGCTGCACCTCGGGCGGATCCGAGCGCCGGGATTTAGGCGGTGCCGTGCGGGCAGCCGAGGGGCTCGGTGCCCCGCGGGGCCACCACGGCCCGCGGCAGCTAATGCTGCCTTAATGGAGGGTTGCCGGAGCCCCCGCGGGATCCTGAGCCGGCAAAATCCCTCCCTGCCGGGCCTGGAGGGAAATTGTACCCTTCAGTTGTCTCCTCAAATAATAACGATTTGAGACCGAAACTCTGGAGTCACCTGCCTCCGCCTGCACCAGGGACGTGTTATTTTGCAGTGCTGGCAGCCCCCACGGCTGCCGGCCCTTCCAGCCTCCCCGCGGCGCACCCCAGCCACGGGCACGCGCATCTCCAGCCCGCATCGGGCCCGAGGTCCTCGCAGCCCCCCGCGCCGCGGGTGTGACGCGTCCGCAGGCGATACCAGGCAGCAGGTCTTATTTCATATATATAGTCCACAAAACTATCAGCTGTCTTTGTACCGTTTGCTGTTTCTGCAGACAGCATAATCAGTTATTTTCCAGTCACAATATTTGAAAATACCTTAATTACGAATTTAATAAGTTTGCTTACCGATGCAGTTTGCCCTAAATTATTTCAAGGTTAACTGAGAATTCAGTTGTAAAAGTAATAAACATGTGCAAAGAAACAAGGCTGAGATCTGTGACAGTCCGTCTCGCAGAGCGATGCAAGCACAGAAAATCCTCGCTCCTCCAGGACTGTATCTATCTTAAGCTATAGATTTGGTATTTCTAGGGCTACCTAGAGCAATACTGCATAAACCTTGTTGCTTCCTAACCCAGCTCTGGTCTCTTACTGAACTCTGCACATTTTTTACGTTTTCTCTATGTTGATGATGGGCTACCGAATTTAACATACTGTATGGCATTACACCCTGCAGCATGTGAAGTCAGCAGGATGTACGCAACCCAGCACGCTAAGAAGCACAGACGCGCAATGTGTGCAGCACGCGCAGTGCCCCAGCCGCAGCAGCCGTTACTTGTGCAGCACCGGACACATGCGCCATCCAGCAAGCCCCCTCCTCTGGGCCTCTGCTCTCCCCATGTCAGGGCAAGCATTTTGTCCAGGGCTAGTCCCAGGTGTGGTGGCAGCATTCCTTCATGTGTATGGCATCCCTTTTTCTTTGTGTCTCCAGCCATTTGATTAGCAAGATCTTTACATGTATTTAATCATCCAGTCATCCTCACTGGGTTTTAAATCAGCTTTCTCAATGCCTCTTTCCACCCCGATGAACGTTATGTGTGAGCAATAAAGGCCAGAGCAGGAAATGTCACTTACTGGACCGTGGGCTTATTTTGAGAAGAAGGTGATGGCTCATGCGTACCGACCCATGCCTCAGGCCTCCTGCTCGTCCTCTTGCTGTTCAATGCCGACCTTAACGCCTCCAGGTAGCTGCAAGAAGGGTACGTCCCGAGCATAAGCACGGCCAGAGGCTCAATCCAAATCCCATCCGTCCACTGGGGCACCTTTAGTCTCTGAAATACATACAAAGTTAAAATCAGGGCGGGCTTGGTGTATTGATTTCTATACTAAGCTATTTGTGATCTTTCTCAAAATCCTGCACATAATGCTGCCGAACAGCAAGGGCTATCGTGGCAGTTATTACCAGTAAAATATGTGCAGGCATTGCATGGGACTAAGAGAAGATTAGCTGTAAACCCATGCTATAGACCTTGATGATAGAAATTTAAAGATGTTTTCAGCAAATGCTTTTATTTCCAGAGAGCAGAGAGATCAAAGTTAGGTTTGTACCACACATGTTTCATATCCTTTACTGCCTATATTTTATGTATTTATATGCATCCCACAGCAGCATATCTCAGTTTATAAATTCATAAGATACCAATGATCATTCTCAAGGATGTATCTAGCAGATACCTTGAGGGTCGGTTATAAGATATTGAATAAATTGACAAAAAAAAATGTTTTGGTTTGTATATAAACAACAAAAGGATGAGAGAGTCACTGTTGCTTGGTGTTCCAGTCATCCATCCCATGTACAGAAGATCAGATTCAAAAGTCTCTTCAAGCCTCTGTAAATCCAGCCATAATTTGCAGTTCTGGAGACTTTTCAGCAGAAACAAATCATTTAGCAAGCACCGTGAATATGTCAGAAAGTTATTTTCTCTATTTAAAACACATTGGATTAAATTTGTCGCCATTTATTTTTTTTATTCAGCTTCAGCAAGGAACTAAGAGCTCTCCGTTGAATTAAAAATTGGTTATTGCTGTATGATAAAAGTAAAAAAAAGCCCAGCATTTTTCTTGTCCTAGCTTAACTTTAACTATGATTTTATATGTTTCTCAGTCTCCAGCGACGAATTTGAAAAATCTGGATCTTTAAAGCCACTAGAGTAAGATCTACTATGGATTTCTTTGCAGGTGTTGCCCCGCCTCGTTCACTGCCTGCTTATTAGCTGTTGCACCTAAATCAGTAAACAACAACAATAAATGAAGTGGCCATGACAGGAAACCCATAAGCGGACTGATTGGTATTTACCAGCTGGACTTCTTCCCCAAGTGGAAAGAGAAAGGAGAGAACAAGGGACTCAGCTACTGGTGGGGCAGGAGCGAGGACAGGGCTTGCTGTGGTAAAATTTTGCTATAAGGAATCCAGAAACATATCTGCAGCCTGACCTTCAGAGCCCTGCCAGGCAGTACAAGATGATGGGTTTAGAGACGACCAAGCGAACATCACGTGGACAATTTTCAATTTGAAAAAGACAAAATACAGATAGGGAGAAATGATCTCCTGTACGTGTCTCCTCCGGCATCCCTCACTCCTAAACACTTGGGCATGAGTTATTCTTCCCCCAAGATGCACAATCAGCATTGCAGACTTGAAGAAAAATGCAGGAGAAACTAGGGGAGCAAACCTGGAACGGATGACAAAGCCAGGGAATACAAATGCAGGGAAATAAAAGAGACCGTGGTGAGATTCAAAATGTAGGCCAAGCCCATTCAGCTCTTACGCTCAAGTGTTTACCGTCTGCCTCAGCCCTGTTCTATTCCCATCCTTGTTCCCTTCATTCTCAACAATGCAATGTTTCAATCTTCTTTAAATTCAAGGACACTGAGTCCCCGAGTGCCCTCGCGCACTAGCGCTGAATAGGAAAACAAACCTTCCTGAGCCTTAACAGCATCTTAGCTTACGTCAGTGATGCAGAACATATTGCTTCAAATGCATATTCTTCTAGGGGTGCCATCCATCCACACTGACAAGGAATAGAGCGTTTCCTCCCTTTATCATATCTGAGAGAGAGAAATGTGGGAAGCAAAGCTAAATGTGTGAAACGCAAATAGAAGTTGCAACATTCTGGTAATACATTTCTTATATTGTCTAGCAGCATTGCAGGGATATGGCTCGGGTATGCGAATATTCCCAACAGATGGCACAATGTCCCTGCCTACACATAAAGGACATGCTTCTGAAAACGCAAAGAGGCAGGAGCAACGTGAAGCATGCTGGAGGGGCAAAGTGCCGTCCCTGCTGTTCCCAATGTTGACCATCCGGGCTGATGAGCACAATGGAAACCACCGGAGCTCTCTTCCAGGCACTCTGTCAAGGAAGGTCCATGCCGTGAGATTATACACTTTTTCTTTTAAGGGGGAATCTTGGGATTTTTTTTAATTGTTAAAAACCTTCTTAAAGCTATGATTGGGAAAGCACAGGAGTAATGCAGTGCTAGTGTAAAGTAGTGTGGAGATTTGCATCCAGATTGTCTTTCCACGCAGACACTTTACAAGTTACAACATACATAAATTTCATCTTCAAAAGTTTGCTTGTTTTATTTATGCCGCATATAGACAAGGAAGTTATACGCTGCTATAGCTAGCATCACAACAGTTTTATCAGGATATCTTGTTTTGGGCCAGTACGGGTATTTCTGAATACTATGCCATAAAAGACCACTGTTGTACTTAGCTGCTTACACATTGGGCATAGTGTCGCTGCATCTAATTAAAAAAAAGAAAAAAAATCACAACTGAACTGAAACATTTATAAAAAACTGGAGCTTATAAAAGGCCTTATTTAAACAAGCTGTCCTTTCCAGACATTTCCAATTGATGATGTTGTTATAATGCATTCACTTTCCACAAAAAGAATTAAAAGAATATAATTGCAATGCTGTGTATGACTTCAGTACCAGGCATCTTTACAAATATATCATGAGTCACCTGAGAAGACATCCCCAAAGAATGAGTATGCCCACTGCCCGAGCACTTTCCTGGGGAAAGCACTCCAGGCCAAACTCTGTTTTGATGGGTTTCCAAACAAACGCTTAGTCAGGAGGCACAGGCACCAAAGGAGAGCCACGGCGACATGGTCTTCTGCTCTGGCGGTCATTAAGCTTTTTTTGGTAAATAGATTTTCTTGTACGAGCAAGCCAGCGCTGGTCTGGTGGAAGGAGCTCAGTTTAGCTGACGCCTCACGCTGGGATCCTGCAGCATCCGGCAAAGGTGCCAGCCCCGCCGCGGGCCCCCCTGCTGCTCCAGCGCTCGCTGTGCCGCTCCCCTTGGGACCCTCTGGGGCTGGAGGGGCAGCGGTGAAACGGGCTCCGTCCCCACGTGATGGTACCACCCATTGCTACAGAGCCTGTGGCAATCTGACGTCTTTGAGGCATCCGTGCTGTCAGATGTATTTGCAATTGGCTGGCACGGTTGACAGGTTCAAAGCAGCAAGTTAACAAATCCGCAGCATGACGGCATAGATCTAGTTTCCTTCAGAAACTGAGCTTAAGTAATAATACCTTTAGGATCCGTGAAGAAATTGTGTGAGGATAACTTAATTATTATAAAGTATTTGGGGGACTGAAGTATTTTGCTGATGGCAATTTTAGAAGTGATCAGTCATTTTTTATTCAGTGGAAAAGATTATGTGTAGTTTGCGAATAAAAAAAAACCAAATGACGCTGTCAGTGCTCTGAGACTTTTTTTCTGTTATGTGTTTAAGGTACTCAGTGCAGTGAGGTCCAAAAGATCCTGGAGAACTCACTGCAATATATGAAACTACCAGTAGGAAATAGCAAATGTAATAGCTAGCCCTGTTACAAGTCCAAGAGCTCAGCTCCCAACACAGCTGAATTGGTTTAATCTTGCCGTAGACATGGGGAAAAAACTGAGGAGGATGTTTCTTGTTATGAACTGCAAGACACTTATTCCAAAGCAAGTATAAAAGCACCTAGCAATCTGCTTGCGATTTATTCTCTGCATAGGTGCCATTTGGCCAATCCCAAATTTCCTTCCACAATATCATGGACTTAATAAACAAATATAAAACCAATTCTACTACTAAAAGCTACTTAATTAGCAAATGACTACTAAAGTATTATTTTGCTACTCCAAAATATGATCACCTCTGTTCTTTTTGAAATGTGAATTATTTCTTTGAAAATGTAAAACCTGCAGGAACTTGTGTTAATAAAGTAAGGGATTTACCTTGCGCGACCAGCCGGTAGCTCTTTAGATGCTGCACTATAAAAGCAAGGGCCAATTTGTGCTCAGAACATGTTGTGAAAGTCAGGATGCAGTCTTAACAGTATATTGGGAGTAGAAAAGTGAATGCCAAATTCAAACCTTTAATTACGGCTTTTTCTCTACAAGATTAAATGAACAGGACAGAATACTGATCTTCCACGTTTTAACTGACTTGTGTCTGCTCTGCACAACTGTGAGAGCCAGCTGAGGCCTGCAGTTAAGCTGGGAAAAAAATTACACTGTCTTACCTGAATTAGAACAATCTACCCCAAATGCGTATGCTTATATAGTAAAATTATCCTGATTTCACCCAAGACATTTAATCTGGAAATTCAATTAAATTGAAATCAAGGACAAAGTGGTGTCTTGAGCCACATTAGAAAAATTAATCCTCATTTAAATTTGTATTTGCACAATGATATGGGCTTGTGTTATGTCCTAGAGATATTCTCCATAAATTCTTGGTAAGAGCTGGAAAACATCCACGTCACAGCATACATTGCACTGAGGTCTAGATGCACCTAACTGCTCTGGACTTACCAGGATTAAATCTATATGGCTGTCACCTAACTCCTCCTGTACACAGTCCACTCCAAAATTCAGATCCTCCAAACTTCCTTACAGCCACTAAGCATCTTTGAAGATGGCTCCAAAAAGTTTCACAATAAGGTTTCTAGGCATGGACAGGTCTTCCCGTAGGCAAAGGCATAACCACCTATATCCTAGCAGGCTGAGAAGTAACGTGTTTAATGCTCCCAGAGTCCACACACCATGACTATTCTGCCTATTCTGTTTCGAGGAAAGACAAAAATTGTATTTAGAAAATTCAATAAAGCAAACAATTTGCATATGCCAACCCTCTCATGGGTCTCTTCTCTTGCTCTTAAAGGCCACAAATCTCTCAGCTTGATCCAATTACTGCATTGTACACCTTACCATACTGGCCATTTTCATTTCTTCCTTTTCTTCAGAGCTGAGCCTCATTAAGAAGAAATGTGACAGGTCCAGCTGGTGTTTAAACCAGAAGCCTGGGTTAGTTCTGCATTTGGATGCATCCTTAGGTTTTGTGAACTTTAATTCAACACAAAACCAGTTTCTTAGAAGTCTCATTTCTTAATGGATTTGTACCATTTACAATAGTTCTGTTATTCATATTATTTTCCTCAGAATATTAACTGCATTAAAGATATATCTGTATAGAGGTATGTATATAGATATAATATCTATGTAGAAATATATACATATAAAAATAAAAAGACATTCTAGGGCAACACGTATGGCCTTAGATTGTGTTCCAATACTCTGGTAAGACATCATAAAGGCATTTTTCAGTGGATTGAGAAGTTTGCTGCGTTTTTTTTCATTCTCTGCTATTCTGAAATGTTAAACATATCACTGAAGTGTGAAAAATGCAGCTGCATCCCATGCTTAAGTTTGAATCATTCTGCACAGAGGACCTATTTCTTTAAATTCTTCCTGCACTTAGACTTCAACTCTGTTGTAAAGTCTTTCAGGCATTCAGCAGGAAATGAGCTATACTTTTATTTCTCTACAAAAGCATTTAAGAAAAATGAGTACTGTAGCTTCCTTCAGAACATTTCTGCTGGAACATTTCAGGGTAAATACATAGAAATGACTTACATACTGATTTAATCCCTTGCTTAAGGTGTAAAAGCAGAAGACTTTCAGGCCCAATTAATTTCCTCTACTTCACACACCCAGTGACGCCCCATCACTGCCTCAACAGTGGCACTCGTGTGTCGGTGCTACCGGTCCCCGGGGTGCTTCCGAAGGGAGCTGCGGGTGGGTCTGACGTCCCCCCTTCAAAGCCACCTCGCTCTCCGGCCAGTTGGCACTCATCTGGACGCCAGAGCCCCTCTCTGTTCAGCACCGTTTTTCTTTCATCATTGTTGCCTTTCATCGTGATCTCATGTGTTGAGTTGTCTCCTAGCTTCTTCCTGATTTCAATAGCCCTTTGTGATCATTTCGGTGGTCACAAGTGCTATACTTTGCACTGCAAAGGTGTATTGAAAGAGTAGTTTTCACTAGAATTATTTTAACTGAGATTAAGATTCAGAAAATCAGAACTTTTCTGATCCTGAGACTACCAGCTTTAAAAATCCTCTTATGCCTAAAGCTCATTTGGCCCAGAGGCAGGAAGACACAAGCATGGAGCAACGGACATCAGCACCATCAGGCCCAAGGCCTCGCACCCAAGTCCGGTGTTCGTTAGTCACCCGTGCTTGAGTGCTGGCGCCGGCGCGTGAAGGAGATCCTCCTTATTCAGTTCTGCGGTTCCAGCTGCCTCCATCAACCACACACGCATGCACACACACACACACACACAGCCACACAAACACACTCGCACCGCTCTGCAACACCCGTTGCTTAAACTCTTGTTATGAGGAAGCTGAAGCATAAAAGCACAATTTCCTGTATCACATGGGACATTCATTTCATCATGCCGCATTACAGAAGGGAATTGCAGAGGCACAGAGATGCTGCAGTTACCTCGGGGTGACTCACAAAACATCTGTCCTTTAAGCTCATGAAAAGCTTCCTGTCCCTGACCAGATACAGAAGCTAAATCCAGTGCTGCTTTACCATGGGCAATGCTGCTCAAGAACAAACACAACAAATGGGAAAAAAAAAAAAGAGGAGAGCCTTTCCCACTGAGTAATTTTAGTTTTAAACAAGTGGTAAAAGAGATAAACAAGGGAGAGCACAGGTGTTTTGTGACGCCATCTCTCACTGGACCCCAACGCGAACTCAGCGGACAGCTCTGCGGGCACCACGCAGGGCTGCTGGTCGAGCGGCAGGATTTTGCAAAAATCTACCTTAACTTCCGTAGTAGCCACTGCTTAATGAGCCATGGTTTAGTTCATTAGTGGGGGTCAGCCAAAATGAGTAAAATCATGCTCAAGGCATATTTGCCCATCTTCTGGTATGCCAGTCTCTCAATAGCTCGCCTGGGAGGGGATGGACTGAAGCCGTTCTCTGAGAGAGGGCTCAGCCGCGCTGGGGAAAAAAATCACATTAGAAACAATAATTAAAACCTTTACAGGAAGTATGCATCATTTTTCAAGGTGTTCTTCATTCAATTTCAGGGAACCTCACAAAAAGCCACCTCTTTTCTGGCTCTCTCCTAACAAGCTAAGCAGAAAAGACCAGAGTTAGCATAAACTGCGTGGCTAGCCGCAGCCTGCGGTTTGTACCTCCCAAGTAAACAGGAGGGTTCAGGTAAGGAGAACCAGAAAAACCCACCGCCTTTCATGGACATTTCATTCACTTTGTTAAAGAAAATGAAATGCAAGGTCTGTGCCTTTTACCCTGGACAACTTCCGCAAGGCAAAACGCCGAAGTCGATGCCACAGCCAGTCTCTGGGGGGCAGGGGCCGACGCTGCTGCTGCAAGGAGCTGTACTCACGTCAGGAGCTGCGCGTGACGCCGGTACTGCTCCCGCAGAGCCCTCTCGTGCTTCTTCCAGGGCTGTTTTACGGCGTTGGGCCCTCTGCTTGCTCCCCGTCCCGCAGTGCCAATGGCAGAGCTTCTCTTCTCTGCTGCTGAGCATCGGGGGCAGCCCTCTGCACCGCTCTGCCGGCTGCGCCCAGCGCCAGAGTAACAGGCACTGAGGCCTGAACTGGGGTGCACACAGCGTGCAGGGCGCTGGGCCCTGGCGCGTTGCTGTGCCTTACGCAGGCGCTATCCTTTACAGTCACTAGCACGCTGCCCGACAGATGCCATGTAGCTCCATCATCGAGCACTTCTGAGTGAAGCAAATGAAATGGGCAATACCTTTAGTTTTGCCCACTGCCAGCACGGTCTCCACAGGAGGAGTCTCAGGACAGTGCACAAACTTTCTCCAAGTAGCTGCGGAGCCCACTAAACATCCACAGCATGGCCATCATGCTGGCTTTACCCTCACACTCGCTGAATTTACGGCACGCACAGCGAGAGGAGCTGGTGCGAGCGGAGCAGGGCAGCTCCCGGGGCCCGCGGAGCCGCCACGTGGCCTTCCCGACAGCAGAGTGCGAGCCCCGACCCCTCTGCGCCCTGGTCCCGCTGGCCCTCATGCGGCCCGGGCAACATCGGCTCCTTGGGGCTGGGAAGAGCGATGCAGGAGGGAACGAAGGAGCGCTCTGGGAGTCAGCTCCACAGAGCTCTGGTGGTGCCGGATCCAGCATAATTTTCAATTCAGATGGAAACACAATGCAGGAACCCACAAACCGCCTGTAGAAAAAGCTAGCTGAGGTCTGCAGAGCTTGTTGTGCAGGGTGCCTGGCCATAAGAAAACACCTAAGTTGCTTCTGAACTTAAGCTAGCACACAGTAAGACCACACACAGTAATTTTTTCTAGGCCATACCTAAGCAGTAAGCAGGTCTCACCTTGATTATCCAGTCTTATAACTTTGAGCAGGACAGGCATTTGGCACCAGTAGTTTTCCTGAGTCATGATTAGCACAAAGAAATGCAGGAAAAGATGGAAAAGCATTTCCTAATGTTTCCTCTTAGACAGAAGAGATGTCACTTGAAGAAGCAGAAAAATACCTGTTTGTGTCCCATGTGTCATACAGCTAGGTGCCATCACTGTAGGCTGCTCAGTCCACCACAGGACCATCTCACCTTGTCACGCAGAGTTGAAAGTGGACTTAGGAGAAGGCATTCCTAGGGAGCATGGGCAAAGGAGGCCAAGCAGCTAAAATATCCAGAGCTCGGGATGGGTGGCCACCACGTCTGGAGCTGTGCCACCAGGAGTCTGCCTGTGTCCACGCTGGAAACAATCCCACCAGTCTCAGGACCTCATCCGTTCTTTAATAAGGCCTGCAAATTAATTTAGAAAATGCAAGAGGGGGATTATTCAGCATCCTGTCACAATTCTGGGAAAGATAGCACCGTTACGGTTTTCTCCTTACTTACATTAGTATGCTGGGAAGATGCAGAAGGGATTTAGAGCAGTCTGGCCTTGAAGTGATGAGTCCCAGATTTTGCTGTCACGGAATATTAAAATATTGGGTTCATGTTGCAGATGAAGGTACAAGTAAGGCACCACATTGCTCAGTCCTGACAGGACTGCAGCACTTCTAAACATGACCAGAAGCAAGATTTCAGATACCACGGGACCTTCAATGTCAGAAATACGGGTGCCTACTAATTTAGGTCCATCAGGGGCTAAGCATCAGTTCAGGATGCATTTGAAGGAGTACAGTTTGACAGACTGAGGTGCTCAAAGTGACACTCAGGTACGTAGGAATTTTGGCAGTACTTTTTCAAACTTTATCCTCCTGCAAGTTACTTAGGCAAAGCTCATTTTTAGCTCAAACACTCCCATTTCTTCTTGTGGTAAAATCTGAATTTCACAATAAGACGTCTAAAAAGAAAAAAAACACGTGAACTGTAAAATTCTGCATTCTGCTTTTCTATTTGAAAGATTACACACTCTTGAGAATTTATATGTTTCACCCAGCTATGCAATAGCAGAAGTGTCAGCAGACATACGAAAAACAAACTCTGTGGTCTGGATATTTGCAATTCAGCTACAGCAAGCAAGCTGGAAGCATGAACAGCAGCAGCATGAAGCTGTGCATTGGGAGACAGCTTTTGGAGCAGCTCTTTACACCAGTGGTGGTATTAGAGCCTGTGCAGCCTCAGGCAGGTCTCTTTGGAGCCTCCCTCCCAGCTCCTGCTTGGCCTCTGACCAGCCTTCCCAGGGCAGCGTGCTCCGACATACTGGCACTGGGCACTAGCGCGGTCACACAGGCAACGGGCATCCCAGCGGGTTGCAGCTACCGGAGCGAACCCTGCCCTGGCTCCCCTCGCCGCCTGTCCGTGCTCGGCTCCACGGGTCCTGCCTCCAGCCACCGCTCTACATTTACATTTTACCTTATGTTTATCTGTAAGTGATCCACTGCAGACTTAAAGAGTTAAAATTACCATTGACTGCTGTGTAGCAAGACAGAAAATCTGTGTCTCGCGGTGATGGACTAGATTACTCCACTGAGTTTTACCTTCAGCAACAGGCTCTATGTATATTAGGACATAGTTTAAGAGGAATTATCATCTTTTTAATAGATCTCATACCGAGTCACAAGCTACATATTCAACAGAAAATCAAGCTAATTGTTCACTTCTCCTAAGATATCCCTGAAGGATAATTGACCTCTGTAGAGCTGTTTCTTAGTTGGAAACTAAATAATTAAACGGAAGAAATGCATTTCTCTTTCAAGATTCTCCCTGTATTTTCTTTTATTCTTCTTTGTACCAAGTGCAACAGTATGAGCGTATGTTATTGATTTTAATTAAAAATTAAAATTAGCTCCAGTTTTGTTTTGTTAAATCCATAGACGAAAAACAAAACAGATGATCGTCAAGACATAGAAACAGAAACATGGCAACTTTCCTTCCAATTCTTATCCCTATCCACTTACACAGCAAGCTGTAAACACTCAGTGTAGCATCTTCTTTCTGAATGTAACTCATGAATCTCCAGCAGGAGTTATAGTACAACGTAGACTTCAGCTGGTAAAAGCAGCTGTGCATAATATAAATAAAAAAAATGGACAGTGCCATAAAATGATAGATTACTAAAGCCTAAGAATTTGATGGGAATCTTCTTTATTAATTTAATCTATTACCGGCTAATTGCTTATGTAATGTAAATTTGCAAAGGTCAATGCTTGAAATCATCAAACAATAAAAAGGTATGAAACACTAACAAGTACTAATACAATGAGAATGTTAATCAATAGTCTAAATGAAGCCTTGTATTGCCAATGATGCATGAAAATGTATTATTGTTAGAGACTACAAGCATGGGCTTCACTGAAAACAATAAAATAAAGAGCCATGTAGGTTGAGACAAATGCAGCAGAAACAGCATCTGTAAATACGGACTGTACGATCAACTTTTTCAAAAGAGCAGCTTCAAGGAATAAGCCATGTCACTGAAAACCTTTTTTTTTTTTTTGTACCAAAAAAAAGGAAAAAAGAGCGCTGATGCAATAAAGAGATGCTTCACAAAGGCCAACTCTGAACTATATGGATGTAACAGGATAACTTCTTTTTATATATATGCATATATATTTATATATAGATTCAAAAATATACAAATATATAAAATATATAAATACTATATAAATATATAAAAATATATAATACATGAATGTAAGTATAAATATACACATATTTCTATATTTAAAACGCAATACTGCATTTTTAACCTATGCAAACAAATGCTTATATACACTAAACTTCCACAGACTTGCATATAAACCTGTGGCCTCACATCAGATAGTTCTTCAGTCGACTTCCTTTAAACAGCGATGCAAAAAGGACAGAGTCACTCCAGATGTTCCCTGCTATAAGAGGAAGCAGACTCCTCTCAAAGGCTTGCTTTGCCGTATTACTTCACATTTCGCATTTAGAAAATTCCTGCCTTCCCCAGCTTCTAACAGGTTCTGACCAATGTTAAAGAAAAATGGTATCTTTAAACCATCTCTGAATTCTAAAAGGCTGCGGAATAGTATTCTGTTTGTGGGAGCAATTTAGTTTTATTAAGCTGCATGACACAGACTAAGTGCACCAAGATAAGCCGCATACAGCATGTTGCGGCAGAGTCATCAGCAGCCGCAGAAGCCAATCAGTCTGGAGCCTGATTACTGAGCGCTGCGCTGACACATTGCAAGGAAAGGTGCTAAGAAACCCTCTTCTCGCTTACTCATCAGCCAAGCTAGGCACCCCATTTCACCTCGGGTACCGCTTAAGGAATTTCTCATGGCAGCAGAGGCGTGGCGAACTGTACTTCTCCAGAAATATTTTTGTATTTCTCTCTTTTCATTTAACCTCTGTGCCAAACTGCCAGTTGTGAAGCTTGCTTCACTTGCACGGCACGGTTACAATACCGTTCACGAGCCGAGCCGGCAGCCCTGATTGTAAGACCTGTCTGTGTTACTCTCTCGCTGATAGGAAAACAGAATACTTCAAACCAGTCGGCAACCCAAAGAGTTAGACCTGCTAAAGGCAGGTCTTAAATTGCTATTGTAAAAAGGTCGACTAGCAGGTTTGATCAGAGCAGGGAGGGCTCGCTAGTTTTACTCTATTAGTGTGATTTCTTCCCCAAATAAATTCTGTTCATGAATTTTATAAGTATTGAATTAGAGGAATCTGGTTTTCAGGGACAGGCATGGCTGCTGGGAACAGTCATATAATAATGTACCCTTATGTTTTAGGCAGAAAAAAGGAACCATTATTCTTTCTGAACATTTCCTTCCTCTTTATATCTTCAGATACTCTGCTTTCTCTAAGGTCATTGCATGAATTTAAGATACACCATTCTGGAAACTAAATTAGCCCTCATTTACTGGGAAGTTGAATGCAGCCAGACTAATGGTGGTGCAAATATAATTGGTTCCCAACATGTGTCAGTGTGTATACTCCTCAAGCCACGGAAAAGATGCATTATGGGACTAATTTTTAAATGTTAATGGATATTGGATGTTTGCCAGACACCCAGCTGTGCACAAAACATTGAGATGGTAAATAGCTCTTGATCTGTTTAGAAACAAATTATAATGGCTGTTTGGATTCCACATGACTGAAGGCATGGTAACCAGCACAGACTCATACACTGACCCTATTAACTGCACGAAGGGGAACGGTCCAATTTTTAAAATCAAAATAAGAGACATAAAATAAGGCTATTAAGATGCCATTTAAATTATTTTCAACTAATATTCAACAAACAAAATCCCAACAACAACCTTTAGCACTTGTTACCACTGCCTTAGCGAGCTAACTTCTCTAAGGGAGTTTTTGGGCTAAGTTTATCCGGTAGGAGGTCAGAAAGAAAACGCTTTCCTCACTCAGTTAATTTGATCTTTGAGCTGTGAGCTGAGTGACCAGCTTACCTGCACTTACAGAGTCAAATCTCTCCCGCTGCACATCAGCAACAGGTCTCGCTGAGGCACACCAGGGCACAAGGCCTCTTCTCATTTGATGTGTCGTTCTCATAATTTCTAACTGAAAGTCTGTGAATATCAGTATTTGCAGGAAATCTACTTGAATTGTCTCACTAGTTGTATTCGTTTGGCTAGCAAAGCCCAGCAGGGAATTTTTTTGATCAGCTTTTGATTACTATACTACAGCATTAGTAAGAAGTATCATTTTTCAGCTGAAAAGTGTCAATTGTCAGCAAGCTTTTCCATAAATAAAGTTGTGCGTTCAGCAGTTTAAGAGCTCTTTCCAGAAACAAATAAGATGTGAATATTACAAAAACAATCTATATGTACTTAAGAGATCCTCCCCTTCTCGGATTTTGCTGTTTTGGGCCTGAAAAATTCAGGAACAAAACCTTCAAGCCCAGGATACGATCAATCCATTTCATGGCAGCAAAGTTTCTCCATAAAAAACACCAAAACAATAGGCAATTCCAAACATAAAGCATCATTTAATCAATAGGGCAGGTACAAGAGTGCCAAAGAACTGACCATGCTTTGTCATTAACTCATAGTCTGTAAACGATACAAAAATTGGATTCCCCAAGTAACTTTACAGTTACGGCTTCATATCTTGAATTTCTACATCTTGGCATCTATTCTGTTTGCTCATTTTTAACTGGGTGCTTCCTGCTAAATTTGGTACCTAATATAGATTGATAGCTGTGATATGGAATACACTGATGTTACACATACTAGGAAAGAAATCTTGAAAATCACTTCTCAGATTTCTTCAAAAGTAATCTTCTCTGTTTTTCTTCTCAAAAGAATGTTGCTTTAGCCAAATATAGAACATCTACGAAAGCAAAATCATCCTGACTATTAAGAAATATGTGTAATTCTGAAAGATACCATCAAAACATGTCAAAGGAGGATTTTTTTTCCCCTAACAGCTCAAGAGCCTTGTTCCATTCTTACAGAGTAAATATAGACTTTGGGAAAATGTTCTCCTTACCACCAATTTCAAGTACTAAAAAGCAATGACACAACATACAAAAACCTCTTCCTCCACTCTACGAACTTGGCTGACAACCATGAGACTAAAAGCAATAAATGTAGGTTCACCTGACTTTCCTTTTAGTCTCTGAACATTTGCAATCAATACTTTCAAGCTTGAGTCTGAACGTTGAGATTTTTTGCATAATAATTTAAGCAAACACTTTCTTCTGCTTTGCAATAAAATCTCAGGAGTTCATAACAAGGGATTTTGTTCCATTTTTCACAAGGCTCTGTTCACTTGTTTGTTTGATTTTGTTTCTGAATTATCTAAAAAAAATCCCCAAGCGCATGTAATCCAGGGCAGGGTTGGGGGTCTGGGCACGCAAACACTGCTGGTGAATCGGGCTCAGACGAGGGAAGCTGGGTTGGCAACTGCGCCTCCAGCGAGCTTTGGGATGGTAGATTTCTGCCTCCGATGGTCTGGCCAAGGGGATGCACTTTGCCGCCAACCTGTGCTTTGTCGAAAGGCAAATCATGACTAGCTATCGCCCTCCTTTGCACTTTTCCAAGGTTAGTCCCACAAGAGCAAAAAGCATGAAAATGAGCTTCCTGCTCATTCCTGCTGCTGGCTGGGGTCTGGAACGGGGTGCATCCGCAGTCACCTGTAAATCACGCTCCTTTATAACCTTATAATATATTCCAGCCTGGCTGCTAGCAGACACACAATCGGGACTCCTTCCTAGTAAATCACCGGTTCAACAACAGGTTTCTGAAAGCATGAGTACTTCAAGGACCAAACTCTAGCTTCAGTTATGCTAGGGTAAATCTGAAACAACTCCACAAACACTAGAGAATTTGTTCTTAATTTTCAGAAGCAAATGAGAACAGAATCAGACCAGCAGCATTCAGGGCTTGAATGACCTACATCCAAAGCAGGTTTTCACAGAGGCAGACTAATTTCATTATAGTACTCTGCAAAATCTTTTACTTGCACAACTTGTTTCCATTTCTTTTTAGTGTAATGAGATTTCATGATGAAAGCCAAATACAATCTAGTATAGCAAAAGTGCATGTTACACTGATCCTAATAAGCCCAATGAAAATCAATAATGCTGCTAGTTTCCCTGAAATCAGCCTACATAAGCTCCAAGCGCCATGTTCTGCCTAAAGCAGAGTATCAGCAGCTTATATTAGACAGATATTTCCTAGCAGGAAATCTGAAAACAACTACACTTGAGAAAAACAAAAAATGACGAGACAGTTGTCCCCTGTCCTTAAACTGCTAGTAAGAAGACAGTTCCTTTCCCTTTCCACCCAGTTAGCAGCTGTTATTGACAACTGCAGCTTGCAGTAGGGTGAGTCACTAAGCCCCAACTCCTCTTTCCTCTTTAAAAAAAGAACAGTCTTGTCCATCCATTTGCTGAACAAGGACGAGAAATTTTGCTCGGAGAGAAGTTGTCCCATATCCACTGGCATAGAAATGAGGATTATAATAAAACAGAAAAAAAAGTCAAGCATACTATATCAAGGAGAGATATTAAAAATTCAGGCAACCTGCTGCAATCAACTTTGAAAATATGCATATATCTTCTGTCATGTTTCAGTCCTTTAGCTCTTAGCTTGCCCTGCACTCAGTGCTGGGTAATACTGAGGTAAGAGGGGTAAAGAGGGCAGTTTGGAAAGCGAAAACAAGAACACACAAACATGGGAGCATGGAAACAGCCAGTTTACCTATATGTTCTGTCACATAGAGTATATCTGACAGCAATAGCCATAATTATGTAGGTTTTTATACTGCATGTATTTCAAATAAAATTCTTCTTTGAAGTTTGCCTCATCTGAAATAAGCTAATAAATGTAGAAAGCTTAAAATATAATTTCCATTGCGTTAGTTAGCTATTTTCTTTTTTCTTTTTTCTTTTTTTTTTGTTAGCATAAGAAAATGTTTCTCTGTAATGATCTACCTTATGAATGACCTGGGGAAATAATTTCAGGTTTCTTTAAAATGCAACCATTTATTTCTTACTGGGGAGTTCAATTTCATTAAAAGTTATGGAGTGAACAGCAGTATGGCTATTTGCAGTACTGGGTAGCCAAAGGTGCATAGTTATTTCCAGTTTACTATTAAAACAATATTTAAATAATTCAGCATGCATTTGCTTAATTCTTTTCATAATGATGTACTATTAACAACTTGACAGATTTGGAAGAGTGAGGTATTGGACGAATTTTTCGAATTAGGAAGTTCTTACAGGAGCAAATGTAAGCATGAGCCTTTATTTTTGTATAACGTCTGTATTATAAGGTCTTCCCTCAGGACAAGAACACATTGAATTTTTGCAAGTGTATAACTTCATGTAAAGTAGCATATTTGTATTTATTTACCAAATGTAACTAGGGCATTTCTGAATAAAATGATCTTCTATACAGATCCCACATATGTAACATATAAAAATACATGCTATGGGTTATATTGGAAATGCAGCTGCCCCTTTGGGAGGGGGATGGGGCAAGGCTCATTCTGGCTAGTTCTGGGGGTGTAGCGGCTTATGCCCGCACATCACAGGTGTACAGTACTGTTGCTATGGAGACTGGCTCAAATGAGCAGGAAATTTCGTTTTGATAAAGTTATGTTCTTGGGCGGAGGGAGAGGGACTCTATATTCAGCATCACACATGGCATTTTTTAATGTTTGAGACACATGCTCCGTAAATAACCACACACTTTAAAAAGGAGCCACATTTTCCCCTAGTGGCATTAGCACCTGTAAATAACAATGTGGAGCTGGGTTACATAATTGGGAATGTCCCTATAACGTGAATCTGCCTCTTTTTTTCTGCTTAGAACATCGCAGACGGAAACAACAGCTCATCGGCACAACGTACACAAGCGCTGGCAGCAACTCCAAGGCAAACACTGACCAAGCTGGGCACTTCTCTCCGCACTTGCTCTTCAAGGAATAAACAGCCTACCGCTGGCTGGAAAAAACAGCTAGGGCTTGTTGAACTGAAAAGTGGACGATTAATATCCAGGGAAGTGTCTCATTAACTTTAGGTTGTGTAAAACTGTTAGTATTTGTTAATGTAAGAAATTAAAATTCTTCAGAATGGAAGGTCTTTCTGACTCAATCAATCAAAGCAATGTTTTGAAAATAACAAAATGAAACGTTCTCACTTTTTCCAGCCCCCCACACACCAGGATTTTATCAACTCTAACAACTCACCAAGACTGACAGAAATTGCCAAACATTTCCACCGACCAGAATCTGCATTTTTCAGGGGAAGCAGGATTTGCCTGGAAGATGTCACCCAGCGGTACTCAGTAAGGACAAAGACAATTATCACCGGCTTGAGAACCGCTGAAGCAGCTGCCTCTTCTGTTCCTTCCATCCCAGCTCTCAGTAGCACCTTCTGTCCCCCCCGGGTAGCTGCAGGACGATTTCCCTCCCCGTCCCAGGCACCCCCTATTTCCCGCTGGCTAGCACATCCCAGGCCCTCTCGCGGCGACCACTGCATACGCGAACTGGCACACCGCTTTCTTTTCCCTGGCAGGTTTGCTCATGGCTGGAAGGGGAGGTGTTCAGACACCAAACTAGCGGAGAGTGACAGAAGCAGCCAGATGAGCCGCCAGGCACCTGCACGCGAGTGCAAGGGACTCCAGCGGTTTGCCAAAGGCAGCGATGAGCTACACGACCGCAACTTCTGCCCACGCAGCAGGAGCAAGAGGAGCTCTCCGAGCTGTGCTGAGTACATTGTTCATGTGAATAACTGGCCATTGCTTTCATCCAGAGCCACCACAAGTCCTACAGACCTCACCATACTCCTGTGCCTTCTACTTGCAGGTGGAGCAAAATCTAGTATCTGTGGGAAAAAACAGCATAGGTGAGTTGGGACTGACTGGGGCCTGGATGTAACACAGGAATAAAACAGAATTGCAATATAGCTAGCTGCTCTAGGCCGGGGCTCACACGTGTTGTGTGAGGATGGAGCAAGCTGAAGGACTTGGGAAGCAAAAGAGACCAGCTCTCCTCCGCAGGTGAACATCTCCAAAGGAGAAAAGCTCTTAGCTTGTTTGGCAAACAAGGGTTAGGATATACCTTTGTTTTGTTTTAAAGTCCTGACATTTCGAAGGCTCCTAGCTTAATGTGCGTCTAGTGCCCTTATGATGGATAAAGCTAAGATTTTTTTTGGACCATGACATTTTTTTCTGCACTACTTTATAATAGAAATAATGTAAATAGTAAAGGGTTGATTACTACTCCCAGACTTTGCTCCATGATTGAAAGTACAGACTATTAAGCCTGTTACCTGAAAGCCACCTTTCCTTACCCTAACTAGTGTTTCACTCAGAGCAGCCATGCTGAGATCAATTGGGTTTCTGGTGTATATTAAACACTACCCATTGTTATGAAGGGTTGTTGGCAAAATCGAGCCCTTGACTATCACATGTCTTTTCCCAAACTATATCTTAACTTCCATAAATAACTGATGAGGTGGAATCTCCTTTTGCACCTCAGTGTTGTGCTCTTTTATTATAGGAAAAATCTCTTTCGTACGGTAATAACATCACCTGCCACTATAAAACAAAGAGTATTCACTTCTTCCCCATCCCCTCCTGAACAAGCACCTAAAATACAGAAGATAAACAAAAGCCAAAGATGATGAAAAATATCAATAAAGTTACACTGGTAAATTGAAATATTTACTACTGGGGGGGGAAACCTTTCATTAAAATAAAAATACCTGAGACAGTGTCAGGCAGTGCAACAATGAAGATGTCATTACTAAATAGGACTCTTTGGTCCCTTAGCTGTCAATAATTAATACATTATTTACACTTGCACATTCTCATTTCCCAGCCTTCAAGATTTCATTTACACTCTGATCCTGTGCTCAGCAGCAAATTTAACATCATTGTGACCTTCTTCTGTCTGACACTATACACCTATCAAACTGAGAGAGAGAATAGCATCTAATATGTGCATTTATTAAAGCAGAAAGCTTCAGTAACTGGAAGAAGTGACAAATGCCAGTGTTTGCCACAGTAAACTGGAAGAGAAACAAATTGCTCCCAAAGAAAAATCAATTAAGAAGCCATCTTAATAATACTGTTTGTGGGAGCCTCAACATTTGCATGTTTTAGGGAAATATAGCTGAAGTGTTTCTAATTAAAACCCAAAGGAATTAGCAAACTTACAAAAGCCATAACACAAACTGAAGACAACCTTATGCTATAGATGCACCATTTTGACTACGTGAAATTAAAATATTCTGTTAAGTTGAAACAGCATTTTTCTCATGATGCAAAGGAGATGCATCCATTATATATTCCCAGGAGAAACAATGTCAGATGGTCATATGAGATGTAAATTGCCGTTACATCACAGTGTACATAAATGTGCATATTTATTTAGTATAAGAATATGCAAATTATCAGCATAAAATTTAACATATGTTAAAATTGTGTTCTGTAAGCAAGGATTGCCAGAACATAGCTGACTGGGGTAACCCTTTTGAAGTCAGTGCCAATTTTCATATTAGAGGTAATTTTTCTGTTTCAAAAGACAAGCATTATGCATCTATACTGGCCCACTGAGGACAGACCCTGGATGATCTTGACATGGGAAATCTTTCACAGAAATTTGGTTCTCAGGCTCTCAAGAAATTTTTCTCTTGACTTCAGCAGATTTTGGAGCATGCCCTCAGCGCAGTCAGAAAGTATCAGGAGTAAGAGCAATAGTCTTTGTCCAAAAAAGGAGATAACCCGAGATATTTTTCAACATGCAGGCATTACACTAAACCATTAAACAAAAAACTCAAAGAAGCTATGCTGTCTTTTTCGACCGTGCAAGATTTATGGTCATCATCTAGGAAACCCTCTTCCACATCTATAGCAATCTAGTGCTCTCTTAATTGCTCACAACTTTTCAGAAAGGGCCTGTATTCTCCTAGCCAAGCAGGCCCTTACTGCAGCTGAAAGTTGCCCAAACTTCACATCGGGGTTACATTAGGCAGAACAGACTATTTGTACAGTATCACAGCTCAGGATTAACCACACCATTGACTCTCTAGGTCTTTCCGAGCACCTCTACTGAATGATCACGCCAGGTCTTGCACTTCTCTTTGGTGGCGATGGCATCCTTGTCAATCATACGGAGGCCTGGTTGGATTTGGCCAGTTCTTCACAGGAGCTGTAACCAGAGGGAAAACACAGAGACACTGGACAGCACCATCTGTTTATCCAAAAAGAACACACCAGTCAGAGGGAGAAGGGTTGAAGTGATGGGATCACATTGTCTGAACCAAGGCTCGGCTCCGCTCTGTGTTCAGGCACTGCTGACACGGAAACCCACCTGAGACTAACTTAACCCTTAGACAGGCTATGCATAAGCAATACAATAACCAGTCCAACATTGTCATACCCTCTAACTCATAAACTTTCTCATGAACTACCATTACAACGATAACCAACTTCCCTTTTCTTCATGTATAGTCAGCACTCACATATCATTATCAAAGCTATGTAAAGCAAGGAGATATGCATTAAGGACATTAGCACAACCACTCCAAAGTTAATACCACATCAATTGATTTCACGTTCCAGCATATACTGACTCCTATTTCTATAGCCCTGTCTCTTCTTTGTTGTCAGCTGATGATCTCCATCCAGTTGGCACTGGAGTGGGTACACGTTGTTTTTGCACCCTTGGTGCCTGCTGCATCCTGCTGTTCCTCTCTCTCTTCAAAACCAGCTTGATTCTAACTCTAATTGTTACAATGCCATAAAGATTAGTTAATACTCAACAAAAAGGAGTTCATACATTATTTTGCACACTGAGAAATTAGTATCATTTGCTGCAAATAAAAATTTCCAGGATTAATTCTTGCATGCCAGTTCTTAGCCAGGAGCACAATATATTGGTTGAATTGTGTTTTCTTGTTAGCAATAGAGATTTTATAACAGAAGTCCTGGCACAGTCTTTATGATGGAAGAGCAAACAGTATTGCATCCACTCTGCCATAAAAAGTAATCATTTCTGGAAGACTACAGCAGAGTAAAAATTCCAGGCTGTGGACTGGATTCAAATTGGTGAGTACCCAAAATGTGTCCAAATGCCACTCAGTAGCAGCAAGACCTGTTCTGAATTCCCAAGCTATTACACGAAAGTAGTGTTTATGAGACATGCCGGACTGATGGCATCTGCATGCAGATTCTTTTTTCCTCACCATACAACAAGAACACATGGAAATCAGATTGTAAATTTGCCTCCACTGTCCGTTTCTGTAAATCACTGCTTGACAAGTGCTGTGCCAGCTTTAAAGGCATAAGAAAATTATTTGTTCACTCAGCTAATTGTTCTCCATGTCTACTTACTCTCATTTTGATCATTATCAGAAATATGAATGAGTAAGAGTTATGAGCTTTGTAATAGAAATCATTTGGAAAAAAAAATTGGTGGATTAACAAAAAGGGGAAAATTTAGCTCTTCTTCCACCACTGTGCACCCTTGCTTTTGCTTTCTCAAATGATGACCTAAAAATCAGCTCAACAAGAAAGCAACTGGCAGAGCCTGCGTCTGACTAGTAAGCCCTTTTGTCTTCCACTTTTCCTGTCAAGAAGTTAGGCATGCACAACATTTGGTAGGAAAAAATCAGATGCAATGTTTGCTTCTACTATGGCAAAATCATCCAGAACTTCTCTAGAATATATTTGTCAAAGGTGAGAGACTGAAAAGCGTATGATAATCAGCCCTGTGACTTCTCAAGTTCCTGTTCCCATATGGACAAAAAAGAACAGACCAGAAAAGGTTTTTTGTTTTTTGTTTTTTTTTTTTAAATCATCAGCATTTCATCACCAGGCTCAAAAGCACCAGCATTCTCCATGCAATGAGGAGGACGCGTCTACTCTGTTCTTCCTGTTTCCTAAACATTTTTATTTTCCATAGGTGCACGCAGAGGAAACCCTCTGATTTCAGACACTGGCCCAAGCTATCCCGTACAAACACACCCGCAGAACGGGGCAGCAAGATCATCCTTTGGGTTTTGTCTCAAAGAGGTGAACGGCAGAACTGAGAGTGCAGCCTTCACAGGTCAGCTAACCTTCACTTTCTCACACTACTCTGGCCTCTCTCCACCAGGACGGCAAGGGCAAGATAATCGCTGGCAAGTGGGGTTTACTGAGGACTGATGTTAGGAGAAGGAGGACTGTCTTGTGGTGCTAGCGTTAGACTGCTGCACTGAAGGGTGAGTTAACACAGTGACACGGCAGCGTTGCTAATCAGCCTTAGCTCCAACCAACTCTCAGATTCTTAGGCTCAAAGCAGGAGATAAGACCCCAGATGCTTTTGAGGACACAGGCCATACTACCTCTGTTTCTTTTTCATACTGACATTTTCAACTAGTTCTGTTTCTATTACATGTCATAGATGACTTCATTGTGTTATTTGGATGAGAGATTCACTAATGTGGGAGAAGTACTGACAAAAAATGGGTGTAAGGACCATACAATCAGTACAAAGCATGATTGAAAGGAGTAAAAGACAAGAATAGAGGAGCCATTTAAAAAAGGGAGGGAAACAAACCATTGATGAAAACAGAAAGACTAAGGAAACTAGAGGTAGGAATGGGAGAGGGCGACCAGGAGGCAACGGACAGTCAAGGCCGACAACCTGCTCTTATCGTGGCCCCGGGAGCCAGTGCTGACAAAGCCCCATGAGTGCAGCTCTGAGCATGTGCTGGTGACTTCTGACGACGGGGCTGGATATATTAGCTCAAGATCAGTGCCTTCCTAACATGGCTACATTACCATGATTTCCAGACTGAAGGTGGCTAGCTCAGAGCATGGGTGGGCTGCACGCATAGCAATTTTTTGCTCCTGTTCACACAGAATACACAAATACACTCTCATACTAACTGTAAAAATACAAAGTCATTCTAAAAGAGATGTGGCATGAAAATACCACAATGAAGTGTGCACGTACACAGCTAAAGTTTTATATATTTAATTAAGTAGAGATGTAAACAGATGTAACTAGTAAAAGAGAACGTATATTAATGCCCTTCACCATAGCACAGGAATTTTTGAGTTTTTTTATATTGTATCTTAAAGATGAGACAGAACCAGCTTTGGTTTTATATGGTCAGGCTTGGTGGTTTTGCTAGTTTTGGATCATAGCTGCTGACACATTAAGAAAATACAATTTGGCTGCGTCAGCCCACACCGTGTGCAGGTCTGTTGTGTGCGGTGGGTGTGGATAAGGATCACAACACAAAATGTGAACTGTGTGTAAAACCCCGTAACTTACCTCCAGAAGAGGCGTTTGTGTAAATTACATTAAAGCCCTTACTCTTGTTTGCTGATAAATTTATAGACATTAGCATCAAGGTAGCAATCAAGAATTCATCAGCTTTACTTTTTTATACCCTGTTAGTCTCTGATAACTTCTCTCTTCAAGTGACATACTGTAACATTGTGCAGTATTAAATGATATGCACAAATAAGTACCTAATGGTAGATTTAAAGACGTTGCAGCAGTCCAAGTTCTTTCATTTTCCTGATTGTAACGGCATTTGCATAATGTATGAATTCAAACATTATTGCTGTTAAATAATGCATAAATATTCTCCCATGCTGAAATACATCTATTTCCTCTCCATGAATTATTTTGAATGTATCATTCAGTTGTTGTTCTATTTAAAAATGTAGTTAGAACTCTGCATATATCAGTATTATGACTGGAAAAAGTATCATCACAAGTAGTTGGCTAACACTCCAAACTGTAAATGAAGTATACATTATTAAATGGGCCATCTCCTTCCTTCTTCAGAAAGCATTATCACCAGGATACAATATTTAGTATTTCGGAAATGTCAGAAAGAAATGTAGGTACATACTTGATTGTCTGCCAAGTCTTAGAAAAGAAAAAAATAACATTTTGCTCCCCAACCTGAAGGGAATATGAACATGGTCATATATTAAAAAAGAGATAAATCTGTAAGAGGTGATTGTGTGAGTCCTTGAATAGCTCTTTGTGAAACTAAGCACCATCAACACCCATTGACTTCCAAACCCATATCCCCCAGGCGATGGGCCCTTTTATTTATATTTGATTTTATAAAATGCGCCATCTAACAAACTCTTAGATAAATCCTGTCAACACTGTCAAAGAAGTCAGTTACATCAATGACAGATGACAGGATGAACAAAAGGACTTCAAGATTCAAGCATCTAAACTTGAGTACAAAAAATTTTAACTCAGTGCACAACACTTAACAATAAAAATGTCAAAATGAGAATAACATAGAAGCTAGGTCCCTCCTGGGTCTACAGCCAAGCTTAAACGGTCAAAGAAATTGAAGAATCTCATATAACCCCAAGGACTCAACAATATCTTACAGGCTTACTTAGAAATGTGCAAATGTACAGGTCTGCCTACCTCATCCTAGTGCCTTTTTCCCCTGCTTATGCTACTGCAACATCTTTGTTATGAAATATCTTCTTTTTGCAATTAGAGCGTTCAAAATAAGATTTAAGTATCAACTTCTAATTGCACTGCCTCAGTTTCGTGTCCCCCCCCCCCACCTCCCCCCCCCCCCAAAAAAAAATTGGTTACTTTTTTTTTTGGAAATACTTTTTACTTACCATGTAGACATGACTTAGTGTTTCAATTTGGATCCTCACTTGCTGGATTCTCTTGTCTCAGTCAATTTTCCATTTGCTGAAGGTAGGAAATAATCAAGTCTCCGATAAACATCATCTTTTTTTAAAGTGTGTCATCTTTTATGATTTGTCATTATAATGCTAAAATGTGCCTATTCCATCAGTGCCATCACTATTACTTTAGCCATGTAACCCCCCCCCCCACACACATATATATACATGTGCAAAGAGACTATTTACTTTGTCAAATAGATTTTCTGTCACTGCGCCTCCCTTTTTTCCCTTAGTGCTGTTGATGGTATAGTGGAAATGCACTTTTAAAACCTAATAAACTGATCCAGCAATAAAATGAACACATTTTACTTACACTTACTTAAAGTGATTCTGCATAAACTGAGGAACTGAAATGGATTTGATCAACTTGAAACTACTGAAAGTAAAACACAGAAAATATGCCACCTTATTCTTAAATTCAATACACTTGCTAACCCAAATAAAATGGACTGTGGAAAAGCTTGTTGGTTTCTAATGCATAGACATCTCTAAAGAAATAGTTGCTGCACAAATCCTTCACCATGAACAAAATCTTTGATCTACACAACTGATTATTCCTCCACAGCCATCAGCATATAGTCAAAATATACCAGTTTTACTTAGCAAAGATGTTGCTATTTTTGGAGCTGAGCTGGGATAGAAAAAGATCCCACACAAAAGAACTCATAATACCCACTCTAATACTGCCTAGTGAGGCTTATTCTTAACTTTCCCCTGAATTTTGATTATTTTCTCCCTACAGAGGCAGGGTTTTCCAAATCACTTCATAGCTAGAATTCATATTACTGCAGCAAGGTCCCGCGGGCAGTCCATGCCTAGAAACTCTCAAGTAACTGAATACTGGTTAACTTTACTCAGACCATCAATTACCACAGCGAGTGCTAATTTTTCAAATGCAGTCATCTGCAATGTGGGCCACTTTTTCTTGGGAAGAAATATCCACGAGATGCAACTAAGCTGGGACACTTTTTTTTTTTTTAAATCAATTTGAACAGGTTTAATCATGCAGATTCCCAATTTACAATTAGAGAAAGGTTGAAAAGACAAACTGGCTGCCAAGAGCAAAACTATCCTACAAGGTATCTGTTGAATTTCAGCACTTTTCATAAGTCACAAAGAAAGGACTAGGCAGGTGGAAAGAAACACACTGTAGTTAAAAACACCTTTGTTTAATTCACAAATGAATTAATGAAGTATGAAACTCACCTCATTATCTTGTGGATACGCTGTCAGGAACAGAGGATGTATAGTTTATAACAGTGACAAAAAAGAGCCGTGGTGTACATTTGAAACTCTACTTCCCATGGGTCCCTTGCTTTGATTTCTGCCTTTAATACCGATAAGAAGTGACAGTAGTTGGATAAAATAATCAAAACTGGAGTTGAAGAGCTTATAAACCCCCTGACACCTCGGTAAACCAAAAGCCAATACAAACCTTAAAAAAAATCATATCCTTTTGGACTCTGAATGGCCACATGGAGCAGAACCGACACACACTCAGAGAGCTAGAAGTTACCTCCTGATTTATTTTACTCTCATTTCATAAATTTTAAATAAAAAATAAATGCTAAATTCTACATGGAGAAATAAAATCCTTTATAATCTTTTAGACAGTTGCTGCCAGCTCTCAAGAGAGCTTTATGCCTGTTGCTAAATGCCTACAAATCAATATTTAATATTCTGGAAGATGAAGTCTTAATTATCCATCTCTCCTTTAAGCATCAAACCCACTTTCAATGAGAATACAACCGTTCACTGGCTGATGGACTGACTACTGCTTATTAGCACATCCTTTTCTGTAGGTCTGAGAGAGAGAGAGAGAGAGATTTCCAGTCACTTTTCTTGTTTGCAAAGATAGTATTCATTTCACCTACCTTTACCTATCTAGAAGTTGATCTCAGCTAAGTCACTGAAACTCTTACCACAGCCAATGGCACCTCAACGGCACAACTCGGCACATCAGACTTAACCACTTCTCCCAGGGCAGAGCTGCCCGTTTCTCCCCGTAGATGAGAGGGGGAGCCTAGGCAAGTAGCCTAAACCAGGCATCAAACACTTAACAGCCAAGACTAGGCAAGGGGGAAATGGCTAATTTATGAAATCACTGAAGTACAGTTGAAAATAGAGGAGGATTGTCCTTTAATATCTGAATTTGCAGTCCAGGCAAATCTTAATGTAGAATATGGTTAGTTTTGAAAGCGAGAAAACTATTAAATGTGTGCTAAATAGCTCAGAAGGCCAAATTTTCAAAGATATTTAAGCGATTAAGAATTCCAGCACCTCAGCGTTTCAACATCCCATAGGTAACTATTCACATTTAAAATCTTACTCTGAGTACTTCTAGGAAGAGATTTGCTTACTTTCTATTTAATGGAAGTTGAGAGAAGGTGCAAGCACGGAATCCAGCACGCTCCGGATCAGGAGTCTTTGAAAGCGAGTTATAAGACAAACTCTTTTACTTGCAATACCCACTTTTCAATTCAATATCACCAAACATGAAGATTTTTAGCAGAGGCCAAAACCAGCGTCCACTGAAATTAATAGAAGTCTTTTAGTTGATTGCTGTGGAATCTAGCCAAGCCCCAGGAGCAGAAAATCACTGCAAAACTTAAAAAAAAAAAAAAAATATATATATATATATATATATATATTCCAATTAAGTGGAGATTTTGACACTGGACCAATGTGTTCAAATAGACCTGACAAAAACAAATGGATTTTTCTAATAGATGCTTCTATTTTAGAAAGCCTCTTATCTTCTCCTTTGCTCCTTACACTTGATCCTGTACTGAAGTCCTGAATTGGATTTGCAGTATCACATTTATTTCTCTGGCAACTGATTTTGGGGTCACGGGCACAAGAACTATGACTTCACTGCAGAAGATGGGTCCGAAATGAGAGAGAGAGAATCATTTTTAAATAAATCACAAATGTCTTTCAATGGTGAATGCAACATAGAAAATAAAAAGCTTAATTCATACTTTGTAAATTCAGGGTACAGCATAAAGGCAACACTTTTGCTCTAGAAAGCACAAGAATGAGCATGCTGTACCAGAGTAAAGGTTTATGAATGCTATATCGCTCCTCCGACAGTGACCAGCATTTGATTCTTACTGAAAGAGTTTAAGGATAGAAAAGGCAATGATAGTGCATTCCCTTTGCTGTTAAACACTCTAGGTCCTGCCGATCAGCGCGTTCCCCTCACAAGATACATATTCTTATACTAATTTCAAAAAATACCAGAAGTTGCGCTGTTTGCATAGTAAACGTCCATGCAGTCCAAACACTTAATGTTCAGGTAAAAAATAAAAACCTCTACGGAACGATAACGAGGCCACAGCAATCAGTTTTTTATGCCACTAAATCAAATGCAGGCCTTTCTGCATCAGAGTACGTGTGAGAATACATATCCTTCTGAATCAGCAATGATGTGCGTGACTATTTCTTGTTATGCAAAGACTTAGCAGAGAGTCTGGCTATGAGAAAGGAAATCTCAAGTGCCAGTACAAACCAGAGCAGTGACATGGAGAAATCTTCATCTGATCACTGGATTTGAATCTTTAGGGTATAAAGAGGCACAGCTGTCTCCGTTATTCCAGTCCTGCTTCACCCATTGAGCTGCCTGAGGAACACACTAATACTCTATTTTGTTCTGAGCAACATGTATTTATAGTGGAAACCTCTTAATAAGGTAATAAATGCCCACCAGTGAACCTCAGTTGCAAGTAAGGGGAAACAATAACAGCATTATTTCAGATAGCATCACAAGTTGAGACTGGCTATTAGACTCCAATCCCCTAGTCCAACACTTAACCACATACTTAATTCAGTCCACAACCACTTGGAGCGTTTGCATAACACGAAACAGCGTGCTGTGCTCATCTGACTCTTCCCATGAGCGTCTCCCTTCAGGTCACCCTCCCCAGTGACCTAGACCCCCCTGCAGGTCCTGCTCGGTTCATAGCTTTCACTTCTCCACTGCCCCTTTAAGCAGCTGCCTCTCATCCCAGCCCAACCAGCACTTCACTTTCAACTTTAATAAAACAAACCCTTACTCAGGCCACTAACATAGCATTGTAGTGGGCCTGGTGCACGTTACCCAGCCGAGTGCAGCTCCCACCCACCGTGAGCGGGAGGTGACCACTGCACCCGCCTCTCCTGCCACGTGCTAAGGGGGTGTAGGTGCACAGGCAAACAGCGGGCAGGTGCAAGTGGCTGCCCAGACATGGCTGGGCTCTGCAGCAAGCACAGGGACATGGGAAGGGGACCAGGGAGAAGCCCCATGGCAGGTGGTTACCACAGATCTGCTGGCATGGGGTATCCTTTGAAAGGATGCCCCCTTGGCAAGATGACTCCATGATCAAAAAGCCTCTGAGAAGTATCCTCACAGGGGAGCAAGGTGGGAGAGTAGGGCCCTCAGGGCATGGTGCCTTCAAAGAAATCACAGAGCAGCCCAGCAGCTTGCAACCTTCTCAGGAAAGGGATGGTTTCCTTTAACAGTGTCATGACATGCACACCTTTTTCCTCATGTCAGCCATATTTATGGTGGCTTTAGATAAGCGGAGAGTATATCTGCGATGTAACACACTGACAATTCTTATTTCTTTGAGCGGTTTTGGTACAGCAGCAGGATTTTTTCACCCTTTCCTACTTCATCCTTGCATTAATGCATTAAGAGAATTGCATTGCATTATTCAATGAAAAGCACAGGCGAGACAGGAATCAGTGCGGCTCTGTTGACTTCAAGCATGCCATGCTGACTGACTTAAATTTCTGGCCACAAGCTTCTTCAAGTGATTTAGTTTAGTGTATATAAAATGTCTTCAAAAGACTTTTTTTCCCCCCTGCCCCTTAGGAATTGTCCTCAACATCATGAGTGCACAGCAGCTGTATCGGTCATTTGGTCCACTAATTAAGAGAACGGGAAGGAGCAGCTTTAAAGCTCTAATCCCTACCTCTAAGAGAACCTGAATATATTCTTAACCCAAGAAATACAGACAGCGACTTTGTATAGGGACGGGCCATTTTGGTATAGCCCCAAGCATTGTTACTTTTTTTTTTTTTTTTTAATGTTTAGGAAGACAGTTGTTAATGACTTGATCCTGTTTCAGTTGGGTTAAAAGGAGACTTTGTTTTGGCATGAATAGAAGCAAGATCAAGCCCTTAAATACATGTCCTCCCTAGAGGACCAGGATATGCTGATGTGAGAGATTGCTCCAGCAAGCAGAAAAATGAGCTGGAACTTCTCCTAGTTTTGCTTTGTCCTTTGCATTTTTCATACTCTGTATTGACAGTTTCTAGATGTGCAGCATTCTGTGGCTGGTGATCCTTCCTACGCCTATGTACTTTGCTGTCTACAGCCCTATTAACCTCAGATTTATTAGCTAGTTTGTCAGCCACTTACACTGCCAACTTCCCAAGAGGCAGACACATCCCTATGTGAAGATGCACCAAAAAGACAGCAATGGAATAAAGTACAATCCCTCTCACTCCTTTCAACTTTAAGAACACTTGTAAAACGTGCACAGTTTACATCTGTTCAACCAAGGGCAAACATAATTTTTAATTCAAGCTTAACATATACATAGCCAAATCTAGTATTCATTTTACCTTCAGAAACCATTACTTTCTTTCTTTTTTGTATTGTTTGGGGAAGGAGGAGAAATACGTTGACTTATGGAAAAAGATCATACTGAATCTTAGATAAGGAAGTAAGATGATAATAATAATAAAAGATGTATTTTTTGTGTGATTGGATGGAAACTATAAAATATCTCAAAGGACTACTCATTAGATGTCTTGTGATGTAATGAGACTCCACTACAAATGTAAGCAGTGGGCACAACATACGGTGCGTGGACACAGACTGGCTTCATCACCTACCCGGGGGATAGCTGTGCTGCATGACCATGTTCTTGAGCACCACTTTGAAAATTTGGCCTTAAGTGTAACTTAAGACCGGAAATCAGACCAGCAAGAGTACAGCAAGTGAATCCATGAAATATTTAGACAGGTGCAAACACAGAAGCAGGTTTTTTGGCTCACACAGGAAACAAGCAGTGAAGCTTTTCCGAGAGATAATGAACATGTTATAAGTTTTCTCTGTGTAAATCAAACATTTACTTTTCAGGCATGTTTCTGTAGTTAGGATACATTTGAAGAACAATCACCATTCTCAAAGGCCTTCAAAACATATTCATCTTCCTGCATGATTTGCTCTAGGGTTAGTTCACCAGGCAACATAATAAAATATTAGTTGTCTAAGGCTATTTTAAATAAAACCTTTTATTGTGTTTTCCTCAGTCAATGTCTTTGTGGGGAGCTGGTTTTATATTACACTGTGGAAAAAATTATGAGAATGCATGTAAAACTATGTGAAACTACGGGGGAACAGATAAGCTGCATGGGGAAGGAAATACCCAGGCATTTCAGAAACTAGTGTTGAGCATCTAGCCATCCTATGTTTTATCTATGCTGTCAAAAAGTCAGAGGTATTCATTGCATTGAAGTTAAAATACACGTGGGACAAACAAAACCTTTCAAATAATTTGCGCTAAGTTTAAATAAAAATAAAAGTCAGAGAGAAAGGTTTTTTAAGTAGCACAATACAGAAAGTACACACAAAAGCTTAGCAAAAGTAACATAGACGATGGGCTACTAAAGTAGTCCATTTTTCTTACTGAAAGAGTCTATTATTTATCGAAAAAATGAAAGGAATAAGAAATGGAAAACTGGAAATATTTAAAGTTTCATAGTCGTTTACCATGATTGCAGCTTGATTCTAATGGATCGTTTCTCCACCATATATTTTTTAGCTCAGTTCTTCAAAAAGCATGGGAAAGCAAATTTCAAACATCCTTGTATGAAGCAGCTTTTTTTTATTATTATTATTTCCTTGTGAAGATGTTGAACTCACCAAGTCTCTTAAAATGCAGAAAGATGCAAGCCTCTGCAGATGTATTTGCAGGTCTAGGGTACCTGCAGGTGTCACAAGCACCCCTTTGCAGCTTTAGGTTGTATGATACCTATCAATGACTTAGTGTGCACAAATAATAGTCACAAGGAGTTAGCACAGACCACCTACCTTACCATGTTTTGACATGCCACTACAGAAACTATGCAGAGGACTATATCAGTTACTGAGTAACTTAACTGAAGAAACTTAACTAAAGAACTTACTTAACTAAAGAAATAATGTGGAGGACTGTATCAGTTACTGAGTATGCTCATTTACACTTGGTAATGAGTGCAGGAGACAGTCCCTTGGGGGAACCAAATAGGCCTAGTCTTCACTAGCTTTATCAAAAGATGTAACTTGGTTTCTGCACCTAACCAGAGCCCACACATGCTCTAGTTCAGTCATATTTCCAAGTTAAACTGCTTGGCCCATCGCAGAGTAGGATGGAGGCTGAAATGGGTACTCATTACTGCTAACATGCTGCTCTAGTCTGCCCCAGTGCCGCCTGGCTTCCCTTCAAGGCTATGCTAACAAACTCATTGCAGATAATTTCAGCTAACGTTGCAGTAAATGTGAGCCGTAAGTTGGATCTGCTACAAGTGTAGTCCTAGAACAGGTGACTTTGGCTCCACATCACAAACTCCGCCTCACTAGAAACTGCAAAGCTGCTAGTTTGGGTTGGAATTACCATTGGATGAGAAGAGCGTTGTAAGCGGTTTTGTTGCAAAAGCTGTGAAGGATGGACCAGCCTGGTAAGTTTTTCTGACTGTGCAGAATAAAGGTGAAACAGTCATTCCTGAGACCACCTCCAGAAACTTGAAGGTGACCTCTGGATGAAAGACTGGAGAACTATATCTATGAATGTATTTATAAATAAGGTTTCATAAAACTTTAATGACAGAAAATCTGTGCTGGAAAACACTAATAATACAGTTTCACAAAACAGCTGCTTAAGAAGAGATGATGCAAGTGTTCCAACTAGAGGGGTATGTCGATAGGTATTTTTAAGTACTAATTCCTAAAAGTTACATAGCCCTCTCCCTTTGGGGAGAAGGGATAAGGTTTTTAAAAGCCTTCAAAAACCAACATCTGGCCAAGGGTTTTCCTGAGAACTAGATTAATGTGCAGGCAAAAGGCAAGTCTGCGGGAGTTCTTTGTTATAACATAGCGTATCCACCCATTTCTTTTCATTTGTTCTACCTATTTTGCGCAGGAACTTTTTTGAATATAATAGCAGTAAATGTAGTTATTGACTTGTGCTGTCCATTTATGAGCCCTATTGTAAGATTTTACCACATTGATTGCTAGATAATGAGGCTGTAGTCTAAAAGAATTCTTCATTTCAAAAAAAAAAAAAATCAATCACACATTATTAATCCTGCATGTTATTTTCATGGTCAGTGTCAATTACTATGCAAGTCCATTTTGCCTAAAAATAAACAAATGTACAAATCTTTGTTTTACCAATGTATTTTTAAGCACTTACTATATTTGACATTTGCAGCTATACACTTACAAATGCTTACACTTCACTATTGCGTTTATTGATTGAAATACCATTCGTTTTGCGGAGATAAAAAAAAAAAAATGCAGCCTGGCCTGTTTCTGTTTGTTAACATGTGGCCAAATGGAAATTTCATTTAAAAACGCTCAGGTATCACTTTCCTCATCTTTGCTTCATACATACACTGTTCAAAATTTTGAAAAACAACATTATATAATGCATTCACCTGCTGTTTGGTAGAAGCACTTCTATTAACTTCATAGCTTCTAGAATGTCCTTTGCTAATAGCTATTCAGTTATTTACACACTGTTTGCATATATGCGTATACCGCAATACCAGCTTTAAAAAAAAACGCACCTAAATAGCAGATTAACTGAAGAAAAAAGTGAAACACAAGGAACTCAGGAATGTTAGAGAAAGGTACAATATAGATCTTTACTCTAACTAAATCATCAGGATGTCTAACTCAAAACCTATCACAATCTCTTTAATCATTTTATGTAATAAAATGGCTAAATAGGCTTTGTCCCCCTCTAGTGATTGAGAGGATGCAAGCTTCTTACTGCTACTAGATAACAAAGCAGCCTGAAGTCCAGATTACAGGGATTATTTCCACTGATGGCCTGTGGTGAAGAGATCATAAAAAAAATTATGCTTTTTAAATGTTATGGGAGAACTTCCCTTAAAGCGAAAGCATCACAGTGGCAAAGCTTTCCCAGCTAAGAAATGGTTAAGCATTTTCCTGGGTTTTTTCTTTCTTCCAATTACGTTTTCCTCTCTCAACAACATGGGGAGTAGGAAATGTGTGAAACAGACAACCTACCTTACTATGTTAGGTTGTCTAACCATTATGTTTTTTCCTCCAGCTACTAATGGCCCTCTACTAATCCATTAATAATTGTGATAATTATCCATTTTTTTCTCCTCCAGAAATCATGGTAACAAGAGTGAATTGAATGCTGACCGTGCACGTGACCTTGCAAACAAGTTCAGGGAGGGTTTTCATGCTTATAGGATGTTATGAAGATTATAGAAGAGTAAAATTGCCAGGCAGAGGCAGTATTATTACGGATACAGAGAAAGATGGGGATGGATATGGTTAGACAAAAGCAGAGAGGCAGAGCGGAGCAGAGTTAAAGGTTCTCAAAGCTGGAGGTGAAACCTACAACCTGATACTACAAACAACAGGGAAAGATTCAAACCAGGAAGTGATTTGGTCAAAGCAACAAGCATCTGTATATTTATATAGTGGTAAGATTTTACGTACTTAAAGATGATCAGAGGAAGTGACATTACAGAAGTGAAGACAAGCAATAACAAAGGCCTGACCAAGTCTGTCCGAAATACCAAAATTTTTAGTTCCTATTGATAGTCTGGTGGATGAGTCTGCAGTGACGCCAGCAAACAAACAACAAACTTCCAGGGCTGACTGGTATATTAACAGAGGTCAGCAGTATGAAAAGGTTGATGTCAAGAGTCTTGCGGAGCCTGCTGAATTTTAGGACTTGGTGAGAAATTCAAGATTAGATGTCAGTTACAGGATAAGATGCCACACATGCCAGGAGGAGACAAGTGGGAGCAGAAAGCTTGGTTAACAGGGAGTGAGCACATAGCTGATGTTTAAAGCTATATGAAATACATTTGTTCAATAGCAAGATGTTAAAAGAGCGGGGCCATGAACAAAGTCCTGTGAACAGCACATAGGGACTGGAAAAAAGAGAAGGACTTACTGAAGGCTGTCCTGTTTCTCTAAGTCAAATCATAAAACACCTGGAGCAAGAACCGTGACTTGCTTGACTCTGTCCAAATACGTAACCATCAGTCATACCACGACCATCCTGGGTGGAGAGTGGCAGGGATCCACAGCGTCAAATGCACCAGAGTTCTCTCCTGCACAGAAGCACCAGTCAATATTTTAAGGACTGTGATACTACAAATCTATGGAGGACTTCCTATGACTTACAGCCTTTTTTTGAAAGTCACTCTGCAAATTGAAATCATGATGTAACCCCACTGGAAACCTTTGTTTCTTGGTTTGGTCGCTCCAAGGATCCACAGCAGAGTCTTCCTTTGACCAGGGTCTTCAGAGGCCATGAGCTACAAAAGGTGCAGGCAAAACTGGTAGCTCACGGCACACAAGGAGTGCATGAGGCAGCACCTTCTGAAGCTTGCTTGCTTTTACAGAAAAGCATTCTCTTTCTAGTGCAATTTAGAAATAAAAGGCAAGCCCCATCAGTCATTTCTTTCAACTGACTGGTAATTGCCATTTCCCAAGCAAAACACCCGGCAGGAAGACTGGAGGCCTGTGGGACACACAAAGTCCCGTAAGCAAGAGCTTCTTAGGCAGCAGTACCTGAGCTTAGAAAAGATGTCCATTACATGATAGTCTTGTGGACTAACAAATTCAACACCAAGAGCTACCATCAGAAAAGTAAGCTGCTGAAAATCCCTTTTCAACTGCCATGAGCTACTAACTTGAAAAGGGGCTCTGGAGTATAATAAGGCAAATCATACAAATAAGAATTGTTCTAACGCTAACATTACTTCAAGTTCAGAGGGATGAAGCCACAACAAAAAAATGAGTTAAAAATGGATTGTGCTGTTTATTTGTGCACATGTAATATTAGCTGTTGTATATTGCTATAGAAGTTATTTCTTACCTACTTTCTGATGATCAGTTTAACTGCAGTGAATGAGACAAATGATTGTCAACCCCCAAGCCTTTGAAAATGAAATGCAATAATTATTTAAGTTAGCATAAATCCCCTGTGATCCGTCCACAATTTATTAGAAGTTTGGAAATGAGTATTGCACATTTCCTTCCCCCATTTGCTATCTTCTGCCAGCTGTGTAAGGACTCAATAAAAAAGCCATCCATCCTCTTTTGTCAACCAATAGTTCTCTAGTCTCAAGCTATAAATGAACAGCACAATAAATTAAATGTTTGACAGGGAAGATGTATGGGTTTGCAACAGTGGCTTTAAAGGAGAAAATACTGAAACATATAGCTCTAGTTTAGGTATTGATTACTGGAAAAAATTGTTTTAAATAAACATTATACCACATAATTCTTTTCCCCCAAACTCGGAAATTATTCTAATTCACAACCAAAAGAAGCAGTAAGAAAGTAAAATGAAATCATCAGAAAAATAATGGCAGTCTACTCAGTTTGGAGCTTCAAACACAAAGGCAATTCTTCATGATTAAAAGAAAGGATATTGATAGCTAAAGTTAAAAAGAAACTTCTGGAAAACATTAAGCAAAAGATAGAATTTCTCATCTGGCTGTCTAAAAGCACTAAATGAAATGAGGATCAATGGGAAAAAAACAGTTTCCTCTAGAGATGACTTACCCCATCTCTGCTAGAAACGTCTCTTAACACAGGTCAAACTGTCCTGCTGAGCTGCTTATCTCTGACAACTAATTTTGAGCCTAAGCTAGATGACTGGTTCCAATGTAACGTCTAATACTTAAGCAGACAAATTTAGATGAGATGAATCATACAAAACAGTCTTTCTAGCTGCCATTAAAATCAATAGGAAGACAAGTTTTATTTCAGTGATGCGCTACACCACCGGCAAGATTAGCCATCATAACAATTCAAGCATTCATTTGACCATCATGCTGCAACACGGATGACTAAAAACTAAGTACTCAGCAGTTTGAAACATTCAAGGCTGCCTCTAACCCAGATCAAGCACACCTTTAGGTATTTATCATCTGGGATAAACAGCAGCCCATGAGACCATTGATGTGGGCAATCTGACTGGTGGTTAGAACGGTTTTCAGATGAGAAAAGCCAGGAAACTTTGTGTTTCACCATTAAAATTAGTAGAGCTGTAGAATCCCACCTGCATTCAGAGGCACCTATACGCCTAGTAGATACATGGAGCTGCTGGGTGTTGCAGCACAGCTCTGCGAATAAGAAACATCAATATATACAACGGTTAAGAGAGAGGTGTCAATAGATGGCACTCAAGAATGAGCTATGGTTTCATGAAATCAGGAAAATGTTTGCATTGCAGTACTCTGTCAGCCTTTAGGTGGACTTTAGCACTACCAAAAAAATATTCAGCTCTGTGTTTTAATGTCTTAGGGTAGGCAGACTCCAAATTGACTGTAATGTCCTTGTCGGTGAGCATCAACAAGCCCAAATTAACCCAAGACCACATTTGCACAAAACATAACTGCTCCCCATCTCCTCCCAACAGGGCAGCACAGGGATGTCTTCTGTAGACAGGTCTGTTATGAAACATATTCTGTTCTTTCCATGTCCATTTTTTTCTTGACATATGAACTTTCAGCATCCAGTGCTGCGTGAAATAACTGCAATTTTCCTTCAAGCACCTGTTAAGAGTGATGAGCTGACAGATGGGAAGCACATGATCAGCCCACTCAACTTTCTACATACCTGCCAAAACAATGATGCTACAGAATAAAACCTGCCCTCATCTTTCTTTATTCTGGGGGGAAGCTAGCGTGAAAACTTTTTAAACATCTGTAAAGTAATAGGAGAATTAGTAGCAAATGATTTGTGAGGTATCAGCCTGACGTTTGTTTCAGATAGTACCTAAATAACGGTATTTACAGGAAAGTAGATGTTTTCTGCAATTTGAAGTTTATGCAAAACATTTTTTAAAACTTCCTTCCATCAGTAAATCACTAATCTGTCCGTGGGAGGTAATTTTAGAGTACTTCCCACACAGACAGAAAGATTACAGACCCATCTCTCTACAGGAAACTTTATGCTTCCCTTTCTTTAGCATGGTCTTCTTATTTAAAAAAAAAAAAAACACACAACCTACAGAAGACTCAGTAATCCAATGTTTTAAAAACAGCTTTTAAATCATGTAGTTATCTGATTGGAAGGAGTAATAGAGAAAAAACACATCACAGTCCAAGTTAACTTCTCTACCAGTCACACTGAAGAAGAGCCATTTCCCCACCTTGTTAGTAAGCTGTCTCTGAAAAGAGAAACTCCCTCCCCTAAAACCACAGGAAAACACTGAACTTAAGCAGAGTAAGAAAGCATGCCCAAGTGCATTAGGTCATGGTTTGCACAGTATTTATACCTGCATTGCTTAATTGCAAAACAAATTCAAACCCTGCAATAGAATTTAATGGCCATTGAACACTGCTGTCAGTGATGAATCAAAAAGGCACTTGGGGGAGGAAGAGTCATCTCGTTTTCTTTCTTCCAACATAACGCCCAGTCCATTAGCATGCACATATAACCCTGCCTGCACTAGGGTTTTGTGCAGCCTTAGGCCTAAAGTCATGGTTTCTGTAGGCACCCCTCTCAAGTGCAATGAACTCCTTTTACATTCAGGAACTCGGCATTCAAGCCTCTACCCAAACTCAACCAGACACACGTCAGCCCGCAGCCCTCACAGTGCCCCACACTGAACACTCACCAGCCTGGTGCATCTGCAGTCCTTTGCTAAGGCAAACAGCAGTTCTCCTAGGCTTGCTTCTTCCTCCTCCTCCTCTTCTGACAGGAGATGAAACAAGTCTGCAATCCTGCCTCTCTTGCTAGCCTCTGTAGCAAACATCCTGTTCAGGTGCGATTTAGGGTTAGACATTCGGTTGGGTTACAAGGGCTTATTGAGTTATGTGTCATTAACAATGAAGGGAGTGCTTCTTCCCTCATACCAAATACAAATTAAAATATGTTACCTTATAGTTCAGTGCAAATCGCACTATGGATAGGTCTACCACCTTTAAACAGGTGAAATAGGTGCTACGTACAGTTTAGTCGCAGCACACCAGAGCCCGTGCGAGTTAGTTCTCCACACAGCCTGTGCCACTGAAGCTGAACACTCACCTGGATTTCCTGATGCTGCGCTTCAGACTGTGGCGTGAAAACCCTGATGTTTGCTCACTCCAGGTTCACCATCGCATCATTTCTGCTGTCATCCTGTATTAGCATCAATAATTATTATTCTAGAGTCATTTCAGTCAGAAAGCACTGATGTACCAGCAACAAAATACATTAACCTACCAGAGCAATGGTTTTCTGAATGCCCAAAAGGGTACTTCGTGAAAGACTTTCAGCTATCATCGCTTATCAAACCAGCCTTCTGTGTCTGGAAGCGCGCAGGTCTTTGCTGATACTGATCCCAGCCAACACTAACTGTTCGTGTCTTGCAGCCAGATAGCAACATAGGAGATGCTCATTTCTCCCCTGGTTTCTACACTGCCCTACAATTTATGCTAAACAGCCCTTGTTCTAAACTTGACAGAGATACAATATTTATCAGAAGGCCCTGCTCTCACAAAAGAGATCACAGATCTGAGGAACAAATTACAGACTCAGACTCTTATTCTGCAGTGTCTGTATGGCCTCAAACACTTTTGCTGCTCGTTTTTCAGGGTTTCTAGGGCATCTGATGGCCTTAAAACACAAAAGTAAGGCTGAAGTTTTGAGCGACTTTCATCCAAAGTGGTTAGACAGGTGACAATTAATATGCATCAAAAGCATTCCAGAAAACTCAGTGACAACTGCTTTTAGGTTTGTTATTGGAAATACTGTTTTTTTTAACTGCAGCTGGTTCTCTTCAGGTGAGCATTCTCCTTTTATCCTCATAGGAACATACAGTTCATAATCCACTTTCATCAGAAAGTTGCAACCCTGTTTGGAAGGTAGCCAGGGGTCTGCTGAATGCCAGTGTTGGGCTTCAGCAGTTTGCTTGGCAGGCAAGGTGAACAGTAAGCAGAAAATATGCAACAAGCATGGGAACTGTGAGATTCCTGAGAGAAAAGGAAGAAGATATGTTCCCTGAAATCCGGAAGACCATTGCAAGCTACTGTAGGCAAAAAATGGCGTGTGACTGTTTTGACTGGTAGTCAAGCCAGGAGGGAAGGCACTGTCTTGTAAGAACAAACGACTAAGCAGAAATTCAGTTTACAGATATCTTCAAATAGGCATTTAGCAAGAACTCAAATTGATGGGCAATGTACAGAATCTTCCTGCTCTAGTTTCTGCTTGTTACTGTAAAAAAAACAACTTTGGAGAGCAGAAGTTTTGGATTTTCTTGTGTGGCAGTCTGATAGAGTAAAAATAAGGTCTGCCTTAGAGCTGCGAGCACTAGCAATGCAGTGCTTGGAGAAGCTTTCCTGAGGGATGTCAGCTGTCCCTTTCTGCCCATTAGTTCTGTCTCCCACTCCCCTGTGGTGGTGCCGCCTTACGCTCCCAGCTGCACGCTGCTGCTCCTCCTCAGCCGCAATGTGGTTTTGGGAACGCAGATAGACGCAAGAGGAAGATTTTAATAGGCAGAGTGAAAGTCAAGGTACATTTACATCTTTCCTGGAGAGCAATGCTAGTCGTAAACGTTCTGTGGATTAAATCAAGGGCAGCCCACGTAACTCGCTGCTGCCCTCAGGTCAGATCACAGTCAGGGTTCTCCTGGCAGACACAGGAAAAGCACTTCCTTCCAGATGGTCATGAGGTCATTAGCAGAACTAGCCCAAAGCTCAAGAGGACAAACTTGTCCAATACTCAATTTAAATCATTAAACAGCATAAAGATCATGTTAGTACGGTGAATGGTATGACCTAGTGGCAACGTCAGAATGACCAGGAGCCTGCAGTGCAGGGACTGTCTTCCCCCGCTTCAGTTGAGATTGTACCCCTCTGCACCTGGGGACCACACAGCAGCCCAGGAAAGTATTCTTACCTATATGAATGGTAATAACGTCTCACAGATAAAACACATGTAGCTGGTCCCTGCATGCATAAAGGTAGTGTCAGTGTTTCCAGCAGAACCAAGCGCTGCTAAAAGGATATCAGCTGACCAGCAGGGAACTTCTCATGTGTTACAATAGTAACCAAGATATTTTTTCCTGTAGCAGAGCCTGAAAAATCACTGTTACCAAAAAAAAAAAAAAAAAAAAACACACATGGTTTAGAAATGGAATCCTAAAAGACTGCTCCTTTGAAGAGAGCTCAGTAAATATCTCTAAATTAGCTTCTGAATAGCTCTAAATTAACTTCTATTCAGGACTAGATTAAGGCAGTCTGGGTTCAAAGGTGCGTTATGAAAGAGAGCTACCAAATGATCCTGCAATCATCCAAATAATCCCGACCTGGGATAGTCAGAGTGACTGAAAATATAACACAGGCCCTTTTTCCCCCTCTCAGAAGCACTGGCAAGGTCTAGTCCCTTTGCTAAAGATAGAAAACCTTTTGTCACCAACAGGCTGTGTCAGCTCCAGCGGGCATGTGCATAGGGCATCCTGCACTCCCTCCTGCTGCTCCACAGAGACTTTCTCCAGTGTTTGCAGGGCTGCAGCTTTGACACTGGCAGGCCACTGCAACATGTGCTATGATTTCAGCCTCTTGGGAGGCTGAGACAGGTCAAGAGACACCAGTCAGGCTACACTGCTGAAACCCTGCTGCTTCTCTATTGCTCAAGACATAGCCGGGCCGTGCTTCTTTGCACTGAAGGCAAAGATGTTTAAGAAAATGATTTCCCTAATAATATGGTAAAGCCTTAATTGTTTCTTCCTGAATCCCACAGAATCAGTGCTAACTTTAAGCCAAAATAGTATAATACAGATCTGAATTCTCAGTGACAATTAAGTTGCTTTCACTCCAAAATATTAATACTATATTCAGCTTGACAAGTCAAAGGCTACATCTTCCAACTCTCATACTTGCAGGTGAATCCTGCTGCCTGCAATAAGACAGAGGGGTAATCTACCACTCTCCAAGAGACTGCTTTACATTCACACATGGCCTTCCATCACATAATCCAAGGGGGAATCCTAAAAGCGCAAACTAAAAAATGCCTCACAGGCACCCCAAGCCATTCTGAGGATGATGGATATAGGAATATGCTTAGGATTGGAGGAAAAAAACACCTTCAGGAGTAAAGTCTGCAATGCAGCTCCTCAAGAGGAGATAGGTATAGGCTAAGGAATTTTCTTTAGGGAGATTTTCACAGACACTAGCAGTTTCAAACCAGGAATTTTGCATCAGTGCTAAAGGCATTGCCTCAGGAATTTTGTCTAGATATCCACGCCACTGTTTCCTACTAAGCACGTATTTGTGAGTGCTTGTATTTTCTTCTACACCTATAAATAGTCATTAGATCTGGACCAGGCAGTCTTATCTGGAAGATCAGCGTGGAGTAGAGCTAAACTGCCTATCAATGGATAAGTTACCTTTCTTATGAATCCTGTCCCCCAGACAAGAAGAGGGGGGAACTCTAAAACAAGACTGGCACATAGGAAAATATGTGTGTGTGTGTATATATGTATATATATATATTTATATATATAGTTTTGACATGCAAGCAGGACACAGTATATGTTTCTAGAAATCCTATTGCCAAAAAATCTCCACTATACAACTACACAAGTAAACATTGTCAGGAAGACGCCAGGAGGTTGCCAACGCCATGCTGATGCAACGGCTCTCAACAAACACCAGGATGCTTGATCCATCCGTCCTGGGTGCTCCTCCACAGGCAGGGCAGCCCCCACTCTCCCCCAGCCCACTCTCCAGACCCCCGCAGCAGGTGTGACATGCACGGCACGGTCACAGCAGCGGGCCTGAACTACCCCCTCGCTTCTGCTGCGGTGGCCAAATGCAGGGCAGCCCGACACAGGCCCGCAGGGTGCCCCGATCACGTGGTCTGCATGCCTTGTTATACCTTCTGTCATCTCCGGACCCTCCCTTTTTGCCACCCCAATCCTTTACCAGGTATTCTCAGCCATAGATGGTGTAACTGATACCGTTACCTCAGTGCAAGTTGGCCTTGCAAGGCTGTATTGCCCAAAAGTCTCCTTCCATTATTTTTAAAAACTGGTTGTTTCTCACATACCTATGCTTTTACCACCCTGCAAAAAAAAAAAAACAGCTAATCCCTCACAGTTACAGCAAATCTGTAACTTTTTGTTAGTTTCCTACATTGCTTTCTGTCACATCCAGCAACTTCTCATGTTGTATCCAGCAGGTTTTTGGCAACCTCTTCAGTTAGCTTAACCTCAGGACAGGACCTAGGCATTTGCCTGCATCCCTAACACACGTATGTATTACATATGTGACAGGAGAAACTAAATCATCTATTATGGGTAGACAAGAAAACGCAGAAGTCTCTTGTTTCTATGGTAGAAGAAAAAAAAAATTGAGGTTATTGTGAGAAAAACATCATCTCACATATAGAGAGATACATGGAAGGTAAGAGGTCTCATGATGTCCTTTTACACATTCCCCAGTGGATGCAGCTTTCAGATCCCTGATCCCGCTTCCTTGTGCCCAATAAGTGAATTTGTTATTCATAAGTGATGATATACGTGTTAAAAGACATCGTAACTGTCAGCTCTTTGAAACAAGATTCTCTCTTTAATTGAGATGGCAATTTCAACTATCTTGTCGTGTGACTAAGGTTTAATTTAAGGAAACACTGACTAAACTCTCCACTGCACATTTACTACTTCTGTATAAGAAACTGTCATCTGTACCGCACAATTTGCATCATGAAGAGCTAACAATTGTGATTAATGACTGATATAAAAAGTTTCAGCTTTCGAAAAGCATTAGGGAAATAGCTTACCCCCACAGAAAACTGCTTTGGCATAAAGAACATCCTGAGTTACTAATATTTATACACTGCTGTGAAAGCTTAAAGTGCTACATACTATAGATGGTGAAAAAATGCAGAAATGCAAAAGTGTTTCACAAACCTGCACTGTAATTCAAATAAATTTTGTTTCATCAAGACAGCACCAGAAGGAGATCATGGTTTTTCTGATTATATTCGCAAAGAATTGACTTCTGCTAGTATCATATCTTTTCTTCTGTTTTAGCATAACAAATAAATCCAGATACCACTTCTCAAAGTCAGCATTGACACCATTTACATTTTTTGTCTAAGCCATAGACCATGGAGACAGTAGCAAAAGAGATGCATTTGTGGCAGTATAGGAAAAAATAGCTGATGTACAGTAAGGTTCCGTGGAATTCATATTTTAACAGGAGTTTAAAAAGAAAGAGACGAGCATCCACAACTTTTCTCTTTTACATACCTTATATACATACGCACTTTATCACATACTTGGGATGTTCAAACAGTCCACAAGATTAGACCTGCAGAGTCTACGCTCCCTCATTACAAGGCTAAGAGTACATACAGGCTACATCTTAATGTTTGATCCTTGTTTTATTTATCCTACTTATTTAAACGTAAGACAAACCTGCAAGTGTTCCTCTTCTACTGCCAAATTTTCCAGTCCTCTCTGATAACTTAAGGAACGAAGATTCAGTTCGAATTACTGAGAGAGTGAGTCTTAAAACTTAATGGCATCTGTAGAGTAGAGAATTATGGCATCTTACAAAGTTATATCTTACCTCAGTCTTCGTTAAGAGTCTTAAGAACACTGTTAAGTTCTTATTGCAAAGCACAACTGCGGTAGGCAGGACCAGTGAATTTATGCTAATCACATTTAATCTTTCATCCTCAACAAGACACAATATATGTGAGCAGGAAAAGAGGGTAAACAATCAAACACTTTATAATAATTTGTCTTAAGTCCAGTTTCTACGTGATACCTCAGCCACCAGCAGCCAAAGTTAATTTAAAAAACACTAGACATGCATTATGTGACAAAAGAAAAACTCTGCAAGCTTTTAGCCTGAGAAACTAAGAAAAAAGGTCCGCAGAATGATATTTTCAATTAGCACCCTATATGTTTCCACAGCTCATGACCCGCCTAAAATTAATGACAACTTTTCTGTGTGCTGCGCTGATTTATAGGAATCATTCTTGACCATAAGGAATGACAGAATGAATAACTTCTCTCCTTTTACCTTGACATCAGCTGTACACACCTCAAAGCAAAAATTCACCAAGGAAAGCATTATGCACATGGAACTGGTGTTTCTTTCCTGTGCACACAATGATGATCTAAGTCTCGGTGAATTTGTGCTGCTTTTTGTTACGGGTTTTTGTTTTTAGCAGTTCTTTCTATGAACCTGAGATCCACACCACCGCAGTTGATTATTCTTTTCAGATGATTTCCTTCTCTAACACCCTGAGACTTAATTCTTGTTACAGTACTCTCCCTAGCCTGAGGAGCACATTTCCTATTGACCAATACTCTGCTCAATTCTGATTATAATTGTAAAGGCACTGCACTGAGATTAATCCTCCTACTTCCACATCTCAAGCACAGCAGTCTGAGAGGGTTATTAAAATAGACTCCCTTCTGATCATCTCTGTAGACTTTTTAATCTTACATTCAGTGTTTTTATATCCAAACCTTGCTCCTCACACACAGGCAGGAGGGAATTAATTGAATTGAGTGGGAGGTTGATTCGGCGGAGTCCATTGGAACTGAGTAAAAGTATATCTCATCTATTGAAAAGCACTTACCCTGAATTCTAACAAAATAAGCCCATTTTTAAACTGTTCACTTCAAAGGGAAGAGTGGGAATTGCTTGTGCTCTGTCTTCCCCCACCAGTGTTTCTATTATCGTTTTTCTTAAAAACAAAACAGGCACCTGGGAAAGGTTAATCCAACTGCAACGTATGGAGTGGAGCAGGTTTTTCCTGTTAATGCTATTTCCAATATGGAAGCATGAAAGGCCCATCACTGGAGTCACTGGATGAGAATGGATTACGGGGAAGAAAGTGAGGGGGATAAAACTGTATTATTTTGTCTAAATACTGCACTGTCCACTACATGAAATCCATTGCCTTGGGTGCGCTTGATGATTTTCTCACCTCTTCTTACTGGTCATTCATTATATGTAAAGGCCACAGGAAGCAGCAACAGCAGGAGAAAGAATTTGCCTCCATGCAGGTGTTAGTGCAGGAACTTCATCATAGCAGAACTGTGAAGCTTTTCATAAAGCTTAGCATCTCCCAGAACAGAGAGTGCTTTGAAAGAACAGACTCTGCAGACTCTGTCTTGGAAAAGAGGAGGATCAGGGACTGTGAGCATGTTGGGAGTAGATGGGGTGTAACACTGCTACTACTTTTACTCTGATGATCTGTCCATATCTCTGCAGAGACCTGCTCATTTTGAATAAATCTAGTTTTTTTTATGAGTAACTGAAACGATACTGAATAGGTGCCCCATAGCTTGCTCTCACATAGAAGATCATCAGGAAAAAGGCAGGCAAAGGCCAGGGAGAGGAGAGCATGAATAACACTAATATTAAACATAAGGGATATTCACTTGTCTGATATCCAAGTGTGCAGGTAGGGCCCAGAAATAGAACTGTTAAAAAAAAATTCCAACATCCTTCTATCGCTTTCAATAATCCAAAGCATACTTATTTACAGTATTACAGTGCTTTCATGTAACATGGATCCAGTAGGTTCAAAATCTCCCCTTCTTTCCTGGGCCGTGTTAGAACTAAGACCTTTACATCCAGGGCTTGGCAGTAGTGAGCTAACTTGGTGTCTAATACACAAAGGGAAAGTATTTATCTCTAACCCATGAATTCTCCCTAATGAATTGTTTTGTTTAAAGCTCTAGTAAATCTGGTATCTTACTCAGTACTGTGAATTCCCTAAGAGAAGTAAAGCCTGGCACCTTGACTTTAGATACCTCACGCGCTGTCAAACATCATGTGCCCAAGCCCAGTTGTGCCCGAGCCCAGTCTGGAATCACCTCCAATTCCCTCTTGCTCAGGTCATGGAACATTGGGGGGCGGGCGGGGGAAATCAGACACCATGCTTATATCTGAAATGGTAATCTTATTACTGCAGCTAGTCACCTCAAAATCACTGACCCAGGCAGGATGATGTGACCAACTGAATGCTCCAAATCAGCTGCAGTGCTGCAAATATCATACCTGAGCTGTTTCTACTTGAAAAATAGATTAACGATGGTGATGTCACTGCCATTACACCATCTTTCCATATGCATATACTGTAGCATTTTCTTTGTAGTAAAATTCTGTGTTTAAAGAATGTATAATAGTCACATTAATGCCCTCAGGAGTGCTAATACTAGGGAAAGCAGTCAATGAAAGAGACAACCACAAAACAATAAAAGCAACTACAAACTTTGATTCCTGAAAAAAAAAATATGCAATTTTGGATGATGCATAAATGGAAAAAATATTCACCAAATGCAATTTATAATCTGGTGCGTGAATCTTGAAAAGGTTGCAAGCTTCAGGAAAACACTCGAGCTAGAAAGAACGTGCTAAGTAAAGCAAACAAATTCATGCAAGCTCCATGGGAAGAAGCAGTGTTCCACTTGCTGTGTTTAAATTTGGTATTGTGGAGCCCAGCTGCATGAACAGGGGAAGGGGAAAATTAAAGTTATAGTTAAACAACAGAAATTGTGCTTCTGCAAGGGGAAAGACTGCAGAACAGATCTCTGAGGACCAGAAGGGGAAAGAGAGGAACAGAAGTCTGTCTGTCCTGAGCAAAAGAGCGGACGTAGCATAAAAGAGCTTCCTAAGACAAGCACGCCAGAGTAAGGACACTGGCAGTCCCCAAGTTAGATCAGTTATAAATGGTAGCTTTTAAAACACAGGTGTAGCATGGCCTTTTGGCTTCTACTGCTAAACAGAGTTTCGAAGAGGTCATGCATGAGGCAGCAGCATTCTCGAGGTGACCTGCTGCAGGCTGGGTCTTCAGTTTCCAGGACCCTGAGAGAAGTTACAGGCAAACCTTGATGTCCATTACACGTAAGCGTGTTCTCTGGAGCTCCATGTTTCCAGGGTTTTCGTCAAGAAATGTAAATCCTTCATTTCGCTACAATCAATCTCTATATACTTTTCCGATCAGTAGGGAAACCTCAGACAAATCTGGCAAAGATGAGCCTTGTGCCAGCTCCAGAGCTCCTGCACCAGCAATTAAATAGAAGACTGCAAAGAAACTCTGGGTGCCTGCAATCCAACTAAGAAATCCTGGGAAGTAAGACCATATTTTCTGCTAAGTCACACTGGTTAGTTCAGGGGGGAGCAATAGTACAAAGTACAAGTACAAAGAGAGGTCCCTCCAGGGGAAATTCAAGTTCTTTCTAGCAAAGGAGAAGTAGTCAGAAGTTATCCCCTGACTTCAGGAATATTAAGAATTCTGTAGCATCTTTCTTCTTTATGTCAAACCTCCCCAACTTTCATTCAACAACAATAAACTACTGTCAACCTCAGTATTTTTAATTAATTGCTTTTATTTACCAGATTTGTCATTTGTAAATCCGATCAATATCAAATTAACCTTGCCTTCAAGGTCACTGATGACTGTGCTGAATAAAAGTGGTTCCAGAAAACCCTGGGAACCCTGAGTACCATGCACATCCTCCCTGCTTAACATGACACTGAATCATCCTCTCTTCTGTCAGCCAGTCCTTTCTCATTGCCAGCCCCTCTTTCAGTATATCAACACATTTTCTGTGATCCCCCTAAGAAACAAACTAGCAATGCTGCCACATCCAATTCCTACCTAGCCTGAGAAACAGGCCCAGGCAGATGTTTGGTGGGAAGAGGTCACAAAAGCCTCCAAACACACTCACTTGGCTTTCCAGAATCAATGGGATAGAATAGATCTGAAGTATGTTTTTGAAGTGTTATTAACACCATAGCAGCATTAGCAAGCAAGATATGTAAAGTCTCTTTTTTATTCTGGATATACATTCATGTAAAGCACACCCCCAAACATTCTCTTTTCCTCCTCCCACCTTTTAGTGTTAAGGCTATTCCATTACCTGGACTCCTCACTGCTAAATCTTGCAGTGTTTCGTATACATAGTGGGTCTTTCTCAAGTCTCTCTCAAAGCTCCCATCATACAACTTCTGAGGTATTTGTAGATAAGGTTGCCTAGGGTTGATATTCTGCACGCAGGACTTGAAGGATAAGGATGGCACATGCATGAGAAGGCAGCACTCTTCTAGTTCAGCTGTAGATCTGTTCAGCCCTTCACAATCAACAATTATCCTGGCTGGGGAAGAGAAGCATTTTCTGAAACTTTACCCTACAGTTCCTAGCATGTTACCACTGCAGGCAGCCAACAACAGAACTTGGAAGCTGAGGATGTCACAGTGCTGAGTCTTCACCAGCAACCACAGAGAGCCATGGAGCAAGTGTGTGGGGATCAGTCACGGGGAAGGATAATGCAACAGAGGACAAGGACGATGCAAGACCAGGGGCATGTACTCTGAGTAGGGGGAAGGCAAGCAGCACTAGGTGGAGAACTGGTTAGGAGAGTGGCTTTAAGGAACAGGAACAGAGTGTAAACAGGTCAGCATGCTATCAAGTTTTGGGGGTAGGTTTGTGGTAAAGGGAGGGGGAACAATCAAAATACACCACACCACATCAAAACAACAAAACCCCCATGCAAACAAGAAGATCCTACCATGTTCCTTTCACTTAAGGTTTGGTGCATCTAGCCTGAGCAGAAAAATGGGAAAGGACACAACAGGAGTGAGGAATTTCACACAAGAGGTGAACCATTTGGAACCTCTGCTTTCCCATTTAGGAAACAGTAGAAATCCGAAGTATTTAGGATGAAGCACACATGTGTTCAGATGGTCTGTGCAAGGAATATACAGGAGGATGAAGGCAGAGACTATATGTAAAATGAGTGGAGATAGCTGTAAAGCAATGCCTTGGTGCAGGCATTAACCCCTTTGTACTTAAAATAATTAGATACAGTGCCTCTAAGTACACCTATATTACCATTTTAGTTTGGCTCGGGACCTCACTTTTGAAGTAAATCAGCCAGTGACCATTTCCATATTTTGGTCCGATTACAGAGCAGTCTCTGAGCACATAAATAGGATTCCTTTTGGATAAAAAAAAAAAAAGGAGAGATAAGTTTCAGGGGGTGTATTAGTCTATTTGTAACAGCACTAGTCTATTTAATCCATGTGACCAAACCCAAATTAGCCCAAAGTAACTCCATATATCACAGCTTTCCTGAAAGAGACCACTAGAAGGTATTTGAAAAAATTATTCAGTCTAATCTTGGAGTTTGTATACATATGAAAGTTACCAGAATGAGAAGCATGTATTTAAATTACCTAGTCTATTCCAGAATAGATTAGATTGACAGCTCTGCATGCTAAGGGCATAAAAAGAGTAAGATTTTTTTTTCCCCCCTCCCATTTAGTTGATCTTTATTTCTTTGAAGTATACATTGCCAGCTTACGAAGATCTTACATCGGGGTAAGCCACATCTTTTTCGTGGGAATAAAGTTAAGGGAAGGCCAGATAATTCCCCCAAAATCAAATTGTTTGGAAGCTAGGAAAGTACCATACGTTTGCCTTCCATTTACCATCCCCAAAGCACCCACTTACAGACGCTGCTAGAGACAGAAGACTGCACTAAAGGGCCCTTCGTATGGCTATACTACTACAGACCAAGAGTCAGCCACAGAAACGATCTACTTTGATTAACACTATTTGTGTGCTGCCCATTTTAATCTCAGACTAGATTTTGGAGTTTGCAATGGATCTCCAGCTGCTCTTATTTTCTTTCTCTTGAATTTATGTCTGTTCCACACAGCTGGCCAGAAAACAATTCTACTTTTTTTTTTTTTTTTAAAACTGATTCATTTTTATTCCTTATACATTATATAAAATACAAAAGCTTTGAAACTTTATGAAACTGATATATCAAAAGATCAGTTTAAATTGCACATAGCATACTTTTAAGTACAATTTCTCTCTCAGAATAACCACAGCATCCAGCTTAATCCTTAAACTTTCACATTGCAACTGCTAAAATGGACTACCTCTTCGCAAGATATTTAAACTTCAACAAAACAGCTTCATAAAACAATGGTACTCTAACCAGTTCTTTTTCTCCCATTTATTTTATTATCCCAAAAGGGATGCATCACAGATTAAGGGCAGGGCAACACCACCAGATTTACTAGGCCTAGTCTGTGTCATTTTGCTTCTGACTTGCCTCTTCCTTCTCTACTCTTCTTTACAGCCATCCCCTAAATTTACCACTCTTTTACAGGGTGGCTCCAGCAGCCCTTAATTCATTTCAACAGTTTTTCTCCTGTAGCATACAACACTTGGCATAAAGAATAAACCTGTATGGATTAATTTTATCTTCATAACTTTTTTTCTTGTAATAGTCAGTCTACTTCTTCCAGTTTAAAGATGCTATATACTTCAACTCTAAAGGACAGAGCTATTAATACACTGCAGAGGTTTAGTATAGGGATTGGTCTACGATTAACACTGCAGTATGTAATCAGCTGTAAGTATGATGCTGCTCGCCACCTTTACTCTGTCTTTTATTTGTAAGCAGGAATATTTTCTATATGTTTCCTTCCCCCACCCTTATTTTCCTCTATTCCACAAGAGCCTCCGTTGTTGCAGCTTCTTAACTATTCTTATAGTATTGAGGCAATTTGGTGAAACAGCTTTACTTTTGGCTATCTTTGACAAACCAGATCACAGTCTGTGCTAATAAACATGGTGGTTTTGTTCTAACTAGAAATACTATAGTATTTTACTTTATTTCTACACAATGCGTAGATGCACGCTCATAGCTCATAAAAGGTAAATATTGTGTTTATCTGTTACCATAAAACAGTAAAAGCCTGGCTCATGAGACACCAATTTCTTGCCTTTTTCCTCTTAACACAGCAGCTCATAGCAGAAATCTGAAACATTTCTTTGAGTATTATTATGGCCTTTACGTGACAGACATTTCGGAAAACAAGAGAACCTTTGCCTCAAGAAACTTTAGAACATGCATCAGCACAACACTATTGGCGGAAAATAAACATTATTCCCATCATGATTAATAAGGAACTAACACACTCTTTCAAAAAAAAGCATCTCTGGCAACAAAGACAAGCACAAGAATCCCATTGAGACAACCACCAGAGACTTAAAGTGCCAGGAGAATCCTGCTTAGACCTAGACAGGCAGAAGTTCAAGAAAAGGGGAAGGACTGGACAAAGGTAGGAAACAAAACAAACACTGTACAGAATAAATCAGCATCCCATAAACTCAAAATGCATCATGAAAAACATTTTTTTCTTGACTGAATTGAGGCAGCGACAATTGAAAGCACTTAATTTGAGCAAGACATTCACCACTGCCCATAAAGCTGATGCAATTCACCATTTTGGCAGCATGTTGCACAGTTTCAGAAGATGCTGTTGCAGATTTAAGTGACATGTTTATTATACTATTATGTGTAAATTATATCTATGTATAAATACAATATATTTTATTAACTACTAATGCCTAGAAGCTAGGTATGTTCATACGGGCATTTAGGTCAATAAACACCACAGTGTGAATTAGGCTAAGTCCTAGAGCTACTTGCTGTATTTACCATATAGCATTGGTGCTGTTTTCACCAAAATCTATGCCAGTTCAGCCTTTAGGGCTGGTGCAATTAATTCTGCATAAGGTGTTTTAAAAGCTGAGGTTTTGTTACATCACAGCTGATATTTGGCTTCTGCTGAAGCAGTCGCTGTTTTCTCTCCCTGCTCCAAGGAATATGCTCCCTCACATCAACTCTGGCATTTGTCTAATCTCTCAGTAACTGGGTTCCGTTCACTAAACGGCAGAAAAACAACACAGGGCGAGAGGAGTGTTGGCTTTTCTTGGCAGGGAGGGGGTCAGTTTAGCAAGCTGAATCATCTTATTGAGGGGCAAGGTAAGCATCAGAGCTGGCACAAAAATCACAGAGCCAAGAAAAGGAAAAGCATGACTTGATCCCTTCAAGAGTAGCAAGCTGTAAGAACAGCTCAGCTGTAAGTGAAATCACATCCTGATGGATTCCATGCTGCTTCTTGCAGTGCCAGAGGTGCATCAGCAACACATTCGTATCTGTACCGTGACAAGTCGTATCAGCAATAGCATCAGGGGAGCTAAGAAACGGGCTAGGCTGTTAATATCAATGTATTCAAATATATTTAAAGTGATGTGACTACTGTGCGTAGCAAAACCTTTCATATAAAATAATATGAAGAGAAAAGACATACGCATGTAGTTTCATTACGTTTTTGATTTATTAGAGTAAAACTTGCATTCTGCTTGAGGAAGATTATGTTCAAGGAATCAGGTAGTTGTTGTATATAGACTTTAAAAATCCAGTTACATAACTAAAAATTTCACAAGCATTAAGTATATTGACCCTGCCTTCTACTTATCAGTTCCTATAATCCCTGCAGTTTCACTACTACAAGATGAACAAATTAGCCATTTTTAGCATCATTGAATCAGCATTTATGAAAATAATGCAGGGTTATCAAAAAGCTGAAGGGGATAACAGTGTCACATTCATACAAATACTTAGTGGAGAAGGTAAGTATTACTCCATCAGATTAGCCTTCCCAAAGATTAGACATATCGTATTGAATTTACAAGGGAGCCTGTAATATTTTAATTACCGAAACACCGACATCTACTTCTAAATACTCTGAATGCAGATATAAGTCTGCAAGTCTTACTCACAGAACTCTAAACCACTGTTAAGATTCCTAAAAATTCCCATACATAAGGTAAGTTGCACGTTTCCTAGAGAGATTTTGGCAATAACTCATTTCCAGTGATAATAAAATGACTTAGATTATTATCTGTCCCATACAAAGAAATGAGGCAATGTCAGGGATCATCACCTAAACACATGCAGTAAAAATCAAATTTGGGACAAAGCTGACATTCAAAATGTTTGACTCTTGTAACCATTCCCTCTTTCTTATTGCTTAAAATGATCATAAGGGAAAAAGTGAAGGTTAACAACTGTAGGCCATTTCAACACTTCATGAAATTACCAAATAGAGATCCCAGGGGAAGAACAAGGAAGCCAGTAATGAACTCGATACCTCATATAAATCAAGCAATTTAAAGGATCAGCTCTTTATCAGTTTAAGGAGTTGCTACCATCTCTGAATAATAAAATTAGCAAACAGGCATTCTGTTATCCAACAGAAACGCGTAACTCAACGTACAAGTAGTCATTCAATAGATTCACAAAAGTATGTTGAGATTTTATAGTACCATTCCTGGCAACCTGAAGATCAGAGTTGTATTTACAGCATTTACTAATCTACAAGAGATTCTAATAAAATCAACAGTTTGCTCTTCATCAGCTAAACCCACAGTATCTTAGAAAATTTCTATTTTTAAGTGGATCACATAGCCTAGCAATGATATACAACTCATCTCCATAATGCTGCTTGACAAAAAACTTAAATTGCAAATTCATTTTTGACATTTAAAAAAAAAAAAGAGCATAAAAAAAGGAGGGGGGAAACATTGGCTGAAGCTTGCTGAGAAATTATATAGCTCTGAGCCCACTTGCCCACATATTGTCACCTTTCAGCTGACACGTGCAGAGTAACTCTCAGCTACCGTCTCCTCTCTGGAGAGCTATTGTTCTTGTACAGGAATTCAATATTTACACCGTTTTCTCTGTTTTCTCTCTCTTGGACATGCGGTCACCACATCTGGATGAGCTTTTTCTTCTCCCTAGAAGAGTGGCTTTGACAGGACAGAGCATGTCTGCAAAAAATAAAAACTCAGCATTCAGTAGCAGTTGCCTAGATACAGCCTCCTAAATGGAGGCAGAAGTCTAGACTGTTTTTCTAGCAAGGAAAATTAATGCCCATTGTTCCAAAACCCAGTCCAACTGAAAGTTCATCCCTATCTCAACTCATATTAATGTGGCATTGTAAAACAAGCTGTCAGCTTATTATAGAGGCTCCAAGTATCAACACCTTACAAATACATTGAACCTTAGAAAACGTCAAAGGATATTATCGGGTTCTATTAACGTAAGCGTAACTAACATTTACTAACGAATGTAGTGAAAAAATTCAAGTAGGGGACTGACAAGTATAACAACCTTTTTTAAATAATTAAAAGAATGATTCATAAAATCGCTCAAGTTTCTACAATATTTAAAAAAAAAAAAATACTGTAAAGCATTTGAAGAGCTTCTGTCTTAGTGTAACAAGGATGTTGGCTGCTCAGGAATCCGGCAGGTGCCAAATATCAAGCAAACCTGAAAGCGATTTAATCAACAAGATCCAAGGACTCCCAGAGCAGGAACTGTCTCAGAACAGACTGAAGGGCTCACAGATTTCCAGGGCTACTCAGTTTCTGAATCTGAGAGCCTAAAGTGCTCAGACCCCTCATTTCACTGTACATCATGCACCCTGGAGTTCTGAAATTTCTGAGGCAACTGAAAGATCTCAGAACCTAAGGAAGAGTCCTAAAAAACACTGACCCTGCAGGTCTTGGATCCCTAGAAACCTGCTAGGTACCCTAGATAATCAGATTTTGCTCAGAATGCTCAGAAAGATAGGCTTTTCATACAGGAAAGTTTACATTTTCATAATACTGTGCAAGCGCACAGAGTACAATATGTTGTACCTTGTGCTAAATCTGTCTGGAAGCTTACCAAACAGTGCTAAGTGTATGAGCTGGTCAGATACCTACTCCCAATGCAGGAAGAGAATCTCTGTAACCTTATCTGGCTATGGAGGAATACATTGTATATATTGTTTCAAATAATCTCGAAAAATCTCCCAGATTTATGGAATCCTCTCCTACAGAAAATGAGGGAACTGCTATAGACTTAAAAGGCATTAAAGGTAGTTATGTAAAAACCAAACAAACAAAAGGGTATATTCCTTCAGATTAGTGAAAATGCAAATTTTCAGTCTCAAAAGATCTGGAATTAGAGTTGAAATGTGGGATCCCTTTCCTTAGGGCTGCATATTCAGACCACCTGTGTAAAGCTTATGTCACAACTTATAAAAACTAACAAATAGTCTCCATGCTCTTGTGAAAAAGGTTTGGTTACTTCTACATATTTGTTTAACATATTTGTTTATCTCTCTAACCATTCTGAGGTGTCCAAAATAAACCGGCAAATAAACGTCTGTTAGTAAGACTATTGGTGTTTTATAGAACTGTATTTTACTGAGTAACTCCAGGCACTTGCTAGTGACAATGGGTTGTGATTTGGCAATTCTCCTGCTGCAACAGCAGAGAATGCATCCCCTGGTGGATGAAAATGTGCTGCTGCCTTTCTTAAGCAAGGTATACCACCTGGAGGAGAGAAAAAAAGAAAAAAGAAAATGAAAAAATGTCATTTAGAGTTCATTCACAGAAATGCAGAAGCACTTGGTGTTATTTTTTGCAATTAGAAGCGCAATACATTCGAACTATACCCACCTACGACTAACAGGACGTCACCACACCATATGTTACCGAAATAACCGCACTCCACACAACATGAGGTTCTAGGTGCATGTAATAGAAATTTGAAAAGAACTGCTTTCTGCAAACCAAACTTGGCTTAAATTACAGCAAGAGACTTAGCTTAGGAAGTTTTTTCTAAGGTCTGATTGTTAAGCATAGCAATGTACTGAGGCAGAGTGACTAGAGAAGTTGTGCAACTTCCATCTTGCAAAGAATTAGAAAACTATTTTGACACTCACCCCTGATACACTTCAAAAGGATGGAAGGAAAGAGATCTGACTGGAAGTAGGTAGGACAGGACAGCAGCAGAGGTCGTGGCAGAGTGGGGCATCACAATGCTCCATTTTTCTCTGCATGTTAGACACACTTCTACCCACAATGGTTAAGGCTTAGCAGAATTTGCCTGAGAACTGGGAAATGAAAACAACTTCTGGTCTGTCTTCTGTAACATTGACAGCAAAGATAATGAAACCACGTGAGTATGTTTCAGTTTCTCTCCATCTCCCTTCCCCCAAACAAAACCAAAAAATCTGCACATTGAAACACAAACCCTTTTCACAGAAGGTACCCAAACTACCTTTAGTACCTGAAAGTTAATGCTCAGACCACAGAGCACAGCATGCTGAAGAGTATTTTGTAGGCGTAGCGCTGGGGCTGTTCACTTGCTGAGGATTGTCAATGCTTTAAAGAAGCAATAAGGCTGGTGTCCCGCCACATGCAGCAAGTCACTGGCGCGTGAGCTGCAGCTGCCAAGAAACCTTTCTCACTTCAGAAAAGAACAGGCTAGTCCAGCTTGATTTCAGCTGCAGCTGAAATCTTCAAAGGATGTTGATGCTGTGAGAGGTAAGCCCAGGGTATTAGGGAACTGAAAGGGATGGGGCCAAAACAAAGGACAACAAAGCACTGTTCAGTCTGTAACTTAGGTCTGCATGTTCCATGAAAGACATAGTTAGAAGTCTTCTAGCAGATAGCTTTTGGTTAAAAAAAGAAAAAAACAGTAAGCCAGTTTACCAACTTTTGTCACTTTTCATATCTCTTTTAGCAGATCTCTTACTAGCTCTCACCAGCTTGCCCTGTGTAGCTCCTTGGTAAGCCATCAGTATCCATCACTCCAAGGTACCCTGACATACAGCCTATCCTAGGGCTACAGACTTTAGGCTTTCAGTTTTGCTGGCTTCCAGAGTTGATCAGTACTCACCCTGGGGAAAAGGATTTCCACAGCAGTCTGCATGGAATTGCTAATCTTCTATGTCTCTGTATCTGTTGAGCAAAAGTGTCCAAAAACAAAACAAAATCCCCCAAAACAAAAAAACCCACCACACACAATTACCTCAACAGCTGTACTGATTTTGACCAGACTTGTTTGTAAACAGGAAAACCTCCACCCACGAATTCTTCTCCCACCAACAATCCTTAAGGGCTATTCCATGCACAAAGGGAACACAGAGGAACCTACTGAAGCTCCCTCAACGCTCCTTTGTCCAGCACGCCTCCCACTGCTACGCATGCCTTTCCTCCAACTTCTCCTGCCCTCTACGCAGTATCCTCACGCTCATCATGTCCGAGAGACAGATCTACACGCACGCTTGTCAGACATTCCCTGCCAAAACAGAAGAGAACGCAGCTTATTTTCTCCTTGCCTGCCCCACAGTAGTTGCAGTAAGGACTTTTATCTAGCAAGTCAACCAATCATCATAAAAATAGTAATTTAATATCCAAGACCTCTGTCCCCTCTGTTAAGTTTGACTGGAAATGGACCAATGGGTTCAAGAGTAAAAGGGAGGAGAGAGGAGTTATCTAGGGAACACGACATCCACGTGGAGACAATGCCATTACGCAAGTCTCATTTTCTTATGAAATTGGGCTAAAATTCATAAAATATGCAGAACCTTGCAATGATGAGAGTGCTATTTTGAGCTACATTTTTTGGAAGATATTTAAGCCAAATCACTTTTAATTTGTATTTCCCCGAGGAAGAAAAGTTCTTTGCTCTTCCTTTCCTGCCTCTGTGCTGGAGAACTAATCATGAAAGGGTATCTATTTAAAAAAACAAACAAAAAAAACCCCCACACAAACATGCTGGAAACTTTAAAGGGGAGGAAAAAAGCAACATACTTCTCCCATGACCAACAAACTGAGTATGGAAGAAAGTTCAGTTAAACTCGGAAAAACACAGAAGATATATTACACAGTTCAAGGACAGTTTTTAAGGTGAAGCAGGAACTCACCAGATAGTCTCCTTTTGCAAACCGTCTTGAAGAGACCAAACTCAAGCGTGTCTGTGCATACACAGGTGTATATGCTGAAGAGTTTTTCAAAGGTCAGGGGGCTCAGAGTAGGTAATTCTAAATAAATGCTTTCACTAAAAGAAAAAACAAGTTAAAAAAAACCCTCTAAACTTGTTGCAAAGAATTCCTCAGCAAGGCAGGAACCTTGTCACTGGTTCTAGCAGACTAGTTCTGGACTAAAAGAATAATTTATAATAGGTTATCACTCCCGACAGTCAGATTACTGTAGTCCACCAAATAATTTTACCAAAGCCCACAAAGTATAAAATAGCATGCCAGGTCCCACTGTTTCAGAAAAATCACTCTCCCTCCTCGTGACCTGTGTAGATGAGTACCGCACTAGCGTGCTGCAGCTGCTCTCCAAGAGAATAGTAACAGAGCAATTTTGAAGATGTTGTACAACCAAGACCTCAGAGTGTTTTGGGGGGGGGGGAGGGGAACCCACCACAAACATCATACCTTCAAGCACAATCTTGACCACATTCACTACTTACACAGCCCTTTCTACATACACTGGGATTAGAAGAGATAGGATACTTTTCCTGTGGTGAACAAATTCTCTGTTAAATAATTTGGCAATGTTGAGACTCAGAAGTTCAGGTTGTCTCAGTTTCTGTAACGGAATAAGTTCTTACACAGACTTCAGCCTCATCCCTACCAAACAAGATTCAATTTCTTAGAAGCTTTGCTCACTGTAAAATATTCAATACTGGGAAAACAATTTCTTGAGATGAACTAGTGGATTTATATAAGTTTGCAGAGACACAGATCATTCAGATCTTTTTCTAGTGTGCCAACAGAACTACCTATTATCTAAGCATAGGATTAGACAAACTATTTGGAGCAAACTGCGGTATGATATTGCAGTACCTCAACTACTGCAGATAAGCGTCTGCATTGGTGCTTTCGTATTCTAACATCGTATAATAAATATGATGAAACTTGCAATGAATCAAAGGGAAATCTTATAGGATGGCTTATAATGTTTTGCATTAATCGACAGTTTTAAGAATGGCAATCTACAAATAGTAATATGAGCTGTTAATCCTGCAGGGAAAAGGTGCTTGTTAATAACACGCTAAATCATGATCAACACAAATACTTTCAAGTGCATTCACTTAAAGCTAGAATTTTTGCCACAATTTTTAATCAGAATTCAATTTTACTTCTTATAAATATTGTATTTGCTAGCAGACATTTCCTGATCAAATAATCATTTTTACTTACCTAATCAATACCATTGTTCATTAGAGAGAAATCTAACAAGTCATGAACATTTCCATCCCTCCAACAGCCACAACGCTTACTATCAATGTTGAAATACTACAATTATTCCAAACTCAAGTTCGGATGTTTAACGTATCAACATGCCTAGGGCAGAGTTCTACTAACATAATTTGAGAACTTATTTCTACAGTATCTAAAGAGTTACTCATAATCCTTGTTCTTAGCAAAATTCTAATATTAATGTCATTTTGCATTAAAAAACCTCTTCTAGCAGTTAGGGCATTAAACTTGTATTTTCTGAAGAGGTATCTTTTTAAAGATTTAAAAAAAAATAACTGAACAGCGATTTTCTCTACTGAGTTCATAAAAAACACTTTCATGCTATTTATGGCCATCATTGCTTTTAGTTTAGAGTGATATAAATATAACCTCATAATGAAAGTTACTGAATTGATAACAAGTCAAATTCAATATATATTCCTTCCCTTGAGTTTTCGCCACAAAACTTCATACTCTGAGAAAAAAATATATATATATAGATACCTCTTTAAAGAAAGAAGCCTAGCAACAGATGAATAAGTTTCAGTTTTACTAAACCCCTATATTTGTAAACATTCAAGCACTGCACATCTAAAGTTATTTCAGCATTATACTTACGACAATCACTGTATGCTACCCGATACAGGTGTTTTAGACGGGAAATAGTTCAGCACAAGCTGAACTCATGGTAACTTTCAATTCAATAGTTCTGTTTCGACATGCACTTAAAGAAACATGATACATTCTTACTTTTAAAAATATGGGACATCAAACTATCGCAGATGAGGATTTCATTAGGTTGATTCAAGTTCTTCAAATACAGTTCAAGTCAATCAGGAAACAGCCACTTCAATCCCTTTGGATGTCCAAGTCTTGTAAGAGATTCATGAAGTTTCCTGAACAGGTGAAACTGGTTTTACTAGTATTTCAGATGGGGTTATAACTGTGATACCTGAAGTAAAGCTTCTAAGTCATACCTTGGGTGCATTTCTGCTTAGCAGCAAGTAACTGCTTAAGGCATTTTATTTAGCGTAGCGACAACTAATGCAAGCCCCCTAGGTTATACTGTGACCTTTAAATAGCTGACAACTATTCATTGATTTGAAAGCCAACCCAAAGAACAGACATCAGGTCACAAAGTAATCTGACATCAATAAATCTCCAGTAGTTGTACTGGAGAAGTGACAGAAAAATGCTTTGGATTGAAACTTGATAGCTTTTACCAACGTAATGCAGGATCATACAGATAGTCTTAAAAGGGGACTGTGTAGAAATTTGAATCCTATTTGTAGTGGGAAAAACATCAACAATCAGCTCAAAATAACGTGCAGAAACACTTTACACTGCTAAAACTGTTTTAACATTCATTCATACACACGTCTGAAAAGGTGAAAGATCCTGGTCTAGAATATATATGGCCCACTAGTCCAATGTTAACAACTTTGTTACTTTAACCATGAATATACTACTGTACGATTAGTAGAAAAACTTTAGCAGACAAAAAATGAAAGATGAAACTGCAGCAAGAGAGCATGGCAAACCTGACATCTATTAGTGCGTAAATCTGCTTAAAAACTAAAAGACAGAAAGAGAAAGCTAACAAACTACAGTAAAAGTTATGTCTTTAAAGCAGTTAAGTTGTTACAGGGTGGGAAATGTTTAATATGCACATATGTCTAGAAAGCCATTACTATCTTTCTAAAAATAAAAAGCTGGTATTTTTCACAGCATCAGATTTATGGTAAAAAGGCATAGAATTATATTTACTAATATTATGCTTTTCCCACCCTGGCAGAGAATAAACATGAATTTAGAAGCACAGTAGAAGTGGAAAAAAAAAACAAAGAAGAGAGGAGAGAGAAAGCAGCAGAGAAAGACAGAAAAGGTGAATACAGAGCTACAGAAGTGTTTATTGAGCATGCTACAGAGGTAAGCAGAGTACACAAGATGAAATTAAACGACCGTCAAACCTCCCAACTTTGTTAGAAAATTAATTTTTAATTGTGCCACTTTCAAACTATACTGAATTTTACATTTCTAAAGATGTAAAAACTCAACTAATAGAAAATATACATGACCTTTTTTCTACATAGATAACAGAATCTATGAATCTTGGAACTAAGTACATCAATTTCAAAAAGTATTGGTCATTTAAACAGAATCAAAGTAACAGTTCAGACTGACAGAGAACCGTTTTCAAATTAATTTGATCTGTAGATTCTGAGCCATGTTCATAGTAAAGTCAGATCAATTTCTAAATACAAAATATTTTGAAGAGATTTATTAAAACTGAATATTACAATGCAAGGTAAATTAAGACTAAAGGCACATAAACTTTGGTCCCACCTGGTTGTCAGTTTTGGAAAACTGCCACAAAATTTCCTGCAAATGTTCGCAGCAAACTTTCTTCCTCATTGAAAAATACATGCACCAGTTCCTGAACTAGCTTGACCAGTCTGTACATGCTCAGAAATCCACAACCATATTCCATATCTTAATTACAAACTAAAAATGGCAATATATATTTAAACGCACATAAGTCATGTCAACTTCAAAAACATCTACGAAAAATATTCAGCCACAAACAAGACATTACTTAGTGCTGACATTTATATGATACATCCCACAAGAGTGTGTACAAAAAGGTTAAGATTCCACAATGCTTTCCACACAGGGCTCAAAGTCACAGAAGTCACTTTTTGTCCTTTAAGAAATTAATATTCTGTATCTTGTTAATTTTAACTAATGCCTACATTCATAACTGAATCTAGACCAGAACCATGAAACACAAAAGGAAAAAAAAGAAGTAGCAGAAATCAAATACGTTGTTTTACTCTTTCAGCATCTTACCCAATTGAAAAAATAAAAATAAGTGACAAACCAGCAGATAAATAAATTGATTCCAAGCAGGAGAAACAAAAGCTTAACCTTTTTACACACCCCTGCCTAAACATATTTAAGTTATCATGTAACAATGTGCCCCAGACAACCAAATTCGTTTTTACTAGTTATGCAATTCTAGCAATACTAGTTTTCCTTTTTAAGGCACGTTATGTCAACTAAGTTGAAAAACTGTAGGATTAACTTGAAACCGTTTTAAACAAGATGATGGTTTATCTAAACAACAGCTGAATAACAGCAGCTAGTATCACTAGCTTTTTAAGTTTTTTTTGTGTTTGTTTTTATTTTTTAAACAACCAAGGAATGATAACAGCATGAAAAAACAAACAAAACAAATAAAAACAGAAGACAAACTCTGGTCCCCACTTTCCTGAACAGTCAATAGGTGACAACACCAAACAACGCAATACACCCTCATTTTCGATCTGCCTTCTTAAATCGTTGATTTAGAGAAAGAAACTCTCAGATGGTGATTTTCTCCAAGATTGTAATTGTGAAGATCAATCAAAGCCTGAATAGCTTCTTCCACTGTTGACATCTGAAGGAGTGCCATCTTGTGATCTCTTCTGAAACAAAACAACAGCATTAGGAACTCAAACAACACTCCAGGATTTGCTCCTTACATTTTCATTCATTCTCTGTGCACATCTCCTTGGATGTGCTGTAGAAGCGCACGTAAGCAATCCTTTGTTAAAACTATAACGACGTACAGAAAAGTTACTTACTGAAAAAATTTAAAAGCTTTCACAGTGCCACCAGTGTTAGCAAACAATGTGCGTAGATCCTCTTCTGCTACTGATGGCCTACAGAAAGGAACAACAACAAACAAACAGCAAATTATTAGTAAATTTGGTGTGCTGTGATTCACATTAATACTATTACCTTACCGATGGCCAACACTTACGGAATATTAGACAGATGAAGCGTTGCAGATGGAGGGAATATATTCTGAAAGTTTTTTGAACCAGGTTTCTTGAAGCGATGCAGAGGTGAATTACCAAAATCTTTAGTGAGCCCTTGGTCATCAAGTCCCTCTCGAGGTAGTTGTACTGTCTGATGCTTGGAAAGGGTAACCCGAATAATCTTTCCATACATTTTTTGTCCATTAAGATGGCTCATGGCTGAAGAAGAAGAAGGAAAAAAATACATATATAGACAGAGGCTTACTCAATGAACTTAATTCTTCAAAGCTTGAAAATATGGCACATCATACATAACCCTGCAAACAAGAAAAATCAAGCAAATTAAAGGGTCAGCGTGCTAAAGGACTGTTATCAAGAGCTAAGACTGCAGAATCTGGGCAAGTATTTAACTCTGAACAAACACCTTTATGTGAGATCCCGCACTGCTGCTAAATTCACTTAAAGATACCGTACAGACCTTTTGGAATACAAGTGGATGCAATAAGATTTCGTATCTTGCAGGAAACCAGGATATAGGAAGTTGATAGAAGTAAACATGTTTTGTTCACCTGATTTTACATAGCATCATTTCAAATACTTTAGCAGATTAATTGGAACAAACAGAAAACTAATCTTACCCAGCTGTGACTGGTTTCCATCAGCCATCTGTATAAGAGCACTGTCTTTCTTATTGTATAAAATCTTCACACGCTGCACATCACCATAAACACCTTTTCAAAGTCAAAGGTAATCCAAAAGAAAAAGTTTATTTTAAAGCCAGTCAACTAAGTAACGTATTTTGACATATCAATGGAACACTCAGACAGCAACAAGATCACTCACTCGAACTCAACACTCTCACAAATGAATAAAGGAGATAGATTTTGAATAGTGAATTTTGAAAAGAATAATTTCTGATAAACCCTCAAAGCTATGTGAATGATATTAAATTAAAGATCATGCAAAATATATTAGCATGCATTAAAAGAAAATCTGTGTCTATGGAGAGTTTTAAACAGCAAAAGAAAAATAGCAAAAGATTTACTGTTCAACTTTAAGCCAAAGTGCTAGCTACAAATAAGAATTAAGGTGAAACAAAAAAAACCAAACAAAAATCAAATCAATATTAAAAGTATAGTGCTAACAATAACATACCGAAGAGGGTAAACAGACTTTGGGGCGTAACCATCTTTAGAAGGAGAGAAGAGCAAGCAGCGTAAGACAAGAAGAGAGAAGAGTCGAGGAAGAGCGGAGATGAACAGATCATCCATAACGAAGGGTGGTTCCCGCAGAATGGTGAGGTGGTCATGGATCATGGTTTCAAGGCGGTTAATTGGGGCAAGTTGGTCCGAGGAACATTTTGTTCAAGCACAGAAGCATGAACGTAGGGAATGAAGACAGGGAACACAGACAAAAGACAAGGAGAAAAAGGATAAGACAGGGACGGGTATGGGAATTTGGGTAAAGACGAGGAAAGGGAAGGTGAACACAAAGGGAAAAGGATGAAATGGGGAAGGGAAAACAGCAATGCAGAAGAAAAAAATAAGGAAGTGGGGAACAAAAAAAATAAAATATAGGTCAGTACATAGGAAATGCAGGAATTTGGTCAGAAAATGGTTGGTTTATGTACTGTACAAGAAAAACTGAGTAAAATGTAGTCACCCAAGACAAATATGGGTAAAGTACATTCATATCAAGAGTAAACTACAGCATTTCATCTCAACATGAAAACAAATAAAAAAAGCATGCAATAGAAACTTTAAACTTTGAACTTTAATTGCGTAAGCATGGCTGGTTATGAAATGCAGGCAAATAATCTTTCAAAATGGCACTCTGATCTACACATTTTAACATGCATGACTATGGATGACATAATAGTACCAGATGATAAAATAAACTTAATGATTTATAGTGACAGAGGCCAGTCAAAAATGGAACAGCTAGACCAATACAAACTTCCCACATTTCATACCAGCTTTCACAGCCATCAAAATAAATGTAAAGGACAGTAAAAATGCAAAACTAAACAAACCCCTTTAGATTTCAGAGTTAGCAAGAAAGATGCACTTAAGGTGAAAATGCTCTGTTGTTTTTTTTTTTTTTTTTTTAACAAATGAATAACTGCAAAGAAAAAAAATTACTAAGAGAGATTGGAAGAGTGCCTCGTCAAGATCTTTGGGAGAACCTTCAAAGAAAAATGTGTTAGAGTAGTTCAAATAAATTAAGACCTTAAAATGTGAGATAAAAGCATGAAATGAAGCAGCAAATAATTAGAAGAAACAAAACAGAAATTGTAGTTTACATGATTTTAAGTACAAATGAAAGAGTAGTTGCTGTTTTGTATAAATAAGTATTTGAATTCAATTGTCAAACATGCAGTATTTACCACATTTTTCTTAAAAATAGGTAGCTGACTATCAAAGGACATTCTAAATCATTAGCTACCTGGGACAGCAGAAGTATTTAACAATAATGGCTTTACAATTAACTTTGGGGGAGCATTAAAAAAAAAACTAAGAAAAGTACTTTGAGCTTAAACGTAAGAGACCAAGTGCAAAAAAATATAAAATGCTGTCTGATGAAGTGTGGCTAAACAGGGAAAAAAAAAAGTTAAATTGTGTCACTGACCTCTTCATTTAAATTGCTAACGAGGAGGACTGTATTGCCACCAGCTGAGACTCCAGGCATTCCCACACGGCCAGCAGCAGCAGCTGCAGCTGCAGCAGCAGCATTTGGAATAGCCAAAGGACTCAGAGCTCCTGGAACAGCTGCAACAGGAAGCCCTAATTTTAAAATAAAGCATATTTTACGAAACACACACAAGTCGTTTAAAAAAAATACCTATATCAGCACAAGTGTTGCCTACAACACTCTACAAAGCAGATCATTCCACCGTTCAAGTTGTCCAATGCTTTGTGAAATGCATCATTAATAAACAAAGTGTGAAATAATTTTGATTCAAATCAAGTCTCAAAAAATGGAAGAGATGTAAAAGTACTTTCTTTCCAATGAAATGCTCTTGTGCACCAAAACCATTCCCATTGTGCTCCAAAATATTTACAGCATTTAGCTTATCAAAATGGTCTAAAGTAAGCGTTGTTCAAATCAGTAAAATAAACACTAATTATGTTGTCTGCATCCTAACATCCTTACTTTACGTCACACAGAGGGACTCTTCACTTCAGCTGGATGGCTTCAGGCTAAACATACAACACTGAGTTAGTTGATCAAGAGAAAAAGGCTATAAATCCTCATAGCCTTAGCATAAATGAAGTAAGGAGGAGAGTTTCTAGAATTCAAGATTCAAGGCAGCACCATACTGGTAACAAGGCTTCATCTAATTTGATACCCTTAGAAGCACGTTACCATTAGCTAGACCTGCAGCCATGCTGCTTCTTGTTCAGAGGAAGCTCGGATCCCACAGAGAAATAGCACATGCTTCTGCAGGTTCTGCCCTGTCAAGTCACTGCAGTACTAGCTGAGTATGCTACCTCCAGGATCTGTGAAAGGTTCACGTGATACATGGGTACTACACATTGTTTATATAGGAACAGCTATACCACCTTTGACCAAGGTTTTATTTGTATAGAGTCTATACAAATAGGTCTGGTAAAAGGATATTTAGGCAACAAAATGCAGAACAACTGGGGGCAGAGGGGGGGAGTGGGAAGGGCCTTAATTTTTCCCCCTCCCCCACTCCTGCTACTGCAATTGGCCTCTCAAATTTCAGTATTTCGGCAAAATCTCTAACCCTTATCTAACAATGCCAACCTAACACAACAAGAACTTTTGACCAGTCTTCCAGCACGCCTGCTAGCCAGTCTACATACAATCTTTATACTTTGTAGCCAAGACAGGCTTTCCTTCCTACGTTATTTTAAAGAAAGTCATAAGAGAAAGCAAAATTCTTCAGCTTCAGTCAATGACCAAATATTAAGTAGATTAAATTTAATCGATAAGTATAGTTACTATTAAGAAGATTCTCAACCTTGGTATCAAAACGGAATGCATAGGGAAAAAAAAAAAGAGGTGGTAAGTATTGTCATAAAGTTTATTTAATTTCCTAAAAAGAGATTTCCATCTTTATTCCAACTCTTTAATTGTGTTTTGATAGACAAATTTGTTAAACTAATGAACCAATTGAGATTTTGCTGGGCTGGACAAGTGACCAAAGAGAACAGGACATCCATCATCACTTTGTGCTAGTGGTTAACAGCATTACTGATTGAGTATGACACAAAAAACAGAGCCATTAAATAAAGATATGCCTTTGGAAACATACTCTATTTAAACTCCCTGTCAAAGTAGATACAAGAAAAAAAAAACAGTAAAGGTTTTAAGAAAGGAAATCTGAGATAGGGAAAGTTTTCTGATACAGAGTTTTAAAGCTGGACGATGTTAGTACTCAGGGGTAAAGCCAGATGTATAGGAAATACTGAATAACGAGAACATAAATTAGGCAGCTCTAGTGATCTCTCATAACACAAGATAAAGGAAAAAGTCTACTTGACTCAAAAAGCAACAAATATGATCTTATTTGTTGTATTTGTGGGACTGACTATAACACTAACCAGAGTGGAAAACCTAATTCGTCTTCCTCTTATCCATCCTGCAAACAAATGTAATAGGTGTTGAGAAAATACTGTATGATCTATGGAGACAACAGCCAATTATATTAAATAAGCAAAAGAGGGACATTTAATACACTCCATCACATAAGCCAGTCACTAGCTATGTGGGGATTAAGGAAGATACTTTCACCCTCCAAGTATGTTACTGTATGATCATCTACTACGAGGGCTGTCCTAGGTCTTCCAAAGGATGTAGCAGTAGCTGTCACAGAAAGGATACCAGTCAGAACAGTGCTGGCCCAAGCTCAGCAGCTACTGTGTTTCTCAAAATCAATTTTGCATGAAAGTGAAAATATATTTCACTGAGCTATATACATATGTGTATATTACAATAATATGATGTTATATATAGTGTATTACATAATAAGTAGTAATAATTATGGGCTATATACATATTAGTAAGAAAAGTGCAACAGAAATACGATGCACATTTTAGTTTTATGTTAAAACTCAAGAACATAGCTTCACTTTTCAGTAAGAACAATTAATAAGGGAGGCTGTTAAAGAAAGCACCCCCACACAAGCAGCAGACATTTATTCTCAAAAATCACACCGAAATATACAGGCAACCCTATGAATGTAACATTCAAATCCTCAAAAAATAATTCTAAAATGTAATGCCCTAAAAATTGTATTTTGGAAATGTGATTCAAATGCTATACAAGTCTTTATTTTGTATTGCATAAACTGACTTTTCACATTTACTTTTACTCAGCTACTACAGAGGTCATATAGACAGAAGAGTGAAGGGTGACAGCAGGGTGTGAGAAACGTCAACCTGAAGGGAAACAACTTACTTCATACTAGGTCAACAGCAACCATTTAGGTATTAAAAAAAAAAATGCCAGGACACTAGAGCATTTCAAGCCTTCTAGCATGACTAGGCACCTCTCTGCAGCCTCAGATGTTTTAAGGCAGCACAGCATTTTTAGGAATAAAGGAATTTAGAGATACCTGGTGAAGCTTTTATGGCTCTTCACATAGTTGGGCAGAGCACAGCTAGAGTAACTCATGTTCTAACAAGCAAAAGACTTAGTAGAATTAGACCCTCTAGAGGACGGGCTCTGGGCCCACTGAAGAAGTTAAACACAAAGATAAATTCAACACCATTCATACAAAAGTTTTTTCAATTATTATCCTCTGAACTAGAGTCATTTAATAGGAATTTTAAGAAGAAGAATCAGTGGAAAGTACTAATAAAGAAAGATTAAGGATGACAGTGAGAGATAAAGGTGTGGGAACCTTAACCACAACAACACATTTCCAGCTGTAAGATTAAACAAATATCATAACTGCAAATATTAACGCGTTAAAAGTTTAATGCCAATTTAAAAAAGCTTTTATTTAGCATGTTAATGTGGGTCCAATATAAGGCAGTTACTGTTTATTCAGAGATTTATTTCTAAAAGATCTTCTGTACCTTTTTTCATTTCACATATGAAAACTATACATATTCAAAACAAAACAAACAAACAAATTCTGTCCATTAGTGATTTCCTCATTCTTTCAAATGGAGGAAAGGCTCATTAAAAAAAAAAAAAGAGCAATTTACAGTCTCAAAGATTTCTGACCAATGAGTTTCTTCACAGCAGAGAATGTAGTGCAAGAGTGAGTAATAATGCACCTGGACTAGGATTATCTATTCGGATATCAGATTCCTAACTTAATTACATAGCACACACAGACTTCATTTTTGGAGAGGTCAGACAACTTACATGCCCATAGAAAAAGCAATTCTTGTTCTGTAGATTTTTAGAGTTTGCCACGTAGGCAAGTCAAAAAGATATTTTTAATAAAAAGGAGGAGGATCAATTTGTCTTATTACTACTTATCAATCAATACGCTATTTATGATTTGAGGACTTTCCTGAAACTATCTATAAGCGTTAGCTACTTTATCAACATAATCAATTGGTATTAGTAAATTCTGTCACTATTTTGGCTTCCAACAATTAGACGTTAAGAGGTTTTTACTTCTTCTGGATATTAACAAAACATACAAGTATTGTATGCTCTTCCTAGCCTTTTTTAGGCATTTTCTCCTCAAGGAGGGCTCAACACAGCATGTCACTTACTTCTTATACCCCAAGTGCATCTTCTTCCATGATACCTGAAGTGCAAGCTACTAATGCCATTTTAGTAATAAGGAAATTAAAGGTACACTAAAAGCAGAAGATGAACTGTTGTGTGTGTTAAAACCATAAGCAGTAGGAGTACTCTCAAGGTGGCCATGTGGGACTATGATTGATAAAACCCGATTCAGTCACCAGTCCTGCTTTGAAATTCTTTAGGGCTTTATGTCAAGTCACCATCTCAATTAGCCTGTTTCTTATGCTTAGCCTGAAAGGTTTTCAGGGACATAGCAGGTTCCTTTAAAATGTCTACAGAAGAGCTAGCTCACGAAGCTTCAAGTAGTAAGCATTACTATGATACATCATAAAGTTGCAGTACCAAATAATAGGGTTAACTCCATCCAAAGTAAATAGAGATGTATTCATTTAGCAGTCATGCAGATCTAAACACCAAGACTGGCATGTCACTGAAACTCCACTCACACTATTACATTATACCCAAACCTACTTCTGGCGTATGAATTAGAGTATATTGTTAATAAAGCAAAACAAAAAATAGTATTGAGTTGTACAACCCTCCAGCATACAGTAGCATAAGCTTATTAACAGAGCCAAAAGTTACAAGGGAATCCTTACTACATTTTCTACCTGTTAGTAATCAGATCATATACATACAATTAGAACAGCTATAACTAGAATGCCACAGGTCCAACTTACCGTATTCTTCCTGAGCACGCAGAGGAACCTGAAGAGTGTGGGGTTTTTTTTGTTTTTGTTTTTTTTTTTTAAAAAACAGAGGACAAACTAAGTATGATGTATCTGTATAGCTCATCAAAATACTACTGTAATTATGAACTACTTATGTTCTGGAAGCCTCTTTTTCCTACTTAAAAAAAGACAACAATGTATTTAGACTCATCATTTAACAACAGCTGCTGTACTAACTAAAAAAAGTCATCTTTTGGCAGCACAAAAAGCAGGGGACAATAAGGAATCAAAGTTTGTTAGATACCTCCGAAGAGTACTAAAATTGAAAGTCCCTAAAAGAAAAAAAACCCAGAAATATATCATTAAGAAGGCTATCACCAACAACAGATGGAAAAACAGTTTAAATGCTGTTGCTCATCACTTTACCAAACACACACTCTAAGACATAACTGAATTCACTGATGCTCAAAAATTCTTAATAGCTGCAATGAAAATTACTACTGTCATGTCACTCTCATTACCCTACTGCTTGGGAAACCAGCACATTTGAAAAGGTCCATCCACAGACTGATAATTAAAATACCTAAATAGCAAATATGAGTGGTATCATTCTAATTTTACTAGCAAAAACCTTAAAATACACAAAAGAATTAGCCTTTTGATTTTAATCAGATTAAGAAACCTATATAGTTTTGTAGGGAAAATTTACAAGGGTAACTTATAAGCTAGAAACACTGGAACACAAGTTCTACTACAGCCAAAGCCACTTAGGTATTTTGATAATTTTAGTCTGTAAGTACAGTAACCCCAATTAGTAAATGTATCCAAAGCAATGCAATGATCACAGTATTCTCACAATTTGTGAGAAATTAAACAAGTTCAATTTGCTTGGTGTAGCAGAAACACATAGAAATCTTTCACAAAGAAATAGGCTGGTAAGAGAATTCTGAGATTGGACATCAACTTCTCAGGACTTAGGAAAATGCCGGAATTAGAGTTACATACACAAACCTGAATTTTGCAGTGTTTCAAAAGTCATGAGTCTTAACCATCTCCTCTTCTAAAACCCTGCCTCACTCAACGCCCAAGATGATGCGTTTCATATATTAATAAGTAGCTTTGATATTCTGTTTTTGTCTCCTTGCTGTTCACATTGCAGCCTCATGCTCTACGTTCCATTCACACTGTGCTCCAAGAACACTAATTGCCTCAACAGCTTTCCTACAGCAGTCATCACTATGGTGTTAAACTTCTTCAAACACTCATCTACCTTCCCTACCGACCTATGAGATGACTGATTTTGTACTTTCAATTTTTAACAATGGGGAATTGAAACAGAGAGAATAAAGACAGACAGACATCAACTCTGGAAACCCAGTTTCAGGAGCTATGAACACCTCTCATCTTCAGAGACTTCAGATACTTATGGTATTTTATATTTTCCCCAAGTAGTACTCTCCAAAACTTGTGCTGTAGCTACAAGTGATGCACCATTTTGCAAGTTAGACTGGAAGATCTGTAGTCAAGCAATCCAAAATTTGGGGAGGGGGGAAAAAAAAAAAATCTGCAACTAGATACAAAGCGTTTCCTTTAAATGATCTGATTTCAGACAAGGGCAGGTATAGAGCAGCATTCAGTTACCTTAACTAGCATATTCGCCCCTTTTCCTGTGCTCACTTACTCCTTTCACTACATACCTTCCAACTTCTTCAACAAATAGTGAGCAGAAGCCTTTCTTTACTAATAACTCCAACTAGACCCCAGTCGGCCCATCTGGTACAAAAAACAAGGCATGAAATTTATGTTCCCCAAAAGTTTTCTTTAAATGGAAAAGGGGAAAAACAGAGGGGGGGGAAAATACAGGAAAAGATTAAACAGGAAGAATAATGATAACATAATACATCGAGTCTTGTAAAAAAATAAAAAAAAAAACCATGAGATAAATATGTAATAGTATTCAAAGTTAAAGTGAAAGGTATTCTGACCAAACAGCAACAACTTGACAGAAGGAGCTGCAAAATTTTAATTTAGTCACAACTCATTACATACAACCTAGAGCATTAAAATTTTTTCCTCAAAATATGCAGAACATGCTGAATTAATTACTTTACTAATAGCCAGAAGATATGTTTATCTATATACTGCTTAGGGCATTTCAGTTACTACTTCGGATGAGCTCCAAAGCTGACAGGATATTAGAACTCATGTACCACAGCACTAGAAGTTGTGAGTGCTAACATACCGGGGGGGGACAAAAACACAGCAGCTACAGATTTTTTCTGTTATTGACAAAAAAATATATAGTAGCACCTTTTTTATTTTTTAAGCACAGAACAATCTTTCCTCGTTGAAGGTAACAAACAAAACTATTTTCATAATATCATATTACAAATAAGGACCTTAAGTCCATTCCTAGTGAAGCTGTTAGCAAGAACACAATCTGAAAAAAAAATCAAACCTTTGTTACAAACTGGGCTGATAGGGTGCACAAGGTGGGGAGTAGCAGTCGACTGACAGGAACATATGAAAGAGGGAAAGAGAGACTTGTAGGGGAGGGAGGGAAGCAGAACTAACTAAACTTTTCCTTATACTCTGTGCATTTGCCTTCTTGTCATGCACTCTTCTCATCTACTTATGCAGGATTTCTGCAGACAATGTAATTGTATTACTACAATTCAAACTACAATATAGACTGAACCCTGAATGGACCTTTGGACACTGTTGTAATTCAAAATGTTTAATCATTACAAAGATTAACAAACACTTTCATTAAGTGACTTTGGAATAGAGAAGAACAACGTCAATGTCAGTCATACCTAGAAGCGAGGTCTCCTTTGCAAACGCTGCAGCAATAGCTGGGTCCAGTGCTGGCTGCCCATCACCAGATGGAAGATCAGGACGAGTGTAATCCCTGCTTTTATCGTTGTTGTACTTAACATTTAAATTCACCAATTTGGAAAAATCAATCCGGAGGGTACAGCAAGCATTGTAAATATTCTGGCCATCTAAAGCCTGCAAAAGGGAGACAATTTGTTTAAATAATACACAATACAAGCTCGTTGCACTAAGTATATATATATTTTTTTAAACAAGGATCAGCAGATATTTATTCATTTTACCGTCTAGCTTAAAACCAATGAAGACTAAAATGCATTAGCCTAGCTTAACACGATTCCACGAAGCTTAATGTTTTACTTCTCTTACCTTGAAACCGTGTATGTACCAAAATGTCAAAAGATATTTTAACGCAATCAAACTTAAAAGTTAAGTCTGTTGAATTTAATTAACTTGTAATCCACATTACAGCTTTAAGGCAGATAAAATTCCAAGTAAATTTTTCAAAGTCAAAAATCACACAAGCATTCTTAGACAGAACGTTGACCAGAGAGAATATATAAAAAAAAAAAATCTAGACTCAAATACCACATATTAGAAGGCTATCTGTTGAAGTAGAACATTCACAATGTCCCTGCATGCTTTTATTCTCCCTTTAAAGGGAATCAGTGCAGAAATTTAAATGTTACTTTTAATGTTACTTTTCGTAACGTTACCTGCTAACCTAATTTTACTTGCACGTCTCAAAAATTTCCTATTTGCACAATTAATTAGTACTTCTGAATGTACCCCTATTCAAAACAGAATTTACATGGCCTCTGAACACGGAACTGCTAAGAGCCTATGAAAACACTCTCTAAAGAGGCCTAATAAGTGTCTTGTCTGCATTTATTATAAAGGTGAACTGATGTTTAAAATTTCTCCTCATGTTAGAATTCCTGAACGCTAAGACCAGTAACTGCTATTTTCCAAACAGAAGTCATCTCACAACTAAAACACTACTGGCAAACTAGTCCCATATCAAACAAACTGTTACGATCTGAATTTCCTTCCCTCTGCATTTTGGGCATACTTTCCTTTCACTTAAAGCACTAATATCTGAATATGAAAGAAAAAAAGGGTAAATCTCTAAACTGTTTTACATTATTAAGAAACATAAGGAAGTGAAGCTACAGCTCATATTAAAACCCAAATCCAGTCTAGTCATTAACTCTTATACACACATGCACTGGGAAGATTAAAAAAAAAAAAAAAAAGAAAGAAAGTAAAAAGGGAGTACTAGTACTTCTGGACCTGAGCTAGCTCCTGCAGAGCTAGCTTGGTTACATCTGCAACGTACTTTCCAACATGTTCAGCTTCTGGTACAACTTATTATTTGGAGCCAAGCACTGCACCAACATAGCATGCCTGCTGGGCATGGAAGCAACATAGCTATTTTCATACAGCGATGCATCTGGAAACTCAACATCCTGCAGAGACACCCGTACAGCAAGGCTGCCCCTTTCTACAAAATGTATTATCACAGCTGACACATCACCAAGCCTCATGAAATTGCTTGAAAGAATTAACATCGTTAGCAGTCAATGTACAAGAGACAAGTAAGTCAGTACTGTTAGAACTCTCTAGTACTGGGAAAGTAAAATAAGAGGAAAAGAAACACAAAGACAATCTAGACATGGTCTCAACAAATACTTGGCAACCAAACAAACACTCTTGTGCTTGAAGCTCGACTTAAGCAATACTGCTTTATGCAATACATGCAAAGCAAAATCTACTGCCCTGATTCACAGAATACAAGCTAAGAATGCACTCTGTCAGGAAGGGTCGAGGGAATCACAGTAACAGGATTCGCTAGGTCTTTTGTACATAGTGATGAAGCACAATCCAGAACTCCTCTAATGGTGGCATCTAAGAAGAACGTAAACACTTATGTACATACAAAAAAAAGTATGCACTGAGAATCAGTCATAACTTTTGAAAGATGTCTTACCTTCTAAAATCCACTAGAATACGCATTAAAGGTAGATCCAGTTTACCCTGCCAGAGCTTACACGTTATGCAAGATATCACTGCCATCAAGAAAGCAACTATTTACATAAAGAACGCTAGATATGAATCGGGCCAAAAAGAAGTCCCCGCTTGTTTTGTGCAAGTCACAGGAACATGACACAAAGCTCAAGGTCTTTAAAATACAATCAAACTTCATATAACACTGCCATATGGAATCTGCAGACACGCTAATTTATAGCGGGCAGAAGGCTGTTAAGTTTATTCTAAAAGTAGTAGCAAACCAAAACACTGCCTATGTTTGTAGTTTTTAAACTGGACACTGTTTAAAAAAAGATCCATGTAAGTAATTAAAACTTCACATTGAAAAAACAAAAAGGCTTAAGTCCCACCTTTCCAAAAAAATTAAAAGTGACTCATAGCACATACTAAAGAATACTGCACAGAAATCCCTTGTAGTTGAGATTCACGTTGTCTGAAAAAAAGCTCCTGAACTGAATGAAAGGAAACACGATGGCTCTAAACCAGCACTTAGTCATACTTCGGGAAAGACTCCCTGCAGATTAAAAACGTTTCCCCCCCACCTCTGCCAGTAGCACTACATGCCTCCAACAACACAAGAAAGATTACCAGTTTACATTAGTTTTTCAAGATTAAACTGTTCCCATGTAAAGTCACGTGTCACACATGTTTCATGAGCCCCTTCTTGTATGGTAACAAAAGGAAGTGCAAAAAGCCCTCAAGTTTGTCTCAAACAGACATCTTTACAAACCTGAGAAGACAGAAACAGTATGATTCGTGAATGTACATACAGATACCATCTCAAAGAACTAACTGCTAAGAAACCTCTCTTTCTTTGAGCACTTATCTTTACACACATTCACATGTGACACAGTACCCCCCCCCCCCATACCAAGTGAAGGAGAAATATCACAGTACCCTGCTACAAAACAAGAGTAACATTCTTTGCCACCTGTGACAAGAAAACCATGAATTAAGAGCTTCAACAACAGAAATATCAAAACTTAGGTCACCATGTTTTACTTAGGAGAGAGAGAGTAAAGATATTAAATCTTCTGAAATCCAATATCGGTCGCTAGCACCTCCCTTCCCCTCCCCCCCCCTTTTGCTACTAAGTATCCTCTTCTTGGACTTCTCCTAGAGGAAAAAAGATTCTGATGAGAGGTTCATCTCCTGCCAAGAGCTTGTCAGCAATTGGATCCCTGAAGAATCACACTGATAACATGAGCACACAACAAGCACACAAACAAGCTGGATAGTAAGAACATACAGAATTCCAATACAAAACAGTGGTAAAAAAAGAAAAATCCCTTTCTCAGTTCTGGCTGATGTATAACCTAAGGAGAGAGGCACATGCCTGAACTGACAGAAACGGTGCATGAGCTCAACTCCACAGTGCAAACATACTATCATCCTTAGAAGGTCCTCTACAGCCATCGTTTTTTTTGGCAAGGCTAAGAAGACAGCAGCTAGATTTCTGTGTCAGGCAGTGACTAATTACTGCAAAAACTCTAAGATCTCCCAAAGAAAATAAAGACTATCAGGGTTGGCTTCAGCTAGATGTTACCAGAAGATGACGAGGACAAATCAAACAAATGCCATCAGTCAAGAATCTGAACCTAATATGATTTGAGAGAGCCCAGTAACTTTTTAGGTTAAGAGATACAGAAAAACAGTTTTCCAAGTGCATCCAATTCCTTTGTCTCCCAATCACTAACTGCACTGCATGGCTCAGCATCAGCCACGGTGGTTAAGAAAGGGAGCAAGACAGAAATAAACAAAATCAAAAGCTCAAAGTTGGTGCAAGTTCCAAAACAGAAGAGTTGGCTGGAATGAAGATATATGTCAGCTATTACACTAGAAGCATTCATAAGATTTAGAAAGGGTCCTAAAAAAAACAAAAAATCATAGAGCTAGATCCACAAAGATACTGAAATTTGCTCACATCTTAAGGGATTGTCTTTCATAGAGGCAAGAAAGAGCAAGAAAACAACACAGAAAATAAAAAATAAGCTCATAAGGATCCAGAACAGACAGCTATGGCACAGTCACAGCTACATGACTGTCACAGGCAGTAAAAATAACCATATAGGAAACAAAGAAATTGAGGTCAACAGCACAAAAGTGCAAGGCCCAATGCTGAAAAAGTCACATCAAACCACCCTCCCTTTTTGCTCACAGCGACCAGGACGGAGATGTAAACTTTTGACTGACAAAAGATCTCACAGATTCAGAGGTGAGACAACAAGAGAGAAACTGTTCCAGTTGAAAGGGACAAATAGCATTTCCTCCTACTGCTTAGATAATCGACCCTGCAGAAAGTTGTCTGCAGAACGACAGTAAGAATTTCTATCTAGTCAACACAGAGTCACAGCACTTGAATCTCTCATTTACAGATGTGGTCGTGAATGTTTAAAGAAGCGATCTCAAGCAGCAGAAGTACCCTCTGAGGTTCCACAATGGTGCCACATCCTTGAACAACTGATGAAGAGCGCGCTTCACACTGGTAAGAGTCACACATCTCACTAGGCTCTGAGGCAGAGAAAGAAAACATGCTTAGAATCATTTCTTCTCTCCAGCTTTCCTCGCCAGAAGGAAGGGCTTTTAATATAATGGATACAATTCACTGCTCTTCTGTTTATTCTTAGGATTAGAGATGCCTGCAAATCCTTGTGAAAGATGCCTGCAATAATACTTGGAAATACGCTTTGATGAGCCTCTCCTGAAGTATGCACAGACCATGAATATGTGTAATTATGCACCCCTACAGGAAACGATCAAGGTAGCCCTCTATCAGAAAGAGACATGCCACTGCCCATATTGTTTCGCTAGTTCATATACAGAAGATAGACATGAATGCCATCTTGGAGACAGAAGATGGTTTGGTGCTTTGATGTCCTAATTTCCCAGTTCAGAAAGAGATCCCCGGAATTTAGCTAGCAGGTATTTGCCGAGACACAGGGCTTTGACCCACTGCACACAATATATACAGCCTTCTCCTTTTCAAGCAGTATACACACCTTCAGTGATGATCCAAGCCAGGAAACAGGCCTACTGCAGGATGAGGATAGTTTAAGAACATTCTCTGTCAGACCTTGGCAAGTAATCAAATTAGATTGGAAAGAAAAAAGGTGCAGAGAGTGGTAACAAAACAACCATCTGCCTTCTCCTCTAACTCATAAGGAGGAAAGGAAGAGAGAAAATAAGCCCCTACTCCCTCTCTTCCCCCCAAATTTACAAAGCAAGAGAAACTAGGAACAAGATTTTGGGAAGGAGATGAACACTCTAGGCTATCACGTCAAGGGGCTGGGGGGAATGAGGAAAGGAGTACCACTAACAAAACGTATCGTAGCTCAAACAAATAGCTCAAAGAAACTGAAGGTCATATATTCAATGTCTCTTGCTGGAGATGTGGCCCATGTGCCTGTTACAAATACTTCTGATAAAGGTCTCTATCTGAAGTGTTGGTAAATACTTGCGGTGTGAATGAGCAAACAGACAAGCATTTGAATGAAACCTGTTTCATTTCAGACAAGTGTCTTGGATATGAGAAGTGTCTACGGCTGAACAGTTTATGTAAAACCCATTCCATTACCAAAAATAGACTGAGTGTTATTCCTCAACTGAGGGACCAGTTGCAGATCATATTCTTCTCTACAAAATTGGAAAATCCAGAACACACACACTGTTGCTGCATTTGCTGGGCTTTCTGATATAACGGACACAATCTGGCAGTCTTCTGTTTATCTGAACATTGCTCATTATATCTGCTCAACAAGTTTTGCTCTTTAGGATTCAAGATGCCTGAAAGATCCTTGAGTGCATTAATCATAGATAATTGCTTTGAAGTTGAATACTTTACAAGGACACTTCCTTGCTTTCCATTTTGGGAATGGCTACCAGAGGTTGCTATTACATATTTTATGACTACAAAATTCTAGCAGAGATCTTCGGCAGACTACAACCAGCATAGAGCTACCTGGTTGCTATCACTCAAAACTGGAAAAAAGTTCTCTCAAATGTGAGGTCAGACCTCAACAGGATCTCTATGCAGAAACAAATCACCAGTAGTCTGAATAACCTAGGGGCCAAATAAAAACCAAATGATTAACTATGACAGAAACTGTCAATTAAACTTGTGATATTTTGAAACATATATTGGGTCAAGAGGACTGTCATGCGCTGCCTGCTCCAATTCTCAGTTTATCATCCAGAGACAGGGATTAATAACTTTGTCAATAACCAAGATTTGGCAGAATACTTTTAATGCATTTACACAAAGACAACACCTTGAATTAGCCAGCTGCTCAGATAAAAAGATTGGAGGGCAGCATTTCTATGGTATGCCACAATAGCAGTATTAAAATGTTCAAGATTGCTGCTTCTGTTGAAGTTCTTGATCATGAAAGTGAGCTACCTTTACTGCTTAGAAAATCTCTTTAGGCATATAAAGATCTCCAGGACACCATCTTCTGCTTTGCTGGAAGAAGCACAATAGTTTAACATGCTCTAGTGTTGCACATTCTCAGTACTTCTCCCAACCCATGGCTAGGCTGCTGCATTGTACAGAACCTGAAGTCTGCAGATATAATGAGCCATAATGATCCAATCTGAAGGTGGTGATGAAATCATGAATCAGTGCAGCCAGAATCTGCTCTTACAGGAAATGTGTTTCTCAGGAAGCAAGTGGAGCAGGAATGCAATTTTTCACTACTTGCTCATTCAGATAGCAAAAACAGTCCCATAGGGCTAACGGCTTCATATCGTACATTCTTGTCAGCATCACTGTTTTCTCAGAACCTTGAAATGAATAGCGTCTCTCCTTGGTACTTACAACACTTGAGCTTTTCAAAATTGCTCTTTAACTTCCTTAATAAGTCTTCAATTTCTATTAAGGCCACATTCTGATTTCCTGTGAAGAGTGCCAGTGGAAAATTAAATCTCCCCATCATCTTCTATAGTAACAGCTGATGGAAAACAAATTGCAAGCTTCTTTATTCTTTCACCATGCTTTTAATTTTGAACTCCATGCAACTTCAGTACAGTCACTGTGTCCTTGGGCTTCTACTGTATTTCAAACATATTTAAACTGGAGGGTGTTTTTCCTCATCGTCTGAGGATGACGCCTTTTCTTTCCTTTTCGTCTCCCTTTAGGTATTTTACTATAGGCTGGAGCACCTCTCCTATGAAGAAAGGCTGCGAGAGCTGGGCCTGTTCAGCCTGGAGAAGAGAAGATTGAGAGGCGATCTCATCAACGTGTACAAGTATCTGAAGGGGGAGTGTCAAGAGGATGAGGCCAGCCTCTTCTCCGTGGTGCCCAGCAACAGGACAAGAGGCAAATGGGCAGAAACTGAACCACAGGAAGTTCCACCTGAACTTGAGAAAAAACTTCTTCACTGTGAAGGTGACTGAGCATTGGAACAGGTTGCCCAGAGAGGTGGTGGAGTCTCCTTCCCTGGAGATATTCAAAACCCGTCTGGATGTGATCCTGGGCAATACGCTCTAGGTGACCCTGCTTGAGCAGGGAGGTTGGACTAGATGATCTCCAGAGGTCCCTTCCAACCTAAACGATTCTGTGATTCTGTGATTTTTGTTTACGTGGCACTTCACGTTTTTACCATAGTAACTTAACCCTAAAAACTGTACTTTATTTTACTGTATGTAGCTCAAGGCTGCAAGGAAGGTGAGGGGAGAGGGAGGCGGAAAACATCAAACCTTTCATCAAATATAGCATTCTTTAATACCTGCAGTTGGCACTACTCTTAACTTTGTTTTTTTAATTAACGTAGAGACTAATTAAAATGAGAAACTTTAAACAAGCCTGTTGAATGCGTCATTTAGGTAGGCTTCAAGATCATTCTGACAACAATTCTACATGCAAGAGTCACCGTTATTCAAAGAAGTTTAGTCATTCACACATAACTATCAACTAGTGAACCCTAATCAAAACATGCAGAACTGGAGAAACAGACATGCTTTTTCCAAATTACGACCAACGTAGTATCCCACAAGCCAACATCAGTTTGTCAGAAGTCAACAATGGTGAGAGATTCTTCAGTTCCTTTCATACTTTTACATGCCTCATCCTTTGTTGTTATTTTGTCACTTCTTTATGATACTTTCCTAGAATTATACTGACAGTTTTCCAATCACTACCTTCCATTTCACAGATGCCATCTTTCCATTAAATCTTCTGACAACACATGCAAGACTCAAAAAAATGAAGTCAAAAAAATTCATCATTTGTCATCGCAATTTGCATCAAAAAAGCTCTTCTTTTAAAGCAGCATTAACATCTACTACAGAAAAACAACTTTCCAAACATGAACCATGGGTGAATTATAACATTCTTGAACAGATATCTCTGGGTTCAGCTGTTCCTCAGATATGTCAAAGAGGAATCTAAGTCACAGCAATTCTTGCAGCAACTGTAGGTTAAAAGTCAAGTTTCTGTACTACTATTTTAAATATACTTGAAAATATGAAAAGTGTATTCCAGCCACATAAGTTGTTTTTATTTATTACAGTAACATAGTTGCATCGCCCTCAACTCTAAGATACCACCCACTATTTGACTTTATCTCTATCTGAGAAGGATATCCATAATTTAAACTGCACTCTAAATTTACAAGTATTTTCAGACTACTTTTCAGGACGATCAATTACAGAATAAACCAAGTAGCATATCTTCTTGTCCTTGACCAATGTTAATTTTCCTCATAATAAGAAAGTTTACACCTTTTCTTTCTGAAAAGGTGTCTTTTAATTTTTGTGATTCTTAGTCATCTCATACTCTTTTAATCAACGCTCAGTACTTCATTTGGTGGCAAGCATAAAAATGACCATCCTGTACCCTTTAATGAAGCTCTTTACATCAATGTTGTTTTGAAGAATGAGGACTAACAAATCACACACCACACACACAACAGAAAACCAAGCCTACTTTTCCCTTTCCTCTTCTGATAAATATCCATTGCCAACTTAATCTGAGGTGTGCGCTTTTCACTTTTTCCTGAAGTTCTCAGCTAGTTTGTCATTTATGCATAATAACCACCTTATATCCTGCCAAGCAACACTTAATCAGCACATCAATTTTAATCAGCCTTCCACAAACCCAGAGTTCATGCAGAGGTTTAAAAATATAAACTGATTCTATGCATCTTTGGAAAAAAGTCTAGTCTTCCCCTTTGGTTCACATTTTGAAAACTCTTACAGGCACACATTTCACACTGCCACAACGTAAACATATTCCACTCAATCCATTCAGAACATCTGGACAAAGAGCAACAGCACAACATCTAGACATTGTTCCACAGGCTCTCTCCTGCTATAGAGAATAAACCAGTTAAACTGGTTTATTATTTGCCTCTCCTATCCTCCCAAGGATAGCAGTGTTTCGTATAAACTGAAACCAAGATCCTCCTCCCATCTGGCACTGACACACAGCTTCATCGTATGCTGGTCCCATGAGTAAGTCTGTGCTCTCCATTCTTGGCACTTCATTTTTAATATAGTAATCTAAGTACTTTCACATGCCTATATCCACTCTAAAAATCACATCTGTTTTGATGCTTATAAAGTATCTACCAGTCATTAGCCAACTGGATTAAGTTTCCTGCCTACAGTGAACTGGTTATATGTCCTACTTCTGCTGTCTTCACAACTGCACTATTATACAGTATTTCATCTCTGAGAAGTCTAGTAAGACATTTTTTAATAATTACACATGTATACAATTCCTTAGACATACTATCTTCAAAATCATTAACTAAAGTGCAACATTATCATATTAAATAGTATCATCAATTCCTGTTAATCTTTAAAAAATACGCTTTCACAGAAGCTGTGGAAAAATATGACACATTATGGTCAGCACTTCATCATAGTAACATCTTCCAAATGTTTAGAGTACAGTATAGGCTCAGTCTTAAAAGAGTTATACTTACTAGTTTTGCTTGTTGTGCATTTACTGGATCACCATATTGCAGTAAAGCTTGAAACTGGTTATTCTTTGTGAATGTGATTATCTTCAGTACAGCACCAAACTTAGAGAATATCTGTCAAAAACATCGTTAGGTTTTACACACAAGTTAATGCCAATTACAATTCAGGTTAAAAAGAAATGTGGCTTACCTGGTGAAGAACATCCAGGGTTACAGGATAATACATGTTGTCAATAATTATTCTAAGTACTGGACTCTGAGCTGGAGTCACTGCACTCTCACTAACTGTGGTCCCGCTTATGGGAGCATTTGTCGTCTGTACTGCTGTCACTGCCTGAAGAACAGCTTGGGCCCGCTGAAGGGAAAAAAAAATAAAGCAATTTTTTTTTTTTTGCAACTAATTTCTAGTTATCATCTTGAAATTATTAGCAATATTCATACAGTTATCTTCAGAAACATAAACAAGTCCACTTATTTAAAAAAAAATCATAGCTACAGACACAACACAACAGAAGTGCAATGCAGTCCGACTGTGAGGAGACAAAAACAAAAACATCAATTAATCCTTATGGGACAGTACGAAGGGGCTTCAAATGGTGCCAATATCAGTTTTCCTAGTAGCAAGCTTATTGTTCTACTAGTAAGGATAAGAAGTGAGGATTTTGTGGATTTTAAAAGAATCCTTAGATTCTCTCCCCCTAAAAACCCTACAGAAACCAAAAATTTTTATCCTGTTTTTCCAGAGTTCATATTAGAGTTGACATTTTAGCATCTCACTGCCGTTTTAATTAGGCAGAAGGCTCCAAGGGAAAAAACAACGCTAAGCTAACACTTCCTGATTTCTCAGTTGTAACATAATGAAATAATACACAAGACTGACCAGGGCTAGAAAGTAGTATCCACAGATCAGTGGACAACTTGGTGTCTGCTATCCACCTCCCTTTATCCAAAAAAAAAAAAAAGAAAAGAAAAAAAAAAACAAAATCCCCTTCATGTTTAAAAAAAAAAAACAAACGAGACCACCCACACAAATTAAAAAAAAAAAAAAAAAAATCAAACAAGCAGGGTTTTAAAAATTCAAAAGGTAACCACATCATGATGCCACAAGAACACACATCTACATAACTATTTCTACTGCCAAAACTGACAGAGTTTTAGAAAGATTAAATTGGGGGGGGGGGGGGGGGGGCGCGGGGAGAGGGACAGAAAAAAGGCTTTCCATTTAATACTTTTGTTACAGTAGCCTTATGAAGTAAAGCAATACACAAGGAGACAAGTGAGCATGCCAGGTGAAAATAATAACCAATAGTAACCACCATATTAACGCATTGCGTATTTTAAAGGTATTACAGCTACTACACAATTTCATGTCTTACAACTTACATGATATTCCTCATACTGATACGAATCAATGAATAAGGAAAATAAGAAAAAAGACCCAGTGAACACCAGTTGGGAAAACAAAATTTGCCTCTATGTTAAACATATTATAAGAACTCTGCAAAAGCACTTTTTGCTAATAGCAGCTTCCTTTTTTCTAAGGTATAAAATACACAATTTTCAAGCTAGCCAAATAGTTGGCTGAGTCGCATCATTATTTCCTACTCTTTCTGCAAGCACAGAAGCAGCATATACCAATTAAAAATCATGCTTTAAAATGACTGGAGAAGTTTAGACTGCACAATCTAAAAGAGAAGGAAAAAAAGAAAACCCCCACACACAGAGAACTTGAAGTCATAATAAATGACCCTTGTTAGCACTATTTATGTATACTTATACCTCGTACTGCATTCCAATAAAGTTAATACAAACTTATGATCGAATGAAGGTATGTGCAGGAAGAATCATTTGCAGATAAGAGTAAAAGCCATAAAAATTACTACAAAGTGGATGTTCTGGAAAAGAGTTCAAACTATCATTCAGTATTTATATATAAACATCCTGCTTTTGAAGACAAATATTTATTTCTTCAAAATTGAAACTGTAAAAGATCAGCTACATCATTCAGGAAGTGTTACATTTATTTTTTCTAAATGTTATAATATCTATGCAGAAAGACTAAAACCATGCATTTATGACAGGCTGATGATTAAAGACATTACACTTGCAGGGATCATTCTATTCTCAAATCATCTAACTGAGTCCAGATACCATTGCACAATACAAGGTAAGAGACTGATTGTTTTAAATCTGAGCTTAGATGTTCTTTTATTACTGGGTTTTCATGTCTCACAGGAAAAGGATTTTCACAGAACTATAAAAATGACATGAAAATTTAAATGGCCCGTTTTGGACATGTTTATCCAGACCCAAATCATTTCAATTACATAATTAAAAATAAGAAAAAGTAACACGCTCACAAGTTAATTTTTTTGAGAAATTCGGGATACTATAGCTTCATGAATCTTTTCTGACTTTCCTTTTCTAAAAAGCTTGGATATTTAAAGTACTCATTGCTTAAATAGAGTTTTTTCTGTCCTTTGTATAAGCTAAGACACTTGCACTTTTCTCCAACTGTTAATCCTCTCTTTCTAGTTCCATGTACTAACATCCTCACTTCTTCATATCTTCTTTACTGAAAAACCAGGAAAGGACAATGTGAAAATGAAGTTGGCTAGAAGAAAAAGCTTTCAAGTACAGATTAAAAGCTGTAGTTCTGAATATCTCCCAAAAAGCAGATTGAAAGCACTACCCACACCACCTTAACTGTTCCGTACAGAAACAAGAATATCCAACTTTCTTCTGTTTTATGGAATGCATCATGAGATACTGGTTACAGAACAATTACTTCCAAATACCTATTCACATTCTTTAATTCTAATTTAAAGAAAGAGAGAGGCTGGAAAGACTAGGGATATGACTGTTAAAATTCAGTATTAATCCTTACGGCAGCATAAGAGCTGCTGAAAAGTCAGCACATCCCACATGTTGAAAAGACGGCCCCGTGATGTAAAAATTTGTATTACCATAGAAGCCAGAGGACAATATAAGACAAGGAATTTTTACTTTTTAAGGCAGTACGTCCATCCACTCATCCAGCTGTAGTGAAGGAATTCATTCTCCATACTCTTTTTTCCAAAGGTCAATTAAGGCATCTGTTTTTCTTTAGAACTGACATTTTTTGAAAAACGTAATGATTTTTGAGAAGTACCTTTTGCTGACATAAGACTATGAGAAGAGTCTGAAGAACTGGAAAGCTTAAGAAAGATCAACCAGACAGGGAAAACCCACTAACATTCTATTTCATCTGATCCAAGATTTCTTTCAACGGGAGATTACCCTGAAATTGTTTTTAAAGATAACGACTATGAATTTACCACTTACATACCTTATCTCAGATAGGACAAGAATAACAGAAACTGTAACTTAGCATTTACACTGTCTTCTGCAAAAATCAAAAGGAGAATGCAAGAAATTCACCTTAAAATAAACATCTGACTTGTGGTGAGTTGACACCTTTTTCCTCTATATTTCATAGAAAATGGCTATTAGGAAAATCTTTTTGCAAAGGCATTATTTTGTGTAAGTGTTCCTGTTCTACTGAAATAAACATATATACACACACAAACACCCTTATTTATTTTGAAATAGGTTCTGCAGAGGCAAGAACAAAATAATTTTTCTATTATTAAATACATTTGTCTCTACAGTGACCATCAGGAAGAGCAAATCTCATAAGCCAAGGTAACCAATATTACCAGAGTAATCATTCAAAGCATGGAAACGTAGGTGTTGGCATTAGCCATTAGCACTAGGGAAATGCAAATTGATATTAGAATCTCAGTCGTCAGAAATAAAAAGTTAATTTTTTTCATTTTGCAGTTTCTAAATCAAGATTAAAGTTTATTTTATGAAAAAAATGAAAAGAAAACACAATCTTTCTCTTTTTATGTTAAGAAAACACATTAGGAAAATTTATCATAATGGACAGATCACAGAGAAAGTAATTTTTCTTCAATATCACAAAACTGATTGATCATAGATAAAACTACAGAAACATCTGATGTGGACAAAACCAGAAAATTCAAATATAGCACGTATTCTTGGGTCATGTAGTATGTTTCATTTTCTGTCTGCATTTGTAATACTAAGTAACAGTGAATATACCTGGTTTAGTGTATTATCAGTCTTTAGTTCTTTATGATTAGAATATTGGATATAGATAGGTTGGTTACGAAGATGAGGTGTCACAGCAGAATAGTAATTAACCATAGTGATAGCTGCTTCTTCTGTTGCCAGTTCCAAAAAAGCCTATGATAAAAAAGAGGAGTAATTTTTAGCATTTACACATTGGTTAATTTTCGTATTAGAAACATAAAAAGCACTTATAAAGAGGTCTGATAACAAACTTGACCAAATATCAGTCTTTAGCAAAAAAACTTGGCATGCAGAGAATGATGTCTTCTAAAATGCTTGGTCTTCAAAATTCAACTGTGAAGATGCAGGTCTAAATATTTCTCTTACAAGTCACTTTTTGTCTTATATAGTTGTTAACCATCCATTGCTTCCTAAAAGAATTTACTAAAAGACAGTATAAGATAAAAAGTTGAAAGCAAAGGAATAAATGCTTAAAAGCAAAAAACCTTACCATTATATGACTCATTGCAAAAGCATTGTAACAGTGTATTTTGGAATTATATAGTAACCATACTTTAAAAAAAAAAAAAAGAAAAAAAAAAAAGAAAGCAACAAATTACCTGATTTTTTCCTTTCAGCATCAGGATGTTGGTTACCTTACCAAAAGGTAAACCTAAAGCAATAACTTCCGTTTCTGTCACCTCCCCAGGCAATTTCCTGATATGAAGGACACGAGAAGGAGCCCCATCCATTTTATCGTCGCCTTTGAATTTCTTGTTGTCATTACCATTGGCTGAAAGACATATTCAGACTGATTTTAAAAGTTTACCGATTTACTGGGGGTTTTTTGTTAACAAAATACTTCTAATTATTCATATGAAATAATTTTTAAATTAGCCGCCTCCTAGTCCGATCTAAATAAAATTCAAGGTTTTAGAACAAATTCTGAAGAGACCAATGGAGGAACAGGATCTAAAACGTTATATGGTTTCATGAAGGGCATACTGTTCAAGACTAACCCAAGAGCCTTCTGCCAGAACTTCTTTTCTAGACGAGATAAAATATAGTAAATCTTTTCCATCTCGCTTTTATTGGAATATTATTACATAGCATTATATAAGATATTAATTATGACTCAGAAGGGCTAACGTAAGAACTGTAAAGTACATAAAAGAAAAACAGCTAGAGGTAAACCAGGGGTTTTTTTTGGAAAGGGAAACGATGGGAGTTGGAATAAAGTTACTATCAGATCTCCTAAAGGAAAATGTAAGGACTACATTTTCACTAAGGACCCAGACACAAAAAGTACCAATGCAACCTTATTAATGACACAGAGGCCATCATTAATGCTGAAAACGATCACACTATCTTTTGGGAGAAAAATGGAGGAGCTAGAGGACCGGCATCACAAAAATCAGATGGAATGTGGTAATACAAATCCACCATCTCATACTTTAAGGCTTAAGCACAGAAACAGCTATGAGGAACTGGGGGCTCATCCATATAAAAGGAAAGGCCAATAAATAAACCACGATGCAGCTAACAGAGACAAGACGATCATAGCAAAAACAGGTAAGCATTAGCATCATTGTACAAAGCACCAGAAAGAGCTTATTTGGAATACTGTACAGTATTCCAGCAAAATTCAAGAAAAAGGAACTCAAGCAATAAAGAGCTAGCCAGCTGGATGCGAAGAGTTTCTCTCTGAAGTAGAGGCTAGAAAAAATTAGCTTCTTTAGTTTGGTAGAACAGAAGTTAACAGGCAACACAACTGCTGCCTACAAATACCTTAGTGGAGGAACATCAGGAAGAGTAAAGAGCTGAAGAACACCATCAAATACTGACAATAAACTATATGCATATTAATGAATTAACCAATAGTGGAAAATGGAAAACATTTAGGTATGAGCAGCAGGTGTTAAGACTTCTTTTTGTTCATTTCTGGCCATAAAATATGTAAGTTAAGACGTGAGCTATTCAACTCCTCATATCATGTCAGAAGAGCTTTTTAATATCTTCCTATGTTTCCAAGAAGAGCTGCAACTAGTAAAGTATGTAATTATTACGGTTCAGAAATCACAGGATGAGGGCTGATCCCAAAGATGTGAAGGGTTTAAAGCCCCTGCTCCCCGCCAAAAAACGTATACAAGATAACCCTAATTTTATTTGGACTTGCTACAAAAAAATAGAAGCAATGGGGGAGGGGTAGTCAGCACAAAACATTTATTTTACATTCTCCAAACATCTTGCCTTGTAAGAAAGCTTATGACTGCGATTTCCAGAGGGAAAAGAATTATCCTCAATTATCACTCGGATGTAACTACAGAATATAATCCAGAATTTAAATTCCTTTAGGCCTAATCTGATTTTCTGCATGAAAATATTTCACTCTTATACCTGAATTGAGTACAGTAAGTTTTGCTAAGCGTATGCCTAAGTCATATATGAAGAATGTAACTTATTAACTCACTTTGCCTAAATCAAGCCAACTCACTCAAGACTAAAAACACCGAATAAAATGGACTCGATTTTAATAAGTCAAGAATAATCACCCTCCAGCTTTATAGATACAACAGGTAGCAGACATTTATCTAACTTTCCAATGCAATGAGCAAAATTGGCAAAGCCTGGTTCTCTGACCAAAGCTATGAACATACTTTTTACTTTTTCAGTAAGACAGTCATGCTCCAGGAGCATGTTTTACAGCAAGGCTGGAGAAAGTTAAATCAATACACCAGGAACTGCTTCTATCACTTCCCTTTTATCTTTTTCTAATAGTTAAATCTCTCCATTCTAGTTTGAATGCCTTTACTTCAGCTATTATTTTTGTACTATGCTTCTCTCAAATTAAAATCTAGTTTTACCTAAATAAAAGAAAAAAAAACTCTGTGACAGTTAGCATGCCTTAAAGTCAAGTCACCTCTCAGTATTTTATAGTTTTTTGAAGTGATACTCTAGACCATGCTTTTAAAAATTCTTTTACCGTAGAACGTTTTCTAAGCCTTCTCCAACTTATTCTAACAAAAAAACAACAAAAACCTAATGATGTCTGACCTCGAAAATATTCGGCTAGCAGTATCCTATTGACAATGCTTGAAGAGGACAAATCCATGCAGTACTATGCATCTTACTTTGTTCTGCTCCCAAACATCCTGACTATTGCTTAGTTTCAGATGCACTGAGTTCTATAAAACAGAACATTCACTTCCAGATTACTGAAGTCTTCTCTTCTCCCAATGCACAGGATCAGGAACAAGGAAAAAAGCTAAGTTCTAGATGAATACTTCGGTCAGGCTCTGGAAAGATCTCCTCCTATTTCATAAAAATTAAATACTAGAAAGTAACTATTCCTATTTAATATTCAAATACTGCTGTCTACTAGACAGAAAAGCCTGTTGATATATGCAAAGGGAACTCTTCCAAACATAGTCTAGGTAATATTTGTCTACTTATGAGGGTAATTCTATGTTCTCATTTTATTTTCTCCTCAAAATAATAAACTTGGACAGAATAAAGAGCAAAATTTTGTAAAATGTGCATCATACCAGGATCTGTAGTACAAGTTTAGCTTGCACAAGGCTCCAACTTGTGCGGTTTCTAGGACATGTGGAGAACATGCTTTCGTCTAGCCAGATTTCAGCTATTCAGAACTACATAAGACAACAGAAAGTGATAAGTAGCCAAAGTTTATGAAAAAGCCTATTCATTTCTCCACTGAAGCTCATTACACAATAATCTTTCCTGGGTAGATCCCAATGTACTTCTGTACAGAAAAACTTGAGGAAAGAGTTGTAAAAAGTGATGGGCTTAACATAATGTATTACAAATACAAACATCATTCTAAACAAACTTGCAAATAGTAAGACAATAGTGACGCTGAAAATATATTTCCCATGGCATTTATACTTAAGCTAAGTAATCTAAATTCATTGGAAGTTCCAAAAAATCAATATAAGAACAGATTAATAATGAGAAATGAGAAAATAAAGTGTTATTAAACTGGAAGATTTTCTGAAACCGATAAAAATATTTTTATTAACCACCAAAACCCATTATTTTTAAACTATCAAATGCTCAGGTAAGTACATAAACGGTAGTCAAATATCTGTTTGTTATTTGTGCGGTTTTCACACAAAATGACTTTGACAATATTAACTTTTCCATAGAATAATGTCCAAGAAATTTTTAACTAAAGCTTGGATTTGAGTTAGGCTTTAGAGAAGCCTAAAGTTACTAGTAAAAGGACTGCTGACCAATACATAACAAATCCACGTGTGACTGATCAAGCTTGCACTGCTGCAAAAATCAGAAGACTTCTTAAAAAGGGAACATTAGATTGGAAGCTAAGTAGATGGAAAAGCAATGGTAGTGTAGAAATGATTAAAGGAGCTAGAGATGCTTTTCTTAAAGAACAAATTTAAAGAAATATTTATTGTACTGTATAATATCATTTTCTAAAGAACAGCTCAAAGCTTTAAAGCAGCTTGTGTATACACATCTCTTTCACAACTTTATTTTTAAAAACTATCTACGCTTAATAGTTATTTTAAGAACTGATAAGCAGTAGCCCATGTTATCCTAAGTAAAACATTTAAACAAAAAATGAGATATCCAAATATAATAATGTATGCAAAGATACAGGATTATATACTAAAGAACACTAAAATAACCAGAAACACGGGAGACACTCGAGGGCAACAAGGCAACTGGAGAAAAGCATTCCCAGTGCTATGTAAATGCCAAAAGAAAGTTTTCGGCAGCAGGACAAGTAACCATGACAAAGCTAACTATTATTTATTGGCAGAAGTATACCTTGTATAATGAAAGCTGAACTGGCAAAATTCATAAAATGAAGCCAATCTCTCTTTAAAGCAACACTTACCCCAAAGTGTTATATATCAGCTTTTAAGATGGAAGAAATTCAAGTAACATTGTTCGATTATTAATAAAGATAACATTGATTTTTATTTCCTGCCTTAGATAAAACTGACTCATTCAAATGCACTTTCTGTACTGCAATCTCTTCTCAAGAAGAAAAACAAAAAAACCCCCACTTCACTAGTATAAATAGCACACCATAGCAAAGTGTAGATTATTTATCACTTCCACCTGCCTCTGAATATTGCATAAATAAGAACACCAAAGACTGAAAAGGTTGAGGTCCCTTTTCAAAAAACCCTGCATGATGTTTCACTGGTCGTTTTCCAAGAAGCTTCACTGCTTCACGTGCAGCATGTGCACTGTTGCTGCACAGAGCAAAAACATTGACAAGAAAATTGTTGAGAAGTTCAGGACAAATAAATAACAAGGTAAATAAAATGAACCATACCTTCTTCAGTCCTTCAAATGATAATTTAGACTTCTTAAGGTTAAAAAGTCTCAAACGTACCTTCATAGTTTCATTAAAGAGCAGATATTTTCAGTCTTAATATTAAGAAGTGCTGACATAATTTGAAAAGATATTGTATTTCCAAGATCCTACAAGCAGTATTTACCAGCAATTGGTCCTTCATTTTTCACATGACATTTTTCTTTGCTTCAAGTAACCTGTAAAATATTCCTGAAGTCTCAACGGATTTGCATACCACTCATCTCCCAAAAAGCAAAAATTTTTAATGATCTGGATATGTAAACTAACAAAGTGATTTTGAAAAAGCACATTGAGAGAGGCGCACAATAAATTTAAGCTTGCAGATTGTTAGTTACACAGCATACCATTAAGCTTAACAAAATATGTAAAGTTAAGTTTAATGGTATGATGTGTAATTAACAAACTTTGTTTTTTATTGTTAATTTAATCCCAAATATTTGACCCCAAACATGAAGTAGAAGCTTCTTGCCTAGTGGCTTACACTTTATATTGTGTTTTTGATTATATATGGAAACCTGACTTTTGCTTTTTGTACTCAGGCTCGCGAGTACTTCTATACTATTGACTGGTTAAACGAGGACATACAGCAACTCCCCCTAACTTGTGACAGATTAAGGAACAGATTATTTCCCCTCTCTGTTCTCCCCCCATTCAGAAAAGCACAACTTTCAGCAAGAACCAATTTTATCTGAAGAACTGAAGACTCGGGGCCCGACAACATAAAAACTGGTAAGAAGGCCTTTTTGTTCATTTTGTCCTTCTTGAAAGCACAGAGAACGTGCACCGTTTTTACCTGATTTTCCAGGCAGCATAGCCTAAGAATACTGAGGATTACAAATTCGTTATGTCAGTAATATCAGCAATAAAGCTTGTTTGTTATATATTAAATATGCATGCATGTTCAATGCAAGCTGTCAAGAAGTTCATGGAAATAATAAAGTTTAGCTTTCAAGACATTATTAGAGTCTTTGACACTGTATGAAATTTTCTCCCTAACTTTGAATTCTCTCTTACTTGCCACTTTAAAGATCCTACTTCCCAGATGGAGACACATCATTAAACTATAGTTTGGAACAGAAAACCACAACATTTAAAATATGGAAATACAACTTGTTCAGAGCCACTAAACGTGGAATTCAACTACTGTTAAAGCATCAACATTTTTCTCTAACAAAGTCTGTCAGCATAAGCCGTGGCCACAAAGCTAAAAGTTAAGTCAAGCGCAGAATACTAAGAGAATAACGTTGTCTTTTTTCAGAAACAGACTCCTGCCACTAACACTGACAAATACAAAAACGCTCTGAAGAGCATAATGCTATAATTTCTACAGTGGAAAAGGCATCGCTATAAAGTGACTAGCATGACTAAAATACATTGTTTGGTATTAATCTGTTTATTAATCAATTACAGCCTTAAACTTATAGTAAAGGGAAACCCCCAAGGCTCCATAAAGCATTCACTTAAACAGAAATTGAACAATAAGTTTGAATTGGATATAAGGAATACTCACTTGGGGGAGAGAGAGGGGAAAACCTGTTAATTGCCACTGCACTGACGCAAGCCCTCTTTGGCTCCCCACCAAGAAAAAAGATCCAGTTTCCATGTTGCTTTCTAATTCTTCACAGAACTCTTTTACTACAAATGTGATTCAAAAGCGTTATCCTTATGTTTAATAGGGCACTATAATCTAAACATACTTGATGCATAAGTCTTCACCTCATTCTTGTTGCACGTAGTTCCTTTTATTTAGCATAAATCAAGTTGTTGAAATTAAATGCTTAAGAGTGACAAAGTCTATAAGCGGCAATTATCTCCATAACTTCGGTCCCTGCCATTCTTGGCGAGAATCTCCTATTTTATGAAACAAAGGAACCAAAACCTACATATATGTGAGCAACAGAACAAAGGGCAGCATACACATAGCAGCATAGTTATAGCATCATAAATCTGTGGCATTCAATTGCTCAAGTCATAAAGACTCAATGCTCACAGGTAGTTCTTGAAAAAACAAACAAAAACAACCCATACGTGCACACACACACGCTCAAAACAAAAAAGCCCACACACTCTGAAGTTCACCATAACTCCCGGAAAACAAGTGAATAATTTCCCGCTGATAACAACTATTCCTGAAAAAAGTGTTCTAAGGAGATTTCCTGCTAAGGAGTTATTTCTCTGCATACGATTTAAGTTTACAATACACGTGAATAATACCTAAAGCGGTTCTGAGACCAAATACAAGAGTTGGAAAAATATAATTTTGAAAATATATTAAGCCTTTATTTCAGATGTATAATTTTCCTTCATACCAACAAATATTTACTCTACAAATTAATAGTTACTGCAGCAAACATTCCTTCTTCATGCCTTAAAAATTCCTTCTTTCATATTGACGCAATCTCTCCATATAGGAACATAATTATGTGGCTATGAGCAAAAATTTTGCACAGAGAATACACTAAAACGTTGTTTTCACCTCTTATTTCTCTGAAAGGATTAAAAAAAGATAAAAACTCATCACAGGGCACTGACTGCAAAACCCAGTATATCTGTAGTAGTAAAATACTTGATAAATACTTGTTCATGCAGGAGATGACTTGTCTGTATCAGAGCCTTCAGTACATAGCAACAGCCAACTACAAAAACATTTAAATACTCATGCTTTCTGAAATGGTCCTATATGTTCCATCCTCCAGTAGGATCACCTCATGCAGTAAAGATGAAGTTTATTAAGAGTTTTATTCACCGCTGCTGCTAATGTAGAAAATACTTCCTGTTTCTAATAAGCTGAATATATGAAATTTAGTATTATCAACAAATGGAATACAGGATATATATCCACACATAGAACATTTCTGACCAAGAAAAAGGCAATAGAATTCAGAAAATACCTACTTTACAACTGTGGACTACGAACAGGCAGAAAGATTAAACATAACAGTGGTTAGTGAACACAATAAACTGCATGAAACAGCCAGCTTCAGAAATCTTTAACTACAGATAACCACAAACTGGGAAAATGAATCACAAAGACCATACCATTTTGGCTTTGCTTCCCAAGGTCTTTCTTTAAATATATACTCCTGGGCTCATGCCATTGATAGAATATAGGAAGAGAAGACCTTTGGCTGATCCAATGACAGACATACTTATCCCCAAACACCAACAAGTTCCCAAAACAAGAAAAACAGAACCTCTATGTTTTATTTTTAATACAGACATCTTCAAAAGTTCAAGCTAAAGTCAGGATGTTTAAATGCTTGAAGAAAAATCTACACTTGAAAAATAAGGAAAAAGACTAAGAAGTATGCCAAGTTAAGATCTAACATTTGCATTTTTTAACCCTATAGTTAAAGGTAACAAGTTCAACGTTAATTTTGCTTCGTTTTTTGTACCTACTGCAAGACTGCGTACCTCAAAGTATTTTTACATCCCATTCTCCTCGTCTCTCTAGACTACTACTCCATTGCATAAGCACTAATCAACAGCGATAGGTGGACCGTTACTCAGAACATGTGCCACTTGCAAAGGGCAATTCTTGACCAATAAATAATAAAACTATCTCACACTATGAGGGATACTGGCTATCAGGAATTTATAAATAAGTAAATATGGTCAAGCAGTTAAAAGATTAACTGCACTTTTTAACTAAGGATATGAACTTGGCATATTTATGCACTGGCTGCAACTCTGTTTTAAAACACATCAGAAATTTTCTAACAAGTAACTATGCTAATATAATATGGAATAGTTTCTGTTGAATGTTACACAGGACAGTCAAACTAACGCACTTCAGTTTGTTCCTTAAATATATGTAAAAATACTATGACTAGAGTGCAATATAATTAAAGTAGAATAAAATTGAGTTATGGCATAGTGAAGTAGAGAGAAATTAAGTAAGTTACTGCTATTAAATTCCACATTTTATTTCTCTCATACTGAGGTTATTTTCTTCTTTTTTAAAGCTCCCCAATTTTAATTCAGTCATATGTCCTGTACTTCTCTAAAGCAACATGTTAAGATGTAGTAGATGGGATTTTTCCCTTCAAATGTTGATAGGACAATGTTCTTCCATATTGCTCATAAACTACTTTCATAATACCTGTTTTTGTATGTTTAAATATACATGCTTAACTTAAACGAAACTCCACGAGGATGAGGGCAGTAACCAAATGACATCCAGAATAAAACAGCAGACACAAGGCTACAGAAGTAACTGATACCAGAACTCAAAAGAAAGTCATCCTCGTTTATTCAAAAGTCCTATTCTCTTTTCAGGCAGTTCTTTTACAAAAGATACACAACGCACTTGGATAGTAACTTGACTTGCAATAGATAAAGTACTCCCAATTTCCTTTCATCTCTGTAGTCTAGTTGAAGAGGGATACTGATACCAAAGCTGTTTAAAAGTCGCTCAAGGATCAGGCCTTGTATTTTGAGCAATGAATGTCATCCTACAGAAAACAGGCCAACATGCTGCCCTTTTCCTTTCTTCCACATTCTTAATCAAACAACTAATGGTTCAAATAATCAATAAGAATGTAAACAAATAAACAAAAAAAGTCCCACAATCTTGCAAGTTTTAGGGGGGTTGTTTGTTTGTTTGTTTGTTTGTTTTGGGGGGGGGGGAAGAGAGGAGAAGCCAGGGGAGAGATTCATATATAACAGTCCCTATAGGGTAGGGAAAGTAGCACAGCTTTCTCCTACTACAAGAATTAAAACAAGGGTATTCAGAGGAGCATTAAAGTACTACAGAACTTCGTCCAACTGAAAGGAAGCTGGATACCAAAATAACCTGAGCTATTACTGTAATTAAAAGTTAGAATGATCACTTCCAAAAAAAACCTTAACTTCAATCTTACCCTTAGATACACAGCCCCCAAAACTACCAGAAACAGCCACTTCCATCAACAGGCCATTTTTTGGATAACTTAGGCAATTAGTCAAATAAATAAATAATATTTCTATAGTACATATTTAGAAAGAAATGAGGCAATGATTTGTAAGTTTTAATTTTAAGTTTAGGTCCATTAGGGAGACTGCTGGTGACAAATACATTTTCTGGATTGTGCTCTTTTATAAGGCTTAGAGCATCATGTAAATAAACTGTCTCTTTCTTCTGTTCATCTAGATATCAGTTTGGAAAATATCATGAGATCAGACAGTGAAAATGTCAAGGTCAAAACCAGAAAAGGTTTCTATGTACTGTAGAAAACAATAGCCAGGTCTCATAAAATCATGACACTTCCAAACTATAAAGAATGAAAGGACAAGTATTAGTTAAAGAGTCATAGAGTGGCCTGATTTCTAAAGTGTGCCTCCTTTACAAGGAGGCTGATCAATGATTATGATTCTCTTCATAGGCGCTAGAATTTCTAAGGAAGATTCATCACGATGATGCCTTGGCTACAGTAGAAAAACCATGTTAACTAAGATTTTGAATTATTTCATATAAAAATTTAACAGCAGAGAACTGAAGCAAAAGGAGAGGAAGACATATTCATCTTTTGGACCTAAGGAATACCTGAATCTGTTTTGGGAGATTGGAATGGGGGGAAGGATACATATACCCCCACCATCCTGGTTTCCCTTTCTGACCTAATTAGCTCAGAATCTACAGCCTGAACTTGTCAGGGAAATGGTACAAGTCCGGAAAAAGTATTTCCTGGTTTCTAATAACCAGGACAGCTATAGGATGATAAATGCGGGACTAGAGACTGAACTGGGATTTAAGCCTATTCTACAGGTTTTTTTAATGTCATTTTTCAAAGGCAGGCAGGCGGAAGATAAATTTGAATACACTGCCAAGAAACTGCTTTAAAAAAAAAAAAAAAACACACAAACAAAAAACTTCAACCCACCCACCCACCCACACCACAGTTGCCTGTCCCCCTGACCTCTGTAGGAAATGGCTTGAATTATAATACTGCATTCAGGGTTTTTTTTCCCCCCTCCTGGATTATTTTTCTACCTACATCATCTATGTTACACAGTATGAAAACTTTCATAGTAGGCATCTGATATCACAGGAGTTTATTTGGGGCCACTGCTATCTGTTAATCTGATCATTTTTCAGAAGTTATTTATTATGCTGGATGCCTAGAGACATATCAAGAAGTCTCACTTGTATAAAATATAAAGAATCAGTTCATTTGAAATCTGTCCTCCAATTCTTATTCTTCGGGAACAAAAAAAGACAAAAAGACAAAAAGAAAAACACCACACATACACAACCTGCCCTAAACCCTACACAAGAGGGCGCTGGGTTGGGGGTGGGGGGGAACAACACACCCAGCAACAACAGGAGATTGGGGATGGGGGAAAATCAGCACTTGTTAAAGACATCAAGCTTCTAACTCCATATAATGGAAGCAAAGCTCTCTTATAACTCTTTATACAACTTTTACAATAGACAAGGTAAAAGACTTTTGAGAACAAAGATATTTCTATTTAAAATGTCAGACTTCTAAGAAGAAAAAAATCACAGAACCATTTTTAAGAAAGCAAAACTAGCAATAATTTTTACTTTACAATTTTTGTCTTCAGCTTTAACAATTTTCCCTTTGATAAATTAACTTGCATTTAGTCCTCTGAACTAAGTTTCTCTGAAACTATATGGAAGTTCTCAGGAAAAACTAGGTTGGCCCAAACGCTCCCCCCTGCCCAAAACCTCACAACCCAAACTCCTTTGGATTTGGGTCTCTAATTTAACTAAAGCAAACTGCTGAAGCATTATCATCTCATATTGCAGAGGAACACCACAAAAACAAAGAGGGACATCTTTGAGAACCAGAAGGAACTCAGAAAAGCAGAGGAGACAAATGAATGTTCCGAGGGTCTAAAATTGCTGTAAACATAGTACATTTATTTTCGATCTATGCCAAAGAACTATCATTTCCTCACATCTGGTCATATAATAGCAAGCTACAGTCAACATAAGTTTTTCTGCTCTCTTCTGCCCCCACATTCCTCCCGCCTGCACTGCACCAGATCTAGCAGTTGTGCAGCCACGTGACTGTTAAGTAAAATGATCCAATGGAAGAACTATATTTTGTGGCAGAATAGTTTAATGTTGGATCAGCTCATCCGGCAAGTGCACAAACACTCCAACATAAGGAGTGATGCAGAACCACGAGTTGTTTCCGTCGCCGCCCTGTGATAGGGACGTAGGAGGAGAGCATGCAGAACTGCCCTTTCTAATAACACCTGCCATTACACCACCCTAAGTGGGAGATGAAACTAACCCTGAACCCAATTATCTTATTGCTAGATTAATGGGGGGGGGAAGAGAGGGGGTGCGGGGGGAAAGAGTTGGCTGATAATACAGATGGCTACACTATCCTACACATAAACATGAAAAAAAAAGAAAATCCATCAGGCACATTAAAGCAACATCTACGCAACTATCTGGGAAGTCCATTAACATTCTGAGGCCATGAAGTATTTCATCCACATCTCTGAGGAAAGAGAGGGGGGGGAAAAAGTACATATGTATGACAAAAAAAACAGAGAAAGCAAGACATGAGCTGTCCAAAGGAACTGAATGCAAGTTCAGCACACAGGTGCATAAACTGCCATAAAAGACAGTCTATCATGTGTTAATTCATGAAAAGCCTTTGTACCTAGCATCATCAGAAATGCAGAGAACACTCTCTCACTTTATACTGGCATTGTGAGATTTTTAAAGCTGCTACCTCAGACTGAAGTCACAAAATGAAGTTTCTTGCTTTAGCAATCTAAATGAGAAAGAGGAAAATTTTGTTTTCCTGAAACCATACTATATTATGAAACAGGCAGACTGTTCTTAGCAGTAATGCCTAGACTCGCAAATGCCTATGCGTGAAAAGGCTGACGTACTATAGGAGTCGTTTACTTTTGCTTGGTAGTTGCGATTCCTTACTGAAGGTAGCTGCACAAGACGTGTAATTTTTCATCCTGTTACCTGCCAATAATTTACTGTTTAGACATCAAAAAGTTGCCTTTTGTTTGATGGGATTATTCTTCTCAGATACCCAAGGCTTGTGAGTAGATACAACGTCACTCAAGTCCGATGCATGCCAATAGCTTATCCCTCTATAGCACAATTGATTCTGGTTTCAGTATTTTCCCCTTGTAAACAGGAAATGAGTCCAAGAATAAACGATAGATTTCTCCTTTGAAATGGCATCACTTACCAGTAACTACCATGCTGCTCATGTTAGAGTTCGGGCTATTGAGTACACTGCCTGAAAGAAGTTCGTCAGATCCTCTCTAAAAAGAAAGAGACAGTAAGAGATTTTTTCCTCTATTTTATATTTTTAAAGATGATATTAAAAATGTCAGTTTGACAGGGAAAACCTTTAGAAGAACTTAAGCAAGCATAACCAAACCTATTCAGATTTGGCAGATTTCCTCTTTTAAGATACGTAGAACAATTTGAAATCTAAGTAAAGCAGTATATTTACATGGCAATCTTTGAAACGAAAGCTGCTTAAGCACACTTGTTTCACCCACCACTGAAATGCAGCCACCTCCAGAGACAGTGAGAACTGCTGAACAATAATTTTATTCAGTATTTCCAATTAAATTATATCTAGCTGAAACTGCAAGGGAAATCTGTACAAATAGAAATGTTGAGCTTAGCTCAATTTCAACATCCCTATTTCCAAAGACTTCCTTCATAGGAAGTTAGCAGATTTTGGTTTGGAGGCACCCATCTGTCCTGCAAAACACACTTGAGGGCAAGGAGTTATATCTTCGTTTCAATTTTTTAATTCTAACACAACAAGTGCCAAGTAAATGGTCTTTTTGAATGCAACTCAGAAGCAGGCTGCAGCAGTCAGAGGAGGGTCTATATTGAAAACTTAGATATCATCTTTTCCTCTCAAGTCATTTATAGATGGGTACTGCAACTAGACAAAGCTAAAGAGGGTTCAGCTCCTTTCCCCTCCAACTGTTCCCCCCCACCTTTTTTTAAAAATAAGATGTCACCTCTCAATTACCAAGTTTCACATTCTTTATGTCTCCCTCTCCCTGATCTCTTAAATTTATCCCTCCTTCCATCTTTCAGGGTAAAGATTCAGATGAAACAAGTACCATTTTTAACCAGGGGGGTGGGTAGGAGGAGGGAAGCCCCCAACATATTCAGGTCTTCTGCGATTAAAAAAAAAAATACAAATTCTTAAAAGTGCATAAACCTCACCTCCTTTAAAGGATTGCTTACTGGATCTTTCCCTACTTTAAAAATACTTCCCTTATCACCAGCGCTATCAACGTTAGTCCAGATCACTGCTAAGATGGAGAAGAGGAAAGAAACCAGTTACTAGCTAACTTCATAAAAATGAAGATTTTTATCATTATGCTACGGACACTGTGACAGACTCTCAAAGGAAATCAGCAAATGTATTTTATGTGGTACTCAATACTGTGTACTAAACTAATAAGACGACATCACATTTCCAGGTAATACTGTTGCAAGATATAAAAAAAAATTTAATAAATAAAACCTTCACCAGTGTATCACTGGGCACTGTATACACAAACAGGAATTTCAGCATGTTAAAAGTTTGTTTACTCCACATCTTTTAAAGAAAAGCTCTTAGAAACAGGATATATGCGTAGGCTCACACAGAGCCGTTACAATTTATTTTTAACATCAGCTCTGAAGATACTTTATACAGATTATTGAATACTCTTAGCTTCCTAGAGTACATAAAAAGCAACAAAGCTGTGCCTATCAAATCAACAACATAGATTTCCTTTAAAATTGAGTAACGCCTAACAAGTTTTGTCCCTCTGAACATAAGAGCACATCTCCAACGAGATATAACTAAATAAAAATTTAGCTGGACAAAACTGAGAAAAGTCAGAAGTTATGCAAACTCTCCAATAGTCAAACTACATTACTCCTCACTGTAACCATCATACACTGACATCAGACACTCAGTATAGGCTGAAACATAAGCACTTTCTCTTTAGTGATTTATTTTCCTAACACAATTTGCATGGATAAGATATCTCAAAGGTCAGGATTACTAGTGGGTTAACTCACTTGATGATAGCTGTGAGCAGAAATGACTGCAGTTATCTATCCAGGTTTGCTTGGAAGCCCTTGTCTGTTGCCTGGACAGGCAGAAGCAGCAGCAGAGAATAACTCAGTTTATAGTCAGGCATAATAAGATAATTTAGCAGCAATTTTTGTTTTCCTTAATATGCCAGGCTACAACTTGCAGGGGTTCAGCAGTTACTACATAAAGAGCTGAAACATCCCCAGTACCAAACAAACGCTCTTCCCAAAACCTGGAAGAAACCTCACATTTCTGAAATATCTCAAATTTGTTTGTTTTTGGGAGTAACTCCTGACAAGCAAGACATATGAGTGATTACATATACTCATAGTAAATCAGGCTTTTAAAAGCTGTTGAATTCTTAATACACAAGAGGAGCACAAAGTTATTTAATCAACAGAGTAGATATTCAGTTACCATATTTGTTTCATCCCGAGTTAAAACATTTCTCGCCATTTTGAAATGTATCGTTTTGCATTTCACAAATATGTTCATATGGTCAGTCATGATATTATCATTACACTTCAAAAAGCTTAAAAATTTGCTTCAGGAGAACAAGTAAAAGCAAGTTCTTTTTATTGGCATGTATCACAAATCCTATAGCATTTGTTTTATTCTTATAAATCAGAGCATTCACAAATCAGATGCATGGCTGTACAAGTTCCTATATGGAATCTTCTTCCAGGTCATCATGAAATCAAGAGTGTACAGCAAATCTCTTCCAATTCACTCTCATAAATACTTGCTATGCTTTTGCTAAAAAGATAAAAATATTTTACCATGTGACTAGACAATCTTACTAAATACACATAGCTATTTCTTCTTAATGGTTTTCAAGCAGGCTAGACATCCCTGTACGTCATTCAGTATATAACTTTAAAACCAGCTATCCAGCAAAAAACACCTAATATCTTGTATATAGCATGGTTAAATTACAAATTAAAAAGCAAAGGTGTCTAGGAAGCATTATCTACTTAAAAAGGATCACCTTAGGATGACAGTTGCCAAATCTAAAGACATACCTAGCAATTTAATATGAGGATTTCAAGCAAGCCAATGTATATTCTTATATAGATTGGCACTGCTATGTGACACAAGCACTTCCTAAATTAAAGCAGGGAGAGAAATACTTACTTTACCTACTTCCACTCAGCAAAGACCAGACTTTACTTATTTTGTGAGTTTGAGGCCTTTTTAATAAAAAAAAAAAATCCATTTTCCTTTGGAGGAGGCTAGGGTAAAAAGGAGTGTCATCTTGTTGAAGGCAAAAGTCATCACTCCACTATCTCACAATTGAGTTTCAGAATTATAAGCCATTTCCCAAGCATCTTGCACATTTACTAGTTTCATTCTCAAGCAAACTTCCACAAGTCTAATTATACAAAACAAAGACCTTTGAATTAATTTAGGTCAGTTCTACAGAGTGTTTCAGATATAAGGAACCAAAGCTTGGATCTCTGAAGGACAATACAATGAACCAGATTCAATGAATGATGAAAGATCAAGAGCCATGTTCACTTAATGCTCTTCCCTAAACAAAAGCAATTTTCTTTCCAATCACAGACTGCAAAGGAAAGTTTCTGTATTAGCAACATGGTAGAGAGCAACTGAATATCAAATTTTGTATGAGGGAAACTGATCAGAAAGGGCAAAAATTAGAGCAAAGTGCTACTGTCCTATCAACAGGTCACGTTTTGACAACTACTCTTCAACAGAAGAAGTTTATAGTTCCGTCCTTCTAGTCCCACCAATGTCAAGAGGAACATTAATCTATATTAATTTTATTAAAAGCTAGAACACCAGCTATTCAGATTAGCCATAGCCAGAGCATTTGTTCATGAAACCAGCAACTGCCAAACTACTATTACAAAAAATAACTCAGACAGTTGTCAAACTGACTTCCTGGTGAGCGATCCTTAAAAGTTCTTGCAGAGTCAATACTGTTTTTCCAATGAAGGCTGTGTTGTATCACCCTGGCCCCGATGACAGATACTTTCCATCCATGGTGTGAAAACAGTATATTAATGCATGGCTTTAACCAACCAATGAAATTACTGTGCAAAACTGACATGCATGATCATTTTTCCAATAGGTGAAAAATTTACCAACTCAGACTCCGAATGTGTGTTTCAGGAGGAAAAAACAAAACACACTTTCATATACAGAGCCGTTGTTTTATATGTATTGTATATTGAAGACACCATTTCTATATTTCAGTTGATTTCTGTAAGCGAATATAGTTTTTTGTTTGTTTGTTTTTTTAAAACACTATGTACTCTGGCTCTTCTACAATTCATAAAATTAATTATACAAAGAAAGAAAAAGCATCTTAGTGAATTACCTACTTTGTTCCTTGCTTTAATAGTCATAGCTAACTCAGAACCCCTTACTACATACTGCTGGACTTCAGATGTTCTTTTCCATACCAGATTATTATAAAGTTTCAAACTATCACAGGTTATATTAAGTACCTATGTAATTTCCACAAGGCATTACAGTCATACCATCCTTATAGGATGATCACAAAAAAATACTGTTTAGAAGGCTTTGCCAATCATTTTGCCCACATTCCAGACAAGACTTGAAATATTTTAAACACCTTCCCCCAATCTGATTACATCCAAGGTAAGGGGGGGGGGGGGAAGTAGATATTAACAGCTTGCTAATCTTGGCTTGGTAACTACCGAAGAGGTTTAATCTTTTAAAGATCAGAATTTTTTTTTGATAGATATTTATGAAAGACACATTATCAGCTCTTTTCCCAGCAATTCAATGTTTTTGAAGACTCTGGTTAGAAGTTATAACTAAATCTAGTATTAAAAACAAAAGTCAATATTACAGAAGGCTTACTAGAAGCACTTGTAGATGCAGGCCTCTTCCAGTATTTCAAAAACACTAAACTGATACTACTAGAAACGGTACACACATGAATAAACCTGCACTTATGTTGCTTTTAACTTTTTAACATCTGAACACATTTAAGTCCTGACAGAAACTAGAATACACTCAGAAATACTGAAAAAAAAATATATTTTCCAGTAACTCCTCTAATTTGTGGCATTCCAGTTTACTGATATTATAAAACTCTCAAGAAGAGGACACTTCCCCCACCCTGCCTGATAAAAGGAAAAGGGGGAAATTTAGCTGCACTGCACATTTACCAGTCACTGTCAGCCTACAGGCACGAATTTCTCAAGGGGTATGACAAGCCAGAAGACAGATCTCATGATTTAAAAGAAATCTAACAGCATTGTGAAACACTTCATTTCTAACAACATCTGGGAACAATTTAGAAGAAAAAGCCAGAAACCTAACAGTATAGTAGAGGAATAAGAGCATCTGAAAACTTCCACACAGTCAGTGAACATCCCACTCCATCAGACAACACACTTGTGAACCCACTGCTTCGATATTAAGAGTCTGAATTAACTTTGGGAACTGGATATTGTGGAAACAATAGGACAGCAGCATTTAAACCCCCAAACACAGCATTTATAAACTTTGTTCAGTTTACCTATGTGATGGATCCGTATTTAACGAATGTTTCACTTTAAACCGGATACATTTTTAACGAAACACTGCATAAATACATCCTGACATACTCCAAATGAAGAGGATGTATTTGACTTACCTTACACTCTGATTTGAGATAGTACTATCAGAATACATGCTCCAAAAATAACTAAATAATAGAATTTTACACATCTTAGACATACAGGATCACAGAATTAGAAGACTTAGATCTGAGACAGGACAAGCCAGGCCCAGATATACAATCTAAAAGAAATTGCATGTGGGTTCATAGGTATTTTACAAAATAGTTTCACCTATAGGCTTGTTATCACCTCATTAAAACACTACATACAAGGAGTAAGTCTACTTGATTTTTTTTTTTTTTAAAGCTAGCCTATTTTGATTTTTTAACTAGACTATTTAACTAAGTTAGTACAAGATCTTGTAAAATAAGGCCAATGAGTGATTAATAATTCTATTAAAGCACTTGTTTGTAAATTTAGTATTAAATAATTGGATATAACATGACCACCTCTCCATACTCATCCTCCAAATACTTCCCACCCCCACTTCATTTCTCATGCTGTCTCCAGCTAACCATATATTGTTTTTATATCCTAAAAACTATTTAAAATATTTTCACACTCACACAGGTTCAGTAAGGAGCTGTGAAAAAAGTAGCCTTCTGCTTCCAACAATGTTAGGTCAGGTATGTCACGTATCTAATTTACAAAGACAGATGAAGTTTGCTCTAAACGTCTTGATTTTTTGCAAACAAGGGCATCTGAAAAGACTTTAAACCAGAAAGACTTAAAGACAAGCCTAAATTCCTCTGAAAATCCTGTAAGTTCTCAATCAAAACACAACACAAGAAAGAATCAAATCTCTCAACGTGTCCCAGGACCATGCTGTTCATTAAACCAGAAAGCTGAGAAGTCAAGAACCATGTTTCCACTTAACTTATGGCATCCAGCCTCATTTTCCAGCCTTGGAACTTTCAGGTAATGAGAGAACAAACAAAAGCCGAGTCCAACACTAGTCAACACTTCCAGCATTCGGGACCAAGCAGACAAATAATATTATTTATTCCAGCATTTCAGGTATTCTATTCCATTTTTATCAGCACAGAAAGTGTTCTTCTGAAGCAGCTGTACAGAACTGGCAATGCACTAGAATAAATGAAAATTACCCACTACAGTCCATTACCCACTACTACCTAGATACGTTCTTAGCATCCCAACTGGAAAATGGTGACACCTGGAAGTACAGATTTGGCCCTTCCATAACAGTTTATATAGCCTAAAAAAAAGGATGAAGAAGGCATTTTGTTTTTACTGCTCTGTTATTTTGCAATAATAAATGCAAAGTTAAATGCTAGTGCTATGTAAGTCTAAGCCAATCCTCAAGTTATATATACATAGAAAAAACTTATATTATGAAAAGCTAAAAAAAAAAAAAAAAAAAAAAAAAAGGCTGATATAGGCTGGGGGGTGGGGGTGTAGCTGTAAGCGTATAAAGGCAATTCCATAAAGCAAACCTCAAATCCCCTGAACAGTCTGTGAAACTGCAATCTCATTTGAGCCAATACTGCCACCAAAAGCAACAGTCCTACCCTCTCCCTGGCCCAAGAAGCTTGCTCCTATACTGTCCTCCCCAATTCTATATTGCTACAAGTATTTAGGCAACCACATCATAGAATGCTTTGGAGCAAATATAAATAGTTTCACGGAAAATATAAAAAGTTTTATAAAAAACATAACTCACTACTGTGTCAACTAAGCTTTATCTTGGTTAAGTTCCCAAGTTTGTGAAGTGGCTGCACAAACACTTGTGCCAGGAGTAGTACAGTGGCAGGGAAAAAGCACCTTCTTTTGGTGGAATGCTGCTTAATTTATTTGTAAAAGCCTAGCTCAAAGCATAAAGAAATGGGAAAGATATTTTCATGCTGGTAGTGGCTGATACTTTTCAGGCTGAGTACAAGTGATCCTATAAACTCATCAGTTAAGGTGCAAGTACAGGTGTTTGTTAAAAAGTAAAAAATAGGTTACTCCCAATTAGTGAGGAATATCAAAACACGTTAAAGTAGTACGTTAAGCTTTCCTTACAACAATTCCTATCTTCTATAAAGCACAACTCTATTTTCAACATTTTTCCCCTCCTCTCCAGTTTCAGCTCTTTGTATTTTCCCACATGCACGATGGTGGCAGAATGAGCATTTTAAGAAAACAAAAAAGCTATAGAGAAAAAAAAAAAAGGGAATAGGCTATTCCAAGACCAAATACTAAAGTCACAATTTAAACAGGGTCAATTCACAGAAGCTACTGTTAAAAAGGGAGTGTCTTCAGTTGTAGCAAGTTTTTTTTTTTTTTTAAGTCACCACTGACACGTTCCTCAAAGTGACAACAAAATACTACTGCTGAAGAGACAAATCTAATACCAGTTCTAAGCTTCTGAATTAGGTCACACTTCATTCTTATTTCACTGCTAGAATTTTCTGCGTATTTTTTGCTTTCTCCGCTTGCTACGATGAAGTACTACTGAAAACGAAATTTAGTTTAAAAACATTATCCTAGTCAACACAAAATTAAAAGATAATTCTTCTAATTCTCAGAAGTAAGCTTCAGAAAACATTTTAAGATCAACACTATTAACTAAATCTGTGCATACTGGGAACAACATTCAAATACAGCTAGACAGTCAAAAGAATCTGTGTAATAATTGTTAATTCTTCAGAAATATGAATAAAAAGATCTTCTATTCCCTTATTTCAAGTTCAAAAGAGGAATCTCTAGCATAAACAGAAGAAAGCTCAGACAAGTCTTCCTTTTTCCTTCTCAAACAACCCATTTTCCTCTTATCACTGCCCTCAGCTCAATCCTCGCTTAATCTACTACTAGCCTAATTATATTAAACATGCAAAAATAGCACAAAATTGTCATTCTGATATCTTAAGTATAGTTGCAACTTTCAAGTCTTACAGGGATCTACAGCTCTGTGCTAAGAAAATAAGCTAAAATAGATAATCACATGGCATTTGCCTACATAATTAAGAATGAATCAAACAATTTCTTATCCTACCTTGCTTTAATTTAAATATCTAGAATGAAGGCAGCAAAGATAAAAAGCTGTATTAAAGATAGAGGGAAAAAAAGAGGAAATTGAAAGGAGAAAAGTATCAAAATATTCTCTCTCCTTTCCTAAGGATGGACTAAACATGTCTTCTGAGAACTTCCTAGGATTTCTGAAGTGCTCGTTCCACTTGTAGATAATTCAAATGAAAAGTCTCAGTAAATCCAAAATATGTTTCCACCACAAGGAAACTTAATCATTAGTAGCAAAAAGGGGTGGTGTTCTATAACTTTAAAGAGAAGAGACTACCTTTCAGAATTTGAGATTTAAACAAAATATGAACTGGACAATGCTTCAAGAGTCCTTACAGAAGCTGCTACTCTGTGCTCTCTTCCTCTTCTCCATCAGCTCAGATTTCTCTATGCTGTTTTAGCTACTGTTCTTCCTGCACACTGTTAAATTTCAACAGGCAGAAAAAAGGGGGACTCAGAGACACATTACTGTTTGGAAAGACGTTAGGATGTAGTAGGACAATACTCCCTAGAATGCGCTACCCTTACATAACCAACTAAAATACACAAAGAATTCTCTCAGTTCTTAAGCTTACTGTAAATGCTGATGGCTTGGTCTTTGGCGGGAAAGGTCATCCCCATGTCTTCAAGTGTTACAAAACTACGGTCACCAAAATACTCGAGTTTTCACTCGCAGGTATAATTAGGGCTGTCCACTCTTGGCAGCTGAAGCTCTTTTTTTTGGCCAACGTAGGCCAAAGCAGTGTCTATGGACGTCACAAATTCCCACATGCTATGTACCAAATTACATCCATGGGGAATGGATGCTTCTGTTCTGCCATCAGGTAGAGTGGCAGAATTAGACTTCAGGCACTCTGAGGCGTGCAATGAAAATATAAAATAAGTCATTCAATCGTATGGGTCACATTCACCACCTAAACAGCACTTCACGTCATCCAGGAAAAAGATGATCTATCAGAATGAAATGGCCCACACTGAATACACTGAAAGAGAAGGATCATCTTCAATATACACCAGAAGTTCACCAAGTAAGTTATTCCCCGCACCCATGTGAGGTATATTCCTTGCGTCATGTTTTATATTCTTCAGAAGATTCTTTCAATTACTCCACAAGAAAAAGTATAAATTTCATACATTCACTTATTCAGTTGAAAAAGACTCTATCACTCCAAGTGCCAAATCATGGTTTATTTTTCCAAATTAACTGCAAAGAAAATACAAGACAGCATTTCAAACTGCAGGTTTTAGATTCCAATATTCAATCTATATAAGTTTAAAAATATAAATATAGATTTAAAAAAACACAGCAACTTAGAGGTACCCATTCTTATAAAAGCAAGCATTCTATATAATATGACAACTTCTAATGTTTATAGCATTTCTTCAGGCTGAAGATAAAAATTTTTTGAATTATGTAATATACTATCCTTACTGAAATCCTTAGTTCATATTTTACGTGAACTGCTTATATTCAATGGGAGTTCACAAAATAACATCAGATGCAAGCTAAAAATTAGCCTTCTCATATTACTTTGTAAATTGCATTGTAAGTGGTGAAATATATGTAAAGGGACATTCCTTGCCTGCCTGAATTCTAGGTAAGCAGAACAACATATTACAGACAGAATCAAATACAGATAATTTCATATACACTCGCAAGATAACTGATTTTGTTAAGTTTTAATGCTTTTGGAAGTTAAGTACACTGCTTCTCTGACACAGATTGTAGCTGAGAAATGCACTTCTGTCACATACTTTGATTTTGGGCAGATCCTCATGTTTACTCTGTATAGAAAGAAAATATACACCAAGTTCTCAAACAGTATTAATCTTTTTTTTTTCCTGCTGCATTTTGCATTTTATTTGTTCCTTGGCTTTTAGTATTACTTTCATCTGATTCAATATGGAAATAAAGGCTGAACATTCAACAGTTTGACGAACAAAAATATTTTTAATGAAATCAAAGCGTATAGCACGTAAGCGATAGTAGTTTTGAATTTAACAATCTCATTTTGGTAATAGCAGATTCTGAGACTAGATGACTGTTAATAAAACATTCTAAGTGGCTATTCCTTTCACTTTATACTTGCCTTGCCCACACGCAGTTCCCAAAGATCAAAGCCTTTTTTTAATTATGGAACAATTCCCAGGTTATACTAGTTAACTTCTATTACTGTTCTTCTAGGAATAGATTTTAAAATATGATATCATTAACATATGATGCTTATTTTTCTGCTCAAGAGAAAAAAAAACAGCCAAATAATAGCTAATGTAGTTTTCAGATGTATACCAGCATCATTGATGGTAATTTTGATAAATTACATCAGAGATGTCCACATTTTCCAAAGTGGAGGACCATATGCTACAGTGCCTGTTGCTGAGTAAAACCAAATATATTAATTACATGCTGTATAGCTGGTCAGTATACATGGAGGAGGTGCAAAATATCAAGAAAGCTTCCGGTCAAATGAATATATTGGATAAGTTGATTGCACACACGTACAAGTAAATCCTTGCCTGCTTCCAGTGACCCTCCAATCCAGAGGACTGCCAAGGGTACCAAAACTGCTGATACAATTCAGAGCCAAAACTGATGGCCTACCCATTCCCAAAGCACCCAAGAAAAAGGAGAAGACCAAGGAAAGGACAGATGAGTTTTCCCAGTTGTCTATATACCACCTATAGGTCAAGCATTCCTTAATCTAAAAAGGTCATTAATTCATCAAGAGCAACGAACAGTCTCCAGAGAACAAAAGTAGTACAAGAATTTCACAATACTTTGTACAAAATAAGACTGAAGCTAACATTAGACTGCTACCCAAACTGTATATGCCATTTGGCAATTCCACTTTGCATTCTTACTAGAAGCTCCAGGAGACAGTCCGTCCAGTTTACTTCTCCCATAATTAACAGCTTTCTTTAAAGACCATCATCCTTTTTCTTTACTCCCTATCTTCCTGTGCACTACTGGATTCTTCACTTTTTAAACAGAGAAGTACAAATCCATTATCACACAGCACAGAAGTATCAAGGTGTGATCTTTGCATCTCATAGTATTTAATTTAATCACCATCTCTGATACACCTGTCTTGTGTTCTATCTTATAGTCTTACTTGCATTCATAATATATTTTCTACAATCAACAGATGAAAGTAGCTATGTCCTTTGAAGTGTCTCCATTTCATTGGCTGGCTAATATTTGAAAACATTTCCAGAAGTACACTATGCGCTTACAGCATGTTCAGACCACAGACACATTTCATAAACTCTCAAATTATCATGAAGTTGTCTCTCATATTTGAGAATGAAATTGATAGCAATTTCATTTTCTCTTGAAGTCAGAACCTTAGAGTTTAAGATTCAGACAATACATGGATTCCCCGGAATTGCTTCTTTACATTAGACCAGACTGAAGGTAATTAAAAATTCTTTTGCCCAAAGAGAATTTATATGTGTGGCAGTTTATTTCTGAAAGACCTGAATCTCCTTAGGTATTCTTCCATGCTCCCAAATATAGTCTCTAAAAAGTTTTAAGAGTCAACATGTTGTTCTCCAAGGTAACAGGAAAAGAGTCTCTCTAGTCTGTACTTTTGATTAGCACTAGCTCCCAAAGAAGTAGCCTCAATAATGCCACACTTTTGTTTGGATTCTAAAAGTGATTTCAAGCTTGCCTACAATAGTGCATCAACACATGGAGTCAGATAGGCCCACAATCTATACAGCTGACTTCTTACAACTCCTCTCAGAAGTGAGCTTGCTCAGAAACATAATATAGGTACATCTGACGCACCAACACGGGCATAGGGTAGCTGTTATAGATAAGAGAGCTAGCCTGCAACTAAAAGCTAGTCCAAATCTAACAGGAACAATACCGAATCTGAGCCAAAGAGCTTTACTAAGCAAAGCATGGCTCACCATGCAGGTAAAACAAATTAGCATTAGTTGTAAAAGCAGCTATGCAGTATAGCTACGTAGTCCCTGGACAAACACATGGACTTATGTCACGCATTAGAAGACTTTCACTTCTACCACTGAAACAGGATTTATTACATGCATTCATCAACACAACCTAAAGTTCCCTTGTCACATATATCTTCACATCCTCTGTATTTCTCAGTTTGCTTCTATGAGGTACTGATCTAATTCCTGCAACAGACTTGTATACAGAAGTGAAACAAATTGTATATTAATAACCATTAGGAAACTCTTGCCTTGTTATAGCAAGTGTGATATATTCATAACTGAACTTTACACGTAAAAATTAACAAAGCAAGTGTCTGCTTCTCTGTCTACAGGTCAGATTCTAGCTCCCATATTTTGTATATTACTACAAATTGCCACTTCTTTTCTAACTTCACTGGTAATTGTTTGGCAAAAGGGATGGGGGCAAGGAGGGAAGGAAAAAAAAAAAGTGTCTTTTACAATCACCATGCAACAATGAGAAAGTGTTGCTTTTGAATAAAATCTGCAAAATTAAGCTTTAAAATAAGCAGATTCCACTACATTAATCTAGAACCACTGTTTACAGTTCAGTGCCTATAAGAGTTGCTTGTAGAGTGCCTTCAATTTATCTCCAGGAAATTTTGGTTAATAAAGCATATACTGCTGACTAAATGTCAGCTCATAATGATTGATTAAAGTCTTACAACTTGAAACTACTCAAGTTAATTCATTTTGTATCAACAATTTACCCCCTTATTTGCTAGATGCACATCCTACCTTCACACCAACTGCAACATCAGTGACAATGCTGTAAAGAAAAAAAGAAAGAGTTAATCGATTTATCCTCATAAAACCAACTTTAATGTATTGCGATTGCAACATAATTAGGAATAGAAATAGGCCACAAATTCCCCAATCAAAAACAAAATATATAAATATAAATATATTTATGCCCAGAGAACACAGTATCACTGAGGAGAAGTAGAAAAGAAACCTAGATAAGTTAATGAACTCCTCCAGCTTATGCACTTCTTGAGAAGAGTCCAAAAGTTTCAAGTACACATTAAAGTAACACTGCCAGAAAATATATTTAGGAAACTCAAGTCCGGATTAGATCACAGAGGATAAAAATAAAAGAATTTAACAAGAAATACAGAATTTTTCTCATCCCCCTTCCCCCTCCCCCATTTAACTAGACTTCAACTTTGACAACACAGCCTATCCTGGAGATGTTTTTACAGTAGAAAGTAATGAATGCATCTTCTAAACTGTGCCTGAAAAAAGGATTGTATTGGCTAAATATCACAAGTCCAATCATCAGGTATACCTATACGGGACTCCCGGACAGGTATCTCCAATGTGCCTCTTTTTCTTGGGGGCGTGTGACATTATAACTCACAGTATATAACAAACTGTAATTCTAGAACTAGCATAGAAACTTTATCAAAGAAATGAAAGCAAAACAGGAATGCGTGAAAGCATTCCACAACACAATACTCATCCGTGGCACGACTTCCTAGGCAGGATTTGTAACTCCATAAACATAAGTAACCATAAAAAGACTTTAGAACTCTTATGTTTGAAAGGTTATACGCTTAAGGCATACCCAAGAGATTGCTTCTGCGTTTGAAGTAGGTTAAACAACTTTACAGGACACCTGGAAGCAGGAAGATGTTGTATTTACACTAACGAAGGCTACAACCACCAGCCCTGCTTTCCAGGTCCACCAGAAAGAAGGCCTTGTGCGTGCTGACCGCCACCCGGGCTGCCGACCAGGTCCGAGGGCCGTGCTGTCCCAGATGGCCGACTCCTTCAATCCCATCCCTTCTTTGGCTTTACAGCCTGTCTCCAGCATACACAAAGGCATCTTTCTACCTTACGGGGGGGGGGGGGGGGGGGGGCAGAGGACCATTAAGCAGTTTCTGAAAACAAAAGAGCTTGACATCTGGCTCCTGCTGCTGTTGTTCCTCCTCTCCGGCCAGCTCCAGAACAAACCCGAGTCCTACACGGGGCGCGTCTCCTCGCCCCGGCTGCAGGCGGGAGAGGGCCGGGGAAGCGGGGGGAGGAGAGAGCGGGCGGCTCCGCGGGGACACTTCGCGCTCCCTGCTCGCAGCGCGACCCAACGCCTCAGCCACCGAGCAGGGGCCGCGCTCGCGCAGCCCCGAGCAACGGAAACGCAAGCCGCCGCCGGGCAGCCCGCGTTACAGGGAGCCCCAGCCCCCTCTCCCCGCAGACGCGGCCTCCGGCCTCGGCTGGCCCCGCGGCGGGGAGCGGGGGGCAGCGGCTGCTCCCGCAGCCTCGCAGGCGCCCGCCCGCCAACGGGCGCCACAGCGGGCAGCCAGCTCCCCCCCCCCCCCAGCCCCCGGGACCGGCCCGGCGCCGACCAGGCGGCGGCAAAGCCCCGGCAGCCTGCGCCCCGCACTCACCCGTCCATCGCCACGTAGGACAAAGCGCGGGCAGGCAGGACAGAGAGCCGCGCGGGCAGCGAGCGCAGGGAGGCTGCGAGAAAATGGCGGCTGGGCCTGCACGGAAATCGCCGAAGGTTGCCGAGTGCCGGATTCCGCTCCCCGTCCCCCGCTCTTACCGAGCATGCGCCAGCCGCCTGGGCATGCGCCCTGGCCGCCGCCGAAGCTTTGCCCTCAGCCGCCCCGAGCGCGCCGGCTGCCGAGGCGGGCGCGGCCCCGCCCGGCCCGGGGCGGGGTGGCGGGATCCGCCGTGGGCCAGGCGGGGGCTGTGCCGCTCCTGCCCCGGGTGACAGTCGGGGGAGAGCGGGGGACGGGCGGGGGTGCTGGGCTCGAGGCTCTCTGCCTGGAGGGGCGCGCCCGGGGCCGCCCGCCCCGACTTGTTGGGCGAGGAGAGTTTGCCGCCTGGGTGCCAGCCCCGGCCGCCGGCCGCCTCGTGGGTGGCACCGCGGAGCGGCCTGGTCGTGGGCGCAGCGAGGGCCGCTGGCCAGACCGGCTGCCGGCATCTCCTTGTGCCGCTCTACACCGCCCTGTGTAACAACACGTCCTGGTGGTCAGAGACCTGACAACCACAATTCTTTTTAAAATGTTACTTCAGCGGCTGGTTCCGATGAACGTAACGAAGTAACTATCGCGGTGGGTTGGGCTGTTCCCTCACAGAAGTCGGGGTACCCCCAGCTCTCTGTGAACGGCAAAACCGGAGCAGAAATCTGTGTTTGCTGGAGGGTGCGCGCTGCTGAAGCCATCCGGAGGGGCTGGAGCGTTCCCGGTTACCTGGGTATCGGGTACCGCAGCCCGCCGTGTTCTCACTACTTTGTGAGAGTGTTTTTCACTTTTTAGCCAGGTTTCACTGTTTCGTCACAAATTGGGCAATGTTTGATCCAGAGTTCCTAGAAAGAGGTGACAGTGGGAAAATCCAGGACTACGTTCAAACAAAAAGTACATTTAAAGATTTTACACCAATGAAGGAAAACTTGAAAATGTTTTCCATATGCATCTAAAAGATCCCAAACCCAGCAGGCTAGTGAAAAGTATTCAAAATGTCTTCTGCGTTTTCCATATTTGGATCTGACAATGCTGGTTTCAAAAATCCCCTTCGGGGAAATAGCGAGTCACTTGATCACACTTTTTATTTTTTCAGGTTAGTGTAAGTCTCTTGGAGTGTATCATTGAACCTACTGCAATAAGGCCTGATAAAGAATTTAAGAGCTAAATAGCTATGCGTACCTTGCATCTCCATAACTAGAAAACCAGCTTTTTCACTATGTCTCACTGTCCCTTGCCTCCCTGTCTTCTAACTGTCACCAGGAACAGCCAAGCAACAAACTTAGCAATTAAGAGTACTGCAGTTCAAATATGAAAATTCTCTTTTCTGCTCAGTAGTTTTATGGGATTTTTTTTGTTGTTCTCTTCTTCTGGAAAAATCACTCAGGTTCTGTGCAGCAATCAAGTTACTGGGTGAAAAATAACTAATTATGCTACTTCTCATAAATGCCAGTATTGTTTAGACATCTTCAACTAATCTCTCTCTCTTAGCAGTCGTCTTCAGCACCTATCACTGACCGCTAGTCATAAACTGTTTATTATTCTGATTCTTACAAAATCGCTCTTAAACCTTTCACATGCTTAGGTTGCAAATGAACTTCATCATGCCGAATACTATTCTCTACTTCTGTACTTTCAACGTTGTTATGTTTAATAAAAATAACACGGTATCTGGCTATAGCGTTGTTTCCCTATTGCTTGTAGTAAAGGAGTACTATGCTTGAAAATAACATCAAAGGCTTCAGAGATTTAGAATCTCATACAACCTGCTCTAAAAATCCAGTGCATTTTTATATATTTACTCCCTATACATCAAGTTTCTGTACTTTCTGGCATGTTTAGCAGACTTTGCTTTGTCATGCACCATTACAGCTTAGGGTTGTAGTTACTTTCTCTCATTTGCCATTCCAGTTTGTTACCACGTCCTGTTGGGGATTTCTTGCCTTTTTTTCCCCTTATAAGTCTAAATTCTTCTTGTCTGTTTTTGTGTTAGTACTGGTCCTTCCACTTCTTACCAATTAATATAAAATTATCTATCTATGTGTGTACTTATATCACTTCCTATCTTGCTTACCTCCTTTGCCTTTATAGTGATGCCATCTTCAAAGCCATGTTTCTCATCTGCTTTGCAATATTCCCATTTTCTCCTTTTCTCCTTTCGTGACACCTACAAGAATCCAGCTGATTAAGCGATCTAATACTCATTCAGTTTATCCTCTGAGCTAAATGCTCATCCATATAAGGGAGGCTGAGGAGAGGGTGATGAATGTTTACAGCGGAAAAGACACTGGAATTGAATTTGCAAATCTATGTGAGATAGTTACAGTAAAAAAGATGGAAGAAGGATGAATGGATGTGTATTTATAGAGCAAAATTCTGGTCCCACTGAAACCAACAATAAACATGACAATTAATCAGGATTTCACCTAGAGCATTTAATTTTAGAAGGGAAAAAAGCTATCAGCAGTCAGTGTGTTACTAATACAATGTCATAGCATCCTCTTGCACATTTGTTTGTTCAGAATGGTATAACACCTTCCTCTTCATGCAGCTTTTCCTTTTTATGCTATTAAATTAGTTTTAGTATGGTTTTGGATGCTTTTGTAAAATGTCTAGCGTATCTTGGACGTTGTGATAATCTAAATAACGACTTGGTCATCTGTTTTCTGTGTTGCTATAATATGTCTTTCTTGTGTTTTAGAAGGCCAGAAGAAAATTTGCTGGCCAAATCACCCCCTTTTCCTCAGACCCTGTCAACTTTCCATTAGGTCCAGAATCAGATAATTCAGAAGAAGGCTTAAATGTCTAGTGAGAGGCAACTCTTCAGTAATGCACCTCTCGCAAAACCCTCCATATTTAGTGGTTATATTATGACACGTGAGAATTTATGTCCTCTGTCCATTCTATTCTTAACAAATTTTAGGTGTGGATATTGTTATTAGTTGTACAATCTCATTAATCTTATGCCTCAATAATACTTTGTTTTCCAAAGTCCTTTCCTTTCATCATTGATATATTTAATGTTTCTTGCACTGGTTGTTTCATTTTTATGTGAAGAACAGTTAATAATTAAGAGTCTGTCTAGTACAGCAGCTTGTCCCTAGTAGTAGTTAGTGGTGTGTGCTTAGGGAAAGATTATGGAAATAATACAACACACCATGATACTTTCTCCGGTACATTGTCCCAAACTCAGTTCGTGGAGTTGCTGAGAAAAAAAAATAGTAACCACAGGGTGTCTTTTCCAAGAATTTGCCCGAGCACTTTTTGACATCCACAACATTCTATGGCAGCAGCTTACACAATTTAATTAACCATTATGCGGAAAATATTTTCTTTTGTTTGGTTCATGCGTGCTGTTTGATAATTCTCTTCGATGCCCATTAGTTCTTTTCTAAAAACATAGCTGGATGATTTTCCCGTTCACCTGTTCATGCCGTTCATGAATACCTTCATCATATCATCTTCGTTTATTTTTCAAGTGTCCTAGTCAATTTAATCTCTCCTCAGTTGGCAGTCATTGCATATTTTTGGTAATTTGTATTGCCTTTTTCTGTATCTTTCCTAATCCGACTCTAGAAGACCATAATGGTCCTCATTATTCAAGATACAGGTCTACAATGGTTTTATATAAATGCATAATAAATGTTTCCTGTTTTATTTCTATTTTTGTATTACCTTTCTAATAATAACAATCTAATTGCCCTTTTGAACGCTGCTAAGCCATGAGATGGCGTTTTCACAGAACTCCCCACAACTCAAGCACTCAATGCAAGCAATTTTTCTTGCGTGGTAATCGCTCATTTGGATTCCAGTATTTTGCATGTGTAGTTTGAGTTGTTTTCTCCCTTGCACATTACTTTCCATTTATCAACACAGAATTTAACTTGACATTTTATCAGTCAGTTACACAGTGTCATGAGAGCCTTCCACAATTCTTCATGGTCGGCTTTTGTTTTCGCTATGAATAATTCAGCATCATCAGCAAACTTTGTCGCCTCGATAATCACCCTTTTTTTCCGGATCATTTAAGAAAATGCTGATCAGCGCAGGTCCCTGTGGTACACCATTAGTGACCTCCCTCCACTGTAAAAAGGAGACCATTTTCTCTTGCCCTTCATCTCCTATCTTTTATTAATCTATTATTAAAATCTAATAAGTTATTAATATATCAAAGGATGTATCTCTTAATCCTTTATCAGCTTAGTTTCTCTAAAAGCTTTGGACAGAGGACTTCAACACATTTGTTTTTCAGCGTTTATCATGTTACTTCGGTCAGACTATCCTAAAATGGAAACTTTTTGACTCCTTCAAAGAATGTTATAATTTTTACTGTTAGATACACTTACGCAGTAAACCCCCTCATTTGTCTGTATCACTAAACTAGCTAGCCCTAATCTGTTTAGTTCCCTCATATGAACAGTAGTGCCATTGAATGGTGTTGCTTAGTACAACAGATCCTCTAGGTATTATGTGAAAGGTCGATCATTTAGTTTACCAGCTTTTGTTATATTAAACCACATTATTCTGTCTTAAACCATTTCTTATCAACTTCATAAATTCCCTAGATGCCTTTGAGCAAAGTGTCAATGTTTATTAGTAGCTATTCGTCTTTTTGTATTCCTGTAAACAATATCCTTAATCAACATTTCTTCCCGGTAGTCTGTGCTGGTTTACTTTGGTTTATTGAACTAAGTTTTGAAGCTTCTTGAGCAGTTCTTACAAACACAGTACCTTAAATAAATGTCTCCTTTTTAAGTTCAGGTCAGAAGCTGCTTTGCTGGTCTGAGTCCTACAGGCTACCCTCCAGCATTTTATTTCTAGCAAGGATGCTCCCCTGGAAACAAAAGAGAGTTTATCTTGGGTGGCGGGGAGGGAAGGACTGCGAGTGTTACTGCTCCCTAGCATCTCAAACACCACAACACGTGACTGAGCTCATACTGTACTTTTCTAAAGGTTCAGGTTCGTATGGGTCAAAGGTCTAGTTTTGACAATTTTATTTGTCTGCCCACCTTTGTCTTTACTGTTTCCACCTGGAAGGTGGGTTTTTTTTCGCCCTCCAGAGGAAATACACCTTTTTGCTCCAATGTGGTTAAATATTTGTACATTAACCTTCCTCAGGGCTAGAGATCAATCTTACTTTTTGTCACGAACATTGTATGGCAGTGGTGACTGCATACATCTTTCATACTATAGCGTTTGCTTGTTTTTAGCCTCAGCTGATGGGTTGTGGAATAACGATTGTGTTGTGGGTAGTGTACAGGTAAGGCTGCAACTCTGCCTATGGAGTGCTGTATTCTATCATGGAAAAGAAGTGAAACGAATCATTTTTTTCTAAATGCATATGTAGGTCTTTGTTAAGGTTGCAAGGAACTTTCCCTACTTCTTGGCCCTAGAAAATGTGTGGATCCTTCTGTTATCACAAGGAGGTGTCTAAATGCTGGCCTGGCAGTCTACAAGACGCAGTCCAACATCAAAGCTACGATCGCTCTCCAATTATGCTTGACCTAATAAGTTGTGAGAACCCAGTTTTCACTTGACTGTAAGTATAATACAGCTGATGGCACTGATGAGGGCCAGTGCCTTGATGACACGGGGTTTTTCTAGCCTAGATCATTGCTCTGCAGACAGCATAGCTATTTCACCCACCAGAAAGTAATACAACCCATTAAACAATGTCTAAGTAGAATTCTTTTTAAATCATTGTTTATTTTTTTGTGTCATTTACAGAAAAGACCCACAATCAGCAAAAACTGGCTTTAATTCTTAGAGAATCATTCATTATTACAATGGCTTTTGCTAATCAGTATTGCAGGTAACAAACAATCGTATTTTGACTTTCTGATGAACTATAAATACAAAGACTTCAGGATGTTTCTTATTTTTGAGCTAAAGCGGACATCCCTGAAATTTGGTATACATAATGGTATGCCTGACCTGGCTGAACTCTTTTAGCCCAGTGACGTCCTGACAAGCTGTCGCCGGGTCTGGCCTCACGTCTCAGCAGGCAGGTGGTGCTGGCAGCTGAGAGGTAGCAATGATCAACCGCCTCACCAGATGTGCCTGTCTATAGGGGGGGTCTTCTCCTCCATTCCAGTATGAAATCAAACAGGCTAGATTAATCTACTGCTGCAGGTGGTCTAGATTAATCTGGCTTGACTTTGCATTCAAGCAATCTAGAAGCACTCACAGTCGCTTTTATCCGTGAAGGGCTCTAAGCCTCTGACCGTACTGCCTCCAGCTGCCCATTTCCAGTCCGAGACCCTTCCTTCTCCCCACCTTGCATGCAGGAGGGAGCTCGGACTCTGGAGAGCTGGAACTAATCTTGCTTCCCGGAGAGTTTTAAGCCACTGAGCAAAAGATTCCAGATTTGGGAAATAAACTGCAATTGGATAGCAGATCATATGACAAACCTGGGCTTAGATGCAAGCATAATGGACTGCTTCGATAAATTTTTACTTACTGTCTGCCTAACACACAGGCCAACATCAGACAGAAGACTCTCTGTAGTGTATACAGTGAGCCCACTCTTGTACAGAGTCTAGAGGTTACTTAGTTTTACAAACATGCTAATTTGTAAAAAGGTAGCAAAAAATGAAGAAAATATACACAATATCTATATTTTAAATTAAGAGGGTGCTTAACATGAGGAAGTAAAAATAAGCCAAATCCCCAATAACATAGTAAATTAAAGCAATATATTAGCAAAGAAAGAAAGAAAACTCAGAGCAATTTCAAAATAGTGTTCTTCTCAAAGCTGGACTGAAATGGGACGTTTGCAAATCGTTTCAGGGCTACCAGAATTTGAACTCTGAACGCTATAATCATTTAAAAGGAATAAAAAGCATCTCATATAGCACTTTTTAAGAAGTCATGTGAGTGACAGATGAGCTTACCTCTCCGTTTTATTCTTTGATGTTAGAAAATGGAATTATTTTTGTATAATCTTTCCAAAACTCTGTTCTTGTAACATCCCATCCTACTGAAGTTCTTCCAACCCTTTTGCAGTTTAAGTAGGAACAGCATTATGTTCATGGGCTTTTCTAATAGGAATTACTTTACAGAATCCTACAATAATGTGAAAAATATCAAAAAGAATCTGTATCATAAAAGAAAAATATTTTCCAATGAATGCTGTTTCGTGTTGTGAAAAATATTCAAACGGGAAACCCTTTAAGGGTTATAGAAAAAGGTCTTCAAAGAGGACACCCCAGAAATGTGACTTTTTAAAAAATGAAAATCTTCTAAGTAGGTATCTCTTTTACTGTGAGAAAATCCTCAAAGGAAGAATCCTCTAGAGTGAGAATCTTTGAAAATGAAATCTCTTAGCTGATATGAAAACTTTCAAAGCAATAAAGCATTCCCAAATTTGAGGGCAATATTTCCTTGATAGAGTACAAGTGAGAAAAGACTTTACCATTTTTAACTATAGAGATGATTAACCCCTACTTCTCTCATGAGAAGGAATAAAGATTTTAAAAACCTTTTTAACATAATAACAAAGTTATTAAAATAAATTATCATAATATTTTTAACAAAAAACATTGGTGGAAGTATAATTTTTCATCACTGGAGAGGTAGGTTCACACATGCTGCCAGCTTGAAAGCAGCTTCTTCATTTTCAAAAATGGCAGCAGAAAAGCCTATGGATTGGAGTTCGTAGGGAAATACTTCTATGAATTATATTCCATTGCGTAAAACCGATTTGTTAAAAGTAAGACTTTTCATAGAAGAGGACTGGTTTCAGCACACATTCTCAATCAGAATAGGATGTTTTTTAGAATCTTGACTATTTTTCCAGGTTGGGAGTCCATTTCCAAATTTTTTCCAACTAGAGCAGTTCATGGAGTCATTTCTGGTTAAAAGCTTTACAAAGGAAGTGATGTAGAAGCATGGTGGTGACAACAAAACAAGGTAAATAACCTTGATATAGGTTAGAAAACAAACAATAAAAAGACAGTATTTACCCTGTGCCACACTGAAACATCTTGGCCTTTTCATAGCTACTACTGAAGCTTTTCTTTGAGCAATGAAAGAAAATGAGTCTCTAGCTAGTGTCCTTTAAAGAGTCGTTCTTCTGACTGCTGTGGCACTAGCTATTGGAGCATGAGCGAACTGAGGCCGACCCAAAGCCAACGATGAACCAAAATGATTTTCTGGCAAGTCATCGGAGTGTAAAGCTGGATAGACACAACCTTTTTTTGAATTAAGAAATTCAGAAATTAGAAGATAAAATACATATTTGGCCACCTGAATGGTCGTTTTCCCTTTTACCTATTGAGGTTCTTGGAAGCACCATTCTAATAACAGGCTATTCCTGGCTTTGTGAACCTAAAACAGTGCCGATTATCGTCATACATTCAATACGCTCAAAAAAAAGGTGGATATTGAATAACATAGCCTCTCCCCCACTCTTTCTCGTCCGCTTCTCATGCTCTCCTCACTTCAGGATCTGGGTCTCATAAACACCCTTTAGAAAATGCAGCTAAGGGCCCATTGTGACATCCTGGTTTTTAATTGCTGTAGTGTATATAATCTTCCTATGTGTTTGTCTAGCAGCAGTCTAACTGGGATCACTTTAAACATCTTTCTAAATAGAATATTCTGGATAAAATTATTCAGATCTGCTCATCTGAAATATTTTTTAGCATATCAATTTCACAGACTGTGATTCCTGTAATGTGTATTTAGGGTGAGAGTCAATACGTATATATAGGAGGCAACATTCACTGAAACTATGTACCCTATATGACAGAGTTGTTTAATCATACCTTATAATTGGGGTCTGGTTTTGAGTTTTAGAAAAACTGACAACTGCAGCAAGTACGAGTTGCAGGTATGACAAAAGTTAGACGTGTATATTGTTTTTGCTAATATCAGGAAAAATGCAGATTTCAAGGACCAATTAGAGCATTCAGTTGGTATTATAATCCTTTCAGTATAATCCTTTCAATAATACTCAGCTGGCAACCCTTAGGGAGCTTAAGTAAAAGCTACAAATACCTTCTGAGACCATTTAAAGACAATCCTTCACCAAAAATAGGATAAAAACCTTTCCACAGCGCTCCCCTGTAAAACATCAAAACTCCCAAACTAGCCTGCTAGCTTCCTCCAACGCCCATTGAGCCAGTGCAAAAACAACATTTGGCCTTCCTCAGAGGAAGCAGAGAACCAGCCCCGCTGCTGCAGGCCGTACAAACTACTCTAACACCTCCTTCAAGGCACAAACACCCCCAAGGAGCCGCCAGCACTAGCATACTCTTGTTCCACACTCCCAGCAACCGTTAAGCTTTTCGGTATCTAAAACTTCCCTGCCATTGTACCAGGTGCTTTACTGCAGCCCAGGAGAAAATCCCAGTGCTCCTTCCAGGTTCTTGCTCGAGCTTGAGCTGGTAAATTTACTCCCAACCTCCAGAGAAGGTTTCAGGAGAAGTAACCACCGCTGCTGCTCCTGTATGGCATGGCTGGTCTGGTGAATTTAGAGCTTTTGGTGACATGTGCATAAATGCCTGAGTGATCTTAAGACGATACTTAAAATATCACACATAGAGCTAGTGACTTCCTCTGTGCCTTAGGCTACAAGGCTAAAAAGGCACTGGAAAGCAATCCATAAGCTAATGGTTTTTTTTCTGTTCCTTGTGTTCCACAGGAATGTCATGCTATGTTAGCTATAATTTAAAGCTGACCTGCTACAGCAAACAGAAGTCCCACTTACGGCAAAGTAAGGAGAATAGATCAAGAGCACCTCCATAATTTTCCTTGTCATATCTAACTCTTGCTGTCCTTGTAGTTTGGAAATAATAGCATAATCCAAACATTTCTAAGGTCACAAATATTCCTCTCTAGACTAAATGGTATTTTCCACTTGAAAATTGTAATTTGCTCTATCAACCATATGAAGCACATACAGCTTTCTTTCTTCTGTAGCATAAACAGCTTTATGTAGCATAAACACCTCACTTTTAAAATCTGAAAATGACTACTGGATAGAAGAGCAACAAATTAGCCATATAAGACTGAAATAATTCTGTTCCTACGTTCATTATGCTTAATACTTCTGCTTCCATGTCCAAAAACTAGCATACTTTATAATTTTGAGAATAATCTTCTGTGTAGTCAGCTGTCATTTAAGGCTGCTGATGTCACTGGAGAACAACAGTAGCTTGGCACACGGTATTATTAATTGTCCACTTACAAACTTCAGAGAATTTCTGGCCACACGTGACTTAATATCTCATTAAGCTTTTCCAATATGTGACCCTCACAAAGAGATCTGCACTTGGAGAATGAACATCAGCTATCATCTCAACTTCTGCTCATGAACAACCTGAACTTTTAACAAATACTATCAGCAGTATGATAGTGAGTCCAGTGATATTTTGACTCTTCAAGATTTAGATTGTAGCAGTCTTCCTTATGTGAAATTTACACGTCTAAAGTTCTTTATTTATTTTACAGTTCAGGTATCAGTCCAATATTATACTTGTTGTCTAATGCACAGAATCGGAGGCTACAGAATATGATTTTAAAAGGGCAAAATGAATCGTTTTCAACTATTAATAGCTATACAGTGTCTCAAGTAGAAGCCACAAAAAACAAACAAAATACTGTATTGCTTTGGTCTGGATGCAGGTTTTCAAAGGGCTAGGAGTGTCTGGGTAGTCGTATCCCTCTTGCTCGCTACACAAGGGCAGGAAGAGTTGAGCCACGGCCTCAAGGCACAGGCACTCAGTGGAGCGAGCGAGAGGGAACCGAGGCCCTTGACGCAGACAGGGCACTTCAGAGCGAACAGAGTATTCTGAGGCACAAAATCTCGCAAAGCTGCAACCCAACCTGAGGCAATGAGCTCCCTCCTGTTAAAGCCATGCACTGCTGAACAAATATGGCCATACATAAAAGGTCCTAAAAAGTCCTAAACCTCTTTTTCATCTCTGGATTTCTTTCCCCCAGACACCCATTGCCCTGCACTGATTTTCACTGTTAGTTGTATTTATATTTCAGAAAGTGACTGAGATTATCCCAGACTTAAAGCTTAAGGACCATCTGACCTAAAGCTTAAAAACTTTGGCTTTTGATTGCCTAGCAGTGCTAAAAGCATGTTTTTATTAGTAGAGGCACAGCAGGGCACACCACAGTCAACTGAAAAGGAAAAGTTTTAATATACGGTATGTTCTTATTCAGACACCACATATTTTCATTGCTGGTAAACAATAGAATTAAATGCCAAGCTGTCATGATAGTATCCAAGCTAAGTCCACTCCTTAGCTTGTTGCCTTTTTGCAGCATGTCTCCTCGCTCTGTTGCTTTGGGATTGAATGTGGTTCCTTATGCAACGCCTTATTAAAACCATATTCAGTTTGACAATATATCAATAATTTATGTTCGGAGTAACAAAAATACAAAGCTAACAACAATTTCAGGACTAATTTTCACACTGCTCTGTGTTCTCCATTTTCACTTCTTGACTCTTACTACTCTTTTAAGGACACATGTAAAACAAAGCTGCTTGGGATTCGCCAGAATTAACAAGCTAATAGCATCCATGTATTAAGAGGGTTTATTTTTCTTGAAGCAAACTAGTATGAGTATTAGCTAAAAGTGAGGTACTCAGACAAGTACAGTGAAAGCTTGAATGGAGCACGGTATTCTAGAGAGGTTTGCAACAAGATGTGAAGATTTAATAATACATTGCACTGAGATGTCATAAGCACCTTTCATCTAAAGATCACAAATGCTATACCAGTACAAATTAAGTCTCGCAAGTCCTTTGTAAGAGACATAATAATGTTTTTATTGTCGGACATACTGAGTCATTTCAAGTCACAAAGCAGCATGGTAGCAGAAGAAGCAAAAGAGGTATTGGGATCAATCCTGAGTCTGCCATTGTAACCAACAATGAAGGTACAACAGTACCTTCAAAATTGTCATATTTGCAGCTGGATTCTTTGACAACAGGACAGTCACACCTTTGAGTTCCATGTCTGCACCACCAACAAAATACTCCGTAAAGAAATGAATGAAAAGGCTTATTCTATGGGACTCGCACAAAAATTAAAAATCATATTTTAGCTCACTAAACGTTCAAGAACCGCTGGATTCTGGCTGCCTACAGACTTGTTCCTCTTCAATGGCATTACACTGTATATTCTCAGTTTTCAGGGAAAAATAGAATGATCCCAACAGACAGGGTCAGAAAGATTTTTAAGTAACTTCACTCCTGGGCATACAGACAGCCTGACACATTAGCTGTTTGAGATATGAGCTACCTTACTCAACTAAAGACAGTGAAAAATCAGCTTAACACTGTACACATCAAGATTTTTAACTTTTTTAGAGACTGTCAGAGTATCTCTAAAAGGTAGGACATGGAGTCAATCATCCTAAATCTATTACCGTCCTAAAATGGTTGATAACTATCATTCATAGTATCTATCAAGAGCCAATAATAAGGCACACGTGTTAATATATAGACTTGCATAAAGTGTGATACATATACCGATTCAGTGCAGATGCGGACATTGTCTTACCAAGTAAGAAAGTATTTTGCTTCTCAATGGTCAATGATTTCTAAGTATTTTCATTAAGTACAGGGGATTTGGTGCCAAGTCTACCAAAGGGAAATAAGCATCTCCAAAAAAGTAGGGACAGTTAATCATCCAGAAGAAGAACTTTGAAATTGCCTCCTAAATTAGGCAAGAGTCAATAATACATGAGGCAAAGCAGAGGGGAGAGCAGATCTGATTTGAGTGAACCACTGAAGACTCCACAAGCAAGAGAGGAGGTAAGAAAAGGCAGCCAGGTAGCTGCTTTCACAGCCTGTTATGCAGCCTGGGGGCTGCCGGTGTGCATTTCTGTGCGGTATGGATTAGTTAACTACCCACAGCCTATCAGCTGAACATAGGGAACAGAGGATAAGAAAGACAAGCTTTTAAATATGGTTTTAGGATAAGTACAGTGTAATTTTCTTTTTATTTTTGCCATTGTAACGTTGTCTATTTTGGATTTTGTAAAGAAATACTTTACCGTAACATGGCTTCGATTAAGACAGTTTTCAAGATTGGTGCTAAAATTACAGCATTTCATCTTAGTAGCTGTGATGATCCATAAACCCAAGCTACTGGAGCCCCTTTGTAGTGCCCACGCTCCATTTCCCAAGGTATCAAAATGGTAAGCTGCACAATTTAGGAGGTGGGTCTGCGTGCACGAAATGCCTTTGGATAACTTGCATTAGCCAGACTTAACATACAGAAGGGAGAAAGAAGGGTTCTGAAAAACAACTATGTACTGTTTTATTTCCTACATTTGCAATTGTCAGAGCTTATTAATAAAAGCATCCAGCTTTTAATCAAGCTGAAAGCGGTGTAGAATTTCCAGCAGAGTAGCACTGACTCCACAGATCTTGCTGCAGAATTTAAGTTCTTCCTAGTTCTGGATACACAGGACCTTTATTAAATGTCACTAAGTGAGCCTTGTTTGAACGCATGCAGAACTGCTTTTATGTCCAGGGTTTTACTTAAATTAGTTTAAATGTAATTGGTCTAGCAGAAATTCTAACATAACTTGTAGCTGAAAAACATACATTCTGTTAATTCACCCTGCATTAAAATTTTAACAAAAAGTAGAGAAGGGCACCCCTGAAAAGGCCAAGGAGAGAGCGACAACAGAAGCCCCTCTGTGAAACTGTTTCCTTTATGCACTGGGATTCCTGATGTGAGGGAAAGATGACGAGCAGAAACTTTCCACAGTGTTTTTCTTTCGCAGCCTTGTAGAGCTGCCAGAAGAAATTCCTGGCGGGTGTCACACTGGCCAGGGCTGCGAGGCAGCGAGGCTTGAAGATGCGTGCTTATCCCCTGAGTCACCCTCCGGGCCGTTCCTCCACCTTACTGCCTGGCCCCAGAATATATCCTTATAAAGAGCGAGCAGTACTTCACTGCTTAAGGATAACATCAATACCAGCCTGACATTAAGAGAATCAACTGTAAGCTCAGTCCCTAGCTTACCGTGCACCCTCTTCCTCACAGACCAGCACAGGTCTTCGTGCTTTTTCTCTGAGTGCCCTATAAAAAGAAAAGAGTAGCTCATACAGTCACTGTGTCAGCATTATCAGAATGAGTATGCATGGGTGATGACACGAGCAAACAGATAAACAGATATTTGTTTTGCTTTTTGCTACCTATTTTTAAACACAACCGTGCTGATAACGTGACAGCTGGGATATTAGAAGCTGGGGTCTAGAATGCCATTTTTATGTGAGGAAGAAAGACAGGAAAAAACATATTTTAACGTCAAATAGGGCAGTTAGTAACCTGCAACAAATTATAATATTTACAAATAAACATAGATCAAAAGTGTATATTACCCATCTTTGCATTAGACACAGCAGCTGAAGCTGCAGTCGTAGTACTGGGCACTGCCCAGACTCGCAGCAGAGGAGAAGTCCTTCGAAAGCCATTGGAACAGAAAAGAAACAGTCAAGCTTGGAAAGCTGAAGTGACTCATCCAAAAATTGGTAACATAGGCAAGACTAGATTCTGTTTTTCGTGACTCTCTGTCCAAAGCTTTAAGTAGAACAGAGGTTCCTTGGCTAGGAACAAACAAGGGTACGAATTAGGGTATGAATGCTACCCAAACAGTGAATACCACCTTGCTGCAACACCTGTGACTCAACACCCACCTAAGAGTGCTGTCTCCCCTAGTGCTGCTGCCCCTGCCAGTGCCGCTGATGTTTGTTGATATCGAGCCTACCTTATTTCAGATTTATTTCAGTGTGCTCTCAGGAGAGATTCTCATATCCCTCAGCGAGCTGCAACAACACATATTACTAGCTTTTAAGATGCAGAAAATCTTTTTAGTTATAGTGTACATCAGGCACTGGTATAGTTCTTTAAACATCATTTATTTCAGCTTCAGTCATAGCTTACAATAAACAATGACTTTTTTTTAAACAATTAAAGGATGGAGAAACTGATAATTGTTGAGATGCACATTTCATGATTGAATCTACAGGCAATTCACCGAGGATACAGTTTTTGTTTGCAAAGGCAGCTTGCTAGACTGTGCCACGGTGCTTGCTCTGAGAGCTCTAGCTTGCAGACAAGTGTTCCTGCCTTTAAGTAGCAGTAACTTTCTCTTCTGCCTGAAGCAATTCTTTGGGATGTCACACATCAAAACACAGCTTTTCTTCGTTCAGCTTAATAGGTAGCAAGGAGTTCAGAGTTTTTAGGTTCAGAGGCTGATGTAGTCTGGCTTTGACCTTTCTCAACACGCTGAATGCCCTGCAGTGCTCCACACTGGAGTGCAGCAAGCGAGGCACAATTCCCATCAATCTCAGGAAGAGCGGCAGCACATCGCAGCTACGCCACAGGTTAAGAGCACTGCCCCTGCATCTTAAAATCTGATGTTGCGGCCCATTTGCTGCAATGGTAGATACCTTGATAGCTGCAGTTAGGCTGGCTGAATATTCCACATCATCTCTGTGTGCCTCAGTACTGCCAGGTTGTGGTTTACTGGCAGCATTTTACATTCTTTAATTAAAAAGGAGCCATAATAACAGTATACCTTAATTGAATACTGTAAACATAAAGGACTCATGTTTCTTTTCTGTTTGGAAAGGCATTGCCATCCCTATGGCGTGAAATATCTTTTCTCTCTATTGTTGATTCTGCAGTTGGCATGTAGATTTTGCCAGCGATGCATAGCATTGCACTTTCGAGCCTGTATAGGCAACCGCTGCATGCTTCCCTGGGGTTAGAAACCTCAGCTACTGCTGGATGCTAGATCTAAGTAACAGATCATGGTAACACTTAGTTGTTGTCTATAATGCTTTGCTTCTCCCAGTACGTGACAGCATTATGTAACATCATCCTCATTTTGTAGATGAAGGAGTTGAGAAACGATGAGCTGGTGTGAGTAGCACACTGTCATAGCACTGGGGTCGGAAGAGCAGAACTCTTCTCATACCACCTCATGCGTCTTGAAGTCAAAGTCAAAATCATAACACAATCTATTTTATACTTCCAATTCAGCAGCCTGCCATTTTGAGGGGTAACAAACCTTACATCAGGCAGAGGGATACGAGGTGAGGAACTAAACGAAGAGTATATGAGGCAAAGCAAAATGTGAGTAACAGAAAGTGTCCGTAGATTTACAAATGAGTTAAAAAAACTCTAATGAAGATACTCACGCCATCTATTTTAGACAGCTTCTGGTATCTAAATTAGATGTGATGCAGGTCATTTAACCCTTTAGCTACTGTTGGCCTCTCTGTCTGAAACACTGGCGAGCTACACATCCCGTTCTATCTACAAGTAATTACATCTATCAAGTAATGAAACATATTCCCCACCCTGGGAAAGACTCATTTGGCCACCAGAGAGGACATGCACGCAGTGCCAATTACATGACCAGGCACGAAACCCTCACATGACAGCATGTGGCATTTTTGTCAGGACTTTATTCAGCTTACCTCTTGTTCAGTCTGGATTGCTCTCACAAAAAGGGAGCAGCAACTTACGCACAAGATTAGCTGCTCTAGAAGACCCTGAGACAGGGGCCTCCTCACTTTTTAAAAGTTAGGAGCCTAAGCTTCCTACATTGCCAGGAGATGGTAGTTAAAGGGCAATCTAAGTTCTGTGTCTAATGTTAAACAATATAAACGACACTTTAGTGTTAATTACAGAACGCAAAAATACTTCTGTAAAACTCTGCCTTGCTGCTTGCTGTGTAATCATGGTAACCACTCTGATTTACATACAAGCTGCATACAGTTTAGCCATGCTTCGTCTGCTGTGCAGTCCTTTGAGACAGCATACATTTGGGGATATTTCTACAGTTTCTTAGTTTTAGGAAGTCTCAGCTAGAAGCAAAGGACAGGCAATGTAAATCTCAAAGCTCTCTTCGGGCAGATCCCTGATCTCACCCTCGCCACGTGCCGAGCAGCCCGCTGTGCTGCGGGGCTGCTCGAACGCATGTCGTGAGCATTGAGCCCAGGGCCTGGGAGAGCAGCCCAGCGTCAGCCCGCCGCAGGACCACCCCGGCCCTCGGACTGAGCAGCCAGATTGCTCTTGCACGGGGCTCATATATCACAACCAGAGAAGCTATTGCTAAATAGTAAACAAAATGTAATTTGCTGTACAAAGTAGCTGATAGTTACCACTTCAGAGCTGTATATTACTGCATGAAGAGAAACTAAAATTACTTTTTATGATAAAGTTAATGGCGTACAGTGTGTTAAGTTAGTTATAACAACACCTCAAGCATTTCTACAAAACTTAATTTAATATTCCAACTCATTAAAAATCTTATTATAGAAACCACTTATAGGCTTTATAAACACATTTTCATATTATTAGGGAAGGATCTTAATAAAGAGCAATTTGAATGCAAAAATGCACATGTAGATTAAGCTGCTTATAGTAAAACTAGCTAAATGAAATTTGCTGTCAGCAAACCTCCCAAATAGTTTTTTTGTCTGAGTTAGAAATGTACTATATTTTGGTGTGCTTAGACTTTTTTCTAATAGAAAGAATGTACCAGAGAATTCATGCCACCGACATAATGGTGCAAGCGTTGGTCATAATCCCACGCTATGAACCAAAATATCCCAGAGCAGTCAATGAATAGCATGATACTAGCAGGACACATGCAGCTGATGATGACAACTGATGTAACTCCCATCCCTAGACATTTCTTTCTCAAGCTGTAACATTTTTTTAATAGTGAAAATGAGAAACAATACTGAATCTTGGGACACAGCTCTGGGGTAACTCAGTGGAAATCAAGCTCTGATCTACTTAGAATGGTATTTGTTATATTTAGCTTCTAAATAAACTAGCATTTTAATATTTGTTACCAGTAACATTGTGCAGTGATACACCAGTAAAATTTTTCATTAAAAGAATAACCTAAAAGTGAGCATGTTTCAGCTACATAACTAATTTTCAAATGAGGCAATGGACTAACAGTGATTAGTGAAGGATCTGATTTATCATTAGAATAGAAACAAATAATATTTCACATTGTCTGTATTCCTCACTGGCATTATTTGCAGTTGCTATTCATAGTGTAAAGTTTAAAAGCCTATCCTATTTGAATCCTACATGACAGGTTTTTATCCTTATGTTTTAAATTTTGTGTACTGAGGCTCAAATAGGTATCGTTTAAATCTTGGTAAATAATGAAATTTGTTGTTTGCAATAACACTAAAAATATTAATCTGCTGATCCCTCTCTTAATGAATTATTAGTGTTTTCTATGTACAAAATGAATGCAAAAGGTCAGCTTATTATCCCCCCAAAACACTGTGAATTAATCAGAGAATTAATTTTGTTTTTCTGCTGAAACTGCATGCAATCACCGAGGTTCATATGGGTGAAGTATTATTAAGTTCTGCTCACTGACACATACCACAATATACAAAATAAGAGCTAAGAAGTGCAGGACACTGAAAGCGCAATCACATTATTTTTAAAAACAGGCTTTTCAAATTCTTTGACTTCTAGTTACAAATATGGAATTTCCATTAAAATTAATGGAAATTAAGTAAGTTCTGAAGTACTTTTTATGGATGAATTGATCAGCCAGAAAGCTGCACAAATTGACCAACAGCTCTGAATTATGTACAGCCAACCATGCTTCCTCTCATGCCATCCCTTCCCATCTGCCAGATCTTTAAGACAAGAACCAGGTAACGACAAAGCACAAAATCCCTGTGTTACAGCTATGGATTTTTCTTTTATCCTACATACTTACTTCCCCTTGCCGACAACCAACGTGGTCAGAATGCCATCACTGGCTGCCGGTAGGTCAGCTTGGGCTTAAGATCCCAAGAATATTCAAAGTATAATTCCCAGGCTGCCAAGTACATTTGGATGTTTTACTAGTTTGGCTTTCCAAGGAGGACAGCTCTGCAGTGCACTTCTGGAAAAGGATCTCTTCACATACTTCTGTGGGACAGGCCAGGACCCAGTATCTCCTGGGTGTTTCTGAATTCATGCTTCTCTGGGAGGTGGGAGCACATGGGCTCTGCCAGGGAAAGAGAAGCTGAATGGAAATGGGGGACAAATGATACAGCCGGTGAGGGCACCCTGTGAGTCTTCCAGCAATCCCATCCACCGCGCCCCAAAGCATTAGAAATCTCGCATCAGTCGCAGGCACCAGAGGCTTGTCCTAGTTAGAAAGCAGAGGGTGGCTGATTCACACAACAACAAATTGTGTCACAGCCTCAGCCACTGCTGTGCAGAACACATCTCTGCTACACGCTTGATGGTATATGCACACTCAGGAAAAGCCACCACCCCCACCAGCCCCATGGAGAGAGCTAATCCTCCATTACTGCGCTCTCTCTCTTTTCCCTCACCTCCCTCTGAAAGTGCCCTTGCAAAAGCAATAGCATCCAATTCACACCTGGTTTATGGACTTGCAGTGGGATCCTTGGGCCTAGAAGGTGGGATGAGAGCACGATTCGTTATTGCAGTACGGATAACGTGGTGGTATGCTAGTAACTGCCCATACCCTTCCTCTGTGCACCTTCCCTAGACGGCTCGTGCTCTTCATGCAAGGCTCCCCTCTTTCACCCTTCTCCCAAGCTCTTTCTCTGAGCAACACGTCCAGACCCAACAATGAACTAAGTCAGGGCAGGTTAGCCCTGTCCCATTTGGATCTGGCCACAGTCTCCTGTGCTCCACATGGTCCACAGATAGCTCACACTTAAAGCAGGATGCGAAGTGGCGTTTCACACTTGGTTGTGAACAGGCTGCCTGGGCCTGCTTCTGGCCATCTCCAGCATAGCCAGATGGGACGGGATGAGATGAGATGCGATGGGGAGCCAGGGCTGTGGGCCCCAGCACAGGGCAGATGGTGAGATATCTAGTGACTGGCCAAGGGAACCACTCCAATGCATTCCCTCCTGGCTCCCTTATGCTCCCTTGCTTATTAATACACCATACTAGGCCAGCAAGACCTGTGGAGCCACTCTAGGTCAGTGTGATAGGCACCCTTTTCCTAGATAAACTCCAGAAAAGTCCCAACTAAGCTCACTAGGCTGCATGGATTAAGCCATCCCCAGTAACGCAATCATGGTGGGATCTGTCTGGAGAGCAGCACTGTACAATGCTTCTCAACTGTTGGCAAGTCTTGCCTGCTGCCTCTGGTTTCAAGCTCTCATGTCATTTCTTAAGGGGCCATTTGAAGCAGCAGGGTGTCCTCAGCCTGTTCACCTCTGGTCCCAGGCTAAAGATAGGCTTTGCAGGGGAGAACCAGGAGCCTGTTGCTTCTTGCACATTGGCCACAGCCCATGTTTATTAGCATCCTCATTCACAGGTAGTTGGCACGATGGACAGTGATGTGAGGATGGATCCAAGCTCCCTCGGAGATTTTCAGAAGGGAAGTTAGGTGGTCACATCTTTTGGGAGTGCTGTGGCACACTGTTTTGGCCAGTGCCATATAGCTGTTCGATGGTGTTTGGCTATAGTCCAAGCCTGGCTGTACTTTACACAGTCTGTAAGGAACAAAAACATCCAGTCACTTGAAGCTGTGTTCTCCTTTGCCTTTCTAAGCTTTTTTGGTCTTTACCACTGCTGTTTTACCTGGTCAGTCCTGTGACCTCAACAGATGAGAGAAAGATACTTGGGTACAGGACTAACAGGAAAGCTTTTCTTGGAGGAGAGTCTTTCTGCCCAAGACTCAGAACAGAAGAAAGCCTGTTCTATGGGATAGTCCCCGTCATGTTAGCGATGAAAGTTTTAGCCCAAAGAACCACTGCACATCATTTGATGCTTGACGTTCCTTACGGATCTGGGCAAAGAGCATTCAGGAGACATAAGTTTTGAAGTCCAGCAGAGCTGTACTCATTCCAACATGCCTGTAACCCTGCACCTCTGAGGTAAGGAAGGGGGAAGGACTTGCTCTAGAGTAAATAAAACCTTTAGCACCTTTTGGTTGAGATTTTTTGCAGTAGTCTGTTCTGGGTTTTTTTTTTTTTTTTGAAACAAACTTTGGAAAATCAGTATTGTATTTCATGCACCTATTGTATTTCACCATCCTCTAGTGCATTTGCTCATGACCCTCTCATTTATCACAGCAATAGGTCTCACATTTACAAGTATGAAGGACTTAAAAAGAACAGATTTTTTTTTTGTTCTTTTCAATATCTATTCCATTGATGCTGCCCTTGTGGGCTTTCTACTGCTGTACCTCACTCCCAATGCAAATGTCATCATCAGGTGAAAACAAACTTTAAGACTACCTAAAAAGACTACCTAACAAAGTAGTTTTGTTTGCCTTTGGCAATTTAATATAGCTTCAGCATAAAAGTTTGCCCACATGTGGATGAAAAAGCTTCAGTACATCTGTATGCACTTCTGATCTGACTTTCTCTCCGCTGGGCCCACGGGTTGAGCTGATTTAAAGGTTCCTGATCATCTTTTAAGTACATAGCCACAAAGTTCAGCTTGTGCTTTGTGATTAAATCTTAGCTCAAGAGCCAGAAAGCTGAAGTGGCGGCACTAAGCCTACAACCAAAGTACCTTTAGCAGTTCTTCTATATGGAGTCTGTTTACAAGCAGTTTGAAGAAAGATAGTAGAAAAATATAAAGGTGAGTTCCTCCCTCTAATTATGACCATACTCTTACATTTCTGTAGATGCCTGATATTTAATCAAAATAACAAATATTCATTCAGTGCTAGGACTTAGTGGTGTAAGCTGAAAGAAGATTGAAATGTTGAGGCTTTTTTAAACCACAGCTGTTACATTATCTTAGGAAAACGACGGAAGGTTGTGAGGCAGACTGTTGAACTTTCCTACCGTATCTGCTGTGCTATCAAATAGATTGTCATGCTCCTGGTTCTCACTGTGAAATGCCAACAAAACTCATTTTATATCACTTATAAGAGTTCCATAACTGGATGTTATTCACTGCTAATGTCTTCTGGTTCATATAAATGCAGAAAGAATCTATGACAGGCCATAGCATATCACCCTGTTATTTTTAGTCCAAGTCCATAATTTTCCTTATTCATTGCTACAGGGGCTCCATAACTGATTCAGGGCTGTGATAGAGACTCAAATCAAGTTAGAAAAAGAGCATTACCATTACAGTCTGTACAAACTATCTACCAGAAAACTCGGATTCAATTTGGGGGATAAGTGAAGGCTGGAGATGCTTCACCTGCTCCTAATACTGTCGTGAGTGCTACACAACCAGATATGTTAGATAAGGATTTCCTGTTTTAATGGTGAGCACAAAGAAAGAGGATCAATGCTCTGATGATGCAAAATTACACAAGTCTGCTGAAATACTGGAGTTACAATGATCTAGCAGAGTATCTGGAGACAGTTTAAAGACAGCGTTCCCATGAAACTTGGCAAGGCCTCTCAGGTCAGTGAGGTGAGAAAGAAAAGGTGAATAATGGTGAAAACATTTTGCCTGTCCAAATACAGAGTTTCCATTTTGGGGTTTTCTGAAAAGTAAAAGGTGGTCAGGTGAGTACTATTTGCTCCTCATTTAATTCAAACATTTAAGCTGCTAACCAGTAGCCTTGCAGTTACTGCATCTCGACATGGTCAGTTAATCTTTTCTTCTTTTGTGACACTGATAAATCAAATATTGGGGATTGGGTTTTATTTATTGCTCTCACTTTCTGTAATCCAATCAAATGAGTCTGCCCAGCTGCTCTTAAAGCAAAGTAAATCTTCTTTTCTATATCATTAGTAAGCAAATCCTCAGTGTTCATTGTCAGATCTAAGCTAGGAGGTATTTTATGTGACTATAAGCTGATCACTGTCAACAGAAAAATTAGATGTTGCAGTTATACAGTGCATTCACAGAATACCTTCAAGCACATCTCAATAGACAAGTATAACTGGACATTACATTTTTTGAAACAGAGAAAAAATCCTAGCATAGAATCCTGCCATTCAGTCCACGTAGCATATTCCAGGTAAGTGGATGAAATGATGCACTAGGAAGCTACAATATATAGTTAGAGATTACCACTTTTCTCTCCTTCTCAAAATCGTAGTCTTTCCCACGAAAGCATTTTTTTTTCCTGATCAAGCTACTGTTCTGCTTGACAAAATAAGGTGCAAAGTATAATAAACAATAATGAATAACTTAAAAGTCTTGCTTTGCATATCCATAATGCTTTGGTTCCAAGGATCTTGGATCACACTTCATAAATTTTAATTGAGCTTCATGACACAGGAAAAGATTACTTCCTGTGTTTTATAGATAAACGATAGCACGGAGAAATACAAAAGCAAATCCTGCCCTCGAGCAAATGGTCACAGAGAGTCTCCTCACTGCTTCCCCAGTACAGTGCTACTCTGCAGCAGTACTCTGAATTCGTGTGACAGGTAAGGAACAGGAGGAAGATGCTCCAGTTTTCAATACTGAGGAAGCAGGCTCTTCTCCACAGCTCCTGCGGGGAGCAAACAGGAATCTGGTAAGGAGACGTGCGAAAGAGACGTTCTGCAGCTCGGTGCTCTTCTGCGCCAAAAGCAGATGACGTACCTACGCAGTTGTGACACTTGCCTCAGGCTGACTGCAGTCTGGAGGCCAGGATTTTTCTCCCTGCCTCTGCAGGTATATTACCAGACAGCATGCTGTCAGCAAGAAATGCACCTCTAGTGTTAAGTAACCCGAAAATTCCCATTTCCACATTTTCAAAGTTCTCCCCTACACAAGTGGAATCAAGAATATGCATGGAAACAAATTCTACATTGTCTTTCAAAATGTAAGATTTCTGCGATGAGCCAAAGATTATGATTTTTCTTTTACACAGCTTCACATTTCACGTGTCTCATGTGGCTTCAGAGACTGTACCGTAAGCACAAAAAATGACAGGTTCATGGACTTTGATGGTCCTAGGTTAGCTCCTTGCCTACATTGTTCTTATCATCGTATCTGTTCTCATTTCTTTGTTTTGTGGCGTCTTCTGGTGAGCTATAGACACCCACCCCAGAGCCATCTTTCATTCCATGTATGCAGAAGTGCAAAGGGCACCATCTGTGAAATATAGCCACTGCAAATGATGCAGTTATTTACAAAAAAAGAAGTAGGGAGCCCAACTACATGCTGACCCAGGCTAACTTGTTAAGTGCGCATGAAGTTAAAGTAGAAACCCAGTGCAGACCTTGAGCTATAGTTGCTGAAAGTTTAACAGCTGCTCTTAGCACTGTTCTCTCAGTGGTTAGCCTCCTCTCTGCTGTCCAAAACATCATTATTAACCAAGTCCTATTTCCACTTCATGAGAAATGTTCTTGTCATTGCAGTGAGGACAGGACTATGCTATATATGAAAAAGTACGTCTGAGTTACCATTTATTATTTAAATTTCAGTACCACTTAAATAGAGCTAAGCAACATACACACAAAAAGATGATCTTGCACCACAGGATGAGATAAAGCAGCGATAAGAAACAAGTAACAGCATCACTGTGGTAACAGCATTCCTTCTCCTTAAGACATAAGTCTCAGGTATAATCAAGAGCAACAAGACAAGTGTGACAAGCAGCAGGATACAAAGCATTTTACTAGTAAAAAATGGGCAGTAACTTTCAAGACATATATGACTGTCAATGGTTTGAGCTGCCTTGCATTAAGAGTCATTTTAAAACAGTTTTACTAAATTAAGATCGATTTTGTTTCCTCATAAGTGCTTTATTTTTATTTCTTTTTCTAAGCACATGGAGCAACATCCTTGCTTCTGCAGCATTTACTTCCATTTTCCTTTGGCTAAGCTATGGGGAAGTAAAAGATCCCAGCACCACCAGGAGAAATCACCTGTCTTTGCTAGTTTGCTCTCAGCAAAATCAACCCGTTTTCAGGCATTCGGATTCATTAACGGAGAAATGACTAATGTGGTCACAAAGTTAGTTTGAGCGTCTATTTAGATGTGATTGCTCCCATAATTCCTCATTATTCCTGCCCTGCCAAGGCCCCCCTGTTGGACTGGCCAGCGTGACAGGCTGCACTAGCCCGGCTGAATCCCTTGTAAAGAGCCAAGACTTGGGGAAGAGCCTCGGGTCAGTTTAGAAGGCAAAACGCTCCCTCTTTGCGGTGCTACTTTTGATTGCATTAACTGCTAGTCCTGAAGAGCATAAAATTCTAGGATCTGCCTGTTCCTAAGGAAGCAATACATTTGCAGCTGGCTTTCTTAGGATTCTTGTTTACTTGTTTTTCTATCATTATTGGAGATCAATACCTCCATTGAAGGCATAGGATCTCTTTGAAGGGAAAATTTTTATGAATGGCTGGAGTAATATTTTTAACTTCAAACATATTACTTGGAATTCCAATTTGTCCTGAATTCTCTTGAGTATCCCAAGGTCACGTCCTCTCGGGCTTGAGTAATTTCTTTGACTGAATCTGTCTGAAAAAGGAGAAGGTAGGGCACTAGGTCAGGTATGATCTCCAGGTTGCGCTTGTTTATTATGGCAGAGAGAATTCTTAACCTGGAGAAAGAGCCTTTTTTCCTTTTTGTTGCTACTGATCTCATTTTCTCAGAATGTGCATGATAAGCAGCAAAGCAGATGAACTCTTAAGAAACAAAGATACTATTTTAATGCAAATGCTTCTAGTAACCCAGAATAAGGATAAGGAAGTATGGAAAATGTAGGCTATATGAGCAGAATTGTTTTGACAAAAGAAACATTTAGCAAGACTTTCCATACGGCAGCTGCAGCCCAGTGAAGTCAGCAAAACTGTAAAATGACAACATCCAGTGTTTATTGTTTATAATTAGTGATTTATCTCTCCACTTCAACTTCAGTGTCCATATTACTGTGGAGAAACCCAGCACAATTATCCTCATTTATTGATATTTTGAAAATTATCCTTTCCTAGATATTATAACTCAAAATGATTGTGTGCATATGTATATTTGAAGATGGTAACATTTCGGGTAGAATACAGACAATTAAAAAATAACAGCCCTTCCATGAAGCTGTAACTGAACTTGTTACGGAAAGAAAGTTTTTAATAGCTTATGTTTTAAAAGAGCGGATTAGGTAGCTTTCAGCGAAATGCAGAAGGGATCACGCGACCTGCTGATGTGACGGCAGCTCTCGTCACGCGAGAGGCCAGCGTAGCTCCGTGGTCAAAGACAACGCACCAAGAAACCTCAGGTAGAGAGCAGCGAGCTCCGAAAGCGCTCGCGGTGGCCTGGAAAACTCGGCGTGGTGCCGCGTGGCGCCACACCGAGGGCGGCGGGTCGGCACCGGGGGCAGAGGCCCCGGCCTGGAGGCCGTCGTCCTCAGCTGAGGAGCTCCGCTTCAAGCACGGCGCGGCTGTGACGGGGTCACCTTGTTACACCGCCTCCCCGAAAACCGGTTTTGAATTTTATGCCCATTTCTGCCTTTTCAGTATCTCTTTTTTTCATTTTAGAATGTTTCAAAACCTAAAATTTAAAAATCCCCTGTGAAACGAAGCGGGCAGGAGAAGCCCTTTGCACTTGGACAAAAAGTTGCACTGCAACGAAAACAAGATGTCTTCTGCCCTTGACCTTTAGATGTCTTCACCATCGGGACCCACACCACGCTCCGAAAAGCCGCCTCATAGCTAAAAAGAAAACAAAAAAGCCTGAAAGCTTCTCCTCTGATATATCGAAACAGCTCGAACTTTCTGTTGTTGTGCCGGGGCGGGAGCCTCGCCAGCCCGAGCCCCCGCGCGGGCAGCGGAGGTGGCTCCCCCGCGCCACAGCAGCCGCCGCGCCGACGCCGTCGGACTCGCGCGCGCCCCCTCCGCAGCGACGCCGGCGCTTAGGCGGGGGACGTCCGGGGCCCGGTGCGAGGAAAGGGCACCGGCTGGTGACAGGGAGGTCGTTACTGTGGAGGCAGATTACCCTTTGCTGAGTACCAGACAAGGCCATTAGCCTCAGCTGAGACGGGGGGGATCTAGCAGGGACAAAAACGGACAAAAGACAAGGAACAGAAACGTAGTGCTGCAGGTAGCGAGCAGTTAGACCACGGCTGCAAGGCGGCGGGCAGCTGTGGCCCCTCCTCGGGGCGGCCGGCGGGGAGCCGCGGCTCCGGTGGCCCACAGGCTCACCTGCGCCCGGACCATGACCACGACCACCGCGATGGGCACGACCGCCGCAATGGCCCCTCAGCACAGCCCCGCGGAGGCAATTGGCTCGGTGGCCGCAAGCCTACGCCTCGCGCACCGAACCGCGTCCTCCCATCTCCTGCAGCTAGCCGCACCCGAGCGCCTCGGCTTCGAGATAACGACATGCTGTAAATCCGGGTCTCAAGACAAAGAAAAACAGGGCGGCACTTTTAAAAGCACTCCGCAGTGATAAACTTTCCTTGTATTGAGGTCAATGGGATTTCTGACTACATGTCTTAAATGAGAACAGAATTAGGTCAGTGCAGAAGTGCTTTTGAAAACCAGACCTGTGTGGCAGCAAGCAGCAGGTATAACGCGCTCGTTTCCTTTAATGACAAGTTAAAGGCATCTCCTCCAATGCCGTTCAGTGTGCTGTCCCCCTTGATGACAAAGACGCTGTTGTTTTTATCCGAACCCCCAAGTGAATTGTGTATGTGAATGCAGAAAGATATTTGAAATGTTCTTACTAGGTCAAAAAAAAAACATAACTGAAATTAAAAAAAAAAAAAACACTGTGTGTATTTCTTTCAGTCTCTTCAGAAATTCCACACCCATTTAGGGAAAAAAAAAAAGGCACCTGTGCCAAGAATAAGAATGAAAAACCCATCTTTCAGGGGAAAAGCCTATTTGCAGGGGAGAATTAACCACCAAAACGTCAGGAAGGTTCAGAACAGAACTGTTTCTAAATCCTCACCCCTCACGATATTGTCCCATCCAGAAAACCAAAAGGGAGCACTGCACCAGAGTAATGCACAGGAAATTAAGGAAATCCTCAGAAGAAAGCACGATTTATGAAAAGATTAGACACACAAGTGTGTATTGAATATGCATGCACAATTGCATGCTTAATTTGCACACTCAATTATTGCCATTGTGCATAAAATTGAATAATTACCCATGAAAATAACTAATTATGGTTATTTACTTCTATAATTACTTGATTTGCACATACAATCATGGTAATTAGGCACACAAATTAGTCATCACACAATTGCATGCCTAATCTTATTAAAAATCAGAATCAATGTATTTGTTTCAAATTGCATTTGTCCAATTCTGTTGTACTATGATTTTTACTATAACTGATTTTGGAAGTGACGTACATGAGGGAGACCAACTTCCCAGGGTACGCGTACCCTCCTGCTGCCCTTCAGACTCGGCAGAGCTGCCAGAAGGCAGCTCAGCACAGCTCTGAGCTCATAAAGACTAAGGTGACGGCATACAGAGAAAAAAGCCAAATTTAGTCAAAATGTGAATTTGGAGACAGCATACAGCTTTCAGGTGGTTGCTTTTACTTCAGGAAGGAGGTAAATAAAGAAATTGGTTCAAGCATTTGGGAGGAGGGATTGGAAAGCCATAGTGATGAAACAGTGCTTTAACGGTGCTTCTCTCCATCAAATCTTTAAAACTTTCCTAAGTACTGTGCAATCAGTTACCATCACGCTTACAGAAAACCAGGGAAACCATTACCTTCATTTTGTAGGCAGAGTCAGTTAAGAACGGAGATGTTAAATGCCCAGATCTGCATCAGTTCTCTGTTACACTCCCAGAAATAAAATCCAATTTCAGCTCCCAGATTTGTGATTTCACTTATTAGTCCAAGTGCCTTCCCTTGCCCTGTCTCCAGGTACAGTAGGTGAGGATACCTTTATTAACTTCCCTATAAATCACATTTTGCTAGGAAACATAATAAAAGCCTGAGGAATTAGTCAATAAAATACTGCTGCTTTTCCATCACTTAATAAATGACTGGGTCCTGCAGTTAGAACTTGGTACGCTCTGTAATTAAAAAGAACAAATATGAGAAAAATACCAGCAACCTGAAATGTTGAGCTGCTTCATGTTTATTATTAGAGATTTCTTGAGTAAAATTTTCTAATATTTGGGCCAGATAGACAAGAAAAAAAATTAGCATGCCACCTTAAATTGAGTACATTACTAAATACGAGGGATGCATGAAGGATCTGTGAATCTCCCCAAAAAATCATTAAAAGCCTTACTGTGTATGTGCATATAATCTATAAATCTTTTCTCCCAGTAGTTTTGAGTTAATGCCAAGATAGTTAATGCTGGAAGAAATATAGGGGTTAAAAATTTTGTCCTGATTGTATCTTTTTTTGTTGTTGTTAATTATGTGCCTTAATTTAGTTCTTGCTTAATGCACTTTAGAATGAATTGTATTTCTTGTAATTGCTTTATTATTACTTGACATTAGACCTTATGTTAAGCAATCAAAATGGTATGGCAGGATGAACAAGGAGCAAAGACGATCAAAATATAGCGAAGATGAGTTTGCATCTCTAAAGCAATCGCATTGTACCCAAATGCCAGAAATATTATAGGGCTAACATTACACTTTCTCTAGATTACATCCTATCAAAGGAAAGCAAAAGAAAGAAAACCCTGAGTGAGCAGCTATTTGATTTCTGTTAGCTTGCAACAAAGTTTTGTTTTGAGTAATTGCACATTAGATCTTCTGTCAGTACAATTCTTCTTTGCCATTTTGTAATGAATTCTGCAGCGCTGGGGGGATGGTGCCGGGCTGGGGGCGCGCTGCATGCGACACTCCCCGCAAGCGCTGCGTGCGTGCGTGCGCACACACGCACATGCAATGCCCTCATAAGTCAATGACAAAAATGCTTTAATAAAACTGCTTAATGCTATGGTAGAAGAGCTCTCTCCAAATCCTGCAAAGTATTAGTAGATCTAGGTGTCAAAATATGCCAGAAAATATGGTACCTGTACAACACAGACCCATTAGTATTTTATAGGCAGTAAGAACCTTAAGACTCCCCTACCTTAAATTCTACAGAACAGCAATTTAATAGAAATAACTCAGGAGTTCCAGAGTAAACGTTAACACCTCTTGCTAGTTTAATTCTATGACATGGCAGTTTTTATAAATCACAAATAATTGATGGTTTATAATGTAATTGCAACCAGTCTGAAGTTAAGACACGAAAGAAAAACCCAGCCCCAGGAGGTATTTTAACTTTAAACCGTTCACTCTGCAGTGCGTGGTCTTGCTGTAGTCTGACAGCACACTGATTTGATGGGCTGATCAAGTGCTTGTACCGCACAGAAAAAAATTATTTATTTACATGCATAAGGCTAGTTTAAAAAAAAAAAAAAAACGCGTATTTCATGCTGCTAAGGGGGTATTTGTTTAGTTGATGTAATATTTTCCATAATGATTTCTGATTACCAAAATGCATAGTACAAATGGTAATCAGTGCCCCTTTCAAAGCAAATGCTGATGCTGAGTACCTCCTATGAGTTTAATCACAGTGTGTGATTCACTCCGTAATGTGTTATAATTGCCCCCTGCAAAGTTGGTCCTGTTTCATTTTAATATCACTGGACTAACTACTGAAACTCCACATGAGTTCCTTGAACGTTGCTTTCTTGAGAGTTTTACATACATAATTAGTCTCATACAAGGTTACTATAACAAGGGCGAGGGTTTTTTTTTTTTAATGCCTTATCTTTTAATAGGTCTAAAACTAAAAGTGGTGCTTCAAAAAGTTCACATTTCAGGCACTTTTCTTTTACTTTGAGACCCAGTCTGATTGCCATTCCTTCAGATAATTTTACCCATCCTTTTAACAGGGGTAAAGCACATACCGATGCGGTAGAAAGCTTTGTGTTTGTTAGTTTCTAACCTCAGGAAGTTTGTCTGCATTTTCATGCACACAGAGTCACCTTTGCACTGAGATGAGATGACAACTCTTACCTTACTTTTTAAAACAACTTTTCAAAGTACACAGAAACATAAGCTACAGAAGAACATAATGCTGCTCATTGTTTTGAGCCAAAGAGCTGGATGAGCAACTGTAGCTGGAGCATATAGCTTGCCTGATGTTGAAGTATATACAATCCACCCCTAATTTTTATGACAAATGCTGTTATTTGTACAGTAAGCCACAGCTAATTAAATTATTCACTGAATACCTTTCCATGGAAACAGAGCTCTTTTTGCTTCATCGTGACCTATTTGCGCACCTATCTATGGGTTTTTATAGTGAACATATCTGCTATCCAGAATATTTCCCTGACCAGGGATATGGGGTGTGCCGTGGGGTGGGCGAGCGCGCCGCTCTGCCAACGGCGGAGCGCGAGACCCACCAACTGAGCTGCCCTCTCGGCCAGGGCCAGGCGTGGGAACGGCAGCAGCTCCCCGGCGGCTCCCGCTCCGATGCGGGGCAGCCGTCGGCTCCGAGAGGCGCAGGTTCAACGCCAGGGAACCTCATCACCTTTCTGACGCAAGGTCTGCCACAAGCAACGCGATCACTTTAATTAAACCGATTGCATCAGTCAGAGCTCTCACTGAAATTACCGAGCAGAGCTGTGGTCTGGGACTTCTAAAAAAAAAAAAAATTTAATAAAACTGATGAACTGTTCCATTATTTTACAGTCTGTTTCTAAACTCCCGAAGGGCATCGCCCATTTGCTGCCTCCTTTGGCAGAGCTGCACTGGCTACAGGTTTGCTCCTCAGCAACAAGAAACTTTTGCCCAAAGTCTCATATCTCAGTCCCTTGCTCCTGAATTTAGTATGTAGGGAGAGAAGAGTCTCCTCAGTTCCCCCAGTGGCTTTTGCAGAAGTCATGTTTTCATGCCGAAAAGACATTATAGACTGCCAGGGAACTGTATTCTAAATTGTTCAAAGTAATCAAAATTCACATCAGGCTATTACCTAAAATTGCTCTTGGAAATTATTGAGAGAAGAAAGTCCAGACTCACCTAGCTTAAATTGTTTAGGCTAAAGGAATTGCCACCCAGGCGTTGCAAAACTTCTGGTGAACTTGCACCTTGGTGTGAACGATTCTTTACGGTTTCTGGTTGGTGTTTCCAGCCGACATTAAGGGCCCATGGTGCTAATGGCCTGTTTGGCCAAGGTGCATCTAGGACGATTGCTAAAAGGATCCCAATGGTTAGGATGGATTTCACTTTCGCCTTGCCCGTCTGCTACTTCCAGCATTTCCCAATACCCTCAAAAGCTCCAGCAGGCTTTTTCTGAGCCTTCATCACCCAAGCTGGTGTGACTGGACCACAGTAACCGATGGTGCCAACGAGCTGGCTAAAGCCCAGGGAAGACCCGGGAGGCGAAAAAGGAGCTCTGGCTGCCTCCCCATCCCTCACTTGACATTTTCGTTTTATCAGCTTACTTCTCCTCTCTTCTCATTCTCCCCTCTTTAACCTCTTCTGCTTATCTCCTGGACCTGCAACACTGAACAACCAAAAAAGGCACTTAGAGGCAACAAATCAAATGAACCAACACTAATATATGTTTGCTGGGTCTTAGACTAGTGATAAAATAGCGTGCTAGACCTGGCCTTTCTTCCCCCACCCCAGCCTCCCGATCAGACAGACTTATACCAGAGACAGCAAATTCATTCTGATCTTTTACTCCTCTTTTCTCCCTATCCTAATTGCAGATTTTTGTTGTATGAAGAGGGGAAAAAGGTTAGTGCAAACCAAAATTCCAGCCCCAGACCACCTCAATCAACTTTTCTGAATTTCTAGGAAAAGGGCAATTAATGCTATCTATAAAAGCATTTGCCAATGTCAGAAACCACCACTGAAAACATTCTGTGCAGCTCAGTGAAAAAGGAACAATAGCTATCCGTCTGCTTTAAAAGTAGAAAACTGATCTGAGTTGGAAAACACTATACTGCTTCCAGCCTTTAATAAGAGATGAAAATATTTCGGTAGTATTTATTGAAAAGGAGGTGAAGTATTGATAGAGCACAGAACTACCCTTGACTGTATAATGCTGTAACATTAATTGTTATTAATATTTTATCCCCAACTGAGGCATTGCCATTCATTGCACCAACACACCACATTCCCTCCAAACTGTAAAATTCAGAATTTAGTATTTTCCATTTTTAGTGGAAGAGATGGTGTTGGCAGAAGCCACTTCAGCATTTAAGATGTGCTCGGGAGGGAAATGGACTTTAAGGGAGTGGTTAGTACATCGTAAACATGCAAGCAAAGTGGGTAAAGGGAGCGTTTACATGAGTATTGATTCATGGATCTTTCGTTTGTGCAATATCTAGTAACCTGAAACAATGCAGAAACATGCCAGTTTTCTGTTTTAAGAAAGCATAAATTCAATATGTAGATGTAGAATTTCAAACCCAAGGACTATTTAAAATGTAAACTTCATAACAGATTTTCCATAGCTATTATCACTATTGTCAGAGAGCATTCATGTTTTCAAAAATAATTAAGCAGAATTTCCTGGGAATATCTCACCAAGGTCCTCTGAAGATTATTCCCTGAGCTGCATTGTTTGGAGGAGAAAAAAAAATGCAGTGTGAATTGTAATTACTCAAAAGCATCGCAGAATAAAGCTACAGTAAATTCCTTCACGGTAGAACTAAACTGTGTAACACGTGAAAACTCTAATTGACAATTCCATACCAAAGTGTAAATTTGCCAAGGAAGGATGCGCAACAAGTTTTTTGTTTTTGGGTTTTTTTTCTCCTTTTACATCTTAGTGAGTGCTGTTGTGATTTGGATCTATTACTTCTGAATATTGCATGAAGCTGACAAGCACTTGTCATTTAAAGACCACATGGAGGCATTTAGTTTTCCATTTAGACATAATAACACATTATGCAAATAAGCTTGCCAAGGAAAGCTGGAGGCCTACATGAAATAAACTGTCAAACACTAGTTGCTAATAAATGAACATTTCTTTATAGATTGTCTTAATTTGGGGAACTGGAAAATAAGCGTAGCAGAGTGGATAGACTATCTTTCAATATGAAATTGCATGGGTTGCGCAGAGCAGACATCTTCACAACAATTAACGTTCCTTGCCTTGACAAAGTTGCACAGAAACACGGGGGACTGTAAGCAGCCCTGTGAAATGTTTACAACACGCTACACAAAGCCGAAATCAGATGCCCGCCTCGTGGGAGGCGAGGAGGGTTTTGCCTGCCCGTGATGAGAGCCGGGTGCCTCCCTGGGCAGCCACCCCAGCTGCGCAGCCCCAGCAGAGCCCCAGCGCTCGTCCTGAACCGCTCGCGGGGTTGACGCGTGCAAAGCTGGCCTAGCTTTCGCATGTTTTTTTCTCTGTGCTATAAACAGAATTCAAGAATACTAGCAAAGAGACCTCAGGCTCGCTTGCTTACAGAGGAGTAAGATAAAGCATTCAAAATCAGGGCTCGGGGACGCAGGCAGCTCAGGACATTAGTAACGGTCTCAGAGTCTTCCATCAGTATCCAGCTCAGATCAGCTTAAAAGAATGTTCACCAAAATTAAACAAAGCTAGACCTCTTAACAAAACATTAATAAATGAATCACTATGGCAGCAGAAAAAATTGCATGCAAGAAATAGAGGTTGCCATGGGTAGAACGAGGGTCCCTGCTAGAGCGAGTGGCTTCCCCTTGGCCTTGCTCTGTGCTGCTAGAAATTGCATACTCCTTTCTCGCAACGGTGGAAGGGCTCTAGCACTGAGCCGTTCTGGGCAATGCTGAGATAGCCTGTCATTTGAGGAGGAAAACAAGTCTCTAACGGCCAGATCCTGCTGGGGAAGAACGTGCTAGGAGAAAACTGTCACCTGCCTGTAATTACTTGTCCGCTCTTCAAAAAGAATTTGCCAAGAGAAGGTCTTAAAACAAAATGGAAAACTCCCCCAAACACCAAACAAACCCAAATACAGGCACCTATGATCATGCTCTACTTGTGCAAATTAAAGGTTTAATGGAGGGTATTGATTTACCAGTTCACTCTCTGTAAAAATAGCCTAATTACGCTATGTGTTTAATATTGCTTTGAAGGGAAATTCAATCCAACAGATAATTCTAGTGGATAATTCACCATGTTATTCCTTGTTTCTATTTTTTAATAATGTGAATAACATACAGTTGTTTCTAAATTGGCACCTTTTCATCCTTTAGGAAACTTCACCCTAAAGTAATATTGTGTTAAAATCCACTCTTAATTGGGCTAATCAAGTAGTATTTCCACTTTAGGAAGGAAGGATTATAGTCTCATTTACTGAGAAGTTCATATGACAGTTGCAGACATTTATATTTGAGTAGCTGGTTTGGGATCTGTCCAAATCCTTCTTTTTTGCTTCTTTTTAATTAATATTTCAGGCATACAAGATATTTTCTTCTTTTTTGGGAAAGTGAATTGAAGGATTTGATTTGCACTGGGCATTTTGCCATTAGGAAAGAAAAATCACCAAATAACCTAAGAAGGAATTCATGAACTTCTGCTTTGTATCTAAACCCAAAGTATTTCATTTCTAAGGGAAACTTTACCTGATCAAACCGCACCATCCCTCTGCCATGCAGGATGGCTGAGGAGACAACTGATTTGCCAGTTAGTTTAAGAAGAAGTAAAATTAGAAAGCTGGTGCCTTGTAGGATCCAAGCAATCCTCCCTAAATGACCAAAATAAGCTTTGTTAGGAGTCATTTGAAACCGAGTATATATTGAAAAGCTTTTGCAAAACTTCCTGACGCAGCTCAAAACTCCCGTCCTTCATTGGTCTATGCAAGCCTTGCTTAACCTTCATCCTCCGCCACTTCAGTCTGGTGACAGAACAAGCGCAAAGCAGCGTTCTGCTTTTATTCAGAGTTTACACCTGCAGCATGAGCCTTAGGAGGCGTCTGACGAAACACAAGGAAGATTCATTTCAAAGAGGTAGAAGAAAGTGCTTCCTTGCCCAGTGGGCACCAAACTGCTGGAAAGTGCTGTCATGGGAGGTTGGGGATGGACAGATTCACAGGGTGTTAAAATTAATTCATGCATAACAAGGTCCATAAAAGATGCTAGAGGCTAGACAGAAGATCAGAGCTGAAATACATACAACCAGAAGTGTAAGCAAACTGCCAAATCCAAGCATGAGCTTTCCAATCTCCTGCTCTGAATCCCAAGGTTTATTGTACCAAGACGTTGCTTACATGCGTGCGTGCAGCGCACAGGAGTGGCAACAGTGCCTGTCTGAGCACAAAGCAGAAAATGTTGAAATAAAGGTACTTGTAAAAGAAGCATACAGCACTCATAGGGTATTAGGAGAGAAAACAAAATGTAAAAACAAAATAAACCCACTTTCCTAGCGTGCATTGCCCTGTTCATTTTATTCATGTGACAGCTGGTTTTGGACAGCTACGAGCCCAGCTCCACGAAGCCTAATCCTCGCCATTGTGCAAATACTGCAGAATTGCCACAGGCTTGGCTGTGGAGCAGGGCTATGTTAGCAGCTCCGATCAACTAGCAGAAAGAGGATCCAAACAGAGGGCTTGGTTTTGTGTACTCTTAGCACAGTTAAGCAAAACTGCTCTGGAATTTAGGAATTAGCAGATACAATGCGGTAAAAAATAGAACTACTGACTTTCTCTCATATTGGGACCGGACAAGGGCATCAGGGAAAGAATTTTATTAGGTTATTACTTCTTTACTCTCCTCCTGATACAGTCAATCTTCCTTGTAGGGTTTACATTAATAAATAATTATCTCTTGCCATAGCAAGAGAAAGAGATGCACAGAAAGGCCATACAAGCGCTCTCCTATAGCTGACAGCCTTTTAAAAAACAAAGCTGAAATTGAAAAGTTTCACTAATCCTAGCCTCGTCATCTACAAGGCTGCTGAAATAACCCCCTAAAGCACTGTGGAAAGGCACAACAGAACAGTGCATAAAGCACGAGGCAGTTGACTTCTAGTAGAGACGGTATCATCTATGAGGGCATCTCTTTGTAGCAAGGATTAAGGGGAGAGCACCTTTTCCCAAACACTGTTGACTTATACAACTACCATCCAGCAATTTTACTTTCTCTTTGTGGTCTAGAATGTATTATTAATGTGCAGTCTTAAAGGAATGTGCTAAATTCCTTTTACGTTTAGCACTTACAAAACATACAGAGAGGGGGAAAAGTGTCAGTGGTTTTCACAGTCTAAACAATAACAAAGTGCCTCCAGGATTCATTTTAATGAGAAACACCAGTGTTGCACTGCAGAAGTCTTGAGATGGGCAATGCACACAAGCAGATTAATTATAATTTCAGAGGCAGGAAATATGTGGATTTTATAACACAGCTAGTAGAAAATAAATATTCTGTTAATCACTGTAAAAGTCATATCTCCTCAAAGGTAGTATTAACCTATAAATATATGTGCCACATACATTTAGCAAGAGTAGGAAATGAAAGAACCCTTCCTCTTCCCTGTCCAAAACCAAAAGCTTTTAGATTTTTTTTCTTTTCTTGTAACTAGCGATGGCCTTTTGATTTCTATTTTGGGGGATTTTTCAGCTTGGGATTAGTCTAAGTTTTTCTGAGCATAACACAGACTGCAGCCGGCATGCTCTGTGATCACCCATTAGTCCTGAAGAATAGATTTATTATCGCTGGCGTTCCATGTAAACCACGACTTCAATCCGCACTGGAACAGCCATCGACTTTCATGAAGGTTTTACGGATCGCCGAGTCCAGGGGCATCTCCTGCCATCTTTGCTGGACCTTTGGATGACATTTGCAAGGTAAAGCCCTCTCTCTACCCTTATGCAGAATTTCTCTGCTAGACAACGCGCTTCCCCACTGCCTCCAGCAAGCCCAGTTGACAGCTGGCAGCCTGATGCTGGTGGTGCTGTCTGTAGCTTTCAAAATGGTAGGTGGCAAGAGACTGGAATTTTAACAATGCAGGGACTCGATTCATAACCTCACTGAGCATATTTGATAACTACAGTGTAATTTCTGGTTGTAATTCAGAGAAGGACTGCATTGTTTTACAAGATAAATGTATTAATCCCTATTCTTCTGTGGTGGGTATCTAGGAGATTAACTACATTGCTGAACGTGTGAATTTGTCTGTGACCAAAACCTGACATGAATACAAACTAAATGAATGATTCCTAAGACTCTTTTGTTATGGAATAATCTCCAGACAGATGTCCACGATATCAGAACAGTCAGTCTAGCACTGTATCACTTTTTGGGAATTCATACCCCAAATAAAACTAACTTTACAACAACTTGCTTTGTTTGTAAATTCTGCTGCTTATTATAGCCCTATTTACATTCTCATCTTCCCAGAATCACAGTATTCCTAGGACTCAGGCTCACAGTCAGCTCCTTAAGAAGCCACATACTCATGATGAAATAGATTTGGTACCGTCCTTTGAATAAGGTATTTTGTTTAAAAAGATATTTTGATAGCTTTCTACAAGAAAGCAGCTCTTGGAAAAAGGAAGCATTTTCCATTTACCAGTCCAAAAAAAAGAGTGCAGGAACGTACTTCTTTCTCCTACTATTTCAAATCCTGTCCCACGTTACTGATCTCAGTCCCTTACTGAATCTTTTCTCTTGGCCCCAGTCCAGACCACCATCTCACTGTCGTGATCCAGCTGCACAAAGGCAGCGAGGACAGGGATGCCTGGCATGGCGAAGGCCATGGCAGTGGGTGCTCGGGCACGGGCTCAGCAAGGTCCCACGAGCACTTGCACAGACGCGCGCGTTATCATTGCTTGCGCCAAGAAGCCCGCTCAACCCCACTGCCGCTGCTTTATTACCAGGTTAACTACATTAAAGCCAATGAGGCCGGGACTCTGCTGCACGTGTACCAGACGCAGCGTCCACACTGAGCAAGGGCTTTCAATATTGCTTTGTCAAATAGAAAGTGACAAAGAAAGTATTTTTTCCCCCCTGAATCTAGTGATATTCGATGTTAGTGGAGGGTAGTTAATTTTATCTCAAATTATGTTTTGCAGACTCTGCATTTCTTCTATATGCAGCCTGAGCCTGGTTTTTCTGAACAGATTAGCTACTTATAAATGCTCAGGTAATCCATGCAGATAGCTTGCAGTCAGGTTGTTTATTATACCATCTATTTTTTTGCACCTGTTACGGGTACATGATGTGATTTCTCATTTCTGAACAAATTTTCCAAGCAAGAGGAAGAAGCGAACAACAATAAGTAATGCATACTTAAGCAAAGTTTTTGGAATGGTGTGTTAAAATTTGTGAAGCTTTTAGAACGAATAAGCATTTCCCCAAACCCTTTCAGACAACGAACTCTTTCTGCACTTACAATTCAGAATACCCTAGCTGGATCCCAGGCCTATGGAGGACATCACACAAGACCTTCAGTGGACCAGAAACATTATTGCCTTCCAAAACAGAAAGGGAATAAAGCCTCAAGCTCTCTGCAGAGAGCAGTACTTACCCACCTCTTCATACACGTGTGGGCCCCACTGTGCAGCAGTCACACATGTCCTCAAAGCACTCCTGGAGCTGCTGCCTCGGGCAAAGCCAGACCAAGCAGCCTCGGCGACCTGCTGCTAACGAGCAGCCTGGAGCGAGACTCTCCAGCGGAGAGGCTGCTCCTCACTGTCGTGGCCCAGTTACTGAGGCACCTGCAGCCTCACACATAGAGTCCCACAGCCAGCACGCTGCAGGGCTGTGGACACTTGTGACCCTGCTGCTGCGGCTCTGGTGCGGGACACCCTGCTCAGATCCCTGCTCTGGAGCAAAGATGAACCAAGCACCCTGAGCCTTGACTGCTGGGGGCTGTGCCTAGGCACGGATTTCCCCCCCTCCCCCCAGTGCAGCTACTTGGCTTTGCACAACTAATTGCAGGTTGCTGGAATAAAGCCCTAAATGCGTTTTCTTGTTCCAGGTAAGTGACCTAGCGATGGAGCATCCAAGCTGGAGTCTCCCCATGCCCCAAGTAAATGATTTGCAGCAGAACATCTCCAGCAGCAGAGAAGGAGGCAGACCACCACACACCTGGTGGGGAGGATGGGCTTTTCACACTGCAGGTGACAGAGGTTCAGGTCCCTCCCCTGAACGTGGGTGATGTTTCACACGTGCTCAAAGCGGTGACTCATGTCTTTGCAAACACAGAGCATGTACAGCAATGCAGAGCTGCTCTAGAGCCTCTCCATATCCATAGCAAACTAACTACCTTCACCACAGAGCATTTTAGCTAGGAATATTAAAAGCTACTCTGTTAGAATGAGGGGGAACTTTAACAATTGTTATTATTAATTTTGGAATAATTAAGTGAGAAGCTGTAAGGCTATCATTTTCTCAGCAGGACCACAGGATCTTTCAGCTCTGTGAAATGTTTTACTATGCCCATATGCTTGGCTACAGCTGAGTCCAACTATAAAAGTATGACATCTTTTAATTACATTTTAATGAACACTGTAACTAATCCAATAGCTCATTTGTTAGTACCTTATGGGAGAAAGAAAAGCTCGAGAACAATCTCAGAATTCTTGTTTTTGGAGTCCGCGGAGAGTTATGGGACAATAGCTGTGCCAAATTCAGCCTTCCTAGGAGAAAAACTTGTTAAAAGCCTGTGATGTTAGATTTGATTTACCAATGGCCACAAAGACCATCTGAACTTAAACAGGTGGGCACACGGGTCTCCGTAGACGAGTGCTTTCCTCCATCACCAGGTCTCTCAAGCACTGAAGGGAGCAGAAGGATGTACAAGGGGCACACGGCTAAGGACACATCCAGCTTTAAAGGCTGCCTACTGGCTTCGCTCAGCTTTGAATCAGGCCTTTATTAAGTTAACTCCTGTTGAGACCTTTCACAATCCCTTCTTCAACACAGTGAGCAGGATCATTTCAGCTATTACAAACATTGAAAAAATTGTTTTCAAGCCTTCAATAGACATAATTTCCCCCCATCTCTGAAAACTGACATCTCTTTTATGTTCATCATCAATAGACTGACTTTTATATCTTGCCTGCCCTATAGACAAATACAGTCATAATATTCATAATTGCTATATATTTCTCTACAACAAGTGAACTGTATCTCGTGGTTTCAGTCTGAGACTTAGGGAGTTCAAGGACTGTCTAGAATTGAATACATCAAGTAGTGGGCTCAAAAAAATCAAGAAAAAAAAGTGGGTAGTTTCAACTGTAGGGGAAAAAAGTGCTCCAGGAAGGAAATCAAGCATTTGGTGGGCTTAGTTTGGCCCCTAGTGGATAGCAATTCTCATTGTCACGTTGAATTGGTAGCCTTTGCTTAAGCAAAGGACAGGACAGAATAACCCTGGAGACTAAATTACCTCTCAGCTTTGGAGACGGAGCTTGCTTCAAGCCAGACCTGAGATGAATTTGCAGTCTACTGTCAGGACTGGAAACTAAATATTGTTTGCCTCCTCAGCAGGACTGCCAATACATTTAAAATCCACATCCAGAAAATGAATTCTCCTCTTTCCTCCCAAGTTACAAAAGATTCATCTGAAAGGAAAGGTTGGTGAACGTTTTCCTCTTCCTTTGCTAATTAAAAGACAAGTAACATGCTTAATGTGCCAAGAAACCAGGTCCTTGTACTACTCACGTGAGCAGAAGGCTCCAACAGACAGGCTTGGTGGAAGTGTGTCGGCAGCGTCACCGTGGATGGCTGCCATCGCTCACAGCAATGAAAACGATGCAGTTTGCTTGCGATTATAGACTCCTATTGATTTCCAATTTTCACCAGGCATGTCCGAGTCCCTCGGGATCGAAGCATTTGGAGATTCTTATCAGTCTTGCAGTGAAGAAACAACGTGGTGATATAATTGGCACAGTGTAGCAATAAAGACTCGCCTGTTCTGTTTTCAATTTAGTCCTTTACTGCAGTTTCTTGACAGTAGATTTCTTAGTGTTAATGGCCTCATATAAGGTTATCAAGGACCAGGCTAAACTTTACAAAGCTGTATACGTATTTGGTCTTTCTAAACTTAATAGCCATGCTCTAAATAGGAATGCTACATCCAGAGCAGACTGTACTACATAACAATGGTTTTGTTTCTCTTTAGCAATGTCAGCTAATGTTTTATGTATTCCTATTTTGCTGCTCGGTCACAATATCCACCGCACTTCTGATCAAAGCGTTTAACATCAGTAAAATGTGCTCGTAACAACGGTGTATTTGGAGTATTAAAATACAGCACAGATAGCCTCAAGTTGTTGCAAGAATGATATTTGCACAGACTATAGTAAAAGCAAGGTGATGCATATATAATCTCTTCTTGTAAGGTGAAAAGGGAAAGTGCATCAGCAGTATTTCTGTTTAGAACAGCTCTTTTAGCACAGAATTAATTCAAGTCCTCCTCCAGTGATTTTCCTCTGCAGTACCTGTGCTCAAATCTGAAATTGTAAAGCGCCAGCACAGGGTAGGAAACTTGAAGTGTGCTGAAATGATAAAGGACAAAGCAGCTACACAGAGTTCTGGCAAAATCAAAGCAGATACATTTCTATTTACAAGTGGAAGGTGGCATAACATTTACTGTTGATTTAGGCACTGTACACAACAAGCAAGAGGTAGCATAACGGAACAAAGCTGGTTTTATGCGACTGAAGCAAAGCCAGCGTTTTTAGTGTCTCTGCAGAACAACGCTATTTACAGTGTGATGGAGAGCTGATCAAAAAGTGAGACCCTGATTTCATCAAGGCGTAAACAAATACTCATTCAGCTAAGGTGGAGCACTTAGAGGTTTAGTATCTCAGAAACACCTTGGAGGAGCAACCTGTGCAAAAATAATCATTGAACTGCAAGTGATATACCTCATGGTTTAACCAGATAATATTTGAGCACAAGTACAACTTAAATGGACTGTGTTCAGACCATCTGATGTGCTACTTTTCTTATAGAGCAAACCTATTTGAACAGACTCACACAAGACGCTTGCTGTTTACCAGACCCAGACAGAGCACACGTGTCGCTAGGACTTGAGGGCTTGCCCAGCGCATGCTTTTCCCTCAGCGGACATGAAGACATTTAAACAAACATCAGACGCCAACTCCTGGGAACAGCTGATTGTAAGCTTCTCGGGATAATGTTTAAGTGTTTGGAAAGACTTAGCACATTATGAACACTGCTACAGCTAAAATGGATCTGGATTGCCTTAATGCATCTGTAGCAATAAGAATTGTTATAACCATGATGATCTAAAGATGCAAGCAAAACAAGGTTTTTAAGCCAAAGTAAAATCTTTATATTAGACATAGTAATGAAGATGACGGAGACAAGCAGTTCAGGCATACAAACCTTTCTTCAGACAAGAAGCGCCTCAAAGCTGGCTTTGTTTTTTAAACTATATCAATGTGCCTCTTTACAAGCCTCATCAAGCTGCAATATGAGCACATCCAAAATACAGGTGCAAGGCTCCTACAGCACAGGATGAAGGAGAAAAGAACAGAACAAAACAGAAGATGAGCTCCTTTAGAATTACCCAGACTACCAAGATTGTAAGAAAGAGATGGCAGGCTGGAAGAGGAACACATGCCTTGATTTTTTGTTTTTGTTTTGGGGGGTGTGAGGGGATAAAGGTTTATTTTTAAACTAGAGTTCAATTACAAAATTACAGATGCAAAAAACTAACTACAGTCCCCTTGAAAGATTATAATGCTAGTGACAATCTGATTTAGCTTTTTAACACACTAATATCAGCGTTAAGACATAAATATATGAGGTCTTTACGACTTCCTACGCAAGAGCCCCATGCAACTCATTGAAGTCTACAGAAGGAATCTTCTCCCACTGAAAATCATCAGAGTCAAATCAAGACTTACAGAAATAGGTCTTACTTGGAATAAAGAAGCAAGATCTAGGATTTAACTGTTAGTTTTGGAGACTGGAACTGGAAAGCAAGATTCCAAAAGTCATCTAATAGCAAGAGGTTCTTTATTTTTTAAGGATTTATTTACAAAGAATTCTACCCCAAAATACTGACAGCAAAACTTAATGACAACCTGAGATAATACCGGACATCCTGGCCCCATATCCAACCTGGCCCCTGATAAAGACACTCAGAAGCAATAACAGTAGCTGGCACATTTAGTGAAAAGAGTAAATAATACAGCATGGAAACTTGAGGAACATGTATATTTCGCCTGAATGAAAAGGAATAACTCCTTCACTCAAAGCAGTAGAAAAAGGTTATCGACAACTATAAGCTCAAAATGACTACAGCATGCAGTCACACTGGGTGACTAAAGAGGACAGTTACTGGAAAATCACTTTGTGCTCACTTTTGTTGAAAGTAGTTGGTCCGGTGTAAAAGCCATTCCAGTTTCAACCAATTGATGAATTAGCAATTTTGAAAACATCTCATTTGAATGATCAGTTTGAAACCCTCTGAAAACTATTTTCTTGAAGTCTGTATCTGAAAGCTCATCCAAGAGTCAGAAAAACATGCTCAAAGGCAAATTCCAAAATAGATCAAGAAATATTAAATTATCAAGCGAAAGCATAGCAAAGCTTTCTTATTATAAAAAGGAGCCATGAAAGATCACCGAAACTAACATGAGTCTAACCATGGTAAAGTGATAAGAAAATAAAAATTTAAGGGTTATGCTAAAGAACAAGATCAGATAGCTAAGCATTCAACCTATTCTTGAAATACAAGTAGAAATATCACAGGCCCACAATCTTCACAGAAAAAAAGCATCAACACACACCACCAGCAACCTTACCATCCTCTCTCTCCACCCAGGAGGTATCAAAAATCACAAAAGGAAAAAAAAACCTTATCGATGAATGAAAGATCTTGAGAATAATTGGTTGAGTTATAGAAACAAGGGATTATTCCTTGGTAAAAACAAGATATCTTGGAAAATTTAAAAAAAAAAAACAGAGAGAGGCCATTTAGATTTTCTCTGCTACAGCCAAGAATAAGGAAGGTATTTCCCATAAAAGAGCCTAATAATCCCTTGATTTCATCAAATGACCACTATCATAGGAAAAGCAAGTAGTGGACATGAATATCATTTGAAATCAGATAGTAAACTAACCCTGTGACCACAACACCTTAACACCAGTAAAGTGTGATCACTGCTACTAAGAGGACACGATGTTCTACATGGTAGACATACATAAGATCAACACTCTTAAAAGCAAAAATAGACACTAAATAAGCCATCACACTGTAAGTCACTCTGAATTTACAATGACCATGAAATAGCAGTAAAACCAGCAACTCACATTTCAAATTCAAATGAAAAATTACTGTGATGAATCAAATGGAGGGTAAATGCTCAGTGCACTGATACAGCAGGACTGGGGCAACTGCATTGCCTGACATTCAGAAAGGTGAAACCACAGGAGTTCAAATGAAGCAAAAGGCTATAGATAGTCAAAGGCAGGCTTGCTTCATCTGCCATTACTCATCTCTGAAAAATAAAGAAGAGAGCGAGCTGCTCCTGAAACTCTGAAATCCTAGCTACCAGAATAGTCTGTTAGGGCACGACTATGTCCTAACACTGTAATTTAGGTTTTGGATCAACCTCCTCACAGCCAACCCAGGATCAGAAAGGTGGGCGCCGTGCAAACCCTTTACTATTGAAAATGCTGGTTGGTCCCAGGACCGGGCACTTGAAACGCTATGTATTTCCCCACACACATTTTTACCTTCCAAGTCCCGCGTAGGATACTATCTGGAAACTGTTTGGGTTCCTAGAGCTGGTCAGTCTCCCTCAAAAACAGAGCGAAGCAGCATCGAACCTTTATTTGGAAGGGGCAGCACGAGGCGACGAGCCCGCCGGGCAGAGAGCGCGCCCGCTCCCGGCTGAGGGCACACAACCAGGCAAGCGGGTCAGCTACCGCCAGCAGCCAGGCTGGGCGCCGGGAGGCCGGCGCGGTGCCGGTGGCCCCAGGACCTCCCCTCATCCACGCCGCCCGCGATTAGGGACTGAAGGCTCGGCAGGCGAAGGGCCCGGTGATCTTCTCGGCGAGCAGTAAGGAGCCACGCGTGCATGTGTGCGCGGGCTCGTGGGCTCATCGCCGCGCGCCCGCTGAGCAGCTGCTCGCTTTGAACTGACGTGCTCCATCCAGCCCTTTTCCTTCATGATCATCTCTCTCTAATTTCTTGAAGCTGAAACCCTAAATCATGCTCAGTCTTCTTCGCGGCCCGCTTTATTCCAACTGCACTACCCCGTCGCATTAACGTTTATACGACGAGAAAGAGACTCAGCAGCTGTTTGAAAGCAGAGATAGGTAAAACCTGCCCAATTCCAGCTAAGCACAACAGTATAGGGGACTGTCAACTTGAAACCTGATTAAAAATCCAGTTTAAGGCATTTCTAGGTGTTGTGCCTGACTGAGTTCAAATGAACTCTAAAAAAAAATCATTTTACAGTCACGTTTCCCTATTCTGAAGCCGTTTCCCTGCTCCGCTGAGGTAGTACACAGAGAAAGAGAGAAACTAGTCATAAACACGGCATCGTCAACTGCACAAAGAGCTTTAAGAAGCAGAAAGTAAACACCCTCTAATCTCCCTCAATTACAGTAATCTCAGAGATTTAACTGGAGTGTATTTCAGACTGAAGTCAGTTCCACATTCTTTACCTCATCTCTCCTATATATTAGGATACAGAATATATATGTATATTAGTATATATGCAAGATACATCTATACTTAAGTTGCACGGAAAAACAATATTATTAAGTGTGTGCTATATGGCTGTGGTGTTAAAACCTTAACTGTTGCTCAGTAGTAGCAAAACTCATAGCATTTCACTGTCATTAAAAAAAAGGAAAAAATTGTAATTTTGCATAAGCTTAAGTGGTCTTACTTGTGGTTTGACTTTCAAAACTCAGTGAAATAAATAAGGTGGTGTACAGATCAGTTCCTACATTTGCTCTTGATTTTGCTCGCCTATGATAGCCTTCTATTAAGGAGCCTTAGCAGAGGCATTTTAATAGATCAAAATTATATGAGGGTGGATTGAAATCTTTATCAAGTATAAAGACAATCTGTATGAGAGCTTTAGCATTTTAAAAATAGTAGAAACCAAGTTATGGAAAAACCTGAAAAACAATAAATCGGTTATTTCCTCCCTCCACTTTCCCGGTAAGTATAGTCAGGACCTTTCCTTTACAAAACATTTTGCCATAAATGTTTCAATTTGATATTTCACATCTCCCTTATGCAAAGAGGACTCCCATGAAATTAACTCCTCTCCGTTCACCGCCACATAACATCTCCGTGACAACTCTGGTAATTGCTTTCACGGGGTAAGCAATACTCAGAAAGCATGAATATTCCTTTGTGAAATTTAGCAATTAGAAATAACTAGAAGGCTTGCATTACGTGATCGCCAGCGCTCGTGACGGGCGCGCGCTACAAACAGCCGCTTGCAAACGGCCTCCCAGCCGGCGCCGTCCCCGCAGCCTCTCTGCCGTGCACGGAGACTTCTTTTTCGCGTCTTTTCCAGGAAGAAAACTCTTTTCTCACTTTCTCATGCTTAAAAACAGCAGCAGGGGAAGCACGGGGCCAATGCAGAGAGCTTGCTGGCATTTATGCGGCTGCGCGCGCTCCCCCGGGGACCTGCTCGTGGACGCCGGCAGGCAGCGGGAAGGAGCCGGGCAGCGGCTGCGGAGCGGGACACCGACGCCAGCCCCCAGCCACGCGCAGGGACCCACCACCCCAGCAAGCGCCCGGGGGGCCGCTGGTTCGGGGAGGGATGCTCTAGCACCAGCCCAAGCAGCGCCTTCCCTGGCCGGCCCGGCCGAGGGCTGCCTCCCTTCCCGCCTCCAATACGCCCCCTTCTAGAAACTGGACTTCCACTGCTGCAAGCAAACACCATCCCGCAGTATTGCGAGAGGTTGTAAGACAACCGACATGATGCATAACGCATGCAACAGGCAAACTACACATCAGCCATACTCTCCAGATGTAAAATAATGGGCTAGTATCACTGTATTACAGAAAAGTCTCGAAAATTAGAAATGCTTTAATACCTTCAAGCGAAAAAAGCCTACTGCCGCCTCTGATCACCCTTGCAATATGACAATGCCCGGATCATCTCAAAATTAAATATACCTTGATATTTGAACTGTTCAGGCTTCAGAGCCTCAGCCTCTGGCATTTCATAATACTTAGGTAATAAACGAACAATCTTATTTTATCAAAAAATAAAGAAAGAGGAAAAAAAGATTGCCAAGGAAATAGTGGCTGTGAAATGGAAGCCACCGTTTCAGACACCAGGTCTCATTAATCTTACTGATGAATAGGACCTTTATAAAAGGAGACCCAGCAGTTGAGAGAATTGAAAGGAAATAGTATGGAAAGTGAAGCAGCAGTTTCTTGTACTAGTTCTTATGTGTTTTAAATTAAGTGGCTTTTGTGGAAGCTCCAGTCCAAAGAGAAAAAATTGCAAGTAATTCCTGCTTTACAAGAGAAATGCATGTGGAAGACACGGATGCTCCTTTCACTGCAAGCCCTTTCTGGCAAAGAGATTAGATCAAGAATACAGCCAAAAAAGGAATGGAAATGCACTGTTCAGCGATTAGTTTATGACATTCTACCCTATATATAGTGTCTATTTGGCAAACCCTCCTGCAGTTCTCTGTTTTTCATTGCAAGTGGCTTATATCAGTACTGACATCTTGCAGATGTTAGTAGCTTTGATTTTTTTCCCCCATGTTGCAAATGAGTTGGCATGGAAACAACTCTTTTCTGGCAACATGACATGATTCAAGGCAAAATGCATTTAACACAGATGAATAGTTCAGGAATACGCCTATAACAAAAAGTCATCTTGAAAGCTGCTTTGCATTTGTTGGTGTTTATGACAACTTTTTCAAGACAATCTCTTAAAAAAAAAAAAAAATCAAGTGTTTAAGACTAGGTACCCATGATGAATTTCTCACTGCTTTGATGCTATGTGCTTGACTTTATCCTCAATATATTTGTTTTAATAAGAAGATGAAAACATTAAGGGAAGAAAAAAAAAGAATTTGTAAGGGTTCCCCCCCCCCCCCCCGTTCTTTTAAACAACCTTTGTCACTTTGATTGTTACATTTTGAAATAGGTATGTTGGCGCGGAATTAACTCTGCACCTCCCCGAGGCAACCAGAGAGGGCTGTTCCTTCGAAGGGGCGCCCAGCGCTCCTCCGGGAGGCCGGGGCTGTCCGGAGCGGCGGGTTTTGCTCGCCCCAGAGCACCTCCGGCCCGGGGGCTCCCTGGCTGCCGCAGGATAACCCGCTCCCCAGGACGCGCCGGCCGTGCAGCCCGCCCCGCTCCCCGCCACGACCCGGCTTCGGCGCCCGCCTCTCCCGTCTCGCTTGGCTCCCAACTACTCTCCAGGCTTGGAGAGAGTCCAAATATCCTTCCCATCTTCTAAGGCGTTTCAGACAAAAGCTGAGGGAGCTCTTGTTTCGTGCAACAGTTGAACAGAAAAACAAGCCGAGAAAACAGGCCAGCAGTTGCTCCCTCCAGCAGGCACTCGCGCTCCAGGAACGCACAGACTTTGCCTTTTAAATAAGTTGAAAGGAAGGAACGCATTTTTGTTAGGCTCCAGCACAGTCTAAAGCCTCCACGAGTATCTGTACAAACACGCGAAATACCACATGTGCCTGCTACAAAGCGTTTGTGACGTACCCTGGGTAACTACATATTGCCGTCAGCTGCATGCTAAAATGCAGCTTTTTGCCAAAAAAATATTTGCTTAAGAACATACAGCCTTTCACAGCCATTTTTACAGTTTACTGTTTACAGGAACGTGGGGGTTGCCTGGTACGCATACCCACCAGGTGGAGGTTGCTCCCTCCCCCTCAAAAAGCGGCTTTCAAATCCCGGCCGGGAGGGTCTCGGAGCAGCCGACGATGGCGCTGCAGCGGGGGAAAGGAGGGCTCGCGCAGGGCGCCAGAAGGCGGCAAGCTGGGAGAAGGGCCGTGGTTTGCAGAGCATGTTGGATGTGCAGCCAGGCTTTGCAGCGCCTGTCCAAACCTAATCTGAACTTCAAACCTTTTGAAATATTATTATTACTGAAGGAGTCTGGCAAGAACTCACCTCAGTGATTTAGAGGAGTCTGAATTCAATAAAATTAGCATTTAAATGAACCCAATTAAGAAATGCTTTAAACTGTGAGCATGCAAGAAAGAAGCATGGGCGACTTGTCTATTAGAAAGATCTGGAGTGCTAATCCGAGACAAGGCAACCCCCAGCTACGCAGAGGGGAGCAAACCCAGGCGCCGCGGCGTCGGACACGCTGCCCCCTTAGCATAGGCGGGTGCATTTTACGTTTCCCTATCACAGGGGGAAGAATCTTTTTCCTTATTTAAAAAAAATGAGAAATTAATTGGCAAGTGTGGCATATAAGGAGATATTAGTGGCTGCCTGCTCCACATTTATCTGACTTGCCATTTTTGAGCATTCCTATTATGTTGCAAGAGGTACACAATAAACACAAGCGTCTGCCATGCTATGAGTGTGTCTCCAAGCATCTTTTATGTACTTAGCTTCCATAGCGTGGAACAACCCAATTGCAAGAATAAGAGATCTGAACAGACTACATTTATTTTACTGGTATCTGAATGCAATTTTTTCCTAATGAATGCATCTGTTTTGGATGATAAATCGTCCATTAGAGAAAGCTCAAGTGGGTTTTTTTTGTTGTTTTTTTTTTTTGCCGTTTTGATTACACTGCCGTTAACATAGTATTGCAGCTACTGTTTGAATTCTATCATTTTTTCTGCCATCAGCTGTGCAGTACAGAAAAAAATTGTTAGAGTGAGCTTATAATCACAAGTATTTTAATTTATTAAATAAATGACCTAATTGCTTGCCTGAGATCTATTTTTCTTCTTTCTCTTGACCCTATTGAGAGTTAATCAGTTTCTTGGTGCTAATTAGATGTCAGCATTAGTAGCCTGCTAATACATAAGAGATAATGACACCATCGTGCAAGACACAGTGTCCAACACATGACCCTGTTTCCTTAAATTATACCCTAAGGATTCATAGGGAAGCCTAGATGCTTTGTAGTTCTGCAGCAGCAGTTCTTCTTCTGTACGTAGATAGTGGTACAAATTTGACAGAGAAGTGGAGAATTAGACACAAGTATACCCTTTCGCTCTGCAGGGTTTTAATAGGAATTAAACAAGCCACTGTGTTCTTGTCCCTCATCGTGACTCCAGTATGCAGTGTTTCTTCAGCATAAGAACAATGATACAAAGAAGGCTTAAATAACAATCCAGTATTTCAATTTTATAGACCAACAAACCACCGGCAGGAAATTAAAACATTTATCTTTCTTCTATGACTTTGTAACCCCACCTGTACGTTCCAGCACACCGACAGAGCAGGGGGTAGCATTTTACACAGACATTTCTGCAGTGCTGAGAGGCTTCAGCATAGAGAAGTCAGGATTTGCAGGATTTCTGTGCAAGACTATTTGTTACAGGCTGGTCACAGTTGGGGGGGGGGGGGGGGAAGAAGGATTCTTCATGCACAGGCAAAAGTGTGAACACATCCGTGCTGTGGCTTGCGGCAAAGCAGAGAAGTGAGAGGGCGTTCCCCAGGGAGAGCCACGCGCCCCCGCGGGAGCTTAGCACGGGATCTCGGGGCCGGGACATCACCTCTGCCTCCCCCAGCCTCCCCAACAAGCCTGGACAGCCCTTCTGCTGAGAGGTTGGGGGGGGGGGGTTGAGGGAAGGGGAGAGAAATCCCCATACAACAGCTTTGTTTGCTAGAAAATATCATCCAGCTGCAGTCGGTGCAGGCCGGGCACGAGGGGAGCTGCAAGGCCATGCCTGCTCTGAAAGTCCCATGAGAAGCAGCCACCTTGAGAAAGCTGGCGTGCCCTCAGCACCACGACGCCGAGCCAGGCACCCACGGCCCTGTGCTGCGAGGCAGCCTCCCACGGCAGCCACCACCACTCCACTGCCGATTTTGCTGCTCTTTGGCACCTCGCTTACCCAGAGCGGGGCCTGTGCCTCTCCAAGCAGGCTCCTGGGAACTGAGGAGCAGGAATTTTTGTAACAAAAAAAAAAACCTACAGGTCTTAACGCTGGGACAACCTCCCCTGCTCTTCCACCTACAATGTTCGGGTTAACTGTAGAAAGGAAGTGGTCTTAAATCCAGTCCTTCGGTTTAGAAGGAAAAATTACCTTATCTTTACTAGAAAGGATTTGCCAGTGGATGAGCACCTCAAACCTTTCTGATATAAATGCAGTGAATACACCAGCAAAAATACCAGATAATACAGAAATATTGATCAGGGCTGGAATTTTGAAATAAAATTTCTAGATCAACACAAGCTCTTGAAGTGTTACGCATTTAAAAAAAATAATAAAAAAAATCACCTATCCTCTGACAGCTTCATGATAGCTAAATCCTCCAGAGTAGGGTTGACCTTAAACAAACATGTGGAAACCAGGAAGAAGGGTGGGGGAGATAAGGAGGAAATTGCAGTCTTTTCATGACTGTTCGCTCTCAAAACACTGGCCAGTTCTACACCTGAAAGTCACTAAATGCATTTTCTGTTTGATATTTTTAAGTGCTGTTGTGCCCGAGAGGTGTTAATGGCTCATCCATTAGTTGTGACCCAGACTTCACAACTTCACCCTGACTTCATTAGAGCAATTGTGTGGGTTAATGCACTCTACTTTTATCTGGCAGTTAAACCTCTGAGGTTCATTCCTATCAAAGCCACAGCACAAAGGAAGGACCTCCTCTGAAGACCTGTGGCCCTAGGAAGGATCTTTGAACTAGAGTCGATTCCTTGGGGAAGACTGGAGCAAGAAGGGAAAACTTGTTTGGAGCGCAGAGAGCACAAGAAACTCCAGCCAGACATGGCACCTGGAGGCTGTCACACCTAGGCGAAGGTGGGCAATGGTGCCTTACCCAGGGCTTCTGCAAGGTCTTCAGAAGCATTAGATTTGCGTGTGTTTCATAAACAAGTGACAAGAAAAGCTACCACTCTTCTCCAGGGCAGGAGAAAGTACAACATCTGCCTCAGTGGAGAAATACAACCGGAATCTGAATTTGTGGGCTAAATAACTGTAACCTCCAGGCACTGTGCAGCAGGCAGCTTCAGAAACGCAAAGTTAACATGAAGCAGAGTGTGAGGTCGGCTCATGGATCCACAAGCAGACCTGTAACCTCAAGGGTTTTTGTATATGCGTCAATTGCTACAATCTGGAAGAGATGCTTTTCAAATCACAGCATGGCCTTGGGAGACAGGATGGTGAGACGACCTACCTTACCAGATGATCTCCCAAAAATGGGAGGGGATGCAAATAAATTAGGTTGCCTGACTCACCTGTGGGCAACAAGGGAGCCCTGATTACACAAAGCATCTCAGAAAAGTCCCCATGGTAATAACCACTCTGTTGTGCTGGAAGAACAAAATGTTCTTGTTGATTACAGATTTTAAGTTATAGCATCTGCCTTAATCACGTTTCAGAAATCCAAATCATTGAGTCCAGCTCCACATTGGTTTTTATGGAGCAGTATAATAACAGGAAAAAGTGGGAAGCAGTAACCAAACCCTTCACGATAGATTCAGATCTCCAAACATGCCCTGGATGTGGATAGATACAGGCCTGCATCCCACAGAGACCCAAAGGAGGCCCAGTAGGGAAAAAGAAAATAAGGAAGAGCATTGTATTTTTTTAAACTCAGAACATATGAAAACATGTATCCTCAAACTAGATTTGCTGTGGAGAAACGCATGTCAAGTGCTCCATGTGCAAGAAAGCAGTTTTATGAAGAAATATCACGTTGTTCAACACAGCATCCCCAGATGGGCGACACCGAGATCCTGCATTTAAAGAAGAAAACAGAAGTCTGTCTACCCTGTAGTCCAAAACTGAGTTCGGAGATCAAAGAAGTTAAGGTGCAAAGAGATGCGAAGCAGAGGGAGAGAAAGAGGGCAGGAGCAGCAGTGGCCCTGGACCTCCTGGCCTCACCTCCCTACCAGGAGGGGAGCTAAGCGCAGTAGTCAGCTTCAATAGGCAGCACCCCAAGGCACCCGGCCTTCAGTCGAGCGCTACCAAGACCCAGAGGGCTCTGCCTGAGCGAGGCTGGCAGCGAGCGGCCCTGAAGGCGGCGGTGGCACCTGCCTCCCGAGGGCTCTCAGGAGCGCGTGGAGCAGCGTCCGGCCACGTGTGGCTCCCGAGGGCACTGGGCGAATGCGCAGTCCCAGGCCCCGTCTCACCTGCAAACGTCTCCCTGTAGCAAACTGAGGGAGGGGGGAATTAAACCTAGAACTATGTTGCCGTTTATAGAGGAAGTTTATACCTACACACGGAAACTTCCCGCTTGACGCTACCGGCGAGATGCTCAAACGCAGTATTACCCACAAGTGCATCGCTGTACTCAGTACCACGAGCAGCTCTGCTATGAATTATTCTAAGTATCTACTATATTTAACCAAAACCTGAAATGAAAAAAGGCACCAGATCTACCGAAGGCCACAAGAAACAGGGAAAAAACAGCAACAGAACATTAACCCAGAGTCAAATAACAATAGATCACTAATTAACAAGCTCCTGTGTTTATTTACTGAACAGGTGATAAGTTAACCAACATGAAGCCTGACCTTTTTAGTCATATTTCTAGGCAGGAAAGTCATGGCTATTAACTGCTACCAGGGTGCCGTGGGATTCGTGTTCAGAGGCTTCCTTTTCACTTTGTTGATGTAGCCTCTCATCTCTCACTGACATGACACACCGCTCATCACGATCAGTGTCAGAAGCTATAACGCATCTGTTGCGGTGGCAGCTTCTCCTGGATGAAGAGTCTCCCTCTTTACCTTAAAAACTGTCAATCATTTTTCATTTTCAGCAGTCAGACTTGCTCATCAGTTAGTAACAACACTTCCAGCTACAGCAAACGTGATTTTTGAATAAACACTGGACTGAGATCATTGGAAATGATTGACAGCTTATAAGTCACACTTTTCAGAAACTAGTAAGGAAGAGAAGGAGAAAAAAAAAAAAAAAACTTTCCCTGACTTTCCCTGCTTCTAATATTTCATTATCATTTGAAATAGCTTCTACCTGAGGGAGGGGGTAAAAAAAAGGGGAAAAAAAAACAACCTTTACTTGTGCCAGGCTAAGGCCTTACAGGTAGTTTCCTATAAAGCACCTTACAGGTCCCTGCTGTCCCCTTTCTGCTAGTAGCCATGCTGCAGAGGAAGGGGAGGTGTCACTAACTGCTTAAGCGGTCCTCCTTTTCTTTAATTATCAGACTCCTAAGTACCCAGCTAAGTTTCTCCCTCTGGAATAGCTGATACTAGTTATTCTCAACATAAGTATCCTCTTACAAGCTTTACTTGTTTATTCTCTGTGGAGTATTGCCAACGTTATCAGTCTGAGATGAGCTTGTCTGACCACCAGGTGAACAGGTTCCTCGGGTGCACACAACAGAGAGAGGCCGGCTTGGCCCGGCCCGGCCCGGCCCACCCCTTCTTCACAGGTGGGACGTGACCAGCTGGGACCCAAGGGTGATAAGCTGCATGCATTAAAAAAAGTTATTTCTAAAGCCAAACCAAGTGGAACAGATCAATGTGGACACAAGAGAAGAAGAATCTATAGAAGTGAAAAATTGTGGCAATGTGTTTCCAGGGAAATAAAAATTAGCTTCTGTGGAGAAGGTGCCTATTATTTCACCCCAGTGTCGGGTGATCTCTGCCTTGCGAGCTCACCTGCTGCTCCCCCCTTGCCATGTTTTCCAACCTTTCTTCTCCCACAGACGGGGGGCACTGATTGCCCGCTGCTTTCTCCCCACCACCACTCATGAATATTAAAACATCACTCGGCTGCACCAGCACTTACTCCCCCCAATATCCAAGAGCCCAGAGAAAGAGAGGAGGATTTAACGATATGAATCACAGCTTAGGGGGGAAAAAAAAATCGCAAGCAATTAAGGGAGGAGGAAAACTGAAAGCATTTACACTTCTCTGCATCTACATGCCTTGCACCTGAACTTTAGCTCAAAAAGCACAGGTTTTTTTTTTTTTCCTTAAACTTTGCTGGATATTAAGAGCTGTCATCTCATAAGCAAACCCCCAAATCAATGCAGTTTCCTAAAGTTGTCTTTAACCTGTGGAGGCTTCATACTTTCACTTCTGATCTGCTATGGATTGGTTAGTTACTTCCTCTGTGGGTGCCGCCTTCTTGTGTTAATTAGAAGCTGATCACACCATCCTTGAACTCCTGCTGTCACCACCTCCTAGCACAGAGGAGAGCGTGGTTGCTGCTGTGGCAAAAAGCCCCACTCAAAACTGAGCTGGAGCCCCTGCAGCAGGGAGAGGGATGCATTTGCTAGGCCTGGAGGAGCCAGCGGCTTCAGAAAAAGGCTTCTTACTTAGTGACATTTGTTTTCTTTGATCATCGGGGCCTCCACACCCAGCGGAGGCCAGGGAGGGAAGGGGCCTCAGCCACCCAGACCTGCCCCATCCGCTCCCCCAGCAACTCCCTGGGGGTCACTGCTTGACGCTCACTGCAGGCAAATTTTAATGCCATCAGAGTGTAAAGCTGTACTTGAGAAGTCTTCCTTCCCCCAGGATAAACAGTCCTGAGCAGTAATGTAGTAAAACAGCATAAGACTTTTTTGTTTATTTTTGAGATGTACTTTTTGACATTTCCTGTAATAACCAATTTTTTCAAAGCTTCCTGTGCTATTTGTCTATTGTGTTCAGTGTTTCTTTTCCCTTTCTTTTAATATTGAGCTTGATAGGTAGCTGCTAAGCATTTTTACTAAGTAAACCACACACAAAAAAAAAGAAGCCAGACCTTTTACTTGCATTGGAAAAAGATACAGTCTTCTTTCAAAACAGAGAAGTCAAAAAAGCTCTAGCAACCATTTCACACACCATACTCTACAAACATAGCTTATCTTCCCTTCCTTTGCAGACTCTGGCCAGGACCCTCACTTACTAGTAAGTATCAGCTTCATTGAAGCTACTCAAACCTCTACTGGCTCCATATATATTCTTCCCAAGAGTGAATAAGATACCTCTAAAACACAGAGCAGAGACATATCCCAAGCTCATAGGCAGGCTTACAGGGCAGTGTTTTTACAGGAAGGAAAGCAAACACTTCCTACTTGCCAAAACAATTTTTGTGTTTCAACAGAAGCATTTTGAGGGAGGAAGAAAACCTGTCCCCATGAAACTTTTCATCCATTTAGAAGACTGTTTTACCTCTGTTTTGATGAACCCACACCAGCAAGCTGCAATACTCCCAGAGAAGAAGCAATATAACACACATACTGACTCACTTACTCCATTGACAGGTACAGCCACCTCCCCAGCTCAGGGATCCAGTGTTGAAGTAGGAAGTGCTGCCCTGAACAGGGCACTCAGACCATTTCCTTGACCCTTTTCACCCCCCTAGACAACAGCAGCAGAGGGGGAAGGGAGATTATCACCCCAGCTGAACGGCAGCAGCTGGCACCTGGTCCAGCTCAGCGTAATCCTTTGCTCTTTACACACAGCTGGTTTCCACCAGCTATTTTCCCCCTCCATTTTCCCTAGAACAAGGCTCCTAGTACCTGTTTTATTGAGTGACTGAACACACCCACTGCTTCCTCCAGTCACGGTAAACGTTCCCGTGCTCCCTCCAGAAAGCCCTTAGGAGGTGTAAGGCCTGGAGGAAGCCGGAGAGAGGGTAGGAGTGGAGCCCTATTTAAAGGGCTACCATTTGACTAACGTTTCCCTCCTTTGCTTTGCAAAAGTCACACTCTTAACACAATAGGGAGAACTTTAATTCATAAAACGCATCCAAAAAGCTCCATGTCAAAGCTAACAGATGCCACATAACCTTGTGCTACTTCTTGCAAATGTCATTTCCCCAAATAATCTGCTAGAGAAAAGGCTCAGGCTTCCTCAGACCTGAGCTGAAGTCATGTTAACATGCTAGGCTAGATTTTGCTGATAGGTGCATTCAGTGGGTATTTTCCGTTTTCAGAAAAGATTTTTAAATGCTCCTGGTTTTGAGTGACAACTTGGATTCTCTCTAAACAAATCTGCATGTCAGATGCAGGGCAGGCTGAAATCTGTGCAATTTATTACAGTGGATGGAAATCCCAAGTTGCCACTTTTTAGTTGCTGACTAGAAGGAGAATTTGGAAACTAAGTCTTCTATTCACTTAAACTCAAAGCACGTGGGCCTTTGCATCACTGATATAGAGTTATGTTGTCTATTGCTCTTGATCGAGAGCAATATGTATGCAAGTGCCTGATTTTTCACATAAAAATGCTAAGGAATAAACTAACCCTTAGCAGCTTTTCTGCAAAATTAATCTATATTTGAAATTAATCTAGTTTCAGAGTTGTAAGTTTTAATGGTTTATTTGCCTTGTGTAATGCTCAGTGTTGTCAGCTGAGTTCATGACCAAGTGTGCAAATGTGGTGAACACTCCTGCTCCCTAAAGGTTAGCACTGTCATTCTGAAAACGATTGCGTGAAGAAAACTGCTGTGTATAATGTATAAATGACAAGATTGGGACTGATACAGACAAGGCAGGCTGAGATCGACTGTAGTTATTACTACCTGCAATTTGTCGAATCTTTTAACTAAGCAATTTTGAGAAATTATGAAAAGTAGCATTGTTCAAAACAAGTGATACAGAAAATGATGAAAATTAGTCAAATCTGAGATAATCTTAAAAGAAAAATGGAAAGCAAAATCACAACCAGCCTACAATGACAATATATTTTATGAACAAAAAAAGGATGGGTTAATCCATTTTTTTTCCTTTTTTCTTCATGCCAGTACCTCAATTTGAACTTCCAGATTCAAAGTTCTGGAGTAACACTGCCACAAATAAAATTCGAGTTTTGTTACATGAAGGGTTTTTTTTTTGTTTATTTTCTATTTACATTGTACCAAAATTGTAAAATATAAAATAAGTCTTTTAGGATAAATTAGACTGCCATCAGAAAAACATATTCAAAGCAAGAAATAAAATTGGCAAAATTAGTCATTTTCAGTGAAACAGCTTTCCAGGTCAAGAATTACTTGCTGAAGAAACATGAGCTGAGGATGCAGCCTTATAAATGGTCTTCTCTCAGCCACTTGTACCAGTGGTCGAATAATTAATTTCTTAGTAAGAAATATGATGGTCTATTAGCAGAAAGAAAGATTAGGTGCACATTAATCAAACATTTCAGAGGAATATAAACATGCATATAGCATCCAGGAATATCCCATTACCCTATTTCAGAAGATATATGTAATCAATATTTCAAATATATCTAGTTAGTTTCATATCATTGAGTTTTAAGTATTTTTCCCTTTGTAAAATAGGCAGGGTTTTCAAAGGCTGCAACAGTCATTTGTTGAAGTGCTTCTTGACCAAAATAAGTATTTAAACTAGGTTTTCTACACTATTCAAATAAACCAGCTCAGAGAAAAAGTAATGTCATCTCTCACCAACAGATGGAGACAAAGAGATTAGAGAACTAGTGTTAGCAGATTTCTATTTAAAGTACATTGACTTAGTAGTAGTAGTATTAGTTCTTCTCCCGTTTCTATCTGAAGAAAGCTTCTGACATGTTGTTTTTTTTCCCCATAAGCTAACAATTAAAAAAGGGTTAGAAAATATTTGATGGAAACAGGTCTATTAGAGGAAATAGTTGGTTGTTTGTACTGTGTCTGGAAACAGAAGGTGGCATTTGCAAATATCAGTCTTCTCACTGTTGTTTGCATCAAGTAAATATGTTTTTATTTGATAGTCGTTTGCTTGTTTCCAAAAAGAGCTCTAGGGAGAGGAAGAGCCCTAGGGCCCATGGCAACATTTACCTGAGAGCTCTGCCACCAGCCCCTCTCATTATTCCATACTTCCTGCAGGACGAGGACTGGTTTAAAGGTAGAAGACCAGCTCATCTATGAGTACCAATTAATATAGCGCATCTCGTCTCTGACGTCCAGTATGTATTACATTCTTTTCATAAAAGCTTTTTTTAATAGTCTGAAACTCAAATATTCACTTTTGCAAAAACTCACATCCAACAGTGCATCTTTCAAGAGGGGCGGTACAAGCCGTATGTAGGAAAAAAATGTCTTCTTTCAAAATCAAGATTCCCAAGCCATTTCTAATAGCCAAGAGTTGCAAAGGAAGCCTCCCAGTATGGAATTGTCCTGCTGGGGTCAGAGAGCTGTTAGCTATTTACTAGGATATCTGGCACTGAAGCTTTCATGGCCGTGAAAAAACGCGTGTGGAGAATTCCAGATATTATTTCCTGTTGTGGGCTACAAAGCCTACAGCATGCAGTATTCCTTTCATTAATTTTGTGTATTCCCTCAGGCTAACACAATGTGTACTTCAACACCTTTAATACAGTGGCTCTGTGTCCAGGAGCACATTTTTGAGTTCAATTTGTGAAATGTCTATAGACATTCATATTGGACTTACAATACATGTAGAAGTATTGCTGGGAGTTGGCTTCATCCCAGCCATGGAGCGATTTGACTTCACTCCACATAGCTGTAAAAGGGACATGGGGATGATTCACCTAATTTCTTTGAGGCAAATGCAGCATTCCTCTTGAGAGCAGTGCTAGGCGTTTCTAATCTCAAACAGAGCTTACCATTGGGCAGCCTCCATTTGAAAATACAAAAGCAGCTACTTTAAAAGAGGTGAAATTTTTGCAGGGCTGGTACAGAAAGCAGCATGAGCCCAGAGGCCTTCCCTTCCTTGCTGAGAGAGCAGGAAGGCTCTGCTCTGTCGGTGCTCATCCAAAAAGGATTGCAGGATCTGCCATGGGGCTAGCAGATTTCAAAAGATGCCAGGGCAAAACATGGGGAGAGCTTTTTTTTCTCCTGAATATTTCCAGGCTGTTGAAGACAATATGCTGTGTATCTGGGGACAAGGGACAGTTTCATTGTGCGCCAATGACCCTGAATCATCAGAAAACAGGAGACTTGCTGGAAAGTCTCCTGGAAGCAATTGTCAGGACTTTTGTTAGGACTTGCACACATGTGGAGATGCACGTGTAAAAACCGTCTTTGGATCTACAGCTAGAGCAGCTAGGACGCAGAGTCAGGCTGGTTAGTTCTTTTGGATTTCCTCAGTAACAAAACCATCTGAATGATGGACAGTGGATCTTTCTCATGTGAAAAACCGAAAGAAGTTCACAAAGAATATGAAAACTGGACTATAACTAACAGCTCGTAACTGCAGAACTGGAGAGATTTTCATCCTTGGACTTTGCATCAAGCAGCACAGTAGCAATGATTCAGCAAATGGCTTTTTTACTGAGCAGTATGGAAGCTAAATCAAAAAATGAAACATGAACATAATGTTTGCTCTTGAACTGAGACATTCCCATTTAATGAGCCAGCTCCTTTTGCGCTGTTTGCCCAATACCCAGTGAGCCCATCTGTATTTCTTTCATTAGCCACTTTCATGCAAGCGCTCTGTTACTTCGCATCGCGGTCCCTCAGCAGCATGCTGCCAAGGCTGCAGGGACACCGCTCGTCAGCCGGCCCACAACGTCTCTACTGGGGGTGGCTGTGCGTTATTGAAGTATAGCTGGCAAATAGAAAATAGTAAAACAGATGTAGGAGAATGGGGCCAAACACGTACTCTTCGGATGTGACCCAAGCTGCAAGCCTAAGAGGCATGAGGGAAAGAAGGGAAGAAACGGAGGGCACTGTTACAGGGCTTCCTGGCAACGGAGAGCCTTCTCCAGCGTCCAAGGGCGCTAACTGCAAGCAGCAGCTTTCTGCTGTGAGAACAAGAGAGCTGTGAGCCCAAAAACACGACAGCCTTCTGTATGCAACACGCTTCCTCTTTTGGATACATAGCTGTAAGCAAAATATGTAAAGGTATTAGATTTATATGGGTACCATTAAAGTTAAAGCACACACACATAGGCAGCCAGACATACCGCTTACAGTAACTCCCTGGACATGTCTTTCCCTACAGAGCCATGAGGAGTTTCTTTTAGACTCTCACTGTGGTATTCAGCGCTGACATTTGATTCTGCTTTTGCAGTATGTGGGGGACTTGGATCTGGAAGGAGTGCAGAACATTAATGGCAAGCATCAGTGGGTGGCTTTAGGAGAAGAAACCAACTTAATGTTGTGCCATCAAGGGCTCCATCTGCATGCTTTCTCCCAAGCAAGATTCCCTACTCCCTTGCACGCTGTACAACCATCTATATCCCCACAAAGTGAAGGCAGACCTGTTGTGCATTGCCACTGCTGGTACAATGGCAAATTTAACTGGGTGGCATTTTGTACTCATTTTGTACAGGTACAGCTATTAGGCTGATGTTTCAAAGACCATTTTACCTGACTTTGTGGAACAGGTAATCTTTTGGGATCGAAGGAATTTTTTTGCTCCTTGCAGGTGCAAGCTGTTAACGGATGCTGTATTTTCCCTGTGGTTGATCTCTACTGCTCACATTAGCTCTGAAAGGGCCAATAAACATGGGAGAATAATCTGAGACTTTTCAGTTGCTAAGGAAATGAATTAATCAGCATGTATGTGTTCAGCATATTCACATGATCCTGCCAAGGCCTACAGTTTTAGGTGTCCTGCTATTTTTTTGCCAGCAGGGGAGCAAGGAGCAGAGGAATTGGCAGAGAATGAAGTGTCAGTGGTTAGGGCTGCAATAAAAATGTTGGAAGGAGAAACTAGCGCTTACTGTATACATCACATTCGTGCATTATGTGATGTTATAGCATGCCAGCAAAACATGGCTCTTTGCCACCTTCTGTGTAACAGCTTCATTTAGCCTAATTATTGGATATCAAATCCTCTTGTCCAGTAAGAGTTGATTCCCCCTCCCAGAGTTGTGAATCCAGCTTTAACCATATTCAGTGCATTTGATCAGATTTACAGGCCTTGAATCAGCTCCTCAGCTGACAAGATAGTGCCTCACTTAAATCATTACATTTCTGTCTATCTCAGGAGCCAGGCTCTTTAAAACCTTCCTGGAGTAAGACGCAAACCAGCCAAGCAGCACCAACATCATTTCCAAACCCAAGAGCATCAGTGCATGTTCTGTAGGGCTGAGGCTAGCACGTAGTTGACATGCTTTGATGAACCCACAATTTGTAAACATTTTTGATGTTGCTCAAGCAGTCCCACTTAGTGGCTCTAAATTAAATACTGTGATCCCTTCTGACACATAAAATTAAGCCAAATAAATAAATAAACAAAAATAAGAAGGTAAACCCAAAAAAGCAGGGTTTAGTTTGGAAGATAAAATGAAGTATTGTCATTCTTTGATGCATTCCTGCTTCCCTACTCAAACACTAGAGATGGGGTCTTTATCACAATCTTTTACCACTGCTCAGCCGTTAGGTAAAAAAAACCATCTCCCTGTCACTTTCCTCATGGCCACAGTCATGGGGATGTTTGGGGGACAGCACTTTCCTTTCCTCAGCTGTTTTGCTTCAGTGGTTTTTCTTCTTTTCTCTTTCTCTCACATGTACACACGCTCATATAACTGTGCATAAGGTAACTAGCAAAACCCCTAATTCACATTTCTGAATGGTTTTATATGTTTTGGGAGGCAATACTTGCCCGCACTGCAGTTTGGAGGCCGCTTTTGTTTCATAAAGAAGCTTACCTGTTCTTTTATCTTAAATAAAGGGTAGCCTTTATTTAAGGCCCCATACAACCCCACACATTCAATGAGCTTTAATGCAATCCAAAACAAAGAGGAGCCTGTAAGAAGGGAATCCGCAAAGTGACCTGGAATGCCGTGCTGGAAAGAGATAGAGCAGTGCAATCTATCGCTTTAAGCACACAGCCGGTTATCATCAAATCTGGAGTTCTGATCCCAGCTCTTACCCCAATTCCAATCTGGCTTTGTGTGAATGTAAATCTCCTTATCTGTAAAGTGAAGATAATGCTACTACAGCACAGTGCACAGTGTAGGAGAATTAAATGGATAAAGTTTATAAAGTGTTTGAGATGTCTGACAAAGTATATATAAAACCTAAACATCCTTACAGAAAGCTCTGATAGCTGCGTATCAGAAAACTAATAGGAAGAAAGGCATTACGAGCATGGCAGGGAAAATGGGTCTGATCCTGAACACTAGTGCTTGTGGAAAATCAATTTAATGGCAGAGGAGTCTGACCTCAGAAGAGAGCTGCAGGAGGCAAAGGCGAGGGGGTGGTGGCCGGGAGCCCTAGCTGCACCCAGCAGCGAATGTGCTACCCGAGGTGTCCGTGCCACATCCCCCCCCCCACCCCAACATCGTGTTTGTCCCTGGATCACTCGCCCAAGAAAAGGTTTGCAGGAGAAGACCACATGTCTGTGGAATCTAATTAAAAATATTTGTAGTTAATTTGCCAGACTTGTTTTGTGTGCATGCTTATTCTGTGATTACAGGCATTGTTCAGACACTGGAAGCTCCAGATGGCACCGAAGAAACCAGAGCGCCATGCCTGACCCTTGCACACCTCCCCTCCGAACCGAGGGGAGCCTGCACAACAAAGCGCTCGGGCATTGTTCTCTCCCCGTTCCCTTGCCTCTCTCTCCCCCACCTCCCCCTTTCCCCATCTCTCCCCTTTCAATGGGACTCAATAAAAACACTGAAGGGAATTAGGGTTTTAATTTAGATAAAACATTAAATACCAAAGTCATTCAGAGCTACCAGTTGTTGTTAGGTTAAAACAGAGTGATAGTGGAGCGTGTGCATGTGCCTTATGGATAGGTGAAGCTTTAGCTCTCTCTACAGGCTTCACTTACAGTAGCTGCATAGTCGGAGCCAGAACAGCGTAACAGAAAATCTGTCCCAAAAGGCTACCAGTCAGTCTTCTCCCAGTGACCATGATTTTTTTACCTGTCCAAGAAAAACATTGCATTATTATCAACATATAGTAAAAAGCCCTGCATTAAGAGACATTCTCCGCTTATTACTGAAGTGTTGTATTTTTATCTTTTCTCTCCGTTGCGGTTAACAACTTAGTGATCGAATGGAGGACGAGAGAAAAATGACGAGGAACAAGAAAGAAATCCGTGCCTGCTGCCGCCTGCCCAGCTCGCCGGGGCAGCTCCGCACCGCACCGCACCGCACCGCACCGCACCGCGCCGCGCCGGCGCCGCTCGCGCCCCCGCACGGAGAGCGCAAGAACAGCAAGCGACCCGCGCGGGCTGCTCCTCCGCACCCGCGGGCTTTTGCTTTCTCGGCTGCAGCACCAAGCAGAGCCGGGGCTGGAAAAGTCCTCCCATACCCATGCGGGGGGCTTTGGAAACGAGCCAGGATGAATACGGGCTTGTCTCCCCAGGCGGTGTTGTTGCAGAAGAGGGGTCTAGTTTTAGCTAGAGGCGTTTAACTCCACGTGTGGCTACTTCCACTCTGGGTGGGGCAGCAGAGCCCAGCTCTAAATAAAGGCATCAATAGCTAGCGTTAATGAGCACCAGTTAATCAGCTTTACAGTCATATGCCTTCATCCGCTGGCAAGCCCTCCGCGGCAGGAAAGCACGCGCGGGAAGAAAACGCGCCTCTCCCGGCGGCTCTGCAGCGGGGCCGGGGCCGGGAGCGGTGCGGTGCGGTGCGGTGCGCGGCCGCTCCGCGGGGAGCGGCGGCAGCGGGCGCGAGGTGCGGGCCGGCCGGCCGGGGGCGACCGCTATCAGGGCTGGGAGCGCTGCAAGGCGGTAGCTAGCTCGCGTCCTGGAGAGCAACGTCTTTACCCTGCCCGTTTTCTACTGCCAGCTGTAAAATCGGGGCTCTCAACTCCTGAGGAAAACGCTCCGTCTCACAAAGTAGAAGGACACAGACCGGGAGCTAATTAACCTCTCCGTATTTAAAGCATCGCCACGCTATGCCTTGGGGTGCGCAGGGCTGCGGAGCCGGCCGTCTCCAGCCGCAGGCCGCTCACACAGCCCGGCGGCTTTGCTTGGGACTTTGGGTGGGTTTGCTTTTGAATTTTTTTCCTCTCTGTTCCTAGCAAATTCTGGAACCGTTAACAATGCAATTGGATGGTTCTTAAGGTCATTTTATTGCAATGGATATGCCAGGAGTATTAGCTGCATAGTCAGAGCTGAGATGGACAAATATTTTCTCTCCTCTTTTAACATGCCATTATTTATAAAGTTCCCTTTGAGCCTCGTAAATACATTTTTTTTTTTCATTTCCCTTCAGAGTTTGTCTTTCTCTTTGGCAAACATTGATTTTTTTTTTCATGTTTTTTCCAGTGAACCTTGAAATTAAAATGTCTTTTTTTTTGTTTAATTTCTTTCTGTACGCCGGACTCATTGTCAGCACAGCAAGAGCAAGGTGCTTTGTTAGATTACTGCTGCTTCAAAGCTGCTGAAGGGAAGAGTTGGCCACATTTTTCCGTATGTGTGTAGTTCCTTCATAAGTTGCAGTTATTCCCTTTAAAACACAAAAACAATCCCAAGCTCTCAGCATTTTAATGAAGCATTTTAAATTTTTAGTGTTTCAGGGTCAGTTTTTACCAAGTTATACCAGTTTTAGCAACAGCAGAATTCTTTGTCCTTTTAGTGGACAAAACATATGTATAGAAGCTGCTGTAGACAAAAATAACCAACGTTTGCAGGCAGAGAGAATATCTTTTATTAGGCCAGCTGATACAATTGGGAAAAAAATGGATAAGTTTTCAGGCACGCAGGCAGAAAGGGCTTCTGGTTTTTCAACTATATCAATTGGTCTAATAAAAAATATTAGCTCTCCCTGCAAACCTTGCCTCTCTTCTACCTTTCCACCATTGCTGCTACAGCAACACTATTTCGAGCATAAAAATAATTTTATTTGTATAGCAAAGGAAGTGTATCACTTTTTTCCAAGTGCTTTTCATCAGAACTTCTGTCTGTTCCTTTTCCTACAGCAGATAATTTTTTTAAAGCAAAGTATTTTTAGGAAAGAATAATTTTTATGATAATTACTTTGTCATTGTCATTTTATCAGCTATAGCAGAAGAATTCTCTATTACACAGTCTTGACTAAAAATGCTTCTTTTCTTTTGCTTAGTAGCCAGGGCACTGCGGGTTATGAAATTAAAGCTTAAATTATAGTAGGCTAAAGTGGTTGGACCCAGGAACAGAGATACATTTGTATCCTGGGTCAGGCTGATGTGCCATCAGAAAGTTAGGAAATTCTGCCATCTTCAAAATATTCAGCTAAAATGAAATCCTCCATAAATTAGAAGGGTTTGCTTTAGCTTTGTGACCTAGGGTTATACATTATGCTAAGCTAGTATAACCATCTGTGTTCAAAGGCTAAAGAGCAGGTAGTAAGTGTTTAAAGCAGCAAGAGTCGTGTTTAAAAAAAAAAAAAGTCTTTAAAAATGGATTATTCTAGGCTATAATAAACTATGAATTGTAGAAGGTTAATTGACAAAATGATACTCGTCTAACGCCATCTCTGTAATAGCAATCATTGCTGAATCCATAATTCATAGGTCTTGCTATATTGACAATTACATTTCCTCAAAAAGACTCTGGTTATTTCCTCAGTCTGTTTAACCTATGATAATTAATTATAGATTTACAAGTGGTACACAGCCACCTACAGGTATCTGTAACCACCACGTTACTGGCAAGAAAAACAACGCCGGTGCACAGAGTGGGGCAGCCCAGGTATGAGGATGAAGAGTCATGCCATGAATCACCCTTTGCCGGGATTGCTGTCCGAATCAGAGAGAGTCGGGCTGATGATAATTAGCCCAAATTCACATCTGGCATTCGAGCAAGGCCAGCGTTGCTTCAAGGTTGCTGCACTTGGGTTCAAATCCCATTTTTGCAGAACCTCTGACCTGCAAATCTGATCTATTTCCCCCCAAACTATTTTCTTATTCAATGAAATACAGTATGTTAGCACTGAACAAACTGATAAGATTTTAAGAATAGTAATAAACATTCAGTCAAACCTCTTCCCTGTATTGCATTTTCAGAGTACCAAAGATATCAGGATTTGAAAAATTCCTTTTTAATTCTTTTCTAAACACATTATGCCAAATGAGAGTTATTATTTTGTTTGTTTGTTTGCTTTCAAGAAAAGCAACACTTCCCCAACAGGATGACAAATAGAGTCACTGGTATTGCTATTTTGCAGAAAGGACTTGCCAAGCACTGGCTAAGTCAGCTACTTTTGTGACTATAATGAAGTGAAGCCAATCTATGCATGTTACAGTTTGTACCAAAAAAAAGGCAAAGACTTAATAAGAAGGGGCTCTCATGAAGACTCCTTAATTATAATGCATTACTTTTTTTCTCAAACAAAATACACGACAGCACAAACTTATCAGCTATAACAAAGATGTTTAAGAAACAAACCTTGCCAAAATAAATGAATTACGAGCATTCATCCCTTTCGGGAGCGTGAAGAAGTTAGTGAGGTGATAATGAATTCTGCAATGCATTAGCCATGCTTCTTAACACATGTGCTACACTTGCTAAAGTTGTGTCGTCCTCTTACTGCGCTACACTCGCTAAAGTTGTGTCGTCCTCGCCGAACCCCGAGTTATGGGCACAAATTAACAAGACTGGATTGTAACCGGACTTTGAACAGTTCAGCTGTTATCCTGCCAAACGCAGGATGTTTTCTCCACGCAGGAACCTGTTACAGCTGCCTGACACCCGCATTAAATCCGTTGGCACGTTGGGGCTGGGCTTTGCCGCATTGCCTGGCAGAGGCTCGCGCCGGGGAAGGAGTGGAGCGTCTCCTGCCCCCAGGACTCCTCCGCGGCTCTGCTGCCCTGGGCACGGCCGTGCTGAGCCCAGGAGCAGGTTAAGCCCACTCCTGAGCCAGCCCAAGCTCTCCCCGCGGGCTCAGCAAAAGCTGATCAGGCTGTGATTGCCAATGGCTCTTTTTTTTTTTTCTAAATATCAGACGCTTTCCGCAGCGCCAGGAAATTCAGCCCCCGCACGGCAGCGTAGCTGGAGAGGTATTACTAAGGCCACCGTTACATACGCTGGGTCTTGGACTTGCAGTTGCTCTCGTACGCTCCCGTTCCACGGTGCGTCTGGTGAAGCCTCTCCTCCACCCGAGCCCTGCCGTCCGCTAGCTCCGACACCGCTTTCCTCACCGATCGATCGCCAGGACGATCTCTCCGTTCACCAACGGTTCACAAACCTATGCTTACCCCTCGTCACAGCACCAGTCCTGATGTTCCTCTCAAATATTAGAGCTGCTAAAGACAGTCGCTTTCCAATAAATTTTGCTTTTCTGTGCAGGACAGGAGCACCCAACGCTTCTTTCAGGCAGCAAAACCTTTCCAGGAGCGGCGTGGGCTGGCTCGTTTTAGTATTTCGTCAGATGTGCACTCATAACAACACAAAGAATAGATGACGCTGATGGCTTTTTCTCATCCAAACCAAGGCTGTGAGGAACTGCTCAGATGTCTGGACCCTCTCAACACTTGTTCCCCAAAGCCTGAGTCCTCTGCGTCATTACTTAAATTTTAGCGGCCCCCTGGCCGTTCCCTCAGAGGTGCCACGTCCGTCCCCCCGCGGCTGGCGGCGTGGCGAGTCGCCCCCTCCCCGCTGCCACGCGGCGAAGCCCGTGCTGCCGGTCGTCCGACCGCACTTCCTGGGCGGACTCGTGCCGCCGGGCTGCTCGCGCCCCCGGCAGCTCGGCCCTGGGCCTGCCCCGGCCGCCCAGGTTCAGGCCCCAGCCCGCAGCTGGGCGCGCGCCGTTCGGAGCAGCGCTCAGAAGCGGGACCCGGAGCTGAATCGCCCGCGAGACGCGCCAGAAACTCCGCGGGGCTTTCGGGGAGCGCAGCTGTCTGCCTCCTGCCGACACGCTGCCTGCGCGGGCGCACGCTCTGATGGCCACAGAAACTCTTCCCCTCACCGCTCCGAAACCCAGTACTGCTGGGAGTCAGTTTAAGGCCATTAGGCTCAGAAACGCGACCGAGCAGGGAAACAAAGACTGGGGAATTGGGAGAGGGGGAGGTAACGAAGAAAGGTGAGCGGTAAAAGAAGAAAACAGGTTCGCCTGAAGTCCAGGGAAGCAGCGAAGCAAAGCAGGCCAGGATACGGGCCGCTGTCTGCTCTCCCGCTGATCCCCAGCGCGATGAAGGAAGTATGGCGCGCACCCGACGCGTTTTCCTAGGGCGGGACGACACGGTTCCTGTCGGCACGCAGCTGCACCGCGGCACGGTGCGCGGAGGCTCGGGCGGTTTGGGAAGACGGGAGACGTAGCCTGGGCGGCTCCACCACCGGCCCCCGAGCCGTCCCTGCTGGCCTGCTGCAACGTGCCGCGCGCGTCCTTCGCTGCAGCGGGACCAGAGCCCGCGGCGGCAGGCAGGAGCTCTGCAGCGCTCGGCTGCGAGAGACGGCAGCCGGCGCGGAGCCACGGAGAGGTGGAAACAACCCACCACGTTTCGGAGCCGCTGCCTTATGCTGCAGCCATTTCCATGTCTGCGGTAGCCAAATTCAAGGAAGAGCCAAAGCAGAATCACACCACCCCTGTTCATTCCCTGGTGAGCAAGGCCAAACCCCAAGCTCCAAATTCGTGATTAAAGTACATTTTCAGAGCGTCAAACAGACAGGAACATTTGTGCACAGATAGCAGTATGCTGCTTGAATACCAATCTCTGCTGGAGATCCAAAATGCCATTGGAAGAGCTGTTCATAAATGTCAAAAATAATTCCAGCACTGAAACAGTCCAATCTGCGATAATAATTCCTATTAAATATCTCTCTGAAACGACCAGATTTTTAATAAAGCACATGGTAATTACATTATCAGTTAATAATGCAAACGGCTTTTCTTAAAATTAGGATACACTATACCTGTTGATTGGTAAACAGCTCACAGGAGACAAATTTCCTTACAAGCCGGGAATTTTGCCTCACTCCGACGGGGAGCTCGTCTTTCTGACGCGTGGCGGACGCCACCGGACAGGCGGGCCGGGGGCTGCGCGGGCTCGAAGCCGGCCGGGGGGCGCGCGGTTCCTGCTGCGGGACGGCCGAGCCGGGTCCTGCGGGAGCAGGCGGCAGCCCGAGCCCAGGAGCCACCAGCGCCGCCGCCCCCACGTCCCACTGTCTGCAGCCTGCGGCACCTGCCCGATATTCAGTGCTAATTTCAGCAGTAAATGTTTGGAGGTTAAGATGTATTTTCTAAATGTTTGATATTTATAGCCCTCTAACTATTCATGAATTGTTAGACTCACCTAAAGTGATTCACGGTTATAATTGGAGAAGAGCTTCTACAGGGGAAAAAATAGGCCACACTGACCCACATTAACAAATTCAGTCAACTACAGCAAGCTGCTGTAATCTGTTTAAAATAATATGTTGGCAGTACAGCACATAAATAGTTTACTGACTGCTCAGTTAGTCAACTTAGGGTCCATTTCCCATCAATATAAATAAAAATATCCCAGTGAAATATGCAGATGCTTTTATTTGGTGGAAGAGAGTTGGCACGTGCTACTATTGTGGGTCACAGGACGACGTTAAACTTTTAGTATAGATTAGGTGAACACTCAAACGTGTCTGAAACTCCGCAGTTCACGGAGGAAATCTCTCCTATACATAGATTACAAATAAATGTGAAGATTAGTATTCAATTTAAGGTAACTGAAAAATACACTACAAAAAATAATCCCCTCTAACGTGTTATTTATGGCACTGTATAGCCTGACTATGGGAAGAACTAAAATTATTTTCTGTAGCAATGTGCATGTATTTTAGTATTACCAGTGAAAAACAGAGGTAGCTGAACTGGCTAGGATAAACTCCAAACTGTTAATTTTCTAAGTTTTGGACAATTTAGTGGGAACTAAATAGAGCTCTTTCAGCATCTCTGCAACAATTACAGCAGTATTTTCTGGAGGAAAGGATGGGAAGACAAAGTTGCATATGTGAAATGAGCAGAGAGAAAACAAACGCTGTCCTCCTACTGGACTGTCAAACTTCTCTTGAACAGAGCCGTTCCTCAACCCTGACTAAAGGAAATAGCTGTGTGCATGAGATGTCTGTAAAGAGTCACAGTATGCCCTAAATTTCATGTTTCTTCACCTACTCCTCTGCATAATGCTGTCCCTGGGATCTCATACGTCAACTCCTTCCCTGCTCAAAACAAGGTCATGATGCCCTGACCTCATATCTTGCAAAACCAAAAATATCCCACAGCTTAGTGCCGAATTTTTTCCCTTGAAATCTCCAGACTAGGAGAAAGTACTTAGAGGGCATGACTTCCGCTGACCTTTAGAGAAACTTCCCCCATACCACTGCCTGTTGCATTGGAAATGCCGAACCATTCCCCCCTGCTCCCCACTTACTTCCCGTTCCTCCTTGGTGCAGGCACAGTCCAGACTACTGAAGAAGGGACAAACCTGAGGAGAGCAGTAAGCTTTCCAGGCAGGGCATCGGTGGGCTCGGAGAGGTCACCTCCCTCAGCCTGGAGGCAGAGTGCACGGTACGTCACTGTCCGGGCATCATTTCGGAGAGCAAGGGAGACCAGAGAGCAGTTAAGACAGGAACAAAGCTATAAAACAGCCTGCAAGTCAGTGAAAGGACATTCAGGCAACAGCAAGCAGGTTGTCTGCTCCATGCTGCACCACAGCCGCTGCCTCTTTTCCTGGGCACGGAGATGGGCAAAAGCCCCACGATTTTGCTGCTCCTTGCAAGCAGGCAGCACTCAGGGCCCTGAGAGGATGAGTTAATTACCGCTAGTTCATCATACGGCCCTTTGCTTGGCTACAGGACTCTGGTTTCCTAAGCAGTCACTGGGACATAGTTTACCCGTAATCCATCCATATAAAACAAAGCTCAGTGCAGCCTTCACTAATAACCACTGTTACCATCACATCATAGCATCCAAATGCTTACAATTATTTCCATAAAAGTGCAAGTTAGATAGCCTAATGATAATTTGTTAACGAGAAATTATGTCAGATCTTTACAACTCAGAAAACCGACATGGGCAGACCAGACTGGCAATATTCCAGCAAACTTGTGTCCGGCACAGTCTCGGGCACCTCAGGACCTTGGAGGGGCTCCCTGCGCCAGCACACGCAGAAAAGTCAGCCCTGCACCAGCTGACAACGGGACAGGCCGTTTTTTAGATGTTGCCTTTGCCACGTTAAGAGAGAAACATGGCCACCCGACCCAATGCTCTGTGTGACACGGGCAAGCTGGGTCTGCTGATAAGCCAGATATTTCAGTCCCAGCCCATCTCCATTAAAAAAAAAAAGTCCTGTTCATGACTTTACATTCATAAATACCCTCACAATGTCAAGGGATGGGGGGTTTTCATCAATTCATTAGATCTGCTCCCATGAATTATTTATATGCAGTGCTAAAAATGGTTCTGAAACATTACAAGAATTCAATATCAGTTTTCACAGTGGGATTTCATCATTTTAGCACTGGAGCATAATAGTCTAATGCAATACTAATACGATATGGTGCTAATAGGGTACAATGAGAGTTCTCTCTAATATGCAAACATTTCCATGTTGCATTATTATTTCTTTTAAGTTAATATGATATGGTGATAATATGATGAAATGAATTAGTTTCATATCATTGTTTGCATGAGTTGCGCATATTAAAAGAATATTTCCCCCCTCCCCTTGAATTCACTTGGAATGAGCTTGAAAATTTACCCTGTAGTTATTCTTATGCTAATGAGGCTGTTTAGTAGGAAACATTCCTGCTGTTGCTTATCCAGCTGAAGAAAGAATAGACGCGTGTCACCTCTTGCTGGAATGAGAATTCTCCTGGCCTATTTTGAAAGCTTCTGTCCTAAACATGTTTGCTTTAACATTTCCCACCAGCTCATAGATTCATTGCATATTTATGACAAATTCCCTGGTCAATATTTATCAGGACCATTTCTACATAAGCGGACATGTCTTCCAGTTCAGCTGCTGCCTATTGAAAAGACACAGGTAGTCATGCAGCAACAAGCAAAATGCAACTCCAGTCCGACTGTGGAGTTCACTGTGGCAATTGAGATATCACATAGTCTCTTCCAGCAGTCCCATGTACACCTGCTCCACCCAGGCGGCTAGGAAGAACTAGATAGCAAACCCAAACCCAAGTTCCAGAGTCATGCACAATCTTTCGCTCTCCCTCCCAGGGTTACGTGACATTTAGCCAAAGCCTATGCTATGCTCACATGATGCAAAAGGCTTAGCTCGTTTGAAGCAATCAGAATATCCAATAGCCTTGGAGATAAATCCTTTCTGCTCTTCTTGGAAATGAGCCCCACTCCTGGGCAAGTCAGACTGATGTGAGGAAGCCTTCATTTCCCACAGTGATGGCAGGCCGGTTGGTAAAGTGTTCAGGATTGTCCCAGACATCCTACTGATGCTTTGGTGTCCCATGCTGCATCACAAGCTACGGAGCTGGGGCAGCAGAGAAGCTCTGTCCTAACTCTCTGCAAGCATTTTGCTACTGCATTTTAACTGGCAAATTGGAATGGCTCTAATGGGACTTTATGTGGCCCTTTTCAGAGGGACTCCCAAGAATCACTCTACTTGCTAAGAAATTGACACTGAAATGTCGAGATTTTCTATTTGGGAATAGTGTCCCATCCCATACAGGAAGACCCAAACTCAGGAGGGAATTTGTAACTGCTATCACAAGCCTCCTGCGACTAATCTCACCGTGCCCTCTATGGTGTGAGAGAGCATCCCCGCCAGAGGTGGCCGACAGCAACCACCTCATCTACCTGCAGCGCCACTTCAGCCTCATGCAGATCCAGGTACCGCCTTAAAATCCCAGCAAATCCAGCTTGGCTGAATCTGAATTCAGGTTATATGACCTTCAATTCACATGAAGTTATTCAGGAAAGTTTTACATGTGAGGTTAACAGCACAGGTACCGCACTGAAAACTTTCCCAAATGTTACAGACGTTTAAAATGTCATAAATAAGAGTCCAAAGTTTTTTAATTATCAGATTTCCAAAGCTACTCTGCATAATTCCTTGTATAATCCAATCTTAAACTCAGAAGACACTCATAGAGATGACATTTCCTCTCTGTTTTGGATGGGGATTATTTTTTAAGAGGATATAGAACCTGGAAATATTTCAATGGGTCTGATATTTAAAGCATATTTAATGGCATTTATGTTTTAATCTTCTTACTGACTAAACTTTAAAGAGAGCTGCAAGCAATTCAACAGCGAAAAAATAATTAGACATTTGTTAATAACAAAACAGTCATAGCTAACGGGTCAGTTGATTCATGAACAGGATGGAGACAGGAATGATTAGCAGGGTGCCCAGAGCACCTTCATTTTTACACTTAAAATTTGAAGAGAAGAGTCACGTTGCTTACATCTTCCTGGCACTTTAAAAAATCTGTACCGCTTATGGACTTTGGCTCCACTCTTGGCAAGCGAGTGATCAGAGAGCAGCGAGCCAAATTCACCAGATTCCTTATAAATGAGCAGATTAAAAGAGCCTTTGCCAGGCAGAGAGCAGAGGCAGCTGAATAATTCTCATAGCTTTCATTCTGTGCCTTCTAGCCTGAATGTAATGTAGTACAGTCCAGGATCTCTCAGGGGATGACTACTCACATTAAACACATCTCACAGAAAAAGAAAATTATATTTAAAAAAAAAACATAGTTTTTTAGAACTTTAAAGTGATAGAAACAAATTCTGACTTTAATCGTACAAGTTCAGCCTAAACTGCCTTGCCTTGGTGCTGTACCAGCGGAGTTGAGGAAACACCCGTTTCCCTGCTTGGGAGCAGGACTGGTGCTCTATTTCCTAAACTTTCTACATACTCATTTTCTGCATTGGTCCTGAAAGAGCTTGCAGATAGCTCCCTGCTTGTTTTTCTTCTCACATTCCTGCCTAACCCCAGGAGCAAGGAGCTACTTCGTTAGAAGTAAAGGTATTAATTAGCAGTGAACCTGTTTAACCCACATGCTCTTTCACACAGCTTCATAATGAATCCCAAACAACCTCGAGGTGTAACACTGCTGCTCTCTTCCCAGATCAGAGCAGATACTCGTTCTCGTGAAGTCAGGACCAATGCTCTAGCAAATGCCTGCGACACGGTAGAGCCTGCTGCAGCCTCCACGCGCAGGCCTGGGCACGGCATGGGACAAGGGCCCTCATGTCCAGCTCTCCTCTGGCTTCCCGGAGGTGCTCCCGAACCCACAGCAGAAGGGAGGGAGAAGGCAGTAGCGATAATCAGCAAACAAAAACCCCGTCTCGTGTCCAGCATTACTCTCCACATCTTTCCCAGCTTCTCTCAAGGAATCATAAATATCAAGGAGGTCTCACTTAGCTTAAGAAAACAGGGCAGGTTTAACAGCTACTAACTAATGTGTGATCCCTGCCATAACTCTACACGGGACGCTGTCGCATCTCCTGGAGACGGGGACAGTGGCGTTACATCACCCTGTCGTGAGACTGGCTGTGAGACTGGCTGCCGTCCCAGTGTGACCATGGCACGGGGCACGCACCTTCTGCAAAACTGCCTCCCCCACGAGGCTGCCAAGGGGCAGCAGCCCTCCAAGCACGACGCTTGGCGAGCTGTGCTGGACTGCTATCCTTTCCCTCCCGCTGTTTATAAGCAAAAGCTTATTTCACTGCTGAGGGAACAAGACCCAGTACAGCCATGTGTAGGCTTATAAGCTTTTGGTCTGTAATAAAGAAAATATTCCTTAATGTCCTAGTTAGATTACTAATGTGCTGGGACTCACACGTGGCTGGCTGAGAAATGGTCTCCCACCGATCGCCACAAAGCACAAATTAGAAGAGCCATGTTTTAAAGATTTGGATGCATACTTACTTCTGCACTGATAGACCTGATTCTGCAAAATCTGCCGCATGGTCAAGCTGAACTGACGCGATTACTCTCTGCTATCGGGGGGAACGAGTAGGTCTTGCACAACTTAAGCACAGTGAACCTGGCCATTCTTTTACTATGACAATCCAAGATTTCTTAGCGTTACCATTACTATTGCTCCATTACTTGTGCAAAACAATTCCAACTATCAGGAAATAACTATGAACAAAGCCCAGTTAATTATACAAGACATCTCAGCTGCCCTAATTAAGGATCAGTTCAATACTATTCACTTGGTAATTTTTTTTTTTTTTAATTGTGAATAGATTTAGTAGAAGCCTGCCTGATAAACAAATAATGAGATTGGTTGTCCAGAAGGAATCTGATTAATAAAATTATTCACCAATCATTTATTTCCTCTGATTTATATCAGTCTTCCTTCAGCATTCAGAAAAATATGAATTGCCCAGTACCTGTTCCAGAGCCAGAATCCCTTCCTGTCACAGATATCCAGCTAGCCTGGGCCTGAGGGTTAAGCCCTTACTCACGCAACCATGATAAAGTGGGGGAGCAATTCGGAGTCAAGAAAGCATTAAGGCCCTGACACTGCAAAAAAGTCATATGCAGGTAGACTCCTGGAGCCATACAAGCCTTACGGACTCTGCTGCAATACTCACCTTGGAAGTATATACGCTTTCTGTGGGCCAGGGCCTAGCTAAAACATGATAAAATAGCCAGGGCAGGCGAAAACCAAGAGACAAGCTAGAGCTCCAGGCCCACGGCAGGCGTCCCCACCACTTCACCAGGAGAATTCACCCAGAGCCCAGACCTGGTGTCAGGAGCCCAGGGATGGGGGCACAGATGAACGAACCCAGGCCCCACTGCCACGGCTCTGAGCCGGGGCCCCGCGGGCTGCCCAGGGCGAAGCGGCGCGGCGGGGAGCGGGCAGGTGGGCCGCCTGTGCTCCGGCACCCGGGGCAGGCGGCGCTGCGGGACCAGCCGGCGGCGGGAACGAGAGTCTTCTCTTTTAAATGCCCGCAGCTTAGGCTCAACAAGTCTTTCCAAGTTACCACCGGATCAATGACAGATGACTGCATTTTAAGTAGGAAAGCAACGTTACATATGTTTTAAACTATGATCCGCTAGCCTCATATTTTAATAGTAAACTGAAGCAAATTGCTTCCTTTTTTAATGGATTATGGATGGAATTCAAGCATAATTTTTCTACCCCTTGCATGATCAATACCTTTAATACACTTATAAATTATTAATATTCTGCTCACAAAAATTAACCACCTCTGAAGAGGCATAATTGCTCAATACAGTTGAAAAGAAAAAAACATTTAAGGAATTAAAAGGTTTCTTTGAATTTTTGAGAGTTTCTAGTGGCTTACTAGCATAGCTGAAAAGCCACCCTTTATATTATTTAATGTAGTATATTAGCGGTAATTTACTTATTAATTTTTCTTCCTTCTGCGCCACCATAAAGGGACTTGGCATATAACTGTTTAATCAGTCAAAAGCCTGTACCATGAGGACTGTCTCGTTACATTCCTCCCAGAAATGAATCTCTTTTCCAGATGGGAAGGCCTTGAGTAAGAGGAAGGGGCTGAGCTGATGTAGGAGTGAGCGTAAGTCAATACTGTTCAGGATCGGTGCATGCGACATTACACAGCATTCCCAGTGCTAACACCACAGTACTCCTGCTGGCATCTCTTCACCAATATTGTTGATAAGTATCATAAAGAGGACATACATCTTACTGCTAATTAATATCATGCGCTATATTCATTTAGCTGCATTTCATTAGCTGAATTATCAAATTAGATAATAATACACTACATAATCTTCCAAGATGTGTCTCGTTTTTAAAATTTGTGTCTCATTTTCTGAATGAGGAGGAAATACAGAGATCTCATATTTCTGCCTAGAGACCACAAACTTTCAATATAGCTCTGAATCCGAATTTCTTTTACCAAGTCCTATTCTATCTGTTCTAATAAGACAGAACTAGGATATCTTGGCCAAAAATGATGGATGGTATCAGACAGTAAAGCCTGCAAATTTCTTTTAAAATTTCAACAAAGAGAGAGTAAACGTGCTCCCACGGAGGGGTCAATGACTCGGAAGGTCCCTTTATGCCCAGCAAGCCCAAGTGACATTCCGGGGAGCGCTAGAAGCATTACGGGGCTGTGCCTTTTTCCCCCTCTTAGTTCTCTGTGAGCAACAGGACTAGTAAAGACAGAGCTACTGCCCAATCATCCCTGATTCAATGAAAACGAATGAGTTTAAAAAATATATTCTCATCTAACCAGTAGGTGAAGTGCTCAATCAGCTATTTTCAAGGCAAAACTTTTATATCTATGCTTAACAGGCCTGAGATGACATGACTAGGGGCTGGTAAAAACAAAACAAAAAAAACCAACAACAACAACAAGAAAATAGCTCACTTGGTCTTTTACACAACTACTCTGGGGCTGAAGTGATCCCTAGTTGCTACCAGCGGTTGAGATCTCTTTGTGATCAGCACAGAATTGGCAGCGGCCTCATTTCTACCTCCATAATCACGTTGGCACCTTTGCCAGAGTTACCTTGGCTGGAAAGTTTAACATAAACTTCTTGGGTGTGAAGAACACTCTTGCACCTCTAAAACAAGACCTCTTGATCCTTCCCATCAAGCCAATGAATACTGCCACGGGGGAGCCACCCTTCCTCTGGACAGGGCACTGAGACCATAGCTGTTAATGCCAGCTACACTGATGTGTTTTTGTGATTATGTTTTTTGATCAGAGATGCCAGAAAGGTATGACACCATGAGACCATGAAACTACTTCCAGAGTTTTCAGTTACCCACTACAAACCAAAAAACAAAGAATGACTCCTTGTTTACCTTTCACGGATCTTTTGAGTTTCCTCTTATTTCCTTAGTTTGTGCCAATGTTGAAAAAGCTGGGATCGACTTCATTAAAAAGTGTTCTCTGGCTCTTTATAATCATTTCCTTAAAAAACATAAACATATATCTGAAAACAAATGCTGAATTTCAGCAGCCTCTTGTGTAGTCTAGCAAAATAGCAGGAAGAATAACACATAATTAGCCAGATTAACTTTTCCAACTCAAAATGTTAACAACATTCATCATTACAAACTTGAATAGATGTTATGTGGGTAAACTTTTGCATTTCTTTTTTTAAAGTCTAGAAGCAGAATAAATTGTTGCCAACATAGCCAGAAAGTCCAGATAGACTTACAAGCAAAAAACTCTGTCACTTGCCTGAGTGCTAAGAAAGTAGCTGTCTTTATACAATCAAAGTTCAAGGTTGCAGCTATAATAGGCTTTTCAGCTGTATTTAAAAGTAGATTCAAATTGTTAGTCACCCCTAACCTTGTTAGAGATTCAAGGTGTCGAGTACGCAAAACAGAACAGAGTGAAAGCGTTATAATGCATTTACGGAAAGAAAAGAAAAGGGTCTTGCAGTTAGAGAGAATATTGTGCATGGAAACTACAGAGTTTTGGAAAAGCTGTGTTTTATGAGGGATATGTTCCTTTTACACAATCTGAATTACTCTTGAGACAGAAGGCTTTGGAGAGGTAATCGTGGTCATTTACCAGTTTTTATAACGATGTTAATTTTCCATCCATCCAAGAAATTAAGGAGAAAGCTGAATTTTTAGGCTTTGTTAATTATAAAATGGGTCCTTGCATTTCCATCCAATGCTGGAAAGGATATGGGAAGGATTTTCCTTTCAGACAGCTTAAAAAGCTGTGATTACCAACTGGTGTTCTCCATATCACCCTGTGGGCCCAGAAATGCAGCAAATTCTTCAAGGCATCTTTGGGAGCTCCTGTGGAACGGTGATATGATTGGAGTTGTTCTCACTTTGATTACAGAACATTTCTCACTGTTCATCACATACAAAATGGTGTGGGAGCTCTAAATGAATAGAGGAGGGTGATCAGGATCCCACTCCTTCAGGAGCTACAGGAAAAAAGGTACAAAAGGGAAGAAGAAGAAGGAAAAAAGAAATGCCAGCAGGCCAGCCTAGCCACTCAGAAGGGCCTAAAGAAAAAAAAGAAAAAGAGAGAAAGGGGGCACTGAATGGGTAGTACTGAGTAACCATGCTATAATGTCCAAATATTTTCAGTGTTCGCTTCTTGGAGTTATATCAGTATGCAGCACAGTCATGTCTCCCATTCCAGAATAATGCCAGGGCATCACCCCATGAGTCACTCGTCACTGAGGAGAGACTTCTGTGGCAACTCTGCAAATTCCACTCTCCAAAACTTCACTTCCAGGACAGACTGAATTGATATATCTTGAAATTTGCAAAATGTCATTTAAAAAATACATTTCATCCTACCCTGCTCTTTTCATTTGGAGAATCTGAAAAAGATGGAGGTATTTACACGTTCCAAAGAGTTTTTCTCACAACATTTTCAAGTCAAGAATTTGAAAACCTGGCTACATCTGCATAAGTTTTACACTGTACCTATCACATACATTTTAAGCACCTCCAAAGCTCTTGAGTACTTTGTAACCACTAGGTTTGATAAGCCTCCTGGGTGCCTATCTTTTGAAAATCAGAGGTCAACCTCTTGAGAGTCATTTGTTACTGAAGAAGCTTCTGTCTCACAAATCATAGACCTGACATAGCCCATCAGATGCCAGTTTGCTGAAGAAACCTTGTAGCTGTAAATACATTAGTGATACACAATGTTATCACTGCAAACTCTTATTTGATTGCAACCCTTACTGGCCTGTGTATTTCACCACAAAGAACAGTTACTCATTACATGTACACACACACACACATATATATATATATATACACATATATATGAGGCTAAAGGTTCCTGAATTCATAAATTGTAAACTATATTAAATATGCTGAAAACTGACTGATGAGTGCTGCTCTTCTAAGCTAATTTCTCTTCTAAACCATGATATGAAAATTCCAACTAATGGGCTCGTGACAAGACTAAACAGGGGTAATAGCAGACTTAATCAAGAAAACAAATGGAATTCATTAGAAGCTGGCACTTGGTGGATAATCTTTGGAGAGTTCTCACCTCAATCTACATGTCCTCATTAAAAAAATAATAATAATAAAATAAAATATTTTATCTCAGGCTTTTATCTCAGGCTGTTGAGCCAATTCAGTGGAACTTCATAATGGAAAATATTCAACATGGTTAACTTTGGACTTTGTGTTCCATGTTTTAGAAGATGTGTCCTCTTTCCAACTCTTTTCATATAGTGAATACTAAGATAAAGGGTTACACATTAACTAGCATTTTCTTCTCATAGTTGGGAACACAAATTAGCTATAGTTTTCAAATTCACCTCTAAAATACAGCTCAAGACAATATTCCAACACTAAAAGTATTTCTTGACAACTACCACTAAGGAAAGTCTTACATATATAAAGCCCATATATTTATACATGTAGGCTGAATACAGCACAGATATTCAGACACCAACCCTGCATTGTGCCCTTCTGCAAGCTGAAAGTGCTAGAAATGGAAGCCAAATTCTGTTCTTTCAGTTTTAATTTCTTTCTCTTCTCCTAAAAATACACGTCATCTACGGTGCCTGAAACCCACGTAACCTACCTGAGCTCTCTAAGGGCCAAATCAAGACCTCACTGATGCCAGCAGAAAGACTTTGGATGTTTTTTGACATGTCTGTGATTAGGAATTGATAGGTATATTCAATCTGTTCTGTAATGCTCTCTCTTTGGGAAGACACACCTACCTTTTGCTAAGATCTCAAGTACCCGTTGTTAAAAGACAGTATTATCTACCTTCTCTTTTCTCAGCTTACAGAAAACCTGACTCCTAGTTTATTTGCTCTTATCTGGTTCACCAATAACTTTGTTCGGCAAAAACTTATTTACTCTCACTACCACCTCCCAATTATTTTTGGGAAGTCGCATTGTTTTCCTGTTATGCTCTTCTAGCTCTATTCTGAGCAAGGCACATTTTGTGTTAAAGTGTCCAAATTCCTTTCAGGTGGCTGCACCCTCTACAGCATGTGGCTTTACACAGTGCCTAAATTTGCTAAGGGAATTTGAGCATTATCTGATTGCTAATTAATGTCCTATAATAATTCTGACCTTTCAAAATTGTCTTCTAGCACTGCTGTTTTAGAGGCCTGCTGTGCATATGCTTTTTTTGTGTGAAGTTTTTCCACCTATGACTTCTGCCATCACAGGACTCTCACCTCATATAAATACTGCTCACTGACGTTGGGAATAGCCCTGGCTAGCATTTTAAAGTTTGTTTTGATTTTTTTTTCCTCCCTCTGTTTGCTTTTAAGGCTTGATTATCTCAGTTACTCTTGCAGAAAATATTGAGACATGAGTTGCTTGCAGTGCCAACGCATGCTGCAAGCTGCATTAGAACATCTGGCTACTCAGCAAGCACATTTGCATGCAAGTCCTCTCCCTCCAAGTCAGTGGGCCCAAACACATGCAGATTAACAACAAGGGAGGGTAATGACCACCTGAAAGTTATGGGTGAGCTATTGAGAGTCTGGCTCTAGTTCATTTGGTGCACAAGAACCCGCCCCTAACACCCCCACTTTCAGAGGACAGCATTCACAGTGCCTTTCTGCACAAATTCGAGGGATATCTGCAGAACATAAACCCTTTTGTGACTCCAAAAACTAGCCCTTCTGCTTCAAGTGACCACATATAATTGCTCTGTGGGTACAGCTATTGACTCTCTATCTAGCCAGTTTCCTTCACTGACAAATATTAACAGTAGAGGAACGGTTATTAAAAGCTTACAACATGAGAATAAAATTAGGACCTTCCTTTGTGGTAGAGTCATTTGAGAGGTACAGGACAGCCAGCTGCAGCTCATGGTTCTGTGCTTCTGTAATCATAAATATATCTGATAACATAACCAGTCTAATTAGAAAAAAGGCATTTCATTTTTTAAGTTAATCCAGAAAAGTAAAATAATATGCCAAGTCAGAAACTACCATAAAAGCACTCACTATGATCATCTCTCAGAGAAAAGAGCATTTACCACTAAGTTTCCCTCACTCAATGCTTTCAGAAAGTCTGCAGTCATAAGCGGCCTTCCTTAGCAAATTTCTTCTGCAGCCCATTTAGTTGACTGATGAACACAACATTGAGGACTTATCCTCATCCGTGTTTTACACATGGAGGAAAAAAAAATAGAGGAATTAAGCAACTTACTGAGGCTGCAAAGAAGATGTTTGTCACAGCTGGGACAAGGCAGCAGACACCCATGTTCCTGCTCTAGGGATACGTCCACTAGGCAGACGCAGAGTTCACAAGAGCAAGCAGCCTCTCTCCACAGACCAGCAGCAGAAACCCCAACAGATCACAAAGCTGGCAACAGCCATCAAGCTCTTCTGTGGCCATCAGATGACGTTTCCCCTTATAGTCACCAGCTGTGTTAAGGCCTTTCCAGAAAAGAGACCAGCTGGAGCCAATGTTTTCACATATTGCAAAAAGAGAAACGCAGGAGACCGCCAAAAGGGACAAGAATATCTTCAGGGGAAATTACTATTTAAGAAAAGACTGTGACAAGATATCAATCCCAGTGGTGAAGTGTTATATCCGTTTATGTTGTCAAGCTCATAAACTTGGAAAGAGAGGCAAACTTTGCTTGTTATAAAAATAATAGCAGAGATTATTTTTTGAGACCTCCAAAACCACAGGGAGGCTATCCTTGCAGGCCTGCAAAGCTATCTTTTATGAACCCAGGGGGGTTATGACATCAGGGGTCTCCTTGTATACAGTTTCATGAACACTGGGGATTTTCAGTGGTTTTGCTTGACGTACCACCAACACTCCATGTATCATTTGAGGCATGTTTTGCAGCTGTCAGAAATCTGTACCTGTACAACACAGCATCAAACGGAAGAAAGCTTGCCATAAGAGAGCAGCTAAAATTGTATTCACCTGAAAACTGAGAAGGCGTATGAGTAAGAAGAGAGCTAGCCAAACCATGGCACTGGAGAAGATGAAAAAAATTTTGATCCTTTCTGTAGTTTTGCTAAAGAAGTCAATGTTATCCAAGCTTAAAGAACAAAAACAGTCCCTCTTTACTCCTCAGGTATTTCCATGTGTTTGTTGCTGATCATGGAATCACTTATATAAAATTATAATGAAGAGGAACATGCTTACTACATGGCACACATCACACATTAGCTGAACAGTTTGCACAGCTTTTGGTTTTTGTAAAGAATGTCATTCAGAAGTCCTTTATTATAGGTGCAAAATGCCTGTATCACTTCAAGCCATTAAACCTGATTATGAAAATATCACATAGGAAAAAAAGAAGTCTTGTCATAGAAAAACTGAGATAGGAAATACCACACTGACATAAAGAGATTGTGTTGGGCAAAATTACCTTAGCATGGTTCTGCTGTTGCTGTCTGATATCGCTATATACAATAGGCATTTTACTCCGCCAATGCTTAGCTCAGCACACACAACAGCAAGAGCAGCGAGCATTAACCCTAACATCTACCCACTGAATATGCTCGAACCTTTGGTAATTGGACACTAGTGGCAGTTCACCAACCATGGAAAGAGGCTGCATGAGACAGTCTAAATAAATAAAACTTAAATAACAAAAAAGCCAAACTGGACTCATCAATCTGAGAAACACTAAGAAACAGGATGTTAAAAAGGATGCATTTCTGACCATGACTGCTGTGTGTCTCACACCAGGCACTGCATTTGCCAGTGGAAAAATACCTACTGCCATAAAAAAAGCCCTTGCATTAGCCACATAGTTGCTCTGAACCGGTTTCCTGGGCTTTTCCATTTTAACCTGTTCTCACTACATGGATACACGGTTTGTTTTGAGCCCTAGCTAGGGTTCACAGCGAAAGAGGTGGCAGAAAAACCAACTGCCTGAAAGGATTTTTCCACTGTGCAAAGGTGATTAGTGGGAAGTACCAAGAGCATACTCCGCGTCCAGAGAGAGCTTGCACAGATCAGCGAGACCACTGGGAAGCGCAGACTATACTTCTCTTTGGACCGCTGGCTTGATGCAAATCTGCGATGATCAGAAGAGAAACCAAGCACAGACCCTGGGATCAGCTTGATTATAACGTTTGTTGCCTCTTTCCTATCCTACAGATAGATTACAGATGCATATGTTAATAACCAGCAAGCAGAACATAATATGGAGAATGAACGTGATCTTAGAAGTATGGAGGGACCATCCACTCTGCGGCTTTGAAGAGGGCTGGAATATGGAGTAGACCTGATCCTGCAAAGACTTTCCCGTGAGTAACTTTGATCACATGCCTAAGGCTCCCAGTTCAGTGGGAAAACCTACATGAACAGGTGTATTCACAAATACTTGCAGTATCAGATAAATATTTTTTATGTTTAGGTGTGTTACATCTATTCCAAATAAAAGTGTAATGAAAAAGCCCTATCTGAACACGAATCTTACAGCTGCTCTGCAGCGTTCTGATTTGGCGGCCTGGGAGCAGAAGGCCTATTAGATACCAGGAAGACTAAGTGTTGAATATGTTGGATTTTGGGAGGAGGTGGGAAGTTTTATTAATTTTTGCCGCCTTCCATTTTCTACCCTTGCATGACTCGTTAGTTCAAACAAAATGTATCCCAGGGCACGCTTGGGAGCAGACAGAGGCTGGAACGAAACAGCCTCTTCCCACCTGTTTGATGGGTTTGGAAAAGCTCTCCCAGCTTTCTGTCTCACATCTGCAAAAGCCTCACACAAAGTGAGAGGTTATAACATCGCTAACGCCTGGTAATGCCCCGTACTTAAAACTTTGATTGCTATCTCTGCCAGCTCCTTCCCGACTGTAGCTGGGGGTGGGGGGCGAAGAGGGGAAAGAGATGAAGTTGTCCTTTGACATTTTATATCCAAGCCTTACTGCGATAACCTTTAGAGATAATTTTCTCAGCAGGTGTTAGGTATTTCTTGTGAGCATTTTAGCAGTGAAGCATCATTAAGTGTTCCCGACAAAAGTAATTTGCTACAAAAGTTTTTGGAGGGGTGGAACCCAGACAAATTAGCCTCAGGATTTTAGACACAAAGAAGACATGTTGTTTCTGTACTAATCCTATTACTGTGGATATCCTTCCTAGCATATCTGAACGCAGCGTCACTTGTGCTGAACTTACTGTCACGCATTCAAGATGTCTTTGTCCAACTTTTATAAGAGGGAGCTGCCAATAATTACCATGAAAAATATCTCAAGCATTTTGCAGCCATTTCTGTATGTTTCAAAAGATGCTGTTTCAGCAAGATTAGATCACATATCATTTGCCAGGATTTCTTTCAGTTCAATTCAAAAAGTAAAATTAATTTTGTCATTTGGTAAATTGTAGCATCACAAAGAACAATTACCTTCTTTTGAAGTTTTACTTGTTGATCTCAGAAGGCTGCAATTTTAAATGAGTGTTTTTTTTCCAGAACAAAAAGCAACAGTGCGGAGGCAGGCCACGCAAACTTTGGATTAATAACATAATAAAAGAAAATGTTCTGCTTCAACTCTTTCTTCTGTGTGCACATGCTACTCCATTTTCAATGTAAGTGAAATAAATACAAATCTTGCACATGTTCAGCAGCTGAGTCATTCCAGGAGTAAAGTGGTGACCCCAAAGTCCTCCCGCAGCGGGATGTCTTCTGCCACCATAGCAGAGCACCCTGTTACAGCCATTACCAGCAGACTGGGCCAAACACGGCTTTCAGGGGGATCCACGCTGACAGCTGCAGAGCTTTTCATCTCCAGGGCAGAAAGCCCCACGCGGTTGGTTAGCAGGGACACAGCTTTTCCCAGTCCCACTGAACCACAGTCTCTCCTCTCAGGCCGAAAGCACGATGCAGGACGAAGCACGCAGCTCTGCAGAGCCGCCCCGCGGCAGCTCCGCCTCGGGCGCTCGGGAGGGGTCCTACCGCCGGGGCTGCTGCCCAGCCACCCCCGGGGTCTCCCATGCCGGGAGCTGCCCCGCGAGCCCGAGGGAGCCGTGCTGCTCCCCAGCGACGTGCCAACGTGAGATGGTGAGCTGGGCTGGATGCCGGGGCTCGGCGCCGGATATTTCACTTTGCTCAATTACTCCGTGCAACGTCCACGCCGGTACTGCTCGTCTGCTTGCTCCCGCAGCCCTGCTCCACACCTGCCCTTCACACTCTCCCCTCGCCACCCACCTTTCCTTTCGCTTCCCCTACCTTTCTATGGGACTCATTCCTTTCCCTCACCCCCTTGCCCGTCCTTTCCCTGCTGCCGCCCAGCCGGCCAGGCTCTCGCATGCTGGTGCCAGGCCCCTGCGCCGGCATTTTGGCAGAGGCGGCCGGAGCAGGGACCATTCGTGAGCCCGTGCTGCCGCCAGGCCCCGCGTGGCAGAGCCCCGGCCGCCGCTGGGCAAGGCGCAGCCCCCCGGCAACACGCTTAGCAAGAACGCAGGCAGGCTAGCAGATACGCTGGCCCGCGCGCTTGCTCTGCGCTGCGAGGGAAGCTTGGCAGTACCACTTTAAGGCTGGGGAGCTCCTGAGACGCCACTGTACAATGTTTTGTTTTGTTTTATAATGGATCCATTTCACACCCTGATGCAGCTGACTTAACCTACTGTATTTCACTTTTCTTAATTAGATTTTGCTCGTTATTTGCCGAGCACCTCCAAAAGCCAGAGCGGCGCAGCGCTGCAGCGCGTCCTGACAGCCGTCTTCCAGCGCGGGCAGCCTGCACACAGCAGAGAGGGGAACGCCAGCCGGAAAGAAAAATCCAAGCCCAGCTCCGCAAGGAGGACGCCTCGCTCGGCTGCAGCTGCTAAAATGGCTGCTATTTCTGCTAAAGCAGCCCCAGGGGCCAGGACGATGGTATGGACCCTCGCAGGCTGGAGGGAAGCAATGTATGCTTTATAATGAGGCAAGAGATGTGCAGCTAAGGAGCTCACTAAAGCGTGCAGTCGCAGGCGCCGTGGGGGAACGGCTGGTGTTCACACGGCTGCTGGATTTATGAGCCCCAGAGGCCTCGTCCCTCAGCCCGCTCTCGGGGTACCTGCCTCCTAGCTCCGCTCTCGCTGCCCCTCTCTGCTTCCGCTCTGCCCCCGTCCTTGTCTCTGCTCTCCATTTTGGATAGAAGGGAGTATTTTTTAGAGGAGTGAATTATCTGATACTTATCTCTGACTCCAAGGCCTGTAGGTGCAATATCCAGTTCCTGAAGCCCACGGACCTGTAGGAATTTATAGTGGCAGATTGACAGTGAGTTTTTTTCTGTAGGTTGTTTATATTATTGTAAGCTGCTTAGGAGGAAAGCTTTAACAGAACACTAGATAAAAAGAAAATAGGTTTTAAAACCTCCAGTAACTCTTTTTTCTTAACTTGTTCTCGAGCGAAAAACGGGAGCCCTGGGAAAGTCCCTGGCAGGTACTTTCACAAGGAACTAGCACAGACTGCAGCAGACCGTAATGGGCAAAACGTCCACGGCTGGGGTTTGGCAGCGATAGACTGAAAACCTGGGGGAGGAACGGGACACGGGAAGTGAGGTCAGGTAAGGATTACTGGTGCTCAGGAATGGGAATAAATGAAGGGTCTTCACTTCTTCTACAGGTAGGATCCTAATTTCTGCAGTATTACATATCTTATTGATTTTTTTTCTATATTCTGCCCACAGCTAGAGATAAATTTCATTCAAATGTAAAACTGGCAAACATGCTGGCATTTACCATGGGTGAACAAAAGACAAAGAGTTGGAAAACAGAATGTTAAACAGAATGTTGCCTTTAGCATTATCCTCAGGTCCCAGAAGCTAAGAACCAACAGCAACTCTAGTCTATGAGCCACGTAATACATCTTCATCTGCCACCAAACAAAAAAAAAAAAAAAGGGCAGCACAACACACAGGTAAGCGAAGTTCTCCTAAGTAATGTCACATGTTAGCTTGGGCTAATGTCTTCCACTATCATCCTAAGCAGAGGAGAAGTAGAGAGCACATGGAAATACTGTCTTCAACTTCCTGTATGGGTGCTGCAACTTGAGCACAGGGGTTGCTGTCCCCTGTGACCAAAAAAAAAAGCAGGACTATTAGGACCATTCATGGCAATCAAAGGGAGATAAAGCTATCACATGGAACAGAAAAGAAAATCAAGTGGTGACTCACTTGTCCCTTTGGATGATGCCAAAGAAGGAAGCAATCTCAGTAAATGGTCCCAATCCTACTCCTGGACAAACAGAGAACACAGGGAAAGGGCAAGTTTTCCCTTCCCACTGCTGGATAATGGGGATAGCCCAAGCAGCCTTCCTTTCAAGCATCTGCCACCAGCCTGGAGGACAAATGTCTTCTCCAGTCAGGGAGAAGACATTTCTTGGCCTGAGTCAAGTCCCAGCAGGAAGTTTCCCTGCAAAATACGTAATATAAATCAGTGATTTCCATTACTTGTAGCTAAAGCAGATACTGAGAGGAAAAGAGAAACCTTGCAACAGCAGGCAGTTTCCTTTGGTTGGTATCACAAACCTAACAGCAAAAGGACAGCTGAGTTCTTGTGCAAAACATGGTATAAAGCCCGACAATTCTCAAATGGTAAAAATAACTGAGAGCAAATTCACAACTCATGGCAAATTGAGCAACGACAATTCAGAGCGTAGTCAATAAAAGAACATACTTCTTCAGTGTACTCTCCAATAACTTAGCATATTAGTCGCTGTGTAATAGCAGCCTACTTCCGTATGGGGAGCATGCTTAGTTAGCTCGACCTTAATTCAAGTTAACTTATCAAGCTCTTTAGCCATACTTGTAGGAGGAAAAGATAGGTATGATACAGCTTTTAGTGCAACCTTGTTAATCCAGCTGGAAAGGATAAGCTCTAAGCTGACTTGCAACATGAAGTGGAGCGAGATATGGACCTGCAGTGACCACTCTTCATCCCTGTGCACGAAGCAGCTGAGCCCATAGTAAGAGTGGTCTTTGGGATACCATTGCACTGCACTGTAGAGGGGAAGGCCAAGCAAACGTGGAGAAGCAGAAGCAACGGTAGACACCTAGGAGGAAACAGGAGCACAAAATGGCCTAAGATGCAGGGAGCCAAACAGGGGCTCAGGCTGGAAAGGGAAAGCCATAAAAACTCAGGAGAAGACTAAGTTTTCAGTCCCGTTACGCTGCCTCACTGAGCTGAAGAACTGCAGGCTGAGTTATTTAAAATTCTCCTTTTCTAGGCAGAGAGACCAGCAGGCAAAAGACCTTCAAGGAAAGGAAAGTAGGATCCGATTCGATCCTGCAATGCTAGAGCTTGGGAGAATAGGCTTAGTCCACAAAGTGGAGAATTTAGGGATAGAGTTAGGGTCCTAGTAGGATATTGGCTACTCTCCATACTGATTTAGCTGACAGGGAACAGAAGGGTGAAATGCAAGAATCTGTGTGTTGGCAGCTCATACTAAAAGTTTTGTTCTTTATAGAAAAAGTAAGTAAACCTTGAGGGGTCATTGATCCCTATCTTAGTGTCATCAACTTGCTTCAGCTCCATATGTCAGCCCAACTGTCAGTGTTTGTGCAAGGATGAGAGAGCCCCTTTCCTTCAAAGTGATTGCACAAAAATTGAATTGCTGCTTCCGGGCAGGTGGAATGTGAAGCGCTTACGTCCTGCGATGAGGATTTTCTCAGGCCTTCTCTAGCACCCGTGATTAAACAAGAGGTATTAGATTAGTTCAGTGGCTGTTTTCACTGCCTTTGCCCTACATGGTAGGTGAGAACAAAATTTTGACACATGGCTCCCTGCTTTCTGCAGTGGGGGCCCCAAAACAAACACCTGAAGACAGACTCTAACCTTTTGATTTTACATGGTGAAGTTTCTTGTTCTTTTAACTGCTGCCACTGAGTTTCTCCCAGCAATATCTAAACATAAAACAGGAGTGATTTTAAAAGAAAGTGGGTTCATCAGGTTAGTGGTAGTGTAATTCTGAAAACGGTATGAAAGCAAAGAAGTAATGACAATGAGCAAATTGAAGGGCCAATATAATTTGCCTTGCCTGCACTAAGGAAAGAAATTGTAAATGAAACTTCCTGTCTCACTGGAAAATAATGGTTGAACTTAACAAGCCCACTAAGGGACACCCAAAATCTGAGTTTCTGGAATACTGCAACAATAAGACGCTAAGGTTTTATAAAACCGCACCAAAGATATCCTTTGCCGGATGCAACACTTCTCAAGCCCTCTAAAAAAACCTCTGATTTTTACCTCCACACGACAGGCCTCTGCATAGTTACTTCTCGTTCCCTTAAACCTCACCACAGGCGGGGACCCTATGTCAATCGTGATCAAGGCCTCTGCGAACTACACACTAGAATGCTTCTATTTCTTATCTGGAGAACAAAATGGAAACTATGGCAACAGAGAAAGATCTACTAAAGTCCATCAAAGCCTGAGAAGGTAACTCAGCCCACCTCAGTCTAGAGTCCTTGACCTCTCTGCTAAGACTTCCAACAAGAGGAACACTTCTTGTGTGAACCAGACCATGGGAATACCATGCGTGAACCAGACACTGGGAACAGGACTAAAGGTACAAATAAATCTTATGTAACCATAAACCACTGCATAATTTCAGCTCTTATCCTGAAAGAAACTGAGTAATCCACAGCATCATGATTTCGCTTGGTAATTTTAGCTCAACTGGTTACCTTCACCTTAATCTGCGCTTATATGAAACATGTCTGGAAATTGTGCCACTGTTATAGCTCATAACTTCACATAAAATATTTTTAAAATACAGGGAACACTTCTTCTGAGCTAACAGCTTTTATGGATAAACATCATCTAAAGTTTTATAGGTTTCCTTTCTTCTGAAACAACAGACAGAAATTAAAAAAATAGTGTAAGAAACTTACTGCTCCTGCACTTTTGTTTTCCCGTAGGAAGCATGGCAATTTTTATAATGCACTCAAAGGCAATTTACTGTGACATGACTTAAAAAGTAAAGCTCATTTTTACAGTGTATAGGGTTTCTGCAACACAGTAGAATTCCTGTATGTCTGAGAGCACAAAGGATAACGTTCAAACTACCATGTGCGTTTAAAGTGACCAAGCAAAGGTAGAGTCGAGTTTTTCATTGTCTTTCCTTTTGTTACAAAATCCAAATGCTGTTCTTTTTTATGGGTGGAGGAGGGGGTCAGTGAGGCTCAAGAGAGAAAATAAATCACATATTTCAATGAGAAAAGGAGGTATTTTGGCTTGGCTTGTTTTCCCACAGCTAGTAAAAACTGCATCCTGAGCTTAAAAGCACAAAGTTTTGTGAGGTCAGAAGTAAATGTATCCCCGTACTGTATTTATGCCATTTGTCTTTCCAGGCTGATTTTTAACTCAAGCATCAAATGTTTGAAGTAGACTCTTATTCTTACCAAAGCAAATAGCACACAGCATGGCAGAACATTGAGGGGAAAACACGTGCGAGACTGCAAGTCTAGAGGAAAACGCTGGGCCGTCCTCAGGCGCCGGGAGCTGCCCACCCTGGAGCTGCGTCCTGCTGGACCCTGCTTCCACGGTGCCGCGCTCCCACGGGGCAAGCTCCGGATGGGGCTGCACCCTGTCTTACGGCTTGCGTTTGAGCAAGAGTCGAATGTGCATCCCATACCCTGTCCCAGGGCCGCTTGGGAGCGTTTACATGCGAGAAAGAGCAAAGGAAGTATTATTTAAAATGTAAAGGTGCAAACTATACCTATATTGCTTTGTTTTAGCCATGCGTAGTGGGATATTTAGGGAATCTAGGAAATAATAATTAGACCAGTTACAAAGGAAAGCTGGTTTGAGATATCTGAGCTCTCTGAATCAAATAAATCTTTTGATATGCACTCAATATTGCACTCACTTTTGATATTTTTGGTGTTAATATCAACGTATGTTATAATTGTAAGAAAGACTGAGAAATACAACTTCCAGCATGAAACTAGCATCACTTGGAAGATTTATAAGAATGACAAAGTCTTTAACATGAAAGAAAAAAGAAAAATGAAACTTATTTTAGGGTAGCATACAAAATCATAAATAGTGGTTTTGTCATGCACGTTTTCTGATTATTAACTGCTTTCAAATTTAAGACTTTATATTACAGAAAGCAAGCAAACTGCCAGCTGGCAGTTTGAACCCCAATTTCAAATGAATCCCAAATTTGTCCTGTAGTATATCAGGCCACTAATTGCCTAAAATATAGCTTTACCATAGTAGCAAAGAAGTCAACCTTATGCTGGATTTTTTTCTCAGAAACTTTCATAGAACTAGCTTCACTCTGGAGATATCAGTATCTGGTTAATTCTGAATTTTAGTGGACTTCTAAAATACCACATGGACTACACGTATTGATTAATTGTAGAAAGAATAAACACTGTCACTTATCTCTGGAAAATAATCAATATTGTAGAAAAGGCTTTTAAGCAGAATTAAATGGAACAATAATTTTCTTTAATCAGTTTTGAGCTATTACGTACTACCAATTTTCATTCAGACTTCTTGTCTGCCCCTAAAACATATAGTGCTAAGTTAATTCTAGAATTGTTGTTATAGCTTGTCTCAGATTTCAGGTCTGGTTCATCTATACAGAAAGGAATTTGTGTTTTACCGTTCTCAGATATGTTTCTTATAACTTTCTTCCTTTCTTACAGCATCTGTGCATTGACACATACCTATCAGTATATCACCACAGTGCTATCATTGCATCTTAGCTATTGGTACTGCTGGTTGGTGTAAATTTGTCAGTGCTTTGCCACACATGGTACAGTCAGCATTCACATATACATATGCATAAAAACTCCAAACACATTTGACTGCTGTGAAGCTGTAAGAGATTCAGTGCCTTGTAGAACACGTACAGTACACCACAGTTATGGTTTTGGGCCATGGACTGCCTCATTAATACCTCTCTGAATACATGTACACAACTGCTCTCAAGCCCTTGATAAAGCATTTGGATTCTCCAAACAGATGCTTGTATGGGGAGGGGGGGAGATGTATGTAAAACAAGTTTAGAAAGTTCTATTACGTTTTATATGCTGCTCCTTGCCTATCCTTTTTTGTCAATTTTTTGCATACTTTTCAGCTTTCATACATTTTAAAATGCTACAGTAGTATATCAATTATAATTGAGTGGTTAAAAAAAATTATTCCTCTCTTTGCTAGATATATGGTACACGTGAGTCAAAGCAAAGATTTGTAGGATGCAGAGAGAGAATTTAATAGCGTAATGGTTAGTGCTTGCCTGTGTTACTAAGTTTGTTTTCTTTTCTTCTTTTATATTTGTCATACAATTTTTACTGCATGCTTTCCTCCTCTGAAAGCATTTCTAAAGACGTTATAATCTACTACCTTGTCTTATAAAAGGTCATTAGTCACACAAATTGTCATTTAAGTTGAACTTTAAATTCTACAGGCTTTCCGTTTCAAGCTGTAAGAACGAGACTGGGAGTGGAATTCAGAATCACGCTTTGGCCAAGACCGAAGCAAGTTGTGTGGAGAACGCCACAGCCGAGCTCGACCGGGTGTGCAGCTGGAAGGACACTCAGGACACTGCGCCCTCCACGTCCAACCTTTGAAAGGCTCCAGCTCTTCATCAAAGGCTATTCAGAGAAACATACCCCCCACACACTAACATTTTGAGTTAATGTTTTGAAAAATGAAGGTTAAGATCAAAGTGTAAGAGGACAGTCTAAGCATTAAAAAATAGTGCAGGGATCTTCCATTGTGCACTACTGTCTTGATAAGTCATCTAAGTAGTTAATGATATTTGGATTTTAGGAGGTGGACTGGTACTTGCATACATAATTTTCAGTCCTTAGGATCTTTTGTATGAAGATTCTTTTTCACCTTTCTTAAATGGCAGCTACAGGCACAGATCTGAAATGTAGAGAACTCAACCTTTTTCTTTTCATTGCTGTCTTTTCATTGCTGTCATTAAAAACAAAACCACACTCCTCACAACTTTACTGACAGATTTGAGGGTTGAACAGTCCTTTTATTTTTCCCTTTCTCCTCATCTGAGATCACGTTGGCAGCTTTATGCTGAACAGCAAAAAAAGGGCAGGAGCAGCATTATGCAGACCCTGTTTGGGTGCTCCGAGCACATCAGGGTTCAGCATCAGCACTCACATTTCTCACAAATGGGGCCATGTCTCATTCACACATTTCGTCTCTTTCCAAGATGCTGGAATATTATTTTAGATTTGCAGTGCTTTGCTTCATTCAGACTGGTGTTTGCTCATACTTGGCACTGCAATTTTCCACGTTTGGAGGCTCATTGCCATGGGCATGACCATGTTTCATGGGTGGCATTCTCCGTTCCCACTTGGAGGTTTGCTCACATCCTGTAGCTTGTGTGCAAGTCATTGTAAAAAAGCCTCGGTGGAAAAATAATGTGTAATATGTACAACTATATGTGTGTGTATATACATATGTACACATATGTATATATATACACACACACATTTATAAAAGTACAATAATTTAGTCTCTGTTTTTAATCAGTGCAGACCACCACAGTTCTTACTTGCAAAACTGACCTGGTACCAAAGAAGAGGCCAGCTGTGTAAATGTCTAATCACCCAGTGGCTGGACCAGAGCACACTGAATAAAAGAGATGGAAAGTAACGCCAGAATGTTTTGAGATGTAAAAACGACACAACATTCAGTGAACACTTGCCAACATCATCTCTAATTACTGCAGTGATTAAGTAGTAAAGAATTTGGTCCCATGGGGACCACGGTTCTGAAAGAAATACGGTGCCATGTGTTACAGAATTTTTTCTTGCAAATCATTATGGAAATTCTGCTTTCTGTGGTTCTCCTAACAAACTCTTTCTTTACAAAAACCATGCTTCATTTGTGAAGTGTGAAGGGAGTGTAGCTTGCCTGCTTCTGAAGATTTACGTCTTTATTGCCATATATTCAACTTGCCTTTTAAAAAAATCCTTTTATGTCTCTAAAGAAAGAAGCATAGAAAGCATTCTATATTTGCATACTGTAAGGGTTCCTCTCATCCTCACTGAAGAACAAACAGAGGAGAGGGGAGGGCTAGATAAAAGCATTAAGACCTTAACACAGCATGGCAATGGCCTAACAAACAGTCAGAGAAACTGCAATTAATGCAAGAACTGTTCAAAACCACAGTCATAGGGGACACCTTACGAGACCTTGTTTAGAAGTATTTCTACTTCTTTTTCTCGTAGTTCTGAAAGCTTAACCAAAAGATTAGATTTTTTCCAGCTTAGAAAGACAAAGCACAACAAAAAACCTGAGGATGGGCAACAAAAGCATTTGAATTGATTTTAATTTTCAGTTTACATTGCAGCTTTTCAGAGCTGTGGATCAAAATGTCTATTGTACAAGCAAAATATATATTTCACCTTACTATGCTCATGTTTATTGTGTTTTATTTTCTCAGCAGGTGTCCCTAGACATATGCTGTCTTGCTTTCTTTTCATTCAGCAAAGGAAGAGGAAAAACCCGCATCCTGTTGCAGTGCTGGTTTAGGAGACAAAGAACAGCCAAGGGAATAAGCATGGACCTCCCCTGTTTTGTCCTGTATTCTTCACGAGATCCATGTCTCTGTCCTCCTCCTACCCCTTGCTACAGCTACACAGAGCTTCCATACACATTACTGCATATTCCAGAAAGAAATATTTAGCTCTCACAAAGCACTTTTATTAATACATCAAAGAGACCCAATTATCCCCATTTCACTGGTGGAAAAACCAAGACTCAAACATTACCAGTATGGAACATGCACAGCAGGGAAATAGTACCACAAGTCCCCAGGCTGTGAATGTCATATGTGTACATTAGAAATGAGGTAGTAAAGAACAGGCATTTCTGTCTGCCATGTGTGGTTACAGAGCACAAAAAGGTCAAGGGAGAAGGAAGGGAAGGAACATGAATCCCTAATGCTGCTGTTTGCACATTTTCTAATGTCCTAAGCAAGCTGTGAAAATGGTGCTGTAGAATCAAACATGGACAATTCAAAACAAGACTAACTGATTTCAGACATGGCTTCTAGAGAAGAATGTAGATACACGATAAATGTAACTGAGAAATGGCAGTTACTGTCCATCAGCCTGTACCCCAGTAACCGAACCATGCCGTGTCCCCAGGTATACAGTAAAATGTATTAGCACAACGAAAAGCAAAACTCTATTGTTTTTAGCTTGACTACAGTAACAAATTAAATGATTCCTCTTACTTCTTAGTAGATATGAGGTTTACCTGGAAAGGCAACAGATGCCCTGAATTTCAGATTTTAAAATGCGACTTTGAGGCTCTTTCTTCTTGGCCAAGTTGTTACAAGTATGGGAGAAGATGCTCTTTTTTTCAGCATTAAATAGGATGTTAAACTTAGTTTTCTAAACTCATTTCATGAATCATTCATGATCAAGTATAAATCCTCAGGAACTCATGAGCTTCCTGGTCGAGAGCACTGAACCAGCAAGAATATTTAGGGAGATTTAATAGGAATGCCAAAACAGTTAAAAATATGACTAGAGGGATAGTAAACAGTAAATGAGTTCATTCGACCAGAACACTTATCAGTTGGTTCAGTCCCATTTGTATTATCAGCAATGCTGATAATAAAAGTATTGCCGATTTCGCAAAGAATTTCAGATGCTCACATTCTTTCTATATTGTTATGTCTGTAGTTGTTATTTCTATGATGGGCATCGTGACACCCTACTGCACTCATGACTCAATGAAAACCTTTTTGAGGCTTATCAGTATAATGTTCTAAATTAGTCATGCCAAGAAAAACACTAATATAGGATAAAATAGATCAAATTGTATTTATAGTAATCAACAAATTTGTAAAAAATGTAATCTCCACAAAACTCTTAGAACACAACCAGATTTAGAGGAAAATGGATTATCTGATTGGCAAATATGTTGAACCAAGACAAAATGTTTAGAACTCCACTGAAAACAAACGTCTTTGTGTCATTTTTGCTGTCCTCTTTCACGTTCTCCCTCAGTTAGAAGATACTTGCATTTCCTTGGCATCTGCTCCCATACCTCGTTCGCTTAGCCCGAGGAGGGGACAGAAGAAGAGAAGCAGGGTCATGGGAGGACATATTAATGGAAAAGGAAGATTAAAAGATCACCTTAGGGAGAGCGTAAAGGGAACAAAGGAACTGTACTCTGCTCGGGAAATTGCCAGGTGAGAGTTAGCTTACGAAGATGCTACCTCCCACAGCACGGAGGGTCAGCTGGCAGCCTGCAACGCCCCGCGCAAGCAACACAGAGTGACGGAGAAGGGGGACTCCTGCTCTCCTTGCACTAAATCCTCTGACATAGCCTCCGTAACTCCCAAACAACAGCTCTAGGTCTTTTTCCTTTTAATAGCTGCTGTAATTGCACACAGACTTACAGGCAAATACAGTGGTGGCTCTCAGCTGGCATTTCAGGCTGGAACATGCAGTGCCACCTTCACAAGCTCCAAATTCCTTCAGGGTTGAAATCCTCTGACACCGAAAGTCTTGCACATCAATCTAATGTCTTGGCTACCCCCAAACCATACAGGTCAGGAAGTGCTTTCTGGTAGCGCTAGAGCAAATTCCCAGAGGCACACGTCAGCCAGGGACCCTCTGCAATTATGCGCAAGAAATGTGACCCAAGGGACCAGGAGTGGGACAAGTCTCAGTGGCAGGCAGCAATGTCTGTCCCCTGCCCCCGAGAGAACAGGAAGAACCATTCTCTCATCATTTTCAAATCATGATCTAAAACCTCCATGACACTATCAAAACACATGAGCTACTGTAACCCGAGATTTCATCTCTGGCAGTTCCATAAGAACTGAGTACCTCCAAAATACAGTGAGAAATTAATTAGTCTCCTCTACAGCCTGCCAGCTCATATTTTTGTTTCAGGCTTAGATATAACAGAGAGAAATGACTTACAAATGCTGATAAGCAGACTAAGCTTGATTTTTTTTTCTTTTTTAAATAGCAGCGATATGCTGTAAAAAATAAGATAAAATTAGTCACTTACGTTAAACATCAACTATTTCTATTTTCTATTAGAACAACACTAGCTTTCTTTTTAATCAGCTGTAGGAAAAGATAAAACCAGAAGATTTTCATATTGTAGGCTAGTGCATTTATAAAAACAAAAATCAAACCGTTCCTAAACTGTTCCATATTGCATTTGTACAAAAATGCAACCTTTCACCTTTTTAAAAGAGTAAAATGTATGTATTGCTTTGAAAAGGGCACTAAATGGCTCCTGCATTTAGGACAGGATGGCAAGCTCTTGCTGCTGCAATGTCTCAGATTATGCTGCTGGCCTTTGCTGTGATGCCAGGCATTGGCCTTTATGGCATTGCATTTTCCCTTTGCGAAAAAAGTTGATATTTGCAGACCTCTTTGCACTGAACAAAATTTGCAGTCTCTGATGCCTGCTAGTGGGACATTTGTTACATGCTCTGTTTTGAATGAAGTAATGCATATTTCAGCGTGGCACTGCTTCTTCAAAAGATTAAAAACCTCCTAGTCCTGGGAGACTTGTGTCAGCATCTGATTTCATGTGCAAGGTAATCTTTAAATATTAATATGGAGCAAGGTCATGCTCTCTTTAACCCCCAAAATGGAGTTAGTAAATCATGATCTGGCAGTAAAAATATACAGGGCACATCACTATTTGTTTAGGGCAAAATCTAAATTTAAATTAAACTAAATTGGTTACTGGAATTTTTATAATCACATATATGTAATATATTATTTGTAGACAGGGGGAAGCATGGATAGCATATGAAGCTGTAGTTGGAAAATACTTGTCAGAAGGATATTAATAAAATCTCCCCAACTGACGGCAGAGAAAGTGATATCTGAAATACCAGTTAGATAAATCTAAACTGGGAATTTAGAAGCTCTTGGGGCAAATCTGCTGCTGTCAGACCTCTGCGGACTGCAGCAGAATGAGTCAGTTTATACCAGATGAGCATAAGCCTTTTGGGCTCTCATCTAAGCTGAACCACTGATTTATGGCATGACACTAGTAGTCTTTCTGACCTCTTTATACGCCATTCATCCTGCTAAGCAACAGGGGAGGGGGGAGTGCCGGACCTTGCTGGAAATTAGATGATAGAGCCAAATAAAGTTTCCCTAGGCAAAATAAAACATTTCATAGTTAAATTTCTTGAGAGGGGCTGATGGGTTAGCCTTGTAATTCTAGATACATTACCATTACATGTTATCCGGAGCTCAGCTCCCAGTGCAGCTGAGGTTCATGCCACACATAACTAACCACATTTGTTTTGCTGCCAGGGGACCTCCCTTGCTGCGGAGATGGGGAACGGCTTTATCCTACAAAAGAGAGTCAGCTGAACTCTGCAAGGAGTCAGTATTGTGAGACCATGACCTTTCAGACGAAATACTTGGAGGGCAACTGAGAGGTAGCAGAGTCTGGGGAGGGAAAGAGTCTTCATCTGAGCACTGGGAAATAAAGGGAGACAAATCATTTAAATTTAAAAATGCAGCGAATGTGCTTGTTAAATAGACAGTAAATGTGTGATCTCCATTTAGAACAGAGAACAGAGTATTTTAGCTTTGGCATTTATTTATTAGGACTACCAATTGGCAAGATCTTCCTTACAGAAGAATCCGAGACAAAGGTGGTCGTAAATAATCGGCTAAAGTAGCTCCAGTTTGCTCTTTGCTTGGCCTCCTAAAGTTGCCAATTATTTCAAAGTATGTGTATAAACTTGTGATGTGGACTGTTATGTCCACTGGGAGATGTGCTAAGGCTTTTAAACACATTTCCTTTGGCCCTTTTACTTTGGTCTGAGCTCAAATCACAAAAGTGTTTTATGGACCTCATCTCTAAAAGTAATGGGAGTCTCTGGATCGGGTCACCTGGGCTGCATTACACCAGACAGAAGTCAATCTTCTAGAAATACTCACAACAGACTTGGAGTCTCCAAGATGCAACCACTGCAATTAAATCTCTAACCCTAGAAAGTGATTAAAATAATGTTTAAATCAGCGCGTATCACCATGTGGGGCAGGCTCCATAGTTCAGTGGAGTCACAATGAACTCTTCAGCAGTCGAGATACTCCAGGATTTCACAGAGTATTACACTACAGGGTGACCATGGTTTCCAGTTTGTGGTCCATGGATGCTCAGGGATCTGCAGACTAGTCCTAAAGGATCTGCAGACTAGTCCTAAAGGCTCTGCAAAGCTAATGCAGAAAAGCACATTTTCAGCAGGCTTATATTTGCTACACAGGTGTCCACACCACCACTGAAAACTCCCCTAAAAATCCGCAAATAAAAAAAGTTCAGTGTAACAGTTTTCGTTCCTTATATATATAACTATTTGATAGTAATACTTTGCTGTTCCTTATTCACAGATGGATTTTCCAGCATAGCTCAGAAACTGCTTTCAAAGCACATTCCCAGTTCTCACTAAGTAGCCCTCACCTGCTAAAAACTTGCTGGAGTTATTTTGTAATGTTTAAAAATATACGGAAACCCAGTCCTGCCTGGCATCACCTCACAGAAACCAAACCCTGAACAATAAAAACCTTCTTCCAAGGAGAGTGCAGGAGCACAGGAACAACCCATAGGCAAGGAGGACAAGAAGAAAGAGAAAGCAGGTCACCCGATGAAATACCAGACTAGAGAATGAGACGGAGTGGGGAAAAAAGGGGAGCACAGGAGAGAAACAAACCTAGAAATCTGTAGGAGCACCGCATAGAGCTGAAGCTCCTGGGGCGAGCACGCCTCTGCCTGGCCAGAGGACAGCGGGGGCCTTGGCCCCAGCTCTGCGCACGCCTGGGGGCACGGAGCACTGCCGCGAGCAGCCCAAACAAAGAAACGGAAGTGCAAACTGGGAAGCAGCCTGTGCTTATACACAGCCGCTTCCAACCCTCTCCACATCTCCAGAACGGACATTTTAACGTGAAACAAGAAAGCAACCTGGTCCAAACAGGATCACAACTGCCGCAGGAATCCAAAACTGATTTGTAATAAAAACTCACCCAGCGTCTCTGGTGAAATGTTTTTAAATGAAACGGATGATTTCCTGTTAGCAGTACCCCCAGCTAGCAAACAGCTTTGCCGGCTGAGGACCGCATCCCGATAGGCAGCTGCAGCCATTGCGCTGCTTCGCAGCATCTGCGATTTTGTTTGGGAGCACCAGTGTCTATCAGAAAAGCAATACTAAGGAACGGCCCGGTCCGACTGTGTGAACTGCATGTTTACTGCTTGACGATGGAGAGTATGTTACAGCCCCTCATAAGGACGCAGCAAAGATGGGGGAGAACTCGGCAAAACCTGGCTTTCCCAGCAGTGCCGCAGAACAGCAGCCCTGCATCACTGATTAGAGCCAAATCCAGCTCTGAAGGCTGAGGCTGGTGAAAGGTTCAATTGCAAAGCCCCTTCTAAAGGGTGCAAAGGTGTCAACGGCACAAGGACTCACCATGCTTGAGAAAACCTTTCAGAGGGCTGCTGAAATACCCTGGTGTTTTCAGACAGCACAGAGCGGCTCCTTAACTGCCAGGGAGGGAGACCGCAAGGGAAAGGCGAAAACCACAGCCAGCAGCCGGACGAGCTGGAGCAAGCCGCACAGTCACAGCCTGTGTCAGGAGAAGGCGCTGCCTTGTGAAGAGCAGAACCAAAGACACAGAAACAGCAATTAGCATGGTTTTAAATAGCCTTGTAAAATACACGTTAAATCTTTCTGCCCTCAGGAGAGCCAGAATAAGAGAGAAGCATAAAACTGCAGGCAAAATGCAAAAGTCTCCATCTCACTGCATAGGCAGATGGAGTTATTTAGTAAATCCTCTATAGCCTTCTCTGGGCTGAAACAGGAAAAGGGGGAAAAATGCTGCCCAAAGTTTCAGTCAATATTTACCTCTTGGGTTAATAAATTGTGATTGTGACCTCAGCAAAAGTCAATATCTTCTGATTATTATACGCAGGCACTTTTTATTTGTCCTACCTCATTGTATAATGAGTCAGCCGTTTCCACTGGCAACTTTGCTTTCATTTCAAATGTCTGAATTGAACGATCATTTATACTCAAAAGACAAAATTACTATAAACTAGAGCTGCAAAACATGGACTTAAGTTGCTATTCCTAGTGAATAAGCAAGCTTGGGCAGGGGGCAGAAGGGATCAAGGATTAAGTACAAAGAATAGCCATTTTAAATCCTCTTTTAAATACCTCTGAGTGCCAAGGAGCAGAGAGAGGGAAGCCCTGAGCTGTGCTATTAAATACAATAAGGCTGCAAGAGTGGGAGGAAAGAAAAGACAACAATCTGGCCTGACTGGTGAACTTGTTTTAATGGAACATTATTAGTCTTTCTCCCTGAAATAACCAAGAGCAATGCCAGAAAATATATGCCAAGGGTAACAAGTATAGATTCAAACACTTGCAAGCCACAAAGGCACATCTGAATGAACGTGACCACATACTCGCTGCTTCATTAAAGGTGGGCTGGGCCAGAACAAGAGGGAGAAAATTCAGGGTATTATTCTCATAATTATGTAATGTTTTATATAATACCACAGGTGTGCACTGTGCTTTCCTGAAAGAAATCAGAGCACAGCCTCCCCCAGCAAGATCAAGAATCAGCTAGAATCACATTTTTGCTCTTCAACGTCTCATTTTTCTAACATCCCCCACTGACTATAATAAAAACGTCCTTTGGGCTTATAAGCCTTGCGATGCTGGAAAGATTCTCACCCACACAACCCACTATTCCCATCTCTTTTTTAAAAAGAAAGTTACTTTTCCAGTTTAAGTTTGTCTGACTTGACACTATTCTACTATTAATCACACTCCAGCAAACAATGGTGAGAACAGGACACCTCTAACTCAAGCACGGGAATTTCCGAACAGTGGAAAGATCAGTGAGAGCAACTTGTGAACAAAACAACCTTGATCTGTCTATCTTTGAGATTTTCTGGTTCAAGAGGATGGTGAACACCAAAGTAATAAATCCCACATAGACCATCCTAGCATATTTCCTCTAAAAGCCATATTATCTATCTGCATAGCACTACTCTGACACCATTTCATCTTCTATTATAATCAAAAAATAGCTCATTATGACCAAAGTAGTATTGTACTGACGGGAAAAATCCACAGAAACACTATTTTCAAACTGGAAAAGAAGCTGTCATTTTTGGATGGGACGTTCAGCCCAGTGTTTAGCGGTTCAATAAATAATTTCGTATTATCTGTAAATATTGTGCATAAATTCTCTATTATTCAATAAGATGTACCTCATTCAGCAAGACTGCAGAGTTGGCCTGCCTGACTTGAGAAAAAGCACATCATCGTAAGTAGATTTTCCCATTTACTTCACAAAGCGAGCTTATAGCTCACTTGCTCTGAGTACATTTTAAATGTAGATCAGCAGAAATAAAAGTCATTTAGACAGCTAATAGAACAAGAAGCAGCTGATTTTCTGAAACACAAATGCGAAAACAAAAAAAAAATATTCCCATATACAGAAGGCACAACTAGACCTAGGATCTGGCAATGCTAAAGCTCAAGATACTAAAGATTCATTTGATATCCTGAGACTTGTGCCTACTGCAGCCAAATGTTTTTCACCATTAACTTAGCAGCGATCCATTATTTCCATGTCATGACTGGAATCAACAACCACCACCATTACCATGTTGCTACCAAGAGCTAGACACACTGTCTAATTTGTATGTCATTAAAGAGCACGCAAATCCAGAGAGGAAGGCTGGAAATAGTTTTGTGAGCAGACATGGATGAAATTTCAGGAGTCTGGAATAAATATGTGGACACTGGGTGGCTAGGAAAGATTTTAATCTCCAACAACCTTTATAATAACTTGAAAATGAAAACTGATTTAAACTTATCACAGTCAATGGACAGAAACTGCAATAAGATGGGCAAAACATGGTTAGAAGCTGTGGTTTCTGAAACTTTAGCATGCTCCCAGGGAGATGCTTACTTCAGAAAAGCAATTCCACCTCTGAATATTTTAGTAGACAGTCTTGAAGTATATTATCCTGAAGGGACTGGGAAGACTCACACATGGTGGGACATTTGAGTAATTTGGTTGTCTACAATTGGAGCCCAAGGTACTTTAAGCCACACTTCACATCCACCTCCTCTAGTCCAACTCAGCCACTTATACACATGCTGTGAAATAATGAAATATGTTTCTGTCTGCCCGTCTGTCCATAGAACGAAAGAGCGTAGGCTGAGCTTCTCGTTAATGCTTGGAGGAAGGCAACTGTAATGTCTGCCCACGCCAGCATCTCCAGCCAGATGCACTATTGATACACCGTAAGTATCAATGCTCTTCATATATGACAGAGGAAGAAGTAGCTATGACATTTTTCAAGACTGTAAAATGATCTTCTGTGTTTTCAGTCTGTCCCTATTTCTATGACAAAAGTCAGAAGACCTTAAACACCAGCTGACCTTGATGGCCGAGGCCTCCAAGTCACATCATTTTCTTCAAAGCAAAAGGGTTTATGTGCATGCATCTTTTCTAAGGGGCAAAATTGGGGATGAGAGAATTGCCTTTCCCTCTTACACATCTCCAGAACTGTACATCCACAAACAGTGAGAGGAAAAAGCCTTCTGTTCAGAATAAGCCATTTATACCACTGAGTTAGGAAATACTGCTCCTATGAGAGATGCAATTCACAGGGACTCTTTCAAGCTGCTGAGGCCTGACAAAAGAGTAGATATCTCCATGATGACACTGCTTCTCAGTTTAAGTAGGGAAAGAACATCAGCATCTCTCCGAGGAGGGCAAAGTCCATCAACCACCAGGAGAACGAAGAAGAAACTACAAATGAATACTATGCTAGACTGAGGTAGAACCGCAGGCATTGACGTCATCTTTCATGTTGCAAAAGAGAAGATAAAGAGAAACATGGCAGGAAAAAGGTCACAGTTGTAGGCCGAAGTGGAGAAATTCATAGCTCTGAAGGTCAGTGCAAGTAATGCCAGCTATGTGGAAGCCCAGGAAGCAATTGATTCAAAGTCCCACCAAGAGATGCAAGGTCCTCAGAGAGATTACCAGGGAGCACAGCAGATCTCAGACGGAGGTTTTAGATGGGGTAATTATTCTGTTCTATCTTCTGCACAAGGAAGCTTTTCTCTTGCCACAAATAATGTCATTTTGCCAGAGCAGTCATGCATAGGGCTGCACAGGCAATGTTTAGCAAGCACAGGCTTCATCTCTAAGTTTTGAGCAGCCTTCAGCCTCCCAGATTATGAACTGTCTCAAAGATAAGGACTGCAAACTTGAGTTTGTTTCTAATTTTCACAGTCAGCCAGACTGCAAAGAGCAGAGGATGGTTTTGATGTGTTTATCACAGCCTGTGTTGCTGAAGAGATTCAGTGAAGTGTCTTACATCACTTGAAGCTCCTAAATCCTAAAGAAATATAGAGGGTCTTGTGAAAGAAGGCAGGAGGCTGACGCTTTCTGCAATAGAAAACAAAGGATGATTTTCATTGAAGAATTTTGGACGGATGGATGGATCATTTCTACTGGTTGCCAACATGCTAACAGATATAAACACTATACACTAGTAATTCAACAGTTATTTCTTCAGAGTCACTCTCACTATGAGTTATATGTGATTTTAATTAATAAGTTAATATTTTGAGATGGGTGGATTTCTGTTTTCTTATTTTTGCAAGCAATAACCTAAAATATAATGCATTGACCAGAGTATAATTGAATTGACTAAAATATAGGAAGTATAAAAATACTTGTTCACAATACAAAGCTTAGTTTAATATTAGTGAGAACCTGAAAGCACTGAAAGAACATTTGCACTCTCCACCTTTATAAAAATCAACTAAATCCTTGCTTTATACAGAAAGTAATATTCAATAAAGAATACAATCTCAATTTTGAATTATATAAAAATCACAACATGTCTTTTTTTTGCCTCTAAAATTCAATAAATAGTTCAATAGATCTTCTTTATTCCTTTCACCCTTCTGGGGAAAAAAATGATTCTTAGGCAAAGAGCTTGCAGGCCAAATTTCAATCTGAAAATGATCTTTATAGCTGAGTTATAAAACAATGAGAATAAGGGTTTATGATGTGAAAGTTGATGCAAGCTTTACTGCTTTGGCATGATTGGTGAAGCTGTATTAAAAATAAATTTAAAAAAAAAAAGAACAAGCATTCTATATTCTTTGACTAAATAATAGAAGCAGTATGCTATCACGGCCATATAAATCTAAAGTCTTAAAACCACTCCACCCTTATTATCTCGACCAAAAGAAAAATGTTTATAATAATACATATATTGACTTTTGCTTTTTGTTCAATAACAAGATTTACTGCCCCACTCTTCAGTCAATTGTAACCTCTTTGGGTCAACAAACCTCAATACTGATCTCAATAGAAGTCAATACCTGCTTATTACTTACCTCCGCATTTAGACACCTATCACAAATTCTTAAGGGCATTCCCTTGACAAGAAAAGTGAATACTTTGTTTCGTCTCTATACAAAATATGACTATGTGCTTTTCATGCAGAGAGTAATTTTTAAAGCCATGAGATGAGACTACCTTTTAGGAAAACAATATTACACATTAATTTCTGTAACTAGAAATTAAAGTTCCTTAGCTTCTCTGTTTTGTTTCCTTAAAAATTCACAGACTGACCTTCTTGTAATCCATATTAGTGTTTTCTTCCCACATAAATTTTAATATCGCAATCTGATATTTTGTCCTTGGTAACGGAGAAAGGCAAACAACAGTAAAAATTAGAAAGCTATTTGCAAGCAATAATACACAAACTAACATCCAGAAGTTCAACAGAGAAATCTAAAAATTGCCTTCTCTGTTGGGTTTGTATAAGGCTAACAAAAGTGAGTCTTTAAATTCACTGTCCCACCTCAGTTTGTATATGAATTGATTCTGTACTTACACAGACAGTGTCTACAGATATTCTATTGAGGACCTAACGTGTCAAATGCTTGCTATTAGAGGATATTCAAATCAGGATTAAGACTGATGCGTAAACAAATTCAATAGGTATTTATTTACCGCATGATCCAAAGGCTTATATAAGCATCTTAACATAGAGTTGGATCCTGAGGAACGTATTTTAAATATTGCCTCATTGGATTTGGTTGTGAAAACTGGATGACGTGTATTATGTACACTTTCAGAACGTAAATTGAGAAAATACTGGTACAGAAGCTTAGAACACATGGCAAGGAAACGTCAACAGGCAGCAGAAGTTCACACAAAAGTGCCTTTAAAGGCATCTGAAGCATGCACATGGAACATCACTGTAGCGGTCCTTTCCAGTCGTACGTGCAGTACAGTATTTGTTGTTTCACACCTAGCAGACAACAGATGGAGTGATGACCCTGACCTTGCATATCATTATTTTGTTATCTTAAAACCTTCATTTCAGACCATCAAAAAAGACAACCTGCATATTCGTACTTCCAGCATTTAAAAGGAAAAAAAAAAAAAAAAGAGAGAGTAAAGTGTATATTGATGGCTTAAACATAAAATCCATTTTTAACTTTTACTTTTCAGCTTAGTCAGTTAAGGCTTGCTTAATGTTACACATTCCCATCGTTGTCCCATAACATCTGCAAAATGTGAGGTAGGATTAGGACATGCAATCTAACTTTCCTTTCTTGTGCTTGTCAGTTAAATCTCAACATATGAAAAATTCCAGAAAGTGAAAATTTCAGAAGGCCCCATTCTCCACTCATTTATATCAGCTTTGTAAATATATATTAAAAAAATAAATATATATATGCATATACATACAAATGATAAAAGTAGTGTGTTTCATGAGCATTGTGCTCAGACGTACCTAAGAACTGTATTTGACTAACACAGTGAGCCAATACAGAATTAAATAGTTTTTTCAGGCCAAACAAAATCAATATTATTTATAGGATGTGATAGCAGGCCTAAAAAAAAAAAAAAACATTTCTAGCTTTTTAAAAATAGATAAAGCTATATTGATTTACAAAACGTAAGGCATTAGACTGCTCAGATACACAACCTGTCATGTAAAAGATCTAGATCTAGAAACACCAATAAAACTCCAATTCATCTAATTAGTTGAAGAGCCCAGTGAAAGGTTAAGCAAGGTTAAAGCGCTCTGTCTGGTACCTGATGTTCCTGCCGGATGAGAAGATATTCTTCAGGAGGAGCTGTAGCGGCAGACTCCAACGGTCCTGTGTGGCTGCCGGGGGCACCCCTGAGCCCGCTGCTGGTCCTGGATCGGGACCGCCCCGCCGAGCACCCCGCCTGGACGGCAGCACCCTGCATAGTACGCTCCACGGGCAGAGACTGCACCCCTACTGTGTTTCCACCCAAAACGCGCATGGATATGTAACTAGGAGAGCAGGTTGCCCCTGACTCCTCTGCTGAGGCCTCCGTCCGAGGGACGAGCGCAAGCAGCTGCCAAAAGGCAGGAGGGTGGGAGGCAGCGAGGGCGCTGCACGAGAGCCTACATGACCCGGGGTGCGGCTGCGTGCCAGCTCCCTGCGCGTGCCGATAAGTTTTGCAGACGTCCGTCTGACAGGCAGAAGATACTAAAATGAGACTACAGTAGCTTCCATAGGGAAGAAGAGAAATGCAGGATTTGGTTCCTATTCTAACAAATGGTGAGGATCACATTCACTGAACCTGACGGTGATGCATTTCCTTCGCAAGAACTGACATTAGCAAAACCATTTCCCAATTAAAACATTAGTGCATTTTTATACAATACTGATTAAAGTGAGTGGACTTTGGAATACCATAAAATGAAGGATGACAGCAATCAGTGCGGCTGCAGCGCCAGTGGAAACGCAGCAGAAATTCAACAAAGATCGAGTGCTAAACTAAGGGAAGGTGAAGGGATGAAGAAGAGACTAGAAAACATTTCTTGAGGGCAAAAATAAGGTTAAAGAATGATCATTAATGTGCTACTGACACTCCAGAGTTGTAATGAGAACTGTGCAAATGAATATATAATAAAGAATAATAATAGTCATTGGTAGAATCAGATAGATGGGAAGAGACAGAGGACAATAGGAAATCAGTCTAATAACAGAGACATCCTGCCCTGACTCTGGCAAAGGCCTTGGAAGAACGGCTCAGAGGGAAGAAATCTCCATGGAGATTCATCAAAGCTGTTCCTTATTATTATTTTGCAGAGGTATTCCCACCCCCATTCAGATTTCCTTAAGGTCTGAGGAGCTGAAACACAACTGTGAAGCATGCAGGGCTCATGTGTAAGTGGGTTTCAGAGGAAGCAGGCTGCCTCCAGGTCTGGCTGCAGAGAGGCTTCACGGCCCCACGGCCCCGCTGCCCCGCCAAGGTCCCGGCTCCAGCCCGCCTTTCCCAAGAAGCTCTTGTGCGTTTTAAAATAATTTAAGTTTAAGCCTACCCTGTTTCAGGTTTTGGTTTCAAAATATTTTCACTTTAGCCAGTTAATCAAATGAAGGATTACAGATCAGTGTCCCTATAGTGCAGAGAGGGACATGCACTCAGTGACAAGGACAGGATAATACCAAAACATCTGGTTTTACTCCCTGCTGAAGTATGCAACTCTTCTTTTCTGAAACAGGTGGCAGTTAGTCAGGACATAAACCCCGATCGCTATTTGCAAAATCTGAGCTCCTTTCATTCACTAGTTTCTATAGCTGCAAAATTAATAGGATTGGTTACAGCCAGCATTTGAATTGACTGTATTTTAACTGAAAATCTTCAGATGTATTAAAGATTTTCTATTATCAACTTTTCAGATGGCAAGAAATGATGAGGTCGATGGAGCTATCATCAATGCAGCCAACTTTTAAGTGGAGTTTTACCTGCTAGGCTCATCACTGTAGGGACCTCTTGAATTCTGAGCCATATTTCAATGGCCCAAAGCAAAACGTGCGCTTATGCTATGCATTCCTTTCGAGTATTTTGCTTGGAAATAGTTATGACTGCCATCCTCGGGCAGGTTTAAATTGACGCTTCCACCACAACATTTCTGGCATTGTACTGTAAGCTACTTGCTTGTGACTAGTTATCAGCTGACAAAAATTTTTAAAAAGAGGTTAGCTGATTAAAATTATATGCCAAGAGCTATACAGAGACAACACAATAACCAAAGGCAGCCAAAGGTAGCAAAGATTCTTTGTGAAAAACATCTTTCCAGAGAAAGAAAACATATATGCAAGAGTCAAATTCCACATCTTCATTTAATATTTGATTATCAAAAAGCTAATAATTAAAACTGTGTAGGTTAGATTGGTCAAGTTTTACAGCTGAACACATTCCCTGAGCATGCTCACATCAGCACTTACGAGATTAATTTATAAGCTCTTCAAATTCTGAATCTCCAAGGTTTATACTGTCTGTGCATTGTTTGCATAATGCAGTTTTATACTGCTAAAGCACTACCTATAAAGGGATTATTTTCATATTCAGCACATTAAAGATATAGCACAATTCACAGATACCGCACCGTGTTTACGCTTGAGATAGCAGGTAAAGTGTCTCTCGTTCTGATTATCCAGGAAGCAAACGTAAGAAAGTGGATGTTTTGGGAGAGAGTGTACCCTTAGTGAAATTAATTCCCCAATGGTTTTATTAAAGTCTGCAAATTGCATTATTTTCCCATCATATTTGAAATATTGCACTTCCTTAATGCTTGCTCTAACCCGTGGCATGCCATCTTCCCTGGGGTGTCTAGACATGGTGTCTTAGATTTATGTGTATGATCTCAGTGTGTTACAACATCACTCCTGACTAATGCATTATTACAATACTTACATATATTCCCAAGTGTCACTGTATTGATTAGAAAATCACCAATCTGCATATGCACACCATCTGTGCTTCAGAGAAGCAAAACATGCAGGATAACATTTGCCTTATTCAAAGGAAAATTCACATACTACTAAAAGAACGAACAGGAACTCTTTTCTATGTTTTGTTTTATAAAATAACAAAGCAAATGAATACTATTTCTGCAAAATAACAGTCCATGCTTATTGGCAGTTTAAACCAGAAGCATTTCCCTGAACTACACAGCAAGGAGATTTATTTTTGGTAATAACATGGAAACAGTCTACCATTTTAGAGATTGCAAATAAGATGGAAGTGATACACTGCTGTAATGAACTTGAAAAATCTCAGCTCAAAGGCAACAATAGGGGCTTTTCGGCAGAACTGGCTGTAGTCAGCAGCGAGCCTTTTCTCAGTTGAAAGCTGCAAGAGCAGTTGTAAAAGATGAATGAGGCCCTTGCTTACTGGGGTGAAATGCTTTTAAAGGACAAGAATCTGCTTATCTTTGATTGATTGCTCAGTCTGATACTTTCCTTTATAAAGTTTATTGACTACAAGCCCATAAATCAAAGAAAAACAAATCACGGGTTCAATTTTGGGGGCATTGACATCCTGCCATCTTTGCAGCAATAGCTTAGAAGTCACAGGGCAGGGAAGAGGAGGGATATGGGGGACTTAAGGGGACAAAAACATCCATTTCAGAAAAACTATTACTTCTAAACTATTACTTCAAATGTTGTTAAACATTTGTAAATGGTTACTCATTTGTGCCCCATAAAATTTTAAGTTCAGAGAAAAACGCAGATGACTGAACCCAGAGATCATTTTTTGAAAGTCCTTAAATGTAGAATTTACAGTTAAGAGCAAAATACTTTTTATAGCACTGGTGTGTCTTTTCAGTTCTGCTAGATTACAATTGCATTCCCACACATTCCTCACCATCCATAAGAATGTTACATTTATAATTTAAACTATAAAAGGAAGAATCAACTTTATTTCAGGGGGATTTGAGGGTTTGGCAAGTTCAAAATCTCTATACTGAAAGCCACTCTCCATGGAAAAAAACAGTTGCATGCAAAGAAGGCACTAGCCATAGATCTTGCTCATGCATGGCATACAGTATAATATGACAGCAGAATAATACAGATGAATTTGTGCTGTTGACCTTGACACACTATTCTATTGTGTCTTCTTTTAAAGTCAACACTCAGGTCACTAGAACATCTGGTGTCTAAAAAAAAAATCCCATTCTGAAGTGCTAAATGTGTTGAAACAAATGGTACTGAACTATCATTATACAGTGCAAGCTCTCTGTTAGGGGTCTAATTTCAAGGCTACCCTGACTGAACTACATTATTATTAGTGGTTTTATAATTCACATCTTGCCACAGTACACAAAATACCTAATTATCAAAAGTAGCCTTTTAAAAGCTGGATTGTATTCCATGTAACCAGGAGTGACTGTCACTTTCTTTTCATTTTATCTTTAGAGACACCTGGAAGGGCTCAGGCTGCATGCTGCTGAACATCCTGGCCTTGACCCAGCAGAGCACTTTAGCATGCACATGTATTTACACACACAAACAGCCCCCTTTATTTTAGCAGGACCTGCTATTAAGTTACGTATGCACTGGATTACCTCGCTGGACATATGGACTCAATGCTCCCTTGGAGGGGTTCACCACACTGTGAGACGGACCACGGTACAATTCCTAGCTATTCCCCCCATTTTACACACTGTTATGGCATTATTTTACACATTGCTCTATTGAGGGCAAGGCTGACACACCTTTTAGGAAAAGACTGAGGGACAGAAGGATGAAGACTAAACCTCAGGGAAACGGTCGGTCACAAAGCTTTGGTTCACATGAGTTATTTGCATGGTGTTTAATATGGAACAACAAAAAAGTAAAACGTTATATGCTGCTCTACAAGATATTCCAGTGTATTACTACCCTTCTGAGACCATCCCCATACCTGCATCCCTCTCCCAACACTCAGCCAGCTCCTGGCTTCCCAGCAGAGAGTCTTCACTTAACACAATAAATCTGTCGTCTCTGCAGGATCCCAGGGAATCTCACAAGGTCTCCTCCGAAAGCACTACCAGTTTCCAGCGGTCAAATGGCCTGCACCTGACCCGAGGCAGATCACAAGGTCCTTTAGCGTCTCAGCTTTCCCAGCCAGCAGGGAGGCACACGTGCCCAAGCTGGCCCTTCTGACCGCCTTGTGTTTGTGTTGGGAGCCACTGTGGGTCGATTCTCCTCTGCTTCACAAACCTTGCACTCATTTATGCCTTAGCAAAGCAAATATAAAATGTTTCTACTCTGCTTTTTCATCTGATCTGCACTCACTCTGCAAGTCCAGGTAGAAAGAAACACACCAGTAGCTAAGTACTAGATAGCTGACATATCTAATATTTTTCTGACCAAGTGGAAAAAAGTCCCCTGTAATGGAGAGTATACAAATGCACTATCAGCTGCTATGAACCAAAACATGTGAACCGCAATACCTGGCAGGGACTGGTACCTCCAGCTTTTAAGCAAAGGGAAGATTGCTTCACAAGCACCCATGTGTATTTAGGAAGAGCAAAGGGTATGCGTGCCAAGCCAGGCAAAGGGGTGACGGGAGGCTGCTCAGCACAGAAGAGCAACAGCCCAGAAAATGCTTCTGACTCACAGGAGGGCTGAGGGAGCAGAAGGTGGCCATTACACTGTGCCTTGAGCTAAAGTGAAGTCATTTCCAGTTGTCTTAAATGAGATTTCAGCTATGAGGTCCCAGCTGATCTCCATGAGAGGTTTATATATGGTTACTGGAAAAAAGAAAAAAAAAAAAAGTATGACGCTGCTGAACGAGAAGACAGCATTGGGCAATCAATCCTCGAAGACCTAATCTCATTAACTCCTTCTAAGATTTCAGCTGTCAGTCTGTAGATGGCAGTTAGTGGAAAACGGAGTACAATGAATGAGATATCTTTTAAGCATTATTTTCCAGACCATCTTCCTGATCTTTTATACTTGTTTGTGCTGCAGTTTCTTAGAAGTTACAACTGCTAAAGGAAGTAGAGAAAATCCAGAAAAAAAAAAAAAAAACCACCCTGCTCTCCTATGTAGCTTCATGCCGCTGGGTCAGTGATTAACAAAGACAAGGTCCTACTGCAGGGAAGCTAAATGGAGTTCATTACGGACATGAAAGTTAGCAGGGCCAAAAAGGTGAGACTATAGGAAAGAGGATAAAATAAGAGCCTAACAAGTGTGGATTTTACTTCCTTACTGCAATAAGTACAGCTTTTAACTACCAACTACTCTTTAAAAAAAAATCTAGATAATAGCAACTTAAAGGAAATATTTTATGGGTATATAATAATCATTTTACAAAATCTACTGTCGTATTACAAGCACCTTCTATATAGAGTGGTAGGCACTGCACCGCACTGCATATACTGCATTCTCCTGCATATAGTCAGGAAAATATTATTATAATGCATTACTTTAAAAACTCTCTGTTGTGCTGTCATGGGTAATTGTCTTGCAGACTAAAAATCTGACTTTGTAGTTTTCTGGAAAAATAATGGAAATGTAAAAAAAGATGAATATCATTTAAATGGAGTAGAATAATGTACATGAAACCTGCAAAGAGACCTCTACCTCAAAAATAACAAACTAAGAGTGTTTGTCACCAGTAGCTACTGCCTGAGTGCCAGAGGACTGCACTGGAGTAGAATAACGTACATGAAACCTGCAAAGAGACCTCTACCTCAAAAATAACAAACTAAGAGTGTTTGTCACCAGTAGCTACTGCCTGAGTGCCAGAGGACTGCTGAGTGCTTCCCATCAGCAAACTTTCATGAGAAAGAGACAAGAGGCAGCTTGCTCCCGTGCGCACCGACAGGGCATCTGCTAACCAGGGCTCCAGGCTGTTCTGAGAGGATCTTCTTGGCCCTGAGGTCTGGAAATGATAGCCCAAGTCTCACTCACAGATAATTTTTGGACATACACGACACTACTGGGCACCTATACTGTATTCTGGATGCATCTTAGGCACAACAGGAGTCAGCTCTTCCAGTGTGGCCCATTTACTCCCCAAAATCAACAGCAAGTAATTGCTGTTCCAGGATTACACTTGGCTTAGGCCATTTCCAATTATTTTGATCTTACACTAGCACTATCTGCTATTATGGGATAGTCTGTCCCTGGTCAGATAACCAGAAGTTTGTTGCTACCACTGCCAAAATCCTGAATGACCAAAGAGCCGAGCCAAGCTTCATCGCTGCCCTCCCTGCGCAATGGGTAAGTAGGTGTCAGTCAACAGCAACCACAAGGCGCTGGTCGCTGGAGGAGCTGCACACAAGCGGAGCCCACCTGCAAAAGGGGTGCTGTGAGGGCGAGGCTAGAAGATCAAGTACTTTTCAAAATAGCTTATTTGACTAGCTGAGAAAAATCAGGTCCAACCAAAGAATGAAAAGTAGCAATCACAAGTCTCAGCGAAGCTCCAGTCCACAAGAGACCAGAGGCTCCACAGAAGGAATGTATGCAAACACCTTTGTCAGATCATACACTCAGTAACTTGAAATGTGTAAATAAACATCTTCAGAGAAACTAGAGGATGAAACATGACTTGAGGCACCTGATTCCAGGGCTTATTTCCTTCCTGAAAGCTAGAAAACTGGGAAGGAAAAGGATAGCAGAGAAGCAACTGATGAATAATAGTATATTACTTGGTCCCTGTAAGTAGTAACCTCAAGGATCTCTGTACAGACTGGCTCTCCTGATAATTTGTGACAAGATCTAGTATGCCACCGGCATGTGTTGCTTTATTTCTTTTATTGTCCTTATTTTTGCATCATGTAAATCATTCTTCTGAAGAATGAATCCTGGTTACAATTTCAGGGGGACTTTAGCCCTTTTATGAGAGATGATTTAGGAGATGATCTTTTGTCTAAGCAACCCCTAGAACAGACAGGAAGAATCAGATGTTAAAGTAAATTAATGTGACATTAATTTGTCTCCAACCTCTTGTCAACGAAAGTGAATTGAACAGGCAACACATCCTGGAAAAGGGAAACTGTCACTGTTTGCACTGTGCAAAGCAAACCTCAAAATAAAGCAAAAGTATCTATCAACTGACTCTTATGATGGATGCAAAGAGCTACTTAAAATGAACATCCTTGAAGAACTGCAATCTCAGCAGAGAAGACGTGGGATGAGTCAATATACGTCTCAGTCAACTAGGTAAGAAGAAAAAGGCACCAATGGACAAAAATTCAAGCTTTAAGGCAACTTTAACATCCAAATTTCAATGCAACTTCCTAAGACCATAAAGCTACTTTGTATCTCTGAAAGCAACGGGTAGTTTGAAACAGGGCTCTATAGTTTAAATTTCTTAAACATTTGGATGAATATTTAGCTTGTAAAAGCAAAAAAACTACCACACTGATAAATGGTGATAATCACTATAAGAATTATGGCTAATCCATGTAAAGTCCTTGAAAATATCATACTATGTAACTTTGTTCCCACTGCTACATGTTTTCAGATTTAAAGAGGAAACAAAGAACCTAGTTTGTTATTTTGCTCAGATAGTAACACTTACAAAATAGAGTAAATGTCAATGTCATGAATTAATATCACAGTAGTACTGAGTCTCAAATAACAGACGCAGACCATAAGCAAACAAGCAAGAACACAAACGTTATGCTTTGAACTGAGAAATTGCCACAGCACTTCTGCAGATAAATGTTTGTATAAAATGAAATTCATGTTTAATAATTCTATATGCTCTTAAAATCTGCATTTTGTTTTAATTCTTCATATAGAAACAGCTCTTGATGCTAAAGCATACCACACTAACTACAAAAGCTAGTGTTCAAGTTAAAAATCTACAGCTTTTAGTTCACAGTGCAGTTCTCTTTTTTTTCTTTTCCTTTTTTTTTTTTTATTTAAGAACCTCTGAACATCTGAATGATAACATGTTTCAAGTAGCTGCTCCTTCCCTGGAGTTGAACAAAATTGAAAAGATCAAAGTTAGTGCAATCTTGTTCAAAGGTGAAGAGGTGAAATCTTATGTGTGCTAGAGGATCAGAGCAAATAGAAATGTACAATGCTTAGTGTGCGACACCTGAAGCCCACTTTCATCAAGGTACCTCATTTTCATTTGAATTCAGAATGTTTCCCATTTTATGGTAAAATAAAGAACAGCACAGGATTAGTTTAGCTACAGAAGAAAAGAAGCCCTTCCCCAACATTGAAAAGTAAACATCAGTAAAAGGTGAAAATGGTCAATTTTTTTTAGAATGACTAAATTCACCACATTAAATTCTATATTTTTTTAAAGTAGCATTTATATAATTGAGTAAAATGAAGCCATTACACTCACCATGTTTCAAGTATCATAATGCTGTTGATAGTTGAAGAGTTTCTTGAAAAAAAAAAAGTGTGTTTTGAAGGGGGCTGCAGAGATGGGCATCAAAAAAGCGTATGCTTTTTTCCATAAAATCTTCATGTGACTGATGTGCCCTGACATAATGTATCACAATGAAATACAGCTGCCACAAAAGAACTTCAAATGATGCCCTTTTTCTGGAGGGGGAAAAAAAAGTGATAAGAAAATAGGTACCTTTTCAGCAAAAGCTTTAAAAGCTTTAAAAGCACGGCAACCAGCAAAAAGGTTCTCAGGTAAAGGCTTCTTTACTCAATTTTGTCTAAGTACCTAGAAGCTAAATGGGGGGAAAATGGTATGAAAAATAATGCTCCAGCTTCTTTGAGAACTGGACATACCCTGAACATGAGGCACCCATGACAAGAAGGTTTTAATGTCCTTGTGCTATGATACCATTTCCAAAAATACTAGAAGGTACGTTTCCAAATTATTGGAAACTGTGCTACACTACCACAATAATGCTGATCTAAGAATATTTTAGCATAAATCCAGGTTTAAACATGGCTAAGGAGTCACATACATGCAAACATTTAGAATATGAATATAGATCCACATCTCAAATTTATCTTGTTGAATATGTAGAATTTCTTTTGCAGTTTCCCGTCCTAGGGTTGTTCTTATAGGACTCTCCTAAATTCCAATCTGCGCTTCACAGCTTGAAAGTAGTAAGTATTATTGTATACATTGTCTGTTATGGGTCAAACCTTGACCTGAACAATCAGGTCGGTTCAGGAGTACCATAAACCTCTTGTATACAGCCCTCCAAGAAGCAATTCCACAGAGCTACCTGCCAAAGTCCATTTCTCAAGGATTCATCCAGTACATCCATACCCAAATTCTGTGTGTGTTTTCTTTCAAACTTCAACCCTGCTAGCAAATCACAGATTAATAGAATCTGTCTTTAGTCTGCCTTTTGAGGTCTTCCAGCGATAGCTCCAGCGAATGAACTGTGATAGGGTCTGTAGGCTGGGCATGAGCTGGAGTTCAGGGACAGCATAGAGACAAAGGTGTTACACAGAAACAAAACATCCAAAGAGAGGGGATCCACAGATTGGGAAAAGGCATGCAGAAGGTGGTTATCTCCAGCATAAGTGCATGATTAGACAGGATGCAAATGACCCTTTCACCAAGCCATTTTCCTGTACTAGGTCAGAAATTACATTGTCCAAACTTTGATAACTTCCGAGTTGTCAATTAGCACAGAGATATTTCTATTACTTAATTCTCCTCTTGGATACACAGACATGCACCTCCATCTATCAGGAAATATAATCTAAAACAGACAGAACCAGCTCCCCAAGGAGTGACCTTCAGGACACAATCTGCTAGCTCATATGTTTTAGTACCAGGCTGAGATTAGAGAAATTGAGCCCTCATCACTTCCTGTTTATCTGAGTTTCAGATCACCATTTTTTATTTTACCTTTGGGATACAGAAAGAATTGATCTAATATTCTATGTCTACTAGCAGTCTCCTGTGGTTAATCTGAACAGATAACTGTGAAAGTGCTACAGATGGACTAAATCTCTTGACTACAGATCTGTAACAGGGATTCACTCTATGTTTCATTAGAAACGCTACATTGACATAAAACTTATACGAATCAGTCATGTTGTGCAGTACAGAGTGCCTGACTTGCAAATAGAGCTTGTGCCGATTGTGTATTTTCATGCTCAAGTTTGCTATTGTATTTTGGGGGCACGGACAGTCCCTACTTTAAAGGGGGATGATACAGTAGGATTTCAGGTTTCTTCTGAAGCACTTCTTTTGTGTAACTGCCTTCAGTTATTTCTTTAATTAACATTTCTGCAATGCTCCCAACTTACCTCCCTAGCTTCCCCACAAAGCAGTGTTTTACATAAATCATGAGCAATGTGTTGTAAGCGTAAGGGCAGCTTTTAGCTAGTGAAGATTACACCAAGAGTACCGTCTTTTGAGGCATAGTTTCTTTTTTCTACATGACTCTTCTATTTGTCTGTACAATGGAAACCTGAAAGCCCTCAGAAAATATTCAGTTCCTCGCTATTCTGGTACACAGGGCAAAGACAAAGTCTCGTAAGGTGGGATAATAGGTCAGATGTATCATGTTGTTATTGTTCCTTTCTGTATTTGTATTTGTTATGGTCTATAAACCCTGATGATCTGAAAACGGGCTGTGACCATGAATTCCAACTGGCTGAACAGTGCTATTTCATGGAGGGCCGAGACCCGTGCTAACGAACTCAGTCAACATAATGATTTCAGTTTCACTGCATTGCTCTGCTTCCTGGGAACTTGCAGAAGATAAGTGAGTGTGTCACAATCATAAATTCAGACTCATACAACATTAAAATATCTTACAGAGCTTTGAGTCCCCATGAAATGTCAGCCTAATAAATATGATGATCATATTTGCTATTTAGCAAAAATATTAATTAACTAGGAAAAGTTAATAAAAATATATTCCCCAAAATTATGCAACAGACAAAATATTTTTTTCGTATTCATGGTTATATGAATGCAAAATGCCATGGATTCCTCCTCTTTAATACCTAAGGGATTTATAAGCATATTGCATCCATAAAACTTGGTTCATCAGTACAGTACACAGCCCAGATATGCATATTTAATTACTCTGAAAGTAATTTACTTGTACAGATGGTGGTATTAGAAGGTCTTACTTCAATTTAAATTACTTCTATTTGAAAAATAATGTTATTTTGCTATGAATCTTGAGTGAAGAATTCACTCTTATTACAGATGAATAATACTTGACAATTGTCATTAATCTGCGACTAATCTAATACTTCCTCAATAAGCATTTTGTTGGAGATTTTACAAAGCAGCGCACCCACTTTCCAAGAGGGTGACCTAGTAGCATTTCAAATTCAAACCTGGTTATTGTGAAGGGGCCCAACATCTTCTTGGGGTAACTGAATAAAATGCCACAGAAGACTTTAATGTTAAACGTCCCTGAGACTTACTAAGGAAAAGAGACATTGCAAAATTATTTGCTTCTCGCTGTAGGTTAAGTGGGGATTAAAGCTAATGGGCTCATTTCAGGAAAACACCCACTTACCACCCCAGCGTTCATCCACAACATGGAGACATATGGCACCTGGCCTGCATGCCAGACACAAGATTTTAAGGAAATAGCATGCTTGATGGGAATAGATGGGAAGTTTGGGACAAACTTTAACAGGAAAGGATTCAAAGCATGAAAACAGAGTAAGAGCAGGCCTTGCCTAGAGCTGCTGCGGCAGCGACCTCTCCCAGCGCCTGGTGGAGACAACAGGGTGGCGCTGGGCTCCCACCGCCTTCCCCCACGACAAGGCCGTTCCCCAGGCTCGCTCCATTCAAACAACGGCACTTTCCACGAGCAAGCATGCAGCTGCAGCAGCAAAACCTTGCAGCACATTGTATTAACTGTTACACCGTTCCTCGGAAAACACAAATGCTTCTCCAAGCGAGAGTGTTTTCTTGTAAAGCATTGTAAAAGTCCACGTGCGTGTGTTAGACTTTCTTCAGTGAATGTCGGTCTTTATTAAAGCACTCGCTATCTCAGAGGTAGCATATGTACCATGCGCTGCTGTGGTTGCTATGGTAAACATTCATGTTTTATTGAAGACTAAATGGCCACAACCCACATAAAGGGCTCCCAAGTGGCCCTAAAATACACTCTGTCCTGCCCTTCCCCCACCCTTCTCCTCAGAACTAAGTAATTTTCTGATAATCAGTTTGGTTTTTGAGGTCTATCTGGAATAAGGTACTTTCTCCCTTTTATCTAGGTAAATTTTACCTTGTGGTCTAGATTTAGTAGAAACTGCTGTGGATTCAGGGAGATGGAAAGCATCCGAATTTCGCAGAGATTTTTGTGGGAGCTGGAGATGCTCAGTAAGCTGCAGCTCTGAGCCATGGTAAGACCACTAGCACCACATGCCTTTGTTAAACTGAAACTGAGGGGAAAAAGTCTCATAACAAGGGCTGTATCCAGCTGTGGTGCATGTGAAGGGCTATCCAGCCACAGCTGAATCACACAGCCCCAAGTGCAGATTTTTCACCCTGGCATGGCAACCTGAGAACTGGAGGAGAGAAAGGGGACAGGGAAACACCGTCCTTCGCCCCATTAGTAAATCTGCACCTGCTATTGTGAAGGAGGAATGGGGCTCTGCCTGTGGCCGTTCTAATTATCTTAATTAAAAGAAAACTCTATCTCCTTTGGCTTTCAAGTATTTAGATTTACACAGAATTTGCAAGTAGTGTCTTTCTTGGGAAGCGTAAGCAGTTACATTTAGTTTTAAAAGTATCGAGGTCACTTCTTTTCAATTTTGAATATATATATATATTTTTTTTTTTTTTTTTGAAGACTGTCTGTGATTTCTGTGTCTCCAAGTCACTACAGCATTTACATGAGCATGCCTACTGCTTCACTGTCCTAGCCATCTGAAATATGCCAAGGTCAGCCTGGAGGACACTCCGCGCATCACTGCACTAGGGTCAATCTACGCACGTCTGTACTCTTAAGCTACTTATGTCTAACTGCTTGGCAATGTTTTTCCCCAGCATATTTCTCACCAAACATTCTCTCTTCAAGGAAACGGGACTTCCACTTGTCCTCATCCCCTCAGAGCTGGGATGATACCGCAGACTCCTCAACAGCACTAGCATTTGCACCGCTCCAATCACACAGACGCACCAGCTTTATAACTCTTCAAAGACCCATGACAAGCACATACAAAAGACAGAGCCTCAGCATAGGATTAAAACTCCCTAAAAGACACTTTTGTTAGCACAGGAAATACATATTAAGCGTGCCCCTTTGCTCTCTTGCATTGTTTCGCTCACCTCTTGGCAACGTTCGTTGCACTTGTGGTACTCCCAGATCCTGCTCTTATGGCTATGGGTCATCCCCGGCCACGACGGACAAAGCAGCCCAAGGGGTCCTGAGGCCGAGAGCTCTTTCCTCCCCGTGAGTCCTCTGCAGAAAGCACGCAGCACAGGTGGTTATGCGCTGTATGGGGCACACGTACCAGGCAACGTGCGACTGTAGGATGGCAGGAGAAAGGGCAAGACCTGGAGTTGCTCACAAGTTGCTGCAAACACTCCTGCATGCATCGCGTGGGGTGGGAGAAGGCGGTCAGGACAGCATGAGCAGCGGCAGGTCTGCAGCTAGCTTTGTGGTATAAGCTTGGGCAGCGGAGCAGGGCAGCGTGGGGCAGCTGGTCAGCACCTAGGCAGCAGGTGGCACAGAGGAAGGTGCCTGGGATGTACTGCCGGGCCACGGGAAATCAGGATGGGAGCGTGAGAGAGGCCCCTGTCTGCAAGGGGGAAGGTGGAGGGTTGGAAATAACAGTCCTGTAGAAGCATGGGGATAAGAGAGGGTGCATCAGAAATTTATAGAAGAGAAGGAGCAAATAGATGCAACCTGCAAGGACTGTTGTAGCCAAGCTGGTCTTAATCACAAGACTTCCCTTTTAAGTATACCTTTTTAAGGCATGGAAATTCAAGGCTATAGTTTCTGTTTTGTAATGCAGAATCAAAAGCCCAAAACAGAAAAACCATCATAACAGTTCTGTGCCTTATTTTTATATAAATTCACACACACACTCATACGCATATAAAGTCAACCTTAAACACAAAATAATCCTTTGGACATTGATAAATCAAGCAGCAATGACATGGGGATGTCACAGCCTCACTAAAAATGTCACTGCAGTTAACAAGCCTGCTTGCTTCAACAGAAAATACTGGCGAATACCCATCAGTCAGCAAGCGCTTTAAAAACCCCATGCCTGGCGTTCTCTGCCTAACAAATGATGGGAGAGGAAACGCTGTTTTCTTGCCAGGTTATTTTCATTTCACAAAGAGAGAAAACCAAGGGAAACATGGAGAGAAGAATAAATAACAAGGAGTAAAGCGAGGGAGAAAAATCCTTCATAATTATGCTGCTGCCCACGCGTTTCTCCCCAGCAGAGTCCACGCTGTGCCAAACCCCTCGCGCGCGGGGCGTCCTCCAGATGAATCAGCACAGGGGCACACGGCCGCCGTAAGCAGCATCCGAGGCGCACAGGAGGGGTTTGATGTGGTGTTTATGAACAAATCAGGGACAAGAGCTTGGGGGGGTGGAAGAGAAGGAGGAGTAAAGGGAAATAAGATTGGATGTCAGCTTGGGAGAAAAAAACACTTCATCACCTTTTTAAAATTTGTATTAACCACAGTCCCTGTTCAGCCTCATCCTCTAAGTGATAAATTAAGAGGGTGCAGACACAATCTGTGGATATTTTTCTTTATCCATCACTCAGAAAACACGGGGCGAACGACCGCCTGTACCGATCGGGGCTCTCGCGTCCGTCGTGACGCCGTGCGCCGGGCAGAGCGGGTGCGCGGAGCCGCGACACCGGGCAGTCGTCCCGCTGGCGCCAGGCAAGGCCGCGCGCCACAGTCCCAGCCGCGAGCAGGGCGTAACAGACAGCCAAGGCAGCGACAGGGAAAGGATCTGCAGAAAACCGGACCTCCAATGCTGACAGGAAGACAGGAGCCAGACCACTGAGAGGATGGCGCCAGCGGGAGGCGATTCACCTGTTGCACATCTGGCCTCCTGCCACAGATGTTACCAGCAAGAACTACACTGCCTGTGAGAAGAAGGCATCATACCAAAAACTTGACCATATCCCTCAACTTTTTTTCAAAAAGCACAAATAATATCCATTTACAGGCCTTGTTTGCGGCTTGCTTTTCTGCAGCCAGCAGGTCATCAAGTCATCAAGCACACAAAATACTGATATTTGCATGTACACTATTGCGTACCTCGCAATGAAAAAAGAAAAAAGGAAGCTCCGGTGATGGAAGGAACATCTCCCTTCTCCCTTACGTAGCCTTTTTTTCCTAGCCTACACCCTTGCAGTAACTGAGAATCAAAAATCAAAACTGGAACCTCCTGCTAAGGTAAAGAGTATCTGAAATGCAAACATTTTTCCATGCCAAACTGTGAAGAACATGATAAATTTACAGCTAGTAAACAGGACAATTTCCCAGGGCCCCAAATGGAAATTTTTGCAAGTAAAGGCTGGTCAGAGTTTAGGCTTCAGCTGCATAGTTTCAGAAGGTTTAAGACCCGGAAGAACTATTATGGGGCTTGGTTGGACCAGCACAATACAGGCAGTAAACGGGAACCTGGTGATTCCAGCATCAGCCCTTTCACCAGAAAGAGGGCACATCTTTTAGAAAGACATCTAGTCTTGATAAAAACTTGATAGATAACCCACCACTCCCAACAGGACTTGCTATATTACCTGCGCTATTTAAAAACCTGTGACTTACTCAAGTTTTAATTTTCCTGGCTTTAATTCCTGTCACTGAATCTTTATATATGGATATATATATGCACATTTTTGCCACATTGCTGGCTATGTTAGATGTCCTTGGATAGTAGGCATCTTCACGACACAAAGGCACTTATGTACCTGAGTATTTGACAAGTTAATAGACTGACCTGACTCTCATTGTAAAACACATTTTCCAGACCGCAGATCATTGCTACCATTCTTTTAGGAACCTACTTGAATTTTTCACCATCTTTTCCCTGGACAGAGTATTCTAGCAGGACGCTCACCAACATAAAGGTTATTCCAATTCCTTGCTATTATTTTGTCACAGTTTTTATTAGATGAAGATATAAGTATGTTCTATCTAGCTGCCTCAAAGCAGCAAAATGCTTTGTCTTTTTAAATCAAAAATGGTATATGGCATTCAAGCTCCAACACTGTTGATGACAGGGAAATGAATCATTAAATAAAAGTTGGCTTTTTTTCCCCTCGTGTTATTAGAATGAGTAAAACTGCTTATAGCAAGAGAGGGATGCAAGTTTCAGGGGGAGGGAATGAATGCATGATTCAGAGAACGAATGTGTGTGGGTAGGTGCGCACATGGGTATGCACATGCAGATAGATTTGCCAGGTGCATATATGCACTTATCGAATATCAGACTCCTGTGGTCAAACTATATAAGCCTCTGAGTACTTTACCTAAACAAACTTTGAAAACTTAAACTGCAGTGAATTACGGTTGTGTGTGTGTGTGGTTTCGGTTGTTGTGTTTTTTTAATCAGAAATTGGTCCGTAATATGAACCGATGTTTTTAAATAAAAATTTACTGTTTGGGGTAAAGAGCTAAATCAACATTAAAAAAAAAAAAAAAATCAATCATCTGTTGTTTTAACGGCCCATTCATCGCACTTTTGTTTTTATTACAGGTACTAGGATGAGAAAATAGAGTTTTGTTTGTTGGGTGTTTTTTTTTTTTTTTTTAGGTATTAGACAAAATTATTAAATATACCTGTGTACACCCAGCACATCTCTGTGACGCTCCATATTTTTCTCTCACAAAATGTCATTACAAAAGCCTAGCCTCCTGCTATTTTAGTTAGCTAGAAAAGAACCAGTTACACAGTGCTAAAACTTCTCTGCCACCTGTATGAAATTAAAGGGCAGAAGACTGTGACTCTCAGTATTTTGATTACGTAGATGGGGGGGGGGGGGGTTCCCCACTTTCACAGATTAACAGTGCAAATTTCAATACGCACCAGGTCCATAGTGACTGGAAGCACTGTTACGGAGTTACTGTAAAGGGACAGGTGTCGCTTTCAGATTTGGAAACACCTACTGCAGACTAACGTCTTTGTCAATGTGTTTGCAGCCCTGCAACATCCATTTCTAAATGAATTACCTTATGGAGGAAACCAAAAAGCAGAAAACTAAAGAAATAGGGGTCAAATTCCTCCTGTGAGATCTGCCTTGTAAAATTATCCAGAATGTAATAATACCATGTTATTGACTTAAGCACAGTTCCCTGTGACATGCTGCAGCTGACCTGTAATTTTTATCCTACATGTTGCCAGCACTATTAAAATGACACTTGTGAATGTAAATTAAGCTCACAAAGGGGACAGATTGTATGATTCTGGTTTCTCTCAGATGCCTGTAGGCTATCACAGGTTCCATATGTGAAGTAATTATGTTCACTGAAGGAAAGAATAAATGCTGTCAAATTGTGTACTGAGAGAGAAAGCAGCTATTATATTGCAGTAGTCACTGGAGCATTGCCTTAGAAAGTGGTAAGATATATAAGAAAATAATAATAAAGAAGAAAAACTGAAGCAGCGCTATATTAAATATAACCTTTAAATGAGTATCTGCTTTTGAATATATATTACACAGAGTTAATACTTCACAAATAAAAGCATTTTGACTCTTTAATCGTATATTCTCCCTCACATCTAGAGGGTACAGGGCAGATTATTTATCTAAGGGATGAAGGGCAGACAGGGCATCTCTCAGCTTTTCCTGCTTCCCCAGCGAGAGGAGTCCCTGCGACCCAAGGAGGGCGACACACCGCCCTGTCCGTCCTGCCCCCGCCACGTATGTGTATAAAACATATATACATGCATAAGACACATATGCATATAAATATCTGTTAATCAAGTCTTTCAGCCATTATGGCTCACTTCAAAACAGCACCCTCTGCAAAGGTGCTGGGGCAGGGGCAGAAGGCCGGGCAACTCCACTTCTGCAGACTGAACGTTAAAGGGACACAGTGCTGAGGCCCCCGCTCGGCTGGGGATGCGTGGTGACCCCCCGCGCTGCCTAACCGTCAGGAGCCGCAGCATTACAGAGGATGCTGCTTCAATCACGGAAGCCAACCGAGCTGCTAAAAGGAAAGGCACCACTCCAATCACCTTCGTGGCCACAACGCTATGTTGCTTCCCTCTGCGTGTAGGAGGTGAGCCTATATTTAGACCAGCGAGGTCATCAGAGAGCCGGAGTGACAGCACCGAAAACATCGAGCTGGGAAAACAGCACTTTTAAAACCTTTCATTTAAAGAAAGCCATGGACACCAGAAATAGAGAAACATCCACTCTGACTCTAAGTGCTTTTATGGTTTTGGATTTTCACTCAGAGCCAAAACAAGAAGAAAGTCAGGATGTTTTGGAAACATCCCTGAAAAACATAAATATGAAGGTACATTTTCTGACAGCCTGTAACCATAGACTTGGTTTCACCCACAGCTCTGAAAAACAAGAAAGCTGAACACTGCTGTGCATTTCTTATCATTTGTTAGAATAGCATCACTGCGTTTGGCACTCTGGAGCGTCAGTTTTCAATGAAAAGGTAGTTTCATTAGTGGCCCATTAGTGCTAGTTCTGGATCTTTCAAACCTCAGCCTCGATGGGTTGCAAAAATACCTTTCAATCATAGCTGCCCTCCCGGTCTTCTCGCTGTCTGCAGTACATGACTGCTCCACTATCACCAGGAGAGCGGCTATTAACATAACTGTCTTAACAGGAGCATGGACTTTGGCCAGGAGAATCAACTACTGAGAAATTTAGTAAGGACGGAGGAAGCATGCTGGTTGGTGAGAAAGCATGACCCTTACAACATGACGTTTGTAACTACTGAACATTGAACTCACTTTGTAGCCCAGATCCTTGTGTGTGACTAAGTTATTTCTGTGCTCTTCTAATACGCAAAAGCTAATGCATACCAGAGACCAAATCCTTTAGGCTGCTCTAGGCAGCACTCAAGGAACCAAAATAGTAGAGGTTGTTGAAGCATAGGCAAGGTCTGGGGGTTCACAGTCCTCCTCTTTCTACCCAGCAGGATGACACTGCAGAGAGTAAGTCTTACCAAGTCTGCAGGCTCCTTTTTCAAGCAGGGGATTTTTCTGTGTCTGGTGCCTTCGGGTAATTCAGGTAACTAACCTGCATCCACGGATCTGGGCTGATTCTGGACAAACACAATTTACACACAAGCTGGTATCGTACTTGGACCAACACTGCTATTCCATAATCCTCTACTCACGTAAGATCTACCTACCACATCCCGGCTTTCATACTAGCAATAACAAGAGATTAGGTATGGGGACTAGTACACCCCATGAAAATAGTAGCTAGGGGAAAAATCATTCATTCCATTTGCATTACGTTATATTACATTATATTACTGGTTTTGTGAAAATAGAAACTATGCCTTTTTTGAGGTTTCTTGGAAAAAAATCTGCCAGGCTGCTTTTGCGATCTGTTCAAGGAAACCATTTTACCAACCACAAGTTGCATTCGGTGGACCTGCTCAGCACAGAGGAGCGCTCCCTGCACTGCGCCCTAAGAGGTTTCTCCTCAGCATTGCTGGTCACTCCGGCTGCATCTCTGCTGCTGAGGAGACAAGGCCCTGGGCTGTGCCCCGGCCCGGAGCCCAAGGGGCACAGCATAGCTCCTACCTGCTTGCCTAAACTCTCTTTGCCCCCCAGACAGGATGGCCACCTCTGCACTGCCCCTGGGAACAGTGCCTGGCACACACCACCTCTGCTCGCAGTCTGGGTGCAAAACGTGCCTGGGAGCACGCTGACAGCCCGGACGAGGGCTTGGGGCCGAGCTCGGGCCCTGCTGCATATCCGCTGCCACGCGCAGCGCTGCTCCCCTGGCGCCGCTGTCTTCGGTCCAGCCCCCATATACATACGTGCACACGGGCTCACTCCCAAATATCTTCTTTGTACCTTGGCTGAAAAAGCTTTGGACTCACTTTAGTTTCTCCACACCCAACACCGAAGAAAGCATCACCCTGTCTCTGTGCTTTGGTCCCTGTTTTTGCAGCTCCGCTCTCAAGGTGAGAGCGGACGGCACGCAGACCACAGCAGCGTGCGCAGGGTGCTTCACCCACGTTTACCGCTCCCCTCCCTTGAACCCCGAGCTCCTGCCTCGCAGGTGAGCAGCTCCGCTCTCTCCGAGGCCAGCTTCCCTGCTCGTGCCGACAAACTCCTCTGCAGTGCCAAAACCTCACGGAAACGGGCAGAGGGCCCGCAGCGGTTGCCCTCTCCAGAGCCAGGAGGGAGATCTCAGCACCTGAAGACTCACAGACATCTTGGCCCCACGTTTGCAATTTTTCAGGCCGAGCAGAAAACAACGCTCCAGCCCATACACCTTTTCCACCTCATGCACCAAAATTTCTTTACAGCTCATATTAACTCCAGCAGACTTCAAGAGAAAAGCATGGCTAGGTGGCTACGCTATAGGGGAGCCAGATCTACCTGAGCAGAGCGCAGTTCGACACCAGGCAAGGCGACAGGTTGCTGCACGGAGGGCTGCGGGGAGAAATCCTCCTCGGGAGCCTGGAGCGGGGACGCAGGCGCCCTGCTCCAAACTCCTTTGCTGGGCAAGTTTTCGGTGAGGGAAGTGCTTGTACATAAACGAATCGTTCTGCTTCTCAGACTATTAATACCAATTGGTCATGGATGGATGGGCAGATAGATGGGTAGAAAGATAGCTTGCCTGTTTTAATTAAAAGCGGTAGCAATTGTACACTACACTACTGCAACTTCTTTAAATAAAAAATTGAAATCAACTACCATTTCCTATGCAGCTCAAAACTATTAAACAATTGTTTGCAGGGTAGCTCATGTCATACGTGGCAGGCTGAAATGTAATGTAGAAATGAGAGATTTTTTTCTAGTTCACAGCATTGACGGCAACTCGAACGTATGACTCTCTCGGATGCGCTGCAGAAGCAGGGTGAGGATCGTCCAGGGCTATGCACTAGAGAAACGGTTCCACATAAAGAAAAGAGAAAGGAGAATCAGAGATCTCAGAATCATGGCAGGAAGGAGGGAGAGAAAAGAAAAGAAAAAAGTGGTTTGCTCTTGCAGTTTTAATAAGGTTTTGTGGTGGAATATATAACTAGAACCAACTTTCCATGTTAACTGACCTTTAAATATTATTGTCTCTTTCAGCTTACCTAAAAGACATTTACTTTATGAAAGATGTTGTTCAAGTCTGTTTAAAAATCCAGTAGGCTAAAATATGCTAAACTGACATTTAGAATTATCACGTAACACTTTTTTTTTTTAAATGATAACTCATATTATTTTCATGTGATTTGAATGCGAGATTTTAAAAAAAAAGTATTTTGAAACCATTTCACATAATAGGCAGATACTGCCCGGACATTCAGGTTATCTGCAATGATATTAGGACCTTTCTCAATAGCTGCGTAATTACTTCCTTATTACGCTCAAGGCAGGCTGAAATCACGTGCCCTGCTCAAGATTTAAACCTGCATCGCACGGGCGGAGGAAGCATTCAGACTGACATTTAACATACCTAACTGCATTTTTTATAATAAGGAAAACATCTGTGGTATATTGCCTTGATAATCTGTGAAATGAAGACAACTGGCCCGCTCTAGACATAGGCACGGGCAAAGCAGGGAGCTGCTTAGGGCCGCAGGTGCATGAGGGCAGCAAACCCTCTGCGTTGGTGTGGCAGAGCCCCCGCTGCTGCCGGCCCGGCGAGGCCAGGTGAGCAGCACCATGCACAGCCACCCCGCGGCCGCAGCCAACGTGGCCAGCCCAGCGCCGCACCGGCGACATTGCCCCCTGCACGGCCTTTGCCGGCCCTCCTGCGCTCACTGAGCCCAATGCCCGCATTTCCCTCACCTCTGGGACAGCTCCAGCCTCCCTCTAGGTCCCCCTTCCCCTGATGGCTATCCCAAGCTCCCCTCCGCACGGGCTCAGCATCAAAAAACCGTGCTAACATCCTGCTTGATAAAACAAGCAATAACTATTTCTCATGGAGGATAGAAGTGAGAAGGAAGAAGCAGGAGAAAGAGATGTTCAAATTCTGATGCCCCTAAGCCTGACAGAGAGCAGGAGTGATACCTCCAGTGATAGTAAAGGCAAGAGCAATTCTCCGTTTTTTAAAATCTACACTTTCAAACTCTGCAGCATCACTTTCCGCACTGGAGATGCGCCCAGCCCTTGGGTAATGCACTCTACAGCATGACAACCTCACTATCTGATGGGAGAAGGGTCCATCTCTTAGGACATCCTACGGCTCGGGTATCCTACCGCACATCCCGCGCGCAAAGCAGGACTGCCCGCAGTGCTGGCTTGCGCCCTCCTGCACGACGGCACACACTGCGCTCGCTACATGTGCGCATCAGCCCAGATATATGCCAGGGTGCGGAAAACATGGAGAAGTGACGGCATGATAAAGTCCTCCAAAATATTGAACTCCATCCAGCAACCTCTTAGGCACTCCTTCTCATAGCCTTTCATAATGAAAGAAAAAGAAAGGGTCATTTACGTGGCAAAACGTTGTTAAATGAATAAAAGAAGCGCACAAACACAATCAGCAATGAACTGGAGACCACAAATGACTCTCTTATGAGAATTCTAGTGTTCTGTAGTTTCAACTAAAACTGAAGAAGCTAAGATAAAAAGGATGAATTAAGTAATAAGAGGAAAAAGCTAATTTCATAAATTAAATCTGTAGTGTTTTCTAAAAACAAATGCTAGTTAAAACATGCTCATAGGATATATTTGAGGTTCATGTCAGCTCTTATTTCATCTGCAATATTTTTCACATCAGTAATGTAAAGCAGACAAACTTAAATTTTAATTGGATATTACAGTTCATTTCAATTCAGCTAACAGCAAAGTATATGCAAAATCTAAATAGCAAACTTCAGTAAAATGTATGAGATAATCATAGCATATCTAACACTGGTGTTTAGCTCTACTGTGGGAACCACAGTATTTACCAGTCTCACATCTTCCAATGAATTAAAAAATTCTGTTCTTTCTTCCAGTTTTTACATTTGTTTAGTGAGTTCTGGTAAATTCTAAGTCAGATATTATACACTGAACAATAGAAATAACTCATTGTGTTAGAAATCCACAGTGATAAGAGAACTGCACAATAAATACATTATATCCAGGCAACAGGGGAAGGTAAGTTTCTATTTCATCTGTTGTGGATTGCATAAGATGGTAAATGTTTTCTGGCAAGTGTCCTTCAAATTCCAAAAATAATGCATCTATTTTATGGCATTATCTCATTTTCTATTATATTTGTTTATAACTCTGCAGTGAAACCATATTGTTATTAAGGTTATCGTTATAATAGAAAATTGCATTAGCTTTTAAAACCCTGTTCTATTTTATGTGTATATAAATAGGAACATTATGATCATGCGAGATTCCCATTTGTCCTTGCTATACTCTTGACACTGTGGTAAAAGCAAGGAGAACACCAAGCCTTTACCAGCGCTTAAAACATTGCCCCTTTGATTAGCTGTACAGAAATCTTTTTCTTTTAGACAGCAAAATCTCACCCTGCTGGTTATGTACTTTAAAAAGTGAAAACATTGTGCTTCTCCTTACCTTTGATCACCAAGATGGGTCTATACACATCTTTATTTTTATAGTATACTGATAGCAAACCATGCTAACATCCCCAAAAGGACTTATTTTTGAAGATATTTAGGTGGCTAAAGCTCACACCCCTACTGGAATATGCAAAACCACGGGGGCTCTCAGAAGCAGACTGATGAAGGGATGCCTGGCACCAAAGTTTTGCTTAAGCTCCCCGGCACCCCATGGAGCCAGCTACCTTGGGACGGCAGCGAGGCACCTCACCCTCCCATGGGCTCGGACCACGCGCAAGAGCTGCAGCAGGGCATGTATTTGTCAGGCATGATAAAAATGCTTCAGGAACGATGCATTGATGACAGTAAGTACGTTGTGACTTCTAGGAAATCAAATAGAAGTTAATATGATTTCACGTTAATAGATAATCCATTAAAAGCTGTCCATTTTGAGAGGGTTTTTTTCCTGAATAAGATGGAATTTAATTTCAGTGTCTTGAAACATTTCACAGAGTGCTGTTGTGCTTCTTTCTCGCTGACATAACACCCAGTAGTTCAGGGAATGCAACTGCATGTGATTACAGGGCAGTTCCCAATCGGATACACCATGTAATCAGGGCTGATGTATAGTGCTGCACTCTGAGAAAACCCAGAAGAGTCTGGTCTAAAAAGTTCTGTGAATCAGGATAATTACAATATTAATCACAATCTATTGAACTAAAGTGGAATTAAATACAAATTTTCTGTGTTTATGTAGTATGTGCTGAATGACAGTAAGTTAGCAACAGCCATTTTGGTCTGGTTTAACTGCCTAACATCTGGAGAACGTTATTACAAAATCATCAGCAATTTGGCCAGTACCCAATATGAAAGCAATTTTACACTCTTTCTCTTTTCTCTAAACATCAGTATAGCCTCACTGAAACATATGTATTTCTCTTTCTCTTCCTGAATTTTTCTCTGAAGGAGTTTTAAAATTGTAAAATTTAGATGGGATAAGCCACTTGTTTCTGTTTGGAAAGCAAACAAAATTGGATCAAAATAAGAGGCTAATTTTAAATGTTTAATTTTAGCAAAGATAATGCTGTTTATGAGAGTCCACAGTAATGGCAGTTGTTCCAGCTATTTAAACAATATAATTACACATGTCATTTCACAGTATAGAAGTAAGAGATAGATTATTCGTAAATCTAAAAACTGTATGCCTCCATTCCTATATAAATATGTACATACAACCTACCACTTGTTACTACCTGTTTTATATGAAGTGTAATTTGGTCTTTATTACAGTTGCTGTGCTTGAAAAGAACCTCTTTACTTATGAAGAATCTATTTTTTTTCCTATAGTAATGAAAAAACACAGTTGTCAGCATAATATCCTGACATTCAGGATGCCAGCCTGTCTCTACTGGAGTCAGATGTGAAAATAAATAGATATTAAACTGTCAGTCAATGAAATTACAAAGTCAAGAACAGCTCTAGCTGAGATCCTGTGTGTTCTGTTTGATGGACACAGGTGTTTAAGTGTTATGAAATCCAGCCGAGCCTCAGAGTGAATAATGCACCTCCCAGCAGTCCTGCATTAGCCAAAAGAGCTGCAATGAGCTTCCCTGTCATCTCAAGGCCTCTGAACAATCAATGTGGCTGAAGAAAGGGGCCAGAAAGGCCTTCCAGGTTTCTCAGAGCTAAAATCCAAGAAGTCTTACAGCTCATATTACAGCATACATTCGGGAGTTGAAACAACACTCCTCTAAAACTGTGAAGGTTAGTCCCACTGGCTTTGCATACAAATCTGAGGCAGATGCCCAAAATCCACATCATTTATTTATTATTCATAAGGCACTTAAAGTCAATCATCTGTCACTAATAAACATTAACACTATTAAAAATTAATGATCATCCTACAGCATGCTGAGACAGATTCTTCTTTCTGTTTGATGGGTATTGGAGAAAAGTACAGTGCTTTCATTTACAGACTCTTAAAATGTTTATGCTTTGTATAATACTGCTATTTTGGCTCCTCCTCCAAACCCCAATGACCCCCTTCTCTTGGGATGCCAAGAAATGATCAGCCTAGTGTGAGGAGCTTAAAAGGAAGAGTTTGTATATAAAAATGTATCTACAGAGAAGAAAAATAAATCACAGATTCAAGGTTATCACACGGTATACAGATTAAGCCTTTGTGATTATAGGGCTTTTTGTCTCCCTTTCCACTCTCCTTTCTGCTAAATAATAAGATCTTTGTGGCAGGAGATACATGTCCTGAAGTGTTCTTCTCTACATGAGGGTCCCAGCTTGGGTACCATGCTAGAAGTGGACAATGAGGCTGAAAATAACAGTTCCAACGAGACTACCCGAGAGTCTCACAAGCTGGAACAAAAAAAGGCTTCCTGAAGTGCATCTAAAAAAGGGTAACTTCACCAAAGGTCTACGGAGTGTCATAGTGCACTTTCTTCTCTTAGTGGGTGGGAGGCAAAGCCCACTGCTAAAGAGGAAGAAATAGCTTGCACCTTAACTCTCAAAAGGACATTCCATCTTAAAAGTAAAACTGATCCTAGACCTTTAATCTTTTGTGTTCAATTTTCAAATATGAATCTTGGGGAATACCTTTTCCCCCTTATCTTTATCACATTTCTGCCTTCGCACAGACATAGCTGGACTCAAAATACATTGCTATTTCCTGCACTCACACACACATACCATGTTCTGTGCTGCTCCTCATGTTATCAATTACTTAATTGTGGGAGTACTGTAAGTTTATCATATATAATCACTTGATTCACAGCTGATTGAAATGTAGATTAAATACAAATGATTAAAATACAGACAAATAAGTCTAATTAAACCTGGACTACATACCAGTCTAGGAGTAGAAGAAAACAGCTAGTATGATTGTGTGCATCAAACTAACCTCAGCCTTTGTTTGAGTTGTATCAAACCTCTAAAAACAAGCTAACCTTAGGTCTCCATACTAACAATATAATGGGAAAACTTGCCAGGAAATGATACATAATTATCTTCTTCTTGCAATTTACACTATAATATTTCAATGCCAAACCATTTTTCATAGAAAAACAGTGCCTGTTAAGAAGTAGAAAGATCTGCAAGTAGAATCAAGGGACTGCAATTACCTTGTTACTTTCCTTACTCACATGCTTCACAAGAAATCACTAATGAGGATTTGCAAAGAGCAGCTACCAGAGCCAAAAACATGCAAACTGGAAAAACACGCTGCCTTTCACATCTTTAAAATCACAGTACCAGGCTCGCTCTAGTGAGCACTGGAAAGTGATCACATTACATACATACTACCACCTTATCTGCCATTTGCCACTGCAAATGAAACTTGGTGCTATTGGAAAAATGCTATCATTCAAAAATTAATTCTACCTTTCAGGGAATAACAAATCAAGTAGTGAGAACTCCCTGCAATTTCCTCAGCAAGACCTGAAAAAATTTGTGTTGGGTGTTTCTCCATTCTTCAAATACTTCAGAGCATTAAGGACCTATTCAGTGCCTCGTACACCATTTTTACATTTGCGCATCACCAGCATTTCTGCAGAGCCCCAGAAACTGTGGGCAACTCCATGAGTCATGACTAAGGAACCAAGAACTGATCCTGCCACCGCACATGCACCAATAAACCCCACAGAAACTTTAACTAAACCATTTTGAACAGAATTAAATCACAAAACCTTCTAAATCTCAATTTGAAGACTGTGCCGCTTTCAACAACGCTTTTAGCCATACTATCTCGTCTTGCTGCCCCTTCTCCACTGCCAATAGACTTCTTCCCAATTTGTTTCTTTTCTAGCTTAGAATTCATGTACTGTCAAGCCAAGCTACCCTTATAAGGATTCTGGGAACTACAATCAAGAAAAAGATATATTAAAGCATCATTATTCAAACATAAAAATGCAAGGAAAATGTTAACCAGCTTTCTCTAAGGTGAAGGTGTTTATTGCTAAGTTTTTGCAGCACAGTTACATTCAAACAGACAAATGCTAGCTTAAAATAAAGCATTTTTTTTCTGAAACTACCTAGGAGAAATGGAAAAATACCAGCACCTTGCAAGTAAGCTATCTCGTAGCAAATACTTACCCTGAAAGCTTTTCTATTAAAAAAATTGATTTTTAAGAATATTTTTGAGAAAAACAGGCTTTAAAATACAATGCCTTATTTTCCTTTCTTTAGTATGAATAACTTGCACTGATTTTCTGCAGCAGGTAAGTCTGGAGTTTATATTGACTTCTAAAACAAAATCTGATGTTGTTTTACATTATGCTGTGCAAGCCACCTTTCCATATACTTACTGCAGTTAACACAAACACATTGCAATTACCAGACACAGGTACATTGAGTTGTTCACAGTCCAGAGCGTTGCTCCAGAGAAGGCTCCCCAGACAACAGTGTCCCCTCTGTCTTCCAACTGCAGGACTTTGCAAGTCCTTCAAATGATGCTGAACTGTACTTTGGATGAGGCAATGGTAGGGATGACACGAGATTTTGTGGTGCCCTCAGCAGAGGGGTAGGTAGCTCTCCACTAACCATGTGTCCAAAGCAGAAGAGTCCCCGTAGAGGGCAAGGACTTCCTGTCAGTGTTCACACTCACCTCGCAGTGGCCTCATGTTGTTTGTACCGAGCAGAAAGGGAATCAGAGACCTCCTGCAGGCTCATGGCACCGAATGGCAGCATCAGCACATCCATGAAATTGCCCTGAGGCAGGCACAGCATGGAACAGCGGTGCTCTTCCACACAGGACAAGGCAGAGTGGTCCACCCCTCAACACCAACCCTGAGAGGCTGCCCACAGCTGTAACCTATTCATGTCCCAGCCTCTCCTCGCTCACAGAGCTTCGCCCTCCCTCCCACCCAGGTCTCTCACCTTCCAGGCTATTCCCCTTCCCTCCTTTCTTAGGTGAGTCATTGATCTTCTTCCAACTGCAAAACAAGCAGACATCCTTTCCCTTCCCAGACCAAAAAAAGAACTAAAGCAAAGAATAAGGTCTGAGAACTAAACTGTGCTTAGTAGTACCTCCAAGGAATAATTGCTCCCCTTAAGAGACCAAAATTCACAAGAGGACGTTTACGCATAGAGCAGGCTTTTTTATTGGGCCCATACACAGTATTCAGAGTCTAGAGACAGAAAGTATTTCCCTATAGCACCCTTCATACATGCTGGGATCTGCTCAGACTGGGCACCAGCCCTCACGGAAGCAAGGCAATGCTTGCTTCTCGGGCCCATCTGGAGGCCCTTTGGAGTCCACTCGGATTAAATATAACCAGAGATGTTGTTCAGGCTTCTGGCGCAAATGACTCAGCGGAAAACCTAGATTTTAACAGCAGGACGTGAGCTGGCCCACACTGGGACACAAGAAACAGCATCACTGCAGAACTAACATTTATAAGCATAATCGAGGACTGCTATCTATCTCTTTCATACAATTGCTGGACCACAGACTATGGGCCATCTGCCCACAGTCTATTATTGCAATCTATGAACAATTATAGACAGGATATTTCATCTTAAAAAAACAGCAAGTTAGGAAAAAAAAGGCATTTAAGAAATGCCAGAAAACAATCAAAAAGCAAGCAAAAGAACTATAGTTAGGCATTGTGTGGAGCCCCTTTGCCAGCCCTTGGACCCAACAGTCTTTTCATTCCCTGACTCACCACCACCAGACCAACTTCCAAAGAGCAGAGATGACTTCTGCTGATGCTGTGGTCGCTGTGGTGCCAGCTTCAGCCTATCTCCTGCAAAGGTCAGCACTCCTGAAATCTTGAGACGACCTGCACTCAGCCTAAGCAGCCAGCTAATCTTATGGAGAAGACTTGAGGGTAATCACAGTAACTTGTTATTGTCTCAAAGGGAAAAGTTACAAAATCCTTTTTACAGCTGGTGATTGAACTTGTACCTGAACTACCAGATTTTCCTCAGGCTGCTGTTTCTCTGACCTGTCTGATTTCTCCCATTCCTTGTGGTCGGGATGGAGTTATTGCTGGAAGAGGGCCCTCTGCACCTCTGGCCACAAGGGGGTTGTGCAGGGCTGTGGCCGGAGTTTGTGAAGGCTCCAGAGGCACAGAACGGTTGATACCTACCTGGTCCTCCATTGGAAAGGCAGAGGAGATGCTGATAACTTGCTGTTCGTGGCCTTTGATCTATGAAGCTGCTGCAGAGAAGGCTGGGGAGATGGGACCTGTTTCTAAAGTGGCTGTTTGTTTCCATTGACTGGGGGATGGCAATGTGCAGTCATTAGGAGATGCGATTCATCAGTGATGCCTGGCAGGCTGGGGACCAGTGTGGGAGCCCAGCACAGAGAAAATGGCTGAATCCCCAAGCCAGGAACCCTTCTGGGATGAAGCTATGAGTGTGAAGCTGGGGAAAGGCTAGGAATTTTACCCTGTCCTCATCCTTGCCTCCTTTTCATGGCCAGAGCCAACTTCAGCTGAACTGGTCCCAGCTGGGGAGGCTGGTGGTGTGTGGGGAACACCCACCCACATCCCACAGCTAATCGGATGCTTCACCATAGCACTGTAGATCTCCATCTCCCTCCTCCTTTCCCTAACAGGCGGAAAGCTCCAGCCATGCTCGTCAAGAGCAGACAAGGGCTGCCAAAGGCCGGGTGGCAGCTCCTCGGCAGGGAGGTCTCAGCACTTTGCCAGAGTGACCCTCCACTGCAGGCAGAAGCTGCCACTGTGGCCTTAGCAGAGTCCCCAGGTTTCACCTTCCCCATGTTAGCCTGGCACTGGTCACCAAAGCGCACGAAAGCCTTGTGAGCCATCAGACTGCAATCTCTGCACCTCGGCCCCAGCTCCTGGGCGCCTCGCTGGGGCTGCAGGACGTGCCTGCGCAGGCCGGGGAGTTGAGAGTGCTGTGGACTGCCTCCCTGGTAAAACCCTGACACTGTCAGACCACTGTTTCCCCAGTTTTTCCATGCACCACTCCAATAGGAGTCACTCAGGACGCCCCAGCGGACGCTGCCGAACTGGATGGGATGGCTGCCTGTGCAGGGCAGTCAGTGGTGGGGCACTGCTGCACTGAGCCAACGCAACCTAGCCCAGAGCATTCAAAAAGGGACAAAAACTGTGTATGCACATGCAAAAAATCCTGTACCGGTCTTCAGTGAAGTCTGAGTAAATAGTGTTTGTTACAACAGGGCAATGGTACAAAAAGTAAAATCCAACTGCCTTAAAACAACAGATACTCTCAATTCATCTCTAATTTATGCATTCTTGTCATATGAAAGCCACTTGCTTAAGCTGCTTTCCTATCTATTTGCAGTCTGTTCAGACACACAATGCTCAGTAGGGGTCTGTCTCCATGATTCATTGGCTCAGATTTCCTATAGAGTTTACATGATGTCTACTAAGCCCCATACAGTTTTGTATCCATTATAAGCAGGGACAAGCAAGCAGGGCTCAGGAGGCTGAGCATCTATCTAAGAATAGCTTCCTGTCTTCCAGCTTTCTTCACAACAAATGAACAATGGTTACATTTTACAGGCTAGCACTGCATGGTGAGGGGAAATTATAGGAACTTGTCTGAGTTAAATAAGGGAAGAAGCATTTAGAGTGAAGCTCCTTAAATGAGCAGGTCAATAACTAGTTTACTGAGACCAAGGCACATAGCTAATGAGAGAATAAAGAATTATTCTTGTCAAGGGAGAAAAAGATGCTGCCCTGGTTTTGTGCTAAATAATTACATTCATTATGTTTAGGACAGCCCTGCAAGTGGTCTTTTGCACTAGTAAATTCATTAGCAAAGCTAATAGGCAAACTACTATTGGGGCAAATTTAAACGATTGCAATAGGACGGATGGCAAAGATGGGGAAGGTAGTATGAGAGCTAAGAGCCAAAGTCAGCTTTAAGTATAATTGAATTTATCTTCTCATCAACTTTAAGGCCTCCTTCCGGGCTTGAAACAAGGAAAGGAAAAGCCATTGAAACCAAAGGATATTCACTTGATTGGATTTGTTGCTAGCTTTTCCAGTTTACCAAGCTGTCTAAGCTGACCTCTTGACACATGAGAACAATTATAACAATCAAAAACAAAAATTAAAATGTTAACTGAATTGGCTCAATGTTTCCAAATGACAAAGGATCTCACATATGTCAGGAAGCCACCTCCCCAGTGGAAATGCTGAAAAAATAGCCAAGCTTTGCAGAGTGCCCAAAAGTTCATGAAACTCAGCTGGGCAAGAGGAAAGTAGGATGCAATTTCTTCAGGCAAGAGTCACTCCCGCACAAGGATGTGGAAAAGCATCAGCAGGACCCTTTCACTTAGCCGAGCAGCAGCATGTGGCCCGTGTCACGTGCTGCAGAGCACAGTGATTTCCTTGGAGAATAGCAGCCAGCTGCAGGAGTCCCTTCCCTGCAGAAGGGCCAGGGGAGGCGGAGGTTGCAGCCCTCCCCTCTGCATCTGCTTGGGGCCAAGGGCATGCCAGGCACCCTCTCACCCTGGCCGATGCACACCCTGGGTTGGCAGTGGAGGCCACAAAGGCGCCCCAACCACACACATCAGGATGCATCTCTGTTAGCACGTTAGTTTGGATGAGGAACACGCTTTCTAAGCGCAGTCTTCCAGCTGTGCGCACTTTTGCACTTTGGTTCACAGTGTGGAGCAGTCCCAGAGCCACAAGCCAGATTTCTCTCTGATGAAACTAGACTGGGAGACACAATCCAGGATCCAGCTCCTAGGACATGTTCAGTCTGTGCAGCCGCACTGAGCGAATCTGAAATAAATACTCCAAAACACTTAGAGTAATACACACCAAGTCCTCAGCTCTACAAACGCGCTCCTCTTGCGTTGCACATCTTGCTAACGCTGATGCAGCCTGGAGTTCAATATGCCATGAAAGCACCTGGGGCCAGCCAGCCCTCTCCAGATCACTGGTTCAGGCTGGCTATGTATTCATGCAGAAATAACTGTGGTAGCTACGCTTAACGAGTTTTCTTCGTAGATACCTTTTTAAATAAAGAGGTTAGCGTCTGACAAAATCACTGGAGGGGCTGTGGACAAAAGTACCTCTTCTTTAATCACGTCCTGCCTAGACCGTAATCACAGAAACTTCATAGATACGAATGCAACACTAGAAAATGATTGAAACCAATTTAGTAAGTCCATGGAGCATAGCAGTAACATGTGTTGTACAGCACAAAACGCTGAATGCACTTAGAGCATCGGCCAGCATTGACCAACACTTCTAAGTAGCACCGCGCAGCCTCCTCCCACCCCGCAATACTACACTTGCTAACAAACTGACTTTCAGAGGAATTGAGACAATTACTGTTACTCCTTCTAAACTCCTCAGCTGATCACTTATTTCTTCTGGCCAGTTGCCTTACCCAGTCAAGTTAGAAATTCAGGATCTAAGTCTTGCTGAGAAATTACAAGGACAGATATATTGTATGTCTGAAGAAAGAGAGCCAGAGAATTAAGTGCCATTTCTTTTGAAAACGTCTAAATTAATAGAGCCCTGGCTGTTGTTCCCAGATGCTGTCTAAATGGTAGTATGAATTCTCATAAAAATTGGCATACTGAAGATATTGCAGCTTGACCTGTCTTGCCATCTCTTCACACACATGCTGAATGGCTGGTTTGATAAATACAAAAAAGCAGTTTCCCAGGTGAAAGAGTTCTCAGTGCAAGAAATCAGTGTCTAATACTATTCCAAAACAAAAGAGCTGATCTCTCACGTTCGACCATCACTGTCTACCACCCCTGTCTGTAGGTCCAGGCTGCATGGGCTACAACATGCAAGGCAGCTGGAAATCCAGAAAGTCATGACTTCTTTGCCCATTGCTAGAAGAAAACCAAGGATATGCTTATCTACTCCACCTTCTTTTCATGCATCTGCAAGACTTCAAAATCAGACTGAAAAATGCAAGAAAATCTGAGTTCTCTAGATAGTGACAAAGCTTCTTTCTTAATAAATTTTTAACTAATCCTTTCCACCAGAAAGATGCAAATTGGAAGATAATTGTTAAGACTACGGGAAGGGTGTCAAGAGGTGTTTTACTGAGGACAGACCTAACAACCACTCAATGGAGAGACGCTGGCACATTGTTCTCCCAAAGGTCAATAGCAGCCCTAGCATTCCTCACTAGATTTTGCCAGCTATTAAGTAATATAAACACATCATGCACTCTTTGTATTTAGAGAATCTAAAAGTTCAATTATATGGCTGTTCAAGGGTTGTTACAGTCAGAAAAGTGACTCTATAAAAACGTCACCTTGTTCCCACACTTATCTGCTTCCTAAAGTGTCTGCTCTCCTGGCAGTATATGTCCATTGTACTCATTAATGTTAATGGGAACAAGGTACATGAATCAGAGAGAGACTGGCCCTTTAAGTTATACCTATTTTGCCTGCTAACAAAGCAAACTTTTTATCACAATAAGCAAGGGAAAGCCAGCACAGGTGTGCAACAGTAATATGCATTATATTTTGCCTCATGCTGTGCCACCACCACTGAAGCTTTATTCTAATTCCAGAACTTGTGTATTTGCTGGAAGGTTAGTGAAGGAGTACAGTGCAGGTCATAAACAACTCAGCTTTATTTTCCATAACTAAACCGAGCAGCAGGCACCTAGAAAAAAATTATACTGGCTTGTAAATGGAACAGTTTAATATGGAAGTAACCGATGGCAAATAAACATAGAATGCCAAGACAATTTCTCTGTCACTAACTGTACTCTGGTCCTTTCATTTCTTTAAAAATCAAAGGTAGTGAATTAGAATTTATTCAATCTTACCAAAGAAATCAATTTGGAATGTGAAATATATTCTTAAGAAGGAAAAATACTGTGCTCTTTTCCTGATAAAAACCTTTCCTACACACAGTGCACTGGGTTAAGTCTAAATACATGCAACTACGAGCGAGATTTTCCAGCTACTTAGCTAGAAGTAGACACTACACTGCCATCCTTTGACGAAGTCATTTGTATGGTAAAACCACTTCAAAAGAGGAGAGCCCAAATGATATGGATGGCAAAACCTCTCCTTGTTAAGTTTCTTCAGCCACCTTCTGAGCTCATAGGTTGTTCCTCCAAACATGTAAAGCTTTCACACTTGCTCTGGCCACCCATACCTCTTTTAAGGTACATCATCATACTTGTTCCTTACTGCAGCTATTCGTGCAGTCTATTCCCAGTCTATTCTAGCAGCTAAGGCTTTATTTTTTGACTTCCTCCAGAAACAAAGATCCAGCTTATGGACTCCCACTGGCAGATGAATGTAGTCCTGATGCTGCATCAGCAGCAGATTTGAGTCTTTTATCAATAGGTTTAGCCACAGAAATCTGTGCACGGCTCTGAGAAGCACTTGCTCCAGAAAAAATGGAACCCAAGAAACTGGTGAAAAGATACAGTTATACTTAAAAAGCCTGATTTCTATGCAGTGGAACAGGAGACCAGGTAGGTTGTGCCATCTCCATCCTTGGAGGTTGTGAAGGCCTGACTTGACAAAGCCCTGAGCAACCTGGTCTGGCCTCATGGCTGACCCTGCTTGCAGCAGGAGATCCAACCAGAGCCCTCTCACGGTCTCTTTCAGCCTGAGTTAAAATGAGATTCTGGAACTCTAGATCTCACTCAGAATCATACCCAAGCCTTCTCTTCAGCCAGCCGCAAGTCAGTGAAGAGATTCTTACAGTATCGATTCCCTGAGTGCATAGGATTTTGGTACACCCACAGACCTCTTGCTAATCCCTCTCTATGCATTGTTCTTCCTTATTGGCCAAAAAGTCGTATCTTCCTATTTTACTTTTTATAGCATATAGCCTCCTTCTTTCCTAGGATTTTGTAGGCTTTTCAGGCATACAGAGCTAGAGGCCTGACAGAGCCATGCTGGGCTTTCTCAGCAGTTTCTGAGAACTGAAAGTTCTCTGAAGAGAAGAGCAACACACTTCTGATCTTAACTTCCACCAATTCAGATTAGTATTCCGTGTTGTTATTTATACTAACTTCTTAATAACTATGGCTGAGTGATCTTGTCCAAAATCCTCTCCCTGGTTTATGAGCATGGATTTAGTTTTTGTGTTCACTGACTGCTAATGGGCATCTTTCTTCCTTAATCCTGCATAAAATTAGGCACCTACTGTAATACACTCCCTACTGCTCTTCACTTATTACACACGAAATTAGGATCTGGCAACCGCCAGTTAACAGCCACTGTAAGATGCTCCCTGCTCTCTTGGTCTTAGAAAGGGAACTGAGTTACAGCAAGTGGTCAGAATATGGCTCAGCATGACAAAGAAAAACTGCTCAGTCAATGTGTACCAGTAAGGACCCTTGAGAAACCGCACAGAGCTGGACTTTGGCTTCTGACAAGCTCTGAGCAAAGCGCCACGTCATGCAGCACCCAAAGCACCATGATGCAGCCACTGCTTTCAGTCCCCTCCCATTGTTTTCCAGCTGGTGAAAACACATGAAAGGACAGCAAATGCAGAAACACTTTACAGAACCTCCAGCATAAGCTTTGCCATGCAGGCTAAGGTGAAAAACTGAACTGATCTCCCTGACATTTCTTAGTTCGCTCTATTCATCTGCTTCCAAAAGGGAGTAGGTAAAACTACAGCACTCACATATTTCCCTAGGTGCAGAGCCAGGCTCTTGGCTAGGAGGAAATACGGGACCCAGGCAAGCAGCTCTTACTCCATCTTACTCAGGTAAAAAAAAAAAAAAAAAAAAAAATTGCAGGTCAGCTTTCCAGTACTTTTGGTCTATGGGAAGAACATACTGAATTAAATTTAATGTAACAGCCCTCAATTGGTTACGCCACCTAGCAAATCCATGGCTGACTGTAGTTATTTTGTTTAAGGTAACAAATTATACTAGAATTGTATGCGATCTATATTCTTGGCCTTTAAAACCAAGGATAATATACAGTTTCTAAGATTTCACTTTATCCCTAAACAATATTAATTGCTTTTCACAGCCAACACAGCTTCATCAGAGAGGAGAATATTGGAAATTTGAGAAAGAACATCTCCATTTAACAGCCTACCTGTAACCGAGAAATTAGCGTTCTTCCCAAGAGATAAATACTGAGGTTAATGAGGTGATCACTGAACAATGCATGCAAAGTTTCTATTGTGCAATATGATTTTATCAGGAAATAATGCACATCACCACCTTGCCACAGTCTGACAAAAAAACTAAGGAGAGTATAGTACACATCGCCAAACGGATGACGACTTCACATAACTTGTTCTGAAAGAAAGCAGCCTGTTGTTTACTGCATTTATCGACAATCTGTGAAAGTAGACCAGAAATCAGTCTAATTACCAGAGTGCCAGTTGTGCTTGTTAACACCAGCTTTGTGACCAAATGTTATTCCACAGTTGTCACATCACAAGAAGGTTTCATTACTAACATAATAGTGAACAAGATCACATGCCTGACTATTGATTGATCTGCCACACAAAGGAAGGACATTGTTGTCTCTATTATAACCAGCTACATCTTTGTCTGCCTGTATAATATGCACTGGAATGTACCACGAGCAGTTGCTGACTGTTTCCTAATTTCTGCCTGTTAGCCCATTAACAGCCCATTATGATTTGCAGATTTTACCACCAGAGAAGAAATGACCTTGCCATAATTCTACTCTTCTGCAATCTTCAAAGTACAGTTTCTATCAGCCTTCTTGCATTGAATCCCACTAAGGACTGGGAGTTATTCAACATTTGCTTTATAAATATATCATTTTTGCCAAATAAAAAGATATTTTAATACTTTCTAGATGCAATTAGGTAACACTACCGGAATAATAGAAATATTCATCATAACTGCAGTTGAAAAGGCATGAAAGAACTATATCCTAGACCAGAGAGAAATATTCTACTCACAAGCACCTCAAAGTGAACTAACATTGACCCTCAGACCATAAAGATATTGCTTTCTATTCACTGGCCAGCCATAAACACAAACAAAAGCTTTCAGGCCTGTTGTTAATATTAAAAATGAACAGTCTTGTTTATTCTTCTATGAACTCAATAAATATTATAATAAAAAAGTGGATTTGTTTATCATTGTAAGTCTACAGAAAAACAAGTATGCCTCATCATCTTATCTGATGATGAATGATTTATCAGGCAGAACATGAATCTGCTTCTAACTGAGTCTATTTTCCTGTTTATGCTTGTTGAACAGATACAATTTAATGAAGAATATAAAGTACTTAAAAATCTGTCTACCATTAATAGTTTAATTAAACTGACATGTACTTCAAAAACAGAGAGACAGAAAACATTAATTTTGGTTATAAAGGGCATGGCATTATTAAAGTGCAATTAAAAACAACATTCACTTACAATTAATAGGTAAAACAATTTAATCATTTGACATTTGATTGTCAGTTCTGGCTAACTTAGCCACCTTGAGGTAGATATGTTCTTGCGTCCTCTTGTAAAGTATATTACACAGCTGCCATTGCACTGCAAAGACCTGAGTCCAAACTAGCAAATTGCTCCTGAGCAATATATTTCATTGAAAATCCCCTGACGGACTTCTCTCTGCATTATTCTTCCCGGGTGCCTCCCATGTTCTTACGGTGACTGTTTCCCAGAGGATCCCTCCCTTCTTCTCCCCTGGGGCAGGCAGCAACCTCTGCTCAGGCTAGCTCAGAGTTTAGGTTCGTGCTAACCGGTCAGCTGGCTGCTAGGTTTTGGAGCACTTTTCCTCTGTGAAAACACTAATTTGGGTGTCTCTGACATAATTCAAGTACCTGTTTTCTTACTAAACTTCACATTTCTCACACCTCTCTCTTTCCATCAAACTTGATCAAAACTGGCCACTGGCTCAATTGCTATTTGAGGGAGGGTGCTGGAAGACAGGAGCAAAGAAAAGCAGCTCGATAACACAGGTCCTTCGGAAGCAGGACAAAAAGCCCTACTGCCAAACTCAAAGTTAAAACCTAAAAGGGTAAAGTAAGAGTCAGTCAAAGAAATTTTGTAGAACTACTTTGCAGAGACATAAGTCCTTCCTCAGCAAAATACCAATAGAAATTTCTTTGAAATTCAGCCTAAATTGTTTAAGAATATACTCACAAACTTATCCAGAAATTTGATCAGAATTTCAGCTTCAGAACAAAAATCTAGATCAAAGAATTGAAACACAGGACTAATCTGAAAACAAGAATTCTGTTTCAGTACTTGTTTCCATGCTATATTGAGAAGAAAATTCAGCTTTTTGAAATTTTACACCAAAAGTGAGAGACACCTATTCCTCAGTAGCCACCAATCCTAATGTAAAACCACCAATATATGATTATTATATGATTATAAGTAATATATCATATATCATTATTATATGATTATAAGTAACTGCCTCTGGATTACATCATTAGCCAACAGATCGGCTACCAGTCAATTGGCTCTTCTAGGATACATGTGAAGAAGTTAGTTTCAATTATTTTCTTTTGAAAAACTATTTCATTGAACAATTCTCAAGAAATGTTGCTCTAATCATAATGAAAGACCAGCTCCTGCAATTTTCTCCACGTAGGTAGAATTTCATGGCAAATTCCATGGGTTTCAGCAGGACTTCCAAAATCTGTGAAGGTCACTTATAAAAGGAAACTGCACGATTAAGATCCTATACCAAAGCACACCTATTCCTGAACACAGCCTGGAGCAGACATTGTTTTCAGGACTACTTAACTAGCTCCTACAAATTTGGTTTACTCATTTCCTGTTGTTGTGTGTCACGTTGAGGTGTGTCACGTAGTTGCAGCTGGCCCCATAAATCATAAGATACATTCTTCTACTGCCTCCCCCAGAGAAAAGGGGAGAAAAGCCTAATGATAAAACCAGAAAAGAAAACTGGCCTAGTTAAAATGTCTGAAAAAGTTTTCTTTTGTGCCTTGTTATCAAAGCAGAGAGCCTCATAACCCTGGCCATCCCACCGAAAGGGTGTTGGCCATGACTTCTGAAGTCCTGCCAAGCTTGGGACCCGTCGCTCAGGAGAACTCCTTCCTTCCATCCTGCAGGCAGCCATGCCAAGCTGGAGCCTCCAGGACCAAAAAAGGAGGAGTGTGCAGAGACCACAAGGATAGCTACCCCTTGTAAGGGTAGCTTTGACACTGGAGACTTAGATGTGCACTTGGTCACATCCAGTTACAGGCCTTTACAGCATGCTGCAAGTCAAATGAATGTAGAACACAGGATATCATCTGGAGTTCCCCCCAGCAGATGAATTTACCAGTAAACTGTACCGAAAAAAAAATTGTTTTATTTTTGCTTTCAGAGATAGTGTTTTAATGAATATCAAAAAGATATGTTACCACGCACCTGTAAATAATGTATTAAAAAAGTGAATAAAAGCCATCAGTACAGTTCAGTGTATACCTGCACTTAAATTTCTTCATGGAGAATATTTAAAGGAAGAGAGAAATTGTAAAGGGTGGGAGTTGGTAGGGCTTATTAAAAAAGAAAAAGAAATCTGCTGTCTTTACCTTTTTTCCCTCAAAATAGTACTATAATAATGGTTTTATTTTCAGTGCAGTTATTACATCTGCCTCCTTCGCATAAATACACCTGCACTGACATAGTTAGACTTTGAATTCAGATAAGTCATCCCCAAAAGAGTAAATATATTCATAAATGGTCAGATCTAAAGCATTTCAGCACTCTAGAAGAAATGATTTTGAGAACTGAGATTCATTTGAAGGTCTTGAGAGGAATTTAGCAATGGAGCTTGTTGAGAAGTATTCACTGGAGCTACCAGGCCCTCACTGTGAAGTTAATAGAGCCCAACCTACACAAGGCAAAGCGGGGAAGGGCAGTGCTTAAAGGTTTTGGTTCTGCAGTCTCTTATGCAGTAAAACCTTATCCATATTCTTTTTAAAACGTGTAACTTAAATGTGATTGCAGTCTGTCAAGCCAGGACTAGTAGAGACCACCAGAGAAGGTGGAACAGTGAATACAGTCTGGAAACACGTCTGAAAGTTAACCAAGAGTACAAACAGCCTATACACCACTGGGTATAAGTTAGAAGTAAAATCACTTTTGCCTGAACAAAGATTCTTTGCTTGCATGAGAATTTCCATCAAATTGCTAGCCACATCACTAATCAGATGTTTTCATATATAGAACAAAACACCAGGCAATTACTGAGCTTTATTTTCTTTATGGTTTACTCACTGTTATGTGACCAATGCAGCAGGAAAATTCAAGCATCTTAGGAAATATTGTATTAATTGACTAAAAGTTTCAATCTTTTATTTAAAAGCAAAGTATTGCATATCATTTAATATTTTGTAAATGCATATCAAACCACACCCATTAAAAACATTTTTTCAGAAAGATACATAGGAATCTTAAAAAGTCTACTGATCATCAGTAATATATTTAAAATTGACATTTATGAAATCCTATTTTGAGCTCCAATTCTTTTTTTTCATAAGTATAAAATCACATAAAATACTAAGGACTTTAATTAAGGCTTAGCCACACTTAAGACTTAGGCAAAGCATATCTGAAGCTTTCCCTAACACAGAACCTTTATGAAAACGCTTCACAAAGTACACAATTGCCTACATTGCTTTGCAATTGAAATCAAGGCATTGGATGTAGATTATGTTGTTATTATGTTTAAATTAAGCTTGAAATGTCATACAACTGAAATAAAAACAGAAGCTGAGCAGGGTATTGTTTGGTTTCTGAATATTAAATGCAATCCAAAGGTAATAGTACTTATAGATTTTTCAGCTATAAACAGATTTATGGAACTGATAAAAACTATTTGCTTATTGAGCTTCAAAAATCTGCATGGTTTCCTCTGTGAATAATTAAATAAGGTTACTGAAGCAGCTTCTTTGTTTCAGTGCTACAGCAATACAGGATTTATATTTAAAGGGCTACTATTTGATTAAAAGGCATATTTTTTAAAACCAAGCAACTTTATTATAAATGTCACTTAAGATTATGAAACAAAATATAGCATAAAAAATAAACAGGTTCAAAGTATTCACGATGTCTACAGTACTTCACGCAGATGATAAAAATGGCAAGTTAGCAAGTTTCATTTTTGTTGCTAATCAGTTTTAGTTTTCAGGTTTGCGTACAAGGGAATAAAGTTGCAACACTTGAAGGCAAGAGGAATTTACTTTTACAATGCTAGTTTCTTTATATGCTTTATTTTTATAATTTCATGAAAATACTCCTATTAATTTTAAGTTACCTGAGAGCTTTTTTTCACTTTAGAAAATCTCTCCATTGTTTTTCAGTATGTCTGATTACTCTAAGTAACTTATTCTCTTAGTACAAGAAGGTAGTTTATTGATCCAGAACTTTCTTGTAATGGTTTTTCAATACAAAGTTAGGATTTCTGTGATTTTACATGTTAAGAAAATATGTAGAATTTTACCACAAATTTTAGGGGCCCTAGCGCCTGCTCAAATGCATGATCTCTCTTCCCTGTTTCAGTGTCACAAGAATGCTAAATAAGGATAGAGAGATCCCTTCTTTCATGAAAAAAAAAATTCAAAATACTAGACCATGTCAAAACTGTGGGAAGAGGTTTCAGATACTATCAGCTGCGGTTTTACGTTCCTGCTTTGCTTGCCAATATTTTGGGTAGCATTCTGAAGTTGCGTTTTGATCCGTTAAGGACCTCCTCTCCTCTAGGCTCAGGTTCGACTTAGTATTGAAAATAGCAGAACAGCAGCTGCTCTGACAGCAATCTTGATAAAATTTTACAAGAGCGGCTATTCCTGCAATATTTTAAAGTAATATGAATTGAGAAAAAAAGGGAGAAAATAAGAAGATAAACACAGAAACCAGACAGAGAAACCCTGGAAGGGAAACATGGAAACCAGAGCAGGGATGAGGAAAGAAACATATGTGGAAGGATTAAGAAGCCAAATGGGGAAACTGAGAGAAACATTTGGAAAAAAACTAAGGAGCAGAAGGCTGTCAGAGGAGGCAAAAAATGCGAGGAGGAAGAGTGGAGAGGGTTAAAACATACATACAAAGAGGAAGCTAAAGAAATGTTGGCGAAAGAAGACAGAGGAAGGACAAAGGGTAGAGAGACAACAACTAGCAGCATGAAGCAAAAATATCAGCAAGGGAAGAGCTTGTAAGAGTGGCATATTAACAACGGGGATCCAAAATTAAGGTAAAAATTTTGAAGAGTAAAAGCCTGACTGATAAGGCCTCGCAAAGTTTACAGGAAACGAATTCTGGGGAAATCCAGGAAAACGCAAGGAACGAAGGGTACACAGTCTTTATCGCCAGAACCTGGGTTCAGGTTAACAGAGCCTCCATTTATAGCAAACCCCAAAGAATAAATATTCAGCCTATCGGAACTGGTAACAGGGACACTGTATAGCGACTGCCTTCTCTTCACAAGCAGTATCGCCTCCTCCTTTTGTACCCTGTCTTTCAGAACAGGAGGAACAAACAGGCAAAACATAATTTACAGTCTCGGTTTATCTGTATCCACAGTCCATCTGCTTACTTTAACCACAACAGAATGTGTGTGTGTGCATTTAGAGAGACGGGTGTCATTAGACCAATGAAGTTAACCAATGTATAAAAGCCAGGATCAGATCAGTAATAAAATTTACACTTCATTATGGATGTCGAAATCCTTGCTGAAATTTTTTTTCATGAGTATTTAGCTTATTGAATTTTACCAGCAAAACCATCGCCAGTGAACGTTCAGGAATCAGCTACTTGGAAGCTCTAGCATTCAAAATTGAAACCTGAAAACAGATATTTGTGTAATAAATTTACAAAATTAGAAAAACTGGACATATTAAAATACATCTCTGTATTCGTGGCTGTAAAATGACTGAATTCATGTCTCATCAAATTTACATTGTAGAATCTGAATATAGTATGATTAGACATTATTTTAACAACTACGTTACAATACAATTTAAAATAAAATGGCCCTTCATATCGCACTAATATCAGTGTTTTAAATAACAAAGGGGATTTTTTTTTTAAATAAAGGAAAGGATTAGCATTTAGTTTCAATCAGTATAAGCAATGCTGTACCAGTTGGTATCTCAAAGATTCAGGATTTTATTAATATTCCAGAGATGCATTTGTGTTGCCTCTGGGTACACTGAAAAGCCACTTAAACTGCACTTAAAGCAGCACTACAGGATCAAATTGATGTGCATCAACCATTTACAATAAAACTTGATTATTATAAAGGCATACATATTTGCATAATTACATGTTTGATTTTTTGATAATGCAGCATACACTACAAAATGTTGCTTCATGTAGAAAGGCATCGTCAAAAAGCACCATCTGCTGTAGTGTTTAATGCACTGCAATGTTCGGAAAAACTCCGAAGGTAGATTTCTGGGAATCAAAGGGGAAAGCAAGAGAGTTTTGCCAGAACAAGAGATTCAGGGCTGGAGGCTCCAGCATGGCACACCTTGGACTTTTGGTTAGGTTGTTGTCCATTTTTCTCTGGCTATTTTAAAATAAAATTCTCAAGGGAAAAAAGGTAAAAGACAACAGAGCAGCAATCCTACGGTCTTCAGGACGTAGGATTCAGAACTTGAGAGCATTTGGCATAAATGCATTTTTGACATTTTTACTTATAACAAAAATTTCAGTATCTCACGTTATGTAACGAAAGAACCATATCGGGAAGCAAAGCAAACAGCACAGATCGGTGGATTCTGACACTGAGTACCTTGACAGAAATAAATCTTTTAAAAAGAATCTATATTACATAGCACAGCAGCTTAAAAGACAGAGAACTTGAAAGCAAAAAATCTCTGTATTTGCTCAATACAGAAGGAGAAACCATCTGTTCTTCAGTAATATCTAACTGTAAACCCTAAGTTCAGGAGATCTGATGCTAAGAGCACAGGAGTCAAAGCATATCTCAGAGCAGGAGAAACAGTAAACTTTTCCAGACTTAGCACAGTTAGTCTACAGATCTTGGATCCTAAAAAGTTGCATCACACTGATGAGCACTACATCTTTACCGTTTCAATACCTGAGGCTGCGTTAACCAAAGTGGATTTTGAGAGAGACATGAATAGGATGGAGTTGTTTTTAATATTCTGTCACTTCAAAGAGTTTATATGTATTTACCCAGGACACACAAAATGGGCCAGCTGCGGTTTTTCCACAGTCTGTTGCTACCTCTGAACTACGCTGTGAACATTTTTGGACATTGGGCTGTGTAGTAAAGCAGAGTGCAGAGCCAAGACACCAAGATCTGGCAGGGAGGTAGATAGGCATGCACTAGCCCGTTGCTCCCCAGCAGGAGCTCGTTCCTTCGCAGGCTGGCCTTGGGGAAGCAATGTGATTCACTGCTCAGGGACTGCGTTACCAGCTAGAAACCAGCTGCCAGAACTTGGGCAACTCATTTCACTTCTCCATGCTTTCCATTTTTCTTCCTTCTGACTGTTCTTTACATCATATCAGTTGAAAACATAAAACACTTTAGGACAAGGTCTTTTTAATAATACATGTTTCCACCATAGTGGGCATTAAACAAGCTTTCATCTCAGTGGGCACCACTAAGTATACCAGGATACAAACAACAGTTGGACCGTATGCCATATACAGGACACATACCAAGCCAATTAAAAAGCATCTTTAACATCACAAATGCTATGAAGTCTAGCAGTCAGGAACAGCATCTTGCTTTGAAATATATTCTACAGCCTAGTGACATAAAGGGCCTTAGAAAATGGGAAACTTTTGTCCACATACCTGGGGGAAGGCAGATACTCAAATGAAATGTAAAGTGTGTATGTATGCACGTACATGTGAATGCATGTAGACAAATATAACCTGCAAAGATATCAGACCTTCTGTGTCCAAAACATAACATCTTGTATGTAGACTCATTGAAACCAAACTGATGGCCATAGAGCTTAAAGCCCCAGAGTTGCATTACTGGGCTCTTAGATTATGCTACATTTGGACTATGATAGATTTAAATTCCCACCAAGAATATAATCAGTGTTGTATAGTTATAAGATAGACTGTGTTACACGTTATGAGGAAGGATGTGCTTGAGTCCTCTATTACACACAAGATTTTTAAACATCTAAGTTCTTTACCATGGCTTATCAAATACAATTATAGCTTGGCATTCAGAGATGCCGAACACCCACACTATCATTGACTTAAATTAGCATTGTGAAATCCAGCACTTCTGAAAATCAAATCCTTTGTGTGTCATGCAGAAGAAGAGCATGAAACATTTTTAAAATAGCCAACATATTGTTGTGTGTACATAGTTCACAAAAAGCTCAGAAATATTTATCCATCGATATTTTACCACACCGATAATTTACTGAGATGAACTGTTTTACAGTATAGTAATACATTCCCTCTGCCTGCACTCTGCCTGAAACTGAACCTATACGGTTTCTTGCTCTTCAGGTACCGCTACGGAGAAGACAATGACGTATCTTTAGCATAATGTTGAAAATAACCCCAAACGATAACAAAGCTTCAAAAAAATCTGCGTTTCTTTCCCACTAAAGGCTCTAAGTGCATTGGTCATAATGGTTTAAAGACGAAACAAAACTGACCAGGCAAACGCAAATCTTTAGAAACAATGCCTTTCTTTTTTGTGCCTTAATATTCTGCTCTTGGTGAGCTCTCCTAACAAAGTCTGCACTAATCGTTGCTGGAATCAGCACAGCAGCAACTGCTAAGCACAGGCTTTTTCTCCACCCTCTCTGCACTAGGTGGACAGGGTTTTCCATTTCATATATCATTTTCAACTTGCTGCAGCGATTCCACAAAGACAGGAGGATTTAGAAAGCTAATGAATGGGGGTGGAGAGCGGGCTAGCATTGGAGTGTCTGTGCTAATGTCTAAGGCTAGACACCCTGAGTGGCTTTGCACACAGGGCATTGCCACTGATTTTATTCTCATTGCATGGCACTGACACACTTTGACAGCCAAGTCATTCATCTCAAGTTAATAAATCAAAGTAGAAAGGGGGGGTAGGGGCATTTGTTTGTTTGAGCATTTAGCACTACAGGATTTAGGGCAAGGCTCACTGGGCTCTGCATTGCCCTGATTGTTATTGCACTGCAATGACAGCAAAATTATTTATCTTTAAGTTGCTAATTAAGAACAGAACTGAAGAAAAATATGTTTGGTCTGGATACACTGTAGTATCGAGGGACCATTTGCGACATCATAATGAGATGCCATAGATGCTGTAACTCGGTACTGTCTAAGAGTCTCTTGTCATTTTATTAGGAAGAAATTTTATCTTGCCAGTTAACTGACGCAGGTTAATAGTTTATAAATAAAATTAACCCAAAAGAGGAAAAGAACACCCCTCCTCACCCCCAAGAAAAAGGTCACTTTCCTTCCCCAGCTCCCTACCATCTGTTTCACTGACACCAGTGCTGTTACTACAGCACCAGAGTTTTGCACATCTAGCCCCCCTTTTGCAGACATGTCATCAATACTGCCTGGCCACTTGGGAGAACTGGCTATACTGATTACAAAACACTGGTACTATAAATCTGTTAATTTCAATGATAAAATAAGATATTTTAGGCTTTCTTGTCCCTGAAGAACCAAGAATAATTGCAGATTGACTGTGAACCAGTTAAGGACCAAAGAGTTTTATGTTGTGAATATCATTCCTTTTTTTAAAAAAGTAAGTTTCTGGTTCTTACCTCTACATAATAACTTAGGATGTGGGTGAAGCTGATAACTCAGATCTGAGTAATGAATTATGATTTTAATTTTCCCAAACCCTAGTTATCCCCAGATCCTACTCAGCTGACTGTTTCATGACCACTGTCATCAGCACATCAGGTAGAGGGGCAACTGTGAGGCAACTGCTACTGCAGTGAATGTCAGCATACGGCCAAACACAAGCAGGCTTTGGGCCTTGACCACTCTTCTCTACAATGCCTTAATGCAAGTTAAAAAATGCTAGCTATTAGTTAGTGACTCCCTTTCCATCCTAAATGTAGCAATTCCCCACTGTACCAAATGCAAAAATTGGGCCGGGGAGGCCCCCAAGGTCGGGGGCAGACTTTGGCCGGCGCTCCCCGCATGAAGCGTGCCAATCTGCCCCCGCAGCGGCAGCGGGCACTGTCCGAGCGGCTGAACGGAAAGCACACGGGCAAGTCTGTGCCTTTTTCCTTATGTCTGAGGATGGGCTGTTCCCTGCCACTGCAGCCTGCTGCCAGTGCTCAGGTAATAGGCTTCTGCAGCGAATCACGTTGTGAGTTCTGTCAATTATTAATAATGAGACACGCGCTTCCACATCAGACAGCTGTCTTATAACGTGATAAGGCTGTATCATATTAGTGTATCAAAGCTCAGCCTCATAACATTAGTAGTTTACTAAGTGAACTTTGAACGAGATTATACCCAAAACAATCTGCTGAGTCCTAATTTTCATGAAGTTTGTAAATAGAAAATGCCTCTTTATTGGCAATATTTTTAGAATATGGTTTGTATTTTAGGTAGTTGGTTTACTGCTACACTGCATTTATTCTAACACAACATTGATCCCTTGTCTCATATATCAGATTTAGTTGCTTTTTCATAGTATAATTTCTAGGTGACAGTGGCTATCCGGGACAGAAACAGCTGATGGATCTAATTTGATTTTGCCCTTATACCAGCAGAAGTTCACTTACTAGTTCACTTACTCAGAATTCATTGATCACTCTAAGGTCTTCTGGGATTGTGAAATCTCATTCTCAGTGTCTTTTCCAATTGTCAAAGCACAGACTCAATACTGCATCTGACATCTTTGCAGCCTGTCTCGTTCTGCATAACACAGCAGTCAACCATGGGGTTATAGTCAATGACGAGGCTCTCATAAAGGATGACAAGGCTAACTCTTCCTGGCTTCAGATACTGCAAAAAGGTAGATCTCTCTGAAAGGTGGGTTTACTGATGATAAGCGAGGGGCAGCTCAGTGACAATCATATTTTTAAACAAGGGGAAGGAGGAACAGGGAAAGGGTGATGGGAGACAAGAAAAAGGCAATAGGAAAGGAAGAAGAAATTGCAGAAGGTGTTGGACACACAGATCCATAGGTCTAGAATCAAAGAAAAGTGCACCATTTAGCATAGCAAGACGACTGAATTCCTTTATCTGTGGCTTACTATTCCTAGCTAGAACACAAGATAGTGTCTTGTGCACAGGATTGTAAAACAGCGCATTCAGTTCAATGGCAAGACAGCATGCATTGCAGGAGGATACTGTCAGAACAATAATCACTTTTAAAGTGGTTGTAAAGATCTTCTAGTCACTAAGCGCACACAAAGAGGTAAGAGGAGGTTAATGAAACTTCAAGAACTGTTTGTGTTCAGTAAGGTTACTTCATCTAGAGTTTCTGAGAGCAGATAAGGTGGAAAAGAAAGATATTGGGGAAGGCAGATGACATTTAAAAGAAGCAGTATTAAAGTTCTCCATTACAAGAAAAAAGAAGACTATTTTGTCAACAGTAAACACATTCATCTTCATCTAAGAAGCAACTGATAGTTCCTGCAATATGCAGGAATTCAAAACCTTGAGCTAATCTGTGCGGTGCGCTTACGGTACAATTTTTCAAACATGCTGATATTTAGGTTAGCAGTTTTGGAACAAACGCATTCATTGCCAGATAGGAGGTTTTTTCACAGAAACAAACATTAGAATCAGTGCAGACCCACTTCAATCACAGGTTGCTTTCTGAACACATTCACCAGTCTAGCTTCAAACTGTTGAAGTAACTAAGCTTCCGTTTCTCCTCTCCAGAAACTATTCACCAACCTAAATGCAGTCAGCTATGCTGAGCAACTTTTCTGTGATATTCGCCGTCCATTTTGTCATTTTTACTCATCCTTTGAAAGACAGGAAGATATTTTTCTCTCTAGATGTTTAAATCTCATCGGGCTACAATCATCAGCTGCCGCATCATCTTTTCATCATCTCATTTATATTCAGGAAGGAGCTCATGCTACTATACACCACCAAGAGAGGTGGTCAATAGTTCCAAAAAAGCAAAAAGTACCAGGGGCAAGATGATGAGGAATGACATAACCAGTAACATGGTTTTTAAAATCCCCTCTGTTGGCCTGCAGGCCATGATACTTGTATTTACAACTGTTGGTTTATTTCAAACAGAATTTTATTTAAGCAAAATGAAAGCATAGCTTTCGAGGCAAGAGCTGAAGCCTGGGAACAGAAGGTGAACGATCCAGTACTCACATCACTACTCAGAGCTATGATCATTCACTATATTGCTACAAACATCCTGTGCCACCTTAGTCAAGTTGCTTAGGTTTTTTTGTGCCTTAATCCCTCATCTTTGAGATAAGTATGACTTAGCCTCCCTATCTCACAGGCACACAGTGAGGATAAATACATTAAAGAAGAATTAATATATCACAAAATAGTGATAGGAGTTCAATACCCTGAGTACAGAGTCATTTATCTTTTTGTCTCCTGGATCAAGTAGGGTTTCTAGATGTGTGCAACAATAAAAGTCTAATCTATTAATATATAAAGAAAGCCAACAGAATCTCCAGCCCTTCACTTCTATGTACAAAACCACAAGCGAATCAGAAACATATACAACCAGCATAAAGTGGGAATACCGGAGGGAAAAAGGCCACAGGTCCTTCCTTTATTACAGTGGGGTGAGAAAAGGATAGTAACTGCAAACTAGACGCAAGTAAAGAAATCTATTAATTCCAACAGACTAAAATAGAAAACATAAGCAAACCCAAACAAATACACATCAAATGCATATATAAAAATATATATCAGTATTTAGACACACATATTTTTAAAAAAACTTCTTAAAGTTATCTCCTGTAAGGAATATACTATAATTTACTAGCATATGAATTATGTACTGCTCCCAGGATGAAACCTCAATATTTTTTGCTCCAGTCAACCCTCTCCATAAAATAGCTTTATTCGAGTTTAGTGATGTTAGGAAAAAAGTGAAAGTAATGTCTATAGCTCCTATTAAAAAGCAGATCATATGTTTCTTAGTGATTAACTATAAAAAAAAAGAGTTTTCACCAAATATTCAAAATTATAGATTAATTCAGACTCCTAGAGAAAAATCAAACTTGTAAACTGTGCAGATTATATATCCAATAAAATATTTATTGTTGCACAATGTATATTGTTAACTGTGTTGACTACTTTTCACCAAGGTGCCAGAGAAATGAAAAATTAACCAGTGTAGAATATAAAATAGGTTTTTTCAAGTCCTAGAGCTAGTTCACAAGCATACAAAACAGATTGTATTCAGAGCTATAATATAGAAATTCTTCAGTGAAGACGACACTAGAGCTGAATACCTGACAGCAGAACAAAACAGAGAACAGCATTAAAGCCATGTAGCCAAGGTGCTGCATGCAAATGCAGGAAGACCTGAATTAGTAATGTTGAAGGTCTAGCTAAAGTCGATGGTGGCTGTGTCAATGAATGTTTTAATGACATCTTACTAGTTTAAGGAGTAACAAGTGCATACATACAGCCTAATGGAACCCTGGAAGTTCAGTTAATGTGCAGTGCAAAATCTCTAAAGATTTACAAAAACAAGTAAATATTTGAATATACTTCTCTGCAATCTCATAAATTGGTTTATGAAAATCACATATGCAGTTTGAGGTACCTATTCTTGTTTTCAGTGTTAATGATAACCACAAACAAGCAAGCTCCCACTGTCCGTCATGTATTCCTTTTCAAAATTAACACAAATACTCATTTAAACTGTGGCTACAAAGCACCAAGCATTGGTCATACTGTAAAAGGGAAAAGTTTAGTAAATAAAACCATGGATCGCAGCTCAATTCTAGCTACTTTTCTTCTGAATACCGTGGGTTAAAATATGCTGCTTTGTTATTATCCTTCTCAGTCTCTCCGTTTTTAGATGACCTTTGATTCCTTCTAACACAGGACAACTCTAACTAGCAGGTTGGAGGCAAACACTGACAGAATTACAGCTGTCACTCAGGCTGCGCACTGCTCTGCACAAAGGAGGATTTCTGACCTGCCCCCCATTCACAAAATCACTTGTGATGGCTAAAAAAATACACCAACTAATCTGGAGTGCAGATTAGCCTTTGTCCCTGCCCTTGTTCCCTGTTTTTCACTTCCAGCTCTTAGTACAGGCCACAGCACTCCTGGGAATGCACTTCCACACCAGGAACGAGCGTGTGTTAGTCTGACAAAATACTGAAAAAACAGCCTTTGAGCTCACGCAGCTTCTCAACCCTACCCTGCAGTTGCGGCACTGCTGGAACTACCCTCCTGCCTGTCCCCTTCTCGGTGACCGCTGCATTCCAGCCGCGGGAAAGGGAGAGCCCTTTCCACTCCAGGGGGAAGCCCAGCACCCTGGGCACCCTGAGCCAACGTACGGTCTGCCTCACCATCCCTAACCCTTCTACCCCCAGAACCGCACTGCTGAGACTAGAAGGAAAAGTGACTGTCTCATAAGGTTTGGGGTTGCCGGTTCAGGCAGGTTAGGATAGCTATCCTTCTCCTCAGTTGTAAGTTATTGCACTGTTTGATATTAAATGCAACACATTTGACAATGAAAAATGTGCTGAATATTTCAGAATTAGTGATCCTAAAGAAAACGGGCTCTGGGTTATGCTACTTTCTGTTAAAAGAATAATTACATCAGATAATTATATTGGAAAGCCTTCTCCTCAGAGAAATATGCTTAGTTTTTTACCATAGCTACTCAGCAGCCTCAGCTTACATATTCCCCAATCACAGTTTTCACTTTTGGAAGAAGCGGGCAAAATGGACGCTATTTCCTTGCACTTACAGACCCTCTGTCTCCTTCCCGGCTTTATTTCTCTCATATGAGCAACATCTCCGAAAAAGTTGGTAGGTTGGAGCCTTATTCCTGGAACTGCTCCCTGATACTCTACCCCAGCCTGTGAATGGAAAGGCTGGAGTAGACACAACCACTTACCTCTGCGTAGGAGTGCCTGCTGCTAAGATTTAACTAGGAGCCTGGCTACCCTAGCTATCCTTTTTTCTTAAGCAAGTCATGCAATTAAACAGGCACCTCACCTACACAAAGCTCACAGTCCTCTTGGTTGTACAAAATGCATTGTTCGTATGAGTGCTAAAAGCTTCAATCACAAAGGTACACATAACTATTGTATTCTTTTGTTTATTGTTATGTTTAATCTCATGATTGTTCTAGGGATCACTCACTAAGCTGATTCATTTGGGGGAGCACTGGCTGCTGCAACTGCATCCAAGGCTGCCTAAGCTCACCCTTTGCAGGGTACTGCCGTTTGGTGATACCGTGGGCAGCCCAGCTGGCCTGGCTGGAATGAAAGTAGCCACTGCAGGAACACGGGCAGTTGCCTCTGCACTCACCTGGTGACGCATAGGGCCCCTAACACCCTGCATGACGCTGCCACGCACTGCAACACTGCAGATGCGCTCCAGAAGCGCCCTCCCGGGAAGCTGCGAGACACCCCTGCCAGCATGCACAGAAATTTATGGGAGGATGCTGGCAGCTGGACCCCCGCCTCAACCCTTCACAGACCAGCCACAAGCAGCAACGTACTCTTCGTTAGAAGTTTGCAAGTAGACAACATTTGAGCTAGGGGCAAAGCAAGGTTGTAATTTGGGTTAACTATGGCAAAGACAAGCCCCATACTTTATTTAAACTTCATTTTGACAACGTAAGCCAAGTTTGTTACAATACTGCTTTCGTATCTCCAACACAGTGAAAGACCTCACGTTCTCTGTGGGCCCTAACTCTGCACAAAAAATCCCTTGTTTCTGCACCCGAGCAATATCAAATTCTATAGCAGTGTTTACTGATATATTCAGATTAGATGTGCTCATAGAATCTTACGGATGCTGTATTTTTAAATGCTTACTCTATCAGCACTTGATGCCTGCACATTTTCACAATCTTTTTTGATTTACACTGAAGCAGTTGGACTATATCATCAAACAGCGCGAACTTGACGCAAAGCACTGCTATCGTCTGCTTGTTCCTGGTGGGTGAGGAATGAAAGAGGGAGTGCACATGCACCTGAGCGGTGTGTGTATTAGGACTCCCGAAAGCCATATTCCAACATCTTTCCACTTAGGATACAGGTTGGAGACCCATTGCACACCTGCAGGACTGGGAGTCTGGATCTTGAGGACTAGATGTCTAAAACTAGATTCCTAAATAAATACTTGAAATACCTAAAAAATAGCTATTACCTTCAAAAATATAGACTCGTTGGCAGCTTTTCTGAAGCCAGAACTACTGTACATTCAGTATTTTTGTATGCACTTTGGTACCCAACTTTAGAATACTGTTTTTAGGAATCCTGAACCAGAGCCAAAATCTTGACATTTTAAACACACTATGGCACAGGAGAACAATGTGAAAAGACCTGGACTGCTGCACAAACAGGCAGGCTGCAAGCAAGCTTCCATCCTGCTATTATACCACTGTGGAAGGAACTTCACTATGGAGGGTAAAGATGAGTAAAGCACAGGAAATACGCAGCTATTTATACACAGAAAGTAAAAGGATTATTATATAGAACAAAGATTTACAATGGATCAGCCAAGCATCTCTATGGAGCAGAAGTTTTATAAAAGAATAAACAACTTATATATAATATATATATAATGTATTATTTTATATATATATATTATATAATATATATTAAAAATATATATATATAATATATATATTTATATATATATAAATATATATATTATAATATATATATTCCCTGAGACTGCAGGCAGCCCTAGAGACTTCTAGGAATTATTAATTAGACCAAAGGCTGCCAGATGCTGCCAGAGCCCTGGCTGCTTGCCTGAGAGCTCAGGCGCTTCCAGGAGGGCAAGGTAGGACGGTTGGAGTCTAAAGGGTACCTAGCTCTCTAGAGAAAGACTTTTTTGTTGTTGTCACTGGTTTTGAGTGTGTTTTCTTTGTAAGACTTGGTCTGAGGCTCACTTATTTTTCCACCTAGAAATTTTACTACACCTAGAGGTTTTTTTTTTTCTTTTGACTATTCCCTGCCTTGAAGAGTTTTGCAAAAGCCTCTACATTGATTTAACTTTGGCTAGACCTGTATTAGCAAACACTGAAAATTTTGTCTTTAACAAAGTAACTCACTCAGGTCACCAGCAAGAAGAGCTTTCATTCCTCTTTCTTCCATAAATTCTTTCATTTGTCCCACTAATTTTCCAAAGGAAAGGAAACTAAAGGCTGAATTATTCTTTTTCACCATCCCCTAAATTCCTTTTAGCTTAGATATCACAGTCTAAAACCCAAAGTTTGTTCCCCCATTTCCGTATGAAAGAACGGTGAGATGGAGCTTTTGTGGAACAGGTGCCCGTTGACGACAAGCAATTTACCATCAAGAAATGCATTTACCAAGATGTCCCCTTCACCACTCCAATTAATACCTAAGCACGCAGCATGTGCCCTAACACCCATGTGATACTACTGCGGTCATCTGAGATGAACTTGTCCCAGTAATAAGTCCTTTAAACATATTATGATCCTACTTGCCCATGTTCTCCGGTATGTCATTAATTGAAAAAAAAAAAAAAAAAACAGAAAAGTTCCTCAAATAATAAATAAAAACAATGAAAGTAACATTTGGAGTAAATTCTAGATGCTTACTTTAAAGCATAGGCAAAAAAAACTCATAAGAAATGTGTAAGAAAATTCAAACCAGAAGGTAAGGCTAATTTTCATTAGGAAGAGACAGCCCACTGCTGTAAAAACATACCCTTCTCTTCAGGAGAATGCAGGCATAAGGCACAAGTTTTTATTATTTTTTCCTAGTCTGAAATTAAATAATTGTCAACAAGAGTGGCTCCAGGCACAGGCAGAACAGGCAGCTGCCCAGAGTCCAGGCTGCCCAGGGCAGATGGGCAGCCGCAGTCTTTCCTCCTCACCCACCAGAGAGCCAAGCTCGCCACTGCTTCTCGGGGAGCCTGGCAATGTATGGGCTGCGCTACAGACCACAAAACCACAAACCCTAATTAAACTGGGCAATTGATGTGTTTTAATACGGATGCAGCCATTAATGTTAGACAAGAAGGTTATAGCCAAACCAGGTATTAATTACAAGGTGCTAGCACTTTTGGCCCTCTTCCCAGACACCTCCAGCATGGCTGGGAACAGCACGGGGGTATCTAAGCCAGGCTGCAGAAAGGCAGCATCTTCCCCACGTTGCCTGGCAGCCCAAAGAAACGCACAGGAGGTTTGTGCCTCCACCACAGCCGAAGGGTGCTGAGCTCCACACCGCAGTGGCTAGGCTCCAAAAGCGGAGCTCCTGAGCGTCACTGCAGCAGCTCAGGGATGTCACAGCACTGAAACATGCGTCACCGCTAGCTTACAGTGTAAATACACCCAACATTATGGAGACAGAGTGAGGAGAAGACAGCATAGCTGTTGGAGTGAGCATGCAGAAGCCATCCCAGAGGTTTCCTTTTCTGTTTTACTGTGTCTGCCAACCTGTCCCTCAAGACTAATCATTACTATGTCATCCTGGCTGCTAATTTAATATACCAGAGATCAAAGCCAGCAGACAAGAGTATTGTTGTACAACTGCTAATAGGTTTCCCATAACCTTACTGTGGGCATGGGGTCCTGAAGTCCCTCACGAAGCAGGAGTTCAGCTGGAGTTTTGCCCCAGTAAGGACAAGGGAGGATCAACTTGTTCCCTGTAGAGCTGGTCAAGGGTCCACTGAAACAACTGAAATGCACCTGCTGGACTGAATAAAATTTGAATTAGAACTTCTGAAAATAAAGTTATTGGAAAAATAACAGAGCCTGTAAATACATTTTTCAAGTATTTGAGTGAAAATTGCAAAAATTCCTTTTACAAATGCCTGTTTACTACTGCCCTGGCAGATTATGTTTAACCTGATTAGATTAACAGGGAAATTGTTGAGGTTTCATGGCAATATCCAGTTACAATTTTTACGAAGATTCTTTGGGCAGAAACCTTCAGGATAGCTGGGGGAATAATGCAGAGAGAATGCTATCTCTCTCTTAGAACATGCTATGTTCAGAAGACATTAAACAACATTTTTAACTCCAAACACTCCTGTTTGTCTTTCCCAATTGTCTCTTTAGCTGCCTTCTTGGAAGTTTTTCAAAGGAAGAAAAATAATTTCTTGTATTATTTCTGTAAAAGTTCTCTGGTCTGTGCAGCTTATTTCTGTAGGCTAAGGATATTAGGGACAGAATTTACTGCTTGGCCTGGAGTCTTTCCCATCTCCAAGCCTGGTGGGAAACAAGCCAGCCAGCCAGGGTGGTTGGACCAAGTCTACCCGCTGTATACAAGCTTTGGTATGACTTTTAGTGAGGCCCAGAACTCTGTGTCTGAGACTTTGCTACAAGAACCAACTGTTAATTGACCCATGGTTTACTCAGCTCAGCAAAAATGTATTACTTTTTTCATGACTCCATTTGCTCTTTAAAGTGATATAGATATGTACAGATCAATGCAGTAGTTAAGGTAAAATATTATACAATCAGCTCATCTTTGGGAGGGTAAGCAGCTTGCCTCATAAAACACCCCAATGAGAAAAAATGGTCACACATGCACCTACCAGCATTTCAAACAACTTTCTGTAAAGATCCCAACAACTATAAGAGTCTACTTTAAAATACTGTTAAATATTGCAAAAGTACTTACACTAGAAAATAACGGTTTTTCGTAAAATTAAAGAATAACAGTACAATAACCTGAACAATTCTAACTCCTCTAAGGATTAATGACAAGACAAAGACAGATAACATAACCCTAAGAATGCAAACGGTGGGTTTTACAAGCTCCAGTTCTTCAATTAAGACTATAATTTCAGGATGGTACCCCTGTTAATCAGTCAGGAAGATTTCATATATTTTTGTTGAAACATAATAGAAAGAAATTAACTGATGTGCTACAGGAGCCTACAGTATTGTCTTTATGTCTTCTAACCTTGTCTTTATGTCTTTTAACCTATACCATAGTCTTCAAACATTTCATTTCATACAATTAGAACAGCCATCAGGAGACATCTTATATGGTAAATTTGCAACGTGTTTTTTATGTTTTAGATCCTGTTGGAACAGAGAAGTTTTTCACAATGGTATGTATTACTGTAATTTCAGACTTTAAGCATTCCAGGCTATGAAAACAACATTTTTTAAATGGATGGTTTATAACCAGTCGACACAGAAGAGATTATTTGGCTCATTTCTTCCAGAAAGGGATGGAGATATACATACACATATATATATGTATATAAATACATACACACACATATACACAAAATTTATTGAAAAGAATAGTTCCATTAAGTACAGTGATTCATTTACACCTCGGGAATCTAGTAAATGTTCCATTACAACTCAAGACAGGACACAGAACAAAAGCAAGGGATGAATGATTTTTACCAGAAGTGAAGACTGCCTTAATGAGAGCTAGATGACTCTCGATGATGCTTACCTTCTCATACAAGTCGCTCAGAATAGGTGACTTCAGGTTGATGAGTAAACATAGAAGAGAAAAAAATTTACATGTTGTTGACAGATGCAGCTAAGGTGAAACAGTAAATCTGATTCAAGCAGGTGATGTTAGTCTACAGGATAAATTACCACAATGAACTATTTTCCTGATTTAAAGAAGTTCTGTGGCTCCTCACTAATTTTTCCACGAAGTAGACAGACACATATCCCAGCACAAACACACAGGCAAACCCTGTATGAAACCAGCAGTACCATCCCCCTTTCTCATCGCCCCTCTGTAGAGGTTGGTCCGAGCACCCGCTGGGCCCCGCGCTTGCCCCTTCCCTGAGTCTTCCTCCGAGGGAAGCTGTCACTGCTGAGCCGAGCGCTGCACAAGCGGGCCAGAGGATTGCGCCCCGACCAGCCTTTCATGCGTGAGGGCCAGCCCAGGCGCTGGCAGCCACCGCTGCTAGCCAGGCCCGGGGGAAAGCGGGCGCCCGGCTGCCCACTGCCTGCAGCAGCCACCACGGCTTCGGCGCACAGCGTCTGCGCGCGACCCCTCGGTCCCACGCTGCGTGATGTCCACCCAGAGCTAAGAGTGCTCATGAGAGGTTTGCTTTTTTTCACCCAAGCCACAAAAATAGCAAGGTACAAACTGGACTATCTGATATTTGCAGTGGCTTGTTAATATTCTAATAATAATTTACAACATGTGAATAAATAAAGCCATATGTTATAGTCTTCTGCACAGCTCCTGATTACGCAGGTACATAGTGTATATTAAAAAATAAAAAGGAACAAGAGTTTACCTTGCACTCTAAAATCAAGGTCTGACATTACTAAGCATGCTTTAATGTAACTGCACCGAGACATAAGACAGATGGATAGAGAGATCTGAAATGCTACAAATAAAATCTAAAACTGAACTTTTAAATATTCATTTTGAACTATAAAGAGAGCTGTGGCTTTTGTGCGCTACAGATGGCTTGGAAATTCAGTGCAAACAAAGGACCAATTTTTGAATACTCATAGCTGCTCTACCATAATAGCTGGAGGCCCAAAACTCCAGGGGTTTGCGATGATTCAACTATATCCTCTTACCTGCCAAATTTCATCAAAGCAGCATTGCTTTTACCATCTTATAGGGATGAAAGAAATACGAATAGTGTGTTTTTTTAATGAAACGTGGACTGCTTAAGCTTGAACAAAAATTACAATATGAATGGAAAGTGCAAGGTAAAGGGAAAAATGGTCTTTTTATCACACATACTAAAACATAGTATAAGAAAAAATCTGTACTTTTTATAGATTGAAAGATTAAACAGAAACATTTGGTAGGTTTAGATAAATGAAGGAAATAAAATGAAAAATAAGCATAATAAAAATCCCTGCCAGTCATAATCAATGAGAAACTGCTGACTGATTGCCAAGTACAGCCTTAGGTTTAAATCTAGGAGAGCGCCATGTGTTTCTTTGTAAGGTAGTAGGGCGTGACCTCATCAGTCAGAGATTATCCTCTGCATAATGGTTTATGGAGAGAAACCACTAACATCAACTTCTCATCTGCCTTCCAGACAGAGGCAAGCTGATACAAATACAGCTGAGAAGGGGACAAACTTGTATGACACTGGTGAGAAAGCCATACAATGCATCACTTACGCAGTAGTATAGCAAGGGTTATCTCTGTGGTGGGAATTGTAAAACTATTTCTCTTCCAAGGTATTTTTGGGTTGTGGATAGCCACTGTCTCAACCCTTTGGCTTTAGAAAGGATACCTTTTCACCTTTAGTACATATCTGAGTTTGTACGAGCACCCAATGGAGAAATGAAACACACAACCTTAGAGATTTGGTGTATGCAGAAGGACAGGGACCACCACAAAGACGACTGCTGACTTGTGAATATCCTTCAAAACGTATAAGCTACAGAGACAAATGTGCAATGCTGAATCACAGCTAGAATAGAGGCTTATAGATATGTATGAGGTGCTCCTGCCAACCACAAGGAGAGAAATTGCAGGAATCGGAGAAGAATGCATGAGCGCTTGATAGAAAAGCTAACAATGAAAGCTCACGCCAAGAGACAATTGTAGGCTGACACTAAGTGATAGGTAACATAGACTACTTGTCATCAGGCCTGTTCTGCCTGTGAAATCAAGGGAATTACCAGTGGAGGGATGTATCCAGAGAGACAACTTGGTCAGCCTGAGGTATTAGGGAAAAAAAACTATGCAACAGCATTCCTGATGGATATCAGCAGACTACAGTTGCGTTTGTCAAGATTAGAGAAAAGGATGTTGTAAGAAATCAAGATTAGATGACAGGAGCTGGGCAAGCATTTTAATTGCTTCCTGCCAAGACAGGAAAAGTAGCAGCTTACAGCAGGGAAACAATCTGCTATCTTCAGAAACAGCCCGGGTGAGAGGTTTGAACCGAAGGAACAGACCCATAACCTCACTACAGAGAGGCAGGATCCTGATGTTATCTACAGGAACCAAGGCAGAAGGATGTGGGAAGACTTCAGGAAGCAAGCAGGAAGATTCAGGTCATGCTCCGATGACGGTGGCAGATCCCACAGGAGGGCAAGCAGGGATTTCAGTTTATAGGTGGGGCAGGTGTGGATTTGGGGACATCCTGGGGCCATCAGTGCAAAACAGTGGTTTAGGCTGTGTTAGCAGTAAAGCTAAAAGAGTGGAAAACAGGACAAGATCCTCCAGTACTCCTGCAGAAATGAGAGTTTTTTCAGTGACCCTGCTGTCCTTTTGCAAGTAACTGCTTTCCAGGACAGAGTGTCCCAACAGAATACTTAAATGCCTTCAGCATAGTACAATATCCTAAGATAAAACTGTACAACTTTTCATGAAGTCTGCCTCCAATAAAAACATCTTTATTGCCCTGGGCTAATGTGTAAGTTAGTGAGAGATTATGGTTCAGTTTCTATAGCCATTTTATGTAATATGGAACAATCCGTAGGGACCTTGTCTGTTAGTCCTCTAAAATATAAAATGTAGTTTTAAACTACACTTCATCACGGTAATAGGCTATCAGCTATTTTCCTAAACCCTCAGACATACTGCTGTCAGTATAGGAAGAGTCAGACAACCTGACTTAATCACCTCCTTGTGACTCACTGCACTGTGCCCCTTCCTTTTGAACATATATAAATCCTAATTATTTTTTAATCCTTTACTAGAACACCGCCAAAATGACTGCTACACTCACAGCATACAAATGTGGATGTTTATAGGAACAGAAGCCTCAATTTCACACTGCTGTTCTTCCCCAGAGAACTACGCGGTGTCAGTGGGACTTGGCAAAGGGTACCACCATCTTTCCAGGAATAATTCTCTCCTGCTCCTCTTCTGGAAGGACAGTAAACATCATAGTGACTATTTAAGAGTACAGAAATTGGCATTTTAAATAGGTTAATCCCAGCCATGAGGTAAGTTTTGTTGTCAGTATACAGGCACACCCATGTGCATTTGAATGCTTACCAAGCTGCCGGCCCTCCCACGCTGCCTCTCCAAGACATAGTTCCTTCAGGGACACCGGTGAGCCACTCATCCCACTCCACTGCCTCCTGGAAGGTCCTCTCCTTCTGGTACTGGTTATGGCATCCTTCCCCTGTGGGGCAGACAGCATTAGTTGTCTTCTGTCCCTCTCACCTAAAGGCAAAAGGAGTTTCTCGGTGTCTCTCTGCCCTCCACGGCTCCTGCCATGCCCCAAGCTACACCTGCATCCCCAGATTTACCAGCAGCACGCGTTACCAAGAGAGAAGTGCCCATAACCATGAGACAAGCCTTAAGATCATGAGATGATTTCATTAATCACAAATACCATCTTTTTCAGATTTGATTTCAGATACTCCAGACTGTTGGAAAGACCAGTAACTGAGCTATTTAGAAAAAACAGAATGTTCAGTGAGAACTGGGGTGAAGGAGGAGTCATTCTTGTTTGTTCGTTGCCTTCTTTAAAAACTATTATATAATAATTCAAGCACTCAGATCACAGGAGGTGACAGGAATTTCACCCGTTCACTATCTGATGTCTTACATCTTGTAGTAACCAAGGTTCACATAGTCCATAAAGGCTTTTCCACTGCCATCTCTTATAAAGATGCAGGCTGGGGCCAGGAAACCCACACAGACAGGGGCTGTCCCATATTTCCTTACCTTCCACCTAGAAACAGAGTTTAAATGCACATCTTGTGTTGTTATTGCTTTGAAAGCCCTCTGCCCGCCCCTTCGTTCCTCCCTGCTGTACTCTCCCTCCGTGAAAGTGGCTGGTAAGGAAGCAGGGCTCCTAGAGAGGAGCTCAGTTAAACACTGCCAAATCCTAGCTACAGAGATGGGGACCATTCCTGGCCGCAGACTGTCCCCACTTTGGGGTCCCAGAGCAGCGCTGCTGGAGCAGGCCACAGAGGGAAGAGTCAGGCTAGCTCCTATACAGCAATAAGCTTCTCCTGGTAACAAAAGATGAAGCTTTTTCCCCCTTTTGTTTAACATCAGTTTAGGAAACGGAAATTTCAGGTAATCCAAAACCGTATTGCAATTTCCCATACTCCGTGTGGGTAGGAGAGAGGACAAAGGTGACAGGAGTCCAATAACACATAGTGCACTGTCTGCAACCTCAGGGTTTTTTTCTTTTTACTTACCTTCTGACTTCTACAAAAGAAGCCTCTTTAGTTTTCCAGCAAAAGTTGAAACTATCAGATGCAGTCACAAACGACAGATACACCAACCCACACAACACAAAGCTGACTGGTTTATAGTGCTTTTTAGAGCACCCTGAATTCCAAAAGGAAAGGATAGGTCCAGTTTCTTGAGTTGTCTTAGTAAGGATCACAGAGCAGGATCCGTGCTTTATAAAGTGCTTTGGGACCCACCAGAACACAAATCATTGTAAAAAATTTAAGATTCTGTGTTATTATTCCTTTATGCTTCTAGCCAGAGGCTTGAACCACTAGCATTTCACAGCTCTTTCTTTCCAGCTCTGCTCCACACACAGCTTCCTTCTCTGTCACGAAAATAAACAAACCAGAGGCAACTTCTGCTGCCTGCTTTAATGTCCCAATTCCCTGGCCTATGAAAGAATATCTACATTGCAGTATATTTCTGTCCAAGCCTTAACAGTTAACGCTCCCTGAGGAATTTCAGGATATTGGGGAAAGAAGCCCTGCAAAAGCAGACTGCTCGCTGCAGCCGTTTATATGCTGGATCACAGATTCTGGGCAACCAATGTGATAAACATGGCCTTAGCTGTTTCCTAGATGTCCACAGTAAACTTAAAAAGCACTCTTGCAAAACATACTTTCATCAGAAGAACTTACTTTTTAATTTGCAGTTTTAAATGTGAGCATGTTATAACTTGTAGCTGAACATTTCTATAAAGATAATTACATATGGCAAGACAGAAAAACTTTTTAAAACATTTTCCCTTGAATGTGTGCCTGAATTCATTTACAACTGTTGCTGCTTTAAACACTTCAGGCAGAATAAGTGGATGGCACTAAACAGCTTAGCTGCAATTATTATGGAATGTCTGAGGTATAATTTCCCCTGCGGTTTTGTTAGGCGTACAAAATTCATAATTCTGATTTGTGGCAGGTACTTATTACCCATCGCAGGTGGAGATATGCAAATATTATTCTAGTAGGGGTGAACAGCCTTTATTTCAGTATTCAGCTATTAACGAGATTTGTGAGTCTGGTACTCTGGGGCCATTTAATTAATTAGATGGTACAGATAAAATATAAATTGTTTTGTAGGCTACACAATTCCAGTTCTAGAAGATGTAAAATACAGTTAAATGAACTTAGTATGGACTGATCTGTTGTTTCATGTATTGCACAGGCAAATTCTGCTTGTTATTTTCTCTGTAATAAGCCCACACAGAATCCTTGCATTGTCAGGCATTCCGGGAAAGAGATGTTATTTATTTGTCATTACTATTAAGAATGTCTATCAGTTAACCTCTTTATAAAAACTGCTGGCATGCATCAAACCAGAAAAAAAAACAGGCATTTTTTTTATGCAAAACTAGTATGTGCACATTTTCCATTTTATGCTTTCAGGATGAGCACAACTTAGGAAGACAAGAAGGGCTAGTAGGATAGTATTGTCTCAAGGTCTGACACTTCTATCTCAAATAAATAACGTCCATGGGGTAGATAAGTTAAACTTGCTGGGGGGAAATAGAGAGGGAATCTAGAGCATCGTTTTAACATCTAGATTTTCCAATAATTCTACATTCAATTCATTTCATTCTTTTCCTAAGCATGATCCTTCCACCACTCTAGAAGATTTCTGGAAGACCTTGAGCACAGGAGATGAAGAAAAAATATTTTATTCCTCAAAATGATTGCTACAGTGGTCACCATAAAAGAATCAACATTTACTAGGAGCTACAGCACACTACATGCTGAGAAATTCACCCTACCCTTACACGGAAGAAATAAAATGCATGAGGCAAGAGACTGGAAATTGTTAGCAAACTATTAGCATTTAAAGGCAGGCATTGACCATTATATTAGATTTAAATTGTGGGTAAAACACTACCCTACGCAGTTACAGTACTCTAAACATTGAATGAAAACCAGTTACTTTTACTAAAGTAGGAGTATAATCAGCAGCCACTCTTATTGGTTTATTGAGCATATTTTGGGGTCCATTCCAGCTGTCTTTATTAGCTCTAGTGCAAATGATTTTTACACTGCTATTTTGCCAAGCCCGGGTAGCTGTAGCACTGCAAACACACCCCACTGCTTTGTGAGAGCTGGGGATTTACTGACAAACATGGTAAAGGGTACATAAAGTGAATAACAATATAAAACCGGCACCATACTAGAAACTGAAAACTAACAGGCAGAAATTACACTGTAAGCATTAGGAGCTATTGTATGGTTTTGTACGGTATAACTCAAAAACACGCAAGTTCAAAATTAAATATATACCAGGAATCCCTTTGGTCATTCCTTCCCAGCGCGAGACCATTCCCTTTCGCAGAGCGAGGTTTGGCCGTGCCGCCGTTGAAGCACCAGCCAGCCCCAGCGTCTCGCCGAGGGGCCGCGTCGGGGCATCCACGCGGAGGAGGGAGGCTCGGCCAGAGCCGGCCGAGAGCGGGAGCCGGCGAGTGCAGAGTTTGAGGGAGGAGGAATCGATCTGGATCTGAGGAAAAGGGCCAGTCCTGTCTCGTGGGTGGAAAGAATTGATCATGTAAGAAATTTGCTGTGGCTCAGCTTCCAGCGAGGAAAGTCAATTGTGTTTGTGGTGAGAGACTCCCTGAGGGTGAGGAGACCACAAAGCGGCGATGACAGGTGGGGAAAAGCCGAACCCGACAACAGGATTTCCAGAGCAGGAAAGCCGGGGGAGCTTTTGTCACAGTGCTGGGACAGGGAGCTCAATATATTGTCTGAACTGTAAGCTGATCTGCACACTGAAAATCTTTGGGAATCTCAGTCCTAGTAAAATGATAGCGTAGGAGATGTGCCCTCATGTGGCACTCATGTCAACACCCAGGAACATCACAATATTGAATTCATAAGCAATTCCTCTAAACAAGCAATAGAAATGGAGTGAAGAGCTTGTATGGACAAATAGAAGAAATATAGCAAACAGAAATGGAAAACATCTCCAAGGAGAGAAATGTATTTGGTTAAATATAGAATAAGATACTTGGCAGTGATATACATACATACATATATATGGAAATATTTTAGTAGAACCATAAAAAGTATTTATAATGTTCAGACACAGAGAGTGTAAGTTAACTACACACTTCTGATAAAACGTAGAAGTCAAACTCACTGCAATCTCATCTCTCCTGTCAGTGAGGATTAGCAGGATGGGGAAGGCATCTGTTTCACATCCCTGCTAAATGCCTGGGAAAAAAGTGAAGCATAGCTTTCTACAGAATAAATACAGCAGAAAAAATTTCTGCATTCAAATCCCTTAAATTGGATAAACAATACCCCATGGGTAGAACCTATAAAAGGCCATTCTTACAGAAGATGAAATCTAGAAAATAGTTTTAATTAAATCTTTCCAAGTACTTCATAAAAATCCAAACACAGAGGTGGCAGCGCACGCAGTACCACGATGACAGCCCCAAGCCATGAAGTCCAAAAGGGAGGAGGAATTCTAGCACATAATACATTGTGCATACCTAGAGAAAAAATGAATTAAAAAACACATTCACACACCCCCCTACATATCATCAGTTCAAAAATCAATGCACAAATGAGAGATGTGACCAGAGGATTACAGTTATTCACAACAGCACTAGAAGAACTGCGAGGAACCTCAGGCAGCCCATGAGCCTTCCAGAAGAGCAATGCTGCAGCTGGCAGTTGATTCATCTGAACGCAGAGGAAACCGTTGCCTGCTGGTAGGTGATTATTACTACCATTTTTTTCAGAATAATGTAAGCAAGCAACATGTTAGCTGGCACTTTAACATTCACCAGGCAGATTATTTGCAAAGAGATCACAACGGGGCAGAAGGTCTAGCTGAGGGACCTCTGCGCTGTCCTGAAGGTGTCCTGCAACAGGGATTTCTCACTCATGGCCTTGGCTACCGGGAGGCTACTGGGTTAGACACGGACACAAACAGTCAGGCAGATACTAGCCAAGGACAAAGAAAGTGCGTTTTCTTGAACAAAGGTCACAACTCTGACACCACCACTGCAACGTATGTTTGGGATCAGGGCTTCACTCACACTGATGTTCTTGAGCAAAGGCTTATGTCTGTGAAAAAATCCCTTTTCATGTCTCTGCTGGGTGATAGAGGGAGCAAAGGAGAAATGTTAATATGATAAAAATGCCAGAACACTGAAACTTGGCAAGAGAAACTCCTTTGCAATCACAGTCCTTCTGTACAGCGAGACAAATGAAAACCGAGGCCCCTAAGACAGGCACAGAGAAGGGACCTCTGATCAGGAAAAGTCAGTAGCACTTCGGGACCACATCTGCGTCGAGGGCTGTTGCGGCGGGCCAGGAAGGGGCCAGCATTCAGCAGTTGCTGGGCCGGGGGCCAAGGGAGGCCAAGACCCACACAGCTACATCGGAGCACAGAAAACCACGCTATCTCCAGATGCAGCAGAAGATCCATTACCAGGAGTGTTACCAGGGCATCTCTGTGCTCCTGTTGTTTACAATAAGCAGCTGGCAATTGTGCACAGGTAGGTAAGCGCAGACCATCCTTTAGGAGAGCACTGGAAATAACCCTAGAGCTCTATGCTGTATCTATATGTGAAGAGCTCAACCAACAGCACACAGCAAAAAAAACCACTGTCTTATGTGAGAAGTCTGATCCAATGAGCAGCGTAAACCGAAACAGCACTCAGTCCCACCAAATCCCCCATTTGGCAATGATTCCCCCTATTTCCTGCCTCTTGTTACAACTGTAATACTTTTATATAAACAACGCTTTATAAGCCATATTCCCAGACAGCGCGATTCCATGCAGCTTCCCTGACATCAGAGAGTGGCAGGGCTACAAACAGGACTTCAGCAAGGTAAGATCAATTTTCACACACTACATAAGCATTCAAAAACTAATACAACTAATCTTCTGATTTCACCTGACAGGGAGTAAATTATTGATCTTCGCAATATGAAAGCACCAAAAAGAACAAACTCAGAATGGCACGCTTTCATATGCACCCTCACCTTGCCTTGTCAAACTTAAAAACAGTCATATCTGAAGGGCTGCAGAGAGATGTGAGAAACATATGCTCTCCCTGTATGATTTAATCATGGCATGAGCAAAAGGCAGATCCTCCAAGCCGCTGATGGTTGCGCAGAACAAGGAACTGCATAACCAGAATCCATGGCACAAGCTGATGCTCGCGAGTACACCTGCAGAGAGACTTAAGTTTTAGGCTGCTGGAGCATTTCCTTAATCTTCAGTACACAACTGAAGATCTACAGCCCCACAGCTACATCCTCTCGCATACCTGAAAGCCTAGTACAGTTATAGATACATCATCACTGCTACCCACTCCAAGGGTGAGCCCACTCTATAAACTGAACGTTATTTTCCCCCTACTTACCCTCCTCTCCTGGCAATTTCCTACACTGCTACACAAAGCAGAGCTCTTACAAAGCTGCTACAATGGCAAGAGAAAGTGATATCCAGTGAGAAAAAAAAAAAAATATATATATATATATATATATATATATATTTTGCACAATGACCTTTTCCCTCTGCACAGGCACTCTCCCTCACTCCCCTCCATATATCCAACTGAAGAAGCAGCATTTAATAGGGGGCATTTGGTCGTCTTTGCAGAAAAAGGAGCAGTTCCTCTAGGACAGGTCCTTGCTTCCTGACGATAAATATAGAGGACTACCTGAGGTAACAGTAAGTCACACGATGCGGGTCAGAGTCTGCTGATTTTAGCTAAAAAACCTGAATTTATTCTTGTATATCTCTTCTGCCCTGTGCACCATGGACACCATTATTTGTTGTATGAATAAAGTTGCATGAGCAATCTTAGGCCAGAAAAGGATTTTCTTCTGAAGACACTGAGACTAACCGATTAGAAGAAGAAGAAAAATTTATACTTCACTTTCTATTCATTTTGCCTATCTTGTTTTTAACCTATGAATTCCAGGTTATACTTAACCTTTTTGCTGGAAGCAGCACTGCACCTTCCTAGTATGCGTCAGTAGAATTCACAAAGCCAGGGCCCTGCAGAGCCTCAACCAAGCCCATCAGATCCTTTGGAAGTCCATCATAGCAGGATGGATGCTCCCCTAATGCTGCATAAAAAAAAAACCACACTATTCCTAACTTGAGGTGCATATTTAATATGCCAGACTCAATGGCACCTCCCTAAAATAACTGCTCTTCACTGAAAAGGGATAAGTTTTCCCCTATCCTGAAGAAGAAATATTATCCTGCATATTCAGTCTCAGAGCAAAATCTGAACAGAGGATGATGGAGAACCTCAGTGTATTGCTGTGACATGGTTTTTTCTCCAAAGGCATTCAAGAGTGAATTTTTCATTTTATCAAAACATTGAACATTACAGAGCACAGCCACATTTTCAAGAGAAAACCATGCTGTCGAGAAGTTTTCTTAATATTTATCCTAAAGTTTTTCTGCATTTGCCTCAGGCCCTTGTTTTTGTCTCCATCTCAGGTGGTGAATAATTCCTTTGTCTTTCACACTGCTAGCATCTCGAAGGTGTTATTGATTAGGAACATGCCTGTTAAGTCTTTCCAGATTCTGTACATCTCTTCATATTATTTTCATCATAGTACTATTTCTGTTGTCTTTAGCACTGCTTTCTCCTCCTGCCCTCCACCTTCCTTCCAAAAGCTGGGAATAGGGGAGACTGAACTATTGATGCTCATCTACTCACACCGGTATTCCTAAGAAAGCTATTAGCACTGAACCTGAATATTGGCAGTAGTTCACTTCTTAACCACTATACCAGGCTTCCATATTCTGCATTCAATACGCTCATGTTAACCTGCACAAACTGTTCTAAAATAACTGTTCTGCTTGAAACATCCCTAGCAATTTCATGCTAGTAAAATTCCTTTTTTTCTGAAAAAGGAGATTTTATCCTCTTTGTTTTAAGAGAATTTATAGTAACGTTCTTTGTTATTATTCTGCCAGCTCATCCCTTAGCAACAGGCTTGCTGCAGCCCCACTGCAGAGACTAATACATTTTGTTTATTTTATATGTATAAAATTCTGGGAGGAATAATACAGACTAACAATTATTTATTCTTCTCTTGTTTTGCAGCATAAAGAGTTCTTCCCATTTAACCTTTATATAATGTATTCTTTCTTCTTTAATCTTGATTATTATCTTATTTGATCATATCCCCTATTCTCAGTATAATCATAATCCTTCCCACTTAAATCCCCCTTTACCCTCTGCCTCTCTCTCCAGTACAGCATTCACTTCTGTGAACTAGAGAGATGCGGGCAGATGAAAGATAGGATTGTATTTTCTTCTGTTTTTCTTATTTTATCAAAAGCTTATCATTTTCTCCAAGAATTGAAGTGGCACAGAGCATTATCAAAGGCCTGGAGTAGTGTTTATCATGCTTTTGCCTCAACCCATTACAATGCACTTGCATACAGTCTACTTTCAGCACATCTTAAATAATATTTTCTGTGCCCTGAGCAATGTCCTGGAATGACATCAGCATCTTCAGGAAACAGAAGATGACTTCAGCACACAATGTTTTGTACTTTCTGTGCAACGCACTATCAGTAATATCCTGTGTTGTACATCCCACCGCAGTAAGAACCTGCTTCACTTAGAGCCTCTGCGCAACACTGCCAGGAACAACTTTCATAAGCAGCAGTTAGACTGAATCAAGTACTGGGAAACAATATTTCTTTCAGACGAACCTGGCATCACGTCCCCAATTGTTGGGAGCCTCACGCATGTGGCACTCCCTCCCCGAGCTGTCCCAGCCCCAAGCCGGGGCTCGTGCCAAGGCGGGCATCCACGTGGCAGCGCACGGCCCGCGGAGGCACCTGCCTGCAGAGCTGCCCCTGGGCTGCTGGCTACACTCATGGCTACAGCTTTACCTCCAGGGCTTTGCTTTTCTTTTGCATTTGATCACCACGGACTTTATCATAAGCAGTGCAGCTTTGTCTATTGTCCTGGCAGTGTCCAGCCCCTCCATCTTTTCTCAGCGCTCTCCGTTTTCGTTCAGTCTGAGCCTCTGCTTTGCTTTCCGTGCCCTGTTGTGCTTCTGACGCAGGCAGGAGCAGGGAGCACAAGCAAGTTAAAAAGATAAATGCTTCACCAGCAATGCCCTGGAAGTGACACTGATAAGCACTACAATATCTGGGTTAATCAGCAGCTACTGGAGGGTTAGCAAAATCCATACAATTAACTCCTTCATGTCACTCCGGCTCATTGCACCTCTTTCAGCTCCAGAAACACCTTGCAAGAGTCAGCGGCAGGTTACGCTCCGTATAGCGCCCACCGTGAAATGCTGCTTTTACAGAGGCACATTTTAAATGGGAGTGAGCCCCAAAAACACGAGTCTGCCCTGGTGCCTCACACCAGGCAGCTGGCAGAAGCATCCCGCATCTCAGCGTTGCTGCCGTCCCTTTAGCTCGCCCTTTGCGTTGACTTTTCTCAGCTTCACCCCGGGCCGGCAGCGGGAGCAGTGGCCCCAGGGCTCACAGCAGGCACAGCTGCTCCGAGCTGCCGTTCGCTATGCAACTCCATCAGTAACACGCGCTGACTCTTTCTTTGTCTGGCCGTAAATCTGCCTGGCTGCCCTGACCCAGGCCCGGCCAGTTCCCCTCAGGCACCAGGTTTGCTGAAACGGGGCAGCGCACGACAGCCTGCAACAACCCCGCTCCCAGCTTCCATGAAGTCGCGTTGGGCAGGACGCGTGGCCCTGGCAGTGCATCTGCAGCAGGACAGGCAAGCGCTGAACAAAAGTCACAAACAGCATCTCGCTTCTCCCAGGACCAGGAGGGAATGTCTTTCTGGCCTTCAGCACTGTGTAGGATTTGCCAACAAGTTACTTGGCAGCGGGGAGGTTGGAAATAAAAGCAAACAAATCCTGAGGCTATCAGGAAGCCCCAGTTGCCTCCACTTACTCTGGCTCATACCCTCGTTTGCACCCCATGTGCGTGTCCAGCTACACACATAGACACATTTTGAGATTTCTGTATGTCTATACTCATACATAAAACACAGATTACCTCTTCCTTTGACCTTTAAATATAGTTCAAGAACACATGAACAGTGCAGCCCCGCACATTACTTGCTAGCTTGTGTATAAATACCCATCTCAGTCAGTCCCCCATGTGGCTCACGAGTACCGATATTCTAATTCATCCCTTTGGCTTGTCCCGTTTAGAGTCTGGTAATAGCGCACGGCCATTCTCCCTGTGGGGAAAGTTAATGGCAAAGACTGGTACAAATGGTTTAGGTATAAAATCACTATCTTGCATAATAACACACAGTATTGTATTGCCTTTAGCACCCTAGAAAACTACAGTAATATTAACATGTATCATAAGGTTTGAGGTCCTTCACTTTCTGACCATTACATCGTAATATACTTTTGTCCTTTTATATGCATGTTTTTAGTGGCTGTTTTGGCAGGAGCTAATACTTGTACGTGCATTAAGTGAGCTACCTTTGTCACTTACCACACTGTATCTAGAACATTTTTCCAGCAACACTAATGATGCAATCTTCTCCATTTCTTACATTTAAATGGGAACCTTCCATTGCTCTCCTTGACATTCCAACTTTTAGCACCACCAAGTTATGTTGTAAAATTAGTATTAACTGCACCAAGATATCTCAAAGAATGTGGCAAAAAGTTGTTACAAATAAGCAAAGCTTTCAAAAAAAGTGTGTGGGGGGGTCACCATGGAAACACTCTTTTTGCTGACCACTGGCTCTTCAGGAAATAAAGCAAAGTGAAAAAAAACCTGAAAATAACAATTTTACATTTGAGCTGCAGAAAAACCCATAACATCTGTTGAGTTGGATATAGTAAAAACACACTTGCTAGATCAGTGCAATTACATGTTTGCTTATATAGCTATAAATATATAGATGGCTTTTACATACCATAATGCTAAGGGCTGAGAACATAGCCTCTCTCACGAGTCAAGGTGTGCTTAGCTCCAACTGATTGAAATCTGTCCCAAATTCCCAGCCAGTACGTACAATAAGTCTGTAATTGTGTGAGGGGTCTGATGCATCAGTCCCGCATCCTTAACAGACTCGTTTAGAGCTTAAACCTGCTGTCCCTTAAAGGACTGACCCACTCGAAAGAAGGTCCTGTTTGTAATTTTGAGGTGCAGGATGAGACTGCTGATTTCAGTTGCACACGCACTGCCTCAGCATTTTCCATATACTGCCCCCTCAGTCGTGCCAAGCAGGGAGCCTGGCCTACGGACAAGGTGCAGGTTAGCCAGTATCGTTCTGATGGCGTATGTCATATGGCCGTGTTACAATCTTCAGATGAATTATTTACTCTTTCCCCATCTTAAAACCGTACTGACAAGCTTGCAGCAATATACTTCAGCCCAGGAACTATTAGAGGCCAGAAAGAGACACTGCAGAGTCTGTATTACTCTACTACAGCCAGCAAAAATGTTTCCTTTAGTATATTCATTCTCACTAGGCCTGACTAGTGCATGGAGAATTTAGTTACCAAATCGTTCTGCTCTCTCTCTGTTTGGATGCATAAGGTCATTCAAATAACACACTGTTTCATTTCAATCATCTATGCCATAAGTGAGGTTTACAGTGTGTTGCTGTCTACTGAAAACACAAAAAAAGGCCACGGTGGGAAAATTCACCTTAACCAAAGGCCTAGCAGAGGTTCGTTCCATTACTGGTTTTTTTTCCTGCTATTTTTAGCAGGAAGCAATGATTTCTTTCATCACTCAGCCACAAAATTATGTGGTCACATCATATACAAACTATTGCTTGGTCTTTGACAAGTTAACCTTAGAAAAGTTCAGAGCTTGGTTTTTAGGAATTTTATGGAAACTCCACATAATCCAATTACACAGCTGTAGAACAATTCAGGGCTAAACGGAAGATTTTGTTAACCGTTAACCGTTTTCGAGCAGAACAAACAACTACAAGGAAGAGTAAGCATATGCTGTGGAAGGCGCTCATTGTGCTTCCATTAGAGACCTCAGTCAAATTCACTCTGATGTCAGTGGTGGAGGGTTTGCCTTTAAAGCCCTTGCTTTGGGAAATGCTGATTTTACTAGCTGCACTACTAGAAAACTAACACAGTAAATATATATGTGCAAAAGTTTCCTACAGTGCTTTTACATGATAAATGGAAACCTTTTCAGTATAGTCATTGTTTGCTGTCCAAACAATAGAGACAAACCTTCTGCAACTGATTCTCCTACTCGCATTTCTCCAAACCCCAGTGCTGAGTCTTTGGCTATTTGAACGGCATTTCTCTAAAACCCAGGACAGATGGTTCATCTGCATCAGTATATTTTATACCTTTCAAATTCATTCTGAAAATCAGATTGGCAAGGAGAGCAGGCTCTCCTTCAGATTTTCTTCTTCATGCTAAATTCTGCAGGTGGTAAAAATGCAAGATTTCAACTGCCAGGTCCTAAGGTGCATGGGCTGATCTTTGTCAGCATATTGCAGTAGTAGTCAGGAGGCCTTAATCTGAAAGCTATCCCATGTGCACCATCTGCAAACCCTTTTGAACCACATGATTAGTATTGGGAATCAAAGGACTAGGACAGGGACATGAGGGCTGCTTTCAGCTCATTACGAACGTCCCGCCACAGAGACAATCGGGGCCCCTGCAAGCATCTAACAGCATGGCGCCGGCACCGGGGCTGCCAGTACCAGAGCCCAGCCCCCTCGCACACCTCCGCCTCGCCAAGGACGCCCATCCCCATGGCCCAGACCACCACCGTTTCTCATCCACCATCACAGGAGGCAGCAGGGCTGTGCCCTTCCCACAGCCAGCAGAGCTGCCTGCACACCAAGGTGCAGCACCTCATAGGCCACTGACAGCCTCCACTCCTTGTTTAAAACCTTCACATAGACATGCATGTAGGCCAGAGGTATATGTTAATTTTTTTCTTTTCTTTTTTCTTTTTTTTTTTTTTTTTTTTTTTAACTCAAGGGTTTGCACTGCTGATTTTTAACACAGAGGTTCTACTGCATGTAAACCATGTTTCTGGTGGTATGAGCATCCCTACTAAAGGGGGTCAAGGAGCAGCTGCGGCACAGCTTGCTGAATTCCACAAGATCCTGTGAACTTAATTCCCTTTGCTTTTTCCTGCTTAAGTAGGACTCTGTGGCATGCCAACCGCAAGCCAAACATTAGCTATAAAACAAAAGGGAGAAAATTCTGGCTAACAATCTTTTACTCTCTTTGAATGTCAGCACACGTCCCACTGGCAGATTCCATAAATTCAAGAGCTACCAGCTGGTTGCGTAACAATGATCCCCAGAACATACTCCGGACATGAAAGAGTCACAACACAAGACAATGAGAGGGTTGTTAACAGACATGAACATCTCCTGCTTTGCTTCGGTGCTTTCATTAGGTGGAAAGAACAATTTAAAATAGTGCCAAGAACGTCACCTGAGCGTAGAGCGCAGTCTACCCTGATACGATATAACACTGCACAAAGCAACGCTCTGCAAATACAATCTGAAACATATATTTTCAAAAGTGTTATGCTTTAGAAGAGCTGATTTTAAAACCAAGGTAATAGAAATGAATAGAAAGCGCAGAGAATAATTCTCTCGCAGCATTAGCCTTTGGGAATGCTTTATCTCCACATACAATGCTCATTCGGTTCTTAAAACTTCAACACAGGGTTTTCTTTTTTCTTAATTAGGCATTTTACATATCCCCTTTCCCAAACCTATTCTCAACTTCTTTTATGATTAAGGTTTGTTGGGTTTTTTTTTTTTTTTTTGGGGGGGGGGGGGGGGGGAGGGATTGTTTCTTTCTTTCTCCTGTACTCAGGAACTTTCCCAGTTAAAATCAGCATTACAAGAAGTGTTCTCAGTTACAGGTGTGCAATACTGTCATCAGGGATATGTAGATAATAAATTATCCATTGTTTCTAGTTTTGCCCCATCTACCTTGTAGCTACTGTAGAAGACCCTGCCTGACAATGATATTTTTACGAAAACTTAACTACTGGCTGCAGTACAGCATTGATTTAGATGTGCTATAAGTGAATATTTGCATTCTGAATTTCTGAAAAAAGAGTTATCCATGAAAACTGTATAGGATAACATGAAACGTTCTTTGAGAGAGCGCAGCACTACAAGAGGTACAGTCAGACGCCACAGTTTTTACATAAAAATAAGGAATTTATTTTAAGAGGTGAGAACAGCAGTGTTCAGCATTGAACACTGAAAGAGGCAAGAATACAGTATTTGTGTTAGTGAAGAGCACAGTGTTAAATTCTGAAGTCATTCAAGGGCACAGCGCAGAAGAGCATGTTTACAAGAGGACCTCAAGCTTGTAAACAGCAGGGCATTAAACACACAGAGGAGTTCAAGTTCCGAGAAGGGAACGTAGCACAAAATGTCCTGCTTCTTCACAGAGAATCACCCCATTTGTGGCTGTCTAAAATTAGAGACATAACCACTGTTCCAATGGATAATCAGGGATAAAAGCTTTTTTAGGGCATCTCTTGACAGCATGAGGGCTGGTACAATTTTGCATGTCAGTTTAGTGGCACTGAAAATCTGAAAAGGCCAAATTACAGTTTTATTTTTCTTTATATTTCATTACAGAGATACTAATAGTATCAGCAGGATTAATTTGATGATGGGATTAAAGAGATGTTAACACCTTTTAATGATACCGATCACACCTTTAAAAAAAATTGAAACTTTATCAGGAGGGAGTCAAGGGAGTGATTTGAGAACACGTTTAATGCAAGTGCAGAATTTGGTGCCCATAAAACATTTCTGGCAGAGGTTTTTTTAATTCACTTTAATCTCCATATAGTACAGTCTGGAAGTCCATTTAGGAGAAGAATACAGTATTCCAGTTCTGAAATTAAAAGGCATCACAGTAATTAATGTTCCTGCATCAGCGTCTGAGGGGAAAGCTTTCAGTCAGTCAGCGTTTCCGAGAAAATGGGAGGCGGACAGAGCAACTGCAGAAATGAGTTCACTAAAGTAGAACCTCTGATAATGGCAGTTACATACCAAAGTCCTTGAAATAGGCTCAGCGCTGCTATACAGGAGAGTTTGGGTTCTGCTGTGAATTCACTAGAAATGGTTCTGCTTCCAATTTCCTATCCAAGGCACTGACTTCAGCAAACAAAATGAATAATCAAGTATAAGACAACACAGTCAAGTGCTAGCAAATCAATATGCAACCTGTACCATACAAGCTACGGTAATGATAAATATCCTATGAAGAATAACATAGAAATCTCAAAGAAAAAGAAAATGTGTAACCTAGCATCAACAAACAAAGAGGGAAAATATTGATTGGTAAACATGCCTGATAAATCATAAATTAGTCATTAAACATTAAAAATTATTCAACAGCTTTCTATGTTTAATTACATAAGGTCTTCCTACAAAAATCCATCCCTATGTAGTCTACATTTGAATACAATGTGAGCAAAGCATTCCATTAACACAGCACCTAAACAAAAACTTATATTATTGTAACAAAAAGAAATTATACACCTGAGCCATTTTTCTGCTTTAGAGTAGCAATTTTTACTGTCTCAGCACAGCACGTGGTTCACTATCCATGTTATCAAGAACACACCAGTTCACTATTTAACAAATGTTGATGCAAAGTTCAAGCAAGCCTCCCATTCTCTCTGAATTCAGAGGATTATAACATTCAAAGTTTATTATTCCCCAAATTCAGAAACTGTTTCATCCATTCTTAGGAAGTTCAGCAGATCCTGTAACTGAGATAACAGGTCATCCAGTCTCTCTCTCCCTCTGCTAACATATGAGTATTATCCATACAGCTTTTTTTTTTTTTTTTTTTTTTACTGCTTTGACAAGTTTAGTTTCTGCACCTCTACTTCTAAATTTGCAGTTTGACTGAGAATTGCCATTTTGAAAAGAAGACTACACTGTACTTGACTTCACTGTTAGCCTGTGACTTCTACAGTGATGTCCCATTTGCCGAGCATATGCTCATGTGCCCTACCAGATAATATACCCTGCTGTTCTCACAGGTTCCAGATATACTCTCCTAATGCACTCTTGTCTTAATTGTATCGCAGCCAACTTATCTTTCTTGCAATCACCATCTTTAAAAGACGTTTGATTGTTGTTAATAAATGCTTATGTGAGGTATTGCAGCCTTTACTTACAACAGGAAAAAACACAAAGAAAGTACATAGCAGATAGTAATGCTTCCCTTAGCAAATGCAGTTTTCTGAACAGCACTCACCAGAAGCAAGAAGCTTCTCACCTCCCCAGCCTCAGCTTGCTGCACCCTCCTGATCTCTCCGCGACTTTCTACTTTCTCCTGGTTATTATGTCACCCAGGAGTAAACACAGTATGTAAGCCATAAGCACGCTAAAAGTGGAGTCGGCCACATTTCTCCCTCCCTCACTGCACCATCACAAAATGCCTCCGCGGACGCAGAGGAGCAGACATCTATCCCAGGGGTGGGTAGTCACTTTTGGCCCTGGCTCTCCTTCAGTAGTACTTCCCAGATTTCTCCTTTTGGTAGCTGCTTCAAATTATGCTCTTTTAGGTGGCTTCCTCCATTTCTACAAATCAAATAATTCACTATTTTCAGCCCATACTCCTTTTTCCTCCAAGACCCATTGTATTCTCTATTCTAGCTGCAACTCAGTTTTTTGCATCAGTTTAATACCACATCGCTTTATAACTTTCTTGGGTGACACCTTCTTACTGATTAGGGCTGCCACTGCCTGTTCAAGGCAAACAGGATTATTCAAGATAATTAACATTTCTATAGGGCACTGACAATTAACACTCAGAGCTGAAACCACAGAATACAAAAGAGTTACACCAATTACAATTCTAGGAGGATTCTGATTCATTATGATGTTTACTTGCAAACATGAAATTAGTAATGCCTGCATTAAGATTAGAAACTTGACATGAACTGCTATCACAAATTCCTTTCAAGTATATTTCACACATAGTGCATATGATATATCTTAAAATATGAAAAACGATAGTATCACAAACACTCTCTAGTGGAGGGCATTCTTTTCTTAATAGCAGAAATACAGCTATATAGAAGAGAGAAAATACCAAGAAAATCTAAATAAATCATCAAGCTAGCAATAACCTTTAGAAGAGTACACTAATCTGTAAAACAAGTTATAATACCATAAATCAAACTTAAAAATCTATCTCCTTTCTCATATTAATTGCAAAGTTTAACTACAGAATTCAAAATCTTTTTTCAGAAAAAACTCACAGAATGCTTGTAAGTAGAGTTTGTTTTGTCTCATAAAACCATATTTGAAGTCATTTTTAAAAAATGCTTTTGTGGTATGACAAAGATTAAAGGAAGAATATGGTGTATTAAAGGCACTGAAGTTGTATTCCATCCCTGCACAAGACACTACTTTTCCCTGTGCGTCCAGATTGATTTGACAATAACCCAACCACCGGGATTTAAAAAACCAAAAATATTTATGGTCAAAATCCTAAAGGTGATTATAATTAAAGAAAAAAAAATCTAGCAATAATTAGCAGTATTTAGTAAGTCAGAAACAACAAACAAGAGCAAAGAGAATAACAGGTTCCTGAAAGGCACATGTGTCATGGTTTTCTACAACAAAAGGTCAATAAACAGCAAACACCAAGTGGTGAGGAACCATCGCCCTCAGCCTTACAACCTGATAGTACAAAAGATTGCAGGAACCTAATTATTACACAATAGTGTATGTATTTGAAACTAGCATTTTCAAATAAAATACGCTCATTGAGCGCGTTGGAAGACAGTACGTGTTTTTCTTTTGAAAAGGTTCAGCAGCCTCCTAAGTCATGACCACCTGACTGAACGTCCCACAGAGGAGACGCTCACAAAGCTCTGAAACGGGTCTCATACCCTGGATAAATTCCTGCATCCACCACAGGTTCCCTGTCCTCCCACGGCTGTGCTTTACCTATGCCCAAACCTGAAAGCCAATACGCACATTTCTAACTGTCTTCTGAAGTAGTCTCCACCTCTTCCAAGTCCTTTCTCATGCAGATAAATTTAATCAAATATTTAGCTGTTTGAAGGACTGGGGCTATAACGATCTTCAGTTTCCAGTATTACAAAAAAATGCAGCATTTCCTTTTTCCAAGGCTTGTTTTTGTGTCTGCCCTGGTACCGGGGCACTCTGGTCATGCGGTGGGGCTGCTGAGAGCAGCAGCCCCTCTGCCCCCCTGCCTTCGTGCCTGGAAGAGCCACTGCGACCCCTGGACACCCGCAGGCACTTTGGCTGCCTGGGAGCAGGACAAGCCCACAACGCCAGCATCCCTTTATGCAGCTCAGAGATAAGAAACACGTGACACAGCCCAGTGACTAGAAACAGTTTTAAAAAATATCTTATTTTAAATTAATTGCTGTCCCAGTTTTAGGACAATGATGGAAGAGTAACAATAAAAGCAGTAACCCAGACTCATTTTCAAAGAGGAAGTGAAAACCAAACTTAGTATTTTGATTGCAGACCTAAATTTAGACCACAATGATTAAGTGAATCATCAAAGTAATAAACTCTGTTCTTTCTCACCCCTTCTTGTTTACAGTCTCTTAAACTGGGATCCCACACTACCAGTGTCACACACGATGTCATTTCTTCTCTTGGCAAGTAAACACATGTGAAAGAAAAGGCACTGCATTTATAATGATAGCAACAGGACTTGCTAACATAGTTTTTACCAGGTTTCAAAGGGACAGCTTCTGATTTCTGATGTACAGGGCAATGTCTCTTAGCTTCACGTGTATTTTTTCCACTCTGCTGAGCATAGTTTAAAATGCAGAAGCAGCATAATTCAATATTAGACTATTTCACAGTACCACATGAGTTCAAAACAGAAGAAATAGCATTAAAAGCAGTGAAATAAATCAAATGAATTATCTGAAAATAAAATTAGGGCATAAATAAAAGAAAAGTAGGCCCAGGAACAGACAGACTGTCTCCTTTTTTTTCTCTTGGGACAGATTTCTCCTAGTATGGCTTCAGTGACTTGCCATGACATTTCCTCAGATTCCCAGGAGTCCCCGTAAGCTTGGGTCAGGATTCAGCACTGAAGGTGGAAGATACCTCTTAGCATTTACTTAGGAAGAAACATGGGAAAACAATCATGCTCTTAAAGTACAGAATACCTGTGTATTATGAGGATTTTCTTAAGCTTTGATTATACATGTAATTTATCTTCACGCATCTTTTTGATATTTTAATCTCAAAAAATGCATTTCATAAGTACTTCCAAAATTACGTTAAGCTTTTGCACTTGATTCTGCGAGACTTTAGTCTTTCGCCTCTAATCCTCCAGTATACAGCCAACACCAGGCTGCTGCTTTCCACCTGCTCTTAACTCAGTTCCCTTTATTTGAAATAATTTCTGCCTTTCTCCTCAGATATTATCTATAATGATTGATGGTCAATAGCTGTTCTGCTTCAGCCACTGCTGATATGAGGCACGGAGAGCCAGAACTGCTGCCGAACTCCTGAGCTGCAGGTTTTACTAAAAACAAAAATGAAGACAACTAAAATCACCCCTTGAAGACATGTAGTTTTTACAAGGAAGTTTTGCAGGTAGCCGTTCATATTTAGAAGCAAGAGTCCTCAGAACACGCATGTTCAGCAAGTTTCTTCCTGTACAAAAGGGAAGTTTGGGGTTATTCTCGCCTTAGCCCAGGTGTGCACCCCAGTCTGAGATGGATCAGGAATACGTAATAGCAACTGATAGCAAAAGAAAGTCTTTGTCAAAAAGGAAAGAAAAATAAGAAAAGGAGTTATGCTAAAGGCAGCCCTAAAGGGAGCAAACTTCTATTTCTTCTGAAAAGAATGAAAGGCTATTGCTCCTACATGACAATTTCTCTTTTCAATAATAGCAGCTAAATTCTCACCAGATTCAGTGTTTATGCTCACAAAAATCAATTTTTCCCTTTTATTAAAAAATTATGTACAGTAAATTGCCACTACAACACAATCTACATTGTTTAACATACCCTGCTTTGATTTACTGTTCCATTCGTAATCTGCTGATGATTAAGCTTCTCAAAAACAATCTACTAGCCTTTCTAAGTGATATCAAGTTGTTTGTTTTTAATCTGCTGAAAATCATCCTGTAGACAGATGCATTATTGAAGAATTACATTTTAATTTATTTTCATGCAGTGCCTGTGATGGGCATTTGGATTAACAGAGTATGATAATGCTTCTTTATGCCTGTATCTATTCAAATCAGAAATTACCTGCATACTCTGTCTCTGATGGTGGTCAAAAATTTTACAAAGAATTGAGAATAGTGCTTCTTAATATCACACAGCCCTGCTGCTCATCAGTGAGTCTTTTTTCTGTTCTAATGCTTTTGTCATGTATATGAAAGTCATTATGTAGTTTAGAAAACAGGAGATGAAGTGAAAGAGGAAGATCAGGGACCTGGGATGCATTAATATTCTACCAGCGTCAAAGATATTTCCCTCGAGGGGCTCCTACAGGCCACACTGTTATTACAGTGCCTATCCATTATCTTGTGCTGTACTTGGTATTAAGACAATAATGGAGAGAATAGGATTATGTGCAGATGATAGGAAATGCGAAGGCAATTCAGCAAGATAGGAAATGAATGGAGACATGATTCTTTCATCGAAGCTAGGGATGGTTTAGCATCGGCTAAGAGAGAAGATAAATGAAGCAAAATGAAATCTTTACAGGTTAGCTAGGGTAAAATGAATGTTTACACAGAAACCTATGAGTTTAACCTTTTTGATACAGAATATTGTTAACATCTTTCTGTAATGCCCCGCTGTGTATCCCTTCGGAGGGTTGTTTTGATCTGAAAACTACCCGACACATGCAGGGAAATGACCAGTGTTAATTTGACAGAGGTGGCCTTAAGCAGCAGCCAAGCCTTTAATTCACCCTAGCAAGGAGAAACTCTAATCGCCGCTCATGATTTCTGCATTTTGACTACAACTTAGAAAAACTGTCTTGCCATTACTGTCCTTTCCATTAATTAAACAGACGGAAAAATCAAAAAAAAAAAAAAAAGGCAACAAAGAGGGATCCAGCCTAGCCAAGTGATACAGTGATCCCATATGTAAATGCTCCCACTCTATTTTACTGGTTTATACCCCTAAATTCCCCAAACAAGAGCCTGTGACCGATACCAAATAACACGGGCCAGTAATTTCAGGCGGCCAGCGATACATTAGGATGGTGATAAACAAAGGCAAGAGCAGATTGTGTCATTTACAGACATTTCTCCAGCTTATGCCTGTCATATTTTTTAATTAGGATAAATCACACACGCGTGTTTGTGATAACACCACCATGCCAGAAGAGATCATTCCCGCTCCCTAAAGTACGACTACAGCTCGTTTCTTTTTTGAGCCGCGCTTCCAGGTGCCCCCCAGGTTAGCAGGGCCCCAGCGGAGCGGCCCCACCTCAGCGCCCCCCGCGGCCCGTCACGCCAACGGCGCTTCCCGCGCTTTCCCGCCGCAGCGCCGCCCGGGGGGGGGGGGAGGGGCGGGGCGCGGCCGCCGGGGCGCCCTGAGGCGGCGGCCGCCGCCAACGCGGCTCCATGCTGCTCCCTGCTGTCTCCCGCTTACCGGCGCGGCCCTTCGTGCCGGGCCCTGCTGTAGGGCCGGCGCGGGCTTCCCTCGCCGGCGCGGACACACGATTTATGGGTTCCCGCCTGGCAGCCGGCTCCCTTGGGCGCGCTGCGGCCGCTCCTAACGGCCACAGCCGTCCACTTAGCGTGGTTGCCAAGCGGGACTTCCCCCTGCGCCCTACTAACACCCCTGCCCGGCGGGCACTTGTGCAACCTGCCGTCTTTCTCCATTTGAACGGCGTCCCACCCCCCACCCCGAGGCAATGGGAATTAGCGTTATCCCACAGAGAGCACCTGCTGATTTATGTCACCCTTCCTGCTCTACGCGGGACACCGCGTAGCCTCCGAGGAGCCGGTGTTGGAGCTTGCGGCTGCATCCCTCGCAACGCCGCAACAGATGCTACAGTGGGGCAAAACCACCCATAACATGACAATTAACCCAAGAGCATGGAAAAGCCCCTGTGCAGACAGTAGGAAGGGCTCGGGAAGAAGAGCAGCCGCTGCACCCACCTCAGCGCCAAAAAGGGAACCAGCAGCCCAGCAAAGGCAGCGCACACGGGTGCCAGGCCTGGCCGGCCATCCCACGCTGCCGCCAGGAGCACAAAAAGCAGGGTAAGGAGTTGCTGCAACAGCTCCTGCCGAAGGAAGGCTGAAAAGTGTCCAGTTTAAATACTGATGGAGAGAGGACTGGTAGCCCTGAAACATTCCCACGAGCATAAAATCAGATGGGTCCATATGGCAAAGCTGTAAGGCAGCAAAACCTGCCAGAAAAGGGAGAACGAAAACCAGCTCTGAGCTGGGGGTCATCTTGTACCGACGACTCCTTCCTTCACGTTTTTTTCCCCTTTCACTGTGATCGATAGGGGTCCTTCTACCAAAATAAAATAAAATACAAAATTCTGTCCCTCCAAGCTTGCATTTCACCTCCGCAGTACAGCAGGGCAAACATGGGCAAAGCCGTACAGCACCAGCTGAATTCAAATCTTACCTCACTGCAGCTGATAGCTAAGGAAGTATTTCTCCAATGCCTTGCATCAGCTTTTCTGATCATCTTCTGACAGAAAGCTGGAGAAGTTCTGAGTCTGCAAATTTTGGGAATCAGGCATATACCCTTAGATTAGGCATAACAGACATAAACACAGGAAGGTATTAAATACCAATAGTAAGGCTACATGTAAGGAACGTCCCGTACGTAGGAATCATAGCGACTGTGCTATGCTGCTGTGGTATTCCCTGTTCTCCTCTCACATTGGTCAACACCACGTGCTTAAAAAAAAAAAAAAAAGTATAAAAAGAAACTCAGGCCACAGAAGTGTCACAGTCCAAACTACATTGTATGGCTGGCTGATGACTTAAATAAGAGTATAACCCTATTTTAATGATATCTAACATAATGCACGCTTTCATTTATATAAATGTCTAATTATATTTTGAATTAACTAAGTGTGATGCTAGACAGTCCCACAACAACATATGGGGACAATGAGAGATAAATATGCATTATATCCTTTTATTTTGTTGCCTTTTAACCTTACACAATGTAACTAGCTTTTTTATTACCAGAAGGAGTTAAAAAGAATGGCTGATTTAATCAATCTACTCCACTTACTACTTTGTACACTACCCTTTCTTTCTAAGCTGAGTGCAGGCTGATTTATTCATTTGCACTGGAAACTACAAATGAGTGAAGCAAGTACCTCTGCAAGTCATAAACTTTATCAATCTCTTACATCAGTATTTTGTGTCAGAAATTAAAGGCAATCAGTTAATGAAGCAACTTCCAAAAAATATGGATTAAGCACTTTCCAAGCAATTAGTTCTGGTATGATAATATCTGTTTGCTTTGAATGACCTAGAAGGGTGTCCTACTGTGGGCCATATCCACTCTTTTGGTTTGCTGCATCATATTTTGTTTTCTGATTTAAGAAACAATTTAGGTTTTCTAAATTTACAAGAAAAATGTTGGCAAGGTTGGCTAGCTAGAAATACTCATTGGGACTTTTTTAAAGCAAAACCCCAAGAGTGTTTTGAACCAACGGCCGAGGGCCGTTCAAATGATAATGTGGCCAATTTCCCACGAGTGAATCATGCCATGGGACTTTGAGGCAGTGGGTGCCGAGTAGCTGCACAGAGGGGCAATGGCTCCTGGCCCAGGCAGACCCTACCCTCTTCCCTTCCTGCCAGCCCATAAGGACATTGCCTGAAGACCTGCAGCCTCCTCAGTCATAGGAGGCCCTAATATTGGGGAAATGGCAGGAGGTTGTCACACGCCAGGTCTGAAAGGGCTCCACCATGGCAAAACCATTTATGTAAAGGGAAAAATCAACGCTTCCCATAAACGGTGGCCTTGGGGCCAGCCACAGGCATGGCCCGTGGCCTTGTCTTCTTCCTCTTGCCTGCCTACAGGCAGCATACCTGGGTAAGGGCTGGGCTCCTAGGCACTGCACTAGCCATCCGTGTTGGCCACGACTGAGAGACCCAGGGGCCTCCCTGGAGGCATTGCTGACATGTCCACGCAGGGGTTCCTTGGCCCAGCTGGTGTTTGGGTTCCTGCTCTGGTGCGGGCGCTCCTCCTCCCACTATATTGTGCAGCTAAAATAAGACCAAAGTCCTTGAGTCCTCACCTGCTGCGATTTCTGGACGTGCAGACAAGGCAGGTTCATTAAAGCTGGCATCTGACTGGAAAATTTTGGAAATTCTTCTAGTTCCCTCAGCAAGTCCAATGCATATTTGCACTCAGTGGGATTGCATTAGTGAGATAGCTTATCAATTAAATCTATAATTCAAATGACTACAGTTTGCTCCTACAGGAAATTCCAGGCTTGAGGAGATTGCTTTCTTCCCCCTAGGAAGGTGTATGCAAGTTAGAGAGCCAAGGCTTATGGGGAAGAGGTAATATCTTTTATGAGACCAACTATTATAGTTGAGGGAAAAACAGACAAGCAAATAAGCCATTCTTTAGGTCTGAAACAGAGGTTGCAAACTGCAGTAAAACCACATTGGGAAGAAATGCTCTGGGATGAAGTTATTACATTGATCAACTAGACAGTATGAGGGAATAGGACAACCAGCACCTGTGGAGCAGCAAGCAGTTTCAGCAGGGGAAGCCGTGCTGAGGCCATTAGCTTCTGTGGGATGGAGACTGAGAGAAACAGAAACAAGATGGTTAGACACAAGTGAAAAGTTAACAGGAGAGGGATGAAAATTACCATATGTCATAAAGTAACCTCTCTGTTGAGTCCAGCCTCTTTAGCATCTCATAGAACTAGGGATTTTCATTTGTAGGTTTTCTTTTCGGGTTATTTTGCAAATATGCTTTGAAAATCAGAACGTCAGAACAGATTATTTTGTGAAAAACATTCATCCTGTGATAATGGTGTTTCTGTACCTCCTTGATTGTCTGAATGAATTAATTTTGGAGTATAGGCCTCCTTTAGTTTCATTCACACCATTTCTACAGGCCCATCTGGTGCACTTGGTAAAGTGTATTACAGTACTGCTACCTATGTGCAGAATGTACATATTGTGGAAAAACAATCTCTACTATAAAAAGACTACACAATAGTGTCACATTTCCTAAAATTATGTGTTTATCTCAAAAATAATTAAGTAAAGGCCTTCCTCAATTTTTTTGAGGGGTGGGGGGAAGGAGGGAGCAGCACTTAGCATTCATGGACTGAGTTAGTAAGAAGTAATTCACTTACAGTCTGCAGACTAGCTGTTTTTTCTGCTTTGCCCAACGCATTCAAAATCACTACAGACTGTCATAAAGCAGAAGTCCAAGTTATCTTCTAGTCTGTAATCCTGTTTATGGAAAATTTTGAAACAAAATAACTTGTCTGATAATAATTAGGAGGCACACATTTTTTAAAAATACAAGGCAGTCACAGGTGATGAATGTCATCTTTTACCTCCTTCGTTCCAAAGAAGAAATATATTAAATATCATCCTTGCTATGAGAATAATTTCATTTCTAAACAGAAAGAGCTCGGAACACCTTCATTAATGTGAAATAATAGCTAAGATCCTAACTACTTCTGTATTTCAGCAGACTGTGCCTACCTTAGCTACCAGATTTCTGCATTTCAACTCTGCAGGAAGTATAAAAATATTTGGAAATACATGGAAGAGGTGACAAAATTAGTTTCTCGGATTACAGAAATTGTACCTAGTCTAAGATAGCTATTAAACTTGTTTTGTTTGATCCAGCACATTAAACACTGCCTCTCCGCTGACCCCAACGACTTCCAGCTCAGACCCATCATCTAATTAACATGATTCCAGCTTTCCTGTGCATCCAGCTGATACTGGAAAAACTATCCATAATGAACAGCCACTATCGGTACCAAATCTCCTTGGCTGTAAAATACATTCGAGGTGAATTACAGACTACCTTTATTAAAGCTGTTAACAGGGACAACAAAGAAAGCATAACATCAAGATGGAGCACACATTACTCAAAATATTTTGCTTCTGCTGGCTTGCATTTGCATCATAATCACTGATAACAAATAGTTTGATATGCCCAAATTTGCACACTCGGTTGTTTTAACTTCTCTTTATAATTAAAAGAGTTGCTTGTAAGAGATGCAGTGTGTCTCACCCAACAGCACCCTGAGAGCCTCTTTCAGTGACAATGATCTCATTTCCCACTGAGCACTGAGGATGCTGGTGGCACTCAGAGCTGCCCCGAGTCAGGGATGGAGGTGGGCAAAGACAAACACATCTGTTCTCTACCCTTAATTGAGTAAAGCCCACTCACCTCTGGCCACTGAAAGATTTTAAAGGAAATGTTTTTGAACAGTCTAAAATCATGCTGTATTTTAGTTGACATCACTTACCCTCCTCCAAAAGACAACTTTTTCCTTGGCAGGTGATAAGCACCACCTCCCACGTTCTACCATAGATGCTGCTAATTAAGCCACAGTGAAATTCAGATAATTAGCAACCTTTTCTAACACGGCAGGTTACTTATTCTAAACCTTTTTCCAGATGAAATGGTATTTAAGACATTTAAAAATTCTGCTATTCTCCACAGTCTCAAAAGTATTTTCCATTCCAACACAAAGGGAAAAAAAAACAGAGCAAAACACATAGTATCCTGAAAGCTGGGGAAGCATTTATCACTATTTTTTGTTAGCATTTGCATTGTGTGACCAGGTGAATACTGCAATCTTCAATCTCTCTCCCAAAGACAGTCCCTCAGAGTATAATGATGTGGCATTTTTATTTCATTTCTAAAAACTGAAATGGATTTCTAAAACCCATTTAATGCCCATATGCATTTGTTGGATACTCTTTTTAAGCTTCAGCAATCTACTATATTACAAAAAAGCTTTTCATGCTTCCGAGTTCGGTATGCTGCAGATTATCTAATACCTAAGCATGTCGCTGACTTTCTGTACAAGTGGATATACTGACATTTAATATTAACGTAGAGATGGCATAATTATAGGAATAGGTGCATGCCCATTCCATAGCAAATACTGTACAACTAGTAGCTCCTTCCCTTGCTCTGCTGGATCAGCCCTCTGCCCATACACATCGGCATTCAGATCTGTATATCTTTATCGGCACATCACGAGATGAATTTGTGCACAGCCCAGTAGACATTACTGAACTGACCAATCCTTTACCAGAGGAGGCTGCCTGTAGCTCAACAGCACACAGTTTCCAGGGCTGTGTCCCTGTTAGCATGTCCCATCAACATCCCAGATCCTCAGCTGTGCCAATAGAGTTGTTTGGGCAGCTGCACTGTGATCCAGGTCAGAGAGCTGATCCATTGGAAGACTAGTCCACAAAAAAAAGTCTTCATTTTCCTTTAAGCTGGATCAGCTCCTTAGTTCTCAGAGCAGCTGTACAGGCACAACCAAAACAGCAGTTCACCACAGCACAGCAGTGAGACCCAGAGGCAAAGGGCTTGTTTTGCTGCCAAAAAGGCTACAGCCTCAGACAGTATACAACATGGTGAGGCTGCACCAGTGAGAAGCTTCTGCTGCTACTGCTACACGTACCATCCGCCTCAGGGGCAGGTCCCAGGTCTCCTCCTGAGATTCAGGCTAATGTAACTTCAAAGCACAGCAATGCACTAATCAAATGAAGGAGGCAACCCCTTTGAAAGCAAATCCAGTACCACGGACAAGGAGGAAGGAAACGGTGAGAGTGCAAAAACAACAGAAGTGCCTTAGGGGAATAGAGGGGAAAGAAGAGAAATAAAGAGGACAGAGGGGCATAAGAGTGCTGTTAGTTTTATATTTGGAAGCTAGTGTTGAACCATGTTTCTGAACACTCACTAAAGAAACCCAACTACAAATCACAAAGTACACAAGGATAGCGGCTTGACCTGCAAGATGTCCTTACTCTTCTTTGTAGGAGAGAGCAAGAGAGAGGCCCCCAGATGTCAGTGTGGGCAAGAAAACAGCCCAGCCGAACCACAGGCCTCCAAAGAGAGCATGGCCAGGAGGAGAACCATGGCCGGGGTCCCCAGGTAACTAGAATCTCATAGGGGAGAGAAGGAACTGTAAACCAGGAGATGTAGCTCCAGGACTGCCACACCTGCCTTCTCACTGCAAAATCTTTATGCCACTTTTGCCCAATAGTCAAAATAGTGGCCATATCAGAGAATACAACAAATGCTTTCCCCTTTTTTTCCTGACTTTCAGCCACACCTGTCCCCCACCATCCCCTTCCCATTACACTCTTTCTGCAGTTTAGCAAGGTTGCTAAAAAGGATGTGAGCAGGGCAGTGTTGCCACGGTCAGCTGTGCGGAGAAATCACAGCTGACCCTCAGTCATTGCACTGCGATTCATTTTACTACGGGGGGGGGGGGGGGGGCAGCATCTCAACTGTTGTCCTCCATTGCCTACAACCCTTGAGCACCCCTAATGACTATTACTCAGCTGTTCTCCCCCTTCTTCCTCCCACACACACCTCTAATCACACTTCTGCCTCATCATGCTGGGAGCTCTGCAGGGGTTAACCCTGAAAAATCTTACAGTAAAGGCAGCTTTTATTGTAATGGCAATTACAGAAAGAGAAAAAGCAATTTAGTCTTTTATGTGGCTCACAGTTTCATTAATGCCATACACTTTTAGCCAACTTGAGTTGTTATGCATTAACTCAAAAAGGCATGCTACAAACACTGTTAAAATAAAAAATAACATAAGGCATGGCAAACTAACTCCTCGAATACCAGCTTAATTCCTCAAATACCAGTAATGCTTTTACATGACAACTTTATTAGTGCCCTCAGTTTCAGGCCAAAGTCATCTGAAGTAAACTGCTCAAATGAGGCTGTACAAATAAGAAATAAAGATTTAAACAATCTGCAGAAAATTTATTACTCCTCTTCGAATACTGGGGAACTCTGCTTCTAGCGTATGCTACACTTCACGTAACTTCAAGTGTGATGAAAAGAGGAACCCAGATAAAAGACAATGTACTGATTCCATAGAGGTTATGTAGCAACGTAGATCTTTTCAACACCATCTGCACAGCTTGTGCTTCTTCCCCCTGGGAACAGGAACCTGGAAAATGGAACAACATTTCTCACAGGCCCACCATGTTTCTGAGCAGCTCCTTTATCCCTTCCAGGTGTCTAGGAAAAGATTTCTTAAGCCACAAAGATGAAAAGTCTGTCGTGCTCAAATTTTTGAGCGCATCCCACACAAACAGCCCATGGAGACTGACCAACCTAACACTACCTAAGTGTAATACTGCTTTCTTTTGCTGAACACCAAAGCCTGTTATGGAAGGCCAAGAAATGACTGGGGTACTGCCTGAGCACACCAGCTTCACAAAGCTATCACCAGTGTCCTGGAGTTAGCTGGTACTTACCGTCCAGGTGGCAAGAAGCTTTTTGATGACCTCTTCCACTAGAATTGTCTTGGTGGTCAGTTTAATCAGATGAGCAGCAACAAAGACTCTCATTGCCTTGGGACACACCTGTTGGTGGTACTCCATGTGCTCCAAGTTGTTGGAAAGTGGATTTTCGTAATTTTGGTTTCTGCCAACATTGCATGCCTCCAACACTGTTATGTCCCATCTGTCGTTGCCATTTGTCTGGCATAGAAAAAGGCATTCCCTCAAGGAAAACTGTTCCAAAGAAAGAAGGAAAACAGGACCGGTCAGTGTTTCTCTTTCCATCCGGCGCGAATCCAAGCTCTCTATAAACGCCAAAGACACTAGCAGCATTCTGCTGATATTATCATCACGTTAGACAAAGTTTCCTCAGTGCTTGGTATCACTTGCTTAGAAACTATCTTTGGCCTCCAAAAAAGCCCAGCTGATAGGCTGAACTAAGAGTAACCGTAAGAATTATTTTGCTTGACCCTCAGCCCCAAAATTCCAGGATGCCTAAAGAAGAGTTGCCAGTCATTGCAATGCACAGCATGCAAGCAAGCAGATGCTGAGGGCTTATTTTGAGGCTTTCCAGATATTGCTGGGCAGCGCAGTTGCAAAGAAAGAATTAACTTTTTGTTACCCTGCAGGATCAAGATGTCTATGCACAGGCTATCAGACAGTTCTCACATATAATTTAACATGATTACCTAAAACCCACATCAAATGTAAGGGCATGACTACATTTCAAATAAAGCTTGTACCCTACATCTATGTCTATGGGCTTTTCTATAAGAGGTCAGTCAGGAAAGTTAAGCTAAATCAACTAAACCCATGATGATAAAGCATGTAAGTTACAATGAGTTAAATTCCTGTGTGGATATTCTCACTGAGAGGTAAAGTGGTCTGACTTTACTGTAAAAGAGGATTAAGCTACCATGAACTAAGACCATTTTCCTTTTGAATTAGATCATCCACTGAGGAGCTTAAAGCATCCTAGCTTTGGTGTATGTACTTTATACTTTTCATTCATCTGAATTTTCCTACACTTGGCAGAATCCTTAGTTAAACAAAATCTCCCCTACTGTATTTCTGCCTGATATTAAAATACATCACCTGCTTGCTTGGTTTACAAATGTTTTAATAAACAACTAAAGTTGTTTTGCAAATAGTCAAAACAGACATCCCTTTGCACTGTGCAAGAAAATGACAGCAGCACACCCAAAGCACGGGACACCCGACAAATTTGCTCACTTAAACACTCACAGTAAATTGTTACTATGCTCAAAAAGCAAGTAAACAAACTTTAATTCAGTATAACACCCCATCAGAAAACTTCTCTTTAGATATCAAAATACAGACAAACAATGCAGTATCAGGAGAAAAGGTTGTCCTCTAAAGATTTAAAGAATTTGGCAACTCTGCCCTCTAGAAGCAGGTACTCCGGAAGCACAGCTCTGAAGTTCCTCTTGTCGCTAAACAGAAGATAAATTTGTAAGGGTTAACTAGGACGAACTCTGAAATTTACCCATCTTAGGCTCACAGATGAAATGCTAACTAATGAACAAGCAAGAGCAAACACTTTCTCAATCTAATACTGATACAGGTGTCAGTTATTCAGATGATAAATTTTACACTTGACTAAAAAGGAAATTGATATAATTCACATTCCCAAGCATTGACAAGCAATTAAGATGTGGCAAACAAACACAAAAAGAATAAAGGAAAAACATTTTAACCAAATATTCTCCTTGATCGCTAAAAACAGTTCATCTCCAAACGTGTCAGAAAACAGAGAACACTATCTATGACACAAAAAAAAGCCATTTGTGTTTTAAATACTGGGCTTAATCCAGTTTTCTCTGTGGTAGATACAGACAACACACGGACTGGAATATACATTTTGCACTAATGTATCTGCTGTTATTCCCTGCGAGTCTCAGCTGCTAATATTAAACGTGGGAAAGTTTAAGAGAAATCTAATACAGACAGGTGTTGAGCTTCTGTACTTCATTTTTTATTATTTCTGCTCTTGTACTCGCTAATCCTTGACCTTCCCAAAATCAAAGACAAGAGTCCATCTCCCTGCCTGAGGTGCCCGGCTGCCAGCTTCTCCACTGCAGCCCAGGGGCAAGCTGTGGCAACACAGCTCTAGCACAGGGATGCAGACGGGCAGCGCTGCTGGCCTCGCTCCCCCAGGAAACTGCTCCAAACTGCTGTTTGCTTTCCAGACTCCAGACCTACTGTGGTTGCTTCCTTTGCATGCATCTGCGAATAACCAGTGCCAAGGCGAGGTTCACGTAGACTAGACTCTTCCATCACTTCACTGTTGAAAATCTGGGATAACTTCTCTGATCTTTCTAATGGATTTGCATCACGCCAAATGAGAGCCAACTCTGAAATGAGAATCTAGCCGTTAGCTTCTGGCTTGAATTCAGCAAAAATAATTAAACTGGAAGAAAAAGATTCTGTATTGTTCATGAACTAGGGTTTACATTACGCTCACTTGTGCTAGTAGAACATTCTAGAGCTGCTCAGTCATTCCCTGAACAGGAGAGACAAACCATTTTTCTTACAGGCACCTCCTTTGCCAATGCACAAGCCAAGCCAGAAAGAGCACACTCATGCCTCCCACAAACATAAGACCTTTCCTACTATCTCATACCAAAGACATCCTCGTGCTTGTGACTTTCCTGACATCATTTGTGCACCAACATACTGGCACTGCAGTTGGCACTGCATTGTGTTAAATCATTCCTTTATGATTTATGACTTAAATATCTATTTAATCCGTGGCCAAGAAGTTCCCTAAGAGCCTTTGCACAGGGAATACAGAGAGCAGGCTCTCAGCCTGAAATTCCCAGTTTGTGTTTGTGTGAAACTCCCAGCACTGTGCTTCCGTCTGACACAGCTTGACTCTTCCCTGCCCTCAGAGAAAAGACATGAGGCTGCCGGGAGTCCCAGTGCCGGGCTGCTGCACAGCGGCCGTCCAGAGGGCTGACACACAGGCACCAGCACTGCCCTGGAGGGAAAGGGTCCTTCTCCCAGCCCATACCTGCGATGGTGCCAGTGGGACGGTTCCACCTTGATCCACCTTTGTCAGCACTTGTTAGGCTATGTTATCAATAGGCCTGGAAACCAGACCAAACGCAAGATGTTCAACCTGAACCACCCACCAAACTTAGAAGTGTCAAATACATCCGTCTGATACAGCTTGAATCTTCTGCATATCACAGAAACATTACTTGAAGGTAAGTGTAGATGCAAGGGACCAGTCTTTAAAGCATGTTTCCGTTGCAAAACTTTCTTCAGCACCTGCACTGCTCTATGATTATCTGAATGCCATTCAATCTATCTATATCTTGAGTTGCCTATGTATATTTGCATGTATATTGTAAGCATTATACTAAATGAGATGGGACTGCCTGTGTAATCATGCCATGACTTTCCCTTAGGGAAACCTGGTAAAATTATGTTCCATTACATTTGTAAAGTACTACCTATTAAAAGCAGGAATAAAACTTTTATGTTCATGTGAAACAAAGCAGGAAAGCTCCTCCGCCCTTTGAATCATATCAATTTTGATAGGAAAGAAGCATTTTCCAGGCAAGCAGGGACTCTGAATTTGACTTCAGTATCATGTGCTTTCAGCTTTGATTGTTAACCGTTAAGCCTTTTTCCAAAATTCCCTTTTTACTTCATTTAATATTACAAAACAACACAGAATAAAAACAGTTTCTCTGCCTTGAAGATAGCACCTTCAGAAAAATCTTTCTCGGTGAGCTTTCCTTATTTATATTTGTCTATACAGTGGAAAAACTGTTTCTATTGTACTACTCAGTGTCCTTTACTTTTTCTGCTGGTGAATTCGTTGTTTTAATGCCTTGATCCTCTGGCAAACTTTCAAGTATGCCATGGGAGAATTTTAAAAATGAAGCATTCATTTAGAAGTCACACAGTAGTGATATATACACAGAGCTTCAATTTAAACCATTATTGCATACCATCTTTTTCCTTTTATAATAATCCATTAAATGCTTTCAAGTATGGAGAAGGAATAGCAACCTGTAGATCTGAATGGAGCCCAGATGACCTATAAAATACATCCTGCCTCACTGCCTGACTTGTTACAGCTCTCATCTCTAAGGGTTGCTTTTGTTATTTTACCATCCAGACAACCACACACATCAATTACACATTCTTCTGTGTCATGAATCCATTTTCTTAGGCAACCTTTTCCCTCTTAATTCATGAAGCTTTTTCTTCAATCTGTGAAAAAGTTGAAGGTTTCCATATTAAAAATATTACTTTTTCTTAAACTGTGTGGGTAATTGGAAAACATCTTCCTGAAAATGAGAAGCTACAGCTTTTTGAACTGTTTTAAGAGTGTGTATTTAGACCATATATCATCTCTCTGTTATACTAAACATGTTAGGCAGTACTTTGTGTTGTAGGTGAACATTTTTTCTTTTGTTATATCGGCGCCTGGCAGCATAGTTATAATTAAATATACTTTGCATTCTCTATTTTATGACACTCACAATTCAGTCATCTTAATTGGGCTTTCCTTGGCATATAAATGGCTAGTTCAGAAGCAAAACTTTTTTTTCTGTGAAACAAATAAATTCAAACACTTACACAATGGATTATCTCAGTGACTCTTTTTGAGTCTTTTTTTTGGTCTTTTTTGGATGATTATGACCACAGCTTCAGCTGATTCTGTCTGAAGTAAGTCCGAGACTCAGCTCTCCACATTAAATTTTTCGCAGATACTATTCTCATAAACAAAGGGTTCATTACTACATTTCCAAGGGGGTAAAGTTATTTCCCTTTTCTGATTCACCAAATAAGCAAAATAGCTCGGGGGTGAGAATGGGCCACTTCCAAGGGATTCTCACACATCACATATGCAGTAATCCTCAAAACATTTCTGAGATTGAAAAGTTAAAGTGGAGGTTTTAAAACTCAGGCGCGTTCCTTCCTTCCTTCCTTCAGAGGACCATGGCTGGGACATAGTAGAGCCAGGCTTTAAAACACATTGCACATTGACAGTTTAGTAATGACATATTTAAAGAAAAATATTACAAAATGAGTCAAAAATCTCCTTTGAGAGCTGACCAAATCCTTCATGTTAACTCAGGCCTAACCTTTTCAAATGCCCTAGTGAGGGCCTGTCTCACCTCTCTGCTCCCAATGAACTTACTCATCTGCTCCCTTTCTTCTTTTTTTTCCTTTATGTTCCAGCATTTTTGCATTCTGTGCTTTCTTTTCTGAATAAAAACCACTTCTGTGGTTTCTAAGTTGGCTTAGAAAACCTTAAGTCCTTTTTCTGCCAATAAATAGGCATGGGATGCTTGATCTTGACATACCTTCCCCTCCCGCTTTCTGCTTGCTTCTTCCTCCCCCTAATAGAATAAGCCAATGTATTCACATCTCTCTAATCATATCAACTTACAGAATTTGTAAAGGGTTTCACACCACATATGAACAAGTACTGTTTTGGGGAGAAAAATTCCCAGCAGAACCAACACTCAGCTTTAAACACTGCAAACTTCCCCTGAGCCCTTCAGGCACTGGGGGAGAAGAAACGGTGGCAGAGCTGATATCAGGCACTTCCTAACTGAGCCACGTAAATCACGTTAATTACTGGTCTCTGATCTCTCAGACCTGAGCTGTCCTTTCACTCAGCCACTTATTTCATCCATACACCAAACCACAAGACTATGTCGAGGCCAGAGGAGATGTGGCAGCAGGTAGCATTACTGGGACGAAGGAAGTTTTTGTCCCACTGCCCACTCCCATCCCACCACCCGGGAGCCTGGAGCGGGACCCCGGCTCCGGCTGACTCCGCAGCCACCTCGGCCCAGCCCTGCGCCAGCGCTGAGCCTCCCTAAGGCTCCCAGGGATGCCAGCGCAGCTGGACATGTGCCCAAGTACGTATTTTAACAAAACTCTACTTTTATTCATCTGAACACAAAGCAGTTCAAGTTGAAACAACTTTATCATTGTATTACCACAACTCTGATTTCCTGTTTCACTGGGTTACCACTCACAGGCCTTTCAACCAGTCAGTGGGATCTATTTAGGTGAATCCTAAATTTAGGAATTTAGGAAAACTGAAGGATAACAGTTATTTTAACATAGAGATTTCTGGTTAGTTGGCCAGTTTGTTTGTTTGTGGAGGCAAGAGGGGGTGCTAGGTTTGACTTTATTATAACTAAGCCTATATAAATGCAAATACTGTTTCTGTAGAGATAATTTCATAAAGTAAAACTATCCACAATCTTTAGTAGTGAAATTCAAGTGGCAACTGTGACAAGCAAAGAAAAATGAATGCAGTTAACTTCAGCCATCCCTGCTCATATGAAAGCTTGTGTCAGTTTCTAAATAAGCTTTTCATTTTTCTATTCAGTCTGCTGATCTTTGTTGATTTACAGCATGAATGAGCATGGCACATTGCAACTTGTATAGTGTATTTTTCCTAAATAATAAAACATTTATTGCAGACCCATCAAGCCTGCTAGTAGCTTTGAAATATTATAGCAATGAAGTGCCATGTTAACAACTCATTTACATGGTTGCAGAAGACTCTGTTAACACTATATGTAATTTAACCTTATGCAGTTCAGGAAAGAGGACTCCCCAAAAATCTGTCTAGAGCTGATTTTAAGCTGCAACTTGATGCTATTTTTCTGATCAACCTTCTGCTTCCATCAAGTCCATCCCACCCCTCAGAAACCAGCAAGGAGCAAGCAGCAGGCCAGTAAAAGTTGCCCCTTGACCGCTACCCGCAGACCATGACGTGCTGACCCATATTACCTTGCCTGTACCACCACCACAAGCCAGATGCTTAGGGCCTCCCTCTGATGTAGCAAGAAGAAGAATATATAACAGAGTTGCAAAGATCTTACTGCTTTGGAAATAATTTACTTTAAGAATGAGGTTAGTGTTTTGGTGGATCTGCTGGAGGGATCTGACCTACAGCTTTGGCATTGGCCTTGACAACCTGGGAGGGCAAGAGCCACCCAACTGAAGATAAGGGGAAACTCAGCTGTCTGAGAGCACCAGGCTCGGGGCTTAGGCCCTTGGGGAGCAGTCACAGACAGGAGGAGCACCTCACACCAGGAGGGAGCCAGGGGCTGCCCCTAATGCTGCCCTCACCCCCATGGGCCAGGGAGGAGGGGATTATCGTGGAAAGCGGCTTCTGCTGCTTCATTCACATGAGCTGGGTGGCAAAAAGACAAACCCATGAAATGTATCATCCTCCAAGCACAAACCAGGGAAAGGATCTTGCCCTTGCATATGTTCCTAAAATTGGTTGGGTGATACTGCAAAGTCTGTATTAGGCAGCCATAAATTAGCAACACTTTCCTTCAAGTAAAATGAGATTAGCTACATGGATTTTAAACTGATGTATATAGTTTGAAGAGTGAGCCAAAATACAGTGGTTAAATGGTGAGGATATCTCTGACTTATACACAGAGAAGCCCGCCTGGAAGTGAGCGACTAGATTTTTAACTGAGCAAGACAAACTTGTATGAAAACAAAAAGTATCATTTATAAAGGTACCATAAGACAAAACCCAACTCATCTCCCCATTGTTTCTCTCTCACAAAATATGGGTTTATAATCCAAACCCATGGCACAAGCAAGAGATTTCTTTTCAGACATGCTCTGCTGTTATAGACTGGGGAACCCAAGCAGGTTTGGAGGCAACTCCAAAAAAAAAAATCACAGGCCCTCTGCTCCTTCAAAATCCTGAAGGTCAAATATAGTTCACCACTAACCACTGGATTTATGGCCTGTGAGTTACTGGTCAGAGATGTGTAGCTCCTTTTTTCAATAGGAACCCCCAAGCATGCCCGGTTGATGCTGAAACCTAGCACCAGGGCAAAGCTACCGCAGTGTCTCAGCGGCAAAACAGCATCTCTGCCCAGAACTCCACTTTTACAGACAAAAACATCACTGCTTGCTCACAACAAGCTTAGCTACCCCAAACATGATGTGTATGGAACCCTGGAGACACAATCACATATATGAGAAGTCCTACAGTTGTGAACATTTTGCATAATACCCAGGTTCTGGTAGCCACTCACAAGCCAACACACAGGCTATTGCTTCTGGAGGTTATGGGCATATGACTTATTCATATAACAAGGAGGAAATAATGTGTCAACAGTATTGTTTCTAGGCCTTAACATTTAGTGGTGTTATATTTGAGAAACACTTTCCTGAACACCATCTAATTTACATTGTGTCCAATGAGTTCAAATTATTTCTGCACAAACTTCCACTTATCTCTAAGAAGTTGCAGAAGGCAACATCTTGTTGCTAACCTCTTTAGCTCTCTTAGAGCCTGTCAGTTCTTCAAATTTGGACCAAGTCTTGCCTAACAAATACAAATACTTTGGGCCATATCATCATGCACCAGTCCTTTGCCAAGATTTGTTACTAATTCGGTCTCCTCAGCCTTTTTAGTTTTTTTTTTTTTTTTTAAAAAGACATTTCAAGGTGGGTGAACCTCTTAGCCTGCTAGAGCGTGACCATCATTTTCTGAGTATCTGAGACTGTTCTTAATAGAGGGTAGAATTTTACTTCTTATCTATTAGTTTCACCTACAAAAACTCTTTGTTTCCTCCGCAGTGCCCCAGGATGAATGCTGAGACTTTATTCAGTTGAAAAAAAAAACTCTTATTTGAGCTCCATTTCAATCCAATCCCAGAGACTGATTCTAAACCAGCAAAGTGCACATTTTCATCTTAAGCTAAATAAGCCAGAACCTTCTCCAGCAAGGGTTGCCTCATTTAGTCCAGCGATCGGAGCTACAACATCTCAGGAATGCACGTCACCTCCAACGAGCACTTATACATGTTCTGCTAACAAACATCTGTGAGAGCGGACATACAGGCCATGATGAAGGAGTCACCACAAAATAAGAACTAGTAAAGCTGTCCTATTAGTTGGAGAAATATTCCTACATTCCAAATTACCTTGCCATTATTCTGAAAATTGTAAGGTTGAAGAACTACAACCATAAAAACCCTATCTTACCAAATGGCATTTAATATGTTAATCTAACATAATTTCAATGTCCCTTCCACATGAATACTCTTCTGCTTTATTTCAAATAAATTACCCAGTTTAAAAATTATTTGAACAGTAAGGCACAAATAAGTGAGCATTATTGTTTGCTGGTTGACTAGATAAGGAGTTAAACATCTAGAGGTGAAGTGGAGGACAATTAACATACTAGCCTGCTCAATTATCATACAATGCCCACTTCTCAGGGAATTAGAGCTATTATGATCTACTCCTATGAACAAATGAGAATTTCAGCTCTCAGAGGGCAATGCCTATAATTTTTGAAAATAATCTTTTTATGAGACTGTGGCTTTATCAGTTATATGTTAGAGTCAGTATAAACACTTGTGCATCATAGGATAAGAACTATAGATGGGCTTGTAATTTTAATTTTTGTTCTCACATTGTTTTACTACACTTCTATGCTCTTATTCTAGAAACCAAAGGAAAAATTACTCTGCTGTTTCAGGTCTCCTCCTTTTGTAAAGTGTTACCAGAAAAGTAGCATCTAAATAAAGTTATAAATAATGGAAGGAGTGATACAGTTTCTGCATAAATTTTTTCCCAACGCAAATGAACACCCACTGAAAGTAGTCTTGATGGCACTCAACGGTGCTGAAACACTCGAGGGTAACTTGAGCACAGCTTCAAAGACAAGACAAGACAAAAGAGGCCATTTCTTTGTGCATCAAATTGCACATGCTCTAACAAGGCATTTGTTTCCATTCAATTTTATACAGAAATGTTCTTTCTCGGTCATCTTGACCCAAATTCTTTAAATCTTTATCAACAGAAACGCTGATTTTCTCTACAACTGCCAAGTTTCAGAATTTCATGGTCATCTTCCCAGCAGACAGAACAAACCTAAATATGTGATAGTTTTAAAGAAGCCTGACCACAAAAGAAAGCTTGAGGAGACCCAAATAGTGGACCATATGTGATATCAAATGGGCAAGCCATTAGCATCAGCTGTGAACATATTGTACCAACTGGGAATGAAAATAAAACACTCAACTACCAACTGTTATAATCTGCAAATAGTCAAGCCAATTCCTCCGGGTTCCAAAAATATATGAATAGGGCCACACATCGTCCTGTTCATAGGCAATGCAGCATATTTGTTCCCGGAAAAAAACTGCAGTTAGTGAGTTCTGATATCAGAGACAGTCCTTGTATGTTAAAAGACTCCTGGGATTTTTGAAATTGTATCTAAAGGTTACACAGCAAGGATAATGAAATAGAATTCTTTTGAAGCAACTTTTCTCTACACAAATGTGAACCACCCCAAAAATAAAAAATCCACATTGTAAATTATGTTGAGAAATTGGCAGAATAGTAGAAAATTTGTAGAGGGCACCAAACTGCTGAGAATTCATCGTACAGCTGGCAAGTGCACTTCTACCTACTAGTTGCTTCACATTTAATAATGCATGTTATGAACAGATGGATAGAATGTCAATAAGGCTCTCTGTATCATCAGTGGTAATGAAATACTGGACTTTGAATGCTTAATAGCACAGAAAACAAAAAGTCTGGAGGAAATTTGTCAATGTCATACAGGCAATACTTTAGCAGTGCTTTAACACTGTTAGTGTGAGGCCATATGTTTCTTCTAACAGGATCTACTGTAGCCGGGTGCCAAAAATGTTTGACACCTTTTTTTAACTCTTACAGTATGTTAAGAGCAAACATCCTGTGAATCACTCAAGCAGAGCAGTCAGCAGAAGTGCAATATCATTACTCCTTTAATTCAATTTCTCAATGAAAGGAAGCTAAGGGGAAGTTGGTAGTAAACATTGCTCTTTATACCTGCTTTAGAAAATATAGTTCAGAATAATCTTTTAAAAATTAAATATAGAAATAAAGGCACTGAACTATCTGTATTAGGCAGCAAATTTCACTGTCAAGACCCACAGATGATGTACATCTGGAAAAATACTACAAACATCAGTAAAGCAGAAAGTATACATAGCAGCCTCAGGAAACCAGACACACAAAGAAATAAAATAAAAAACAACTTAGGCAAATATCAGCTAAAACATCTAGGGAAAATAATCTGGAATAGTCAAAAAGGAAGAAGATAGCTACAAAGCTGCCATTATGAAAGAAAGAAACCAACCTGGGAATAACCACACTAGATGCAGGCTTTCAATGTAAAGTGGGTGGAAAAATAGCAATGTGGTACATAGTACCATCTACAAAGGTTTTGAAGGCATTCGGGGTGGTGTTCCCCTTCTACATACTTCTGGGGGAAACATTTTATTCAAAGCTTCACAAGGCATTAGAAAGTTTTGATAGGCTCTTCAAAACATGGAGATTCTAAGTTTAGAAACACAGCTCAAATTTTAAGAAGTATCTGGTTTTAGCAGAAATCAATGATGATAACTATTGATTTCAGGAGAAGAACAATTAGGCCAGTGCCCAGCGTGTAACATTTTGAAAAATCCCTGGAAAAGGTTCAAGTTCTTGGAGCAGTAAAAATATGACTTTCTGCCTTGCAACTCACCCAGAATACCCCAAAGTCCCTGCCCACACAGTCCCTCTCCGAAATCTTCCCTTTGCTCTTCCTGTGTCTCCTAGTGGCAATATGCCCTCAGTCACACTCCATGCCTGGCTGCTTCCTGGGCCATTGCATAGGACCACCATGGGATCCTGGCACCCTCTAGACCCCTACCACTGCCAGATTCAGTGGCAAACGTCCAGTGTGTGCAAAAATAATTAGACAAGTCTGACAGACAAACAGCATTTCTTTAGAAAATCAAGCCAGCAATGACAGCATTAACATCTACTTCTGTATGCCAAACATGGCATGTAAACTACCGCAATTATTTTCTTTTCTGTAAGCCAGTACTAACACTCATTGCTAATAATATTAACCTGAGCTGCTCTAGAAAGAAAAATAATCTATTTATCTACAGGAGGTGGTCCATAGAGCAGCGATATCCATCAACATGCAAAGTGTTGTTGCTTCTGTTTTGCAGCTGGGGAGCAGCCCCCCCAAGTGCTGATTATGCACTAGCTTTAGCTGCGCTCTAAGCTGGCACACAAAGTCCCTGTTCAGCAGCGCTGTAACTGTGCTGATGCAGGACTAGCCCATGTTAGTTAAGTCCACTTGAGGACTTGCCACCTTTGACTGCATGGGTGTACCACAGACTCCCCAAAACAGGGAGCTAAAATTCAACCCAGGACTCCCAAACTAAGTCTTGCATTAGAATAGAGCAGCAGCCTCCTTTTCTTGCCTTCTATTTTCCCCAGAAATATTTTGAGCCCTAGCCACAACACTTAGTCTTACACAAATGAAGTGAATTTTGTTCAAGCTCCAAGAAGTTGCAAAAGCTAATAGGGCTGCAAGTTTTCCCTGGAGCAGAGCACCCGGAGATGCGTGATTAAGAACAGAGCAGCAGCAGGGAATCCTCACTCACCGTGGCCAGAAGAGCTATGCACTGAGAAGCAGATATAAAGCAAATGAGCCTTTCTCAAAGCACTGATGAAAGATTTCTATTTATCAGATTCCTCCTAGCTAAAATCTCATACGTAAGTTGGACTCTGAGAACAAGGACCCGAAGAAAATGCCACAATGAGCATTTTACTATAGTACGATTTGATAATAAATTTAGCTCTCAGCTTAGATCTTAGGTGGGTTTTTCAAAACCAAAAGGATATGGATAAACTGAAAAAGTTTCAACTTAAGGGAAAAATACAATAATCTATAAATATTTGAAGTGTGTAAAACCATCAAAGGAAAGGGATATAACTAGAAATTATGGAAAGAAAAAAGCTTAAGCTCAATAGAGAATCAGGAAAATCTTCCTGACAGCGAGATGTATTAGCCTGTGAAATAGTCTCCCAAGGAGAGATATGGAAGCTTTCACTTGGGATTTTAAAAACTAAAGTTGACATAACACTAAAAAACGTTCTCTATGAAATAATCCCGTATTGGCAGAAAAACAGACTGAATGATCTATTAAGTCTTTTCTCTTTCTAACTTTCTTCAGCCTTCGATGCTTTGGGAACACATCTTAAACAGCCCAAAGATTATCAGAAGGGAGCTTCTTCAATTAATATGATGAATAACAAGATTACAAAGGTGATCATTGTGAAAGCTGATTACAAAACATCTCTCTAAATCCTGAGAAACAGCTGCTTTTCAAACAATGGAAGTTTTTACAAGACCTGCCAAATATGACCTCCACCCACCTCAGTGTTTAAGTACATGCTTAATTTTAAGTATGTGCTTGTTTCTCATTAATTTACTGTCAGTCCAAAGTTACGGTCCAAAATAAACTTGCAAGAAAAAGGCTTTCCAAGAGTCCTTGCAGAATTTTTCCCCCTCAACACAACCCTATACATCACGTATAAATATTATTTGTTTAAATTTGATTATTTCACATTTATTAGCACCTCGCTAGCCTGTATAGCCTGTCCTTGTCAGTGGATGTAATTTAGTTCAGAGGTGCTATTTTAACCACACATTGAAACCACAGATCTTCCTGCACTAAGTCCGATTTACTTTAACCTACCCCACCCTGAACAGTGTTAATGTATATCACAGCTTGTCCTACTGATTTGTACCTCATAAAAAGATGCTGAAATTTGAGAACTGTAAATTGTTTTGCATTTCTCTCTTGAAATCATCCCATCTTACCATGCATTTATGTCACTACCAATATTAATATTTAGACTTAGTGGATTTCATTCACTGATTCAGATCACTGAAGGATAGTTAAATATTAGAGCCATGGACATAATTGATTTGCTGGTTCAGTGGCTGAAAATGAAAATAAAAATCCGTACATATGAACCTACAGTGAACTCTTCAACTTTTTCTTGCCAAAATAAACACAGCTTCTGGACCAAAAGGACTACTTGGACAGCAATAGATAGAACAAGGTTGGTAAATTCCTTTTCCAGTCCGACAGCTAGAGCCCTGCTCAGTACGGTGTGCCTTTTTTGCAACAGCAGGACATTAGAAAAGGCTGGCAGACTTTGCCTGACTCGCTGCAGCTGGTATTCTGCCACAGGAGTGGAGATTTCGGCTGCAGTTGAGCCTTCACCGTAGAGCACAACACCGCCCAGCACGGCTAGTGCAGCGCGCAGCCTGCTGTGCCATGCGTATCTGCTAAATCAACGTATCATCATTTGGCATCTATACAAACACGGTCTCAGAGCAGGGATTACTGGCAGCTGCCATGAAACCCATGAGTGAATGAAATCCAGGGCTTTGCTTTCCTTATGAAAATGTCTGAGGAACTTAATAAGAATAAATCAATAGGGATGAACAGACATTACTCTGAGCACCTGGAGACTATAATAGAAAATGTTAACCCATCCAGAGGTTTAAGGAATCCTATAAATTCTACAGCAGAAATACAACTTTTTATTAAATACTTTGACACCAATAAGAAATAAATGATTTCCTCTAGTACTTTCCTTGAAGGGTTAATCAGGGCTATTGTGACAGGAACTCCCCATTTATGTCCTTAAACTAGCAACGTACTATTTGCACGTTTTCAGAAGTTCAGCCTGTACATCCATGAATCATACAACATATCTGTAGGAATGAAATTACCAAATATCTTGTTGTCTAAAAGTTGCATTTTCCAAGATTAAATAACTCCAGAGCGCAGATGCCCCGCACTCTCTTACCACTCCACCTCCTGCCACCGGGATTTTATCCTCAAATAACTCTCTGATTTGACAGAAACACGAAATCTCTAAGTGTTTAGGAGGTGCAGCAGCTCTGCCCTGTCAGTCACAAAATTCCTCGTAACACGCGGGCACGGCGAGAGGCGACGCGCCCGCTCACAAGCGGACGTGCCATCCCTCCCGCTGCCCCTTCCCTTCAGTCAGGGCAGCCGGGCCCCCGACCGCCACCGGCAGAGCAGCCGGACGGCCGTTCTTCCCATCACATTTTCTTCTTCCTACACTCCTTTCTTCCCCCTCTTTTCTCTCCCCCGACGCCTTTATTCTTCCATTTTACAATAAGACTTTCTCATAGGTTTTTTATTATTATTATTTTTGTCTGAGTTTTCCAGCTGGTACCTCATCCCCTGCTGCACTAAATCAACACTTCTGCAAGCAGCAGCCTTCGAGTGACTGACTAGAGCCGCTGCTTGCAGAAGTGTCAATTTGGTACAGCAGGGGATGGTGTCGCAGCTGCAGAAGGAGAAAAGAGGCCTTATTTTATGCTTTAAAATGGTAAAAATGTCAGAAGGGAGGGAAATCTATACAAAATAGAAAAAGGGTATAGAACAAAGAAAAGAAAGAAGAGGAAGAGAAGATAAAGGGGTTGGAAAGAAAGAAGAAAAGGAAAAAATGACACTGTGCAATGGAACAAAATCACTAGTGAATAAGATACAGGATTTTTCTAAGCGGGTACTTTCAAGTTAAAAACGGGTCATATGCATATCATAAAATATGAACCTGCTAGTAGGATCCTGCTTTAGGGAGAAAGTCTGACTTATTAAACTCAAATTATTGTCTTAATTAACTCTATTTGTGATAGATTATGTGATGTGGTTCTAAGCAGAAATGCCGGGCATAAAAGAGAAATTATTTCATAGAGAGCTCAGTTTTAAAGGCAGGTTTCAAAATAGAAGACTGAGACTACTGTACTCGGAAACCTGAATCAGCAGAAGCGAACAGATATTCCACGTCGGGAAGTCAGTTCAGACGCACCCAAGTTGCCAATGCTGTTTAGAGGGACTCACGTGAAAATTAGGGGGGTTTTTTTTGAAAGTTAAAAGGAAAATTAACAAAAAAGTATAGACTAAAAAGAAGAAATTACAAAAATATTACTTGTATACCTTGCATAAAGTATGTAAACTCATGTAATGCACATTTCAAACACTATTAGCATTAACATTTTACTTTAAACAACGCGCTTGGCTTGCACTAAGCTTCTTCTGGGGAGCTGCTGCTTTACCTCCTCTCTATTAATGTTCCCAAGCGTACCAGCGGTAAGCAAGAACGACGGGACTGTATGGCTCTAACACGTGACACTGCACTGCTAAAACATGCAAATACGTACACCACTCACTTACCCGTTTCCACGTCCGCTGCAGGACTCCACCTGCCCCGCAGCACGGGTGCCCTGTGGCAGCAGCAAGGGTTGCAGAGCGCAGTGTCCCAGCGGGGGGACGCACGTGTCCCGATGAGGGACCCGCGCCAGCCTCCTCCATGTTTCTCCACAGCCCATAGCCGAGGGCCACATCCAGGCTCTTTTCCACCTAAGAGATTCAGTTAAAACCAGAGAGCTGCATCAGCCCCTTCAGAGTCATCTCCCCGCTGCCCACCTGCCCGTCTCAGGACGGCCCCCCTCCACAAAGCCAAAGGGCTTCCAGCACGCCAACGGCCAGCCAGGAACAGGCACCTCCACAGCGAACCCTGCTGCAGGGGAAAGCTCTCCCTCGGGAGAGCAACCGGGAAGGAAGGAGGGAGGGAAGCAGCGTCCTTGGGACGCACCTCAGAGCAAGGAGAAACACCCCCTGCCCTTTAGTCACCATCCTGCCTGGGGATCCTGGCCTCAACCTCAGCGGGCAGAGCCCCGCGGCCCGCCGGCGTCCCTGCCTCACCCCATGAGGGCAGCCCGGGCCCCGCGAGCCCCGGCACGTCCTCCCCACCGCCGGCTCCCCTGCCCAGCCGCACCGCCAGTGCCCAGCCCAGGGCACCCGCTCACTGGGACCTGCCCCTGCCTCACAGAGGGCGTCCAGCTAACACAGGCCCTTGCGTCAGGGACGCGCTGGGGACAGGGCCAGACGTGGCAGCGGCCAGCCGCCCCCCAAGGCCGACGCTCCAGCCCTTCTGCTTGCTGCGGTCCCCCCAAGGCCTTGCAACAGGCGTTTCCCCACACAGCCCTCCCCCAGCCCTGCTCGGGCTCCGTTCCCACCTCGCGGAAGCAGACGTGAGATGCCCTCCCAGGGGCTCCCCCAGGTCAGCTCTTGCCTCTCTTTTTTGCCTCCGCTTCCCTCGAGGCAGTCACCGAGGAGCCCGCCCACGGAGGGGCCCTCTGGGGCTTCAGCGGAGGCTGAATCCCTTTGACACCACGCGCCCTCCCTCGGGCCTTGCCCTGGGGTCTCACAAATGATCCCCTGCGGCCAGGCAGACGCACTGACCTGCACGGACAAGGCCAGCACACCAGTCTTAGACAAGCAGGCTTCCAAAGAGGAAAAGGGGCCAAATAGTCCACTGGTCTCAAGGATTTGGATTCCAATTATTTGCATGGGCCAGCAGTGTGCCCCTGCCGCCAGGAAGGCCAGTGGTCTCCCGGGCTGCGTCAGGAAGAGCGTTGCCAACAGGTGGAGGGAGGTGATCCTCCCCCTCTACTCAGCCCTGGTGAGGCCTCACCTGGAGTACTGTGTCCACTTCCGGGTTCCCCAGTAAGAGAGAGACATGGAGCTCCTGGAGCGAGTCCAGTGAAGGGCTACTAAGATGATTAGGGGGCTGGAGCATCTCTCCTATGAGGAAAGGCTGAGAGAGCTGGGCCTGTTTAGCCTGGAGAAGAGAAGACTGAGGGGGGATCTGATCAATGTGTATGTACATCTGAAGGGAGGGTGTCAAGAGGATGGGGCCAGACTCTTCTCCATGGTGCCCAGCAATAGGACAAGAGGCAGCAGGCACAAACACAGGAAGGTCTGTCTAAACATGAGGAGAAACTTCTTTCCTTTGAGGGTGACAGAGCACTGGAACAGCTTGCCCAGAGAGTTTGTAGAATCTCCTCCCTGGAGATACTCCACAGCTATCTGGACGCAATCCTGGGCAATGTGCTCCAGGTGACCCTGCTTGAGCAGGGGGGTTGAACTACATGATCTCCAGAGGTCCCCTCTAACCTCAACCATTCTGTGATACTCAGGTCAGCTCTAGGCACAAGACAGAGTGAGGGGGACAGCAACATTCACACCTGCAATAGTGCTCAAGAAGTTGCCTTGGGGTCCCCAACTCTTGGTCTGAAGGGAAGCAAGAAATACCCCCCCGGCCTTTGCGCAATGCACCTCCTCCTTTCACTGCCCCATCCCTGGCACAGCCCCCTTGGATGGACAGACAGATGCATGCCAGCATTTATCCTGCTCCACAGCAGCCAGGGCCTGCTACCCTCACAGGGCTTCGCAGCAGGCAGCCTCAGGATGTTACCCTAGGCACATCCATGTGCCTGGAGAGCACCATCCATCTCCATCGAACACAGTGCACTGCAACTTGTTGACAACTGCCAATATCCAAGCGTAATCAAAATATGTTTAGGAACCCATCCTGCTCCCACTCACACTGTATAATAGGAGATGTTTAATTAAGTAACATTTCAGAACTACAAAACCCCCAGATTTTGCCTCCCTAGGGTGCCTTGCATGTTCCAAAGCAACCTCATCCACTTTGTGCGCCACCACTTTTCCTTATGAATGTCACGAACGCAGATACTAGATTAAAGGGGAAAAAAAAGAACCAATGAACAACTAGGCAGGACTACAAACCAGAAACCAAATAAGGAGTCTTTGAAAGGATAACACTCAGACAAGATACCCTCTAATAAAACACTTCAGCTCTGCATCACTATTCAAGAGATGAGCCAGCTTCACACACTCCACAGAAATTTTTAACAACTCCACAGAAAGTTTTAACAATTTCTAAAATATTTACTAAGAGCTTATCAATTTTTCTGGCCCAACATTTAAGCCACTGTGACACCCAGAAGGTTTGTTCACAGGTCCTGTGGCCAATGGTGGACTCAGATCCTACATGCGCCGGCGCAGCTGCTGTCCCTCCCTGCGTTGCAGTTTCTGGCCAGGCTGGTCCTGGCTCTGCTCCATGCACTCCCGGCTCCCCACCACCCCACACCCATCACCCTCCCTCCTCAAAAACTGAAACATACAGCAAACCCTCACTGACTTGTGGGAAAGGTGCATTTACATTACCATTGACCACATCGGGTGGTGGGTCCCAGCTCTCCAAGGGGATTTAAACACACTGCATGCCCTCGAGAGATCCCAGTGTCCGGCCTCTGTTCAGGCTCCCAGTGTTTGAAATACCTTCGGTCTCCGTGGCTGGTTCCCCTGGGCCCTCTCCAGCCCGCCTTCAGCAAGAGGCCGTTTAACCAGCTGAGATGGTTCGACCTCACTGTGAGGATGTTAAGGTGCCGCTGCCAACCAGCAAAAAAGGCAGATAAAGACACAGGTTCTGCCCAAAGGAGAACTCCAGCATGGAGGCGTGCAAAGACCAAAGAGAACATATGTCCATAACTGGTTTTAGAATATAACGCTGGCCATTTTTCAGAGACTTTCTGGAAAGAGCATATTTTGCGGGATAGGCTTTAGATGTAACCTGCAAACTCGAACACTTTGCATCAGGAATTCATCACCCCTTATGCTTACTCATTTTGCAAAGTAAATTGCACTGTCCTTCAGCTCTGATCACTGTTCTGTTGCCCCTTCAGCCCGCATCACACTTCAGTGAAACTCCTGTTTGACTCCATACTTTATGTGCAGAAAGAACATAAGCATTCTTTTCTTCCTTATATATTAAATTAGAACAGAAATGTAAGAAAAAGGTCACAAAAAACAAAGCAAAACAAAAAACCCAATCCCCAGCTATGGCAAGGTTTAAGTCAATATTCAGCCACGTGTACCCGCTTCGCTATGTGGCCTTGTCTCTCTCTGGTGGTTAGACTGGCAATACAATTATCAGGCTGATTATTAAATAAAGAATTCCTCCTTTGTTCAGTTGATACAGACCTAGGATTTTAGTGCTAGAGAACCTATATTTGGATTCCAGTAATAATTATTTTATTTGTATGATATCATCTCACTATATCACATCAACATTTTGATTTAATGATCTAATTTGATGACATTTTTCAGGTTTGTTCTAATCATATATGAAAAGATTTGGATCAGGAGCAGCTTAAGTTTGTTACAGGCTCAGACTATATAAAACATGTTATGCATAAGCAAGAGCAAAGATGTCCCCCTGTGCGTGTTAGAAAGTTCATCAGTTCTAATACATCATCTCTAATCTTAGTTCTTCCAGCAATCCTAATGCAATTGAAAAATTCTCTGTGAACAAATTTAAAAGCATCAGACTGACATTAGGTAAATTAATCATTATCAAATTGATTTGTGCCCTTTTCATTCACCTTCCTCAGCTGGTCAGTATTCAGTTAGCTCTTTGGGTATATCGAATTAGAATAATGTCTCAGACCAGCTTCAGAAAGTAGTTGCACAGTATGAACTAAACACCCTGACTTCTAAAGACAAAAATCTATTGCTTTGATACTCCTCCAGCCAAATTCCTGTTCTGTGCAAGATCTGCAGAGTCCTAATGAAACGTCCTGCAATAAGAACAGCCACTCCTGCACGTGAGAAATACTTTCAGGATTTTAAAAATTGTCTTTTTCTTTGACACTCATACAAATCACCTGTAAATCCTGATGTAAACATACATGCACTGTACATCCATACTACTTTAAGATGTACCTGTTTTTCCCTTGTCACTGATTCTTGTTCCAGTGTACAAGTTTTGAGGCTTTTCTTCCCTGGAACTTGTGGCTGTATACTACTGTCATCTAGCAGCAGGAGTCAGCTCAACTATTCCTGCTATCTTAGAGCTCTTATACTTTGTCACTCTGGATTAACAGTCACTAGATAACATACTTTTCATAATGCTAAAAGATGAACCATCGTTAAACAGGGATTCAAACACTTCAGTAATCCCTGCTTTGAACAGGATGCAACAACAACTGCTACAGCATTCAGCTCTGTCAAAAGGTCTTGTGTTGGTAATGGTGTTTCATTTGGTCCCTTATCTACATTGGTGACAAACATCAGTTTTACTTATCATGACAAGTGACAGATGCTAGTCATGGTATTTATGGCACACAGATACAATATAAAAAAACCTCAGAGTAGAAAAATGCATTTGGCTTTGGGTAATATTAGCACGCCTTTCTAGCTGAAAGGGTCATAGATCAAGATAAGAAAATATTGGTGAGCTAATGATATGCTATGTGACTGTATTTGCCACAGTTCCTGATACTGCCATAGCTGAACTTCTGGCATGCTTTCTGCCAGTCTTTATTCACGTAGTTTTACGCTTTAGATACAGCAAATAATGAAAAATTTCCTCCTAGAAGGAAACTTCCCTCTTATTAAAAGAGCTAATCACACATACTCCAAAAAGACTCATAAATCTGAATGACTGTATCACTGGTTGAATTGCATGCATTTTGAAACAACTGATTTCTTAAACTAAAAATTCAGTGTTTACATCTTAAAATTAGCAGATACTACAAGTAGCATTAGGAAATAACCATCTTACAAATACATCCACAATTATCCCTTGCAAAATAGCCCAAAATGTAAAAACATAGCCAAACGGGGCTACTTTAGTAAATTTCCAGCTTTTACAATTGAACTTGTGATATGATTAATATTGGTAACTACACTATCTGAGATGACAGGAGGAGTTTGGAGGACATCTGAGACATCAGTTGGATGACAGAGGGCTTCAGCAAAAACAGGCTGAAGCTGTTACACCAACAGCCTTCCCCGCTCTGGCTCCCACGCCCCCTCCGCTGCATGCTGCTCCCCAGCAGCGTCGACCCAGTGATTTCCAGGACTGTTTTACAAAGTGAATTAGGAACCGATCCGTCTTATACCCAAAAAAGAAGACAGTCTTTTAAAAACTACCACTTGTCCCCAGCCCCATCCTCAGCAGAGCACGGCCCGCTGCCACCACAGCTTTCCAGAACCATTTCTGCGTTACTTCGAAAACAGTCTCAAACATAAAAGGGAAAAATATTAATATCAATCAATTCTTAGCAAAATGACAATTGTGAAAATGAAGCAAATATTTGTTTTATAGCAAGTGTGTTGTTATGGAAACAGCTGTGAGATGCTGTTTATTACAAAGCAGCAAGTGCCCTCACTTTCTCGCAAAGCCTTTGCCACTGCAGGGCCCCCCACGCTTTGAACAAGAGCCTGAAAGCAGTCAGGCGCCCTGCACAAGCCTGGCAGCTGTTGGGACTCAGGAGACACCAGTCCCTCTGCAGGAGGCTTGCAGAAACTGAACCAGGTTCTTGATGAACTGAAGCAGGAAAGCAGCACTAATTCCCAAGGAGCTATTAAAATTTATGCTAGAGCAATTCTGACCTGTTTTGTTTATAAGCATCAAGTTATCTTGTTAATTTGCACAAAGTAGCAGATCATTCAATGTGAATTTATGAAAAAAATCCATCATTTCAGTAACAGGGGAAACGCCCAAAACAGACAATTCAATGTTTGCCATTGCAGCTATGTTTTCTTCCCCTAGATAATAAATTGATCACCAATAGATATTATTTAGACAAACACGCATGCAGTGATAGTAACTGAGGCCAGCATTCCCAGGTAAACACACGCAGGCAGAGCTGCCCCACGTTAGAGCAGCCGAAGCCAAACTAAACCGTCCTTCCCCTGCAAACGCGTGCTGCAGGATCCACACCTACCTGGGATGCACAGCAACGGAGCAGGTAACTTCCTCAAGGGCTGTTATCTGGGCTTAACAAGTGGATCTGAGAGATTTTTCCCTCAAAGCTTAGTTGTCCTAAGAAAACTTAAATACACGGTAAAAAGCGAACAAAAAAATCCAATAAAATCTAAACACAAAAAAATCTTATTTTGCTTATAAGAAATAACTCTGCAATGTTATCTATATGATAAAAATCTATTTTCCCTACGTAATTACAATTCATTTTATTTTCAGGTTTGTGTTACTGTATTCATATATTAAACTAAACGCATGCCTATTGCATACGCATATGAGCATGTTCAGGTAGCATTCAGATGGAGGAGGGGGAGATTTCTCTCCCAAAAAAAACACTTTATATTTCATTCCAGTTATAAAAGAAACCAAATCTTTGAATGCTGGGGTACAATGCACCTACCCTGGAGAACAGATGCTTGGTTTTCTTGACCAGCGCTAAAGGTTAGTAATTGAACAGCTGCAGAAAAGAGAGAGGAAACAAACATACCAACAAATCAGTTTTCAAACCTACGTTCATAGGAATTCTTCTATTCTGATGTACTTTAGATCACAACATGTGATAAGCAGAATTCATCACTTCTGTGATCTTCTATAAAATAAATTATAATGGTCCATAACAGTTCAATTTATTATATTGTATAATTCCTCACTCATAACAGCAAATTAAGCACACACTCCCAGTATTTGAACTGAAATCTATCCACAGCTGTTAGGGGTGTTAGAGCCCAGTTGTTAATGCATTTATTACATGGATAGGATCCTTTTTGAAAATTTTCTACCAAATTCTGAACAACAAATAGTATTGTTAAATTTGTATTAAGTGTCTGTGTCATTGTTATTATTCTAAACAAGGCATCAGTCAAAAGGACAAGGAAAAATGGAAAATGCATCCATTTTAAATGTAGGAGACCTATTTGTATATTCTCAGGTAGAACAGAAGAACACATCATAAAATATGAATTTAATGTATATGCGTGCTTGTGCATCTATATGCACGTATATACTTGCAGAGAAATATATATATATGCACACAGACATACATATATACTCTTATACCACTGAAATCATAAATGCTTTAATGCATCACCTGTGTTTGTTCATTTCAGATTTTCAGGGGAGGGAAAAAAAGGTTCTTTACTGCAGCACAAAGACAGATGTTCTAATACCAAAAGATCCAATTAAAATAATAGGCCCATTTATTTCAGTAGGATTTCACATGTACAAGAGAAATGCTAACCCTTGGGAGAATGTTCTCAGTTCATTTAACAATATATGTTTCCTCCAACATGAAAACTTTAGCTTTTGCATTATAACATCATTGCTAACAAGGCACACGTATATATCTCCTAAGTGGATGGAAATGTGAATGTGGGAAGAATGATAATAGTTCTTTATCCATAATGCACTCATCTCAGGATACACACGCATCTTTTTTGTACTCACACTAGATAGGTCTTTCCCCTCCGCGAGTTTAACATAGGCACTCAAAGGCTCTGCGCTCACTCTGAAAGACAACAAAAAGATTACTAAAGAACTAAAAGAGCTCAGTTAGGAAACAAGCTTTGAAAAGAAAAGGGAACAGTTATGTTCCAGGCACACAGTGGCCAAAACACTGGAAAAGGCGGCTGGGACAAGCCATTTCTCAGGGGGCAGGACAAAGGGACCAGCGCCCAGCGAGTGCAGCCCCGATGTCCTCTTGGGCTCGGGGACCAGCCACAGCTGCGCACAGAGACACAGCTCTGCCTGGCCTCTGGGAAGAGCTGGGGCGGGGGGGGTCTTATTCACTGTGATCAGTCAGAGCCTTACAGCTCAAGACTGGATTTCATGGACTTCAGTGCACGTGTTAACAATTTCCTGGGGGGGGGGGGGGGGGGGGAATCTAATCAACAACGAGCTCTTCACCACGCAAGTGTTTTAACCGTTCAGCTAAAGATATTGAGGACTGGCATCTTTTTTCAGCAAACAATTTATAATGTCTTCACATTTGATTACAATCAACTCATATTATAAATTTCCTTGTGCATACTGATATCTAATGTTTTTGTTTGTAACAGCACAGTTCAAAACTGACCCATCAAGTCATTAATGAGTGAAGATTTCTTTTTGTAGAGCAGTTCCCACCAGCTGTTGGCACACAAACATTTCTGCCTAACCATGAGGACAAATGTAACACTAAGATCTCAAAAGCCTAAATCCCTAAAAGGATTAAGGCAATAATCTCAAATTATGGATACAGTCCTACAGTCAAAATGTCAAAATTACGTCCATCCAATTCAGAATGGAAACGTGAATGATGTGATTAGGCGTTTCATAAATCACACATAAGGGACAGACCTCTAGGAAAAGTTGGTCTCTGGATACTTTTCTCTGCAATACTGTGCTTGTAAGCCCAGAACTAAAACTTACACATGCCTTGTATATTTGATTGACTCCATAAAGTTTCCATCTAAATTCAAAATATAACTGTGTTTAGATATATTTGAACATTTTATTGCATTTTGTTATGAGATATGAATTTTTACTGAGAGAACCCAGGGCACACGACATTGCCAGATCATTCCAAAAAAGTTAATTCTGAAATGGACTTGAATCAATAACACAAAAGAGGCAGCAAAGCCAATTTTTACGGTAGTCACGGTTGCATATAATAATATGAAGACAGTCAGACTGAAAGCTCCCTGCATCACAAATACAATTTGCAACCAACTCTAAGCACAAAAAGGAAGTAGAGAGATAGGGGGAAGATAGATAAAAACAAATGATAGATACATAGGACAAAAGAAACTAGGGGTAGCAAAAGAATGCAGAGCAATTGCCATCCAATGCAGTGTGGAAAAAATGAACAAGTACACCCTGTAAGTAATTCAAGGTAAATAGAATGCTTTTCCTTCATTTAGGCTTTAAAACTGTTATGAAAAAACTCTCTTTTCACTCTATTTGTAAGGCATAGATAGACAAGGGATGTATAAATAAGTCAGTACAATACTTTACTTCTAATGAAAATGGATTTTTAATGATCCAAAACGCTTCATTTCTTCTGACTTGCTCTATTTCCAGCATATCAGCAGGAAGTAGGTTCAGCAAATGCACTTGTTTTCCACCTCTCCTTCGCTAACCCTCAAAACGACAGCGCGGCGGCCAAGCATTGCACCAAACGGAGTAGCCGTGATGCAGAGAGGACGGGGGAGCGCTGCGAGTCTTCCACCCCTTTTCTTGAACTTAAGGAGCTAGGTGACATTGCGGGGCGCGTTCCTGCGGCAGACGCCTGCCTGGGTCACCTCGGACCCCTTCTGCACAAACCAACCTGGAGCGGGGCCGCGCGCCTTCCTCTCGCTCGCTGCCTCCGGGACACTCGCTGCCGCGCGTGGTGCCTCCCGCTCCCCGGAGCGCGCACGCTGTGCCGGAGCACCCTGCGCAAAGCTTGCGGCTGCAAATATCCCAGGACTGAGCCCCAGGGGAAAGAGGCTGATACAATCCTCCTCCGCTTTGCTGTCTGGGCATGGAGAATTCCTCCTTCCAATGTCAAAGTTCCTCCTTTAGTCTGTAATAAACAGAAATCACACTGACAAACGTGTACTAAGGCACTGGATAGCATAAATAGCAATTTTTCTGTTTGTTCTTACAGGCAATAATATTTTTTAAACTCCAACATGATCAGTGAATGAAGTGACGTTTTCTTTCCTTCCCCTCCATCCATGAAATTTCTTCTAGAAGTATTTCTCTTAAAGTGGGTCCATACACTGGGGAACTCTATAATTTAGTTGTCATAAAAACCACAGTAGCATTTCCAACAGCCTGGGACTCTTATTCACTTCATATTCGACACCTCTCAGGTAAGCTTTGTGCAGCATACATTACGGGGAAAAAAAAAATCCCTGTGTTTATTTTCTACGTTAACCTTTCTGCTGCTTCTTTTAAACATTAAAAAAATGAGAATGAATCAGAAATGTGAACACCACTGATGAAAGAGATAATGATTGCGAGGTGCTAAGCAGCTAGTTAACAAATGCTGTTGTCCAATTTAATGAGTCAAAAAGGACACAGTCTCATGATGGGCTACAGAGAAGCAGAATCAAATGATATCTGAATTCCCTTCTTTCTTAAAAGTAAAAAAAAAAAAACCCATGTGTCAGACACTCTCAAACTCAAGCCTTTTCCATTTTGTCTGCTGTGTCCTTACTCAGAGATCCTGCCAATTAATATTTACCAAATGTCTGTCTCTCTCCTTCCTTTAAATCAGTTCAAAAACTGCACCTGCTTCATAAGACCTATGTGAGCTTCTGACAGCTGGTATTTCAAAAAAAGAAAAAAAAATAGAGTTGAAGTACTTAAAAATCCTAACTAACTGCAGTAGACCAGCATCAAGAAAGACAGTGCTAAGATTAACCACGTGCACAACACCAGCAAAGCACACGTGGGTACCCGAAGGATGCAAACGCAACGGGTGGTACGCGGACCAGGAGGGGATCACACACCTACCAACAGGAGCACACGGGTTATGTCAGTTAAGTGAGAAGCTCCTAGATCTTCCATAGCCCTAAAGGAAAGCTGAGATGCTCTCCAAAGCCCTGAATACACATCAAACGCAGTCGAAATACAACAGTGCATTAAACAGTCACTGAGGTGGCCTAGAGACCCAGACGCTGGGCAAACAGCATGATCACATCAGCTTCATTCCTCTAGAAAACCAGCCAAAAGAATTCTATAAGCCATCAAAAGAGAAGCTTTGGAAAGCTAAGGTATTCAAAGGTAAGGCTTATTTTACACAGCAAAACGTAAAAGGCTAATTAAGGAAAGAGCTTCAAAATCCGGCACCAGCTACTGTGGACAACAGCCAGGGGATTCGGCAGAAGCCAAGAAACAGCTAGAGCCACTTGCCAAAGTACAGATCCAGTCCAAACTTTACTTAAAATTGTCATCAGGGCTTCTGTGTTCTAGGGGAGAGGAACCAGATTTGCCGTAGAAAGCTGGGCCAAACTCTGGATGTCACCTGGCAAAGCAAGCAAGGAGCCAGAGGGAACCTTTTGATCAGGTAAAGAGGCTCCACAGGAAATGGTGTGTGTAAAAATGGAGATGCATAAATTGATGAGGGATACCCTGATTTTGCAAATTTCTGATATTGAAACAAAAGGAAAGGACACAATGATCAAATACGGAACATGCTTGGAAAAGTGCAGTTGAATGGCCACTTCCGCCAGGGGTGGGTAATTATCAGGGTGAAAACACAAAAGGAAATATATAAAGACGTTGTCAGCTGTATTACTTAGACACCGTTTATATGCAGTTTCTAAATAAGCAGATTTAGGGTGTTGTCAGTATCTGTTCTTCTCTGCCTAAAATTACACCTCCCCCTCAGCCCTCGCCGCAGGCTTGGCAACGCGTGTGCCAACACCAGTGTCCATCAAAGCAGGGATTACAGGAGTTCGGCATCACCCATGACACCACCTTAAACATTTGCTGAATTGAGCCTATCACTTCTTAAATCACACTCCTTTACGTGCCTTTGCTGATAAACAACTCAGGATTTTATACAACAGAAACATGCAAACTCTGATGTATTGCAGCTCTTCCAGATTACCCAGATAAAAAAGGATGACTGCACACAGGCAGATAATTCTTGTTAGAAAGTATCCCCAGGTATGAAAGGGATGGGGATAACGTCTTATTTGTCACTAAAATATGCAGAAAATGTAACAAGCATGTGTACTATGCACATTGATGGTTTTTCCCCTAAGTTTTTTTAAACCAAATTTGAGGAGGAAAACACTGAAGCTCCTCCAGCCCTCTGGAGCAGGTTTCTCTAGTACTCCCATTCCCATATTTCCAATTACGGGCTGTTTCCTCACCTTGCGTGACCTGCAGAGTGAGGATCCCGCGTACCCCTTGGCGTTCAGGAATGGGGCATGTTCCTGGGTGGGGAGACAGCCCCTGGGCCATCTCCTGGGACGGTCTCCCAAGCTCATGGGTGCTCCGGGGCTGGGGCCGGGTGCTGGTGTCTCAGCCTGAAATCTGGGGACTCTGATGTGACCCTGAACGTCAGAGGTTCTTATCAATTTTTGTATTATTTCAGAGGTGCCTCCCACACCAGACTTTCCTTCCAATAGGGCCCAGTTTGTGTACGTACCAAAGCTCACATCAACCCACTTCGAACATCAGGCGAATACCGCTGCTACTGGGCTGAGGGATACAACTGAAAGAAGCTGCACTATTAAAGGCATTTTAATGCATTATTTTCAAGTGCCGTATTTAAATTGTATCATTTCTCTAAAGCAAATACCTCCTACTCTTGAGTCATATTTGTTAATTCTGCATTAAAACGCATTCCTTTCTGAGGAGTAGTGTTTTAATGGTCATGCCCACACATTTTTAAATTACTATTTAATATTAATCAAAAACATAATTTTATCACAAACTAAAGGGTGCAGTTAACAGCAGATGCAGAGAGCTGATACAGTCTATACATGTCTTAAACGTATTTCAGAGAATACAAATTAAATGTTTATTCAGTGTAAGTTTAAAGTTTATATTCACTAACTTAAATCACATTTAAATGTGGAAGACAAGTTACCCAAAGTAAGAGAAACAAAAGCAGTCATTTACCGTGGGCAACATTAACTACATCTAATAACCGTCATAAGCCTACAAATTTTCTTCTGCCTCGCGTGGAAAGGCTGATGGGAATCACTCGGGGCAAGAAACATCGCTATGTTTCTGCCTGCATCACGTTCCCCCTCTTTCTTCTGCTTTCTTTTCCCTCCCCCACGCTGCCTTTTCCTCAGCCCCCACATTTCCCTGCGTCCCCGTTCAAACGCCAGGGCGACAGGAGTGCCGCAGGCAAAATTCATAGTAACTAGTGATGGGTTCAGGTTTTGAGCTACACATAAATCATGTTTGGCTAAAAGCATATCCCTAAAACTCAGTCTTTCTGTCTACCCTCAGAAATTAATTAATTCCAAACTTTCAAATAAGTTCTCAAATGAACTTGCCAGCTAAGTGTGATTTTTCTTCTTTATTTTTCAGTATATGGATTGATGGAGAGAGAATTATCTTCACATACTTGCAGTTTTCAGTCCCCAACAGTTAGCTCAACGGTGACTAGTTCAGTCATTTTGGTATTCTCTTCTCTGAGTATATGAAACATAGGCAGATATGCAACTGACACCCACACGCACAAATGTAAAGGAAAACCATTAATTTGAAACGAAATCAGGTTGTTTTTTTTTTTTAACTACTTAAATATTACCAGTGTTAATGCTGTACCTAAGTGCCTGCTCCTTTTATTTTTTTTTTTAATTTTCACAGTTACAGTCTCCTTTTTAAAATGCTGCTTATTCCCCTGTTGCTGTGAAAACCTGACTGTGTATACAAGCTCTCTTATTAAACGTCTTAAAAGCTAAATAAAGCACAAAAGAAAGGTTTCCTCCTACCTTTCAATTATAATTGTCTTAAAAATTATGTGAATATATTGGGTGTATATTAGGGTACTTAGGGTAAAAAAACTCAGACAGTAATATGATTTTAAAATTAATCACCACCTTTAACATTCCACTTTCATAAACATCTGAAAACAATCCCTTTTAATTCCTGAAAACACTTCTCAGTACAACCTGCCCAAGTAACGCTTTCTGGAAAGTAGAGACGAAGTTCTCAATTTCCAGTTACAACTATGGTAGGGCAAAACACCTTATAAACATAATTTGAAGAATCCTTATTAAGATTTCTTTAATATTTCTTTAAGAGGCTGACACAATAATAGTTATATCCATAAATAAGATATTTTTATTACAATCTGTAACAAAATCAAGACTGCAACAGTGATTAATTTTTTTTAATAACCTCAGTGCTTCAAGACTTCCTATAATAACAGGGCAATCATGCATCACTGCTGTGTTCCAACAGAACTATTAGTCTCTGCGCTGCGTTAGTGTAATTGCAGTCTAATGGTTTACACTATTAGACTAGCACTAAATATCTTACTGAGTACAGTATCTAAAAACTGATTTAAATTGTTCCAGGCTTTAAGATAGTATATTCAAAGATGGAAAGAAACTTACTCATTTTTCTCCAAATTGAGAGCAACAAAGCTGTCAAAATTAGGTTTTTGTTTGTCTTTTTAATAAATTGGGTGCAATTTAATATTAGAAGCAGAGATTAAAAGTACAGCATAAAAAGATCTAATAAAGTATGAAAAACATTTTCTGATGTTGTGACGCTCCCATTTAGCAGGCTGGCTTGATTCACATTGTCAAAATTATCAAAGGATATAAAATGACTCTAATCAGAATCTAATTTTTTTTTAATCATTTCAGAATTCCTGATTATTTACTTTAACAAAACTTACAAAACCCGAACAGTATGCAAGTATAGCGTCTCATAAAAATTATCTAAACAGCTCTACATTTGGGAAAAACCGCATCAGCAAAGTTAGTGGGTAATCAGCAAGCCCCAGGCGCGCACCGTTCCCGAGAAAGCCCTGGCCAGCTCGGGCAGCCTGGGCAAGGACCGCGCACAGCGAGGGCACGCGCCAGCCATCGGCGACGTAAGCGTTTAGATCCTTCACACAGCCTGTTCTCGCTCACAAAAATAATCTCACTTAATTCAGTGAGATTACTTCCATGATGAAGGACTGTTAATCCAGATGAAGGACTATTAATCTAAGCAAGAACTGGCTAAATCCAGCCATTAACATTCAAAAGTAGCCCTAACTACATCCCATAACACATGCTGTCTTACTCCCTTGAACGTAAAACACGACCCCCAATTTCTAGATCTCCAGAAGCGCCCAAACCTCGCAAGCCTGCCTCACAGAGGAGAACAAAAAAATCAGTGTCTTCTAAAGAGAGGTTATATTTCATCCTATATTTCGGTTTATCCACTATTTTGATATTACACAATTTTTTAAAATACAACATTAATTTCCTGGTGTTTTTCAAATATAATCTTGCTGGAAAAGAAACTTGTTTTGTCCTACAAGTCAGCTGGTTTTGTGCAGAAGGGGCCTTTTGTGTTTGGAATAGAATACCATTTTTCCTCAAAACTTTGGGTACTTCTGATATTTTCTACAACACCAACCCACTTAAAAATGAAAAAAAAAATCACTTTATATCATTTAAGAACATTTTGCATAGTTCAGGATCCCTTGACTGAGGGACTGCCAAAATCTAGGGTCACTTCTTGCCTAGAGAAGAAATTTGTTCTGTTAAAACAGGATAAAACAAAGTTTGCCTTTTAACCTTCACAACTACAACATGAACAACTTAAAATTTAAACTATGTTAAACAATGAAATAAGTTGTACACTAAATAATCTCGAAGTACGCACAAAGGTGCCCATAACAAGAATCGCTTATTGCTCAGGCAGCAAACGAAAAGCCACAAAGAGCCTGTGGCTGCTGTCGAGCAGGGCCATAACCAGGAGGCTGCCTACGCGCACGGATGTCTCCGCTGCAGCCCGCAGCCCCAGGGTTAAGAGTCAAGAGTTTGCGAGGGGAAGTGTTTCTTAAAGCAACCTTTTTTCGTGAAATATGATCAGTTTTGCCAAAGAATATGGAAAATGTACAGTTTGGGCTTTTGTCCCCATTTGTGATAGAAAATATTTTAAAAACCACACACAAAAAAGGACAGGGTAGAAAATCCATTTTCTGGAGAGCTTGGAAAAGATTTATTTTTGCAATACACTGACCTAAGCTATTATTCTTAGATAATTACCTTGCATAATACTTTAATTTCACAGAGAAATTTAATTTTGATTTACAGTTTAAATGTCCTACTTCAGGTAAGTCCATCACCTGTATCATTCTGTGGCTCATAAATGCAATCCTCATTTAATTATTTACTTCAAGGGAGCATTTTAATTATGGACATTACTAAGTATCCAAAGCAACTTATACCGGAGGGTAGTGAAAACGTAGAGAGCAGAGCGCTGAGCTGAACCTGTGCTTGCCTTGCCTCTCTCCAGCGTGCCGCAGCCGCACGCACACACACACCAGCTCTAACACTGCACAGGAAACCTTATTTTCTTCGTTTCTGACAGCTGCACAATGGCACGCGTGCACAAACACACACGCACACGCACGTGCAGAGCTTGGCTGCATCTTCACAGCAGCAGCTCAAAGCGACATCCCAAGGAAGGGGCCCGAGCGGAGTTTTGCAGTCGCTGGACGGAACTTCAAACCCGCACGGCGGTATTTTAAAAGTGCCCCCAGCATTTTGTCCTTGCCCTGCCTCTTGTTAAATTCATCTTTGGAACAGAAAAAAAAGGCCCCCAACACCGTTCTCGCCTTTTCCTGGGGCTGATTTCGGGGTCCAGCTCTCCCCAGCGCCACGTAGCCACTGCAGCACGACGAGTCCAGGGCAATCGCCGCAGGGTCCGGACCCCGGCGTCTGCCCCACATGAGCTCTAACCGCACCTGCGGGGCCCCCAGCCAAAAAACTAACTTTTCACCTCAAAGCTGGACCCTCCAACGGTTTCTGAGCTCACGAGCAGACATACAGCACCCGTGCAAAGGGCAGGCCAACGCCGTGCCCTGTCCCCGGCAGCAGCCAGCAAAGGAGGGCGAGGGACCAACAGAAAACCACACTTTGGGTGGGCCTTCCTCTGATTTTTTCCAGCTTTGAGCAGCCAGTGATTTATGGGTTTCCTGAGTTGAGGGTTACATGTCAACTGTCATTTGTAATAGCCATCAGTTGAGTGATCTTCCATGAATTTATCTAATACCTTTGCAACCTGTTCATATTTTTAGCTTCCCATGTATTACTTGGCAGTGATCAGCCACAATTTAATTTATTGCATTAAAAAATTCATAGAAATATATTGCTTTATGCTTGCTTTAAATCTGCCAAATTGGTAGTTTTGTCTGCTACAGCTGGGTCATCTTCCCAGTCATTTTAACTTCTAAAGTAGACATTTTAACCATCACATGAGCTGCACTATGCAACTTCCCTGTACCACACTAAGCAATATTTCTGCAACTTCAAAATATTTTCAGCCTTTTTTTTAATGTTTAAATACTAGGCACAGTACAATCCATTTTTATGCAGACATGCCCAGCTAGAAGGAATAATAAATATGTCCTACCTTCAGGGCAAGCCAACAGACAGCCAGCAGATGCAAGGACGGGGACAGAGGCCAGGTCCGCTCCCTCCCACAGCCTTATGTAGCCTTCCCGCACCAAAAGGCAGTCGAGCCACAAGTGCAAAATACAGTGGGATCTAGCCCTGTTTCAGGCTCCTTTCTCCTCACCAGCAATGGGCAGTGTCGGGGGGGGGGGGGGGGGGGGGCAGGAGTGTGGCCATGGCTAGTCTGCTGCCTCAGAGCTCCAGAAACAAGCTATTTTCACATAACCTTTCCCTGAAAGGTTACTCAGCCCTGTGACAGATCACAGCTGAGAAGCTGGCCTGTTCCCTGGATCACGCAAGTTAGCTGTTCCTAGAAAGAGTGAAAACCAGAAGGCCGAGTCCTACAGAAATCCTCCGCTCACCAATAAGCCTCTTTTTTCCAACGTTTGCTCTCTGACCAGCTTTACTCTTAGTGACTCACCCAGCTGGGGTGCCTCATGGAGCAACCAAGGAACCGACCACCGCCTCGGACACCCGGGAGGTTTCAGATCAGGCTCCTTCCCCAGGCTCTTCGTGAAGAAGCGGCTTGCCGCTAACTCCCTCTTACACAGGGCAGCATACAAGAGCACTATCTCCCTACTAGGGAATAACATTAGTTTTGATGAGATTTCTAAGGGAAATAGATTCTCAAACCCATTTAGCAGTGCAAGAAGGGAACTGTCGGGTGTGCTACAACAGGAGGTTGCCTGCTTTCCAAGGTAAGCTCTTCTCACACTTGTCACTTCATTATTAACGACCTCCAGATCTTCATAAGATATTTATCTTTTTTAATAAACAGAAACAGTTACTGATTTTTCTGTTTTAATATTGGGATAAAATCCAAAGAGCTGCAGACATATTCTCTAATGCCTATCTTTCTGCAGTGATGGATGTTTGTTCAGAAGCTGCTGTGTCACATCCAATTTTTATCAGTTAGGTTGCTCTATTTTATTAAAAAAACAAAAACAAACCATCTACTACATAGTTTCCTTTCCTCTTCCCCCTTCCAAAGAAGCGGCCATGTTAGGCTTTAACCTACACTTCACTGCCTCTCACAACCTCCTGAGCATTGCCAGGGCCCCTAAAAATTGAGGTTATCCTGCATCTTTCAGGATTGAGGATATCACGTTTCCCATGTGAAATTGCTTCGTTCGTCAGTCACTAAGCGCCCAGTTTGGAAGTCATTAAAAATAATGAGAACATTGGCAGTTTTCCCAGCAATAATGGCATTGGATCCTGTGTTACTTTTCTACTTTAAGACATTGTATATATCCAGAAACCATTTAACTCTCATCTTCATACTAGCTGTAACGAACCTAATGGCTGCTGAAACTGTGGACTTTTTACTCTACTTTTTATTTAAAACAAGTGTCTGCCCACTCCATCACAAAATGACAAACACTTACACAGCACTTTGCATCACGAAGGCCTCCAAGTGTTTACCAGGATCACCGTATCTATCACTAAAATGCAAGCACTCCTCAGTCAATAAACACTTCAGCTGACAATAAAGTCACAAGAGAGTTTTCAGAAGGAAAACTGAAGAGCAACAAATCCAATTTGTCCAAAACAAATTTAGAACCTTTTCTGTGGGTAGAGTCTCACAGGGTCCTGCATTTTCATCTTCGTCTGTATCTGCTGCAGCATTTTTCCTCCTAGTGCCACGTGAAAAGACTAACTCCATAATAACTCAATGAGCAACAACATCACTCCTGCGGCAGCTGTATTTTATGAGCTTCGACAAGATAATGAGCCCTCAGTAATAATGCTGCAGGCCATCACAAACTACAGCTTTAGAGTTTCATTAACCCCCTCAAAAGTGGAAATGCTCCTTGTTGGGAAAGGCACATTAAAACATTATAACTTACACCCTTAATTCCAAAGTCTATCTTAGGACTAATGTAAAATTACTCACTGTTATACTTTCCTCAGTAAGAACTTGTATGACTTGTGCTTTGAAATTTGTAACAGTAATAGAAAGCTGAAAAATAATTATTCTTAGATGCAGCCTTAAAGAAATTAAACATATATTAAAACATATTAACGGTACCTTCAAAAACAGACCTGCTTAGGCAGACAGATCCAACAGCAATGGATCCAGCACTGCTGCATAGCAAGTCTGATACCTTCCAGGCTCCTAAAAGGTAACCACAGCGGGCAACCACACACACGTCAATGCGACAGTGCCTGTGCACAGGTGGCATGGGTCCACAACGCAAAGGACTCGCATTTCAGGAACCGAGGAGGTCCATCCAAACTATGGGAAGTCCTGAAACCCCAGACTGCTGCTAAAAGCCAGAGCCTGCTGTCAAAATCAGTAGGGCTTAGATATGACTACACTCACTAATATACAGAGCTGAAAGCATAGAACTAGCAGGCAGGTCTGAGCCAAACAGTAATTTACACAAAAATAAGACTGCAGGTAGCAGACCTACCAGAAGAGATCACTGAATGCTTCATGAAGCAGATTTTAAACGTGTTTTGGCATTATCATCAGCATATATGGAAACCTAAAGAATGTTACCATTGCATAAAACAGAAAAATTAATACCTTCCAAAAATTCCTCTGAAGGCCTCTTTAGTTAGGGGAATGAGCCATTCAGTTATTAAAAATATATTTTTAAGGCTGTTAAATGTTTAATATCTTTGCAAAGTAAATTTTTTAAGTAGTGGATAAGGCCCGTTTTAGGAAAGCATATTGCTTAATGTGCCCATTAGCTGGTGTAGCACCTTTCATCTCAAAGCATCTTAGGGCTTTTTATAAACGCTTTACAAAGCCACAAACAGGACTTACCCAGCCATCCCTAGTAGTGCACAACCTATCGTGACTTTAACTTCACTCTCATTTATCAGATCTGGGAATAAAAGGACAACAAACTAACCTCATGATTAATCTTAAAAATATCTACCAAATGTAAACACCCACAAGACTACAATTGCGAGCTACACAGTTTAAGCAGTATGTTCAAACGTTCAGGCATCATAAGTGGTCTCACCATTTTTAGACATGGGAATGTCCTGATGTGGCTCAGATGAAAATCTGAGAACAATTTAACAGTTGACTTGAGGACAATCTAGAACAGTGAAGACTAAGATAATTATGACAAGTTCAGTATATTAAAATAGGCATATACTTTCAGAATATTTGGAGAAATGTTATATTTTCTCTCACAATAAACGATGAAATGAGGATAATAGTTGTGAGATACCTAAAGCTTGCCTGTGACTCATTATCCAATTAATTGATAGAAGCAAATTGGTTAAATCAAGCTAAATGACAGTTAGTTGCTCCACAAAATGTAGAAGTATATCAGAGTAAGAGGTTTTCAGATAATTAGATCAGTGCACAGGTCTTTCTTTTTGAACTTTAGAAACACATTAAAAGATATTATAATTGCACCTACAGAAAAAAAGAATGACACATAATTCATATTCAGAAGCTCATTGAGAAGATTACCAGTGTTTTAGTAGCAGTAGAGAGTTTCACAAGTACAAGCCATGTTTTGTTTGTTTGTTTTTAATCTAAACTTCCTTCCATGAAGAGGAAGGAAAAGATTAGTACCTCTTATCCGGCCTGCCGCTCTATCGCCTGGAGGAGAGCGGAGGCAGCTCTGCTGCCTCTCCTCGCCCCTCACATCACTACACCCATTGCAAGGCACCCTGCCCCAAGGGGTGCCTTCCTGTTGCTGCTGTCCACCCCCACCCTCCCCCTTTTTTTTTTTTTTTTTTTTTATACACGCATCAAAACGAGGATGCAGCCCACAACCGCTTGTATCACTCAGTGAACCTGAGCACTGGCGTCCACTGACGGCTCTCAGCAAGCCGAACCCGAGCCATGGCATCGAAGGCAGAGCTCGCGCTTGGTCACGGCACAAGGACAAGCCACATGGAGAATGCCAGCATCTCCCCAAAAAGCGCCAAAGCAAAGGCTCTCCTAGGAACCAGGACAAAGATGGCAATGACTTTAAGTATACAAGGTATGATCACAATAAAATTCGCATCCACGCATACTTTTAAAAAAAACAAAAAACAATATTTAAACTCAAAACAGGTCCTTCCTACACTTTCCTGCCCAATCCTTTCAAACGCTTCATGGACAGAAGTTAAAATAACACTTCTGAAAAATACACTTACTCAACCACAGCAATGATTTGAGTATTCTTCCTTTTCCCAGAGCCACTCGTTCAGCCAGGTCAAGCTCCCTGCCCAAAAATACCCGACACCAGCAGAAAACCCAAGCCTTTGTTTTTCACGTCTAAATGTTAGCTAAGAAAGTGCTCAACCCTGAAGACATTTTCAGACAATTAGTTCAGAGGCTCTGCACAATTTAATCAGAAGAAGTTTTAAACTCTGATTGTGCAATTAAACATAGTATACTCTTGCAGTTGTAATTTATCACACTGCTCCTGTGTCATGTAATCCGGCCAACAAAACTAGCTGGTACCTAGGAGTGGAGAAATGAAAAGGATAATGTTCTGCAGGAAAGCAGGTCTATCTAACATCTCACTATGCTAAAAATACCCTTGGGACTTGTTCTGATATCTTGTAATTACGCACACATATCCCGATTTATGGTGCATGTCTCCCAGCTCAAAGAAGTATGCACTCTGCTTCATATCTCGCCCTATTTATGTGTAAAATACTTGATTCCATAATGTCATAAAAGAGGACAGGCTCATTGCACATGTTACTATCGATTTCATGAGAGCATGGGGCATAATCTAATGATCCTTTTCAGCTGAGGATAAATATGCACAATTTAGCCTTAAACAGAGTCAGTGTCAGACCATTTCAGCTGCCGCCTTTGAGAAACGCGCCCGCGACGCGAAAGCTCCCTCCTGTCCGGCTCCTCCACGAGGCCGCTGCAGAGCGCGAGCGAGGAGCAGCACGCAAGAAAGCTGGGGAAGGGACAAGAAACATTAGCACTCATGTTTCAAGCAACATAACTTTTTCAGGCTAAATTTACAAATTCACACCCCACTTCTTTTTCCCTCCCCATTCCCCTTTGCACCCTGCTCCCTCGCTGGGCAGCCGCGGTAATTACCGAAGGAAACGAGCAGCCCCGGGCTGAGCGAGCGCTGGCAAAGGCTAGCGCGGCCGGGGAGCAAAAGGGAAAGGCGCGCTGGCGAGCGGGAGCAGTACGTCGCCTGTACGCAGGGAGGAGGTTGCCAGTTTTATGCTGCAGCTCTTCTAGTACTGCCCAGTGGGGGGGGGGGGGGGGGTGGCCTATGTTTCAATCAAGATTATAATATTTTTAATATCTGAAATGTATTTAACACAGTATTTTTATTGTGAAGATTACTGAAAGCATTTTCATAGAGGGGGATATACAGCTTCTTCTCAGGTACACACCATTTAAAAAGAAGAAAGGACAACTTGACATAGAGCAGGAGGTTAAGAGACCTAATTTCCATTCCCCACATCTACCGTTCAATCTTTGCGCGATCTTGGGCGCGTAGCTTAAATCCTCACTTCGCCCAGAGAGCAGAGCAAAAACCGACCCAACTCTTGAGCAGCGTGCTGAGGTTTGAGTCATTACTGCTCTCCCAAGAAACACCGAGATCTGCCGATGCAAAAGGATTTAAAAGCATTTGTCATAATTATTCTTTTAAATCACTAATTGGCTTTTTAAAATCTGCCAGCAGTTTCCAAATAAAATAGCATGTGTTCATCTAACATTGTAACATATTTCTATCTACCTATTACACGTTAGTCAGTAGCACAGGGAACGTAGGAAGTGCAGCACAAACGGGAAGAGGGCGAGCGAAGGAGTACCTGAGAAAGGAACGGGCTTAGCTGGCGCCTGCAAAGCCAAGAGCCGGAACTGGCATGCGCTAGCAAGGGATGCAAAGACTGTACTGGGGGGGGGAGCAGGTTCTCTGAGTAATTTCAGCTGTGATAGCACTACATATTGGAACCATGAATATTTGAAAATATACATTTAAAAAAACCCAATTTGTTTTATATTTGTATATATTTTTACCCACATCCCTTGACACTGCAAAAGAAAAATTTATTGCAACATTTTAAAAATACACTTAAAAGTGAGCCTTTCAAGGTAGAGTTCTGGTTATCCATCAGGTTTGTACTGAATTTACCACAGTAAGTCCCTGTTGTGACCAACTGCCACACAACTTTTTCAAAAGCAGTTTAGCTTGTAAACTGAACCCAAGCCTTACTTTCACATTAGTTCTTAATCATGTCTTACAAAAAAAAAAAAAAAAAATTCTCTACACTACAGCTTCAAGTTTCTGCTCTCCAGCTCCGGCATCTGTGCGCACACTTCCGTGTTGTTCAGACACCATCATTAAAAATAAGCTAATTAAAACTTACAATATTTCCAATTCACAGAGGCCACAAGCAAAACCTGAAACATTCAGGATAATGTTATTTCCATTTCTTTTTGTTCTTACCAAAACCCATCACATATCAACTGAACCGGTGATCCTGTTACAGTATTGCCATGCGCTAATCACACAGTATTCAGCAGCTCGCTGCCTGAGCTGGAAAGGCTTTGGGGGTTTTTGTTTTGTTTTGTTTTTTAAATCATGCAGATGCAGTTACTACCTAGCAGCATCTCTTCCATAGATGCCATTGCAACTCCTGAAAACATCCAAAGCTTGCCTGAAGCGCAAGTACAGCATCCCTCAACAGCAGGCTCAAAACCTGAGCAAGCCCAGCATAAGCCTACGCTGCACACTTGTAAATGCTGGGTTTTCAAATAGCTACCGTTTCCAGTAGTCCTATATATTCCTTCAGTGCCTGCTTGCACAATTTGGTAGAGAAAACAGACTCTCCGAAGAGCCTCAAAGGCAGAGCTGAGGGAGCCGCCCAGCGGCCGGCGGCGAGGCCGAAGGGTAGCAGATGCCCAGTAAAACCGCCTGGGGAGGCGGTGCAGGCGCGCAGCGCCGCGTGCAAAAGCAAAGCTACGCCGAGAGCGGCATCACCATGAAAAACAAACCAAGACGATGGCCACAGTTGGGTCCAAGGCAATTTGGCTAGGCTCATCCCAGGAAGCAGGGCTTTCCCAGGCAGAAGGGCACGCCAGCGGTCCAGACGCTTTGGGGGATGAAGGCTGGGAAAGTGCCGCCAGCCGGCTAACCGCGTAGAAAACTCCGTTTTGTGAGGGGCATGCGGTAGCGCTGCACTGAGAATTTTAATACATGGAAACTTAATTCTGAACAGACCCCTGCAGCTTTATAAACACAGGTGGAAATCAGCAGACGCATTAGCAGAGTATATCTACAGTCCCGGGTGGAGATTTCGCACAGCTCGCATGGGGGCCAGGGTAAAAGCAGCGGACAAGTTGTACTTCAAACTACATTGATTTCCAGGTCTTAGATCTGAGGGAGGAACCATCAGAGCTACCGAACAGGCATAAAACCCTGTCACATTAAAATAGCTGCATGCAATGTGTGTGTGTGTCTGTCTCAACATTTAGACAGGTTTTTGCTCTTTCTGGTGGTGGCTCCACAAAGTTTTCCTGCATGACTACCTAGCTCCTTTTTTCCTATTCAGACACAACCAAGTCTGTTTTCCTCGTTCTGAAGCTGGTCTATAAAGCAAAATGCAGCGCAGATGAATATTTCCCCCCAAGACATATGGAAGCCACAAAACTGGCAGAAAAGCAGCCACCTAGGGAAGAATTTAGAGAGTTCACATGCTTGTACAGCAGAGACCACAGACAGATGTGCAGTCAATTTTATAAAGAATAATCTGCCCAAGTAAGAAAGCTTCTGTTGTATTTAATAATCTTTTTTTGGAACAATCTGATTTTCAAACTTCTTACTTTTCATACTTTAAACATTTTTGAGAAGATGGAGTCGGGAGATCTGCCTGTCCTGACCTCTTTTTATAAATAGTCCTAGTATCCACGTTTGTTAGCTATTTCTTTTAAAAAGGGTGCCTGCACGCCTGCCAAAATAAGATCATTTTTCTTGGCACCCCAATAACTTTTACTAATGCTCCCTATTTCAAAGGGCTCGTTATTTAAACAGGTAAGGCAAAAGGGAGGGGAAAAGCTCTGTTACAGCATCATGCACCAGATGTAGCCTCGAAATAATTTTATTCATGCAAAGTCAGTTAGGTGCTGTGACAGCGAGGAGCGAAACCCAGATTTCTTGAGACACAATCCAACGTTTTAATGACAATCAATACCTTCCTCCCCCATAAGTGAGCTCTCCGATTATTATTAATCCCGATGAATGGGAAGGCAGCAATCAGCTGCGTGCTGGATTGGGTGAAGGACTAGACGGTGCCTCTGCCATCAGCGTGACGCTGAGCGGGATACAGAAAAGCAGGGGTGGACACTTGTTTTTAATTATCTCAGTGTGAAATAGACCGTGGAAATAAAGTTCTCATCAACAGCCTGTTGACACAAATTTATAACCCAGGCACAGAATAAAAAAAAAAAGGCACACAAAAGAGGTTTTAACTCTTTGGTTTCTGTGCAATTCTCTTACGGATTTTCATCAAAATAAGAGCAACAGACATTTCAATTTCTTGAACCACCTGCTCACAGAGCAGCAAGGCGGCGTACGGGGGACGCGTCCCTTCAACGCTCGCTACTCGCCACGTTATAACAATCCTCCGTCGGCACAAGGAGCAGAAGGGGCAGGACGCGGCAGGAGGAGGGCGCGACAGGAGCCTCCCGCACGCGCAGCGCCTCTGGCAGACGAGGAAACCTCAGAGACGCATTTAACGCGGTGTCAACTCTCTTCGCAATAGCTTTAGCCCTCAAACTGCGGCGCGCTCGGGCGCAGCATTCCTACCTTTAACGGGACGCCTGGTTTTTCACGATTTGCCCCAATATCCTGCATGTTTCTCGGGTGAGCCCGGGCTTCGGAGGGAGGAGCGCGGCAGCAGCCCGGGGCAGTTACTCTCGCCGTAGCAGAAAACGCGTCAGAGGCCCCGCACGCAGGCGGCGGCGCGAAGGCCGTCCAGGCACCTGCTCGGGACGGCAGGACGCCAGAGACGGGCGTTTTACTCTTAAAAGCTGGAGCCTGAGCTTTCCGAGGCTGCAGCCTGGCTCCAGCCTCACGCAGCAAAACGGCTGGGAACCGCTTTCCGATTCGGAGGCCTCGGGGCGCGCAGCCGCCGGCGCGGGGCCGGGCTGCGCGGCAGCAGCTTGCTCGGCCCACGGAGACATTTAAAAGCTGTCAAAGCCCCGGGGGAGTGAACGGAGCGCCGCGGGCCGCGGTCGCGCAGCCCGGCTCCGCGAGGGGCCCTGCCTGCCCAGGAGGGGTGCCGCCGGCCCAGCCGTCTCTGTTGGATACAGACGGCCAGACCTGAGCGAAAAAGGTGGTGAGCAGCGCCGAGCTTGAGCTGAGAGCACGTTTCTGGGCATTTCTCCTAACCCCTCAAGGAGCAAGTTTTCAAAATAACCTGTTTGGCTCCATGCAAGATTTCAAAAAGCATATGGTAGAAAATGAAGCACCGCATTTTGATATAAAGATAGCATTAAACTGTAAAGATCAAAAGTTTCAATACGGAGGTAACATGACCCGGCCCCACCAAGGCCACACACACAAACACCTTGTGTTTGGAAGCAGAGCGTCCCCCGAAACCCAGCCGACCCCCGTGCAGCGGAGGCTCACCTTGCCTGGGTGGTGCGGCGCGCTCGGCAGGACCTGCGGACCTTCCCTCACCCCAGGAGCGTCCCAGAGCTCTGCACGCCCGCCCCTCAAAAGCTGCGTTGTGCCCTGAGAAGACTGCGGTCCCCCAACCCACCCCCCTCACCGTCCCCAAACGGACCCTTTTGGAAGCCGGCAAAAGCAGCAGAGCCTTCCTGCCCCCGAAGAGATCCTCTGGCACCGACCCAGCAGCCACCAACATCTCAGGAGATGTATAGTTTTTTTAAAAAGTACTAGTTGAGGTTTGACGCTGCTCCCATTAGAAGTTTTTCTATTTAATCACTGTTGTTTTTCCTTATCTAAATTGGGAGTATTCAGTCTCACTTGACGAACGTGCAAGGCCCATGTTATAGAGGTAATTGTTCATCTCGGTGATTTAGTAATTACCCTTTGCGCAGCTGAAAACCCACCTACGGAAAAAGAAAAGCAGAAGTAATCCTAAACAACCTGAAGTTATGGCACATACATTAATGGCTTAAAAATAAGTAAAGAAGGCTTCTACAGCAAACTGAATAGAAAATAAGCCATCACCATGTTAATATCTATTATTTCTACAGTGATATTGCATAGGCAAAGTCAAAATAAAAAAGCTCCGATTCAGAAAATAGACAATATAATAGGATTACTGCTTTCTAGCCACATGGAGCCACAAGGATATTTAACGTTGCAAAGAACTGGCGCCTACCACGGAAAACAGGGACAAAAGAGAAGGGTGGACGTAACAGAGTTATTTAGTGCCATAGTAGTCCATAACTGCTAGGAGACTACCATTTTTAGCTTGCAAAAAATAGTACATTTTTGGCATCTGAAAAGTCTGGGTTTTCTAATAAGCACCAGAACCAAACTTAATGTGCAGAGGATAGAGTCTCTTTGTAGCTCATTCAATAACATGGTACTTGATCAAATAAGAAGAGCCATTTACACTTTACATATTGAGCAATTGCTCATCTACAAAATGTCACAGGATAGGAAAAGCAAAAGAACATGTAACAAAAGGATATCCAGTCCTTCAGATAAGACTCAAAATATAAAATATAATATAGCCAGGATTAATAACATATTAATAGCTGTGGCAAACCCATAGCATCCCCATTTCAGTAGTGTGAGCCAAATAGGGAATGCATCTCACTATCTTTTCAGTAATCCCACTTTAACAGTTGCATTGAATCAGGTCAAGCAGAACCAAAGATACTTTATTTCAAGCCTATTTCAACGGTTAGAGCAGTAATTTGAATAGAAAGTGAGAGCAGTACTGTTCTCTGTATTTTAAACTATTTTAATAGTTTAAATAAATGAAAGAGATTGAAACTGGTTTCCTGAAATGAACTTGAATCGCACACAAATGTGCTGCTTCAATAAAGAGTAAGATCAGCAGCACAGAAATGAATTACATTCAAAAGCAAAAATATGCCAAATCAGACAACATTTAACACTCCAATACAGCACAGGTGATTCTTCAGTAACACATGTTCCCTATTGCACACAGCAAGCAGGAAATGAAAAGAAATGCTAATCCACACAACGGTGCAATCTCATGGAAGAGGTAAAGCAACACAAGGCTTTAGTCAGGTGCTTAAAAACAGACACTGGGCCAAAATTAGAGACAGCAGGACTCCAAAAAAACTAGATGATCGACTGGGACAGGGCAAGAGCTCCTGCTTCCCTTCCTATCCCGTGCGCCAGCGCTCTAGCGAGCAGCTGCCTGCAGCGCTGCTGGAGTTGTGCAGGAAAAATATCTCCGAGAAATTCAGGTACTGGAGTTTATATGGTAGCACTTCAAAGCTCATGATGTTTCTAAGCTCATTCTCTCATATTTCTTTTTATAGATACAGACCCATGAAGGAAAGACCTTGCTGACTGCAGCAATTTCTCTGCTGAGATATGCTATTGGCACAGAGCTGGCAAATTACATTAAATTAAAATAGAAAGCTTAACAGTTATCTTCATTTAAATACAAAAGCCTACGCACACTCTGCACTTGGTGAAAGAGCAAACAAACAGAAAATAAAACTATACATAACAGCAACTTCTTCCTTACATGCAATAACAGTAACGTTCACAGTTACTGTCTAGTGCTCCCAGACTGATGCACCAGCTGATCATCGCATGGGAAGCGGTGGAAAGGGCTAGGTAAACAAAGCAGCATTTTGCCGCAGTGTTTGCTTGGGGCAGCTCACAGGCCACTGGCGTCCCTGCCCAGGGCCCCCGCCAGCATCACGCCACGCAGCCACGCTCACACAAACTGGCCTCAAACAGCCAGAGAGCACGTGCCAATAGTTAGCCCAGACCACAGATCCACAGCAGATTTAGGCATCACGCACCTATAGTTCATATTTCAAACCAGAACTGTGAACCTCAAAACCCACCCCAGCTGACCCTGGAGATACTGAGATTTTCACCACAAAAGTTAGGTAGACCTCAAAATTTACACATCCAGCCATGATGGGAAAAGCCTCAATCTTAAGACTATTGAGAAATTCACACCTTTCTCATGCCCAGGCCTCTTTAGGATCTGCAAACAAAGCTGTGCTCCCCAGCACCCTGCCTAAGGAGTTCAGTCCCATAGGTGTGCTCAGAGCGTTTTTTACCTAGGCAGGTTCCACATAAAAACACAGCCATAAAGGTTTTCTTCAAAATCGATTGTTATCCTCCCCGTGACAGAGGCAGTATATCTTGCACTCTTTCAAACAACTCTTCTCAGCTACTGTACAGAGAAAATAGGCGGCTGTTTCAGGAATGTGGAATAAACCTGTCAGGTGGACCATGAAGTGCAAGGCCAGACATGGCAGACGTTCCTGTTCTGGCTGCGAAGCCCTCTTATGAATCCATGTCTAACTAACTTGACTGGCAGCTCATTCAGTGTCTGGAATGAAGGAAAGGGGGAACAATTATACTATCTCAAATCATCGTTATTGTTTCAATGATTGCATTAGCATTCTCCAAGCATAAACGGGCCACAAAACATTTGAGGCAGACATCTAATGATGGATTTTCCCAACAGAGAAAGCAATTCCTCTAAGCAATAAAACAGTCTGTGAGAAATCCTGCAGTCATAAATCTAGTATTTCTCATTACAAAATTTACATCAGCCACAAAGTGATTACTTCTGAAATTACAAACCCTTGTGGGCAGCAATATTAGTGAGTTACCAATTGCTGTTCTCATGACTCGTGAGAAGGGCAGTCCAAGTCATAATGGTCTTGGTAGAAAAGAAAGTATCAAAGAATTAATTGCCTTATTATAGACAGAAAGTTTAGAGCATCTGCAGAACACGCATCTGGAGTGCAAAGAGCAAGGACCAGCAGCAGGTTCCCACCAAACCCCTCCGAGGTCACCTAGAAGCACAAACACCACAGACTTGTCACGGCTTTGCAGCTCGGCGGTGTGCAAAAGCAGCAGCCGAGCTGCCAACACCAGGACACTCAGCCCGCCCCAACACTCGGCTCCTGATCCCGGCACACGTCCAGCACTCCTGGCGCCGGGGCAGGGGGGGCAGCACCAGGAGGTCCACGGAGGCTGAATGCGCACTGACCACCGACCCTCCTGACAGCAAACGCAATCAGGAATAAAATAAATCCTGTTTAACTCACCTAGATTCATACTTCACATGCATGAAGAAACTTCCTTAGTTTAATTGCAGAGAAAGCACAAAAGGAGGAGGAGCCTTCGCAAGCAGCAAAGATGCAGCAGATGTATTGGACTGTAAAATTCATTTCTGCATGACTAATTAGATACATCGTGTATTACCTTGGTAATTGCTCACAGAAACAGATTGTCTCAGGAAAAGCAAACTAAAGGCAAAGCAAGAAGTTGTAAGACTTTCTAAAAGCCCAAGATACAGGTTTCATGCATAAATTGACCTAACTGCAGCTCCTCGCTCCCACGGCGAGTGCTCATCGCTGCAGCGGGCCCTGCAGAGCTCGCGGCTGTATCGTGAATCAGACCTGCTTGCTGATCTTACCGAAAACACGTCCCAGGAACACTGATAGCTATCCATCGGACCTACGCGCCGACTCAGCTCGCCCTGAAGCTACAGTCACAGGATTGCAGCCACGAGCAGCGGGCGGCAGGCCCGGGCAGGGGGCTGCCCTCTCCGCCTGCAGCCTGGCTGGGCCAGGCGAAACCGTGCAGGCATGCGCGCACCGCTTACCCACGCGCTGTGAGAGCGGCTCAGCGCACGCGGGCAGAGGCAGGAGCTCGCGCCTCGCGCCGCTCCGTCGGCTCCCCAACGAGAAGTCGATCCACCAGGGACCAAACCGCCTGAACGCGGCGGCGGCGGCTGCCACCCGCCCGGCACCCCGGGAGCGCCGGCTCCAACGCTGCACGAGCCACGCGGAAGCGGACTGAACAATTAACAGGTTTTCCAGTTGACTTTAAGTTTCCCGAATAACCAAGTTTTAAATGAGCTCCTTCGCGTGCAAAAGCTCGTGGGCCTATGACCGCTCTGTGCCTTAGCGAGGCTGGTTGGGACAAAAACGAGGGCAGCCCCAGCCCACTGCAGTCATGGAAAGTTATTAGTGGGTTTTTTTTTTTTTTTCCACTGCAAGTCTGATGATTGGCTGCTGCGTTGCTTGCTTTTAACAGCACGGCCCAAAATTTATTATGAGCAAGGTAAACAGGAGCAGTAGCAAAAAAACCTGTAAATACTTGCCAGCAAAAGAAATGAAGTTTTATTACATACAAAAATATACTAAAAGAATACATTCCCATAATTTATTACCTCATCTTTGCCATATAGCGAGCACTTCATTTTAACTATTCAGGGAGTAGCCTGGTCACATATTCCATGTTTATGAGAAAATTATTTCTCAACTATTTCTATTCCTTACCATAGAATAAAAATATTCAAGCTGCTTATGCTTTCTGCCCTAATAATATACCTGAAATTTATAGGGCTGTAAAATGATATCCCAGCATGGCATTAGCTATTTCGATCTTTGATCTATTGGTGCCATTTGAGTAGATGATAATCGTTTACCAGCTCAAAATACTGGGCTAGTAAAAATCACTTCACTGCTCCCATAACATATTTTACAGCTGGAGGGTAAATATTTATTTCCTGCGGGTAAATTTTCTATTTTAATAGGTGTTCACACGCTGTATTGCTCATGTATCCGGTTCTATATCCGGCACAACCCATAGCCTCACCTTTCCACAATTTATTACAGAGAAGCATCAGTGGGCAGATTCCCTCTAATGCAGTGGCAATTTGGGCAGGTGCCTCAGCACAGAGCCCTCCTACTAAGAAGAGGTCCTCTCTTTTGCGGTCAGTAATTTGCAGGACAGCTAATGCAGAGACTATTTAACTGTTTATAAAATGTTCCCTATCATCTCCTTTGTTATTGATTACGGGGGGGGGGGGGGGGGGGGGGGAATCTATGACAGCCCAAACCAGCAGTCTTATGTTTCTGCATGGAACATACGTATCTTAGGCAGCAGCAGAGCAACTTTCCCTACACTGATAATCCAGCAAGCCTTCAGCCATGATTAAGACCACTCCTCTCCAAAGGAGATTGTTTTTTTTTTGTCTCCTCGAATAAGCTCAACTTCAAGTTGAAAAACTAGTTTTGATAAGAAAGTTAAAACGTTTCAAGATGAAACTGTCAAAATGAAATCTTTCAATTTCCTGGATTGTTTATTAAAATCTCAAAGTATTTTGGTATGTTTAAAATCCACCCACTCCCTGTCCTTGGACAAGGGAAGGGAAAAGAGAAGGAGCAAAATGATTCCCAGTCCTTCCTCACTGATAAAAAGTACCTTTTTTTCCCCAGTATATTTACTATTCAACAAAGAACACCTTCCACCTTTACTGGGAACATCCTTGCAAATGTGTTCACAAACTATCATGTCTTCACTCCAAACCTTTAAAAAAAATCCCTTTGGAACATTTTCACTACAGTTCCTATTAAAGAATTGGGATTGATGTTAAACACAGTAAGGAAATTAAAATTCAGGTTTTTTTGCTGAGAGCGAGAGTCTGATTTCACAGAAGCACTAGAGGCTGAACTCATGCCAATAGCACCTGACCAAGTGCACGACTGGTCACTCCTCAGATTGCCGTGAGACCCAGTTAGGAAATTAGCCTCTTAGACCTGGACCAAACCAGGTCCTTCAGCCAGGGACCTCTTTGCCAGAGCACGAATCCTGTATCTCATGTGTCTTTGAGCGGCCAGAACTCATCATCCACCTGTCTGTCAGTCGGGTCTGGTCCTGATACTGCCAGATGTAACTTACACCTGACATCCCAGCATGATTTAAACTCATGCTTTCCCCAAACTCTGCTAATTTTGCAAACAACTTGGTTTGCAAGCCAGCTTTTAAGAAGGCATGTGAAAGAGGTGAAAAAACAGATGTTGCTGCTTTTATTTCAAGGATGAAACACAATAAGTTAAAGGGAGATGCCTTACAGGGATATGTGCTCAAGCCCATGAAACACAAAACATTCATAAATGATCTGCAAAAAAGGGTGAATATGGAAGTGAACAAGTCAGCTGGCAATACTCTTGTTTTTACAGCCCCAAGTACCTTGACAGCAATGAAACACTAGAAGAAACTTACCATACAAAGCAACCACGTAATACAAACGCCAAGGAAATACAAAGTTAAACAAAAAACAAAACCCCCACACAACTGAATAGCACTGCGAAAATTTCCAAAGTATCTCAAAATTTCAGTAGTAGTCAAAAAAATTACTAAGAAAGGAACAGAAAACAAAAGAAAGGCACCTGGATATATACATATACAACGCAGCACTTTTGTGCAGTTCCAGTTTGCCCTGAACTTGAACTAGAAGGGATAAAAGGAAAGGCGAAAGGTATGAAACAACTTCTATGTAGGAGATGACAAGATAGATCAGAATGCCTCAGCCCGCCTGGAAGACGATGACTGAGGTTATGACAGACACGTATACAATGGCAGGTGACACTGAGAAAGCAAGTAGGAAATCACTGCATACCATCTCTTCCAACACAAGAATCAAGGTTAACAAGTGAAACTGGTAATATCCGAAGAGATGGTTCCTCAGTGTAATTATGCAACAGATGAAGTGACAACTGCCACAGGAATTAGATGCTAAAGACTTATGTAAACTAGAAAGTGTGGGGAAAAAGTTCCCTCCTCAAAAAAAAAAAAAAAAAAGAGAAGTTACCAAAAGCTGTTAATACACACAAAGTTTTCACTCCTGGCTGGGGAAGTCCTGAGCTACAAATCTCTGGGGGGCTTGAAGCAGAACTTCCCTGGTACATGCTAAGTCTTGAACTGTTCTTTAACCTGTCTTAGGTATCATCCACTGCCAGAGAGCGCTGATACAGGGCCAAAAGGGTTTGTTTTGATGGGACAGTATTCAGGGCATTTTGATACCTATGTTTTTATGTTATCAGAAAAACAAAATTCAAAAATACTCAGTCTACGTCACTTTTCCTATACATGTGCAACCAAAAGATCACTTTCATTAGAAGACCTACTGCTGTCCGGCTAATGCTATGACTTTGGGAAGTTCCCCCTACCTTGGCAAAGGAAGGCAAAAGATATCAGAAAATGGAAAAGGCTGCACATCAGGAATGGAACTGTCAGCTTGGCAGAGGTGTCCTGGCATCGCTCAGCATTCATAAGCTGCAGACAAGGACATCTCAGATCATCACACACGATGCTCCATCACAGTTGTTGGGTGGCTGTAGAGAAATAGGTTGTTTAGAGGTTGTCCTTCTCAGTTGGCTTTTGAGAAAAGCTGTTGCAGAGCTAATTTTTAATAGTAACCTCCACTAACAGAAAGCTAGAAGTAGCCCGGCTATTTTTTCCTGGAAGAGGGAGAGGGGATGTGGACTGGACTGCTCGACAACTGTGTATGAAGCATCTATGGCACAATTGGAAAGTGGTTCTTACCTCAGATAATATTTTTTCTGCTCTTTCTGAGTGTCTGGCACACTAGAAATGAGATACAGATATGAATTTTATTTGTCTGACAAAGAAAGCTTGTAATATAACTTATCACTTCAGGTCACAAGGGCATTACACCTGCTCTGATTTCCTTAAGGAATTTCAGAATATGTTGGCTAGAGAATATGACAAAGTAGCTACATTAGTGAAAAACATTCTTTTTCTTCCCAAGTAAGACTTCTCTTATGAAGCCTTCCCAGTAGGAAATTTGGAAAACTGACAGAGGGTTGCTGGTTGGATTTTACTGTTGATGACACATATGTTGTCATGTTATGTCCTAAACCGAAAACCAAAGCACCCTTTTAAAATTCTCAGCACTGCTGATGCTTCCAACAAGTACTTCTGTATTGGTTTTGGTCTTATCTATTTCTAACAGACAGCCTCATGCCTTGGAAATTTGACCTGAAATAAAAATTCAGCCGCAAGTATCTGCTGTCAATTGTGCAGAAAATAGGAGATGACAGCAAAGTCACTTCTGCATGCTGAATTAGATCTCTTTCCAACATCTTCTAATGTCATTATTAGCACTCAAATACACTGTGTCAAAATGTGTCTGTACAGGGAGACGGACCAGGCAACATCAAATTTATCTCTTAGTTGATATGACAAGCTGTTTTTGATTCAAACCTCTGAGTAGAGAGAGGCTCTTAAGAAAAAGTATCTACTCCATCACGAAGGTTTGTTTGTGAATGTGGATATTATAATGGGTGGAAACAGTTAAGAAAAAACTGTATTATGCAATTTCATTGAATTGTTGGAATCGATAGTGCAACGTAAGCTGTTAAAACTTTATTTTGAGCCTTAGTGCCTACACTCCAAGTAGTCAACATTGCAATGTGAAGAATTTCAACAAGATCATCTGCAAGATGACTACTCTTTGCTTTGGAGCTAGCCTTAACAGCGGCCACTAATTCTAAGGCAACCACCTAAGTAGGGATCTAAGCGTACCATACAGTTTTATAACAATTTTCAGAAGAGAATAGCATTTGAAAAGATTAAATTCTTTGTTCAGTTTTCTTTCCTTCTGTCAAAACGTAACCAGATAAGAAGTGAAAAACCATACACAAAAGACATCTAACTACTGACCGAGAGCAATTCCTGGGAAGTCAGCAATGTAGCACTGAGAAGGAAGAGTATACCACCTAAATACAGTGTCAGTGCCTAATAAATAGCAGAAACTACAGCAGCCATTACTGCTCTACTCCCTGCATCCGTATGGCAGAGTTCAGGAGGTTACGAGAAGAAATGAAATAAACTACAATGAAAAAAGTATGGATTCTTATATACATGGAGCTATTAACTAACCTAAAGAGAAAAAGGCTATTTAATTCCATTTATGAATGATATCAATAAACTTCTAGTTAAAGTAGCAAGACTCTTCCTGCTATTTCATCCTTTTATAGCCTCTTGGTATCCATTGCATTCAACTAAAGAGCAGGCAATTATTACTGGGTAGTAACAACAGAATTTTGTCCCATCTCATTAAATTAGATACATATATTAGATATGAATTAGATAGCTACCAAAAATGCCATGTATGAATGTTTAAATATTTGGGGGTTTGTTCTCATTGAGTACCTGAAGTGGCTCTAAGCCATTTACATTAATCATCCACAGGAGAAGGGGTCATGCTCTGCTTTTTGTTGTGGGCTCACAGAGCTATAACTACCATGTGTGTGTCCTGAAAATGTTCAGGGGAAAAAAAACAAAACAAAACTGAGTACAACTCTTCCACCCCATAGTGCAATTTCTTCCTGTACAACAAGAAGCCTGGGCAAATCTTAAGACTCTAATTTATTAATTTGCAATAACACAGGAAGTTAACCATGACTGAGGGGTAACTTAAAGCAAAGACTAAATATCTATCTTACCAAGAGTGAATTGGCTAAGTTAACTGTAAATAGTTTTAAAATGGAATTCAGTATACAACTAACTTTAGCAGAGACTTTATTTCATTAACAGAAAATTGTTATAGAGACATACTTTCTCACCCTGTAAAATGATACTCCTTAACAGAAAAGCATCTTGACATTTCTGTTCTGTATATACAAAGTATATACATTACACATCCATTTGTGTTGGCAACAGCCAGGTGACCTCTCATCTCCTCAGCTCACTGCCAAATTAAGAATGAGCCAAAGGCCAAGGGATCAACAAGCAGGAGACCGGTGGGAGAAAAGACTGATACACTGATGTTATCTCATAACCTTTCCCCATCTACTTTTTTTCTGCATTGCCTGTATATAAGCAACTGTATGCTTGAATGCTGCTTCCAGCATTTGAAGTTTTGTCTGTTTGCCCATTTCTATGAAGAGAGCAAAGCCCCAACAGTTTGCATGAAGGTCCGGGGAGACGGAGGCACAGTCGATCTCCCCAGGCTCTCCCAATCTCCTCTCTAAAGCTGATCTGGGAAAGCTGGCACCGTTTGTGATCTCAACACAGGAAGACAAAGTTAATGAGTTACTGCCTCAACTCAGCAGCCTAGAAAAGATCAGTCTTCAAATCAAACATAATTCAAGGGTTAAAAAAAAATAGCATAAGGAGTCTTGCAGACTTTTCAGGATAATCAGTTAAGCCTGAGTTAGAGGAACAAGCTAGTATTATTGTCTTGCTCCAAATCTTCATCCATCAGCTGACACATCTCACATGACATGACACTGCAGGCTGACATTCCCCCAACACATACACGAAAAAATCAACGATTTTGAAAATAAACTGTAAGAAGTTGGTGGTACAAGCAAGGTCACTGCTATAGTGAAAGATGAACACAAGAAAACAAGTATAATTTGTAAAGTAGCTCTTTCCAATGATTGAGCAGGGACCAGGCACTATTCACAACTATAATGACATGAGATCATTCTTCAGAAGGAAGTGATAAATAGCTTCTTGAAGGGCACTCTTGCATTTGGGAAGGTGAATTGGCAAAAATCACTGAGCTGATATGTAGTCCAGAGTGTTTCTTGTAAGCTTTTCCCCCCTCTCTCTGCAGAGAGGAGCTTGAGCACCCTCATGCCCGATCAGCAGCTCCCACCCAGGAATCACAGGGGAGCAGAGCCAGGGGTTTAGGCAACTGCTCCACTTTGGTCTGCTCTCAAGGGGTGGAAGAGATCTTTCTACCAGATAGGCAAGTATGGTGAAATTCTTTTCTTCCTTAAAGGAGTTTACAGTCTGGGTGGGGGAATACTTGTGAATTCAATTCTAGCAGGGATGACACTGCAGGAGCGATGTTCAGTGTCAGTCCTGGAGAGCTGCCCCAAAGAACCAAATTTGTAAATATGAGAGAAAACTTTATCAGATACTTCTCAAATAAAGAGATAGCCAAATTACTTCACATTCCTACTTTTCTCCTATGTATTGCTCAATGGAAGCTAGGACCAGAAAAACCTAAAAGTTTAGATCATACTAGTTTAAACATATTAATCATTTCCTGAAAGGGAATTGTGTTGTCAGGGCAACACAATTAACCAAAGAAATCAGCTGCAAATGATTGTTTCTCAGAATGAGTTTTTGAACCAGGAGTTAGATGAAACAGCCACCTTTTTCTCTTCCCTGTAAGTTAATGGCAATAACAATAGGTAACAGGGGAGAATTACGGAAGCAAAGAATCAGGTAACTAAGACTGATGAAACATCAAAAGTATTCATTGGTTCAGATTTAGAGAAGATTACATGAGAAGTCCCAACTGATAGTAATAGTGCTCAGATAAATAAGGTGTCTAACATCAGGCAGAAGCGCCAGCACCCTCCAGCCCGGGCAGAACTGGGCAGCTTGGGTGGCAACATGGCCCAAAGGTGGAAATACAACATGTGATAAAAATCGACGAACTACCAGGGACGCAATACTCTACTAATATTTACCAAACGTGGCTCTACAAAGCATTTTTAAAGATTAGGCTTGGTCTGCAAACAATTGCCACAACCTTAGGCGAAGCTATCCTATAGGCAGCTTTGCAGTCACAAGGATCCTTAGTGGTAGTCTGTGGACCGAAAGTTATCAATTGGATAAACCGTAGTCACCAACGTTGCTGCTTTTGCTATAGCCTATCTGCAGACCCAATGACATAGCAAAAAAGCATGAGAAGAAGCCATCCCATGCCCTCCCCTCGTCTTCATCAAAATTCACTTTATGATCAGATCTCCTAGTAAAATGGGAAAGAGGTGTGAGAGAGAGAGAGAGAGAGAGAGAGAGAGAAAGACAGAAAGAAGTAGGAGGAAAAGATGTGAATTATCTAATATTTCTAAAAGAAGGATCAAGTTTGTCTTGTCATGTAAGTAACGATGTCAAAATTACCCATGTGAGGATCAGGTACATACAATACAGCACTTTAGCTCATACAGACCTCTGATTTAATAAACTCAGCAATTAAAAAACAATTCAAGTGAAACAGAAGATATGTGTATGCTTCCCTCAGTCGAGCAGGATCGCAAAGTTTCTCATTCAAGGAATATAACAAATTTCCCAAATGTGATCTCCTAAGGCACAAAGGAACCTGTCCTGCCTATGCCATAATATGTGAGCAAACATGTTTATGGATAAATATTGATTAAACTTTTTTTTGGCATTCTTCACACTATAGAAAAGCATGAAAACAGTCACTAAAATTAGAGAAATCACTTTTTTTTGCTTGTTTAAATAAAACATCAAAATATAACAGAACACTTTTCAGATCAATAAGTTTAATTGATGAAGACAAATACTAACATATGGTAATGCTTGGACTCCCATATATTGAAGGCCTTCTTTCAGAATCTATTCCCTACTTTGACTATAAGGCTATTGAAAACCCAGGAAAATAGCCAAATTAGCTCTCAACGTTCTCTGTTTACTCTTTGTCCTACAATGTGTCTTGCAGAGAGTCTCAAGGTCACAGACAGATCCAATAGCAACACCACCGGCAGTGGCACACCAACACTAACTGCTCTCAGTAGTCCTGGGTTACATCTGCTTTTTGTCCTCTTACCAACCACAATCAAAGCACAATTTTTTAGTTATGTGTCACATAAGTTACTTGGAATACCAGAACAAAACGTAAATAAAGGTCCTATAAGCATTCAGGATCTGTCTAGCCAAAACTCCATATTTTATGTCTTTTTACACATACTGTTAATAGAAGTACAATTAGCATGTTTTTGAGGAAAAGCTAACTTCATTTTAAACATTTCAGAGGACATTGCTTTCTCAGACCTGATTTTCACTTCAGTAGAGCCAAGATTTCAACTTGTACCTCATGGCAGGAAGACAAAAACAGATATGCAACCACAGTCATAAAATAACTGGCTCCACAAGTATCCTTACGTTTCAATCAGTTGAAATAGCCAGGCCCACGCTCAAAAAAGTCTGCTTATATTTATTTTGTCAGAGAAATAGCACATTCTAATAGCCAGCAAAGATTTCAGACTTCCGATTGGTGGTTTGCCTAAGAGCTTTTCAGATGCTCATATTAATAAAAAATCAACATAGAGAATGTTACTTTAACTAGTGAATGCACATTTCACTTTAAAAATTTGCTCAATGGTGTGTTTTTGGGACCCACGCATAATGAGAAAGCCACATCATTGCACCTAAGGGAGAAAAGGGAAGAAAATGACTTCAACAAAAGAACAAACGAATGAAAAGCACTCTTTCTAGTTATAAATATTGACCACAGATACTTACAATTAATGGTATTTTCATAGCAATATTTCTGAAATTAAGTTTATGCACCCTGTGTGCCATAGTCCCACTGAAACAACACAAATAGCTACCTTTCATTTGCAGCAGTTTGACTTCTGAAAAAACATGTTTTTTTAAAACGCCCTGGTGCTTGAGAAACCATTCTAGGAAAAACACAGTGGGAAATATACTTTTAAGTTTGTGGGTACAGTAGTACAAATTCATATTTTGCTTCTCTGTTAATGTAGTGACTGTAACATACACAGAGGATATAAAGACAACCAGCAGCCTAACTTGGCATTCCCATTCCCACCTGATGCTTCAATAGGCATGGTCCCTTCAACAGAAGGGCCAGAAACCCTATCCATCCTGAACTTCAACAGCCTCAAAAAGAAATGGTGATGAGGGCATTACAGCATTTGTGATTAAAATCCTCCAGAGAACTCACTATGGTCCAGTGCAGCCACTCAAGGCGACGGATGCCACGTCCCGGGATCCCTACATGGAAGGCTCCCGCGGTGGGAGGCAAAGGGAGCTCCAAGAAGCAACTTAAGTTTGTGGAGGGGAGCAAGCAGAAAAGGAGGAAGCAAAAGAGTGGTCCTCAGCTGTGTGGAGGTTAAGCAAACTGAGCAAAGTTGCCATGACTGGAGGAGTTGTGCAAAGGAACTGTATTTCAGAAGTAGAAAGGTCATGGGTGAAAGAGATATTTGCAAGTCAGAAGAGCAGATCTGTTTGGGATTCAGGTGAGGCTTAGCAGGCAAGCAAAGGTCAAGTAAGAGGGTGCTACAATGAATCTCTTCCTTACATAAAAAATTTCAGTAAATTGTGTCTGAGAAGCAAACTTCTAGGTAATATTGCTATAAGCAGCTAAGGAAAAAACTATTCCTTGCTTCATTCTCAGCACTACTGACAGCCTGGTTAAATCTGGCTAAGCAGCTTGATGAGTATGAAAACATGCAGCACTGTAACAGCACCCTGAGCTGACAAAACGCTGGAATTCAAATGCATGATCAAAGTTGCCGAGGGACTGAGCGTCAGCTGAACCCTGGTAACTGTCTCGAGCTCATCCTTAGCCTACAGCGAAAGTGGAATAATTTGACTTCACTCAGCCTGCAACCTGGGAAGGCAGAGATACATTGAAATCTGCATTGTGCACAGTATAGAAGCTTGCACTCGCTTAGCTCAACTGACATCTTAGTTTGATAAACATTGCTACCTCAATAAATAAATATTAAAAGTGCTCTTTTAATCAGAGTGAGGGTCCAGCTAGCCCAGGACTCTGTCTCTGACTGGAGGTGCTATTTAGGGGGGAGCACATGAACCTGGCTACCTTTGCAGTCCATTCCCCAAATACTTCCCCAGCATCCGCAATTGCTGGATTAGGAATGGTAGCAGATACACTCCTGCTTAATCCTTCAGTGTCTGTTTACAGATACGCTGCCCAAGAATTTATCTGATCTGTTTTTGAAGCTACCCACCTCTATAACCTTCTATGACACAAAGTTCCTCAAGCTCACTGCTCTGTGAAGTAGTAGGTTTTTTCTCCCCTTCTGCCTTTTTACCGTCTCCTACTTTTGTCAAGGGCACCCTAGTTCTAGTATTGCAGAATTTGCTGCAAACAGTTCCACATTCATCTTGCCCATGAGCTTTGTGATTTCCTAGCCTTCAGCCACCCGTCTTCAGCTTTCTCTTACCCAAACCAAACAACCCCAGCCTTTTCAGTCCCTGCTCATAAAGCAGCTACTCCTTTTCCTCAGCCATTTTAGCTGCCCTTCTCTGTACCTTCTTCAATATTTCTGTACCCTTCCTGAAATGCAGAGTCCAGTATTGTACATAGTATTCAAGGTGTGAGCACACCAAAGTTTGTTTGTTCTTTTCAATAGAAGGAAAACAATGCCCTTTGTCTTATTCTCTTGATGCAGCCCAATATTTTGACAGCTTTTTTTGGATGCTGTGGCACATTACCCAGTCTTTCCTGCATAGTAACTGCCAGTGTCAAGTTCACCATCATGCTGACATAGCTCAAACTTTTTTCTCCCGAATGCTATACCTTATATTTATCAACACTGAAGGTTTTAGACACCTTTTTGTCCACTTACACACTTATCATTGGCATAGCATGGCATTTGATGACCCAGAAAGTTCAGCACTGCCCACAGACCAGGTGGTCTTATTGCACACCCCTTTCTTTCTCTGGGCCACTGAGGAAGCCATTGACCAGGTCCCCGGACCAGTCCCTGCACTGAAGAGTCTTCATTGTTCTGCAAAATAGCTATTACATGACATTGTTTCTTACATTTACTAAGCTCCAAGTCTGTGAAAAGACCTTCCTTCCAAGCCCATGACAACTTAGTGGGGGTTTTTTGTTTGTTTGTAAATAACCTTTGAAGGGGAACCCTGTCACTGGCTTTTTGACAACCCAGCAACACCCGTGCATCCTATCTCCTGGGGCTCTGTATGCCTCCTGACAGCTGCACAGACTGCCAGCCAGGCAGGGTGGTCAGGCTTCCTTCCTCCACAGCGGCACAGGCCAACACGTGATGCTTATGTACATGTTGAATGATGTTACTCTAAGATGGACGCTCAACAAGGACAGAGGAGCAAGATCCGCTCTGGAGTCTTGTTTATAGGTAGGAGCTGCACTGACAACCCGTCGGTCCCTGACGCAGGGCTCCGAGAAACACGCAGCTTGGCTGTGAGCTGCAGCCTCACGCTGCGCTCCTCCAGAGCGCAGGGCGAGCACTGCCAGGGCTGCGAGCCAGCACACCACCTCGTTCTAATACCTCCTACATATTTACTTCAAACTGATTTAGCTCCTCTGACCCATCTACTGAAAAAAAAAAAAAAAACACCACACCACATTATCTGCAAGATCTCCCCAGCACCTTCAGCAGTGAAGACCAACGCAGAGAACTCGCCCAGCTCTCCTGCCCTGCCTTTTGTCCGAGCGCCCCCTTACACAGTCGTCAGCAAGCTGCCCTGCTGATTTCCTGGGTCTGATATACTTCAGAACTTTTTCCAACAGCCTGAGCATCCTTTGTAAGGCACTTTTCAAATTCTTTATGAGGCTTTTTAATTTCCTGTTTGTTTGATCTGCTGTGTTTAAGGACCTTCCTCTTCTGCTCCTTCGGGCAGGCTTTCCATTTTCCAGCCGCCAGCCATTTTGCTACAATGCCCTCCCCAGCTTGCCTAGTGTGTGAGGCAGCCTGCCGCAGATAATTTTGTTTTCTCATTGAATTGTGGAACATACTTGGGGGTGCCTAATAACTTTATTAGAATATTTTTTTAATAGCTTGCAACCTGCTTATAGGCTTTTTGGACTAATCCTTTGAGGGTTTTTTGACTAATAGCCTCATTGTTATGCAGATCCTATTCTTGAAATTGAATGACCCCATGCTGTAGTTATTTACTCTGTCCTCCTCAGCTATCATGTTAAATCTAATCTTATGATGGTCACAAATTGCAAAGCAGCACTCATGAACAGATCCTGTGCACCACTCAAAACCGGGCCCAGAGAAGCATCTTCCTTTCCGGGGGCTCCAGGACCAGGTGCTGGAGGCAGCAGCCACTTCACAAGTCCTCAGTTGCCCTCGCTGCCTCCCACTCTGATAAGGCACAGACCCAGCCTCTGTGGGTCTCTACCAAAACCTCCTACTGTTACTGCCTGTCCTGAATTTGCAGCCTCTCCAGTCTCCCTTCGCATTTCCTGAGCGCTATTATAGCTCGGAGCAGGGGGCTCCTAACACAATCTTAGCACTACATTTTTATTGGAGCACAGGATTTCAGTCCACAGGGGTTCCACAAATAATCAAACTTATCATTCGATGCCAAACAGCCCAACTCCCTCATCTTACATTTCAGGCCTTAAAGCTGGTGCTGAAACACTTGTAAGTTTTGCCCTTGCTCCACTGCTTCACACCGCTTGTTACCCAGCATTGCGGCACCCTGCTACGGCTCCCCTATTTACTGTAATGGGGTGTTGCCCCTTCCAGCCTTTTCCAAGGTGCACCAAAAATGAGCCTCGCTCTCACTGCGGGGCGCAGCAATCTGAGCCAGGCAATCTCTGTGCATGTCAGCTTTTTCCTGCCTCTAACTTAAATATTCCTATAGGACCTTTTTGATTTGCAGTGCCAGCAGCCTGGTACCAATTAGCAGCATGAGCAGGGCTGCCGCACAAGGGGAGACGAGCTGGGAGCCAAGGGTGACGCTGCAAGGTGAGGTGGGCTGGGCAAGAGATCTCGCTGATGGCGCCTGGGCTGGGCGAGCAGGGAGCAGCTGGAGACGGCCACCGGCTCTGTCAGCAGCCCAGCAGCATCAGGCGATGCGAGGACGCAAGTCAGGTCTGAGATCAGCCCAGGAAACCTGAACAACAGCTCGAGATCTGCAGGCAAGAGGTGCACCTCTGACATAGCTCCAGCCAGGACGGACCACTCCCTTACGCTGCAGGAGGACAGTGTGATGTCAGCTGAAGATGGCCACAGCCAAGAAGTCCTCCTTTTCCAGTGGGTGCCTCCTTCACCCAGAAGGAGGATTGGAGGGCTGCGGGGAGGAGAAGGCACTGCTTTGCAACTTCCATGTGGGCTTCATCTGCCACCTTGCTAGGGTCCCCACTGCCTTGCTCACCACTAACCAGAAGATGCCCACAGAGAAAAGCTCTACAAAACTGGTGAAAACAGGGGATTGGGGTGAAGTGTCAAGAACAACAAAAAATAAGGTAAAATTGCATAGGTGATTAAGCTATATAAGACCAGTCTTGACTACAATATTTGGATTTAATTCTTATCACTTCACCAGCACAACCTTGCCTGGATTCTGCACTCCTTCCTCAACAACATCCATCTGTCAAATTATGCACTCCTTGCTGAGACCAGAATATTATAGCTGCAAGAAAGCATTTAGCCCATCATGAGTGCTACTGCAAAGGAATAAATAATACTTAAGGCCATAATAAGAAGTGTGGATTTTTTTTAATTGCATTTGACTGGGTTGATGGCCTTCATCTCTTAGTGCTATGTTGTTATTGCTACAGTAGAAAGACACCTTAGTTCATAACTGTTTGAGACATCTGTGAATGACTCATTATTGCTTTCCCCTCTCACAAAGGATTGGCTTCTGGCTCACTCAAGAACGAAAAACCGCACAGAAACACCTGGGCACCAGAAACATGCTGCTCTGACTGCTGCTCCATCTGCAGAACAAGCTGCTTACCTGCTTGATCCCAGGTGGTTCAACGGGGGAATCTCCCCATGCCTCTCCACAGCTATGCAGCCTTCAGCCAGAGAAAGAGGGTAATTCATACGCTATTTGGTCATTAGGTGTGTGTGTCTCCATCAAAGCATTTTAGAAATCAACTCACTCATAAGAGATTTCACGGGCATTAACCAGGTGCCGCAACATGTCAGAAGAGGAACTAGAAAAAGAGAGGTTTTAGCAAACAAATAGATACTTTGACAGTAGCAATTTCTGTTTGAGTGGGAGAGATTTGCTTACCAGTGTGGTTTATTGGTTCATTTCATTACTTACTGATCTTTGTGAGAAAGGCACCTGAACAAATTTAATATTTTAAGTGTTCTATATGACATAATTGATAACCGACATTTTTCTGGAAAGACAAATTGCCTTTTGATTGGCTCTCTACTATAATAATTACAACCTGAACAATCGAATCCTTTCAACATAGCTTTCTCTTGTCAAAAAATAAAAATATAGAATGAAAACAGGCATTACATGCTGCTTCTGATGTTTTTCTCTTTTCCACCTTATAATTAAAGGGCTTGTTCTTGCAATAGCTATTTTGCTATTGCTGTTACTAAAACGATCAGGATTTATTCTAAAATCTCTATCCACATGCATGCAAGTATTTCCATTTGCACTTTCCATATATTACTACCGTTAAAAACAAAGCAAGAAAACACACGCACCCTTACTATGCTCAAAGTAATTCATTTCTTGTTTTCACAACAGAATAAAAATATTTCACGCTTGCATTATCTCATTCCTCCCAGCTGAGAATGACTAATACCACAAGTACTTTCCAGGAAAGAGAAAAATTTATAGGAAACATTTCCTCTGGATTGGTAAAGAGTCTCTAAATGATGTGAAGCCTCCTGCTCTGCTTGCATTAAGAGTGTCATGTTGTCAGGCTTGTTCTGGCTCATTTTAAACAAACTTCGTTATTTTTAGCTTTTGAAGCTAAGTATGTCATGACTTGAGAACCTCTTCTGAGATGCTGAGCTTAAAAACTAAACTCAAAAGCTCAATTTATTACATTAATAAGGAAATCGCAAATTCCAGTTCAGTCCTACAGGTCATCAAAAGTAGGGAAAATGTTAAATAAATTAGTAAGTAAATAATAATTGTCCATAACTATAATTATTAGACAATCAGCCCAAGCCAACTGTACACCTAACTCTTCAGCTAAATTCTGCACTTTGCAGAGATGTGTGTGAAGTGATAATGGGAAGATGGAAAAGGATTGTTATTATGAGCACCAAGTGCTAATCTGCTGTCTAGGTCTTACTGAACCTGTCCCCTAACATTTGCTCTAAAATGCTTTCAGCTCTTAAATTCACCTTCCAAAACCAGTAGGAGGTTAAAGCAGGACCCAATGGGAGGTTACATTTATTTAATATTCAGCCCTTTCTTAGATGAAATATTGCAGTCTATCCTCACAGGTATTTGTCAAACCATTAGAGTAATGGTTTATAGCTATTATGTGAAATTGTAGTTCTATTTGTAACTTCCACGGACAAAGGATAAGCAAAGTGCATTCATTTTCTTTGAAAAATACCCAAAAATCTTTGCTTTACAACACTGAGGGAATGCACTCTGTTAACTAGTTCAGAGCTGTAGGCTGAGGCAACACTACGAAACACTGCTTAGGAAACACGAGCCTGTACCTTCGTACCCCACGCTCCGGCATTCCAGGTCGCACCCAAAAGCTCTGCGGTTCACTGCAGACACAGCCCAAGAAACCCCGGCACCGCACCAGTTCCACTGCCTTCATAGGGTAACAGAACCGCTAAAATGTGATTCATAACTAGATATAAAAAGAACTGACTTTTATAATAACCAGTACCTCTAGCACATAGTATAGCACTATTTTTTTTCTAATATCCATTAAAAAAATAAGGAAGCAGTAATAACGTAATGAAATATAGGGCTACCAAACTAAATCTGTCATAAAAAATGTTGTATATGTAATTTCCTCTAAACGCAATATATACAGGTTCTGTTGACTTTGTGGTTCGCAGTTTTCATGATTTCAAATTTGCTCTTATGCACTAGAAGATTAATTTTTACTTTTTTTTATGTTTTGCTAAAATCTGCCAAGAGTTTAGAAAAAAATAAAAACATCTATTATTCCTCTCAGAAAAATAAGACTAAAATCAAATTAAGCACTGTCTTTGTACAGAGAAAATTCTACTCACTCAGCTAACCAACATATATATATAACCTGGAGCATAGGCTACCATGTAAAGCAGCTGTACAAAATGTGTGTCCATATTTCTCACCTCTGCCTGAACACTCATCGTCATTATAGAAATAAAAGTTTTTAAAAATATACGACATTTCAGATTGAAAACAAATATAAGTAACTGATTTTATGAGACTGCTACTTCAACATGGCTAGTAGTTTTGACTTGCATTAATAATTTTTTACTTATGTATTATTCTTATTGACAGAGAATAAGACAGCCACATGCAGTACTTGTTGCTACTGTTTTGAAAGCCATCCTGAAGTAGAAGGGAATCTGGTGTGAAACTTTTATTGAGGGCATGCAGTTCGAGAGATTTTTTTTCGTTCCTGTTAAAAAAAGCTCTACATAAAATTTCATATTGTTCTACTTAGAAATAATTTGCTTCTTATTTGGCTTTCAATTTTTGTGATTCTTCAGTCAAGAAACACGGAAGACACTACTGATAATCAGACTTCAGGAAGCGCTGCTGCAGAATCAAAATAAAGCTATAAAGAAGAAAATGTTTGCTCTAATTTTGGCTTTTGTTGAAAAGGAAGTTTGAAAGCGTGGAGCAGGCATCGGTGCTACCGTTGGCAGCGTCCCTCCTGCGGTGGGGCCACGGCCCCAGCCCTCCGCGGCACGGCCCCACACCTCTCCTGACGCCCGCTGCTGCAGTCCACGTGCAAGGGCGAACGCTCCTGTCCCCGCACAGACTACACCTTCCTCCAGACCGTTGTCTGGGTGAAGTTATTCTGCTGACAGCTATGTTATTTTCTTTTTCTGATTAGCCCCTCTTTTATAGCCTTCCATGCTATCCCAGTCCTCTTTATACTCACTACGAGCAACGTTTGCACAACCAGCTCCTACTTCTACTATTGCTTCCCTAGTCCCGGGCTTCTTAACATCAAGTTTGTTCCTTCTAACAGAGAGCCAAGCTCGAGGCACGAGACCCCTGTAATTCCAGTCCCGGTAGAGTTAGTTAGCGGCAGCCTTCTCGGGAGGCCAGCGCTGCAGGAAGCCGCGGTGGAGCACCGCCGCCACCGCCCACCGAGCGTGTCTCGGCCACGGCTGCCCGCCCAACTTCGACGCGTGTGTCGGGACTCCTCGCACTACGAGGCAGAAGGCACTAAAGTGCCGCTGGCATGAACACGACGGCTGTGCCAAATCCAGACCTATTTATTTCCACTAGTTACTGACGGCCTTTCAGGCCCACTTACGGCGTTACACAAGCGCCAGTCCCAACCCTTCGCACCTCTGCCACCACCCGCCAGAGGCTACGCCACGGGCGCAGCTGAACCCGGGCCGTCCTGCTCCTCGGGGAAAGCACCCCAGCGGCCGTGAAAGCCCTCAGAGCAGCCACAGCGGGTGCAGAGCCGTGGCGGCAGCGCACCGACGGCCGGCCCAGCTGTGCCTCCAGCATCGCCTCGCTCCCCGGCCCTGCCGCAGCCGACGGCGCAGGACAGCGCTGCAGGGACGGGAACGAGCGTCGGGGCAGAGGGAGGCGCTCGCCAGCTCCGCGAGGATGGGCAGAACTCAGTGCACAGGTGACGACCCCAGAGCACAAGGCCTTTCCAACGCGGCCAAAAACGTAGCTCCCTAAAGGTGCAGGGCAAACTGGCGACGTAAGGGTTATAAATATTTAGCATTCAGTCGCTAGTTTGCTTCTTGCCCTTTGATAACCAGAAACTAAATTGCTTTTCTGTTGCATAAAGTATCTTTCAAATTCAATTGCTTATCTCCTCATTCATTCAAGAAAGAGAGACCTCAGATTTACAGGAACAAGAGCCCATGATACAAATATAGTATATTAAACATACAACAGACATCTGAAAAATAACCAAAGCGCAAACTATTGATTTTAACCTTCAATATCAAGGTATTCTCCAGTGGTCTCAACTGGATCCAGGCTATAAGAATTTCCAATTATTTGAATTTCTATATATGGGATAAGTATTTAGTTATCAACATCCACCATAAAACATGTTTTCAGTTGTTATTAAAGCACTATTACTACGTGGAATTGAACGTGTTTCTACAGCGAACCTGGCTGCACCGAAGCAACGGAGGCTGCTCCCCCCATAAGACACGTCCGCGCGGGCTGCCCAGGGCAGTGAGACACCACGCACAGCTGGTAGGCGACCGGAGCTGCCGCAGGACAGGGTGCAGGAGAACGGCGCCTGCCCATGCTCAGCTCCCCTGCTAATTTGCCCCCTGCAGAAAGGCATTTAACAGGAGTGCTTACTTTTCTCCACAAATACTAGAAATACTCACTTCTGTCTAGAAGTCCTAAGCGCTGTCACTAATAGCTAGAAGAAAACGTCACGGTCAGCGTGCAACCTGCAGGCACATCCAGGTCCCTTAATTCGGATGGAGGTGAGGAGACCGGCCCAGTCCCCCAAGGCAGGGCCTGCGCAGCCCATTAACAGAGCCGTCCCAGTGCTGGAGACGCAAATAGACCTTTTCAGGCCCTCCTCCCTTTCTGAGGGCACAGAAGAGTTCCCAAAAAAGCAACGAGCTTCGGACAACGCGGCCCCCAAATTTCTGTACCTTGCAGAGGGACAGGACAGTGGTATGGCTTTGGGGAGCTGATGTCCATGCCCCGGGAAGGGAGGTGCCCCTGGGTTAGTGAGGTGCAGTGTCCTCTGGAGAGGAGCAAGGATAATGGAGCTCTGCAGTTTTTCTAAGCTATCCAACACGCACTGTTCTCATTTAGAGCAAGACCCTGAAGAAGGAGATATAATGGTCTCCCAGCCCAGCTCTCTGCATTGTGCCCGTATCTGCCTCACAAGTAACACTGCTACCGATCTGCGTTACCAATGTCAATACATTGCTTTGTTTCCAGGTGATTCACGCCAGGATGGCACAAAGAACGCAAGTATTTAATTCACAAGAGTGCTGCACAGCACTAAGAAGAATCCAAAAACTAAAGTAAAATAATTGTTCCTCTTCTGAGGAGCTAGGTGAGAACGTGGCTTGTAACACATCTCACTTTTACAGTACCAGCAACCAGGACGATGAGCATCTTCTACTCATTTGATCAGTCAGGACAGTCAACCTAGATTTCATAAAAACCAAAAATGTAATTTAGCATGGCTTTATGGTTAAGGGCATTATCACAGACTTTTACCCGTCGTTATGTGCCACCCTGCTGCAGAACCTTACTGCAGAGAGTACAACCGGAGGTGCACGCAGCGATTTAAAAAAAATAGATTCGTATCTTCATCTTTCCTTGTTCCCCCAGCACTTACTTCCACAAGCAGAGCTATGTAGGCATGCTGCAAAAGGGAATTAAGAACTGTGTTCATAAAAATGGCACCCTTCATTGATCAAAACATGTTATAGTAACACAAAAGTAAAGCATAAAACTCAAAGAGCTGTTAATGAAGCTACTGCTACAGGGCTCTGTTCTCGATGAAAGGACAGTGATCCTACGTAAAAGCACAGTAAAAGCCTCTAATTTGTACACAACCTCTCAGTCTACTGATTAATACGTGTTGCCTTTAAAGTTCAGTTTAAGTGCTCAAAGTAAGCTCCTGACACGTTTCATCGCCTCACTTCAACTTTCCCAACTTCTCCAGCTATCAGAGATATTATTTACATCCCTCCTTTCAGGCAGTGAACCCTTAAGAGTCTCTCTGAATTTTTCAATGCGATTTTCTATGAAGTACAAATATTAGTTCACCAATTATGACACCAGTGATCAAGTGGAGAAAATGAACATTGGGGTAGGTGTCATTAAAGCAGTAACACTACTTTTGCCAGGACAGATCACAAACCAAGTTCCTTCTGTAAAAAAGGAAAATTCACTCTGACTTCTTGTAACGATTTCATCAAGGCCATCTTTGAAACCAACAGTTTTTGATATGAGGCAGTGATCTTGTTTGAAAACAGTATACTTTCAGGTTTGCTCAATTTTCCATCGATCTTCTAAGGTTTGAACAAAATTTTCAAAAAGCACATACTAAAATTGCAAAGAGGCAGCCGCAGAGCCTTGTCAAACTCCAGTCCCAGCCCACTGCAGCCTGTGAAGCAGCTCACCGAAACCCAAGGAAGTTATGACACCTTGTGCTTATGACACTAACACATGCCGCCAAGATACATCAGCATATCCGGGGAAGGACTGAGCATCCATGTCCGAGACCACTACAGCTCATAATGGCAGTAGGTAGAAGAGCCTAAAAAGGCGACTATAAAAGAGTCTGTTCAAAGTGAAGATAATGAACTAACTTTTAACAGAATCTTACAGCTGCATTTTCACAGTTAAAAAAAGGAAGAACATTGCCTTGCTTTGGAAATTTGGCTCATTTTAAGCCCTCTTTCAAAGTAGCTTCTAATAAGTATCATTATGGAGAAGAAGTCTTGATTTTTGCAGGTTCACTTTTTCTTTTTAAGGAGAAGATAAGCCTGTAAATTTGCCAACATCTCTATTATTTCCCATGCTGAACCTAGAAGTAGAAAACCGCTACTATATATTTATTTTTACAGTTATAAAAGGAGTTTGATTACTTTGTATGCCACTTTCAACCCAAAGAGCATTTAGAAAACAATGATCTGAATGTACTAGTAAATACAGCAGTTTGAAGACCATCCCGCTGACAACAGCGGAGCGAACCGTGTTGCGTTGCGTTCCCACGACGCTGCCGAGCACGGACAGCCATCCTCCTTCGTCACATTGTATAATGAAAAAGCACAACTTTTAAAAAAAAAGACAATTTACTGTTGTTTTCCTTCCGAGCGCTATAAAACGTGACCACATGCACATGACGGCGTGCGCGTACACGAGTCTCTCAAGAAAGCGTCTCTGAAGGGCAACGCAGCGCGCGCCATGGAGACGGGGGTTGCCATGGAAAGAACGCTCCTCGGCGAGGAGTGAAAGACAGGAGGGCTTGGCTCTCTTCTCACGCTTGCCTTGAAAAAAGCGAATAAAAATCCGTATAAGTATTGACATCAGAGTTGCTCCTAAAGAGGCCGGTGTGAGCGAGCGGACAGCAGCCCCTGCGCGCGCAGCAGGGCGTTTGCGGCGTCGGCAGGCAGCGGGGCTCACGAGCTGGCCCCCGACGCGCGGCGCCGAGCCCCGGAGCACCCGCTCGCACAAAGCCCTCGCTCGGCGCGCTTGCTCACTGCGAGGGCAGAAAGTGCCAGAACCGTTTACCTGCCAGATCTTCTATTTGCTTAAGCATGAAGCGTTTCCTGTTAAAATGCACGTGGCGTTACAAACGAATGAAAAGCATGAATCAAATGAACTGAAAGCATATTGGTTTCTAGACATGCTAAAATGAAGTCCAAATTGATGCGTTTCATCTACCTTATTCATTAGAATGGCATTCTCAATGTCCTCATGTTACTGTGATCTCCAAAGCACTGGACAAACAAGTACATTTGTTTATCTTTATCACTCTTTCCTTACTAAACAAGAGTGTTTTATTAAAAAGATCAATCACCTGCGTACAGCTTAATAGCCTGAGCTGTGCACGTAACACAGAACTGCTTCAATAGCCCGCAACTCCCAAAGTAGAGAGGGGCATGTGAAACCATTTGTTGCTTTAATAAAATAAAATTTCTCTCAGAGCTAGCAAGTACCCTATTAGAATTAGTAATCTGGGACAGAAAAGCAGTGCTTAAGAGAAACCAGTTCTAATAAATGGAGCAGAATCGATTCTGTTTGCTTACCTCCGCGAGAGCCTTACGCTTCTGACCAGAGACACACAAACACTTCACATGCTTAACGCCCTCTCTCTCTTACTGAATCATACTTACTGTGGAAGCCGTCTTTGGAGGCTTCCAGCCGTGCTGTAGTAATTGGAGGATTGCTGCTGCTAATGAATGGCCTCCTTATAATGGAGGCCAAAGTGTTAAAAACTTAATGGTAAAGGCAAAATATACAAAGGAAAGCTTTGGAAATGCTGATAAACAATCTGAAATATACTGGTATACTACAAGATACTTATTTTTTCCTACTACACTACCGCTACAGTAGTAAGGAAATTGGCATATCAGCATAGGAAATAACGTTATGCACTCCTGCTGTTTGATGTTACTACAACCTGCAAGAGCCACCTCTTTTTTGATGGCAGACAAAAAAATCCTAAACTTAAGATCACAGCTCTGAAAACTTGTCACTTTTTCCACAGTCAAAAGAGCTGATGAAGAGTTCAGCTCCAAAATCATCCTTCTACCTAGATTTTTTCTTCCTAAAATGTAACTGGATATAAACTTTCAGTTCATCAGGTTTTTGGAGTTCTTACTAATTTGCTATTTAGTTTTATTTTTAAAAAATCTGTTCAATTCAGAAAAAAACTCTTTAAACTAACTGCCTACTCGGATTAATGAGTGGTTTTAGCAAATAGACACAGTACACAAAGCAAACGCTGTCAGCTGTAATTTAAAAGATAAAGGTAAAAGTCTAAAAGTTGCTCAAATAACATTTTAGGGGAGGATAAGCCCACGATACGTAGCAGCAACTAAAAAAAGAAAATACTAAGGTGATTAGAAAGCACTTCACAGGTTTTGAAAGTAAAGTAGAAAAAGGAGAAGAACCAATCCTTCCTCTCCTATCAGCTGTTCCTGTTGCCAGTGATTATGGCAATATTTCACAGAGAACATATGGCAATGTTTATAGCCATCAGGCAGTATTTCACAGAAGCTGCGACACCATGTGTCCACCAACTAGCCTTTCTGATTACAATTAATTAGAGAAGAAGCAGGAGGCACTTTTTAAATAACATTAAGTCTCACAGATTCCTAAAGTCCCATGGCCCATGCACAAGACTAAGTGACAGGAAAGTCTATTAAAATTGTAGCAAGTCTTGTACAGTGCGTCTATCCTTGAGGAACAAGACCTAATAAAAAAAGACATTCTAAGGAGAGTAAGAGAGAGCAGAAGTATAATAAACCATTCAGGGTGGTGCTTTGGAAGCCTGCAACAATAAGGAAATACTTGAAGGCCTTTAACGCGCTATTTTATGAAACAGATTCTGCAGAAAGGCTGCCACAGTGAAAGCTATAGGAGTTGTTTTACAGTTGCCAAACCCAAGAGAGCGTGCATCAAAATTATATGGGGATCTATTAAGAAGCCGAGACTTATGAAATGCTCCGTGGCAGTCATTTCATGATTCCTATTTTAATAAGAGCAAACAGGAAATTCAAGAATAATAACGGCCGTGATAGGTTTTCAAGGCAGCAGTGGTGGGCTGAGCTCTCGCAGCCAGCACTGTAGCAGGTACCAGCACCTGGGAGAGCCAGAAGGGATAAAACTGCGACAGAGGCGGCCAGCACAGCCCTCCATGCCACGAAACCCCGGCCGGTGCTGCGGCGCTCCCGTACAGCAAGTCCCACAAAAAGCCTTGCTGTTACAGAGACAGTTTGCCAACCCAGCCCAATCTGACCCATTGGGGTGGGCCGGGAGAATCACGCATGCAAAGATTGCTCCCAAACAGAAGCCACTGAGCCAAAAAGCTCAGCATCGCCATCCTGAACTTGGCCTGTGTTGGGGGGGAGCAGGCCATGAGCCAGTCCCATCTTTGCCTGGCACGAGAGCGCTGCCACAAGCAGCAGAGGTTGGGAAACCTGGTTCCCTGCTGCTTCTGGTCTCGGTTTTGGGCTTGGGATGTCTTGGAATTGCCCGGAGAAATGGCACACAAGAGCACGAGCTTGGGAGGAAACTCGACCAGCTTTGGGGGTGATCTCCGAAGAGCAGGTCTATGTAGATTCTCTGAGGTCTGATATGATCAAGCTCACATCACAGCTCTTCCCGGAGCTGAGGTGCAAATGCATCTCTCCTCTCTACACTCCTATTCTTACAGGAACACAACATCTGAATTGGCCAGCAACTTCAGAAGTTATCAAGGCATGCAAACACCACAGTCATACCAGCTTCATATCCTTAACAAAAGGGGCTTTTAAATTTCTCTACCATTATATTGCTGCTATGTTAGCATTTCCTCAGACCTCTAACCTCTGATTTTTATCACAGAATTATCCTTTTCAGGTCTTTTGAGGCACAGAAAAGGCAAATGGTATAGGTAATGACAGAAGCATCCATTTTTCTTATTATCCTCAAGAGCAAAATTCCTCATAACAGCCATGATAGGTTTCAGAAAGGTAATCTAATGGCCATAATACACCTGTCTAATTGTGATACAAAAACCTAGGATTTGTTCTTACAGAAGTGACATGACAGAAAACGCAAGCCACGTTTAAAAGAATATCAGATTGTTGTGATGAGTAAAATCCTTCCGTCAGCACTGAAAAGACTATTTTAAAATTGCAGATGCTGCCCTGACATCAAGCAGCAGCTAAAAACGAACCACCATTCTCCCCATTGCTGATCTTGCATGATGACAATACAGTAATACGAAAAAAATGCACACAACCATAAATACTGAGATAAAAATCACAAATCACAGCCAGCAACTTTACCATCCTTGTCTACACTTTCCTAGGAGTGGAGCTAATATTTTGAGCCATGCCCACAGACTGCTTTCAAGTTTTGTACTCCATAACAAAAGTCCCCAGACAGCGAGGCTGACAGCTGCCACCAACTGTAACAGCTATACTCAAGTGCCCAGCACAACTTACAGTGGGCTCCCTAGAATTAAGAGGATCCTCAGCACTGAAAGAAAATTGCAACATGTTACCTAATAAAGGGCATTTTAGCAACAGCATGAACAGAGTGCAGAGAGAAGCTCCTGGCCAATACGCTCCCTGCCAGCGGGGCACCGTCCCGGCAGCACCAGCCTACTACTCGCTATTTTTAGGGCAATAGCGCAATGGCCACTGATAGTCAGGAGCTGTGACAGGGAGCGCCCTCCTCCACTAAATCTCGACTTTTGCCTCCTCCAAAACCCCCCGGGCAGTGGGCAGCAGGGCAGGGACGAGGGCAGCCCCCGGCACAGCAGCTCCCGGTCCCTGCGGGGGCACCTGAGCAATACCGGCATTAGCGTCACCTCACAGCTGCTTTTACCCAGCAAACGCAATGCCCCGACAGGCGCCAGCCCCACAGGGAGCTGCAGGGCTCAGCACAGTCTCCCCAAAGCCCTGCAGGGTGCTGAGGAGCGTCCGGGCAGCGGGATGTGGGTCCCGGGTGGCCTCGAGCTGCTCAGCCCTGCCCTGTGCGTGCCTTACCGCAGCTGTTGCTGTTGCACATGGTCAGCTGCATGGAGCCAGGGTCTGCATTCAATAAAAAAATACATATTACATGTAAAATATATATTAAAAAACCAAAGATCAGTACAAACAATGCTAATTTTGGTTAGTGGGTGAAATGGAGGAGGAGTGGTCTGATTTTAATGGGGAAAAGGAATCCCCGAGTCATCAACAAAAAGTATCTCTTACGCACCCAGAGATGCTCTACCCCACAGCCCGGGTGCTCTGGAAAGATAAGCACAGGAAAAGAGTAACCTGCCTCCCAATTAAAGCAGTAAAACTGTAATTCGTCCCAAGAACATCAGGATTTAACAGTACATTAGCTTTATTTCGCTAAAAAATCCACACCTATGCGCATATTTATCCTTGTCTGGACATAGCAAGAGAAACACTCACGCAGTAAATATAGGATATCTGTGACAACACCCAGCTCTCGGGCGCTCGCGGCATGTGCCAGCCCCTCGCGTCACCTCGAGCGCAGGCAGCTGGGCCAGGCGAGAGCACGAGTGACTTTCCACGCTGCCTCGCCGTGGAAAAGGATCCAGACCTTGAGGTGTGCAATGGCAACTTGATGCACAAAACGCTCAAGTGGAGCATGATTACTGGCTTCCCATCCATCACCGGCAAAGTGCTCTGCTCCCTGGGCAATCAGGTAACTAGAGGAGGACGAAATGGAGAATGCAACGTGGTTCTGCTATCTTGCATCACAACCCCCTAGTGCATTTAAACCACCCCGAGGAGTTAACAAAAAGGCTGATGACTAGTGCTAGCGCACACAGCCCGTTCATACTGCGTCAGAGGGTCTGGGCTCTGTCACTAGTTTACATTGCATAAATTAAAAATAACTAAGAGTTGTAAAGTGTCATTTTAATGAATAATTGACTTTTATCATGAATATTAGAGCTCTGTAAAACACTGACACTCTACAATACGTTCACTGCTCACTCCAGAATTTACTTGTACTCATAGCACCACAATTCAATTTAATTCTGGCTTGGACTAATACAGGAACTAGAGGTAAAGCTAGTTTGCTTTACCTAGAGGTAAAGCTAGGCTGAAATAAAGTTTTTTCCCCGATTTCACAGTGAATCCATGAAAACCTGAATTTGATACAATTCTCAGGCCCTTCCTAGATCCACCATAAAAGCATCAAGCTGAGAATGAAAAAGTCAGTTCCAAGTTCATGTTGGCAAGTTAGGCTTAAACATTTTACAAAATTCTTGTGCAGCTCTTCTACTAGTTGTGACTGGAAGAGCACACACGAGTCACTCTGCATCCACAGAGGGCTGTGTATCTAATGTTGTCCCACTAAAGACACACCTAAGCATACCATGCTGTTACCTGGATTACCTTGTACAAGAAAAAATTGATAATATGAAATATATCTGACAAATATGCCTGTTTTATGCTTATGGAATTTGACAATATTGTAATTTCTTGGCACATAACATTTAGAAAGGAGTGCTATTATCAGCAGTCTTGGGCCACTCTGCCACCTTTGCTCGTATCACACAGGAGAGCACCTGAGGGCAAGAGGAGACGCAGCTGGAGCATTTAGGGTGGCTTAGCACAGTCAGGCCAGACATGAAACCCTGGAGATCCTTTTTGCAAACACCGACACTTCAAAAAAACAACAAAAACAAAACAAAAACCTCCATCATTTTAAGTCAGAACCAAAACACTTTGGGTTTTAATTTTCTGTGAAAGCAGTTACAGAAATCACACTGGAAATACTGCTTTAGAGAAATTTTGAAATACTCTTTCTGAATTCTTATTTCATCCTCTGGATGTTATTTAACTCTGTGTTAGTCCTAGCAGCCTGTAGCGTGCTATTACTAAAGGCATCAATATCTTCTAGGTCAAATTGTCCCGTCTGAGTTACGCTAGAAGAGCTTAAGGTACACATAACACTGTTCCATTAAATAGAAAACTAATCTAGAGAATAAATACTAAGTAAACCAGTCTTAAGCAATAACACAGGGGAAACAGTAACTCAGAACATTACTAGGGGTAAGATTCTAATTTAATAACATGCAAATAAAAAGCATAAAAATAAAAACCAAAATGAAATCTGCTATCTATGCAAATCAATTTTTCACTTGATATTTTTTCTGAGAAAAGTGTCATTCAGGCTGCATTCTTGAGGAATATAGTTTTAATTAAAACAGCTGTTAAAAAAGGAGAAAATCTATTTTGGTCATTTTTCCTGTTTTAGCTCTAAAGACGCTTTGGCCAAGGCTGACACAGAACCAGCAACGAGATCGCCCATTACTGCAGAAACCTCGCGCCAGGAAAACACAAAGAAGGGAGAAGAACCACTTCCCAGAGGACCCAGAATCATTAAGACAGAAAAAAATGCGTCCTGTCTTATTCTCCACTTCACCAAGTCCAAAAGCTCATACAGTAATACCAACAGTTACTAAAGGGCTTAGCTTTTTGTTGAGGGTCAGTTGCGTCTCCTCGGCAGCCGGCAGACCCTCTTTCGTCCGGAGCCCCCGGCCCGGCCCGGCCCGGCCCGGCGCAGCACGCGGAGACGCAGGCTCCCGCCCAGCAGCACCTTACCCAGTCTCTTCTTCCTCAACCCACGATTAGAAAAAATGCCATTAGATTACAGCTCAGGACTTCAAAAAGGAGAAGAGTATTACCTCCGTCCCAAACAGAAATGCTTCTTCAAAGGAAGACTTCAGACCGATATACACTTTTCTCAACACAGTATATCACTTTTACAAAGTTTAGGTAAAAAGCCGACACTGTTATTAGCCTTTGCTGCACCTTCCCCAAAATAACAAGGCCTCCTGCTTTTCTAGGCAGGATCTTTTACTTTTAGAGTTACCGCCAGGCCGTGACAGGCGGTCTGAGGCGTTGCCGCTTATTCCCGACGATGACGACGCAGCAGCCGGGAGGCGCAGAGCCAGGTAGGCGCTGCCCCAGGGCAAGGTGCGCAAACACCTCCCAAGGCACTTCGGGAAGGGCAGCGTCCTGCCGGCGCCCGAGCTGCACAGCAGACGCGAGAGGTCAGGGGAGAAGGGGGAGGCCTGTCCTGATGTGTGTTTTCTCAGTGTACAGTACTTAAGGGAAAAGAGAGGGCTCGTCCCGCGCGACGGCACGCCCAGGGCCTTCGACGCCCCGAACCGCCCCTGGACTTCGGCCTCCAAACCACACACCGAGGACCCGGAGCCGCGTCCTCACGGTGGGTGCCGATGCCCTTTGGAAAGGGCACACAAATCTCACACAGATCACCAAATGATATCTGCGCCTTATTTTTGGAGAGAGAGATGTGAGACGAGCATCTTTAAAAGAAACATTAGAAGGATGCAAGCCCAGGCAAGATATTTTGGGTTGAAGCTGGACATCTCCCAATATTCACATCATTAGACACTGTTTTTTCCTGTAAAACTGAACATAAGTTAACTTGCCATGATATAGAAAGGAAGATTAAATTGTCCATTGGGCAGTTTTGGCTTTACCAAAGGGCATACTCACTGCATGGCAAATTAGCCAAAGCTCATCGACTACTGCAACAGCACAGAGCAAGTTTAACATACTTACGGGGTGGGTGGGTGCATTTTATCTACTTCAGCATATGACCACAGTTCAAGGCACCATTTTTGCTGAGAGGAATACTAACAATTAGTGTATTTATACTTGGCTGACATTTTCTTCAGCTGAAAGTTACTGATGTTGGAATGATATTTGCAAGCTAATTTGTATTCACATTTTACACTTTGAAGGCAGTGATAATTCTCCAGGAGTGCACAATTCTCCTTGTCATTTTAAGAAAATTCAACAAGAAACTAGGAACTCCTGGTTTTTGAATACACTCAAATAAAGCTGCTAGTCTTGAAAAGGGGGAGGAAGAAAAAAGAAAAAAAAACAACCAACCACACACAGGGGCTCTATCCTGATAATCCACAGCAATACTAAAAATGACCTCCCCCAATCACTAGGTCTGCAAGAGATCCTGAAAGCTCATCTCGATTACATTTCTGCATTACTGTAGGGTTTATCTGATTTTGACCCCAGACCTGCCTCATCACCACAGACTTGCCCAGTGACGACTGTGCCGTGTCTGAGGCAGATTATGGTCCCCAGGTCGACCTGCTGGCCTTGCACGGCACTCCAGGACAGGGTCCGGCCAGAGAGGTGCCAGCCCTGTCCAGCCCGCAGCTCCCAGCTCAGCTGCCCATGCAGAGCAGCCAGCCCCACTGCCCCATGCTGGCCATTCCCAGGTTTTCAGCTTCCAACACAACTCTTAACTTTCTCGAGGAACAAGGGATTGGTGTTCAAAGTGCCCTCACTATCAGTGCCCAGTCCTGATACAATTTTTAGGATGTTAGAAGAGATTAGCACCAAACCCAAATGGCCACTGTGCACAGACTATTTCAGTTCACCCATATTTTTTCTAATCCTGAGACAGTCCTCAGTCAACAGGCATCATCCCAGGACACACCACTACATGGCTGAAGGGAGCTCTCAGCTACCAGCCTAGGTCCTCATCAATAGTGCAACCGGCCACCCACACCGATCCGGCTGAAGAGCCACTGGAACAGGCAATGCCAACACCCTCCTGCGCATGCAGACGCACGGCGGCCCGTGCTGCAGCACGGATAATGGTACGCCGCCTGCAGCAGCACGCTCTGCTGAGGCTCAGCAGCACTGTAATAAGGATGAGCAACAGAGTAGGTGCTGCCTGGCTTGGCAAGGGACCCTCTCTGCACAGAAACGCAAAATAATCACTTCTGTGCTATGGAAAGTACCCAGACCTTAATTTTTAGATCTGCTTGAGTCTCATAGGTTTTTGGGGGGCGGGGGGGGGGGGGAATCCTTAGCATAGTTCTCAAACTGAAAATTTAAGGTTACAAATTTCTTAGTTGTTTCTTGGATGACTGCAAACCCAAAGGAGTTTAAATCCTCAAGGACGAGTGAAGTATTTCTGCTGCAAGGATCTCTTTCTTGAGGTTGCAAAACATCAAACTAGAAGCCGCACTATGCTCAGGGGCAAAGGCAGAAAGGCATGTGGGCTTTCCCTTTCCCACTGCATCTCAGGTTTATTTTGCCTCCATAAACTCTCCAAAGGTTGCAGTACCATTGCTACTTCCTTTCACAAAACACGTTTTCAGAGTCCTTTATGTGAACACTTTCAGGTTTTCTGAGTATACTTTGAGCTGGTCCTTCCTCCCTTATCTCTTTCTCATTGATTTATTGTATTAAACAATCTGTAACTACTGTCTCTTTTTAGTAAAAAATGAAGAACTGTTAGGCATTTCATCATTTTCCTTGTCAACTATTATTTGTTCTCTTTCCCATTAGGTAGCAGACGAACTTGTTTTTCAATCGTTCTTGCTTCCTAGGTATTCATAAACCTTTATCTTGTGCCCTTTTACATCTGCTACTAGCAGCAACCCACAGTTTGTGCCCAAATATCCTTACTCTTATTATTTTTTGGCAATTTTCCCTTTTTCCAATATTGTGTAAGTCTTTAAAACCTTCACTATCTCACACCTTTCCTGAATAGAGCAAAATATAAGAAACGTTAAGAAACCACAGCCAGCTGTGTCACTGATCTGACTTTAGGAAACAAATAGATCTGCCAGAGTTTTAAGCAACATGCTTTCTTACTAACCTTAAGTTAGGCCAGAACAAAGCCACTTCTAAAAATTAAAATTTGAAAACAAAATCAACCTCACTAGTATTTACATGCCACATGTGTGTTTTACTGATTTACTGAATTTCCCACGTAGATGAAGTTGCACTCTCAGTCTTCAATGACACAAAGTATTCCCTGAAGGATTCTGGGATCAACATCTTCATCTCACTTAATTTTACCTAGAAAAAAGCCCTTTCTCTGGAATATGTCCCCACATTTTGCTCACCGCTCTTGCCACACCATCCGGGAGCTGTTCCCAGCCAGCCCTGCTCGGCTGCTGCCAAGAGGGGCATCTCCTGCAGGGACAGCCAGAGGTTCCCTGTTTTTGGGGCTCTGTGCAAAGCCAAATGGATTCCACTTGGGTGTGCGTCAAAGTCCCCAAAAAGTCATTGTCATTTGGAAAGCAAGAGCTTTTGGAGCAACCACATTTGAGGGAAACGGCACAAATCTCCTCAAAGGCTGGTCAGCAGAAACTGTGCTTCGCCAGCCCCTCACCTGATCGTCTCTGGCCCCTTCAACCGTTTTCTGCCTTGGCACCAGCCGGTACACGTGGGACTGAGCAGGTCAGTGCTTCTCTTTGGAGAACAAACCCAACAGGTTCTAAAAGCAAAAAAAAAGATACAAATTTTAAAGGGTAGCCACTTCTACAGTAAAAGGTAAATAATGGTGATGTGGCAAATCAATCAAAATGCAGTTAAGTTTAAGGACAAAACGAGCTATGAGAACACATATCCCAAGAGCTGTTTATTTCTTAGTTCTTTCATTGAAAATAATCTCTTCTTTTTGGTTACACAACATAATGTCAGATTGTCTTTTCTTTTTCCCCATTTTTTCCTTTGCATGTATTTGATAGTTTTGTTTTTAATAAAAGTGGAGGTGTTTCTTGGCATTTCTACTGCAACAGCAGGGCTTGAACTTAAGGTCAAATGAAAGGAACAGTGTGTTCAGTTGCCATGGAAACCATACCAGTATAATATCAGGTACTAAGATACCAAGAATGAAGTGATAAAATCACTACATTAGTTTAATAAACAAGTTCTATTGTCATCATTTTACTACATATACGGTTCTTTGAAAAATATCAAATTTCAGAGTTTGCTCTGCTTGGCCTATTATTCATTATCTAACAAAAATGAAAAATGATTTCCTTTCCTAAGAGTTTCAGAAAAACATATTCAGAACTCATTAAGGTTCCTATGCATTTTAAAGCCATATTCTGGATACACAGAATTTTGCATACTCTGAAACCCCAAACTGACATTTAATTTCAATTCTCATTTTACATTTTCTTACCCTGCACCAACCTTTTAACAAAGGCATAATTAAATTTTAAATATAAGTTTTAAGGTGTCAGGCCACACTCCCAAGAGCACCTTTTCAAAATACCTTATACCAAGAGGAGAAAAAATGAACGACAGCCTTTCTCAGGGCGCCCGTCCCAAAGGTGCCCTAGGAGCAGCTCCCTATGCCATCTCCAGCGCCCGGGGCAGGGAGCACTGACCGCTGCCGGCCACTGCAGCGGCGATGCCCGGGAGCACGGCAGAGCTGGCTGCAGGCACCCAACGGAGGCGCGCAGCTCCTGCCGGGCCTTGCTGCAAAGCCGCTAGTGCTGCACAGTTCAAGGCAAGCGCCGTGAAGAGCCCCCAAGAGCACGTTATCGTGTCCGGCAGCATGGCAAACAGCACCCTGCGCTGGTGCTGCTTGCTGAGCCATCCTCCAGGTAGCCCGGAAAAGTTGCTGGAGGTACAGTCACAGCACCACGGTGAAAGCACGGCTCTGGATCTGAATTGCTAATAACGTGCACTTAAAATGTCGGTTTTGGCTAGCAATGACAAAAGTGGCTACAGGAAATAATTAGCACTGACTTCCATATTATAGATAATTCTACAAATGACAATGAATGGGGCCAAATGGTTCTGAGAATTCAAGATAACTCCAGAAAGTGGGGAAACCCAGAGTCTGTGTGATTTATTTGTGAAATAATTTGAAATTACTTTGCATAGTAATAGGATTCTGGAGCTCTGTTAGCCATGCAGAACAGTCACGTTGATTGAGAGCTGCAGCCGAGAAAAATAAAACTTTCTTCCACAATAGAGCAGTATGAGACCCCTTTGTGCCTTCTTCACCCAGATAAAGAGCAAAACTCACCCCAGCTCACCCACCACAAACCACTAGCACAACTTCACTCAGAAGTCAGAGACAATTCACTTTTTGCCAGGTGCCACCAAAAAAGGACATTGTTTGACTTTGCTAGACAAACCAAAGCAGCAAAACCAGTCCAGACTTCTGCAGCACGGCCTTGATCTCCTTGTGCACATCTCAGATATGATCTACTGGAAATGCTTTGTCTATACCAAAACACATCACCACTGCAAAAAAATCAATCTTGTTTTATATATAATGAGATGATGTTTAAAAAATATCGTTAATTTTGTCTTTCTCTCTTATTAAAAGAGTTAATATTTACTTCCCAAATAAAATTAGACCAAAAATGGATTGCTAAATTAAGGTGTTTGATATCAAAGTACTTCTGAAACAATCCCAACTCAGACATTCACCTGCTTCTCACAACGTGCTGTTTTGTATCGATTTTATGCAATTGTGTCAACCTGACATCAGTGAACTGAACACCACACGGGAGCAGCCTATGGTCCCCCGAGCACATATCTATACACAGCCGCGAGTACTGTAAGGATTATAGCTGTAACTGCCAGTTTCTGTTAAAAAAAATCTCAGGGCAGAAGGACAAGCTGACCTAATCGGTGGGTCGTTTGACTAGATTTTGCAGCGGGGGCACAGCTAATCCTCGGCTGACAGTCCAGCCTAGAGATTTTTTTTATCCATGATTAATGGACTTGACATCCATGTTCCCACAGCTTCTGCTAAACATGCAGTTCAGAGCCTATTGCTAAATACCACCGAGATCACAGAAAACTAAACTCTTATGACAGTGGAACAACTGTGCCAGAGGGCAGACTTTTCTCTGAGACAAGTATCAGATTACACCAGAAATATAACATAGGATAAGAGGGCACGACAAAAAGGTTTGTGATCTTGGGCCCCTGAATACCTTCATCCTTTAAACTAGACTGACCTTTCTTGATGGAAAGTAGATTGTGCGAGTTAAGAGATCTAACAAGGCAACACATTATCCAAAATTATACTGGGAAATCACATGCACATACAACGTGTTTATCATATTTAAGCAGAGGCATGTGCAATCAGCTTGACCTTTCATTTTATATGTACTTACTAATCAAATTCTAATTTGACTGAAGGGCAGCTGGAGATCCTCTCTTTCCTCCAGAACTGGCAGCATAGGATGTGATCTGAGATGCAAGATTCGGAAATAAGTTTTAAATCCTTAAAGCCCGAAGACATTTGGATCCAATTAACATCAATAGAATCACATGTTCACAGACAGAAAAGAACATAACCTCAAGACAGATAACCTTTCTCCCTAGCTACTCTGAGGTATAAAACTTAATTTTCTACCTTCTGTGCTACCTACACACAGAATGTTCCAACTGCTCCACATAGCCGTTTCCTAACGCTTCGGCTTCTATAAAAAAGCACTGATGAGTATTTCCCAATTTATACTTTTCTTTACATTTTGCACAGAAGCCAATAGCACAAAAGAAAAAAAAAGGAAGTAAAACACGTCAGTCTGAAACAGAGTTGCAATGTCAGTTCATAAGGGACATTGTTTAAACAGTTAGCTCTGTCTGAACTATCCTTGTTCTAGACTGGGAAGTATTTCAAACCTTAATTACTGCAGTCCACAAGACTGTGACAGATCTTTCTTTTTCTTATGGGTATCTTGCCAAGGCAAGATGAGGCATGAATTCTTCTTTTAAAAAGTCTATACTTAATTAGTGCTTTAGCTAACTTTATGTTGCTTCCATGATTCAATAGACTACTTTTGGCTCTGGCAAGTACATCCGTCTGCTGTAGTTTTGCAGCTTCTAGGGTCAAAGCTATTTCGCATGCATTTTCACAATTCTTCACTATATTTCTGTATCCCTAGAGGGTTTTTTTTCCTCCCCCTCTTAAATACAAAGAGAACAAGAAATCAAAATTTTCAAACTTTCATCAGAAAAAGAGCTGCTCTGAGATTTCCTTAATATACTAGTATTCACTACTTGCCTTGCTGCTTCGCTATGTTACTGTAGTATTCTGTCGTGTATTTATAGCAACAGCTCCATATGGAAAGAGAAATAACAGAGGTGGAAGAGCTTAAGTCATTAAGGATAAAAATATAAACATGTTACCCATTTTGACACAAGCACTAAGCCAGTATTTCAGCTCGAGCAGCGAGGTAGCACCGGTCTGTCAGAAGCTGCTTCTGCCAAGAGAAAAATCTAAAGCCTATCCCATGGCTGCAGCCGTTTCCCACTGCACCCCAAGGAGCCCGTGTCTTTGTACACGGTCCCAGCCTCTTCCAAGCCAGCTTTCTACCACCAAGATCTTTTGGCTTCTGGGATTTTTTTTTTTTTTTTGGGGGGGGGGGGGGGGGGGGGAAGGGGAAGGCGACCTTTCTCTCACACTTATCCAACACAGACACAGCTCTATCTGAAATGACACCCTCATTTCCTGTGTTTGCATTCAGCCCTACGAAACCTGCCATCGCACGGTTCGATATCTAGCCCATATTTCCGGTACTGCTGTGGTTTTACGCAGGGATCCCATGACATAGCATAATTGGCTTTTACACTTAAGCACAATGCAAGGTAGTTATTAGCTTCACTACTTCCAATGAGGTTTAATGTTAGCTATAATAAAACATGTCTCAGCTCTACCATCAGCTCAGAGTCTAAAATGGCAATATCTCTATCAGCAATCCCAAGCGTAATTTTCAGATGTCAAATAATACAGGCATAAACACATATTTGCATAGTTTTTTTGTTAGGACGCTTTCACATCTCCTATACACACTGAGTTTCTTGCCATGCACATACCAAGTCTCTCTTTCTTCAAGCATTCTCTGGCAACCCTGCAACATTCCTAGCTCTTGAGGAACATCTATCCTTTCAGTGGAATCTTTCATATGTGACCATCTATTTTGCTGTAATGGGGAACTGACCACTTCTGTAAAGCTTCTAAGTTTCTGTTTCCATAGCTTAAGCCTCAGATTTGGGAGGCAGACACCTGCAGTCCTTTACCCCTACAGGGTGCTCTCCTTACAATAAATCCAGAGCCTAGCCCTTACAGTCAAACTTGCTTCCCATGTTTTGGGCACTCTGCAGGTGCTCATCCCCTCCTCAGCAAACATCCCCCTGGGCTACCACTGCTCTGCATTGCTTCAGAAGTACAAGGCCCAGCTCTTAGCCTAACACTTCCCTTGGTTTCTGCTCCTCCTGTGGTCATTTATACCTGCTTAACTTACTGCAAACTAAATCTGATTGCCAGCTGTTCAGCTCACCAGGGACGCAAGGACAGTCCCACAACGGGATTTATAGCGTGCCTTTCATTGTGTAGCTTTTAGCCTGTGAAATCTGAACCACTGGCAATCTCATCCTTTACTGTCACTTTCTAGGCTTCTTCCTAAAATCCCAGAGGCCCTCTTTAGGATGGGTACATGCTCCTTCCTAGCATTGCACAGACCACAGAAGAAACGGGTTATCTGGTACTCAGTGAAGCCTCTGCATAGATGCAATGAATTCTAGCAACTTAAAGTGGAAAAGACAAACATACGATCATTAAAGCCACATCTTGGTCTCAGGATGTGCTGCCCAAAAAGGTGGGGAGGCAGTGCCTAATAAACTGGAGGTGAAAGGTATTTTGCACCAGAACAGGACAAGGTTAGTTAAGCTCAGACGATAATGAAGCTGTAACCAAAGCTTATCACATCTCTTGGATAAATAGGATCTTTGTGCCTTACACAAGGACGGGGCAGAGATGATGTTGGCAGGGCTGGATTTTCAGAAGATTTCCTCCCTCCAGTTCACATGCTGCTCTTGCCTAGGCAAGTTTTCCAAGAGCTCCCCTGTTCTAGGTTGTGTGGCTCTTTAGCTATAGCAGCGCTAACATCAGTGGAGAATGGGATACAGCTAACAGCTTTTACAGCCTCATTTAAGTGCCAGGAGATGGTATGCACAGGTTTTAGGGATGAGCAGCCAGAGCTGCTGCTCCCCAATCCCATGTCACAGGCCCTTCCTAGGTGAGTTCAGAAATGATGCAAGCTGTTCTCTGCACAAGAGACAGCCCCTTCCTCCTCTGCTGCTCCCTGATCTCACTGCTCCTTCACCTGCCCTGATCCCAGAGGTGAGAGGTTTCAGGAGGGGAGGAGGAGGCACCCATCAGCACATCCTCAGTGCTCCTGGGCAGAGACCTGTGCAAGCACTTACTGATGTATCCCCATGACCTCATAGGGACAAGTCAGGAGGATCTAGTGCGCTGTCAAATTCAGCTGAAAAACCAAGTAGTGTCAGAGTGCTGGGTCCATGACCAAGAGGCGAGTTGTGTTGTGTGACAACAGGTCAACGTCCGTCTGGTTTTCCTCCTTTTTTCCCCTCCCTGCTCCTAATTACTGGTGTCTTGGCCTCCAATATCTCGGTGAAATGAGCATGACAGTTGACACGTCTCTGTAAAAGTAAAATTAAATTAAGCTAAAATGAAATAAAATAAAATCACTTTTGTCTGCCTTCCTGTAAGTAGAGAGGATACATCATCCACTGCCGAGCCAGGCAGAAGCACCCTGCCTTCAGGAATCACGAGCTGACTAATGGCACACAACCTGCTACATGCAACACCGCTACTGTTTTCTGACTTGACCAAGTATTTTTACATTTTTAACTTACTTTTAGTGAAGAGAAAGAAATCCCAAAACATTTGCTTATATCTCTTAAATAACATTAGACTAAGAGATAACATCAGAATGGGTCTTTGACAACCGTAGTCCACGTCTTCTTGTCCAGGAGACAGTTTCAGCCACCAGGGAAGCGCAGTCAGAACATAAGAGTGACACCGCAACAGAGGAAGACAAAAATCATGGGGAAAAAAACATCCTAGGTTAGATACCAACTATTACGACTGCATCAGGGCTGGATTCCTGCAAGCCTCCCTGCGAGCCTGCAAAGCGCCTCACTGGTGCTGCTGCCGCAGGGCCGCCCCAGAGCCTGGCAGTGCCGGAGGACAGCGCTGGTGGGTCAGAGCCCCACACCTCCCTGCCCCACGGCACGCCGGGAGATGACCAACGGCGGCAACAGGCAGGGTTTCAACAGAGCAGGGACTTTGTTTTAGCTTCCAGCCTGTTGACTTCAGTAAGTTTCTGGTTTTATCAGCTCTGTGCAAGCAGCTCGTTCAGCTGAGATCAGCGGCCATCCATCCCCTCGCAGGCCCCGGCCCGCGAGGGCCCCCGGGTGCCGGAGGGCGCCAGCCTCAACGCGCAGCAAACCCCGCTCCAGCCGCAGAGCCACACGGGGCCCCTTTTCGGTACAGTCCGGGCAAGCACATGGAAACTACAGACTCTATTAGGCTTGGTAAACTTTCCTCAGCTTCCCTGTGCCCTGCGTCTCATTTACACTTGCTCTAGGGGCTGAATAAAAATAACCAGCGACCCAGGCAGCCTCGCTACTGCGCAAGGAACCATAAACGCAACGAGACTTCAAAGCAGTCTTTGTATAACAGGATAGTTGGCTGGAAAATGTTAGAATGGCTTTCAAAATCTCCATAGCCATGTAAAAGATGAAATATTAATAGCCTTAATATTAAAATATTTGATTAAATTAATATTAATTCATCATTAAAATTTGAAGAGTTTCATATTTCATAAGAAAACCACAGTGAACCAACCAATAGGGATTTAACGTGTGAAACCAATTATACAAGACCATTAAGCAATGTCTCAAAAAGCAATCTGATAAGTTTTCAGTGATAAAGATGAATTAAATAATTTTGTTTACAAATGGCAGTATTTCTGCAAGTTCTCATGGGAAACTGGATTTGCCCTCCATCATATTTCATTTATTTCATTGTATGTTAACAAGACATTAACATATTAATCTGTTTCAATTCTTTAACATACATATACAGTCCCACCTCTCTTTTTAAAGTCTTTGTGGTATCAAAACTGTTAATTAAGTTTTGGCTAGTTTTCTCATGCCAAAAAGTATCATACCAACAGAGAAGAGAGAAACCTCCGAGTCCTTTCTGTGATTATTGTATAAAACCCTCTTAGAAAAGTTGACTTACTGACAGCTGAAGACAAAAGGCTTTGATTGCACTCAATTATCTCCTGACACAAAGCAACGGGGAGAACAGTTTTTCAAGTGAGTCTGTTCAGTTTTTGTTACCATTTTCTAGCCAGAAACTTAACTTCTTGAAGATCCAGTTTTGCTTCCCATAAGCACACCTCTATTTCTTCTATCAACATTATTTTTAAGAGTTCATTTTGTTAACATATGATTTAAAGCATAAGCAATGGACTTTGTTCAGTTATTCCATCTTCCTTTTACTTTCTTATAAAAGGCGTCTCTGTCCTTTCTCAGCTATTCTTAGTGCCTGACAAACCACAGGCAGAACATTATAGTCAGTTCTCTCCAGACCTGACACGTCAGTCTAAAATTACAAGGCAAAACATCTTCCACTGTATGACAGGGTACCTCGACTTAATTTAATTTTTTTTTCCCCTAAATAAACAACATGAAAGTCTGGAGCTAGACCTTGTTTGTATAACAAACAACACTAGACTAAAATGATGCTTGGGGTTTCATAATTAGATAAAGCCATTGTTTAGAGTCAGACAATACCCATTTACAGCTCAATAAACAACTTGTCACAGTTGCTTGGTCAGAGCAGACCTGGATGTCAATGGAAACAGTTAGCACAGAGGTAGTGAAATAAATTGGTCTCCTGAGTAAATAAAATGAGCAGCAAAGTGAACATGCCTCATCAGTATCAGGAAAGATATTAATTTATAAAGGCTTTGTAAATACTGTTTCATACCTACTGACATTTAAGGAAATGCCTTAACTCCTCTTATGCTTAAAAAAGATAAAAGCTATTCAATAATCTTCAGTCCAAAAGTTCTACAGCCATTTGTAGCGAGAATGTGAAATAGTGCCAGAACTTACAAAGATAATTTTGACTATTTTTCTCATGTTTCAATAAATAAGTACAATTGATTTTACAGGATTATGGTATGTTTAAGTATCCTGTGTTGGTTTTGCCATTTGGAAGTGCCTAGAAGAATCAGGCAGAAGCATGCTGGTTGCTAGCGTGCTTTACCCAAGACATGGCGTAACTTCTCAGCTCCATCAGTACCACCAATATACACCCACAAGCGAATACAGGTGTATGTGCACACAGCGTTACAGAAATAGAGAGCACGTTTTAACTTTTGAGAATCATACTACTTCATCCTTAATTCTTCAAATATGTAAACATATTTATAACTTTGCTTGTGAATAATCTCAAGAAAGTCAGTAGTCTCATGCAAAGCCCTATATGATTATGAAGCCAGTACTTTTTTACTAGAGTGGAATTGGTTAAACACGTAAAGCTACAAACACGTTGAACAGTTTGCAGACTAAAAGCTGCCCACAGAAAACTGTAGTCTTAAAGAACATCTACAGTCTTTTAAGAAAAACAAATGGCAAATAAATTTCTGAATTTTAATAAATGTGTTTCTATGTATGTGCATAAATACCCTCTCTCACACACATATATAAACTGCAGCTGCTTACAAGCATGAAAGCCCAAGTACAAAGTTCCTGTTAACACTGCAGTCATTTGCGAACATTTTCATTATTTCTGGCTTGTGTCTGGACTGATGAAAAATTGGTGGATTGTGTTTTCTTGAACACTTCCTGAACCAAAAGGACATTGACAACATTAGTATTTCCATGGAAATAGTTTGCTTAGCCCCAAGTTTATTTCCACTCTAGCACATTAATCCACGTATGTCTAACAAAACAGGGCGGAGGAAGATGGAGAATAGCATTAGTAAAGTTGCACATATTCTCGAAAGAATTAGAGGAATATAGCTGTTTTGCTATTTCCTTTATTGCTCATAATATGTTTCTCTTTGACATTTATGAAAGGGGAAGAAAAATATATTAAGCTTCAAGTTCAAAGCAATTAATCATGTAAAAGTTATTGAACTTTTTTTGAAGTTACCTCTTCAAAATTCAAAACATGCTTGTTTCTAAAATACCCTTATTTTATTTCAAAGCTATTGATAAAATGACTTACTGCACTGACTTACTTTCAACTCTCAGTGTATATCTACTCCCTTTGAACCCAGCACATTACTAATCTACCACCATATTTTTCTGTTCTTTCTAATAGGAACTTAAACTACTCCATTTCATATGAAGCGCAATACTTCTATTCACCAGCTCAGAGCAGCAACAAGTAAATGCGTTCCTTCATCCTCGTTTTTAGAGTTAAACCTAATATTCCCTATTTTTCCCCTAATTCTCAAGTTATTAGACTTAGTCTAATTCAGCCTCTTCCGCGGTCAAACATCAAATTCATTTCACTTGATAACACCTAGTTCTATTTCTCTCTCCTAAGCGAATCTCAGGAACCAACTCAGTTTCAACTAATTACAAGCAGGTTTATTAGAGTAGACTAGGTACAGGTAATTTCAATAGAAATCTCGGCAGGAAGGAAAAAGCTGCACATTACCTTGGAATACAAGCGACAAGATCATTACAAGCTCCCTGTGCCTCCCTTAGCACCTCAGTACTGTTCTCCCTCAATTTCTGAGTCCTTTTTAAATTCAAAGACAAATGTCATAGTTTCAGTTCCTCTCTCACTTTATCTCTACTATATAAAAAAATTGATTCTTTCCTGTACGCAAAGGTTTGGCTTTAATGACCCTGATACTGCCCAAGACACCTTTGATTAGCACATCCATATCTTCACAGCCCTTGAACTGACACAATCACTTCAGGGCAACTTGACTTTACCTGTTTCAGAGGCACATTTCTATTAAATTGTTGCCACCTGTTTTCCATATAGATGCCTAATAAGTGATCTTTACAAAAGTTTGTTAGATAATTTCTCTGGCTACCATCCTAGTTTGTTAAACTGGAACACAGGTAGAAATTCCCTACCCTGAAATTACACACAAGTCTGAAAATTCAGGGCAAAATTACATGTCATTTTTCTAGCTATAGCCATTATATACATATATATATATATATATATAAATAAAAAAATATATACACACACAACTCACCAGCATCATGCCCTCTGTATCCCTTATAACAGACACCACCCCCAGGAGGGTAAAGCCAAGGTACAGCTCAGGTAAGAGAGGAAGAGGAAACAGCCTCAAGCCAATAGCCAGGGAATTTGTCAGCATGAGGTCGCCTCTGAAAATACCCTCTTCTAGTTCAGTGCTTAAGAAAGACTTTGAAACATAAATGCACACATTTAGTATGATTGTTTTCAGTGAGTTAACAAGAAAAATAGTAACGGGTTGTTGCCACAATTAAATTGTTATTCAGTTCTATACAACTCAGAAACAGCCTAAGATCACCAAATAGCAGGGCTAAATGAAGCTATTGTTCATGAAGAACAATACAAGACAGAAGAGCTTGGGTAAAGGTCAGTCACTTGGTTGCTTTTTAAGTTGGACTTTAACTCCATGCAGCTGTCTAAATCTTTTTCCAATTTTTAATTCCTTTGAAATGGAGGGTTTGCCATGAAGCAACCACATTCCCAATTTCAATTTTTTTTTTTTTTCTGGGAGTTAAGTAATGCTATCCCACCCAAAAAAGGGGGGGTGGATTTTAAAAATGTTTCTAATCCCTTTTTCCATTGACTACATCTCTGTTCCCTTCCTTCAATCATTCCACCTTCCCTGGCTCAGAAGGTGGAAAAAATCTGACTTCTGTCTTAATTTCCCCTAAAATACTTAACTTTCTCAGGGTTGAACACCAATTTAAACTGAAGTAATATTAACATTACTGGGTTATATCAAATAGTATGTAAATTGTAATGAAAGGCAGTGTCATAACATATAGGTATGAAAGTCCTAAATCAGGTTGCACCAATCATATTACTTCTGGAAACTCTTCCCCCTATTGCAACTTTGCTTTTGCAGCCTTCATGTTCTCTTAACGTAACTTTTCTTTAACATAACAAGTAAAGGCAAACTCTTCTTGGTTCAAGCTGTTTTTCTTCAGGTAGATGAACACCAATATAGAAAGAAATTGTCAATGTCACACAATTATGTGACTCCACGCCTCTTATCACAGAGCAGAAGCAAGAAATACATCAATAAATAAAGATGTATTATTCTAGACTGTCATTTTGGTTATTAGGCTAATGTATTCCAGAAGCGAGGGAGGAAGAATAGACTGCTCTTACTGTAAGTATGTGGTTCTGCAGGTCTAACTGAACAGAAATGCTGCAGCAGAGCTCCAATTTGCAGGAGCCTGCAGCAAGGTTGCATTCACAATAAGGTCAGTAAAAAACAGCAAACACATTAGCAAGTAAGCTACTCCCACAAGTGTATAACACTTTCCATCAATATTTTGTGGGAATTTAGACCACAATGGTTTTATTATTTTATAAATCTAGGTTAGCATTTATATAATGACATGTCAATTCATGCACAGTGTCAGTATAAAATGCCAGTTTTGAATTCAACCAGGCACATTATTAAAATGAAAAGTTCTGATTGACATTTCCAAGGAACATTAGTTCTTCCATAAGTAACTCAGACCTCAGAGCAATCCATAAATAGAATGAAGTATGGCCATGTTGGTGTCCAGCAGTCCTCCTACATAGGATAGGAAGCAATAAGTCATTTCCCTGTAAACCAAGTTTTTAATCCCATTACCATTCTGTTCTTTTCAACATAGGGATAAACACCACCAGAGAAGTATTGGCCATCACCAAGTCAAAGGTCTGTCAGTACTTTCAGCTGTGAAGCACAAAGCAGCCAATCACAGCTGCAGAGTATCAGCTTCATCAAGTCAGCCTAAGTAGCACATGAGAGAGTAACACATAATTGATCATTTTAGAACTATCTTTATCTGATTTACAAACTAGTGGTTGAATCCTGGTCCTACTGAATTCAACAAGACCTAGTTACTGATCTCAGTAGATTGAGGTTTTCCCACTGTAGACAACTTTTTTGAAACCCTATTCAATAGAAATGGTTTTAACCATAAAAAAATGTATATTAGAACAGTCATTAGAAACTACATAGCACCACAAAGCATACTTCGCTCAATTTCTTCTAATTAAAATATATACATACATTTTATTCAATCAGTGGTTTGTTTAATACAGCAAGGCAGCATTCCCTTTGGTGCTACATACGCTGTCTGGCTAAAGAGACTAAAACCAGCCCATTCCTTGCTGCACCTCTGCTGATGGCTAAGTTAAGAAAGAGAGGTCAAAGCAAGAGGAAGTGGTTCAAGGGCTGCCCGGGCATGGAGGCCTCTGTTCAATTCTAAGTACTAACTCAGAGCCAGCTCATGGCTTTTCAGCAGGGAAGGTAAAAATCTCACTTGCTGGGGCTGCAAAACAGGTTGTGGCAGGAGGGAGCAGAAGGGGATTAGAAGAGGCCAGCGAGCACTCATGTGTGAGGCAGCTGAAAGGGGTCTGGGGAGTCTGAGACTGTTGATGATAAAACCTATCACTTGTCATCTTTTAAAGGGAGGTTTAAACAGGACCTAGGAGATGCCAGTGCTGCTCCAGAGACAGTGATCAAGGCTTCAGTCCTCTTAAGCAATAAATTCAATTAAAATATTTCTTAAATATTTTTCTCTAATCCATGTTTAAAGCCACCACCCTTCAGATGTGCAATCAAGGTACTTACTTGCCTTCCATCCACATACCTTTCCACAAAGGTAAATGGGCTTGGAATCAAGCCATCGCCTGCATGAGCTGAAGAGACATTTACATGGCAAAGTGTTGACATGAGTACTTGAACCAATCCATCAAAAACCGTCAAAACAAGCCAGTGGTTAGTAATGCTACCATTTACTTTAAGCAACTAATATTATGAACAGCAGAGCACTCCATCAATTTCAGCTTTCAGGAAGAGTTTAGGGCAACACTAAGTAGAAGATGTTGCAAAATACAAGTTTGACACTAACAAGCGACAAGACTCACTATTACCAGCTGAGACAGGGAGAAGCCCGAATATCATCGCGTAGCAGTCACAGATAGAAAGCAGCATTTCTGGTCACGCAGCTCCAGTTCTGTATCTGGAATAAGTGGCAACAGGACTGGGAGGCAGTGAGCACTGAAGCATAGATGTCCCTAAGCAAAGGGGAAGGTAATTTCCCACCTGCTCCTCAAAACACTTTCCACCATCAGCCAACAATACTTCCACCTTTTATGGAGCAAGCCAGGTTTTCTTCAGCCTGCTCCCATTTCACTCAATCACAGCAGTTGTGCCTGTATTTATTGCACCTATTCCAGTGAAAGCACCACTGCTCCTTTGGAGGACAGGGCTTTTCTTCCTCATAACCGAGTTGTTACAGCTACTCATGTAGCTTCAGCAATCGGTCTTTTTAGGAGCTCCCAAGCAGGCTGCCTATCCCCTCTCCAATTTAACTGCCCACAGACCAGCACCCCTCTCCTGCACATAGCAGTCACCGCACTGAGCCACAGCAGGAGGACAGACTTCCCAGGAGCTGCAACGCAGACGGTGTCAGGCTTTAGCTGACGGTCTCGTCACAGACGGGTTGCAGGTTTCATTGGGCGATCCAACCCTCCATTCCTCATGCTCCTGGGAATTTCTGATGCAGCCCAGGGAGCAGGGCTCTGCCTTACCACAGGATAGACCAGCACAAACTCCCTAACTCTTTTACAACCCAACTTGAGACAGCACAAAGGTAGGCACGTTTTTACAAGCTTATAGCTACACATCAAAAAAAATTTTGCTAGTAAGTGATTAAAGAGTTGGGTTTTTGTTGCTCTTGTGATTGCTGGGTTGGGGGGCGGGGAGCAGAGAAGATTGTCTTCTCCAGGAAACAAACTATTTCATTTTCAAAATCTAAAACATGGATGTAAAAATTTTAAGTCACTCTTATTCCAGTTAGAAATTACTGATCACTAGTGTTGATTGCCACTGTAGTTTTGCAAAAAAGCTTTAAGATTAAGAGATGTTCACTGCTCATCTTCTGTGAGGTACCTCAAAAGGAAACCATGAGAGGAGAGACACAATGAAAAACAGCAGGTAATACCATATGAGACTCCTTATTAAAAACATAAAACGCCTTTCACTCTTGCTTTTATTAAGTCTACTTTTCAAGCCAAATGAAAGTTAGGTGAGCCAATTATAATACAAGTCACGTCCAAGTATTTCATTATCCGCGTCCTGCGGCACGATAGCCCACAGAATACCTTTTGAAAGCTCCAGAGTGACGGCAGCAGGTTGAATATAATGAACGATGTTACAAATGGGGACACGAGACGACAGGTCTGGTGAAGAAGGAGTCTCCTGGAAACTGTACGGCTGTAATTACTGAGCACTGGTGCTGTCTCAGATGGCTTCAAACAAAGGTAACCGCCTTCAGCAAGTTATATTTCCTCAGCTAGCTAAAATGAAACCAGTCAGAGACGCAAATATTTATGCTACACAATACATAACCAAAGTCATTGTCTGCTCTTATTACTTATTTTTGTTGCAGCTTTAAAGCCTCTCAAATCAACAGCACAAGAGAATTAAACAGTAAAGTGCTGAATTATTTTTAAATTAGACTTCTGAAACTGGAAATATGCAAGTCATTTATAAGAAGATAAAAATGCTCTTGCTCTGAGCACTTTGTTTGCCCATCACAATTGTTTCTCAATAATTCATTCAGTATGTTTATCAAGAATATAGGAAAAACAGAAGTGAGCAAGAGATGATACAACCCTGCGGCCCCTGCACAGGGGGACTGCGGCTCCCGACTCCCCAGGCCAACAGCAAGCAGGAGTACTTCTAAGGATGAAGAGCATTGGGTGCAGGCTACACAGTCTAGAAGGAAAGCTGTAGGAGGCAGCAAGCCCAAGAGAGCTGGAATTAATCCTTGTTTTCCCACTGCTGGCTTGCCAAGTCTCAGAAAAAGGCTCACTTGCACTTTAGAAATGTAATGGGTTGGGTAATAAATCCTCAAAGAAATTGCATGCATAGCAGTTGATTGAGCATGGTCACCATAAAGCTGCAATCTCCTCTTGAATGGCTGTCAGTTATACGAAATACCATGTGGCCAAAGCATTAAACTTCATGGTCTCAAACCATAGGCAAGAAGAGTAGTATGAGCCAACACATCAAAAAAATTAGGGAACAGCAGACAAACAGATCATAACTAGATAAGCAGATGGCAAGATGAGAAAAAATTGCCTGTTGAAGTTTCTCCTCTGTTAGTACCTGCATGCTCCACTCCTGCTTCCTCTTCTCCTAAATCTTTTTTGGGAGAAATCAAGAAAAGTATCTTCAGAATTCGTAACACTAGTGATAACAATTAGATTGCATAAGAGAAAAGACTACTCAAGCTGCTGTATTGTTGTTCCTCATCTTAATATCACATTCTTTCATGGTCAATTATTTAAGAATAAAACACAAAGCAAAAATAGAATGGGTTCAGAAAGGTGCAACAAAAAGTACTACAGGTTTGGAAAAAACTCTTATAATGAGCAATTAAAAAGGAGGACAAAATTTAGCTAGTGAAGAGAAGTATAAAAGATGACACAATAGGACATATAAAATAATGACTGCAAGAAGAGAGGTCAGCCAGGTGCACCCGTGCAGCTATCTTTTCAATCTTTTCAAAGATTTTGTATCACGCAGTTCTTCCAAGGATATTAGATGGCAACACATTTTAGAGTTGTCAAAATGATATATAAAATGAGTTTTCAAAAGTTATTACAACAGCATGTGGGTTGCATCTGTGACAAATTCTGAATTTTATTTTATTTGGCCCATTGCTAGTTGTAATCTATCTTTCACTGTAGAAAGGCTACATTCAAGGTGGAGGAGCCAGGAATCATTCACACTGCAGTACTTGATCCACCCTCATGCAGCTATGGCTCTGCTGCAAGGGTGCAGATGCATCGGGGAGCAGCAAGTGAAAACTGCATTGCAGAAGTGGAGCAGCAAGAAATGCAACAAAGTGTTTTACCCAAACATTAAGAAAAAGAAGCCATTTCACACCATCAAGTCCAACAGGAAAGCTGGAAGGACTGCCCAAACTAAGAAAATGCATCAAACTCAGGACTTCCAGGGAGGTACAGAGACAGGCTTGTGTGCAAAAGCTGATCGCGTTTCCACAAGCCTGCAAGTCTCATTCTCATTTAAGTGCTGGAACTGCTGGGTTCATACCCAAAAGGAGCAGCTGTTGCAGTGTCCTTTGGAGAGGCCTGGTGAGGTGGGGCCTTAGTACCTCTGTGAGGCAGAAACAGGAGCTGATCTGTGCAGTTAAGTGTTTCAAAGGAGCACTAGGACCAGAGCTGGCCAGGTGCCGATTATGCTGCAGTGCAGAAGCCAAACATGCAGTTGAGTTCATGTGAACAAGACTATCATTTAACCATGGAATAAACCATTAATATAACCATAAGACTACACCAGACAAAACTCTGTGGACCACTTTTTGTGTGCAGCTGCTGCACACATAAGCAGCTCTTGGATGTAGTTCTGCATGCAAGAAAGTCTCATATGCAACTAATACATACCGTCCTGATAAGAATAAGGATACCCCATCTGTCTGCCACCCAACCAAAGCGCTACAGGATAAAAAAAGCCTTGAAATAAGGCAAAGAAAACAGTGACTGTTAGTAAAACCTAACACAAATACATAAAAGCAGAGAAAAACAAATCTAGCTGTCAGCACATACTCTACCGCTTCCCCAGAGGCTCACATCTTACCATTACTGTAACTACTGTGCCCTAAAGGCCTGTGCACCGCAACCACAACTCTGCCTTTTTTAACAGATGTCTGCCCTCCATCACACCTCTTACCACATTACATCCTCCCAATGCTACTTTAAACACTTTCTATTCATAGCATTGAGAATGGGCCATTTCACAAGGAGGGCAAAAGGCAGGCATGCTTCCGCCTGGGAAACACAGGATTTGCATAAATTAACAGTACTGTAAACAACGTTAGTACTGTCATTACTGCTAACGCTACATTTTCCATTGAAGCATTCGGTCCAAGACCAATGGTCTAAGATGCTGAAAACCAAGTGTAAGCCAGAAGGGGAATTGCAGTGCTCTGCCTCCTGTATGGGCTGTCAGCGTCCTATGGCCCACAAAAGGGAACCCGACTGAAGGAGCCACCCATTGACATCTGTCTGCCGCCAAACACTGTTTTATCTAGCCCACGTACCACATTAGGAACAGATGAGATACGCTTCAATATTTGATATTCAAAGCAGCACATACCCCAAATGACAGTGTGCTGGAACGGATACGCCACCAAGTCAAGACACCCCTTCAGGACAGTCCGCGTCCGAGAGCTGCGTCACTTGGCAAGACCCAGTTTCCCCCAACCACTCAGTGTATTGGGAAAGCCGGACTGGAAAGAACTGCCTAGGTCATTAAATCTAGTCCTCTGTCACCAGGCAACCATATCATACACTCCCTTCTCTAAAACCTACCAGGCTACATCCTACAACTAGTTCAGTTTTAATTTAGAAGGGGCTGGGAAGGTAGATGAAGGTAAAGTACTACTATCTGACTTCAATTATTGCATCTGCAATTAAGAACTGTTTTTAATTGATACTGTTAACAAGACATCTGAATTTGCTTTCCAAAAAAAGTCTTTCTGCAGAGGCTGTTCAGCTCAAATGTAGATAAGACCTAAGGTGCAGTACAGCTTCGTTCTGAACACCAGCCGATTTCAATCGCTAGTTCCTTGATAAAATCATCAAATAAGTGAAGTGACAAAGACGACTGAAAATCCCTTGCATTCCGATAGCAGCGTGCGTCACGCCTGCTTACTGACTGCATTATTAACATGCACACTTACACTCAGGGATGAAGATTTTGCTTTCTGCTATGTATATGTGAGTTTGCAACTTTTTCATATAAAAAGAAGTCTTTAAAAGCATTTGCTATGGATTTTTGCTGACTAGAATATTTTATATGACTGCCTGATGCGGGGGGTGAAGGGTTTCTGCTAAACTGGTTCCTAACTGTACCTCATCAAATACAACAAAACCACCTATTAGTGAAATACTGTCTGCTGCTGTGAGATTTTCATTACATGAGCCATTTTACATAAGACTCAAATTTTGACTGAAAGCAAGAATTTAGGTTCCTGGTTTGGGGCTTCTGGATTCGTCTTGTAAGCAGGAGACACTGAAAGAACTATACAAATAAGGACATCTCAGCCTGCAACTTTTTTTTTTTTTTTTTTATAACACTAAGGTTGTAAGCCTTCTCATTTGCAGGTTCAGTCCATTAATCACAAAGAAAGAACAGTTCAGAGGCACTGTCCAAATATGTTAAAAAAAATCCCTGCACTATACTCTAGTGGTAAATATTCACTGGCTGCCATTTAAGATCCTCAGATGATTAAGAGTTTTTTTTTAAATGGTGTCTCCAAATTTACTTAGGTAAAAGTTTGCATCTCTATTTCTGAGCAAAAACTTAGGATACGATTGGGAGTACACGGTACGGTAGGTTTGTCCTACAAAAACTTATACTAGGAAAGCAATTGCAATCATATTTTGAGCAGAGATTCTGAAATAGGAAAAATAAAGGGCAAAATATAGACAATAATTGCTAATGTCAGTCCATTCAGACAGTGCTATCTTTTTTCTGCAGACTGTCTGTAACGCTCACAGTAATGACTTGGTAGGCAAGGCAACAAGCAATATCCTTTCCAACTTGGTTGTTAGTTAAAGAGTTTCCTTTCCTATATACTACATCGCTTGCATTGTTCGTACTTCTGTTGATACCAAGTGTGTAGCGCTGCCAAGAGTGCTAAAGAATTCAGCATCTGTTACGTATCTTTCCCTTATTTAGAGTAAACAGTATGTATTTACCAAGAACCCCGTCTCTGTTGATTAACCACCCTGTTTCTCCCTCCCTTCCCCATTTGCAATTCTTCTCCATAAAATTTCTGTCTGGACTAAATCTCTGCCTGCACAGGCACCATATGGCACAATGATACAAATGAGATGAGACGAGACTAAGTTAATTGGTCATATTAGAGCATATGAAACAGACTTTTAAAATTTGATTATGAACATTTTCGCACCTATGCGGAACTCATAGGTGTTGCCTGAGCCCTGCAGGGATAACCTCTTGCATATGGAAGTTGTTTGCCTGGTGAAAGCGGAATTCCTCCTCCATAAGTTCACCTGCCCCAGCTGTCCACTCCTTCCATAAATCAGAGATAAAAAGGACTGTGGATTTTACTTCCATACTTTTATGAAAGGATATTTGTATCACAGGACCGCACATAGCTAAGAACATGCACAGCAATACCTGGACCTCAAAGAGTAAGTGAAAGCATTTCCCAAGCAAAGCTGTGCAAACCTTGAGAATCCAGCAATCATACTGCAGTAACTTTACTTAGAGACACGAGAACCAGGCTGCGCGATGCTGCAAACACAAGCATCTTTCTCCACACTTCTTACGCTATTTTTTCAGCCACTTGAGTATATTGGGGTGTAGGGGATGCACAAAAGCCCCATGAGCAGCACTCATGTACTTTTTTACTGTTAATCACCCCCCACCCTCTCAAATTCAACTGAGCATCTCTTGTAAAGAAACTTGAGGAAAAGAACAGCCTGTCGCTTTAGCGCTTAGCCTAATCTGGAAGCTGTATTAACAGCTGCATTTCTATAAGAGATGATTCTATATCTAGTCAAAGCAAAGAGCAAGTACTAAGTACTTTTCTAGACAAAGGAAAAACAAATCCTGAAGCTACAGTAACAAATAGAAGAAATACAATGCTCCTGAGTGTGGACATAAATCAGATGCTGGTGTGCTCCCTGCTGCTTATGTGTGGTGTTGCTCATCATTAGCATAATTTACACTTGAATTTTTTTCTTTTGAAGAAAAACTTAGGATATAACCAATTTCAGTGCAAACTCAGTAAATTGAGCAATACTATCTGAAATGAACATTATTCACTGAGGTCATCAAGCAACTGGGAAGTCTCAGAGAACATGACCAAATCCACCATATGGGAAAACATACACTTCATGATTTGTTAACTTCTGGTAATTCAGAAACTACACTCACGTGTCCACTGTGTATTTCTAGAATGCAAACTCTATCAGCTGCAGGGGAAAACAATCAGAAGTTTTTCATGCAACTTCACATCCACTGTCACTACTACTTTCTGTATGGTTTTAAGTTTCAAAATTTAAAGCTTCCCCCATGGAAGTTTCTTCACATTCCTCAAATACTTCTAAAATCTTTTTCATACTAAACCTCGCAAAATACTTCCCCCTTGGCATTTTTGCCTTCTTCCTCTCCTCAACTTTGCACACTGAGAATTTCAGACAACATCATGAGTTGTCTGAAGCAGTAGGTAAAAAGGTTTATTATTGGCTTTTCAGAAAGGGTCCCATATCGAGGTGCACTGGCAGAGGAGGCCCAAGAGCCGTGGGTTACAGCTGTGCTCTGTGCCCCGGAAAGAGGCTCTGGGCCAGCCGAGCACCTGCCTTAGGCCAGCGCAACCGCAGAGCGGCTTGGGCCATGCAGGCGGCCCGTGGCCCCGCGATGCTTCGGCGAGGTACGAGGCAGGCGCGTACCCAGCACTTCATGGCACCAGGGCTCTGCGCTGGGACAACGCTGGCTAATGACTCTGCAAAAGCTTTTCAATCAGTGCTTGCGTCAGCAGGGAATTTGGCCCAAAATCATGCTGGACCACAGGCTGCCCCCAGCCATGCTGGGCAGGGCTTCTGCACAGGGCACAGTGCTGCCACTACACAGTTCAGGGGTCACCTCCCAAAAGCCACCAGGGATGTTCCCCTGTTTAAAAAAAAAAAACCACAAACCCACAACCACCACCACCACCCACAGTTTTGCAATGGCCTTTCCTGCATGAAAAGGCTCCTGGAGCAGCAGAGAGCAGCTGGGCCGGCTGCAGAGCAACCGGTCTGCTTGCAGCTAGCTTCCCTGGCCACAGGGGTTAAGCCTCTACCAGTCAGAAAACCAGGATAAACAGCATAAGACTGCTGGCAACCCTGCCTTAAATTGGGGTGGGAGGGAGTTCACCATGTCAAGTTATTACTAAGAGTACTAAGAGAAAGATTTGGGGGGTAAAGTGCTGCCTGAATAGGCGAGCTTGGAAACACAAGGCAAGACCCATGTGCTTTTAGTTCCTTCTTGGGTACAGGGAAAGGGATTTTTATGTACACTCAGTGTAAACTGATAGGACCGCATCAAAGCTACACCTGACTCCAACTATTTTCCCCCTAATGGGAGTAACCTGCAGGACCCCAGCTATTGCCTACCAGCTTGGATCAAAAGGGACAAAGAAATATTTGCTGCACTTCTGCTGAATTGGAGTCTGTACTGCAACACAAATAAAAAGATACTTGTTTTTCCTCATTATATGAGGCTTTTTCAACAAAATAATTAACTGTAGCATAACAGAAAGCTTCATCTTTTTCTTAATGGGAACTTGCTTGGATAAGAATTTTCAGAGCGTTTTTTGAAGTGTGACTGTTCCACTGAGGGCGATTCTGAAAGGCCACGTAAGAATAAGGGTGAGACTTTTCTATAACTTTTTTTAATATTTTCTACCCTCTTAAAAGCACAACCATCAAAGCAAATAGTTTAATAAGTAAAAAAGCATTTTAAATGAAAAAGCATGATTAACTTATTAAGACCCATTAAGTGTATAATTACAAGGATTCTATTACATTAAGATACCAATTTCTTTAAAGCCAGAAATAATACCTGCTGAAACTTTAATTATTTAAATGAGAAGAGAAAGAGGCATGTTATCTTTTCTGACAAAGATTAAAATCAATTTAATTGCTTCTCTGCTGCATTGACATGATTCTTGCTGTGAGTCAAGCAACCAAAAAGGGAAATTAATACAGCAGCTGTTAATCAAGTGATATTTGTGTGCTCCATCTTATTACAGCAGAAGAAAGAATAACTGCTACTTTGGAGAGTTTGTCCACACTATATTTCATAGAAATTTTTTGCTTCAAAGAGCACCTTTACTTAAGGGTTGCAGGCAATCTCCAGGTGATGTGCAGCCTGAGAAAATTGTACATTACAATGTTTGATCCCCTCCTAAAAATTGTTCTGCCAAGAGTAAGGTTTGTTTCAAATTAAATTCACCCTTGGGTATCTGACTTGCTAGTATGAAATTACAAAGTCACACCAAAAAGGGATAAAAATACAGCTGGAGGAAGAGGTTGTCTATGAATCATAATATATTTTCAAGGAAGAAAGCAGGTCAAAAATCAACAATTTCAGTAAAATTAGAACATGCATTTGAAAACATGTAACAGCTGAGCATGCAGCACAACCCATGGCTCCTATCTGCTGATTTAAAAATGTGTATCCTTGCCAGTGCCTTTGTTAAACCTCTGCACCAAGTGAATATTCAGCAACATCTACAGTCGACAAATTAATGTATCTGATTGTAAGAAAAATGGTATTGTGAAATATTTATGAGTTCTGAAATACAAACCCGTGTGGTGCCTCATCATCTCTTATCAGCCCTTGTTAACTTTACAGATGATGAGAAGCACCAGAATAACCGAGGTTGTCAAAACTAATAGATCTCAGACTCAGCACCAGCACAGTTCAGTTCCATCTACAGTCCGTTTTTAAGAAATTTTAACCCCTTCACTTCCCACCCACAAGCACGACACGGTTCCATTGCCTGCGTTGTCGTTTGCTGCTCAGAGCGCCTGCTGCCCCAGGCGCTGCCCTCGACATTTCAGGATGTGCAGGGGGGGCTTTTGGGGAAGAAGTTATGGTAATGACATAATAGCAGACAAATATCAAGTGGTTGCTTTAAATAAGACTCAAAGCTCAATCTGAATCTTATTTGAAACCCTAGGATCTAGAGAGAGCAAAATTAAGGTACAATTATTGGAGAAGTGGCTTTCCTGGGACAATACGGGTATATTTGCCAACAGGGCTAGAATTTTTTGTAACACTTTATGTTAAGGCCCTAGTTATTAATTACCTGCTAGTAATGCACTAGCAAGCATTAAATGACTAGTTAGTGAGTTAAATGAGCATTTTTAAACTGCAAAACTGGTTTGGCTTAGGTTTATTTCAAAGAATCAGTGAGCACAAGGAGTCAAGACTCTTCCTTTCAAATGATTTTATCCAGTCTCAGTTTTTATCTGGTGCTTTAACCAAGGGTATCTGGTCACTTTGCAATCCCTTCTCTAACTGACTACATTACTATGGAATTATTCAGACTGCGACAGTACATTCAGTCTGGCCAAAAGCAGCTATAACAGATCCCAAAGGCAAACACTGATTTAAAAAAAAAAAAAGAGAGACAAGGCAAAAAAGTAAGATTCAGTAGGTTCTTAAACCAGACCATAGTAACCAGTCTGGGTTTATACTTTGATAGTGTCTCAATTCAGATGTTATTCAAATTGGAAGGCTGGAAGCCTTAATTAGAAGGGATTTGGGCTTCAATTAAGATCTTGTACATAAGCATTCAAAAGCAGACACTGAGTCCTGAGCCTGCCTCGCTGTTCACTTGGGATGAAAACACACTACTGACTGTAAGGCAGCCCCCTCCCCAGCCTCCATCACTGCCTCACCTTTACTTTCCTGTCCCTTCCCAGAAGGGTCCAAGCTCCCCTCTGCCACTCTGGGATAACCTCCAGGAAAAACTACCAGCAGGAGCCCAGCCTCCTAGTTTCAGCCAGTAAACACAATGCACTCCTTCACCCCACGTGTGCCCTGGCACCTCCCTAGGACAGTGGGAAAGCAGGTCTAGTATGCAGAAAACTGAATTTGCAGGTCTTCTGGAGGCTGCTCAAACACCCCAGCTCCGCAGGCTGGCAAGCACCGGGGCCAGGGGCAGCCGCAGGAAGGGCAACAGGGCCAGCGCAGGGCCTCAGGGACCTGGGCAGATCAGCAGGGGCGCAGGGAGCAAAGCGAGGTCTCAAAGAGGTCAAGAAATTTGAGCTTTTATTCAGCAGGGGCCAAAGCAAAGGAATGCAACAGCAGCCTCCAATCAGCAAAGGAGATTTTTCTGGCCCATTTTGCAACAAGATGAGTGGGTCACCAACCGCATTACAAAAGCGGGTAGCACAACCAAGAAGGGACAGGACATGAGCAAGAATCACAGCAATCATGTTGAGGAAAATGCATCTGCTGTGGAGATGACACAGGAACAACAGCAAGGTTTTGCAGTGCCTGGCAACCACAGACAGATTTTGCATGTGAGCATACACACAGCTGCAGGCTCAGCACTAAGCTTTGGCCGAACACAACATTAACAGGGGCTTGAAACAAGCCACAGCACCATCATCACAGTAAAACTTTCCATTCAACTATGACATGAAGAACAATAACAATCACATCCTCTGAGATGTGCAACAGAAAAAAAAACACAAGTATGGTGAAAGAAAGATGGATAGGATAAGTCCTATTTTATTTCCAGCAAAGTGTGACACAGCAAACTTCACTTGCTTTGATACCTGTCAGAGGGGCTTTGTCACCACAAGACAGTTTGTCTGTTTTCCAGGTCAAAGTGGGATTGGCATTAGCAGTTGCTTCTCATAACAGTCCTAAATGTGATCCTCCATCTCTCTAAACAGAAGTGATCTATTTTGTTTGACAAGAATAACATAACATTGTTCTTTTCTTTTTACTTGCAACTTGTCTATCTCACCTCTGGCTGCCTTCGGTGTCAGTAGGACTCTCCAGTAGCAAGAGTCCTTGGCACATGCCAAGAAAGCCACGCAATGTTTAGCAGCAGCTTTTTCCTAGCTCCATGGTCACACCTCAGCCAGGCTGCTGTTATTCCATGTATTGATCATCACGCAAGGGTTTTGCGGCCAGCTATCTCACTGGACTCAGCTGATTAGCAATACAGGAAAAAGCAACTTGAGAAAAATTGTTAAGAGGCACAAAATAACTTCAGATAATTCAGTAACATCATTTGTCCTGAAACCTTTCAGCAAAGTGCCCAGAGCTATTGGGTACATGTAATCCAGTAACTCCTGATCAGTCTGATGCTCATCTTTGGAAGAACATCATTTGCCATAAGCTGCATAGGCACCTGTACCTCAGAGGTGCTATCTCCCTCGAGCCACGCAAGTGCCAAGGCAAAAGCTGGGAATTGTTATGGGGCAGGGAAAACCTAGAGAGAAGAGAACAGGATAAAAGCCTCCTGGTTCTCGGACATCCATTTGCGTCTACCCCTGGAGAACTGTTTCGGAGCATAATCACCTTCAACTTGCTATTCACTAGCCTCCACAATATGGGCTTGCAGCCACGTTCCAGCCCACAGTGCCCCCTTCCCAAAAAGCTACCGCCATTGACACTAGAGGGCAATGCATTTGGAGTATCCATGCTTCCCTTCGCTGCCTGTAGCACCAGCTCACAGCTGATGGACACGACTGAAGCAAGAGCGAACAAGGCTGCAGCCCAGCCACCATCTCCTATAAGTAACAGGTTCCTTTGAAAGTGCTAAGTATAGTGCTCTGCACAATGTTGGCCCAAAGGCGTTAAAGTAAAGGATCTGGAAAAGGAGAGATGAGAAAAGTATTTCTGGAGCTTCAAGGGATGACAAAGATACTGAAAAGTAGGGCTCTGTCATAAGAACCTGCCACCTAAAAGCAGATTTTGGTATTGATTTAAAGAAAGCACAAAGCTGAGACAGGTCCAGTAGAATGGCCTAAGTGTTTTTAGCATGTATTTTGATATGTTATTACTGGAACTCTTCACATAGGCATCCGAATACTTCACTTGCTTTCTCAAATGGCAGATGAATATAACTTGCATTCATTGACTGTAAGACTTATAAACCCTTCAAGCTCCTCTCAACAACCCTGACATTAATTCCAATTGGATTTTTGTACTTTGTTCTCTTTGCAGAGATGGAGAGAGGCATTCTCTAACTGCTCAGGAGGCCACCGAGCTAAACCCCTGTAACACTTGAGATATCCTATAGCCGAGCCCCAGCTCCACTAAAAGTTGGAGGGCTGGGGGACAGAAAGGGGTATTTTGAACAGAAGAAAAACCTGTTTAGATTTTTCATATGAACATAATAATTTCAGAGAAGGAAAATGAGTCAGAACCCAAGACCACAAAAATCTATTTTTCCTGAGTCAGATTTGGTGACCGTTTCTTCATCATCTTCCCTGTCGGTGTTAATTCTGACATGAAGAGTGTTACTAGAGAAACATGTCAGTCAACAGATCAGGCCCTGTCTCTATACCAATGATGGCAAGCATGTGTGAAAGCTACCATGTGCAGTTTTGGCAGCATTTAGTCCCCTGAGAATAGAATTGGGCTTCTACATAATTAAGCACCAAACACCAAGAATCCATATGAGATGGTCACTTTTTCTGGACACTATCAGAATGAAAATTAAAGATAAGGCATACAACTTATAACCAATACTTTGGCCTCAATCTTTCTTCAGTCAACAAGACTTCATAAAATTAAAAACAGCATGTTCAAAACACATTTCTGGTCCTGTGCAGCCTGCCAGAAAGCAGAAGGACATTAGAAGCTTATCAGGCTTCAAGTATCCAAAGTCCTCTTCAATTTTCTTCAGCCATTTCTTTCCCAATGACTTCTTCCAACACTGATAATTTGCAACAAGGCCAGCAGAAACAGGAAGGAGGGAGGAAGGCAAAGATGCCCCTGCAACTTTTGACATTTAGTAGTTTTTATATTCTGATGGTTTGAGAACATAAGTAACAACTTAGCAGGCACCACTCTCGATGCACAGTCATCCTTGGGGACACAGGAAAAAAAAAATCAAAGGAAAGCGTATGAACATCAGTGGTGCAACTAGAGACTTGAGAGCTGGGAAATCCCATGCTCCACATGCCTAACAGGATTCTGCACAAACAGTTCTACAAGGATGCTTGCAATGATTAATTCATGCTTACTGCTGCATCACTGACATCTGCAGCAAGTTAACCTCTCTGCCTCAATCTTAACTTCCGCAAATCACAGATTATCATTACGTACAAATGATGGGCTAGGGGTTAGTTAACATTTTTAAAGGGACCTAAGGCTTGAAAATGCACACCACCGCCACTAGCTCTTGGGAAAAAAAAAGTTTTGTATGATGCCCATAGATGGGTAATTCAACCCTGTACAAAAAGACTGCACCCTCCCTTGTACATGAGATGCTGCACAATAGCAAAATCAAAGAAAAAACCCATCACCTTTAAAGATAGACAGCAAGTTCTAAGACCTGCAAATGCTGTAGACTTATGAAAAGAACTATAACTAATATTCCAAGTCCTGACAACCTTAGATATGGCTACACAAACAGGTTCCACCTGGGAGGTTAAGTGCAGGTTTACAGCACCTTGCTGCTCTGTAGTATCTACCCACACATATGCTTTTACTGCACAGTAAATGCAAGGCAGCTGGAATCGTATTCTTTGTCCAGTTCCTGTAAATTCAGCTATATCTGAAACTCAGAACAAGCTGTCAGATACATATGTTTCTAATGATAGAAAAGATAAAAATAGCAGATTTCTTCATCCAGGTACTGCATGATACTAGCAAACAGAACCTGAAATGAAATTCAGTGCAACATAATATGATCCAATGTGAGACGTTATGAAAACGGCCATACCACAGGGCTATGCATTGAACAGGCATTTAAATCTTATTATGCCCGATTATATTGCACTATTTGGGCACATTTCTAAATAACCATAAAGAAACATCATGCCCAGTGCTGCTAATTCCCCACATGTAGCAGATGGTTTCACCACAGTGAAGATGTGCATTTCAAAGCCAGACCCCATGTAGGGAAAAGTAATGATGGAGGCCAAGGCATCCAGTTTCAAGAGGTACCAGGAAAAAACAATCAGATATAGTACACGGAGCATAGCACTGATTTACCAGAACTTTTGCAGCAACTAGGGGAGCCATAAGCAAGATGTCTGTGCTTCCTTTACCTTTTTCATGTAGGAGAAAGCAGATGCACAGAGGAGAGCTGAGGGGTGGGGATCCAAACAAGGTAGAGCTATTTTATGACCCTGAGGCATCAGAGAACTGAAACTGCCAGCTGCAATCCCGAAGGAAAGCTTGACAAGCACAAAGAATCATCAGCATAATCCAGTGAAGGAAACAAATACCTTTCTAAACATGCCAGGCAGCCCAAACACATCAGGTTCTGGCTCCACTGGACTCCATGGCAGAAACGCTTTTCTTGGAGGGAACAGGGCAGGTTCATTCCTAAGAAATTTCTCCACATGAAAAGAATTTTCAAGCTTTTTGTGTAAGAAAAGTAAAGAGGGGAAAAATAGATGCACTCAAGTAAGGCAGTGACAGAGAGAGTCTAATTTAACTACCTGCAAGCATGAGCTTGCTTTCATGGAGGCAGACTTGCATTTCTGTTCACCAAGAAGGCTGGTCTTGCACGGAGAACCTGTCCCCTGACCCCCTAAATCCCATCCTCTGCTGGGGCTCAGGACCACTCAGAGGCACGGTCCTTTACAGTAGAGTACACGCCAGGGCACACAGAAAGGGGCCTGAGTGCCCCTTAATGCTATAACCATTTCAGTAGAGATACAGACCCAGCTAACTTCACATCAATTCCTGCGAAATTATGCTCTCTGAAACTAGCACGAGTGAGGACAACCAGGTCTGACATTTTGTGTTTGATATCCAAAGCTCAAAAGAAATTAAATGAGTGCAAGCTTTCTCATGCTCTCCTCCCACCCCATCCACCTTCAAAGAGACCAGCAAAAGGCAGTGTTGTTTATTCCCCTCCTGCCTCCTGGCCTGGCACGAGCCCACCTACATAGACATAAACATAGGTATAATTACCTTTGCTACCATGTTGGACAGGAGCAGCTAGTTACACAGCAAGCCTGGGCAGCTGGGTCTCCTTTCTAAAGGACTACTGAGCTAGAGGAGGTGCTCGGACTTCTCTGCGCTGTCGGAGAGGGGTTGCAAATACCCAGCACTGCCTGGAAAGCCACGTGCAGCGCCCAGTGGAAGCTAGACCACAACACCACAAAGAGTTCAATGGGATTTTTATTATTTAAAGTAGTGCAGTAAATTTTTACTGTAATTACACCCCACATGGAAACTGTTTGAGGTATTAAGTTTCCACCTTCCTTATTGAGATGAAACTGAGCCAAAGAGAAGCGATTCACTGGGTTCGGCTCCCTGCTCTGCCCGGTTCAGATAGCACAAGCCCCTAACCAGGGCCTTCAGCTTCCCCCAGCCACAGGGAGCCTCCCGCTCTTTCTTCCTCAGGCCAGAAACCATACTGAAGGCACGACAAAGCTTTCCTGAAAAATGCACTTCAGAGAAAATGCCATGCTCCCTGAGAAAGTTTTGATTTCAACAAATTGTCACTTTCTGACATTTGTTTTGTTGAAAAACTCCCAACTAGCTCTGTGAATATAACATTAAGTCTGCTGTACAAAAATAAACATTTACAGAAAGCTAGATAGTATAAATTTAGAAAAGTGTTAATTACAGCTAAATGCATAAAACATATGTCTGTTACTAATGTATATTAAAAATACAGTTAAATATAGCTATTTGTTTTCCATCACTCTAGCTATGTAACAGCTCATGCAAAACGAGATGTGAGGGGGCAATGTCTTGAGCCAGAACATTAACGTTTCCTCTGGTCACTCCACTGGGGTCATACAAATGTCCCATGTACAGAAGACAAAACGTCACCGCTTTGCATGGGTCTTTGACATGCAGAACGCAAGTAGCAACTCCACCTCCTCTCCGAAGGGCGGCAAATCCTGAACCAAAGGCACTTCCTCTCCGAGCTGCCATTGCTTAGCAGTGAGCAAGCTTGGAAAGTCTTTGGCAGCAGCTTGTAGCAGGATTTTATTATATATGCAGCATTTATAATTTTGGAAGAGCTGCTTCATGTTGGCAGAGATTGCTGCTGGTAGCGCATCAGAAGGCATGGAAACACTCTCCTCCAGAGTTCAGATGAGAAAAGGAGGATATAACACAATGAGGGCAGTTAGTATCAGCTTTAAAGTATACGACATGACAGGCATTCACAGTAATAGGCCTCACAAACTTTTCCTTTAAGTGTCATTCATTGCTAGACAGTGGTCAGACTCCTTGCGCAAAGGCAGAAAAAGATGATGAATTGTCTAAGCTCTACTTCAGGGTCTGCTCCTAAAAGCAAAGCTGCCAATGGCACCTTTACCAGGGACAGGTCTACTCTTTGGAGCCAGCCACTGCAAAGCAGCACGGGCATGTACTTGGCTCCTGCATTACAGGCTCCCCCGGCAAGGCTGAACCCAGCCCAAGCAAAGAAGGATTTTCACACCGGTGACCAAACGTACAGAAGCCACTCACAGAAGAACAGGAATCAAGCCCTGTACAGTAGCACAAGTCACTGCCAAAAAGGAACCTGGTTTCCAGTGAAACAAAAGTGACTCTACTGAAGACCTTGGGTGAATAACAGCAGAATGAAGACCCTAAAAAGCACAGACATTCCATTACTTTTGCACTAACTGGAAGCTCTCATTGGTATCCCCCAAGCTCAAATTGGCCCTTTCCCATCAAACACTTAAAATTTAGAAGCAATCAATAAGCCTTCCAGAGCAGGCAGCACCATCCCTACGTATCCGTTTCCTCAGTCATTTGCACACTGTACTAGGTTTTTCTCCTCCCTGTGCCCAGAGGCTAAACCCTCATTACAGTAAAAGGAATTAAGAAAAGCTGAAAGTGATCTGAACACTGGTTGGGCTGTTTCTATCATATTAATTACATTCATACATTTAGCTTTTATAAACATTGGTTATATATTTAGAATAGATATACACAAAGTCAAATGCAATAAATTGATTGCGACATTCATAACTAGTAGCTACCAAATTTCTTCGCTAATACTACAGATGAAAGTAGTAGTAGAAAAAAATTTGTTCCTGTACAAAAAATTAAAACTTAATATTGTGCAAGAAAACCTCATTGAGGTTTTATCACATTTTGCCCTTGCTGAATAGTCTTGGCTTCAGCAGCTGCTACATGAAATGTAACTGTCACTACAGTGAATAAATAAGTAACTAGTGCTATAATGCAGCTGCCCCCAATAACAGCATTAGTATAAAGCCTTTAGTGGTAACCACAGACCAAACCAGAAATGCTTTCTGACTTTATAAAGATGTGCTTTCATGTCAAACACCTCAGTTCGTAGGCTATAAAGCATATGTACCGGAGCTTATCATTGATTTTTCCTCCTTCTTCAGAGAGCATACTTGCCCACTGCTGAGTTTCATTTCCTGCCTACAAGATGCTTCCAAGGAAAAGCATAAGATGTTGAGGTTCTCTTTACTCGTGGCACACATCTCCAGGGCTGCAGAAAAGTTCCTCTTGTCTCTCCTCGTGTCCAGCACAGCCACAAGCTCTCATCCTTCCGCCTCTTCCTCTCGTGTGTCCCAACGCAAGCTGCCACCCCACCACAGAGAGCGAAACGTGGCTGCTGGAGCAGCACTTGCAGGGAAGATAGATTCCCTCACCTACCCCAGTCTGCAGGCTTCAGCAGAATACTGATTTCAGGGGAAAAACTTCCTATTTATTTTATTTAGGAAACTTCAAGAGCAGCAAACCCACACAAATAGACAACAATTTAACAAACTGACATTTGGGCAGCTTGAAAGAAAACACTACACGCCCAGGAACCATTTTTATTAGTTTAATTTTAATATCTGGTACTTATTTTGAATGTTTAAGTTTTCCTGTGGAACCTTATTTCAATATAATCTCTATTCCTCAAGCCAAGTTATTTCCTTGGTAGACAAGCTCTTTTCATAGAAATGAAAGACAATTCTTTTATAATGTTACCCTCAGAGTTTGCCCAGAGAGGAAAACATTAGCAAGGATCTGCTCTGCGTTCTAGAGAAAAATAATAATTAAAAAAAAAATCAGACAACCAAGAGCCAGGGTGGAAGTCTTGCTATCCACCCATTCAACACTTCTGAAAATAAATCAATTTAGTCATCTACAAGCTCAGCCATAAGCTCCCTGCAGGAATTACAGCTCATGCATACACCAGCCCCAAAGCGTTCTGTTCACAATGTTTAATCACATGGCAGAAAATATCAGTTTTATTGTATATGCTAGCTCGAGTTATGAGATAACATCACATTTTTGAAGAGGTAAAAGAACTGAGTAGCATGCTGGATCTACTGGCAAAGCAACAGAAATCATTTAAAACATGCTCAGTTCAGCAGTTAAGAATATCCTGTAGTTTTTGCTCTTTGAGTGTATCTTGTCTAAGGCAGCTACAAAGGAAGGTGTGTCAATGTACAGACCTAAGCATTAAAGATATGGGTTAGGACTATAGTATCAAATATGAAATTAAAATTAACCCATTAAGACTTCCTCCTTTCCCTACTCCAAAGCTTTTGACAAAAATTCTGATTTTTTTTATGTCTTGACTTGTAGGTCAGCACATTCAGGCTTCGGCAGGCCAGTGGGGACAGCAGAGTCCCGAGGGGGAGCCCCAGACCTGCAGAAGGGCCTGCTTCCTTTTCACCAGGCACCTGAAGCCGCTGGCTGTGGGTTAGGCACCTCAGGTGACCTCATCCGTGGCAATACGCCACTCAAGTATTCATTTGCTTGAGCATTATCACTGCATATAGAATTAAAAAGTACCACTTGTGTTTCAATTTTAACTCTTTTACTTTGGGGCCTACAAAAACGATGCGAAGCCTAAGAAGCAACAGTCAGCTATCTCAAACACTGTAGAACATATGGAAAAAATTTATTGCCTCAAACACGGGCTCTTTTTCCTCTGCATTTTTTTTTTTAAAGAAACAATCATTGTCACAAGTCTAGAACAAGCTGCTGAGTGTGTCCAGACCTGGTCATATGATTTCGTCTCAAGCTGGACACATCAGCAAGCGCTGTATACACCACAGCCACTAACAAGGCGGTCAAAACCCCTTGAGACTTCAGAAGCCAGCTCGCAGCTAATGGGACCGCAGGGCCGTGCTCAGGCAGCTTGCGAGAGCCCTCCCGGAGAAGCCACCCCAGGTTTGGGGGTCTGGCTACACAAAACAGAACGGGCCAGCACAGCTTGCGTTAGCTTGCCTAAGCACCCTTACAGATGGAAAATCCTCGCACTGCCCTTGCTCTTTCCTCTCCCGGACTACTCCCTTGCTAGTAAGCATTGCTGCTAGATTGAGAGACACTGCCAGGAAAACGTTCAAGAGCCAGCACAGTACGGAAAAAAACTAAGGAAGTAAGGAAACGAATAAGCTACCTTAACTCCCCGACGGCAGGGCAGGCAGAGAGCCTGACACCAGTCTGGCTGAGCAGAGGAGCCTGAACACAGAGTGAGCCCCCTCACCCCAGAAACCTGCCCCCACGCAAAGCCAGAAAGCAAAGGAAGGATACAAAGTTAGAGGTTCATTCTTGGAGCTTGTCACCCCAGGTGACAGATAATCAAGAGGGAAACTTTTTGCTGCACTTCGTCCCTTTGCAGTGTCATAGCTGTAGTTAATTTGGGCTTCTTCCCCCTCCTCACAAGGGTTTATGTAGTGCAGCATCTTTGAAACACCTGCTTAAAAGCTGGGGGGGGGGGGAGGCAGGGGGCTTACATCCAAATAAAAATGAATTCTTGATGTATTATTTAAAGTTTTAAAGGGGGAAATCCATAATCCCAAGCACTTGCTGCCATTCAGAAATCCCACAGATCAAACTCTAAACTAGTACATGTCCCTGGTGTCTCCCCAAATTTTATTAAGGCAGCATTGTGCACCAACACCACAACCTGCTCCTTCCCTGGGAGGCACGATTCGCAGGAAGAAAGAGCTGTGCAGTGCCAGAGGCTGCTGCTGCCTCCAAGACAGCCTTAACCTTCGCATAGCTAGATGCGCACAGAGCTAAAGAGAAACTTGGCTTAAGAAGCACCTATGCCGAAACTGCCCCAAAAGACAGCATGGGCAACAACACTTTGGAGTGCCACAGTGCCGCACCACGTCAGACACCTCAACAACTGTAGCCCCAGCAGCAACAGCCCTTGAGGCACTAGGTGGCTGAGCCAAGGCACACACGGTCTGGCGATGATGACAATGGGGGTGATGAGGCACCACTGCTGCAGGAGGAGCTGGGCTTGGACAGTATCAAACACTGTAGGTGCGCCTGGCACCCACCAGCAGCACCACCAAGCTGCAGTGCATCGGGTTGGGTTGAACAGGTACATGCAAGGGAAAGATACCACTGAGAACCACAGAGGAAAAGCCACCAGGAGAGCAGGTACTCCGGGCTGACTGAACAGATGGGTGCACCAACCCATGCATGCTGAACAATTAGAGCAAAAATTTATAATCAAGTATTTAAATTCAGTGACTACCAGCTATTTTGGGCACTCAAGGTGGCCAGAAGAAATGGCTCAGCACTCAGCAGAAGCTCCTTGACATTTCAGTGCTGAGCCCTAGCAAGCCTCCATCCACAAAGTGTGCACAAGCTGACTTCTAAGTATATGCTGTTGGTAAGCCTGGGAGGAGGTTTTTGAAGTAGAACAAGGCCTCTGACCCTAAATTACCTGCTAGATTTTAAATGTCTTTAAAGCATGAAGATGCTTTTTCCTCTATAAAGTAATTCTAGAAATTCTTCTGCTTAAAAAACAAACCTGTCAAAAAAAAGAGAGGGAGACACACAGAGACATGAAAATAATGCAGCCATTGCCAGAAGGCGCCTAAATGGAAAAATTTGTAGCAAGCTTTTCTAAAGAAAACACTCAAACATTAAAAAAAAAGTCAAGTCAGACATTAGACTGAAAAGTTCAGACTCAACAGTTAAAATCAAACAGTCATGAGAAACAAAAATCATGATCTAAACTATAGGGCTGCCCTTTATACCTCTGTATATGTAATTCAGATATTTTATATCTTTGTATGACACCTTCACAATAACATGCAATGACACCACGGTAAACAGATCTTGGACTCTGACTCTCAGCTGTATGAAACGCCTGACCTCCTCTCTGTATGTTTTTAAAAATTATAAAATTTTAGCTGAAAACACAGAGGGAAGTCAGCATCTATCCATACGCATTCACTAGCCACCACTTGGGAAAGTCTGACCTAAACAAAGGATTTTGCATTTTCCTCTAGGTTTTCCTTTCCTCACAGCTCTTTTTCCTTCTTTAGGCTTTTCTTTATAGGCCAGAAACACAACAAAAACTCAACTAACACTTCATTCGAGTCTTTAAACCCACTCAATTTGTCCTTTCCAAAACAGGTCTCAAAATCAGAAGCATGGGAGCAAAAGTAAATTACATACCATTCAAGGGCAGTAACCAAATGAAAGATACACAGAACATAATTAGCTAGCTCCATCATTGGAAAACTGGAGAAAGACTGAGTTCCAAATATCAGGGTAAAGCCAATCTCTTAAATCCATTTTTAAGCAAGCAGTCTGTTTTTGCAGCTCTTCAATTGCGAAGAGGCAGTATTATACACTCAGGCCACTTGCTTAGGAGCCCAGTTTCATGCTACTATTTTTGAAAGTTATATTATAGATTTGCTTATTTTGACTCTATTTGGATTTTACCACTGTCCTCATTACCAGGTTTCAAGAACTTCCAGATGTACATATTAACAGTGCTGGCAACTTTCCTAGAGAAAAACAAATCTCATCTTTGAGTTGTGCTTGGCAACATCTAACTTTTAGAAGTATACATCTACACTGTCTGTCACAAAGAAAGCCACCTTGGGCCCACATTCACTATTCCCCCAGAGAGAATTATAGCTTTGAAAAAAAGAAAATCAAGGGGCTTTGCAGTTCCTCAATGGCACACTGAGCCTGTAAAACTGAACCTATTTTATTTCATCATATTCAAATCCCCATGGTTCCAGCAAAATTTAATTATACCTTCACTTTGCATAATTAAACAGTCATTGCACAGCTTTCTAAAGCACCTAAAATGACTGATGAGTGTCATGGTAAAACTTTCAGAAGTACTAAGTGGTTTAGGAGGCTACAGGTATGTCTAGACAGCAGCAGCAATATTTTGTGTTTGCCCAGTAGAATTAAGTAGCCCTCCACATGCCATGTTTTTGCAGCTCAACTATTTCTGGCATTTTATCTACCCAATTTACAGCTAGCTCAAGCAATTGCACTATGCAGAACAGGTATATGCAAGGTCCCACTGATTATCAGATGACACTTACTATCTTAGTCACACAGGAGCTTTTGAAAGTTTCCCTGCTTCGTACACTGGTAGGTATGGTGCAATTGGTTGACTCCTTAGCACCGATTCATTCAAGCATACTAAATGAGCAAGAAATAGTTTTTTTTTTTTTTTTTAAAAACACCTTAAAAACATTCATATTATGTGAGCTTTCTATTTTTATTTTGTGTACATCCTAAAGGACTTCTTACAAACTTGCCACATTTTGGCAGGTTTCTGCTTCCCTGATTTTCTGTACTGTGTCCACCACTGTGCCGAGCCTGCTTTCCTTAATTCGTTCCTCTTTGAGGAGGGGAACTAATGAGCTGTGATACCTCTGACAGCAGAACATGAAAGCTTTACTGACTACTTCTTTCATAGAAAACTGATATTTTGTAAGCAGCTGGAATACAATTCAAACATATCATTTGAAGTAGCATCTCATTTTGTTTTCTCTTTCCCCTGTCTATTCAAAGAGGCTTCCTTTGCTGATAGAATTATTTCTGAAGCTGAAGAATACATCTTACAGAACCCTTTTCTTAAAATAGCAGCACAGGTGATATGAGCTGCTCAGTCAACATGTTGAGCACAAAACATAATTAACAATAGTCTGCTTTGAGAATGTATTTTGTGTTTCACGTGCTAGGTGAAAAGTGATCCGTTACCTTTCTTCTCAGAAATTCTACAGAAACACTTCAATGTGCCTATAGCGTGCTATTACTTTATATATACATTGCTCAGATAAAATGACTGAGGGTAACACAAGTCAATTTGATTATAGCAAACGTTCTGCTTTCCTTCTTAACTCAGTCTTATTTTAAGAAGTCAGTAGGTCATAACTCAAGAAAGAGTTTCTATACGCTATGCATAGCCTATGAACGTACTAACCTGTAAGGCAAGAAAGGGTGAAAAACAGCTGGAACTTCTGTCTGAAGAATGCATTGTGCTGTACTTCAAGCAGTGAAACAGGTGTTTTAACTTATTTTACAGGTTTGTTTTCAAATACATTCATAACAGAATGGTAAAGACTAAAACACAAAGACATAAACAAAGTGGTATCACATATGTGCAAAAACATAAAAGTATAAAGGACTGTAAATGCATAGCATACACATGGAACTGCACAGATGATCAGGCAAGAGTCAAGTAAGAGCAGCATTCTCTGTTTTAGTTTCCAGTCTTAAGATGAACAGTCTTTTCATATCTTTTAGAATGATTGGAGTATTTCTTTTTCTTGACAGACTATTACTGCACCCTCTAGATGAAACATTTTTTACTCAACTTCTATTACTCAGTTTCTAAAAACACACCTTATCCTGGCTCAGTTGCTGGTGACTGGGCAAAGCACACAGACCTGAGTATAGCAACTCTGTAATTTAGCATTTGCAGAGATCCACACGTAGCTGACAGATGTGCATAGGAAAAGGCCACCTAAAGTTTACAGTGCATACAAGTGGAATAAAAACACAGGAGAGATCTTGGCTGAAGAAGAACAACGTTGAAAGTCTATCAGATTGAGTAAACTAAAAAAATAAAATAGTTAAGGGTAGCAAAGGACTCACAGAGAAGTAAGAGAAACAGGTTGTGGCCAGGAAAGACTGAAAAGCAGAAGCAGCACATAATAGAAAACAAAAACACAGCAGCAATAATAGAGAGCACTTCTATTCTCACCCTGGGCCTGGCCACATTGTAACAGGAGGATACCAGCAGCCAACCCAGAAAGACATGGAACTTGATAGATCTACTTGTCCGAGAAACAGCTCAAGTCCCCAGATCCAAAAAAAGAAAAAAAAAAAAAAAAGGAAAAGAAAAATGGGAGACCTACTTTTTCCCCTTAGAAGATCCAGCCTGAGGAGCTGTAGGGACCATTACAGCATTGCTCAGCTGAGGGCTCTTTCAGTTGTTCCTCTGGCAAGCTGCGCCAATAGGACCCCAAGCCTGGGACTCACCCCCTGAGATGCAGCTGCAGCAGTTTAACTGGATTAGCACCTCCGCCTGCTGCTCACCGCCCCTCTCCGGGAGGCTGTCACCTCTGCCAGACAGCCAGAGAAAAGTTCATATGCCAGCACCTCTGCTGCCCCATCTCAGACTCAGGGTTTTAATGCAAATGTGCCTCTGACATCAATTTAAGCTGTACCAGACCTCACTGGACTGACTGAGGCACTGGCATATTTTGATTCTTCTGTACAGAGAGCAAAAAATGTCTTAAACTGCTGCTGGAAAACCTGCCACCAGTGAAGTGTCAGAAGTGTAACATGCACAGAAATCAGGCAAGTGTCCTGAGCAGCTCGGGCACAGGGCTTTCTTCTCACCTTCCTCTTCTACATTATGTCCTCTGCAAGAGTGATATTCTAGCAGACGGATGGAGGTGATTGCCAGTCGTGCCCCATCAACAATGTCCTACTTGTATTTGACTAACTTGTCTATACTCTAGGCAATATTACAGCCTACAAAGGCATTTTGTCATGCAGGTTCCCTTTACTCACGAACAAAGCCATTCTGTGCAGGCGGAAAAAGAAACGGGGGGAAAAACACACTTACCTGCTCTAGCACTTTAAGACTAACTGTTGGAAACAAAGCAGTAGCATTCCCTGGAAGTGTCATCACTATAAAACCAGCAATGAACACAAAGGATTTAGAAAACAATCCTCACTAACAAATGCACATTGATTTTCAATACAGTCATTTGCACATTTTTTTGCCTGGACTCCAGGTTGACTGTCACCACTGATTCACAGACAAGGTATCTCTATATAAGACTATTACTAATATTATTTTCTAAGCACTATGAATTTTTTTAAACATTACTGTTGCCAACCGTGGGGAAAAATACTATGCAAACAAAAAAGAAGAGAAGAATGCTGTTTGATTTTCTTTTCTTTCCGAGTAGTATTGCCTGGAAAGCTGAAAGAACGTATAACCTTACCGGATAAAGAGGCATTTGTGTTGAAACAGCAACACAGATTATATTGGCTTTTCACCAGAGATGCTTCTAACAGACTCAACACAGGAAATTAAGACTGGACAGCTCTGGGAAAGCTTTTTATGATTCACATTCTAGGTGAGTGGCAATTTTTTCTTCCTCTCTCAGCACCTTTCCACTACAAAACATCGACATACTAGAAGGCTGTCACAGAAGAGCAAGAGGTCATGTGAAGAAATTAAAGTAATACAACTGGCTCATATAGGTCAACCTGCTGATAGCAGAGCTCTGATTCAGTACTGCCTTAATTCAGCTAACGAGTAGGACAGCCACTGAAAGAGCAATCAGAGTCAAAATGTATTAATAAAAACAGGGCAAGGAAGTAAAGAGCACCTGTTTGGTGATGCTGGAAACTTTACACATGCGCACGTGGAACTACAAGAGGAGAAAATCTTAGAACAAACCCCATTTCTATGTTTCATCTGCAGATGGTACCTGTGGGATCTGATTTAACTTCCCGAATAGATGTAACTACAGCTGCTTCACTAGTGAAACGTCTCCTAACGCCGGTGATGAATAGCCCTACATTTATCACCCTGGGACAGGGATCAGCGAGGAAGCTGTCCTCTGCTCCAGATTTCAGCAAAAGCACCTGAAACTATGAAACACCACAGACAGCCACAAATTCATCTGGGAATAATAATACCATTGTTACAACCCCTCAATAGTTTTCAGACCTTGTCGAAACAAACACTGAGCATGTGTTTGGAATGGCTACCACCAGCCGAGGGGGTTTTACACCGTCGGCAGGTCCTTGCTCCCGTCCCTGCCGCCTTCCCCCCGCAGCTCCCCAGCTTTCTGCCAGGAGTCGCCTGGCTAGACGGGGCTGGTGCAGGGCTGCGGCGAGGGCTGCGAGGTTGTCTGCCCTCCCTTGGGGCCGGGAGCCTGGGACCATCGTAAAGTCTGCATTTCACCCATTAGTATCAATATTTAATATTAAATATTTAGCGTCAATATTTAATGGGTACAAATGAGATGACCCAGATAATTATAGACTTCTCAGCCTGACATGAAACCAGGGCAAAATAATGAAGCAGCTGATACAAGGATGCAGCTAAACAAAAGTGATGTAAAGTGGTATAATGTCAAACAACAAGGTTTTATGGAAAAAATAGGTCTTTTCAAGCAGTTGTTAACTTTTTAAAAATGAATGCAAGTTTCACAGAGAAAGGTAAAATACTTTGCCTTCTGTAGAGTATTTGACTTGGTAGTTCTCATAAAGCAGCAAGAATGATTCAAGAGCAACACAATAAACACAATGTATTAAAAAGAGGCTAAGTTTCAGCTTAGCAGTTTGCAGTTACTAAAGGTAGTCACTTAATTCTGAAAAATGGTCACCAAGTGGGTGTGCTTGTAGGGAGGTCCCCCAGCATTTGCCTCTTGGACCTATATTCTGGGCATTTTTCCAAAGGACATTAAAAAAAACAGAGACTGCACTCTGAAGAAGCTGGCAGTCTGACAACAAAGTATGAAAGCCAAAATTGCAATATTATGCCTGCTGCCTGCCTCCAGGCATGGGTCCTGCCCTCAGCCCTCCTTGTGTGAGAGCTAGCGATCACGCACATGGGCTGATTAATTGTCCTTGCAGGGTTAGTTTTCTCTTTGTAAATGTTGAAGGTTTTAAATAAAAACACATGAAAAAAAAAACATTTTCACACAGTATGCAGAGGTCAGCAAGGCTCCACCTAGCTAACTTAAGGGGAGTGAAATCAAGAGAACGTCCCGGGTGAAGTGCTCAAGAGCAATATTAGCAGTTCTGGAAAGTACCTCCTCACTGATGATCGTGGATTTCTTATTCTTCCTCATGCCATGGATGCTCCTACATGTTGTCCCACCATTTTCCAGTGAGCAGCTGGAAGAAATGACAGTTCACAGCCTTGATCCAGAAAGCATCCTTTTCCAGGACAGCACTTCAGCACATGCTTGAAGTACACTTCTACATTTAAAGTGTAGCTAAGTATACACTAAGTCCCACTGATTTTCATATTTAAGAAGGATGGATTCAAGTACAAGCTTAAGGCAGAATCATAATCCTTCACTTCTTGGCTGAGCAATTAGTGCCAAATAAGGGAAGGGGTGCATATTTTTCTTGTGTGAACATATGTCCAAAGGGAGTACGACTGAGCCCAAAAATCATCAGCTATGATCCTGTATGTTGCCTGAGGGTAACTTTCAAGTTCTGTCAGCTTGGCCCAGATCTGAATCAGTAACTTCAAGCAGATAGGCACTCTGTAATCTATTACTAGCCCCAAGAGTCATCCGTTATGTCCTTGCTGTCACAGACAAGAGCAGGTTAATTTTGGTTCAGACAGCCTGGCAAAATCCTACTCCCCGCTCTGTCAAAGTGAGCAATTCTTCAAGGTTGGTTTTGAAAGATTTTTTTTTTTTTGATTAAATAACTATTTGCTTTTACATTATTATCAGTCATCATGGTGAACAGCCAGTGACAACCGGCAAAACTAGGTGTATTCAGAAGGGAAGTAGACCTGAAGAATGGCTTATAAACATGCTTCTAAAAAAGCCTCCTCTGTGAAAAGCAGGTCTTTATGCCTTCCAAATACATATCCCAGATATCCCACATATCCCTGGGACTTTTGTGGACAAACATTTTTACTGCTTTAATTAAGCAAATACAGGAAAGCCATCACTTCCCAGTAGGTTAATGTCAGTTCCGCTGAACAGCAGTGACAAAAGTGTTACTCCCAGAAGATTTCTCTTTGAGGGGGGAGAGGAGTGAGTTTTACAAATAATTTATTTTCTACTCTGTCCATCATGACTCCTATGCAAGATCAAATCTGTGGTCTCTTCTATACTGAAATTCACTGAGCCAGAAAATGTAAGACTAGAAACATCCAGTCATCAGTCCATGCTCGAGCATCAGTTTAGAAGACAGCTGATAAAAATTTTATTGGTTTTAAAAGCTGAAGTCTGACATCACTGCTCTTCTCTCTCCTCTCCTTTTCCAGGCTTACCAGGAAGTTTCACTGGTTTCAAAAGGAACTACTTTTATCACAACAGTTGAATGAAACTCAGGCAAAAATATCCCATTATGGAGAAGAAGGAAAAGACAGACTGCCCTGGGTTTTACTGCTTGTAGGAAGAGAGCAATGCCTCGTCATTTAAGAAAAACAAACAACAGAAGAATAATACTCTGCATTTTGTATACGGCAATTTTAATCAGAGAATCTGAAAACCCTTACAAACATAAAGGATAAAACCAACAAGAGTGTGAGCAGAATTGTCCAGCATAGGCAAAAGCACGACTGCAAAGCAAGGGGCAGTGCACATCCTGGAGCCTCCCCACTAAATACCTGCTTACGAGCCAGGCGTGGAGAGCCCCCCGCCACGGCGGCCCGGCCCCGCAGAGCGCCGAGGCAGCCCAGGCCAGCCTGGCCCGGGCTCCCCAGCCGGCAGGAGCTGCTGGCGGGGCCCCCGCGGGGCCTCCCCGAGCCCCCGAGTCCTCCCCGCGTTCATGCCTTTCCCCCTTGAAAATACCTCCTCAGTGAACTAGACCAGCTAGGGACTGAAATCCAGCATCACAGCAAAAAGAAAGCAAATCAATTAGTAGCCACATGGCAAAGACTGCAGAGGATCACTCTGTCAAAAGATCAATCTTAGCGCTCAGGCATTAAATGAAAGCATAACAAATTCTTAAGTGTAATGAAAATAGTTGCTGGAAGGATTTAAGCATTGCTTCATGGTATCTTCTTCCCAGCATCAGCACCATGCTAAAGCAGGAAAATTAGATTAGCCTGGTTTCACCAAGTCAAATTCACTTATAGCAGAGGCAATCTAGACCAACTCCAAGACTACCCTGGAGACGGGAAGTTATACCCATGGGTGGCACCCGACCGGAAAGCTAGCTCTGAATTAAAAGTAGCCTGCTTTTTAAGGAGAAAAAGATAGGTGCCTGCTTTCACTTCTTTATGATGTACGTTCAACAAAGTGCTGGATTTCACAGCTGGCTTGTTTATACACGTGTACCTTCTTAGCTGCGACTTCTGTGGTTGAATTCATTACACTTCTTTAGGAGCTGGTTTTATCACAGAGACATACAGACTACCTTCTCCATTCAATATGAGGAAATTTGGTAGGCAGCTCCCTTTAAAGCCAATTTGTACACTTAGCTCTTAAAAAAACAAAAAAGTTTGCAAGAATCAATTCCCCAGATATACTCTGGAGATTATACCTCTGCCCTCAAAGAACTAAAATCCAGAAGAATTGTCTCTCTTTTAAGCCAGTCTTAACTATGTACAAAGCAAATGGCATCATAAGCCTCGGCAGCTTCTGAGGGACACGCAGCGGAGGGGGGCATTGCCCTGCCAGGAGGCAGCGTGGCTGGGGCAGGGCTGGCGCCGCGGGGCAGGGCAGCTGCGGCTCCAGAGCTGGCTCCAGCTCGCTCTCCGTGTGCATGCAAAATCCAGCTTTACGCCCTGAGGCCGAGGAGCTGAGGCCTGGCTGCTCCTGAAGCAGCAAGGGGGAACGAGAGGGGGGCAGCCTTGAAGAGGGCCTTGCTGCTCGTACTCCACCGGAGGGACGAAAGGGCTGGGGGACAGGACCAAGAGGGTCCCCTGCCTCCTCCCCACAGCTGCCACCCTGGGTCGTCCCTGGCCGCAAGGGAGCGGGCAGGTGGCCTCCTGCGAGCGGCGCAGGCCAAGGGGCACGGCAGCCCGGGAAGGCAAAGAGCGGCCCAGAGCAGTGTCTTTCTTTGTCTGTGGTGAGGCTGGCCGTTTGTGCAGACGCAGGCGCGCAGAGCCGGTGCAGGAGCCGATCCTGCAGAGTCACCGGCTGCACAGGGCTCGGCACAGGCCGCAACCCTTCCCCTGAGCCCAGGAATACAGAGGCAGAGCGCGAGCCCCTAGTGCGGTCGGACACACACCCCCACCACGCGTCTCACACAGCGCGGGGCGGATTAAGGCGTTCATGCAGCTGGTCCAGGCTGAGCTCTGCAGCCCTGCAGAAGCGTGGTTATCTCAGCTCAGGTTAGCTGCTTTCAGGTTAGCGTAGACAAGTTTACCTGAGCTGCAACTGCACCTTTGGACTTCAGCATAGGCACAAGAAATCAGCTGCGGTGACCTGCCCTGCTCGTGCACCGTGCTGCTGCTGGCACCCTTGCCAGATACCCGTCCCCTGCCTGCACATGCCTGCAGAGAGGCTTTTGCCCCCCCCCCCCCCACCTTTCTGGCCCGACTCTCCAGTGCTGCAGCTCCTGGGGCACAGCACAGTATCCTGGCCAGATGTTTCAGTTTCCTCATATTCACAACTTTGATTGCATTAGACTAGACAGGATTTCTCCACTGGCACTACCCAGGGGTAATGTGAAATGAGTTATGAACATTATCCACTCTGTGGTGTACATATCTGATGCTGAGAAAGCCTTAATAGGGTCAAGTGGAATTTCATGCTTGAAGAATCTCATATGCTTGGACATGACCCAACTTCAAAAAACGAGTTGGTTGTATTTCTGTACAAATGCTTTGGAGACTTGGCTCCTGGTAGAAATCTGCTGCCAGCTGAGGAAGGTCAGCATGGTCTGTCCTTAAGGGGAGCCTTGTGTGTGGTGGTTGTTTTCTGACATTCAGAATATGAACTATTTGGCACATTAAGTGGCTCTTACTCTTTTTGAAAAAGTGACTTTAGCAGCCTAGCATAAGTGTTCGATTCTAATTGTTGAAATAGATGACTTGAAATACAAAGGAAGGAAAAAGATATAATGTTTAGCTTTTGAGCAAGTGGTAACCATGGCTCAACTGTCTGCATGATCTCAAAGTTTCAGATACTTAACAGACAGCAGAGGACACAGCATCTCTTCCTAACTCAAAAGCGAAAATTTTCAGAGCGGTAAAGATTGTGCTGTAAGTAACAGAGCCAGTGAACCTGGCTCCTGCAGACTCTCTTCCTGTCCCGGTGCGTGCCCATGTGCAGCTCTGCTGGCTCATCAGGTTTAAAACAGCGTTGCCCTTGCTGGTGTATCCAGAGGATCTTCAAATGCCCTAGTTAAACACATAAGGACTAATATCTCAGGAACCTCCACCTCAGTCGAACTGGATTGACATCGACTGAACCGAAAGGTTCAGAAGTGACCGGGAAGGGCGAGATGGAGAACCAGAAAGAGCAATCACATCATGTCTCTCACTTTGTTGGGAAATTAGGCTAAAAATCTTTAGCTAATTAAGATGATAATTTTTGCAGACAGAACACAATACATTTGTATTGACTGCTATATACATAATCAATAATAATATTCAGCATTGAAGCGGTGCTTTTCACATGCAGTATGCACTGCAGGACTGAGGATGAAATTCTGATGCCTGCACAGGTTTTATATAACTGCAAGAGAAGCTTGTCTGACAAAGCGTGGATCAGGAGAAGTAATACGTAGTGCCTGCTTATCACAAAAGAATGGGTAATTGTCTTAAGATAAAATATTTTTATTTTCTTTTAAACACAATAGCTCACCCAATATGCACTCTATTACATATGCAGGCCAAAGAGTTGATCCAAGCCAGCTCAATGAGCTACACTTATTACCTTTGCTTTGTGTAAATATGTGGATTTAATAGCACGGGAGCTTCCAGCAATCCATTTATTGCTGACAGAGGCCGGTTACTGTATGCTTCAAAGGAAAGTACAAGAAACCCTTCACAGACTTATAGGGAATAGCCTGTTCAGAGAAAAAGCCCTAATTAGTCAGAAGATGGCTTGTACCCTGAAGCACAGGAGACATTCTAAGGTAATTAAATATAAAGAAAATTAGCATGTAGTTCATGAACCACACAAGCACAACGAAACACTGCCTAGTAGCACTGAGGCGAACTATTCTGGTAGCACAGAAATTAATACTTTTGTTATTAATGTGACCTTTTCCGAGACCCAATTTAAGTCTGTGAAAGAAAGAGAAGCAAAGATGAGCCGCGCCAGCGACAAACGTGGCGCGCGCTGGAGGCGGGAGCAGCCCTGGCGCGCCGTGCGCCTCCCGAGCCCCCGCGCGGGGCCCGCGCGCCCGCTCCCGCTGAAGTCCCACGAGAAACACTCCAAGCACAGTGCCAGATGGCTCCCACTTTGAAGAAGAAGGTAGAAAGGACTCAACACAGCGGCTGAAGCTACTCAGAAAAAACCACCAACTGGCTGCATTATGCAGGAAACCTGCCAGCCGCGGGCGCCGGGAAGGGCAAGCAAGGATGGGAGTAGGCAGAAAAAAGGAGGCGAATTGTGAATTTCCTCCTGTTCACCGGTAACATCCTACTCATAAATCAGGATAAAGAGACTTAGCAAGAGCCAAAGACTCACAGGGGCCTGACAAGCAAATTAAAAGGAAGCAATGAAAAGATGAGAGACAGGTAAAACGATCTTGACAGGATAATACGCGAGGTAAAGCGTGTGTGATACAGATCATGAGAATAACAATGGCATCTCAAGTGCAAATACAGACTGCTCCCCACCAAACTCTGCCTAGGAGGAATCAGGGAGGAGCATCAGCGCTCAGCAAAAGGACGTGCAGAGTAAACGCAAAACTGAGTTAAAAGACTGGGAAATTTGCTAACAGCCTCCACCTGCAACGCACGTTAAATTGCTGGGTTTTCCCAAGCCATGCTACGTTTTGCAAGGATGAGAGGTTTATTTGGGTTTGGGAGTTTTTTTTGCTCTAAGCTGAAGGTATCTTTCCTGGGCTATGAGTCTCAACTCAAATGCCCCTGGACAAAGGTTTCTGCTCTCTTCTCCTCATCAGCCCTTGCTGCAAGACCTTGCTACAACGTTCATCCCGCTTCTATACTTTCATGCGCAAGGTGACCTATTTCTGCCCGTAAAATATTCTAATCCTCCTCTCTATTGAGAATGCCTTCTAATTTGTATCATTGTATTTGTCCAAGGACACTGATTTTTTTCAGTCCTACTATTACTTTTCAAACTGTAAATGAGTCCTCCTTTGGGAGTGCATGTGAAATACACTCTCCTACTGTCACCTCTCCTGCTTTTTCCTTGTGATTAAACTTTTATGTTTGAATTCCTTGGCATTGGCCACAGCTCTCAGATTTGATTTCAGACCCTTTTTCCACACAAGCATTTCTTTGGCATTTAACTCCATAAGGAATGGCCTCAGTGTCCCAGGAAAGTCTCATGACCCATGGGCGCCATGAGCTCTGCTGTGTGACTGTCCTCTGTGCTTCAGTGAAAAGTTTTGAAACTTTTTGGGAGGAATGAAAGCAAATTTCAAAGTCTTAATATTTTTCAGAGGAACACAATGCCTATGTCACAGCCAGCTTTAACTTACAAGCAGAGCAGCAGAACCAAGGGAGCGTTCTGGAGGCAGAACTGCCCGGTTACCTGACAGGATCTAGCAGACGGGTTGTCTCCCCCTTCTTGGTATCCGATACAACAAAGGAGCACGCTCAGTTAAAGCCCTGCTGGCAGCTACAGTTGCTGGTTCTGGTTCCAGTGGCACGGCAAGGCAGCTAACACCCCTTCGAACGCCTGGGAGATTCATGTGAAAAGAAGTATGGGCACCTAACTGGAAAAAACCACTACAGAGCTATAAATCCCAAGTTAAATGAGGAAAGACCTTCTCACACAGTTCTGCAGGCAAAGAAAAAAAGTGAATATATGTATAAATGGTGACAAGCTGCATGTTTACAGTCACTCATCTTTGAGTAGGATACCTCTTGTCGTCAATAAATACACACTGCATTTTATATATGTCAATGGAGACATACAAAGAGATCAATAATAGCGCTCAAACAGTAGATAGCAAACCTGAACCATTTTATCAAGAGTTTATCAAACTATAAACACAAAAGCCACAATGTTGTCTTACAATGTTATTCATTTAAACTGGTATAGATTAGGAAAGACACGCTGACTCTCCAAAAATTACATGGGTCCAAAAAGCACAACCCATCTCAGGTACTAAAGACTGCGAGTCTCTGCTGCTTACTGAGACTTCCTGCTACAGATGCTCATACGTGTGCACTGACTGTGCTGGGGCCGAGGCCTGGCAGCGCTGGGTTTCAGCTCGCCCCGGTTCCTCGGCGTGGGGTGAGCGCAGACCTGCTGGTCGGTCCCCAGACCTGCGGGCGCCTGAGCCCGGAGCTGGCGTTTGAAGCAGCCTGGCCTGGAGCCCCAGCCAGAGCTGGCCAGAGCTGGTGCACAGCTCACTTTCACCGCTCTCCCGCCACTGCCAATCTTCACTATTTCCCGTCACGAGCCAGAGTCCCCAGAACAGTCAGATCTTCCAAAAGCTAATCTAGTTGGAGCCACAAGAGCGCTGAGAGCAGGGCTGGGGTACGCTCAGCGCCTCTGTTCGTCCCTGGACGCTTTGCCGGCCACGGTAGCCCTGCGCAAACCCGGGCTCCCTTGCCGCTCTCAGCGGCGCGGCCCCGTCCACCTCCTGGTCCGCTGGGGCGCCACAGACGGGTCAGAGCCCCAGGGAAAATGGGATATGACCCCTTACAGGTCCCTTCTCCAACCTCTTGCTGGGCAAAGCAGAGCTCAGCTTTTACTTCCTTTCTAACCAAAAAAAAACAGTTTATATCAGTTTACATTTCCAAGGCTATCATGGCAAGGAAAAGTGCCAAAAAGCTACTTTTTTTAAAAATGAAAGCCTACTTTACATGTTTAGCTTTTCCAAATAAACGCAGCCTACACTCTGTTTTGAGAGGCCTAAAGTCTAGCTCTGCGTAAGTGAGAGAAAAACTCGAGGCCTAAATCTTCCCGAAATATATGTGGAGTGTCTGTGATTACTAGTGGAAATGTGCCATAACATGCGTCAATCCAATTTGGGAAGCAAAATGTCCAACTGGATGGCATATTGCTAGATTTTTTTCCTTCCCTGTGATTCTACGCAGATCCTGTCATTGCCTCCATCCCCGCGCTGTCTGCAGCCATCGGAAACGCTGACTTCTGTACGCTTAGCACCCGTGCGAACCCGACAGGAGCCAACACTTCTGATCACTGCAGATGATGCTCGGGGAGAACTTGACAACATCTACAGACCACAGGCGTCTGCGCCTTTCTTTTCTTTCCCTCTCCTTCCCCAAGCCTCTGCAAAACGTCCAAGCCGTTGTCTTCTGTTTCTGCCACGGTGCCGTTACCTTAGTTAGCCACAGGACGATATTTGACGTTCTGAATTTGCAGAATGACTTGCTGCAGCTTTTGTCTGTACACAACAACAGGATGCCAGATGAAGAGAAAACTGAAAGTTTATCTAAATTCATCTCAAAATCAGAAATAAGAAACAAAGATAAACAGTGGTTAAACCAGCCCATTAATTTCTTCATTGCCCTTGATTTTTTGAGAAAAAAAAGAGTATTTTCACTGTATTCAAAATTTAAAATTTCAGCGTGAGGCAAACCCATACTTATATAGTAGAGATATTAAAATATTATCAGCTTGTATTTTTCTTTTCTTTTTTTTTTAAGAAGCTGGCCATCACTCTTTTAGCATGTATTTGCCTGGTTTATCAAGTTTAACAATTGTGATGCGTCTCTGGACTATAGAGCTAATATAATTAAATCCTATTAACACATCAGGAATAAAATCCTTTAATAGGCACATGAGGCTTTGAGAGGCAGCTCATTCCTGAGCAGATTTAATATCCTTAAATTAAGCAAGTGTGAATGGGAGGATGAATCTTATTAAAAACTTAAATCTGATTATATTTGAAAATTATTGGTTTCTTAATGTAATAAATTATCCAATACAGACTAGAACAAATAATATATCCTAGCTTCACATAACTCCACTCTATAACAAGTGACAAACGAAATTAAGAATGACTGTGGGGCAAAAAGGAAGGTCTTTTTATAAAAGTCATTTTGCATAATGAAATACTTAAATCATTTTAACAAACACTGGGGGAGGGGATGAAAGATATATGTGCAAATGAGGGCATTAGAACAGGACTCATTTTTCCTCTTCAAAAAGGGAACGCAAAGATAGTAGGATCGGGGGGTTTTTCCTCTAAAAATGCCATTCTGACGAATTTGTTGTAAATTTTGAAAAGAAAAGCTGAAGCTTATGTTGGTGGGAGCCGATTCCTTTTCCAGAAGGCTAATGCAAATGTAAACCATCTGCCACACATTCTGCTGATAAAGCTGTAGTTCCGAGCAATGGCCCAACAGCACTGGAATACTAAAACATAAGCTCAACATTAAAAAAAGTTTTGAAAGAGATTATAACTTCCAGCAAATGAAGGTACTTTTACCGGTTTTCATGCACTGAGCAATTATATAGTATATATATTCTTATGTAGCCTGCACAGAGAATCAAGAATACCGAGGAAGAGGTAAGGGTATCCTAATATGATCCTCTGCTAAGGTGTAAATCACATTAAATCACTTAAGTAACAGGAATACCTCAAAGTTTATAAATACCATGGCTACCTTAAATGAAAACCATTTATCCCTGAATATTGAGTATCTTTGGGTTTCTTCCTTTTAACACTGCATCATTGTGAAGTGTTAGCAAGTAACAGCCAAGCAAACAGTGATTTGACTAACAGTAGTCAGAGATCCTTCAGAAAGCAATATTAATAATCAGGGCAATGGACACCATCCAGATCCTAATGAACTGAAAGGAAAGCCCTAGTGGCTTTTTAATCTGGTCCTGCATGTCATATTTATGGATGGAAGAACTGAGGACTAGAGAGCATTGCTTTCAAATCAGACTAACTGAAATATTTTTCTCTGAATGCATGCAAAAAATAAGAAAACACCACAGAAATTTCTTTATAGCCGTATTACAAATTCACATAACTGATTAAATAACATGCCCCAGAATGGTCTCTCAAACTGCTCTGACGATGGTAGATGCCAATATTAGAAACTGTATTGAAAAATAGTCTATGATGTTTCTGTTGTATAATAAGGCAGCCTAACACTGTTGCGCTATTTCACTGCTGTAAAATACTCTTGAATGCCTTCCAGGCTTGGCTAGGTGACCGTACATGTATCCACCGTAACAACAGATCTGCATATCTAAAAGTACTCATCAGAGTGGGGTCGGGAGGATACAACTACATTTAATCAGAACAGTTTTAACTCCTTTAAAATGTAATGCCAGTAATACTAGAAATATTAAATTTGTTTACACACCTGCCCCCTGCAGCTGGCGTGCTTTCCAGCTGTAAGCAGGCCGTAGTAAAAGGAATCATGAACAACCCAAACTTCCAAGATGGTTGTGTGATTCTGCAAGTCCACCTCCATGTGTATTTCCAGAATTTGAATGTCTCCCCAGAACAAAAGTGCCAATTAATTACAGAAAAACACAGATAATTGTGACTTTGTTAATGGTAGTTGTCTTCCTCTTACTAAAAATTCAGCTTATTAGTCTTTCTGTGATTACTCCCTCAAGTTGTATGTATATTTTAGATTACCAGCAATTTTCTCCTGTTCTCTTTTTGTTATTTATTTATTGCACTAAAATAACAGATACATGTGTGCTCAATAAGCAAAACAGGTTATTGCAGAATAAAGTAAATTAACCCCCCCCCTTTTTTGATTGCCAGAACTGATTTCTCTTTAAATCTGAGGCAAAAAACCCAAGAGTTCTGGTTGTTTCTTAGATGGATGACAGATTTTGTTCTAATTAATCTAGAGCACTGTGTATTGAAATGACTGCAAAAGCAAACATGTCTATTAACAAAAAGCAGTGATTACTGCTTGGCATTTAGCCAGTAACTCTACACAAGCAATGAATTGATGCCTGCAACTGTCTCAGTGCCATATGGGTTCTGCTGTAGCAATGAATTGGATCCAACGCAAGGTTAAGATGTGTCAAATTTAACTGGGGTTTAATTGATACTGGTAAAGAGGCTCTAAATAAAGAAACAGTGTGTGTGCTATTAGAAACAGGATGCATGTCAGCCTACATCCCCCAGCTTGTTGGCAATGTTGAGATATCCTAAGGAGTTTCCAAACTCCTCTTTTTTGTAAAAAGAAAAGGGAGAGACACAGACAATAAAAACCTCAGGTTAACAGGTTTCCTAGCACTTAATTGGAACTGAAAGCCAGAACCCTAATCAGGTATACAGTACTACAGACCTCATACGTCTCTATTTTGCACATCGTAACAAATCTCTTTCCACTGTGATGCCAGTCATTTTGCCCAACTGAAAATCCAAGCTAATGTTTCCATCCATTTATGAAAAAATCCCTAAATTACAGGAGTGGCAAGACTGCACAGCTTAACTAAACTCAAGAGCCAAGAGTGGTGAAGCTACCCATGGGAAAGATTATTTTTTCTTGAACAGCAGCTGAATAGACCATACGACCCCTACCCAGCCTCAGACCCTATTCCCTGCACGTGATTGCTATTTTCATTCCACTGACAGCTTTGCTGCAACGAGCCTTTTATACGAAGTGACACGCACTTAGAGTTTAAAGACCTAAATTGCTCAGTGGGAACGGGTTATGGCCTAGCTGGAGAACCGGGGCACTGCAGAGAGCGTTATTCAGACGCCCTTTGCGTCTGGAGTAACCAGAGGCAAGCAGCCACAAGCGCAACCAGGGCACAAGCGCTCGCGCCGCCAGCCCGGGTGCAACGCGGCGTTTGCCGGCGGGTCAGCTGCTGCGCGCCTGCCGACCGGCCCCTGCCCCGCGCTGCCGGCGGGACGCAGCGGACGTCGACCCCGGCCTCCCTGTTGCGAAGGACCCTGCTGCTGCTGGGCCACCTGCTGCACCGCCACAACTCATCCCAGACAGCCAAGGAGTTACCAAAGAAACCAACTACAAATGATCATCCCAGCCCTTCCCAATTGCCACAGAAAACGCGACAGCATCTGGGCTGCATCTCTTCCCCAGCACCTAGAGACTTTCCGTGCCTGTCCAAATTCAAACCGTTTTGGGTCTGAGCTTCTCAAAGCATCACTGTCCGCAACGACAAATACTAGTACTCGTAATAACACCCCCCCTCTCCCGGCCTCCGACAAAGAAACTGAGATAAAGGATAAAGGGACTTAGAAAGAGGAACGGAAGCCACTCTCAGTTTACAGCTTTCCACTGAACAACCTATATTCCCTTTTCTTCCCCAGCAAGGAAGAAGGAAGAATATAGGAATAGGAACAAAACTCCTGACCTTTTCACCATTTTCACCATTTAGCAGGTTCTCTGAAGAGGAAGGTGGCTGGTCCCTGGCCTGCCCATTCTCACGGGATCAGGCCCAGAGATCCTGCAGGCTGACACTTTCCTGCAGGTGAATTTCAAAAATGTCAGGGATCTGAGTCGGAGAATTACTCCAACTTTGAGTGCAACAGATAACTGCTGAGGCCTCTTTTTCCTCACAAAATTTCTTTAACTTCACACCTCTAACGGCTGCAGAAATATTGCAGGAATAGCTCCCTGTAATATCCTATTTGCTCAAGATCTCTCTTGTGATTTCAACACTTGCTGGCCTCCAAAAAATAATAGCCCAATGAACTTTTTTCATGAAACGGTTATCTAGATTTCTTTGAATCTCAAAAATATGAACTAAAAAAAAAGGAACTCTTTTCAAGATGAGGATGAAAATGCAAGGCTGTTCTTACTTTATCTAACCATTCTGCACCCTCCAGCTAACAAACAAACAATCAAATTGGCAAGTAACAAGCAAAAACAGCCAGACTGCCAGAACGGACTGGTCTTTCTGAACAGCTAACAAAACAACCGTCAGAGAAGAGTTTTACACGTGAGCTGTTGATGACCCTCATCTAAGGTATCTTACATTAGATATGTGCATGCTAATATCCTAAATGCAAAGTCCTGCCCCATGGGAAGAATAACCTCAGGGACCAGCACAGGCTGGAGCCCAGTGGCTGGAAAGGCCCTGGGGGTCTTGGGGGACAATAAGGTGCACACAAGCCAGCAATGTGCCCTTACAGTGAAGAAGGTAATGAAGATGGGGCCAAACTCTTCTCAGTGGTGCCCAGTGATGGAAGAAGAGGCAATGGGCACAAACTGAAACACAGAAAACTCTGCTAAAACATAAGAAAAAACTTCTTCGCTGTGAGGGTGGTTGAGCATTGAACAGGTTGCCCTGAGAGGTTCTGCAGTCTCCAGCCTCGAAGATATTCGAGACTTGCCTGGACACCGTCCTAGGCAACCTGCTGTGGCTGACCCTGATTGAGCAGGGCATTGAGCTGGATGATCTCCAGGGGCCCCCTCCAGCCTCAGAAAGTCTGCGATGCTGTGATTCTGTAAATCAGTGCCTTTTCGGTGGCTCAGTCGCATCTTTTCATTATGCAAAAAAATGTTGATAAATGATAGAAAGCTGGTAGGTAAAAATATAGAACTGGGGTATTTTTTAAGACTCCCTTTCTTCCACTTGTTTCATTTTCAAAGATGTATTGCTTCCTTCTACACAATTCCTCATACTCAAGTGACTGTAAATATCTCTAGATACTTTTTCTTAAAATGACTTTGATTTACTTTCATTGAAAACAACAAAAAAAGGAAACCACCTAGCTCAGGCTGCAGTGACCATCCTGACATATGCTGGCTCAACTGTATGCACCCTTTGTATTTTAAATTTTGTTTTGAAATTAGGTTATCCCTTCACCTCATATTTGAACAGTGCCTGGTACAGTGAGGTCTAGGTTGAAGGCCAGGATACCTAGGCATCTCTACACTAGGAAAAATAATTATTTTATTATAACAACCACCTTCATATGTGAAATTCTTCAATAACACCTTTGCTTCTGCGTCCCAGACCAGTATATTTAGACTTAGTGTTTGACCTGCTATTCAGCTTTCTGTTTATACCTCAGATGGTGTCTACCCTTTATTTGATAACATTTAGTGTTTTTTCCTCAACATGAATTCTTCTCATATTCTATGGCTATTCTGACAACTTTTTATAATAGTGTTTTATTGTGCAACTAACTTATTTTTGATAATCATTTTGATGCAATTTTGATACATTTTGCCAGGAGTGGAAAACGTTTTCTAATAATTGTAATGATTTCTTTTCACTTTGCTCTGCTGCCAGTGTTCTAATCCTATAGCTAGCTTTTTGCATTGTTTTTAAACCCATAGGGAGTAAAGATTATGTGACATATTCAGCAAAGGAACCATTTACAGTGAAAGGACATTGTTCCATTACTTATATTAAGAAACAAAGACAAAAAACAAGACAGGGAAATAGACTAAAACCAACTGTATCTATTCAGCTAATGTTTGATATTTGTCAGAAAGACATAACAGAGTTGTTGTTCTCTATATGCAGTCAGTGTAATCAATGCAATTCTGCAAATAAACCTATGACCAAAAAAGAAAAAGTTGTCTGTTGCTTATTAATGTTCAGTAATATTATGTGCTCTATATATTTTAAGCAAAATGCAAACCACAGTCTTACGCAGCAAGGAACACAACAGTGAAAGAATTATTTACTACTGTGTCTTTAATGCCCCACTGACTATGTTGTCTGAAAAGTAGGAGCTTGATTTTTTTCCTCTCTGTCCTTTCAAACAATGTGTGCGTCTGAGAGACAAGATTGCCATGTTACTGCCAATTCTCTAATGTGCAGTCTTGTACACTGGAAATCAGTATGGAACACTGCACTCACATCTCCTGTAACTTTTTACAGCCTTTAAATTGCCAGTCTTCTGACTACATTTCTTCAAACAATATTGCCATCTGACTGATATCAATCAAACAGTATTGCCCTTTGATGTCAGAACTCACAGAGTCATCCCACTTGACTGAATTCTGATTACCTCTGTATTCAGAAAGTATGTTGTTCCTAAAAAAAAAAAAAAAAGCCATGAGCTGTGCATATTTAATAAAAAGGAATATTGGCTACTCTATTGGGAAAATAATGCTAAAAACATTACCTTTGAGAATACCAGCTTCCACGGATTCCAACTGCATGTGCATGTTTTGCTTTTTATGCCTCATGAGTGGAAGCAAGTTTTTCATAGTATAGTATGGAATGGATAATGCACATTTGGAGATTTAACCTCTGATGTCATGTTTCCATTTGTTGTGCCCAGAATAGCTCCCAGATTTCCCACATCACACTAGTCCTAGACTACCAGTACCGAAGAGGGCATGTGCACCTTGTTATGATGTCCACTGCTACTTCATATGTATCACAGCAGGGGAGATGCCACCACCCTTTTTTTTTTTTCTTTTAATTGATGATATGTTAAAGCAGGATTCAAAGTAGGAAAAAAAATCAGATCAGATTTGCTAGTGTTTAAGTCGGATGCAAAAAAACTGCTGGGTCTGAGGCATGAAGAAAGGAGGTTCCAACTAAAAGCATCCAAAACACTGATCATGATAACTGCTGCATTCAGTCAGTTCTTGTGACAATGGAGAGAGGCTGGATAACTGACAATGAAATGTCACATAAGAACTGGTCTGTGAAACTGTGCTGAAAACAATTCGTAACTTGGAGGTTCTCCGATGCTTTGGAAAAGTCTAGGGTTTTTTTCTATTTATGCTTTTCCTAGGCTTTACCTTAGCCTCTGCAGTATTCTCCTTCTGTGTTCCTCTCTGTGTTTCAGTGAATGCATACCCTTCTCTCAACAAAATAATAGAGAACTGTGAAAATAATGTCCATTATTACCACACCCAGCTCCATCCCTCCCATCCTGCCTTTGGCACAGATCCTGCAGGTCTTCTGCCTTCAGCTCTCACCTTGCCGACTTCTATAGGAATCCATTACTTGAGAAAAGAGCTGCTTTCCGAAGTGGCTTATTTAAGTATCACTCAAGGAACAGATCTACCACTTTCATGAGGACTCCTCACCTCTTTTAGGCACCACTCCGTCAAATATTAGTCACAATCCCCCAAAAGAGCAGTCTCCACAGAAGGGAACTCACCCATTCCTCAGGTGTGCACGAATCCCCTTGTCTTGGCTGCAAGAGCAGGTTTCCCTCCTCTCCCTTTAGTCCAGTGACTGTTGCAGGCTGCAGGCCTAACTTTATGTCCTAGTTCTTATCCATGTTTGAAATTTTAATATGTTCAAATGCTGGAGAGCTTGGTTTAGTTTTAAATGGGCTAGTTGAGTGCTATTAACAAACCAACCAGGCTGGTAAGTCTTGGAGTCAGACACAGGCTTTACCCAAAATGAATGTAGGTTGTGGGGGGGGCATGGCAGACTTATGCCTGTATGTCAAAATGAGCCATTTCAGCAGATTTACCTTTGCAAGCAGCTATTTAAAAAACTGTCCAAACATACAGAGCCATTGGCTATATTTCAGCCTTGGCTGAGCTTAAGTATATGTTGTTCTACTCCTGAACAGGAATGAAAGACTAGTTGCAGAGAATGAGATTTTGGTTTCTTAGACTATCAAATATAGTCTAAGCATATCAAAGATAACTGCTTGCATGGAAAGTACAGACTAGCAAGGATCGCTTTCTCCTTACATGATTGAAATGCTGAGGAAATAGTTATTTTCTTAACTGTGTAGAAAAGGTTTTCAACCATAAGAAAGAGGCAACCCAAGTCACCAGCAGGTGGAAATGGTTAATTTAGAAAGCCCTGGCCAAAGGAATAGGAACTCAGGCAGCTAAAATTCTATCACAGGTGTCAGAAATCTTTCTAGAAGAAAGTGGTGCCTCAGTTATGATGAAAGGTTGTATTTTGAAAATCTTTTCTGATAAGCATTAGTAAAATCAGAAAGGCAAGACAACATGCAAAAAAAGACCACTCCTTATGATCAACGATAATATTCAGGGAGATCAAAAGCTCCGTATATTTTAATTATTTTCCCGTTATAACACTGCGCACGGCCTCCAGTCTGAACTTCTTGAGTTGAGTGGCTGATTAAAAAAGCTCTAAATGCAAGTCAGCTTACAATCAGCAAGTGGCTCACACATTAATACCAAACAGAATTGCACTCTCTCTCTGCTTCCCATATTTTTTCCCACAAATGCAGTATTTACCCCCTTATTCTTCCATTTCTGTTGTCTCCCTAACTTCTTTTGGCTGCACATTTTACAACTGCCCCTCCTCAAATGCACTTGGGGCAGGATTTCCAAAGAATGCCTACTAGAGATCAATAGTAGAGTAATAACCAATTGCAGTAGGAGTGAAGTTAAACACCTCCTATGGGCTTTTGAAGATCTCACCCTTAGAATATGATCAAAAGCATTCCTGACAGTAAACTATTATAAAAAAAAAAAAATAAGGCAGAACAGAGCAACCTTCTATATCTTCCTAGGCTTCCATGGCATTTTAAGTAATTGAGGAGGTTTTAACTGTTCTTCTTGACTTGCTTATTGGTATACCTGAGTTACAGTACCTACGCCAGCTTTATCCTTAGACTCACTAAACCAGCACAGTTCCTATAGCCTGTATTGCTGCTTAAAGTGTGACTATGTTGTGCTTATGCCCCTCATGAAAATTCAAGTCTTTTGCAACGCTTAGCTTTTGCTCCACTCTCACTCCATCACTGTTGCCAATACATGAAGTTCCTTGGCACATCAGGGCAGACAAACTGTTTCTCTGGATGGCTCATTTTTTTCCAGAAATGACATATGTCACAAAGCACCTCAAACTCCTTAAACCCTGCCTTCATTCCCAGCCAGTCTATATATTCTTGTGCCCTTGTACACAACCTTCGGTTGTTGAGAGGAAGAAGAATTAACTTTTATCAAATCCATCCTCAGTATTCCTAGCATAACTGACCCAACTGCCACACCTAAAGCCTCTGCTTCTTCAAACAGCCTCTTCATCCTTTGGGGGGGAAAAGGATGACACCTACTTTTTTAATTCTCACCCTCAAAATCATCATAAGCAGTTACGGACGTAGCAAAGCTCTGTGCCTTAAGAATCATGTCTTCCTTCTGCTGGAAACAGACCTTCCTGAACATTCGCAACACCGTCCTCCATTTCTGCGCCAGGCGAACGGACCCAGCCACTCTCCTCTGATTCTGATCAAGCAATGAGACTCGCTGGTGGCTATATAGACTTTTTAACATCGTACTTTGAGGAATGATTTTAACTCAAAAGAGCTTCTTTTTCCCCTTTTCAGTCTAAATGGCTTATGGCGACACATATTTCTATTGGTCAGCATATTGAAAAGATTACATCTGCCAGACATTACAGTACCTGGCTAGTGCTTCAGATCAAAAGAAACAGGATTTACTACTGTGGGCGTGGTTTGTAGCTGTGTTAGTCTCCTTTCCTAGTTTGCCTTTTCTACGGCCATTTAAAGCTTCACTTGGGCTGTACTTATAACACAATTGCTAATGTATTAAGAGAAAAATGTCAGCATGAGTTTTCCTTGCTTCCTCAAAATCTTACTGTTATAGACACAGAGTCCCATCCCGTAAGGAAAAATTTCACGCATCCCAGTATCCATCACAAATGCTCCACTTACTCCCAGTTCTATTGCCTGACTGAGCACGTTTGAGCAGAGGCGCTGGGGGAAAATTTGAGGTGCCGAGATAAAGAGCTCGGGAGAGGGGGGGAGCGGGGCTTTGCCTCGCTCGGGGCTGCCCGCTGGAGACCTGCTGTGACAGCAGCCCAGCCTCCCGGCGCCCTTCAGCACCCGCCACTCGCGTACGAGCCAAGCGAGCCCCAGCATGTGTGGGCATGCGAAAGCCCAGGAAAACCACAATGCTTATGGCATTAGGAAATGAATTTCCATTTGGAAGCGCAGAAAGACTTTAGTTTTACAAAATCATTATACTTCCTATTTCCCCAGCTTCTCACTGACTCAGCCTCTCTCTTTTCTTCTTTTTCTTTTTTCCTTTGATCCAGGAATACATTTGCTTTTTACCATAAACAAAGGGAAAGAGATGGAGCTGAGGCATCAGAATCCTCAAGCTGTAACCACAGGTAGGAAGTGCTTAACAGCTAGCACAAAACAGCTCCCGGATGACGGTGGGAAAAGCACAAATGGGACTGCAATGAATTCTGCAAAATTAAGATTCCAATCGTTGGCACATCCTAAAAACTTGATCGCAAGAAAGTTGCACCAGCGATGTACTAGCAGGGGGAACATCCCTCCTCCAAGTCACTAACAAAAGGGTCCACCGGTTGATGACACCTGGCACTAGATTGCGCATCATTCAGAAGAAAAAAATAAAACTTGAGGAGCTGAACATTGTGTATATTAACACTGAATGTTTACTATGTTCTGGTCATCTGTTAGAAGGCATTTATATCCTACCTCCCTCTGTTATTTATCTGTTCAACTGACTATGGGATTTTTCTGTTTCTCATTTAAAACCGTTAGGCATTTTACTACAGCATTGAAAAGCAAACAATCTGAGAAAGGATCTGCGCTTCACTGGTACAGTAGGTGAAATAAATCCTGCACATATATAAGCCTATTTCCATTGACATTGGAATGAAAAATAACCACTGAGGAGAGAGTGTCACTTTCCAAGTGTTAATTTCCCTGTCTATATTAGGAACATTTTTCAAACATCTCCCACAGTTACTAACCCTTCCAGGTACCCCTTCAAGACAGGATGATAGGAGGCGTACAGCTGTGGCACCCTCTCTGTGCTAAGGTTTTGAATAACGCTTACAGAGGTAGTATAGTACCACTTACTAGAAGTGATAGGAATTTTTTCTTCTTCCAGAAAAGGCCAAAATATTTTCATGATGCAGACAACTCCTGTGTTTCCATAGAAAAATATACTTGAATGGGGCTTACACCTCTTAAGTGTGTTTAATTTCTTAAGGTGTCTTCAGTCACTGGTTTTTTGGACATGCTTTTTCTTTCCTCGTCTAGGAGACTAATCACTAAATCTGTGTTGCAGAGCTGATGGATACCGCTCCATCCTCCGTACAAGTCATGCTCTACTCGCAGCAGATAAGAAGGCATCTACACCATACGGTCCAGATCACAGTTTGGCTTTTCAACACTTCTAAAACACCAGAACGTCCTATTTCCTTCTTTAGCCTGATCCCGACTTCTCAAATAAATGAATACAAGTTTCCAAATTATGTGCAAACAGAACGGTTGCTATTTAAAAGAAGACAGGAAATTAAACACATTATAACATTTTAGAACAGTGTCACTGCTCAGATATTAATGACAATTAGGATATGCAGAGATACTCAGCCCATGGATTGGTTTAATGAGGAGAAAATCCATAACCTTGCCCAGAAGACAATGTTCTAGCCAGTGCAAGAATAAGAAAACTATAAAATCCAAATAATAAAAATCTCCCTGTCTGATACAGAAAGGCTGCCCATCCATACACACGGAGTGATCAGTGCAGAGGCTGACTGCAATAGCCAATTGCTTGCTAAAGGAGTCTATTGAGAACAGAGAAATATGGAGATAATATGGAAGTTTCATCTGACATCCTTTAAGACATTAATGGAAAAATGAGGGAATAATTAAATAATATTTTGGTTGGACAAGATGGCCATTTCAGCAATTCAAGGAACAAGAGGTTACCTTGAGAAGCTACTTGCAGGAGTTTCAAAAGTCAAGCACAAAAGAGGTTAGCACCACAGGATACAATGAAAATTTACTTTAGCCCATGATCCAGAGTTTCGGTATTGTGCTTTAAAAGCTTACACAATACCTGATAACTGCACATTGTGCTGCCAGCAACAAGTTTTAATAATATGTTCTTGGAATGGCAGTTCTTGCTTTTGATGCCCATTTAAAATTGGCTCCTGTTTTGCAACTGGCATTTTCAAGATGACAAAGAAATAATGTGCACTTTCGTATCATGGTACATGGTGTTTTGCTGTTCCGGGCCATTTCTTTCCTTCTTGTTTTCATGTTTTATCAGATGCTCAGTCTTCACACAATTTATTATTTTAATTGTCAAATTAAACACAGCACAAGAATAATACTTTGTGGTACTGCTCTTCAGTATTATTTTTTGGAAGACCTGTCGATGGGATTTACCTTCCAGTCTCTTGCCCTGGGTTTCCATAGCAGGATTTTTCTCTTTACACACCTCTCTGTGCCTGTATTTGGTCTCTGAAAGCTGCTAACTTCCCAAAAGTCAGCAGAACACCCCCTCTTTTGATCCGTGCTACAGATTAATACATCTAGGTACATACAGTGCAATTTCCCTCCCATACACATAATAGGTGGCTTATCCCAGTGAGGGGTTTTACAAACCCATGTACTAATAGTTCATTTAATAGTTCATAGCTACAGTGACAATTACTCCCAGGAAAACTAAGTATAGAGGCTCAATTTTACCCTTCATCAGTTCAGAACCAACTGATTTATGAAGTCTTTAGGAAATCTTTGTTTATGGACACGTTTCTCTGGACCAGATTGTTTGTCTTTCTCTGCTCTTACTTTGGACTCCTCTTCCACCCTTACCCGTTATGCTCGCCTTTGGACAGCTTGGGCACTACTATTTAATTGAGACTACAAAACACAATAATTTTGAGTCTATTTTGAGTACAATAATTTTGAGCTAATGACACGAAAGGCAAACTGGAAACCATCAAACGGGACTTCAGAGCTCTGGGAATGGTGGTCAAGGGTCTGGGAGCCCAGGTGGTTTTCTCCTCAATCTTGCCTGTGAGGGGAAAGGACAGGAGGAGGAGTAGACGAATTTTCCAAGTTAACAGCTGGCTGCGCCGCTGGTGTTGGCAACAGGGCTTTGGTTTCTATGACCATGGGACCCTGTTTGAAGATCAACAGCTGATGGGGAGAGATGGGATCCACCTTACCAAGCGGGGCACGCGTGTCTTTGCCAACAGATTGGCCAGCCTGGTACGGAGGGCTTTAAACTAGGCAAGATGGGGGAAGGGGAGTGGTATAGTGGCAGGGGAGTCAGTAAAACACCGCTCAAGTCAGGATGCCTCCAGCGGGTGCATACAACCAGGGGAGACAGCAAGGGACATGGCTATGGAGGATCCTCTTGCACCTCTTCTGGGAAGCCTGCGTGCTTGACTGGCTCTCTCAAGTGCCTGTATACCAATGCACGCAGCATGGGGAATAAGCAGGAAGAGTTAGAGATCTGTGTGCGGTCGCAGGGCCATGATCTCATTGCAGTGACAGAGACATGGTGGGATAGTTCACATGACTGGGATGCTGTCATGGATGGCTATGTGCTTTTTAGGAAAGACAGGCCAGGAAGGCGAGGTGGTGGAGTTGCCCTTTATGTGAGGGAGCAACTAGAATGTATGGAGCTCTGCCTCGGGGTGGATGAAGAGCAAGTTGAGAGCCTATGGGTAAGGATTAAAGGGCAGGCTAACATGGGTGACACTGTTGTGGGGGTCTACTACAGGCCACCTGATCAGGAGGAAGTCATCGATGAGGCCTTCTACAGACAGCTGGAAGAAGCCTCACGATCACAGGCCCTGGTTCTCATGGGAGACTTCAACCACCCTGACATCTGTTGGGAAGACAGCACAGCTAGGCACAAACAGTCAAAGAGGTTCCTGCAGAGCATTGATGATAATTTCTTGACCCAGGTGGTGGAGACGCCAACGAGGAGAGGTGCAATGCTAGACCTTGTACTAACAAACAAAGAAGGTCTAGTTGGAGATGTGAAGGTTGGGGGCAGCCTTGGCTGCAGTGACCATGAGATGGTGGAGTTCAGGATCCTGCGAGGAGGGAGCAGGGCAATGAGTAGGGTTGCAACCCTGGACTTCAGGAGAGCTGACTTTGGCCTCTTCAGGGACCTACTTAGGGGAATCTCCTGGGGTAGGGCCCTAGAAGGAAGAGGGGTCCAAGAAAGCTGGTTAATATTCAAGCGTCACTTCCTCCAGGCTCAGGATCAGTGCATCCCTCTGAGGAAGAAGTCCAGCAAAGCGGGCAGGAGACCTGCATGGATGAGCAAGGAACTGCTGGCAAAACTCCAGCAGAAGAAGGAAGTGTACAGAATGTGGAAAAGGGGACAGGCCACTTGGGAGGAATACAGGGATGTTGTCAGAGTGTGCAGGGATGCGACAAGGAAGGCTAAGGCCCAGTTGGAATTAAATCTGGCAAGGGATGTCAAGGACAACAAGAAGGGGTTCTTCAAATACATCAATAGCAAAAGGAAGACTAGGGAAAACGTGGGCCCGCTGCTGAATGGGGCGGGTGCCCTGGTGACAAAGGATACAGAGAAGGCAGAGTTATTGAATGCCTTCTTTGCTTCCGTCTTCACTGCTAAGGCCAGTCCTGAGGAATTCCAGACCTTGGAGAAAAGAGAGGAAGGCTGGAGAAAGGAAGACTCTCCCTTGGTGGAGGAGGATCAGGTTAGAGATCTTTTGTCCAAACTTGACATCCACAAATCCATGGGCCCCGATGGGATGCATCCACGAGTGCTGAGGGAGCTGGCAGATGTTATCGCTAGGCCACTCTCCATCATCTTTGAAAGGTCCTGGAGATCAGGAGAGGTGCCTGAGGACTGGAAGAAAGCCAATGTCACGCCAGTCTTCAAAAAGGGCAAGAAGGAGGAGCCAGGAAACTACAGGCCTGTCAGCCTCACCTCCATCCCGGGAAAGGTGATGGAACAGCTCCTCTTGAAGGTCATCACTAAGCATCTGGAGGACAAGAAGGTGATCAGGAGTAGTCAGCATGGCTTCACCAAAGGGAAATCATGCTTGACCAATCTGATAGCCTTCTATGACGGAATGACTGGCTGGGTAGATGAGGGCAGAGCAGTGGATGTTGTCTTTCTGGACTTCAGCAAGGCTTTTGACACTGTCTCCCATCACATCCTCCTAGGTAAGCTCAGGAAGTGTGGGCTAGACGAGTGGACAGTGAGGTGGATTGAGAACTGGCTGGATGGCCGAGCTCAGAGGGTTGTGGTGAATGGCGCAGAGTCAAGTTGGAGGCCTGTGGCTAGTGGTGTCCCCCAGGGGTCAGTCCTGGGTCCAGTCTTGTTCAATATATTCCTCAATGACCTGGAGGAAGGGACAGAGTGCACCCTCAGCAAGTTTGCTGATGATACTAAACTGGGGGGAGAGGCTAACACACCAGAAGACTGTGCTGCCATTCAGAGGGACCTGGACAGGCTGGAGAGGTGGGCGGAGAGGAACCTCATGAAGTTCAACAAAGGCAAGTGCAAGGTCCTGCACCTAGGCAGGAATAATCCCATGCACCAGTACAGGCTGGGGACTGACCTGTTGGAAAGTAGCTCTGCCGAGAAGGACCTGGGAGTGCTGGTGGACAACAAGTTAAACATGAGCCAGCAGTGTGCCCTGGTGGCCAAGAAGGCCAATGGGATCCTAGGGTGCATTAGGCAGAGTGTTGCCAGCAGGTCTAGGGAGGTGATCCTGCCCCTCTATTCAGCCCTGGTGAGGCCTCACCTGGAGTACTGTGTCCAGTTCTGGGCTCCCCAGTACAAGAGAGACATGGCACTCCTGGAGAGAGTCCAGCGGAGGGCTACCAAGATGATTAGAGGGCTGGAGCATCTCTCCTATGAAGAAAGACTGCAAGAGCTGGGCCTGTTCAGCCTGGAGAAGAGAAGATTGAGAGGCGATCTCATCAACGTGTACAAGTATCTGAAGGGGGAGTGTCAAGAGGATGAGGCCAGTGTCTTCTCCGTGGTGCCCAGCAACAGGACAAGAGGCAATGGGCAGAAACTGAACCACAGGAAGTTCCATCTGAATCTGAGAAAAAACTTCTTCACTGTGAGGGTGACAGAGCATTGGAACAGGTTGCCCAGAGAGGTGGTGGAGTCTCCTTCGCTGGAGATATTCAAAAGCCGTCTGGACGTGATCCTGGGCAATATGCTCTAGGTGACCCTGCTTGAGCAGGGAGGTTGGACTAGATGATCTCCAGAGGTCCCTTCCAACCTAAACGATTCTGTGATTCTGTGATTCTGAGTCTACTGTTCCTCTTCTGCAAGCTCATGTCAAAAATTAGCTTTTAGAATAGTGATATACTAAGGCAGTCCAAGTCCTGACAAGGATACACGTTGGATGTTTTAGTCAGGAAACTTAAGGAGTTTTAGCTACACAAAGTATTTTAAGCTAGAAAAATACAAAGAATAATCCATTGTATAGTTGTCTTTATGACCAATTTTCCCCTGGCTTTGGCCTGTTTCACAAAAGCCTCTCCGTTCAGGAAAGCAATTATGGACACATCTAAAATAAGTGCTTGCTTAAATGCTTTCCTGAACTTACACAATGTTCTGGTGGTTTTCATGAATCAGCAGCTTTGTGAAGATTTGGACAATCTCTGTTTCTGCCCTTCTGATTTTGAATGCAGGACACAAGCCTGGAAGTCATTACAAAACATTGCGAGCCTTGGAGTTATGAAAGGCAAATACTGACAGAAGGACTTTACCTGCTTCTGGTTCGGGCTGTGTAATGTACTCACACCTATACATAGAAAGCAGGCAAATCTGCCACCTTCATCCACTATTAAACCACTGGTGTTAAGACTTTCTAGATTTTATGCTAGGAATGGGCATTTTCAAACAAAGCCTTCTTCATGATATCCCTTTAATATGGACACCCACAACAATATCTAGAAATCTTCATTCCTTACAGGAGGTTCAACTTATCCCCGGACTCCAGCACAGGTATATAAGAGCTTGCAAGGCAGGACTGTACGCGGCACTGAATATCGCTGTGAAGAGAGAGATGTTCTCACTCATGCATACCTGTGCAATAATGTGCTCCAAGAGCTAACAGTTCTTTCTATTTAAAATTTTACTCCCTTCTCACCTCCAAGGAGCAGTAGAGTAATAGAGATATCTGCAAAGGGGAGGAAGAGATCTTTAAAGATCCTCTTGCCCTACTGTAATTTACTGCCTTTACATCCCATCCTGATGGCTGGTTGCTTCCTTCATCACCACTGTGCTTTTTCCATTATGGCAAAAAACGATGAGGCAAGAGGAAAAGACCTGCAATCACAAAGCAGCTCAGCGATAGCCCAGCTAATAACATGAAATAAAACGCATTGTGCTTCCCCGCTCCTGTGAGAGAAAATGATGAAGCACAAACCCAGCTCTCATCATTCAGCAGTCTGGCTTCAGGGAAAAAAAAAAAAAAGAGAGACACCACATGACAGCTGAAGAAAAAGATTTTGGACTATGTCACAGCAATTGTTCTATTTTCTGTATTACATAACCTACCATTTTTAAGTCCATCTTTGTTACCATACCTGCAAAGTCATCAGACCTGATAAAAGCAGAGGGATACTACAATATTTGACAATAAATCACATTCTCAGCAAGCAGTAACAGCCATCATGTGTCAGAAAGCACACATTACTTCAGTTTTGCACACGGATTATTCTCTCCAATAATTCATGATCAAACTTCTGCCTACTGTGTTTTCTATATTCCAAGATGTACGTTGACTATTGTAATGGGGCAAGATATTTGCTCTCTGCTGTTTATTTGCTATAAGACTCTGCTCAAAACACTGACAACCTTACTATGTTTAGTCTTTTTCCCAGAAATTAAATTGTTGGAAATATATTCCAGTAAAGTAAAGAATGTCCTTGCAGTTTATTTCCTGATCTTTCAGTTAGAATTTAGTTTTGTCATCCAAAATTTTACTATCTTTGCCAAAACAAAAAGAAGTATTTATTAGCTAAATTGCTTTCCACACAACAACCAGAAAGGCTTGAAAGGCTCGGACTTTCCACAAGTCGCTAGCCCTTGTCATCTTTTCTGATAACAGCTAGATTCTGTAGCTCAAACCTTTATTTATTCCTTAAGAAAGAAGTCTTACTGCTCAGGGAAATAGATCATATGTTCTTTTCCTAGTGAATGCTAATTGAGCTGATTATAACTTTAATAATAAAAGACAGTGCCAAAAAAGGCACCAAAGACATTACCAGACTTCCCTGTCTTTCACTCCTATGATTTTATAATTAAGTAAACAGCATTTTAAGACTATTGCAAAATATAGGGACAACCAGAACACACTTATTATCAAACAGGATTTTTTTTCCAAATTATTTCCTTCTGTCTTAAATACATAATGTTTCATTCAATTTACGTAACGTTTATGGTATCTGTGTTATCTGTGGCTTACTGCGCAGGCATAGACTGTATGCTTTTTGCTATTTTATAGAGGAGATCTTTGAAAATAAGCAAAGGCATAGGTCAGTTTATGAACTCCATAAGTGTATTAGCCAGTGATAAGAGTAGTTTCTCACATTACTGAAGATCCGCATTTCTTACCAGCATTTTTGTTTTGTCAATGTTTCATCAGAGCGTAATGGTGAACGGATGCTGCATACCCCCAGGCTCACGAGCAGCTGAGAAAAAGAACGCCATTATAGAAACATATAAATGTTAGATTTTAATAAATATACCGTGTCATGCGGCTGTAGAGTTAATGTACAGGCACGCATAACGTATTACTTACAGGCACATGCACAGTATCTAACTGCATTCTGAAAGTGAATTTACACCCTGATTTATTCAAACCCCACGTGATGAGCTTAATTATAAATATGTAGAAATTAAGAAGTGCCTAATAATCTTCAGCACATAGCTGGACTACAGTGACTACCCCTGCACAAACGGGCAGCACCCGCTTGGGTGGCCTTCTGCATGGGGATGAATTCCCATTTTAAAAACACTGCGCGACGATTTGGAAAGAAATAACCTCCTTTGTCATGTTCACATCTATCCAGCAAAGGGAAGTTAATGATTAATGTTTATGATATTTTCCGCATGGAAAAAAATCCTCTTCCCCCACATATTTTTGTTTACTCTCTCTTGCTATTATTGCCTTGTGTTTTGATAAAGAACACTGTACCTGCTATCAGGATTTATCTTAATCTTTGTAACTAACCCAGCTCCTGAAATACTCGGGCTTCATGCAAACTGTCGGTATTTGCGCACAACCACACTCCCCACTGCTGCAGGAAAAACGCAGCATCTTGCAGCCAGCCTGCCCTCCTAAAAAGCCTCAGTATTTTCTCTCGGAGGTGGAAATGTAATCAAGACAAGGCACCAGAATTCATCCTGCAAAGCGGTATTCACTGTAAAACTTCACGGCGGCAGCTTTATCCCCTGTCACTTGCCAACACATTGCATCACTAGTTGCTCGCCCTCAGACTCAGCACCACGGATTTCCCCTCGCAAGGCTTCCCCAAACAGCCGGCCCCGCGGAGCTGGACGTTTCGCCTTCAGCCGGAAACAGAGAGCTCGGTCACCCTCCCCGGAGCGATGGCCAGGGAGGTCCCTCGCTCAGTCCCTCCTTTCAGAGCCGCCTCGCTTTTTATTTATAAGTAATGATGCCTGGGGGCAGCCAAAGGCTCTCGTGGGCAGCGGACAAAGCCCTAACGCCGCCCGCACCCAGCCCCTGCCGCACAGCGGCACGCCACGGCGGGAAGCCGCCCTGGCCTTGCGAGGCTCTTCCCTGACGCGCTGCGTGCCAGCTACGTCCGGGGCGGGCTCCGCATCCCTCCGCGGGAGCCTGCCCGCACACGGGAACTTCTCGCGGACGTTTTCGAGCCCAGCGCCACCCCGGCTTCGTGTTTCAGCTACGTCTACTGCCGGGAGACAGACAAGCGCAGGCGCCACGAGGCGCCGGCGGAGACAGCCGTGGGCTGCCGCCTCGAGTCGCCGAGCGAAGCGACGGGAAAGCGGCGGCGCGGAGAGGCGGCAGCCCACGGCTTTCTTTGCCAGGAAAACCAGTAAATTCTGGCCAGAAAGCACCACGCCGAAGCCCTGCTCTTCACGACTTTCCCCTCAGAGGGCCGCCGGGCGCCGCCGCTCAGCCTGCCCTGCCGCCGGCAGCCCCCGCTGCCACCCGGGGCGCAGGGCAGCCGGAGCCCGCCAAAACGAGCCGCACGAGCTCGCCTGGTGACGCCGCCGCCTAAGGTTTGCCTCGGTCCCCAGCTGCCCTCGCCACGCCACGCGGGGCCTTACCCGCCGCGGCCGGGCCGTTTCCGGAGCCGACCCGCGACGCCTTCGGCGGACGGCCCGCTCGTCCGCGGGGCCGGGAGGAGGCCGAGGGCCGGCGCGACGCAGGGTTTCCCGGGGCACCTTGGCTTCAGCTCGTCCTTCAGCCCTCCCGCCGCAGGGCTCCCTGGAAATGAACTTTCCAGCCTCGTTTCCTAACCAGGCCTGTGCCATCCCGTCGCCTCCCTGCCAGTCCCTCCTCCCGCTAACTTTTAAAACGTAAGGACCAATACCAGGCAGCCCCGCTGGGGGTGCGGGGGAAAGTCTCAAAGACACCTAGCAGCTGAGCGAGGCTGCCGGGGGCCGCGCTGCGGGAGGCCGGGGAGCCCGCAGGCGGGATCGGCGGGGCAGCCGGGCCGCCCACCCCGCTGGGCAGCGCTCCCCGGCAGCTCCCGCGTCAGCACGGGTCGCACGGACCCTGGCCGCGGCCCACGCGGCACCGCCGCCCCGGGGCCGAAATCGAGAGCTGGGCGCCCCGTGGCTGGCACCGCCTGGCCCACGGCAGCGACCCCATGCATCGCTGCTGCGATTTCGCTCCCTCCTAAAATCAGAGCCCGCTGCAGCCGCCGGAGGAAGCGGGACGCGCTCCCTTTCGCCTTCCTCCCCTCCCCCTGCCCCTCTCGGTTATCTCCATCTTGAGTTATCTCCGCAAACCGCCGAGAGAGGCCTCGCTTCTCCACCGCGTTGCCGTCTGTGTTTAACAGCAGGGGAAAAGCAGCACGAGCAGCAGCCGACAGAAAAGTTCCTGCCTTGGGAAGCAAAGAGCCACCTGGGCAGAAAGCGGTCTCAGGAGCTACAAGCCCAAATTTAACAGGAGTGTCACCATCTGCTTGGTTATAACATCTGCCTATGTAACAATTAAATACCAAAAAAAAAATACAATTTTTAACTCTCGTTTAAATATTTTTGAACACATGTCGAATGGGACAGCCACGTGCCAGGAGCGCGCGATGCTCTAGGAGTCACTGCATATCCCCTCTGTCTCAGCAGCAGCTTTTACTCCCTGCATCGCTCGAAACGGGATAAATGCTGGAAAAATCTCTTGACTCCAGTTCTTAGGAGCTACAGTACAAAGCAATGTTTGTTTTGAAAATAAGATTACAACATATACAGTGATTCATAAATATTTGCATTTTATAATTGTTTCTGCAAACGAATTGGCAAGACAAACCACACAGGAATGTTATTTTTTCGCCTACAAAGAGAATGAGCTGCAGAATTTCAACTAGCTTCATTCTTAGTATCTGTGAGCTCTGGTACTACATTGCTAAGATTACATTCTCTTTTAGAGCTCTTTTCTGGATTTTATTACTCATTTTTCCCTTGCCTGTCTTCTTACTTGGAATTGTGTGCACGTTAGCTGTGTGAAAGACAGCCATTCCCAAAAAGTGACAATGCTGGCAGGAATAGAGCTATGGTCCATTTCAAAACAGAGATGATGTTTCATTCAGGCAGTTCCCTCCTTTTATCCTACAAGCGAGTGTATATACTTAAGCCTATGCTGCCACAGAGAGGCAATGTGCTCCGACTCGTGTTGTACACAGAAATCCACCCATTGAGTCCCAGGCAGAAGGACAACCAGTCTTACTATCGACAGGATACTAAAGAAATCCCAGGTAATGCTGGGAATACCAAAAGCAGCATAGTTAGTCCGTCACGCTGGGAAAATGCACACCCTAAGGGGTGCTTCCCCCACAGTCCCCAAAGTGATCTGGAGTGCGAATCCCAAATGTCCTTCTCTACCTGCCTGACCTAAGGACTGGGAAACATATGGAGCTTGGAAATCCCTCTCCAGGCTGCTGAGCCACAGTACATTCAAGAGTATCTGGAGGGGAATTACTGAGTCACTCCTCTGTCCTTTCTCATACCTCAGGGAAGGAAAGGGAGGGACCTTCAAAAGGCAAAAGAGATGTCCAAGTCACGGACAACTCCCATACAAGAGTGAGGTGGTCAATCTGGCAGCACACAAAGCAGTGATAACATTACGTGGAGACAAAAAACACCTTGAGCACGGCCAAAACACCCTGAGACTGACTGCCCTCTGTTGTGCTTTCTGGAGATCCTACCTAGCAACGAGGCTGCTCCCCCAGGCCTCCTGCAAGAGGGCTGCCTCTCCTAGGAGAAGACGATGCGCACAATTGCATTTTAGAATAATCTGTGTCAAACCCTCTTCTCCCTCCCACTCCTTCCTGCATACTCCGCTTCTCAACCCTCCACCCAGGCAGATACATATATACACGCTGAGGTTTTGCTTTTTATCGTTTGTTTTTTCTCCAAATCTCAAAGGGGAATTCAGGCAAGAAAACACAAGTAAGAACTTGGTCCTGCAAACATATCAGCCTGAGGAGCCATCCACACTACTCAAGGGGGAGCATTGTCCTCAAGAACCCCCGTAACGTTTCCTTGTCAAATAAACCATCCTGAAGATACAGAAGATAAGCAACACATCTACAAACATCACAAAAGGAACTATCCACGTTTATCTGTCACAAAACAAGTCTCCCATTATTGAAACGATGATCAATGGCATGCAAGGCAGCCAAAACGCATTTAAAATATGCAGCTGGAATGGTATTTTGGAAAAAGCTGGGTAAGAATACATGCTTAGGATTGCTCTCAGTAGAGGTTTATTACTCCATTTTGGACATGCTCTCTTTCCTCTCCTTAGCCTATGTACCTGGCAAGCTCCCCGAGATGTCTCCCAAATTCCAGCAAGTATACCAATTTCAGATCATTTGAATGAGGCTGTTGCTAAGCAACACCTTGTCTCTCTCTCTCTCTCTCTCTCTCTCTCTCTCTCTCTCTCTCTCCTTTTTTTTTTTTTGGTTTAGTTACATTTAAAAAATCCAGGATGTGCTGGATGTGAGCTGAGACAGAAGATGCTGCTTAAAGTTTTACTAATGCTATCACAGTTTCTCTAACAAAAAAAAAAAGTTAAGATTTAAAATATTGAAGTTTTTACCAAAATAATGCCTCAAAAGAAGTTTGCTCTTCTGGAAGATGAATCTCTGTGCAATTTTATTTCCTATATTCTTCTCAGTCCTCCAAAAAAAGTTGTATGCTGTTTGTTAATAATATGATGTTACTAATTCTTTCCTACCATCCTACCTATATTTTTGGGGCCTCCAGTACTACTTACCTTTCTTACACCCTTTCCTTCCCACACATACTTCTGCATGTGTGCGTCAAGGTTTAAGGGCCTTTTCCCTTCCTGAGTTACTGTAAACATGTCAAACGAAAAATCCATATAAGAGATGACCTAAAGCACACAATACTAATGGAGGTTTTCTTGTAATTTCAACAGATTTTGAATCAGATCTTAAGAAACAAGTCAGGCAATTTATAATTTCCTTACAGACACTGCACATAAAATTATGAAGCTATTTCTGTAAAGAGGCTCATTAATTTAAAAGGGTGCCTGATCCCCAAAGGGAAGACCCACTTCAACAGGAAGGTTGTGATGCCACACGGGGATTTCATTAGTGCACCAGATAGATAGAAAAGACACTAAAATAAAATGCAAATAACTATCTAATTATGCATGCACTACAAAATGGAGAGCCTCCAAAGTAATTAGAAATGTCCATACATGGCAATGGGAGCCATAAGCTTTGCACAGAGGGTTAGTGCTCTCCAGCTATGGCAGGACGGTGATCACCAAGAGGTTCCAGGTTGGGATGTGGCAAAAAGAGATGGTGTTTCTTAAGTGTGCTGCCGGTGACTAAACCTAAACTAATAAAATTACGGAGGACTGAACTATTGCTAAACTAAGACATTCTGTGTTCATGCTCCTGTATCAGAGATCCATCTGAGGGAAGGCTGAAATCATGTGCTAGCAGAGGGCTAAAACTTGATTTTTTTAACTGAACTGAACCTCAGTCAAGACAAATATAGAGCTGTATATTGCCAGTAAAAAACAGCAGAGCTACTAGAGAGAATGAACTTAATGACAAGTCAGAACTAAGATGTTTCCGCTTCCCTTCACCAATTAAAATTTTCTCTTATTTTCATGTCATTATTCTACCTGTAAAACTAAGGGATTCAGTGTAAACGCTTCATTATTTTTTAGAACTTCTTGTTAGACCTTTTTAATCTTTGGCACAAAGAGATGTCATTTTGAAATTATTTTCCTTCTAAGGGAAGTACCATCTTTGCTCAGAGATGTAGGAAACTTTCTTTGTAGAGAATACAATTATGCAGAATGGCACAAATTTTGCTGTCACTTATAATCCTAAAACTCCTGCAGAGCTATTGAAGCTACACGGGCATTTCAGAGAAGAATCTATTTTAACTCTTAGACGCTCTCCACTTTCTTTACAGCAAGAGCTGTCACTTCCCACTCAATTCTTCTGCCAAGACATCACTTCTCCTCTGCTGCAATTTGCAGGGAGCCCAGTTCTGTCGCAGCGATGTGTGCTTGGTACCTGTGCCAGAGGTGGTGTGGCTCTAGCCAGGTCACACCTGCGGGACTATTACTAGCAGCCGGCATAAATGCAGGACAAGGCTCCTCAGTCTATTTGTTTTTCCTTCTTAAGCCTTCCCTCCATTTTGATTAAAAATGGACACATTGGGGCACAGACTCACACCTGCATGGCACCTGGAATAATACAGCCCTGTCTCAGCTAGGTGTTGTAGGTGCTACTGCTACACACATTTCATTACTGTTGTTACATCACAGTAAAACGGGAAAGACTCCTCAGTTTTGAGGTCACTTATGGCTCGCACTCCTGGCACTCAAGCCACTGTTTCCATCTATAGACCAGCTCACCTCGCTTGCTTCACGCAGGTGTCCTTATCATCGCCTTTGTCATATCTATTCATACCTTCTGCTCCTCCCAGCATACATCTGAAAATGTTCCTACCTAGGAAAGCCAGAAAGCCTCCTCCTTTCTTCTTTTCAGAGTTATTTAAAGCCTTACGTATTACAAGAGGCATTCCAGCTCAGCCAGCAACAATTTTATGCCGCTCCGGTGTTCGTACAGTTCCTTACACAACACAGGCTGCTTCCTACTTAAACCGTACCGCTGGACTAGAAATCCCTGACCATCGGCTCCCTGAGCACGGGCTGTATTTTACCCCTCGTGCACCTTTCGGTTAAAAGCTGCTTTGTGCCTGTGGCCTTCTGCTTGTTCAGCCTTGCCCGCACCCAGGTACTAGTGCGAAAGAGGTGCGGCGCCCGACGGCGCCCCGTACCCGAGTCCTGTCCCGAAGCGGCCCCAAGGCCAGCCACCCGGCACCCCAGCAACCTGGCGGGCGTTGCGGAAGGAAAGCAATTCACACCGCGCTTGCCATAGCAATCCAAGGTTTCGAAAGGACTGTGTTAGATGAAGCGTAAGCTCCTTTTACTGTCTGTTTTTTGTGTATTTCTCAAGTCAGGTTTTAGACATATGCTGCTGGAGAAAGCACGATGGTTCCCCCCGTCTCCCCTTGCTCCCCCCTCACCAGAACCACCCCCTCAAAACAACAAAATCTGCTTCATTAATAACTAAGGCTAAAAGATAAACGAATCTGAGACAAATTAATATACTTTCCCAAGTGAGTAAAGAGGTGAGGGCTTGAAATTCGGTGAGAAGATGCCAAGTTTACCAAAGGCTCAGTTGCATTTTCAGAGCAGTTATTTGTAAAACCGCGGTGTTTGTTTACCTTTGAGCCTTTTTTTTTTTTTTTTTTTTTTTTTTACACATAACAATTTGTTGTCTGTTTTAGAAGCAAGAGAGAGCACGCACGTCTCGTGAGAGGAGCGGCGTGGGAGTAAAAGCCTCGAGGAAGCCGCCCGGCGACCTGACCCTGGCAGCGGCCGGCCGGCCGGCCAGCGCACGCCCGGGGCTGGCGCAGGGTTCCCGAGCGCCCGGCGGCCGCCTCACAGGCAGCCCTGTCAGGTGGCGTGTGGCCGTCGCTGGGGCTACCACCTTTATTTTCGGCGGCAGAGTACAACCACCTCTACTTTCCGCGGCGGAGTACACGGATGTGTGCAGCCCACCAAGTTGCTCAGCATCAATTATTGCTTTCTCAAGGGTTCAATAGGTTACGAAGGCTCCTCTCTAGGAGCTGTTGGAAGTGTTATTAAATAAACTCTCTTGGGGGCTCTTGTAATTATACCTGCGCAAGCCGCATGGGCCCGGAGAGACAGCAGGAGCCGAAGGGGTGGGGGGTTTTTGGAGGGAAAAGCCCATCGCGCTCCCTGCTCTCAGGAGCGCACGTGTCCCGCTGGCAGCAAAGGAGATCGGGGAAACAAGCCATACCCTACCCAGAATAACGGTGTCACAGAAATAGTTTCAGCTGAAATAAAATGTGACTATACAACTGATTGATCAGTTCTAGCACTTTTCACTAGGGCTGTTATCCTAAATCCTTAAAATCCATCGTTTTTTAAATAACATGCAATTTTAAAAAACACCTGCAAATTTGAAAAGGAAAAATTGTCCCTAGTTTGACGCTGACAGAGCATGAACAGGGTGTGTTTATGTTGCAGCGATACTTAAATAAAAATAAATGCTCCTTTCAAAGTTTTAGGAATGAAAAATAAACAGCTTAATACTGCAGGTGTAAGTTGTATGCCATTTCAGGATGAAAAAAATAGTTAGAAATCCTTTGCACATAGAATTCAGTTACAAAAAATAGGGTCTATTTACAGTCAATTTCTTAACTTTCTTAGGAAGCTTTCCAGAAACAAACGCAGAATTATTAAACCAGAAAGCGTCTGTTGGGGGGCAGGCAAGGGGGGAGCGCTGCACTCTGAAAGCGCGCACATCTGCAGGACAAAGCATAAAGTCAGATTTCTCTGGCAAGTATTTTCCGCGTGAGCAGAGCGACCCCATTCAGAACTCTGTACCTGTCGGCTTGGGTGCTTTTTTGCCTTTTTTTTTTTTTTTTAAAAGAAAATAAACAAGGCGGGAGCAATTTGTGACTTACAGGCTACAAGACTGGATTTGAAACATGCCATATTTTGTGTGGTCTAGCAAGATACTACTGGTTCAGAGAGCATACTATTTGCAACTGTCTTCCTGGATAATAACACCATGTGAAAGTGTTTTATACCCAAGACATATAAAAGGTTTACAATCCAAATGTATAAATACTCAAATAACCTTGTGTTAAAGCAGGTAAGAAACGCTAGAGGAAAAACGAACAACAGGAAACCATGTTGGGAAGAAAGGGAGAACGAGGCAAGGTGCTGCTGCTGCTGCTGCTGTTTTTCTAATGCAGTGAGGAGGTTTGTGAAGAGCTTTACATTCCTTGAAGATAACATCAAATTATAACCATACTTTATCCATTCAAATCATTAACAGGATGATTTAAGTTATCTCCTACTGAGGGCTTGATCTGGGACTAGGAATACACTGGAAAGAAGCAGGTGCTTCATTGCTCGCTATATTCTGAAAGTATTACTTAAATTACATTCAAGTCATCAGATAATTATGAACTTTCTTTTCCTTTATATTTATATGGAATATTTATTGAATTGCACAGTGTGCTTTTACAATAAAGTGCTTTTTACGTCGGTTTCTTTGTTCATCCAAAATAAAACTGACAGTTATCCTTTTATAAGCTATTCTGAGAACATTTTCTCTTCTTTGAAACTGATTGATGCACTACTTTAAATGTTCCTGCAAATATCGTTTCAATTCAAGTTTCTGCATAATGTAATAAGAAGATAAAAGAATTCTATACTTCAACAAGAGACATTACAAAGCAACTAGAGACATTATCAAGGGCATTAACAAGCTCCTAATAGCAATAAAACCTTTTAACTGTCTGATGTAGAACATGCTCCCACCAAACCACCACATATTATGGTAATTGGCTCCAATTTCTGAATCTTTCATTGTAAAGTTACAAAGAGTTAGGGAGAACTGAAAAGTGAACCTGGAATCCACAGCTTAGTCACTTATCCCTTTTTATTATTGTTATTATGATGTTTTCTTTATATTATATGAAATCAGCATGAGTCCCTGCTGCAGCAGCATTTTATATTCTGTTCTAAGGTGGCTGATTCTCATGTTATTTTTACTTCTCAGTATTTAAACATATAGGATTTTAATCCGTCCAACAGCTATCATTTAAGCAGAGTATCACAATGTTTATCTAAAGTTTCAGGGAACCGTAAGACAGTGTGAGGTAGTCATATTTCAGACACTTCAGATGCTTGTTCATCACACCTCTGGAAGTTTAGAAAATGAAATATAACTTAACTTCAGGGCCCTAATTTACCTTATGAAATAAAGCGATACATTGCTTACTTTTCTCTTTCAATTTCACCTTCATTTTCCCCTCTCAAAAACTTATAACTTAAACTTGATCCAGGGTCCATGAATATAAATACAAAATTCAGTAAGCCATCAAAATAAAACTATAACCTGCATTTACAGCTCTTATACAGTAAGCAGAAAAGTGGAGAGCTGACACGAGGCTCTGCAGTGATTAACCTGCAGTTTAAAGCCCTATGTCCTGCTGACGTGTCTATCATGCAGTGAGGCTCCTCACAGCCTGGCAACCTGTTTACTCGAGAAGCGCAATCCTATTGGTACTGGAATCATGCTCCGAAGAAGCAGCTGTCATTTCACATCTCTAAAACAATCCTGACTTAATGCACAAGATGCCAAGAAACAAAGTACAGCAAAAGAAACTCCGAGATAAAAAACAGCTATGTAAGGTCTGCAACATCTCCAGCCCAAACCTTGGTGTTCAGACAAGACAAAGTCTGTCAGACTCGATCTGCGTTGCGATGATTGGCTTTGGGTGCATATGTGCAAGGTTTACAGAAGAAACGCCTGCTAGAAACACAAACCCAGCTAGCTGGACCGCATAGATTTCTGTCTCACAAGAGCGAAGATCGACCTCACTGCCCGAGCCCTTGCTGGTTGCCTGGAAGGTGATCACATAAACTTCATGGAGATCATTGAAACACAGTATGCAATTTCTATCTATGCTGAAAAAAAAGTAATTCCATTATTTCCTGTAATGTTTAATGACACAATCCTTTCATTAGTGTATTACTGTAAATTAAAGTAATCCTTTATTATTGCCATTATCAAAGGCTGCTTTAATTAGACTCACTTAAGTGTTTGTTAAGGTTTTTAACAACAGTGTACACAATTATTACACATTTATAAACATCTTCTCAGCACAGTTATTAACTAACCTCCTTAAGCCTACTCAGAAGTAAAATAAAGCCAGGACAAATAAACTATATCTTTCTTCCCCCAAAATCCTTGAGTACGCTTTTCTCCTTGCAACTATTGTAAAAGTTTGCAGAAAAAAGGACATTAGGAACAACAGAACAAGACGTAGCCCACAAGGAAATCAAATATGTAGCTGAAACATTTTATCCAAACATTGCAGCCACCATGTCTCCACTTTCAGAAAACATGAAACGGACATTTTGCTTCGTACCCGACTGTCTTTATAAATTCCATTGAAAGCGGTATAGTATTGCATTCATTCTAATCGACTGTATCTGTCAGCTGTTTTCTTGTTGCTTTTGTCTGGTGTTAACTCATTAACTATTAGAGGTGGGATATTAGCCTTATGAAAACAACGACCTCACTCAATGGCATAATATCTTACAAATATCTGCAGTGAATCAAAGCCTGCTGCTACACTGGTCTCAGTTACGGCTCAGCCTTTGTGAACGGTGGCACTGGTAAAGGCACTTGTGGGCATTTTGAAAGACTTTCAGCAGGAAAGCGGTAACTTTTAAAGTTAACATTTTACAGGAAACAAGCAGAAGGAAGCCAACAGCCCTGGAGGGTGAGGAGGGCTACGCCAGGCAGCGCAGCACTTCCGTATACCTTCCAGATAAAATGTCACCGGTGCTGCCTTACGAAAGGCAGACGTGTCGCTCACCCCCTGTAAACACCTTACCCCTAGACTGCCGCTCAGGCTGAAGGCCGGGCGAGCCCTCCCCCCCCCCCCCAAAAAAAAAACCCCAAGCGGGTTTGGAAGGCGAGTTTTAATCATCGCGTTAATATATTACAGGAAGAAGTCATCGTGGGAGGCGCTGGGTAGTAACTAAAGCCTGCGCGCGTCTGAGGGCGAGGGCGATAAATGTCACAACGGGGGGGGGGGGGGCACAGCGCCGACCTCTCGCCCCCGCGGAGGAACCGAGTGGAGCGGGCGGGGCGGGGCGGGGCGGGGCGGGGCGGGGCTCCCCGCTGCCGGCGCGGGGCCGTGCGGCGCGGTGCGGCGCTGCGGCGCCTGCGGAAGTCCACGAGCGGCCCCTGGCGGAGCCGGGCGGCAGCGCTGCCCGCGGCGGCGGCCGGGCCGGGCCGGGCCGGGCCGAGCAGCTCCCGGGGCCGCTGCGGGGTCCCGGTCCCCGCGGGAGGACTGGGCCCTCTGCGCGCTCTTACCCGCTTTTGCTACTCCTGGCATTCACGGCACTTTTCGGGGGAGGAAACGATCTGGAAATGTCCAAACAAATCTGCACTCTCACCCGGGTCAGTTCATCTGATGACCACGCTCGTTCTTTAGGAGGAAGGTTTAACAGACAGAACCAGCATACCCGAAGTGGGGACCTTGTTAAAAAAAAAAAAAAAAAAGCCTCGCTGCTGGAAATCAGATCCTGCCCCCTGTGCTGTCCAAGACGGAGCGCATCACCTCTGGCAACGAACCTCTTCTCTAAAGACGTCGACAACCTGAGGAGATCCAAAGTGCCGAACTTCACCAGGGTAGTGAAGCACTCTGTGGAAGTTCATAACGGCACCCGGCATCGGGAGGCAGCCGCTCACCCAGGGCAGTGCGTGCCTGCCCGGCCAGCAGCGCCGCACCACGCCGCAGTGTGCCCTGCCACCAGGCAAAGGGCAGGGGCTCAAAGGCCCAGGTTTAGCCCCAGACATGACGGCTCAGCTTCTCGCGGCCTAACTGTTCTTCCAGTACATGGGAAAATGGAAGTGATGAGATCAGACAATTTCCAGTTATAAAAACAGTTTGATTGTGATTTAGAGAAAATCAGTGAAATAAAATAAACCGCTGAAATTTTGTGAGTTTCTACTAAACGTCACCATGTCTGAACAAGAAAGGGAGGAACAGGCCTGAGGAAAGTCAAAGATGAGAATAAACTCAGCCCAAACTCACGATTAACAGTTGCCATTTGCCTGACATCAAAAAGCACCTTGGAGTCCAAGGGGACAGGGTCGCACTCACAGGCACTGGGCTGCTCTACGAAACTCAGGGATTTCACCCCGGAGCTCCAGTCTGGGATCACTGGGGCCCCTGCACGCAGACCCTCTGCCTGAGGCTCTGCCCCGCGCCCCAGGACCCCAAAGCGCAGAGGTCCACCTTGCACATCTGAACGTGCGAGGTGGAACACATCAGCCGATGTCACTGAGCCCAGCGCAACGGGCGGCTCGTCTCGCGCTTAGGAGAAAAATCGCTTTCACTCATCCGTGGAGCTCAGGTGGCACGAGCAGCTGAATTTTACAACCGTCTTCCCAGCACGGTTTGCTTCTTCCTATGTAAAAAATGTGGCCAGCCATTTCACAGACTATTCTTGAAAAGTCTGTTATTTCAGTATAGTGGCATAGTATTTAAGATGCATCCCACCTTAGAAAATCAAGCGGCCAAAAATAAGTGGGCAAAATTAATCCTGCATTAAAAATAAATGAATAAATCACAGCAATAAAGAAAGAGAGACTAACCTTTGAAATCCTGATGTGAAGTTACAAATCTCACCAGGGTCGTTCTGGTCCTAGAAAAATTGAGTAGGACTGGGATCTCCTGAGTAAAACCACCTAAAGTAGCCCACAGTATTATTTTAAGGAATTAGCCAACCAGAATAAAGACAAGGTATTAAACATAATTTAAAAAGAATGTACTAGGTAAGCAACCTCTCGATGTGGGGTGTCCACAGAAAGTCTGAAATGTAAGTGTTTAAGAGTTTAAGAGTCTCAACATTAGATTGTCCATCGCCGATTCTTTGAAGAATATATTTTGATCAATTTTTTTTTTCTCCTTCTCTATTTCAAAGGGCCATTCAAGTTGCAAGGGCTCTCACAAGGTCTTTAGTCCTGCTCAGTGCAGTGTCAGGCATCAGACCAGAGCCTGCTGATCAAGGCTTTGTCCAGTTGGGTCTTGAAATCCTCCAAGGCCAGAGACAGCAGAGCACCCTTGTGCAGCCCGCACCACTGCCATGCTGTCCTCATGGGCAACATGTCCTCATGGAGAACATGCCCTTACAGTAGGCACCCCGCGGCTGTCCTGACTCGGTCTGAGCCAGCCCATCCCTCCGCTTCTCCTCACCAGCAAGGGTTCCAGCTCTGCCATCTCACTGGCCCCTGCCGAACTTGCTCTGGTTTAAGGACACCTCTCCTGTACCAGGGCCCAAAACTGGACACCATACAGCAAGAGCTCCGCAGAGGGGAATAATCGCTTCCTTGGATTTCCTGCTGCTGGGCCACGCTGCCAGCTCACATTCAGCTTGCCCACTACCAGACACCAGGGCTTTGCCACCAAGCTGCTCCGAGTCAGTCCCACCCAGGGGGGTTCCCTCCTGGGGCTGGACTTTGCTTGCCATTTAGATCTGTCAAGTGCTATCACTGGAAATACTAGCACAGTGCTGAAACCCACAGCTGGCCTACGGCTGTCCCTGCTTTGCCCTAGCAGAGGGACACCCCTACGCTCACAGCCCTTTTGCAGCTTTCTTTTTACACTTTTACTGAATCTTCCCTGAGCCCCCATCGCCTTCCCCTTTCTGTCTCCACATTTCTAGTCCCCTCTACCTTCTCACTGTCTTTAGGGGCCCTGTGTCAGCTTCCCGATCCCCTCTCTTTCCAGGTCTAAAGGATACAAACAGCCAGAACAGGTATCTTCCATGGTCACAGAGACCCAGGTGAGCCTCTCCTGACTCCAGCGGATGTCCTGCTGGGGCTCTGTTGCCGGTTGCCTCTAACACTTCAGGAGGAACATTTTCCATTACATTTTTCATTTCCAGCTCTCAACCTTTATATCACATGATTTGAGGTTAAAACAGCAGGAATTTTGCACAGCTTATCTAGTTCAGTATGATCTTTCTGTCAGCTGCGGAAAAAAGATTAGTAAAAGTTAAAGCCAAAGGCCAAAATTCCAGCTGTGATTCATCTCCAATCTCACCCTAGAAACTTAACCTCATTGCAAATACTTGAGTTGTTCTAGCTGAAACCAAGGGCTTGTACACATGAACCATCATTCATAACCTTAACACTTACACAACACACTTTCAGCTAACTTAACCAGATTTTCCCGTCGTGCATGTTTTTTAGTGATTAACACCGTCCTACAGCTAGAATAGAAAATACTGTGTAGTATCCTCTACCAAACAGGTATTTAATGGTGACTGCCTCCCCACGGGATTGCCAGTTCCACTTTTGCTACAGAAGAGTCACGTTTGCTTAGATCACAAGCGCATCTGGCCCAGGGCTCTCTCTTAACTGTGGCCAAGAGGGAAAAGAAGGAGAACAGGTAAGCATATCTGGATATTCCTGCTAACAATCTCTGGCCCCAAAGATAATGCCTTTGTATTTAATAAAAAAAAACATATAAAGAAGAAAAATACCTCATTGGTGTTTCCCATTGCATTCCTAAGAGGAGTCCGTCTCTGGACTGAAGGTCTTCACCGCTCCTGATGGCACAGCTCTTCCAGGGGATCTCATGCAAGCTTTTGCCCTAAATCTAGCACGTAACATCTCTATAACGATACCTATTTATATGTATTATACTGGATTAGCAAAAAGATAAATATTTTACTTCTACCATTTTAAAACTATTCCCACATTTAATATTGTCTTCATATATCATTTCACAGTATTACACGTACTCTTTCATTAGCTATCACTTGTATCCTCTGTGCATCCTATATGGAAATCTTCCATGTTTTCCATTTAACTTGTGTGAGGGCAGTGGTGCCCGAAGTGTAGTCCACAAAGTCATAGTAATTTATCCACAGGAAAAGGTCCACACCTCTGTTTTGCCTTCATAATGTTAAATTGAAGTTTGATAAGCAGGACACATTGTTGCCCTTCCCCCCCCCCCCAAATGCTGAGCCATCCTAGTTGCCTGTGGAAAAGCAAAAAAGTTTGGGAGCCATTGTCCATTTCCTACTCTAAAGGATGATTGCTTTCTCACGGCACTTTCCAACAAGGACGTTAACCCGGCCACACCACTGGTCCGGGCAGCTCGGCCAGGCGCAGAGGCAGGCTCCAGAACGGCAGAGGCCCCGGCACTGACTGGCTGGACGCTCTCGTTCTTATCGACATCATGTTACAATGACCTGCCTACAGCTGAGATCAAGCATGATCTAACGCTTGTTAATCAACAATGAGAGGAAGCGTAAGCTCTGCTTTCTTTATCTAGTGCTTTCTCTCTTCTGCTGAGAGTTAGAGGATTTGTCGTGTACTGTCTATCATCTTCTTTGGTAAACACCAATCACTGGAGTAAATCTGATAACTAGGCTGACTTCTGACCTCTTTGTTCTTATTTGTGTCACATACAAATATGTTGCTGGCAATATTTTCTGGTGGTAAAGCTTCTTGGTTTTTTATCCCATTAAACAGAAATGTATTATAGAATAGAACATAAGGGAATTTCAAAGTATTATAAATATAGGATTAGGAAACTTGCCAGCAATATCTATTGCTGACAGCTGACTTTATTAAAGTTCATCAGCATTAATTGCCTCATTGTTGAATGACTTTTGCATGTAATTATCACCAGTCTAAACACAGATTGCCTCAGGTACAGTATCTAATGTGATCATGTGTTCAGAATCCCATTAAAATAGCTCAGATGTAGCAGAGATTATTCTCTCCCTAAGAGTAAGGAAGTGAAAGAAGAAACAGAAGTAGGGGGAAATGATTTTGCTCAATCATCTAAATGGTGTTAACTTTTCTATATCATTCCAAGATTTCCAGCAATGCTTTGGTGCCATAGATGCTGAAGCAAGACTTGGAGATGCCAATTCTGTACCAGTGTCATTTATCTCAAGGACAAGCAAAAATTCCTGTGCCCCACTAGAAAGAAAACGCCTAAGGCATGATTGCTAAAACGGGCTTTAAACGTCATGCTATATTTTAATAGACAGAAAGATGGATACATCAACATCTAAAATAATAATTCTTAGATTATCAGAACAAGGCAAGGCTGGAATCGTAATGTGAAATATAGGCTCCAGTGTTGTGGACTAATACCCAGGGAGAAGGACACAAAACCCCTTGTTTGAACGTCTATGCTCTTTAAAGATATTTTTGAGATCTTTAGGCTCAGCATCAAAATCTCGTACCTTTTTTACATCAACCTAACATCTTCAACACCGTATTACCGTCCCATTCCCAAACACTACTTTCTCAATGAAAAATAAATAATCAATTACAAGTCCCTTTCCTCCTTGTACTAGCCCTTTAGAGACCCACTTAACAGAATACACTCTACTCTTCTGACATACAACATGCAACACAGTCATTAAGGTTTAAAAAAATAAAAATATTATTTTGCAATTATGCCTACAGATTTATTTAAATTTTTCAAAAGCCTCAATATAGTTTTAGAAATGGGTTGCTTGTCATAACAAATTTTATTTTTCAGCATCAAAAGCCACCATACGCAGATTTTTTCCCTAAGACCTACCAGGGTTCTATAATGATTTCTTAGAGAAACTCATAGTCAAGATAGTGTTTCAGTCATAGACGTAACAGCAAAGGACTTCAAAATTATGTTATGCAGCATTTAAAAATACAGCATGTAAAGCGATATTGAATAAGGACCTTAAATAGTCAATAAAAGATTTGACTATGGAACACAGACAGATAGATTTAGAAACTTTGCAATATTTTTAAACAATACCAAGCTGTTCTTGATTTCATATTGTGTTTTGTAAAGCACTTTTGCAGTCCTCTTGTAAGAAAAGTAGCTGCAGACAGGAATGCTTGAATAAAGACAAGACTTGTCACATATTACCTTCCCTCACTCCTCCTCATATTGCTTTTTCTCTCAAGTTTATTAGCATTAATAACTGGAAGCACTGATGTAGCCTTTTAGGGTATTAGACCAAACCTGTAAATTAATGCATTGGTTCATCACAATTCATTAATCAAGCCTGTGCTGGATTTAACAGACAGCAGATTATTAAAGACACCAAATTACACAGACGAAAAAACCCAGCTCCCAGAGGGTCAGATGTAATGTGAATGGTTTTGCATAAAACCATAAACCTGCTATTAAATTAAAAACAGGCAAAAATTATGTCCACTGCTTATCTAAAGTAATTTTTTGTAAAGGGGTGTTACGCTAATTTACTTCTTAACTGGTCCTGGTTACACCGTAAAGGACTAAAGGTTAACTGCAATGGCTCCTCTGATGCTTGGTTAAGCAACTTACACTAACATATCCTGACTGAGGTGAAGAAATTAATGAAATTACTACTGTAATTCATTACTAATGGAAAATTGTCAATGCTTTCAGCTGGCAGTTCACACACATTTTCTGCAGACATGAAGACCTAGTAGTGTGACTCATGCTCTTAGACTTGCTACTCTTATTTCAAGTCCGACCACCATTCATCACAGCCGAACTTTATGCCACGCTATCTAGCAAAGCTTAGCAACCTTTGATCTCAATAACTGAGGTCTTTCTACTTCTGTGACACGGGTTTATGAAGGAAGGAAAAATAACATGTAATTTTCAGCATCAATCTAAGGAATGCTAAAATAAACAGAGGAGAGATGTAGAATCATTCCAACCAGCATCCAAAGTACAATAAACATAGAAAATTGTCATTTGCCAGCTAATGGTACCACAAGTAAACAGTATAAATGAGAATAAATGTATTATTAATTTAAGGGACAGAACACTTATAACAAATGGAGTGCTGTTAGTGACGAGTCTGAACAAGACTGGCCCTTTGTGCTACCCAGTTCTCTTCTGCCTGGCTTGCCTTTATATCTTCACTAAAATGCAGAACAGAAGGTCAAACCACGATACTCCTTAAGAGCACCCCTAAAGAGAGATTCATCTGTAACTACTATAAGAGGCACCATCCTACAGATAACAAGAATATGCTATATTCCATCACTTTGACATAAATAACATATCTAAAATTACTTGACTACCCATAACATGAAACACCTAATAGGAGCATTCCCTTACATTAATTTACAGTACACTGTTGTTTTATGGTTGTGGGGCTATGCTGGGAGGAAAATGAGAACAATAATCTTGATGATTTTCTTATTGATTTGCTTTATATTTGTGCAAAAGAAAGATACTGTTTCTGATCGGCATAAATACCCAAGAGACAGGTGTTGCGCAGCACATTTCCCAGTGGAGCAGCAGGGTTAAATTATGCAAACAAAAATTAAAGTTTAAATATCAGTACAGTTGTCCCTCAAGGGAAGAGCTGACTTAAAAGAGGTAGGGAAATCCTTATCCGTGCAGGAATTCAACAAAGCACACCCGAAGCTGCTTTGAATCTGTTCTGCACATCCCACTGAATGAAATGGAAAGATCTGGCACAAGAAGAGGAACACCAGGGCAGAGCACCAGCGCTCTTAATGGAAGAAGACGGCAGATTTGCTGTTGGGTCACTCCTTCCCAGTGGGGAGCGAGGCGTTGCAGATAAGGTTAAGTAAGCACAGCTAGAAAGTCCTTATGCATCACCTGTTTTAACTGAAATATCGGCTCCCCAGGAGAAGCCAGTGCAAGCAAAAGCCACCTGCAAGCCAAACAGATCCCGACTAGGGACGAGCCTCCCTGCGTACGCTGCCCTTCCGCCCCTCCGGCCGTTCGCATCCCCTGCTGGCTGCCAGCAGGGACCCAGCGCTGCCGCAGGCGGGACTGCGGCTGCTCCCAGCGCTTCTGCCCAGATGAAGCTTTTGCCAGGTTCAAAAGTTCACGTTTCTTTCGTTTAAGTGAAGAGTATCGCAAGAAGCCTTTTGCTAAAGCTCCAGCTAACACCGGCGTAGCAGCGCACCGCACCGCCGCACGCGAGCTGCAGCGATCGCTGAGAACGAGGCAGGAGAGGACCTCTGCCTTCCCCGCCTGCCACTTGTTACTCCTGGGGATTAGAGTATTGGCAGAGCTTAAACATTAGGTAAAGTAACCTAGAAATCAAAGATATGGTCTTTAGGGAGAAAGTATGCTCTGAATTGATTTAATCTAAAAGGCTTGGGTTATGTTATTTAACACACAAAAATGAGTTACACTTCCGAGTTAATTCTCACTAAAATCAGCTGAGTACGGCTGTTGTGCATACATCCACACCAACAGACTGTGACGTACGTTAACGAGCACAGTCCTTTTGCCACTATCGCAGGCCCAAACTCTACTTCAGTCATAGAACTCATTACATCTTATGATGCAATTTAGTAACTCTTTTATCAAGTTTTCAAAACGTTATTTGTAAACCTCACTCTAGAATTCAGTGAGGTAGTCTGCAGACTCTCATTCTCTATGACAAGCGTCCTGAAATATTTGCGAGGGTAGGGGAGAAACTTTGTGCACGTACGTAACGCCATTGTAATAGCTGGACTCTCCTCTCTTAAAAGCAGATGACAATGAGCATTAGTTTAACAACAAAGCACACCTTCCTGGCACTACAAAAATTATAAAATTTTAATGTTGAGTGTGCTCCTTAATTACATAAAACTCTGCAAAAAATAATATACTTTAAATTTATTATGCAAATACTCTTAATTTATGACAGATTGCTACCTCAAATACAAGAATTAAATCTCTATTAGATTTGTTGAGGTAATGCACTAACATGCATCACTAAGGTCTTAAATTTCTAAGTAGCAAAGTGTTTGTTAGACGCAAATAAGGATTACCTTAATTAAAACACTATCCTCAGCATCTCAGAAGATTTAATCCAATCTTTATATAGGGCACATTCATTATCTATTTCCAGTTAATAAAAGTATGACCTACTTTGGTTACATTTTAGAATTTAATGTTGATTACCACTTTGTTAATAGAAATAAGATACTGAAGACTTTAAAGACAAGCCAAAAGCAATTTTGGCAGCCTAATTAAAATACTATTCAATGGCCTCAGAAGGAGCTTTTATATTTATTCATAACTGTAGAGGTAGATTTTTTTTTTTTTTTTAGAAATGCTTTGAAAATATTGAATTAGGCAACAGACTCCTAAAAACCTAGCTATCCGTAACAATTGAGATTTATAAGCAGTGCGCTTCAAACACAGCCTGCAGAGACTCAGAGAAGAGCTCCTGAAGCCCACAGGGACGCTTCCAAGCGCGCGAGTTGTTCTGATAAACTCAGCAAGACGAGTCACGTGCAGCAGGCGGCCCACACCACAGCTCTTTGCAGAAGCAAGGCTTAAATTAATCATAACACTCCAAATGTAGCGTCAAGTTACTTGCTAAGTAGTAGTTTCCAAGGAGACATGATGCTTATCAAAATATTCTGATGTGCTGCAGCCTGCCACATCTACGACAGCATCTGAATGGATTAGTGCACGTCTTAACGAAATGCAGCTTACTCTGGATTAAATTGTGGCCATGATAAACTCCGTGAAAAGACGACATTGGGGAAAGCAGGGGGAGCGCACGGCCTCATCACCAAGCTCCTCATTGGAGGGGATGGCGGGGTCCGGAGGGACCGCGGCAGCCGAAGCGGGTGGCGGCAGCCTCCCCGGGCCAGCGCCGCCCCAGAGGCGCCCTCGCGCCGCGGCGCCGCTCACGCCGCCCGCCAGGCCGCCCCTTCACAGCCTGGCTGGGCAGCGCCTCACCACCCCGTACACATCCTCCTCCCCACGCAGGACAGCTGGACAGTTGCACGTATCCTGCAGAGGCAGCGGGTCAGGATTTGCCCTTCCCTACGCTGCCGCCAAGCGTGGTGCCACGTGCGTCTCATTTTAGGCAAATTAAGTAAACACTACGGACACGACCACGGACCAGGTTTGGTCCTTGACCCACCGCGAATGGCGCAAGGCTTTTTGTTGGTAACGGGGCCGTGCCAAAGGACGGCAGGACCGATGCGAGGGACGGGGCGGGGGGGACGCGTGAAGGCTGGGGCGGCCGGTTTGGAGCTATAACCTCTTTGATGTTTCACTGGAGGGGCCCGAGAGCGGCGCTAAGCCTTATCCTCCGCTTCTCCCGCAGCCTCTTCGCTCCGGCACGGGGAAGCGGAGGGGCGGCCGGCAGCGGCTCGCGCCCGCGGGAGGACGGGCAGCGCTTGCTGGCAGGCAGCTGCTGCGCGGGCTAGCGCTGCCAAGCAGCCGACTGCCACGCAAGCCGCCTGACACCTCGCAGCCCCCAGGCTGCGCTCGCGCGAGCTCGTCGCAGCAGGCAGGCCCTCGCACCCACGCAGAGCCATATTGCGGGCGACGTTCCCCAAACTTTCCACTTTCACACATCGCGCTCCCTGTCTGGCGCTCCCTGCTTCACTTCCTCACGCTTTCTTTAGGATCGGTTTCCAGTCCGATGCCTCTTCCTTTCCTCCCTTCTCCCTCGTTCAGTATTTCTACTCAGTGTTTCTTCTCCTCTTTACGGGGCCCTATGCACCACCGCGTCACAAAAAAAGTGTCCCTTTCTTCCTGGCTCCTGAATACTTTTTCAGAAGAACAGCAGGTAACACATTTTTCCCCCTCGGTCTCTTTTGCCACCCACGCTCAGTCCGACAGCGCCAGCAGCGGCAAACAGCCCCGCCAGCTGCGCCGGGGCGCAGGCACCCCGCAGTCCCGCCTGCCGGCTCCGGCCACTTCCCCGCGCTGCAGCCTGCACCCGCGCCTCTGCCCTTCGGAGCGCTGAGAAGCCAGTCGCTGAACACAAGGAGTTAATTTTATTAGACAAGGAATTTTTTAAGCCTAAAAAAACGATGACATTAGAAAGCTCATTGTAAATTTTACATAAAGAGGTCTTGTCTCTTTATCAGGTACATAAATGTCACCCACTGAAAGACTGTTGTCACAAACGTCTCCCACAAGTGCTGGATCTGTCTGTAACACAGCACATAAGATGCTCGCTCTTCCAGTAATCTGCACTTTTCAGCAATTATTAATTCCTTAAACATTTAAAATAGACCTTTTCAATTGTGCTTTCACCTCTTCAGGTCCCTGCAGCGATCTGAGCCTGTGCCGCTCACAGCCCCGCTTTTAGCATTCATTTGCAAAGACATATAAAACACCCAGACAAACCAAGAGTCAAAAGCCGAATCCTGAGGCTCAGATCTGTGTTTCTCCCAAACTCTTCCGATCTAAATTGAACTCTCTTTCACTGAGTCTCATGCACGAGACACAGGACTCTAAAATATTCCTTATTTCAGGGAAAGCACAACAGTAAGGATTTTTCCCCTTTCAACCCTCAGTTATTCCTCTCCTGTAAGGGGGCAGACTGGACAGACATTAAGGACTGTATTCTAGAAGGTCTATCCCCCTTTCTTCCCCTTTTATTAGGGCAGAGAAAAAAATAAAATACCTACTACATCCAAAACAGAGGCAGACTTTTTGTGAGATCAGCCACTCCGCCACACTGTGTACTCCACCAAAGAGGTTAATACTGGGCTCAGTATCGGGCAGCGGTTGCACTAGTTAATACAGCAGTTAATATTAAATTGGTTTCAGATAGGAAAAAAGAATTTTCATGGCACTTCACTAAATAATTTGCTTTCATATAGACAGGATAAACTACATTTCTTCTAATGAGAAAAAACCAAGTATCGTTCCATTTATATACATGGCAGTGTATGGATTTTCACAGACTGAGAATCTGTATCCTATACTGTTATCCAGCTGTGTAGCTCACTTGCAACATTTGATCATTTTCTAGTGCTTAGCAAATGCAAAGATATTTCACAGTAAAAAACCAAAAGGACTGTGTCTCGTAGCACAGAGTTCTGGAATTAACGTCCCCCTGGCCTCATGACAGCAGGGCGGTCCTTACTTCCAATGCCAGAACTGCCCTTAGATAAAAACAACCCATTGAACAACTTGGACAGTTAATAGGATAATGCTGCATATAATGTGAGATGTCTGAAGGCTAGAGACGAGATTCAGAACAAATTTTGGTCTGAGATACTCTATTCAGTTCAATACTGGTCTGCTTTTTAAAATAATCATCAAAACTTGGGTTCAGAAGCCCAGCTTCATAGTAAGTGCTTTCTACATCTTCAAATTAAGCGAGGCCATGTCTTCCTGACCAATGAGACTTAACTACATATTTCTCATATAGATGCACACATATACCTATTCTCTGTACATGCCCCCTCAATATAACTCTGCATTTCACCTAATTGGCACGTCTTTGACAATAGGAGAACCTGGTGTATTCCAAGACCGTGAAAGCAAATGGCATTGTAGAAAAAACAATGTTGTTGTGGTGGTGGGTTTTGTTTTAATATTTCTATCTTCATATTTGCAAAGAAAATCTTGAAGGTGTCAATCAAGTGTTCCCAGAGGCACTGTCAATATCAGTTTTCACGTAGCCTAAAAACATCTCCAACGCATCCCTAATTCCTTGTGCCTGTCAGGTGGCCAGGGATAGCAGCTGTCTTGGATAGAAGCTGCCCACTTTGCCTGAACAGAAAATGCTTTCACATTTCTTCCAGACTTAGCTGCCAAAGCTACTTTCTCAGTTCTGGGGGCCAGCCAGACTGAAATCATGCCCATCTGGTGCTCCGTCAGACAGCGTTTGCAGAGAAGTTTGAGTTCTGTCCTAGGAGACTTCCGACTCTTTTACAAGAAAGTGCCCCAACTGGCCACCATAGACTATTTTCACTCTCAGGAGCTAACCTCAATTTTTATCCAGCCTTCTTTATCACAAGCCTTCTCCATCCTCCATTCTACATCCAGATCTCCTCCCTTTTCTTCAGAAACTCTACCAAAAGCTGTACTGGGGTCCTTAGCTCATTCGCAAATATCAGTGTAACTGGTGCAGTCACAATTTCTCCTCCACCCCCCTTCTACCCAACGTTTAATTCTCAAACTCCCGTCCGTTCCAGTAAGACCAGAAAACTTTCACAGTGATTTTCTGAGGGGATGTTACATTCTAGGATAGCTATGGTTGCCAGATGAAATTTCACTCGTACACTATTAAGAGCCTTTATTTTAGATATACATAGTTCATAGTGGTAACTCCATATCTATTGATCTACTGGATGAATGAAGAAGCCAGCACTTAATGCAACCTGTAAAAGAAAGTGAGGGTTTTCAGCACAAACCCATTCCTTAAATAAGCAAAACTCTGTTCTCCCTTCTAGATCAGCATTGGCAAATAAAGCAACTGAAGAGACACCTGGTCTATCCTGACTACAGACATCCTCCAGGAAGTAGTGGTATCCATTTACCATTTCCACAATTGCCAGCAATTGCTTTGCAGGAAAATTGTACTTTATACTGGAAAACTCAGGATTTTGCTGTCCTAAGCCAATCACGACTCAAGCCTTTTTTTTTAAATTGTTTTTGTTCTACATTCAATATGAAAGGGGTTGTGAAACAAAACGGGGCAACAAACAGCAGCCGCAGAAGACTTCCAATCACAAAAATGTTAAATCATGGTCTGCTAACCACTCGTATACCAAACATTTCTGTTTCCGTTTCTTACACAGCAATTTTCCAGTACTGCCAAAGCAAGAAAGCATAGAGTCTGGTCAAACCTCCCATTCCTGCATGGCCACAGCTTTCTGTTTGTCAGAGGAAAGTCTACCCTTTTTACTTTGTGCCCAGAGATAAATTGCCACATTTTGGAACAACTCACATCATGTTCAGTGATTTGAGCGATAACCTGAGGTTTATTGCAGATTATTTGTTCACATCCTAGTTCTTGTTCAAAGATTTTAGCATGTTCCAGCATATCCTCTAGCTTTAATAGGCCAAAAAAACCTTACCTGTGCAGACATTAGTCTCTCAGCTATTGCCAGTGTCTTGCACAAGCTAGGAGCCGTCACTTCAGATTGCCACAAGCCACATTTTGCTGTGAAACTAGTCTTTTCCCAGACCTCTGGTTCCTCTTCTGCTTGCTACTGGCCACTATAAAAAGTGCAGTACACAAGAAAAACAATCTTTTACCTGGCACAAAAAATCAGAATGCTTTAAAAAGAATTTGATATTTCCATGTGTTGTTTTTTTTCCTTTTAAACTAATGAGTGACCTATAGATTTGTTAAAAGTTCAGTTATACGTTCATGACATACTTCCAAAAGTACATCCCAGACCTCTTTCTTTCTGCTATTTGAAAATGGTGAAGTGACAATTAAATGGGACAAATGTAATCTCTTGGTGCTGGCTCATAAAAAGAATTCCTGATTTCTATCCAGAAAAATCTCAGACTCTCTTGTTGCTACTTCTGTTACTGAGTAACAGGAATCACACATGCTCATCTTTCTCTAGGGTAGTTTTCTTTATTCCACACAAGCTGAAATTTTGTAACATTTATGGCTCCACTTTTAATGATTTGCTGTTAGTAAGAGATCTTCTGCAAGTTGTAGCCCATTCTACTTCAGATCCATAAAATATCATTCAGGACTTTCAATCTCACCTCCTACCTGGGGGTAGGAAAACTTTTTTGCTGCAAAACAATTGCCCACAACTAATTTGTTTCACCTTAGCAATACGTTTATGAGAAAATCCTACAGACTACATCAGTAAGAAACATTTATTTGCCTGTTTTACACAGTTATTAACAACAACAGCACAAAAATCCCCAATTATTAGGTTTTTCATCATCTCAGCTACAATCCAAATGTCCAGCTTTCAGAAACAGTTTTCCCCATTATTAAACAGGTTCACCTTCTACAGTCACTCCCTCAGTTTGAAACTGATTGTATTGCTTCAAGTTATGTAGCTTTTTCAGTGTATTTGGTCTGTTAAATAAACATTTATGAGCCTGTATTACTGCTCCTATGGATATTATAGGACCTGTTGCACATTCGGTAACCTAACTTCCATGACTGTTCAAACACCGAGACCTTAAAAAACGTCAGTCTGATGCCTGTACTCCCAAGCTTTGCCTCTGCTTTTAGCTGTCCACAAACCCCACACCCTAGGAGCTCTTTTGCAGGTAGATGTGACAGTGATCCTGCTGTAAAGCCACAGAGCAGCAGGAACCAAGCAAACACAGCACTCCAGTAGCAGGCACTACTGAGCAGATACCCATCCCGCTCTGCTGGGAGTCAACCTCAGCTTCTGTGCACCACTCAGAAGCTGCAAGAAGTGCTCTAGACCATTTGGGGGATGTGTCTTTATTCTACTTTATAACTGTCCTTCTTGCTATTATCATTTTTTTCCACAGCACCAATTTTCAAATGAGTACTTTCCTTTGAGGTTTTATCCCTGTTCCAAAGTCTTCTCCTGCCTCTTCAAAACTAGCCTGAAGCAGCCAGACTCCCAGGACCTTACAGCCCAGAAATTCTGATCTACATACTCAAGTCCAGCTGAATTTCTATTATGTGGCTCCTTGTCAATGCAAATGCAACCTTGAAGTCTTCCCTTGCTATAGGGATTAACTTAGAATCAAACATTTATGGAAATCTTCTAGCCATTCCAGTGGAGTCTTTTCTTTCCCTCCCATCTTTGCTTTTATTAGATGTGCTTTGCCTAATTTAAAGGGTGGCTCTTAATCCCATACCAAATTCTTGATCCAGGGTAGGTTTGTGGCAGTTAAATCACGTGATAGCACTGGACCACCCTGTCATCATCCAAAGCTATCTTTCTAATTGATGTGGAAATGCAATACATAAGCTTGTTAAGCCATCACGCAGTATGTGAGAGAGGACAATCTACAAACTCCACTCCAGGCTTCTATAATAACAATGCAGATATAAAAATTAAAAACTTACCTATGTTCTCTGATTCCACACCCAAGCGGCCAATTTTTTCTGAAAGTGATATGTCAGTCCCATTAGTCCTTCCAGATCTCTCCTATTTTGCAGATAATCTGCTCCTGAAAGCTGCTGTTCACCTCTTCAATCCATCTTTCCAACCACCTGGAAGCATGACAGCCTGGTTTCCCAGTCATAAGACTTTTTGAGGTTGTTGCCTCAACAAAGCCCTTTTCACCCCTCAGTCATTTCAGGAAAACTTCTAAAAAATGCTTTAATTCCTTTGCATAGCCTACAGCTCTTGAGTTAGGTTGGTCATCTCTAACTGTGAAAACTTCTATTATTTGTTCTTAGTTCTACACGCTCTGCTAAAAAGAGAAGATGACAATGAAGCTACGTATTTATTTCAGACATTGCTACTTGAAGCTTGGATGCAGCAGCAATTTCTTTGCTCATATTCCCAAACCTCTTTTCAGACAGTAATCAATCCCAAAAAAACTTTTGGCTTCTCTGAGAGCCACACCACCAGTGCTATTGCCGTCTGTTCCCTTCTAACACCTCCACTTCTACCAAATAAAAACCAGTCTCTGGCATAGCTCTATCCATACAGCTCAGCTTCTGTTCAGCATCTCACATGGACAGCGCTCTCCAGAGTAGTTATTTTACTTTAAAAAAGGACTGCTTTTTATATTATCTTGACTGAAAGATACTACTCATACTGTCAACTGCCATATAAAAATACCCAGTTTCTGTAAAATACCATAGTTTAGCGATCAGAGACCAAGTAAAATCATTTTGTGATTTTTTTCTTCAAAGTGCATCCTAAGAGGGTTAAAGGTACATTGATTCTAGCATCTTCAGGCTTAAAAACAAGGCACTGAATCCCTGCAGCATTCTTTGTGACTAGCGTTAAGTGTAAAGTTTAGATTATTAGCATCTATAGCACTAACATAAAGGAGTACCATTAGATGGGATTAAAATTGGTTGGAAGAAACTGCTCTCCTGATGTAAAACTCAGATTAGGCAGCAGTCGATCATTCTTTGTTTTCCAATAGTAGAAACTAGTTCCTCAGTGCTCAGTATCAGAGTCAAGAAATTTCCAGGTAGAGGCTTCAGTGGAGCAGTTAGACATTGCCAGAAGGGGCCCCATTAAGGCCTTTAGATATCTATGTCCAACCAGCAGTCATCAAGACCTACTATAACACAGCGAGTTAGTCTGTTAAAATCTGCTCAGGAAAATTGTGATCATTTGACTATTTTCCATATAAATCAGTTTTCGTTTCTTTTCTCAGCAATGTAAAAGTTGGAAGATAATAAGCACAAAGTACTGTCATTGTTCTCATGCAGAGACCTTCTGTATCAAATTTCATCGTAAAATGACATTTCACGTTCAAGTTATAAACCATGAATAATGGAAATTTATAATGGGAAGTACTGATAAAATATTGACCACGTTTCCATGATCAGCTATGTTCTAATGCAGAATACAAACTGACTACTTGTTTAAGAAACACAAAAACGAAACAAAACAAAAAAAAAAAATCAAGAAGTGTAATGGTTGATACCTTATTAGTATAAAATTAAAGCCCCTGAATGCATAATTGACTGAAAATATTAAGGGATTTCATTGTTAAGAGTCCAAAGAATTCCTTAAATTACTAGGCATACCTGTCGTATTTACAAATTTTTCTGTCACTCTAAAGAGTGCTCTGTGTTGCAAGTTAATACTGTGAGGTTAGAAAACACAAACTAATATTGATATAAAAGCCTACAGATTAGGATAGCTCAGAACAATAACTGCAAAATGCTATTAGCATATTTACATTTCAAGTTCCATTTATGTCTATAATTAAGCATATAAACAATCATACTTCTCACATAAGATAACGTAAAATTAACTATACATATAAAATATAAAACCAGAACAGAGCGTTAGCACTGCTACGTGTGTTATGCACAAAGAGACAGGATAATAATGTTTAATAACACTATAAGATATATGAAAGTTGATTTCAACAATTGCACTATTTCATAATACAGGCAATTTCATTTTCAAATTCTGCCAGAAATACAGTATGTGCAACATTTTATCATCTTATTTCAGATGAACTATAACATGATTATGTTTGCATTTTCACAGATAAGCTGAACAAATCAAGAGACATTAAGTTTTACATCATCCTTATACGCCTTTAATTAAACTATTTTTAAAAGAAACAGTGTAAATAAAACACTTTTCCACTATTAAGTTTCTTTATTTGGTGCACTTTACAATACTTTGTGTAATTTATTTTAATCTTGCTGTTTCTTGGGGTCATTCACACAGAAAAAGAAACGAATAGCATTATTACATGAAAAAGAGATAAAACCATAAAAACACAAAAATTGGCCGTATCCATCAAATGAAAAAGCTACTTTACATTTTTTAGTTTAAAGAGATCATTCCAAGGATTTTCACCTCAGAGTTCTGCTTCATCTTCCCTGTAACAGCATATAACAAACGAGGGGGGCAACAATTACAATATTAATGAGATTCAGTAACTAAAAAAAGCAGATGAATTCTCAGTACTGATGATGTCCCCTATTAAAAATTGCTTCCCTCATCTGGAACTCCGCATTCCTTACTTCCACTGAAGCCATGCTAGTCTCCTGAATGGTAAGCTACTTTCCAGCGCGTGCTAGATATAAAGGTTTCTTTTCAACTTACGATAATAAAAATCCTTAAACATAAGTAGTACATATGACTGCTATAAGTAGTGCCTTGAAAGATTAGTAGTCAATCCTGCTGGTGAAAAGAAGGGAGGTTTATTCTGGCTCCTCCTTCTACACAGGTACAGATTTTACCAGATTTTACAAGCAGGAAATGGCTGTCAGTAAGGATTTTTAAAAAGACTGCAAAAAAACGGAGTTCTCGTAGAACTGGATAGTTTAATCTGTAAGCAGTCCCATATCTTCCTTGTTTTACTGCCACAGTAGTAGCATACACATGTAGCAAGACCTGATATGTTACATACAGCAGTAAAAATTATCTGGACCTCATGTCGCCCTTTTGGTTACTTCAAATTACATTTGCTGCACAAAAGGCAGGAGAGAAACGTTCCTCAGATCTACCCAGACTATCCTTCCTGAACCACAGAAAATGCAGACATACAGCTTCCTTGGAAACTCCTTGACTAGTCACATACAAGGAGCAGAAAAGGTGAACACATGCCTTTCCCCTACAAACCTGCCTGAAACCGCTAGTGACACATTCCTAGACACTGGTGGATACCCACTCACGCCCTTAGACTAAAGGTTAACACGTCATTCTTTGAATCTTTTCTGGATTAGAATGAATGCTTTGGACATGATGCATTCCCACAAAAACAACAGTGCTAATAAGGCCAATTTGGGGTTTAGGTTTTTACCCCTATTTCAGTATCTTGTTTTCTTCGCAGTTAATAAGATGACGCATTGAAAAACACCAGTCAAAATTCAGGTTTGTCTTACAAAATTTGGTTTTTCAAGCAGTCAGTCCTATTACAACAGCTTTCATTTTAGCCTGACTTCCAAAGGAAACTATGGTTATGCTGTTGTGCTGTCCGTATGGGGCATGCACGTATTTATACTACAAACTTTTTTTTAGAACTTCTGAATTCAATTCATTTCAACCAAAATGCAAGGTTTAAGGTCTCAAAGTAACCAAGTTTCTACAACTTTGATAAACACAGGTAGCAGACAGAGGAGGAAAAATGCTATTGATGCTTTAATGAGGTAGGCAGAGCAAGCATAATTGATATCAGACACTGGAGAATCCAGCTGGAAACGCACTGTCATGAACGTCTCTACTACAAGAAAGGCTTCACGTGCACTTAGACACAAGTAAACTCACAGCAAATGAGGTTTTATTAAATGTGCTGTTCAAAAAACTACTTACAATATCCACAACAAAGCTAGTTTCTCATTGTTAAATCATTTTCTCTTTGTGGACTTTGTTTTTCCTTGCATGTGAAGTGTCTGACTCCGATAGCTATATACGCTGTACTTGCTTCTTAGATACTGATACGTGCACTCACTTAACTATTCTCAGGAGTTTTGGCTTCCTTTCCCTGCATTTTATTCTTCTGTGTCTGTTTCTCTTCCTTTGGAAGGAAATATATGCACCATAGTCTGTGCTTCTATGACTTTTTTTGCCCCAGGGGCTCACAGACTTGCCCATCTCTTTTTACAATACATGCAAACAAACCATCAGTTAATAGACAGCTGCAAAATCTTTCCAAAAGAACAACCTTTAAGAACAGTGTTTACTTGTCTAAAAACAAGATATACTCCTACCCTTCAAACTAAGTGACTGATCGATGGGTAGGCAAAAGCATTTGCTTTGACAGAATCAGGCTGACATTGGTTTTCATGTTATTCTTTGCTGTCTGAACAGTACCAGGCTGATCAGAGTTGTAATTCTCTTAAAGCGCACCAAACCAAGCAGAAAAACCGCAATCCCTTCCTACACTGGACTTGTTGATTTGTCCAATTCAAGTTAGCGAGTAACACATTCAGCAGTGATAGAAATCTATTGTATAAATTGCTTTTTGTGCTTCCTGAAATACAGAAATCATCAAGCTTCTTAGAACAACTTTCATTTGGCAAAAGAATAAACACAGATTAGCAGAGAACCATAACTTACCCATGTGTCATTTATTCTTTAGCATTTTTTTTAATTGGCTGCCTCAGAACATTAGCTCTGACCGAACAGTTAATCAAGAAGGCATCTGGTAATAATATTAAAGGAAATATATGAGTTTATATCCAAGTGCAACTTGCAGCCACTGACCCTACAAATAGCTTTTCTTAATCAGCTGATTGTACTAGCTTTTATCAGTGAGAAAGAGACAATGGTGCGCTTCAACTACTTTTGCGGTCACATACAATTTAAGATCACATATGAGGTACACTGCTCAATCCAGTTCCCAAAAACCAACAGAAATAATACTCAACTGATTTATATGCAAGTCAGATAAGGCCCAGCTATACGTTAATGGCTCAGATTTTGATGCAAGTTGTGCTGGAAGTACCTTACTATTCTCTTTCCAGAAGAGTAGGGGGATTTCACACTATAGATTTGGCTGAGGACATAAAATCTATCTGACAAAACCTTACAACATACAGAATCGCAGAGAGATACTGATTAATCTTCCTTACACCACACATGCATAAACCTTTTACTGTTTTCAATACCTGCCAGACCTTGCCGGTATACAGAGAGAGCCTCTGCATCTTTTCAAGACCTTAGACTCCACCAACACAATTTTTTTTCAACACAAATCTTTTAATTGAGAATAAATGAATATCTGGCTTTACCTCAGCTGTTATACAACTTTTTAAACTAATTCAAATTCTCCACTTGGGTGTTTTTATACCTTTTAGGGTGAAAACTGTAATATTCAAATAGACACTTGAAAATTTGTTCAGGTCTCAAGCGACACAAACTTTCTCTTTAAATCAACATTCAAGTATTTACAGAGTCAAATAAACGGAGAAGGAAAAGTTTGCAGATGAGCACTTATAGCATACAAACCATATGCTAACCTCACATATTCAAATTTGTATTCACTATGCTTTTTATAGAAATACACTCACGTAAGTTTTGAAAGCAAAACTGATGAAGCTTTTTAGCAGATCATTGAAAATCCACTATCAGGAGAGAGAGTCAAAAACAAAACAATGAAAACAAGTACTGGAAAAGAAAGTTTAATTAGAAGAAGATGCTTTTATTTATAACCTCCCCACTCCCAGCCTCTCATGTTTGGTGTGCAAATATCACAATTAACTCCACATTCCTTGGAAACAGTTATCAGCACATAAAGTCAAAAACATCACCAGTTCTTAATGCATGAATTGCCTTTTGTTGCTTGCAGAAAGATGGCTACTTCCGACTTCTTTTCTTCTCTCTCTCTCTCAAAGAGGCTTTAGAGTCATTTGTCAAATTAGTCTTTTCATCTTCCATGAGCATCCACAGTCAACTGCTGCTTTGGTCAGACAGTCCAGTGTTTTGTTTTAATTTTACTTTAAGAGAGGAGGCACAAACTCAGAGAAAAGAGTTGCAAGTCCTGCAGCTTCAAACTCCTTTTGTAGCTCATCCAGAGTTGAATAGTCTTTGACTTCAAACGTCTGAAACCTACATTGTACAAGGAAAAATGAATATGCCTAGATTTGTCAGAATGTAATTACTGATTCAGTTACTTTTCTGTCCACAACAGTACTCAATTATACCTTGTATGCTGTGACTGTACTTTTGTTTCACACAGTACACTAATCATTTTCTCTTTGCATTTCTTTCCACTGGAGTCCACGTCTACCTTAGAAGTTTTCTGATGAATCAAGTATTCCTAAGCAACAAAAAGAACAAAACATTAAGTTTCACCTAATATCTTTGAAGTTCAGTAAAATGCAAAGATCTATGCTAAACAAAAAGACCTACTTCGGAACCTAGTAACCAAACATTGAAAGTGCTCATCCCAAACACTGCATGCCTGTTTCTATTCATTAGCTTTAAGTTACACACATTCTTAAGTGATCTAGAGAACCTGAGCTTGAAAAGCCAAAACATTCCCTCCTCTGATATCACCACAAAGACCTGCCTAATTCAGTGGGAGTTCATAAGTACAGACAAGAAGTTCACATCCCAGGTGTGTCATATGAACACCATTTGCTCCAATTAGCAAGGAAGGAAACAGATAGGAATGAGCTAGAAACACGTCTGTTACCAATTTCTTTACACAAATTTTCTATTTTAGGGTATTTTCTGGAGTATTTTGGGAATACAGGAGATGGAATCTAAGCATATTACAGTCAGGAAACATGGGGAATACAGGGGGATGATTACGGTGGAAAGCAAAGGAACACAGGACACGGGTCCATAGGCTTCACTTATTTGTTTTCCCATAAAATAACTACTTTTTCTTAAATACAGAATAAAGTCGTTGGGCCTTCCTACTCTCCTAATGATCAATCTGCTTCGAAAATTGTTAGCGTTAGAAAAACGCACACAAAATATTCAGACACATAGGTTTCAGTGGTAAATCGATAGAACTAGTCAACATTCATTGTTCCTGCACCTTAATGTTGCTCCTGTCACCCTGAAGAAGAATCAATATTATCTTGCCCATGAACATCAGTCTTCCAGTCAGCCTTAGATCTGAAGCCCATTTTTCCACAGTTTTGACATATTTTGCCTTTGCTCTCATGTGATCTAAATGCAAAAAGAGCATCCAGATACCATTCTCTGTACTTGCTCCTCTTGACAAAGTAGTTTTTTTACTGCAAACTGCTGCTGATTGCCTAATGATATTTTTAAGATGCTGCTGTATCCAAAGAACCAGCTCGTGTACCATGGGTTCAGAAAGATGTTTCTTTGCTTGCTCAAGTAATTTATCTTTCACATCCATACACTGGGCCCTTGTAAGCTGGTCTGAGTTAACAGAAATATCTGGCAGAGTTGATGGATAATTGACTGGTAAGTGAAATAACAGCTTTAAAAGTACATCGGTATCCAGCAGTTCTTTCACGCTGATTTGAATTCTAAACGTGATTCCATGCGTCTCTGGAAAGTATTAAAAAAAACAAACATTAACAGTTTGCTTGAAGTTGAAATACATACACATTAGTAAGTTACGGTATTTTCTTTAACATTTCAACTCAAATGATTGTCATTCTATACAAAACAACTTTTTTTTTTTTTTTTTTTGCAGCCAGTGGCTCAAGCTATACTTGCAGGGAATCCTGAAATGAAACACTTCCGTACCATACTAGAAGGAAAGTTATTAACACATTCTAAAAAGCAGTCACACCTTTTGGCTCTTTTAAAGTCCAGACAAGTCAGTAATAAAGGATTATCTCTCTTAGAGACACATAAGTCAGCTCCTACAGCTGAGTAGCAGCAGCAAGGACAACGGAAAATAACTCTTCTAGAAGGACTCAGCACTGGCCTAACTTTCCTCCTAGAAAAATCTGTGAGAGTTATACTACCAATACCAGTGCAAGAAGAATAAACTTGCACTGAGTATTTTAGAAGACAAGCATTCAAAGATAGTTCTACACTGAAAACTGACTTGGAAAGAAAGAAGTGAGATTCTTCATACCCTATAACTTCCAGAGAAGCAATGCTTATTTTTCTACGTTTACAACAGCTGGATTGAGATAACGGAATCTTCTCCGTTGCATATGTGACCCTAAATACACATACGCTTTTGAACTATTTCAGAATACAATTATTTTCAGAGTGAAGAGGGTACATATACTGTGCAGCAGGAAGGCCAAAAGACCCCATCCTCCTGACTAAATGTCTTTGCTTATGCAATTTATATGAAAGTTACGTACGGTAACTCCTGCGATAAAACCCTTTTTAGACTAAAGTATGTTTCACAGAAAACAATACAGAACTCCATAAAGTGAAAAGAGGGGTCAAAGACCTAACCTGCTTTTGCTCCTCTGCAATAAAAAAAGAGGATATCAGATAAAAGGTGATCTTCTTCAGATCTTCTCTGCTTCACCCCTTTGATGCATTCCAAACACTTCACCCCGTTTCTTTAAAAAATTGCTAAAATGTCAGGTTGATTCATTCTATGAGGGCAGGAGAAGCCAGTTTTGAAAGACAGATTAGAGCAGAGCTGGGTTTCAGAAGAGTTCTTTTGAAGTGACTTGCCTTCTTCTCCCCCTACCTTATCTTACTTTCCTTTATATGACAGTCAGTTGAATTATGTCTGATTAGTATTGCTGACACTGCTAACCAGCATCAGTGCTCTCTGTGATATTATATTTGAACCCTATTAAATAAATGAAAGGATCTAAAGCAACCTGGACAGACAGAAGTACTTTAGAGAGCTTAGCCAGGGGGTTGTTTCCAAATTTCCTTCCTGGTTCACGTGAAGAATTCTCTAGGTCAGAGCAGTGACAAAATAAAATAAGCAAACCCTCCAAACCCAAGTACTATAATAAAGAAGTCTCCAAACAATTACAAGCCATCCCTGCCCTAACAACAAGCCAAATCCAGCACTGAAAGCAGTAGGTGCAAGTGCAATGAATTAAAGGAAATTACACCCACTCACGCTCAGAACTACCCAGGACTAGCAGCAGGACGCTAAAAAATATCTACAAGCAGTAAGTGTCAAAGCCTCATTCACTATCAAGGGCCTCCAACCTTGCAAGACTCTACTAAAAATACCAGACTTCTTGTAAAGCAAGTTGATTCCTCAGAAACGTGCCAGCCTTGGGAGAGATTCAAGTCTGCAGAGCACCCATCTGGCAGCGCACTGCATCCTCACTCACAGGCAGTAGCTGCGCAGGTGGACCTCAAGGTCCAAGGCAGACTCTCCTGAAGCTGCCCTGGCAAACGTTTATTGCTAGGCCCCAGCATCGACAGCTCCTCTGCCGTTGCACTCAGCTCAGCACGCAAACATACACGTGGGAAGAAAAGCCTGTCCTGCACCTCGTGGGACCGTGGGCCCTTGTGAGCTGCTCCAGAGGGTCCCCGTGCACACCTGGCCGTGGCCCTGCACACAGCCAGCACCTGCACCCACACCTCCTGCCAGCTTCCTCTCAACAGCGCAGCCCTGCCACCTGTGTGGCCAGCTCAAAGCACGCTGCATTTGGCTGAACAGTACAAGCATTATTATGTTCCTGCCCACGAACCGCTTTATTTAAACTATGTTGCCAATAAATTTTTAAAACGCACAGTCTCTACGTTAGTTGAGGAATAATACTCTATTGCCACCTTAATTACAGTGACAGAAAACCATGTTACCTTTCTGATAATCCTACTCGGAATTTTTCACTAACTTGTCATAACAGATCTCAGCAACTCAGAAGTAAGTGACAGATAAAGAGACAGGCCAACCTTGCCCCTTTGGCAAGAAGCTCATGCTGCAGAGATCACATTCTTAAGCCTGCAACAATCTTGCACCTTTCCCTGCGATGATGAACTAATCCGAAAGCAGCAGCGCAGTCTCACATCCCCAGGTGTATCACTCTGAGCCATCATAAAAAGCCCAGCCACACTCATTTACATCTGCTTCAGACTTGCTTTTAAAATGGAGAATTGGATCAAGATGTTTGTGGGGCTACAATAGCTAAAGTTTATTTCAACATTACAACATTCATTTTCAACACCAACACCGCAGACGGCTAGCGGAACAAAGAGCAAATGCTCATTGTCCTTCGTAACTAGACTCTAAAGAAAACACTTCCTTTGTTTGCACATGTTACAGGGTCTGAGTTGACTTCACAGCAAAATGGTTATTATTTCTGATAAAGAGTGGGATATTACCATTCTGTTGGCATTTAATGTGCTAATAAGACTAAGCCCAATACGTTTTAACTCATTTTTCCCCCCATAGCTGCATACTTATCAGTATATTTAGCTCTAGCATACTTCAGATTTTTTTCTTATGTTCCATGTCAACCAGACAGATATCCCCCTCCTCTCCTGCCCAAAGGCGTTTTATGCAACACATGCAGCCTATTTTTAAATTCAGAAAATGGCACCTACTGAAGTACAAGCTTTGAATGTATAAATATATTTTTATTGCAAGCTTGGCGAGTAAATCAGAAGAGAACAGATTAACAAGTAAATTATGGATTTCTATCTGTAATGCTAATCTTTCCAAATAGACACGTAAGGTAAGAAAGATACGCTGCAATTAGTTTATTTAAATTCATTAATACATTGCTTTTGATAAAAACATATTTTACAGTCCGCATACTTCATTGTTAAGCACTGCAAAGCTAAAGTCTTTAGCATACCAAGAGATCTCAGAAGAATTTTCTTTCATTTCTCAAAACTATAAATTCCCAAAGGTGTCCTATTTGATCTACACGCAAATTACTCTAAATTTATCAGAGATAACTTAACAGTCTTACTGGAAGTTATCTCTCTGCATTGTTTACCAACGACAAGCTATACTGTTTAAAGAGATAAAGTAAACAAAGTAATGAATACAGCAAAATAATGTCATACAAACTTAAGGACTTTGATCCTCTGACCTAAAAGAAAAGTAAATCCCTATAAAGTCAGAAAACTAATAATAATCGCTATTGGGAATAATCTTTTCATTTCCAGTGGAAAATGATGGAAATCAACCAGAGATACAAGACCCTAACATACTCTGAAAACAGCTTCGTTAAAGGCCCTGCAAGGTCATGTCACATCAATATAAGCATAACAGCCTGCTCCTATCTTGCTCTCATTGTACTTCACTTCATATTCCAAGAAGGATTCTAAGCCTTTTACCTCCTGGTTACTTATAAACACAAAATAATTGCTCTAAATATGAAATATGGAGAAGTATGCACATATATTTCTCTAACAGATTTGGGGAAACAGACATGCATATGCAATGTTCAGATATGTTCACATTTTTTTTAAATAAACATCTGCTATGCCTGGATACTGTAATTTGTAAACTATGCCTGAAATAACATTTCTGAACTTTTTGACTTTCAAGAAAATAAAACTCATTTGAAACATTTCATCAATCTTACTTTTAGAATACACTTTAAATACCAATCCACAATATAAAATAGCAAAATTGCCTACCTACACTAGAGCAAGAGGTGTGTCAAACTGATTTAGACACAGAACAACTCTACTTTCAGATTACCCTAGTTAATTGTGCTCCATGCAGACACTAACGCTTCATCCATCCGAGACTGTCTACCCATGAAGTTCTCTTTTCAAATAACCACTTGCTGGTCTGTGTGAATCTACTTCAACAGCTACTCTCGGATAGAAGTTTAGGTTTTATTCAATGAACTTCTTAGTTAACTTAAGTTAGTTAAAATGAACCACTTAAGAGCATCCATATGTAATTTCATACCAAAACAGCAAAGGCTGTTCTCAGTCCCAGCTCCTTCAGGCAGACTATGCACACAGACAAGTTTTAAAGGCAAGCCACTGCATCCCTGTTTAACAGTGGTCCCCAGTAATCCTTACTGCAACCGGCTGAGCAGGAGGCCACTTCCTGCCCTCGGCTCTCCTGAGGCACTGGCAGAGGCTGCTATAGATCCCAGCACATGGGGAACAGTAACAGATACAGTATCTTTAACACAGATACAGGAGAGCTAACACATCTGGCAAGATCCGAGCAAAGTCTACTCATGCCCTGGATGTGGATGGACACGCTCCACTTGCGTGTCCTACCTGATAACAGTTGTCTTTAACCTTGCCAGTAACTGCAGAGGTACATGGGATCTGCTGAGATGCGGTCTCTCTTGCTGAGCACCTTCACAGTGACAGAACTGATGTCTTAAAATTATGTTTTGCACAGTGGCTCCCATGGCTGGTGTAGAAAAGGTGGAGTAAAGGTACCTATGGTTATTGTATTCTTAGCCTGCAGCTTGCCTGAATGGGCCTATCACCACAAGCCTTCTCACCTTCCTACCTAGAGCAAACATGCGAGATTAGCCTCTGTAGCTCTGCAAAACCTACAGCCACGCACATACTACAGAAGCTGGAGAACACACGGTGTGTCATAAGGCCCAGATTATCACCTTGCCCCAAGACAGAGATGACCCAAAGCTTGTTAACACGTTACAACAGCTGCACTCCTATTAAATTTTATGAGATCCTACATGGTCTTGTTACAGCTCCCGCAGGCGCCGCATGGCAGCGGTACGAGGTCACAGGCCGTAACAGAAGGATCCGCCAGCACCTGCCCCGCGCCAAGGCGCCAGCAAGGGAGCCGCACGGCGGGGCGGGGGCCCGCAGCAGGCGCCCTCCCGCCCGCCTGCGCTGCCGCCCCCACGCGCGGGCGGGCCCAGCCACCTCCTCGCGAGGCAGCGGCTCGCCGAGGCGCCCCCCACCCGCGCGGCGCCACAGAGCCAGGCCCGCCAGCCGCGCACCGCCGCCGCCCCCTGCGCCCCGGGGCCGGGGCCGCCCGCGAGCCCGCGCAGGGGCAGCGGGAGCGCCTCCCCGCCGGCGGCCCCGCCACCGCTGCCTGGAAATGGCCGCCAGGCAGCCCCGGCGCGGCGGGGAGCCGCAGCGGCGCGGCCGCGTTCACCTGAGGCCGCCAGCACCTCGCACTCGCCCGGCTCGCAGTAGATAGCGGCGAGAGCCGAGAGCTCCTCCCGCGCCAGCGCCGACATGGCCGCGCCTCCCACCGCCGAGGGGCCCCCGCGCCCGCCAGAGGGCGCCCGGCCCGCGCCGCAGCGGCTGCGGGCGGCAGCCGCGCCGCCGTCTCCCGTTCGCCCGCCGCGCCCGGCCTCGCCGCCGGCCCCGGCCGCAGCAGGGCGGGGAGCGCGGCCCCGACCCGCCGAGGGGCTGGCGGGAGCAGGGCGCCCTGCGCGCTCTTCGGCCCCAGACAAAATGGCGCCGCCCCGAGCGGGCGGGGCCGGCGGCTCCGCTGCCGACGGCGGCGCCCGCGAGGCGCGAGCTGAGCCCGGCGCCGCGGCGTCAACCGCCGCCAGGGCGCGGCAGCCATCTTGTGAGGCAGCGTGGCCGCTGCGGAGCCGGGTGGGAGCGGGAGGAGAGATTTGTGCGGAGGTATATGTGTGTATATATATATACCGAAGTATATATATAGATTTATATGAGGGTGTGTGCGTGTGTCTACACAAATTCATAGTACGAGTCCTTAACTCGAAGAATGTATAATCTGATCACCCTGGCTGTACAGGCGACCGGCTGCAGCGCAGTCCAGTGGGCTGGTACTCAGGAGCGCGCCGGAGCTTTTAGTGGAATTGAAACTTGCGCGCCTTGTGTTCAACTCCTGTGGCTTTGCCTGAAGATTATCCTTTTAACGGTCATCCGACTGACGTCTTCCACAGCCAATGATATAATTACCGCCCAGGTTTAATCAGCTCAAGGACATATTGTTCAATATTTTCCATATTTAAGATTCCCCCAACTGTAATTACAAAAAAAAAAAATCTAAAAAAAAAAAGACAACGGTGGGCATACTCCTTGAAGTTTATTTTATTTATCATAAAATCACTCTTAAAAAGCAGTGCATGGGTGGTTTGTTTTTTTCAGGTTTGTGTTTTTATCATGCTATTTTTAATTCCTTGAGTTCTGCTGAAATAATGAGAAATATTAGTGCTGAGCTGGAAACGAGTGAAATAATGTGAACAGAAATAAGACTGGAGCTGTCAGAAGTACTGCTAGGCAGTCGTCCCTGCAGCTGTCAGAAGGCTTCTTTGGAAATTAGCCTTAAAAGTGCCTCGCTCTATTATTAAGAACTTTCTTGCCCCTGGTCTTTCCCCCTTCTCCTCATCCACTTTGCATATTCCATTTTACATGTTTAAATAAAAAAGTCGATGTAAATGTCTTTTAAATTGACACTATCACAAGACATTGAGGTCCCTGTGAATAAGTTACTGCACTCTGACATTTGGAAGTCATCAAATGAGACAGTATAATGTCAGCTTGATATTTTTCACACTATGAAAATATCAGCTTCATGTCAAAGTTCTAAATTCCATCTTAACATAATACATTTTTTTGTATTCACAGACTAGTGAAAATGCTAAATATTTAAATTTGAAATGAACTTCTACAGTTACAATCTGGCCTTCATATTCCATTATTATTAAATTGGAAGTCAAGATCTGTTTTCCCTCTTTTTTTAATTCTTCAAACATCGTAGTGTTTGATAGAATAACACTAACCATTTCTCTAAATGGATGCTTTCCCATCAACACATGGCAAATAAAGTTCAAAAAATACCTTGCTCTTGAAAGTCAGTCCATATTAAAACAGCTCTGGCATCCTATCATAAATTAATACAGTGCCGATGATACCAGTATTTTCTACTTTACATGACAAAACAGAATGCAACCTTTCATTCCTAAGTCAGGTTAATCTTCCCAAAGTTATTTCCAAAAGTAGTAGTATCCTTTGCTTTCCTCTCACTGTAACTATGACCCCAGTCAGTTGGGTGTTACATTAACAATTACTACTGGTTATGTATAAAAGTGTGTGTTTAGATCCATTTTCACCTAACCTGAGTGGTGGTTAACAGAGAAGGAGCAGACAGACATTTGAAAAAGATGTCAGTTTGGAATATTCCTGAAATACGTTTTCCATTGTTTCCATGCCAGCCAACCTGCTGCCGCAGCTGCTGTGTCTGTCCTGAAAGTATGTCTTCTGGAAGGCATTGGAAGGCCGCTCAGAATAGTCCAAAAATCCCTACAGTTCCCCTCTAGGGGTCAGAGGACAAACAGTAACCAGTAACTACAGCGCAGGAACGCGTGAGAGCTAAGCTCCTGCAGCTGGGAACGGGGGAGCCCAGGGGCAGCTTCTCTGCAAAGCTAAGAATCCATTTGATCAGGCCCAATTTTTCTGTTTATCCCTAAACTTTGTGCCCACCTCTAACAGCACAGTATGAGTTTCACCTGGAACAGGGGCTGCTGCTTCCAGGGCACAGATGCCCTAGGGAAGTGATGCACCTCCAGGAGCAGGTGCCTGGGTCCAGGAATGTGCAAAGGCTGTAGTCTGAACACCCTTATGCGGGAGCGTCACCTCGCAGGCACAAGCTCAGTAGGCTGTTTGCCTCCATAGCTACGCACGTACATAGGTATTTTCTGGATTAGAAACGTGACTAATTGCTCATGCATGACAACTGCATGACTAAGGGCTTCCTCTTTTAAGAAACTGCATTGCTGCTATATGGCTGCTTTTTGGCGTACTGTCCAACTGCAACTGCAAGACATTTAAGAATAATATTTAAACAATGAATATCATCTTTCTCTTACTCCGTGATAATAGTTTTATGTTGGTTAATTGGGACAAAGTAATACAGCATATGCTAAAAAACATGCTGTATTTGTAACTTCCTATAAAATGAGAAACCACAAGTTATCTTCATCCATCCAGGCTATTAATACATCACTTACAATTTATACCTAGAAATTTTGCTGGTTTGGAATATCCTATTTTACAGCTTCAGACTAGGTATCATAACAGCAAGCACTACAGCAATGTTATCTACAGGAAAAAGCTTATTGTATGGTATAAAAAAAATGTCATTTTGGCTTAAACACCACTACCACTTAATATCTACCTGAGAGACATTGGGTGATGTGCAAAATTTAATTCTCAGCCTTTCTTGGCAAACATTAATTTCTGCTAATTCTGTATGTATTAATTCCTGTACATACACAGTACTATAAATCACACCAATCTTTCAATATTGCTATAGGACAGCTACAGCTCCTATCCTTTCTGCTATAACAATGTTGATAGCTTTAATACAGACAGTGTGGTATTTTTACCACCTAGAGCCATTTTTAATTGAGTTAAATAATATTGATTTTTACAGATACCTAAGGAACTAGGCCATTATTTCCGTAGGAACAACTGTAAATGTTATTGCAATAGTGGAAGACTTCCCAAAAATGGCTTATCCAAAAATGGCCACACAGAGCAACATGAAAATCTGCAAAATCACTCCAAATGAGCTAAAAGGCAAAACTTTAAATAAAAAAAAAAAGTTGAAACTGAAACAACCACTGTAACTGTGGAAAAAAAAACCCTGAAAGCATGAAAGCATGAAAAGATGTTTCCCTTCAGTATTCTCAGGTACAGCTTTTTCATCAAAGTTTTCGGCCCAAAGCAGTCTTTTAAAAAATATGTTTGGAATAAATTCATTTAACTTAAAATTTACATTGGAATTTACATTGGAAATTAAAAACTGACCAAAATGGGAATGGTTTGGTTTAGGGTAAAATTTGACATTTTCATAAAAATGTTTTTCTCTTTGATTTTAGAAAATGGGAATTAATGAGTTTTCATCAATTAAAAGGGTCTTCTCTAAACTGAGAAATTACTTTTCCTTTAAGTATTTTAGAAGTAAGTTTTTCAAAAATCTATGGTCTAGCAGTGCTTTTTAATGGCACTTACATTTGTCCTCCATGCATCAAACTGCTCCAAGTCAATTCGCTAAGCCACATTCTTTTGGCAGATAGAAACTCATTTTGAAAGTCTACTAATGATCGATTAAAACATTAGCTATCTGAATAAGCAGGAGGTTTATGAAGTCATGGTCTTAGAAGCTGGAGGCAAAAGCAGCAGCACATTTGAAAACTGCTAAAATTATAAGTACTTCTCTCAAAAGCATGATTTAGTCCTTGAAGGGTCTTTTTTGCCATGATATGTTGAAAACAGCTGTGATTCTTTAGGTGATAGTTTCTGTTCTAGAAGAGAGGTCATGGTCCAAACAACGTCAACAAAGGAAACAATTGATGTATTCTTCTAGATTTTCTACACACCGTAGGGTCTAATAACTATGTCCGTACTTCCAGTATATTTACATTATCCTTTCAAAATTGGATTCATTCAATCTGCAGTCCTGCAAGTATGCAAACATGCTGCAAATGTGCACACGTGTTCTTGTGAGTAGCCCCTATGGGAAGAAGTGGGACTATTGTATTACTGCTTGTTCCCAGCAGTAAATGATACATCATTTCTCACATGCTCAAGGCCATATGTATTACAGGAGGAAGAAGTTTAGGCTGGGAGCCAAGACTTGTACCCTGGCCGCAGGTTTTTATACAACTTGATATAGCAGTAGTGAAACCAAACAGATATGTCACATTCATAAAAGAATTTAAGGTTCTTTCTCTAAGAGTTTAGCAAGACATTATTTTCATGAAGAAGATGCACGTGAAAGTGATTCATCATTTAATACCAGCTAAAAACTGAAAACTAGCAATGCTGCATTTTTTAAAAAAACACATGTAACTGAAGATACTAGTGGGCAGAGCGAGTTGTGATACTGAAGGCATAAGCATAGCTAGCATTATGAGTAGTATAGTCAATCCTCCAAATAGTAAGACCAGCCTCCATGTCAAATATACCTCCTTGTAGAACCCTACCATGTGGATTCTCCTCCAGGCATAAGGAAAGGAAGACAAAGGATTAAAGTGCCTATTAATTTAGTAAGCATTTGAAGGCAGTGTAATTAAAGGAGTAGCATGTCTGCAAGGGCCATTTCTTCCCTCTGTAAAAATCACAACAGTAGTGAAAGTCCAAGATTCAGGCAGTGCTTCTTAATACACCAGTCGCTTCATTTTCAGCTGCTGTCTGAACTACAGCAGTGTTAGTACCTGTCTTTCCATCTCTTGAAGTTTGGCAGATCAGCTATAGTAATATGTAACTTTGCTGTGGTTTCTCCTTTTCAGCCTATGTTCTAGCAGCAGGATGCCAGACTGGGACCTTTGTGCCACGCATAAGGCTGCATTGCTCTGGGCCTCAGGTTCTGGGACATGGAGCATTTCTAGGATTTGTGTAGGGTTTCTTCTAGCCCTCCTCTACCTATCCTCAGAACTACCTGCAAGAAGCAGTAACTCCTTAAAATTCCTTTTCTGAAGATGGAGAGAAACTATTGCAGGCCTCCACCAAAAGAGGAACTGTTGTATGTATATAAAACCAAAAGATGATTCCCGCCTATTTTGACAGAAGAGTAGAACAAATAAAAAGGGACAGCATAAATTGATAGATTATTTATGACCATTTTAAGTTCACTAAGAGATCCTTTGCCACTCTCCTTTTGGAGGTAGAACAATACTCATCGGAGTATTTTAGACTTGGAACCATTTTTACAGAGCACAGTAAAGTCCTGATGGTAAATGCCTCATGTAAACATTAAACAGCATGTTGTCCCATTTCACACTAAACTATCCTAGCTCTTTCACATCGTAATTCACAAATAGTAATCTAGAACGCTTTTGCAATAAAAATAGCAACAATCAACAATGGACACAAATACCTTCTTACCAGCAATACTCTCTATTCTTCTACAGCAAAGTAGGGCAGAAATTCTTAGGCTTAGCCAGAAAATTCTGAGATTGATGCTAGAGCTGTTGGCATATATATTGAAAGGGAAGAAGAAAGTTACTCCAAAAAAAAAAAAAAAAGTAGCAGAAGAGACACCCCCCCCCCACACACACACTTTAAACTGCCAGCTAATGCCGTGCCAGGGCAAAATGGCATAAGATGGCCCAAGAGGCCAAGGAACTCCAGGCATCCCGGAAGGACAAGCTGCAAATTACATCCCAGTTATGGGGCATTCTTCATGATAGCTGGATCTAAGAGGACGTAAGTGGCAAGAGCAGAGAGCCAGGCCAACATTACAGAGCTGAGAGGGTGTCACAGGCGCAGATTCCAGCAGGCTCGCATGCTGCTGCATGTTCGGCATCCCACAGATAGGCAGCATCGCAGTGGGCGCCCTAACTGCGGGGCAGTCACTAGCTGCCTAAAGGGATGCAATGGCAAGAGGCCAAAGCAGTATCTGAATGCAGAATGGTCTTATGCTCCAGGTAACGCAGGTCGGTATTGCTCTAGACTACAGGTATATGATCTAAGGCCTGACAGCAGCTGGAGCATTATGCCAGAGCCGTTTCCCCTCTGCTATGTAACAGTCACCGACACTCATTTCTGAGCACTGCAATATCCTTTAAGTATCTGTCTCCACCTGCAGACCAGGAGAGCTCTGTTTTAACTACAAGAAACAAACACAGTAGGTCAAGCAGGGCTTTGACACTATAAAGCAGAACACCAGTGCACTTCAGATATCTAAACACAATCCTGGTGTAAAAAGCAGCCATGTTTTTATGACTGGGACGATACTTTCAATTTGCATGTGCACAGAGTTAAGCTGTTTTGAGATGCCAGGTTCTGAACTTCTGTTTCAGCAGGACTGGTATCACTCTAAAATTCCCTCAAAGGGCCTGATCACTTCTTGAGGTTCATGAACTTTACATTCCTTTCTACACTGAAAAAAGGAGGGATACACGTCTGTGTGTGCATTACCCCTCATCTAGCCTTAACAATAGCTTAGTCATTAAAACACCATCTCGAAGGATGAGGAATAAGGGTTTAAATCACTGTTTTCCAAGTTTCACATTAGAATTATAACCACTCCTAGGAAACATGCAAAAACTGTGACTTGCCCAAATCATGCAGTTAGTAACCTAAACCTAAAAAAAGAAAACTTACTTTTATCTTTCCTTCAGTACTACTACTTGTAGAAAGTAATTATTAATCCAAAGATTATCTTTAATTTCTTTTCCTTACATTTCTCTCTTCAACAGTTAGCTAGACTCAGGGTGAAGGTATTTGTTGTCATGCTTTTATTCCGAGATCTGCTGGTTTGGTTGGCTACCACCAGTCTCGTCCTTGTTCTCAGATTCTGTCTTCATATATTTAGGTGAGTATCCCATACTCAAAAGACGTGATGAGTTGTAACACACTATAAAAACATTCTCATGTGACACACGTAAGGGCTCATAATAAAGCTAGAAATATGATCAGCAAATAGCGAAGTTAAGAAAAGTGTATTTATTTGATTCCTTTTTTTGAATAACAAAGTATCACATTTCATTAAAAGTGGCATTGAAAAGAACAATTTCGAACCTATGTAAGATGGCACATAACAGAGGACAACAAACTCATGAAGCGGCACGTGACATCTGTTATCAGATTCAGTAGTAATCACAGTTTTCCTAATGCACCCAAGTTCGAACTTCTGAAATCAGTAAGGCAGGCTAGTTATTTCGAAGCTTCTGAGGCACTCTTCATAGGTGTACCTTTTCCATATTTAGTTGTGAGAAATTCTGTGTGATAGACGCAGAATTCTGTGTCATATTTAGTTGTGAGAATTCTGTGTGATAGACGCAGAATTCTGTGTCTATCAAGTTACCCAAATGTATACATAAAATGAGGAGAGAAATAAATAAATAAATAAATAAATAAATACCACACACAAAGCAGTATCCCCCTCTCAGTCTTGACCATTAGGACTGAGAGGAGTAGCTCTTTCATAATCAGATATAATTCTTAGTATACGCTCACACACATCTCCTAACTGCACATTAATAACTGAAATTGAGATTTTTCTTTGCCCCAAATTATTTTTGATTTAGATACATATGAATCACACCGGAAAAAAAGGCAAAAAGGGATAGGGAAAGTCAAGAGGGGTAAGTGCGTGCTCTTTTCTGAGGATTCTGGACTTCTGGTTTAGATTTATTCCTAGCTGGCAGGACAGTTGCCTCTGAAGTGGGAACCATTTATCTGCATTAGTACCTTAAAATCTGGAAGCTTCCCTGGATTATTTTTTCCTAAATGGGATGAGTTATTTGACTGCAACTTTGTTCTCCCCCTGAAAAACAGCTTCCAATGTCATTTAAACATAACCACTTCCATAAAATTAATGCATAGCTGGTTTACAGTTAAGGTTTTGAAGTCTGATGAAGAAATTCCCACTTGACAGGCTACAATGTGATACTCAGTTATTCCTTCTAGTCCAAAGTGTTTTGCATGGAGAATTCATTCTCAGGAGTAATGTATGCCAAAAGGGAGGAATAATTTAAATTTAGGGGTATGTGGCATCAAAATTTCCTAAAACATGCAAATTTAAAGCTATTACAGTAAACGACTTTAGAAAAGTTAGTTTTCCTTGTTAAGCACAATATTGCTCAAATCTTTAAGTCACACAGCATAAGCATGCATTGTTCTTAGAAACTGCTCAAATTGAGCTTATTTTTTGATACTTCAGATACCTTTTTAGCCAAGTTACATAAACATTTGTAGTATTTCTTACTATAATCACTACACAGAAATGTGCATTACTATGTATACATATACCCTTGGGCGATTTCTTGTTACATCTGAAAAACTACTGCAGTATATTAGTGAAGCTAACATGCAATAGCCTTATGTATTGCATGAAAGTTTCTTTAAATAAGGCTTAATTTTGGCCTGAATGCATACATGGAACACACATTAAAGACATAAAAATATGTAAGTACACTAGAAGTATAGTTTTCTTACGTTTGAAGAAAAAAAAAAAAAACTTTTAAACACTCAAATAAATATCATTAAATATAAATTTAAACAACCCCCTCTTAGAAATGTTGTTTTAAAAGTAGATGCAATTGATGCACTCATTTTGTGCTTCTAGCAATTAGTAGTTCTTCTGCTAAAAGATAAATTGCAAATTGAGGCATAAGTATTTTCTCCTCATTTTCAACTTAACATATTGTTTAAAATACTCATACTTATTTTCTCAGAGAGAATAAGTTTGCCTATTTTTTTCCTGAGGAAGCCTGTATTTGAGCAGGTAAAGTGCCGATGTAAAAGCAAATACGTAGCTTTATATAGTTAATAAAATAAGCAGTTTGTAACAATCTAAAACTTTATCTTTTACTCATCATCTGAGTACACAAGCACTGTAACCATGTGAAAGCATTTATGAGATTTCCAGTTTTTACTGTTTTATGAAATAATACCAAATATAACTCCAGTCAGAATGAGAAACCCAGTGTATTTGGTGCAGCACTGGAGTCATGAAATGAAAGAACGCAAGCTTATTGTCACCAAAAAAAAGGTGACAATACATATATGACAGATTGACAAAATAAAAAAGATTTTATAGCTCTTAAGAAAATTAAGATACAAGTTCTTGCTACTGTAACTTTATTATTTAACTCAAAACGCCATAAAGCATCGGTGCATTCAACAATGCAATTCCCAATCCTCCCTCCTCATCCCCAAAGAACAGTGGCGATGATGATCATAGTTGCAGTGAACTTAAGTTAAAGTTCTAGTGTCCACGAATCCTCAGTTTAAGAGGGAAACGTTTTACTTTTTGATTACACACACCAGGAATAGTTATGAAGTCCAACGCCACCAAGCTACCTTCATTCTGTCCCATACAGCTGATAAAGAATCAAATGCAGGACGAACATCCAAGATAGTGAACTGATAGTTCTTATCAACTGCTCCACCATCATAATAATCAATAACGTATCGGACTTCTTTTCCACATCGGTCAACAATCCAATCATGTCTGTCAAAAGGAAGCTCATATCTGAAAAGAGAGATAGCAGACGGTGTAGTTAATTTAATAGATACTACAAATCTGGGAGAGGAAGCGGAACTCATATTCTAAGAAGATGTATTTATCCAGATGCTGTCATAAGATTACCACCAGTACTTATATCCTCTGGTAATTATAACTTGCAATTCCATTTCTAAAACATCTTAAAATTACTTCTATGCCACGCTTTCAGACATGTGCCTTCTTCCTCCTCCCCCTCACTAAAAGTCCTTCTTTCCTGCCCACATACCCCATCCACGAACGTATTCTGGCTCTTGGCGAATACTCCTTTGCTTTGCCTCCGAATCGCATCAGTGTTGGTCCACATGGACATTCCCTAAACACATAATTAAAAAAGAGAAAATATTTTTAACTTCTAAGACGAAGTTTTGTTCTATTATTTAAACCCCTGTAATAATTTGTTTTAATAATAGAGAAACCGAACAGGAGAAATAGCAACAGTAAAAAAAAAAAAAAAAAAAAACAGTGATCTAAACCAGCTATTTTTAAAAGGTTTTAAAGTCCCAGAGTCTTTCTTACTTTACCAATGCGTACTGCTGGTAAAGTGCCTTTGATAAACTCTACGCCGTTGTTATAGTATCAACAGAGCAGATCTCAGCAAATCTAATCCACCAGTTTAAGGAATTAAAGAACAAAAAACCATTAGAGAACAGAAAACCCTAATCCAAGCTACTGTGTAACAAAGGCCATGGAATTTCAGAGAACAATTTCTACATACATGCAGTACATTTAAGCAATCTGTCTCTTGTAGGAACAAGGAAGAACAGGAAACATTGTCCTATCCTATGCCAGTCACTTACAATCTGTGTAAGTTAACACCTTATATCTGGTTCACAACATACAAATTGTAATCAAACAGTTCGCATATAAATACAACAAGAAGTCAGCTTTTCCAAATCCACATTATGTAGGCCACCAAAATGCTGATCAGCTTCGTCAACATAATAATTCCTGGCTTAGAAGGCTTTGGATTTGGATTGTAAAAGGCTTACAATCTTTCTCACTTCCTTTGTATTAATCAAAACGCGTAATGCTACAAGAAACCTAACTTAATGGTGTATAGGCACTGGGATACTTCGGAAAAACTAAAGACATTCTACTTTCAAACAATTACAGAAGCAAGAGCTAAAACAGAAGGTTTGCTTTTCATTTCATATGCACTTACACAGCACGAAGAGCTTCCCACTTCAAAATTTCCTTCCAAGCTTGCTCATTATTCTGATTGTGAATCTTAATAATGTTGGTCATATCTTCACTTGTTATGTCATCATCTTTCCACCTCCACCTAAAAAATAAGAACGTGAAAACACTTTACAAGTATTACTGCATAACTACTCTACCTTACTCAATTCATCCAGGAAGTTTTTGGATAAAGAGATTTAAGGGTTTACGCAAAGCTACAAAGCAAGACTGGTAACTTCTGGCTCTTCTGCTTAATTATCTTGACAACTACTTAATCTTCAATTTAAATGTGCAATTATTAAAGTTATCGTTGTACAGACCCACAAATTCTAGTTCGCTAAATTAACAGCTTAACCTAGATCAGAAAGTGCAAACAATGCACTTGTGACAAACAAGTCCATAGCACGGATGCTCAGCATAAAAATGCTCAGGAAAAATCCCACTTGCGTTCTTAATACACAGAAGTCCCTGTATTTGATACATTTCTCTCACACTTAAAAATGCCTTCAATCTCTCAGCCCCTGCACTATGGCTCTACAGATGCTTATTTTTCAACAGGCATGTGGTGTTGCACACTTGAGCGTTTACAGGATCAAAATGTAGGCGTTCAGCATAGACTGTTTATGACAAGGTCTTAACTACAATATTGACACATAGTACAATGAATTACTGCTGTTTTAATAGTACTGCCGTTAGCATCGATCTACTTGAGAACGACAAGCAACTAAACACAAAAGAATGAAGGAACAGCAGCACAGAAGAATTTTTTAAGCTACAGGAGACATTTTATATTTCAGTTAGATCTTACTCATGCTAAATTTTTGTAAAGACAGAACGCTCATTTGTCAAATCATTTTAATTTTCACACTTTTAGCAATTTTGGCAAGTCAGTTTAGATGTTCTTGCAATCACAGAACTTTTTGTATCATTTTAACAGGCTTAGCATGAAGCCAATGGAGTTTCAAAGCTGGCAGTCATACTAAGTTTGCCTATGACTAGGTGCTGACTTTTAGAAGTTTTTATTTTTATTTCTAATCTAGTGGTAGTTACCTGACATTCCCTTTCAGATCAGCTTACCCTTTATTTTAAAATTGTTTTGAAAAAGAGTATTTTTTAAAAAATTGAAGTTAATCACTTACTATACGGAGTCCACAAACTCTTAAATAATATCAATGAATAATAGCTAGTGATATATTACTTCATAAATTTCAGGCTCGCACAGACTCCATCGGATAATTCACAGTTTATTTACCCTTTTCTTAGCATAGCATTCCAAAACATTTGCTCTGAAGGATAGACCCATTTCTTGTCAGAGTGTGCTCTAGGAATAGAGGATTCTTCTCTAACAGTTGACAGTGGAAATGGTTGATCTGGGGATGGCAGCTGGTTAGGAGGTGGCATCTAGAAAATAAGGATAATCATCTGAATAGCAAAAAAACTCTTGCAGTAGGAAATTTTTTATACGTTACAGTGTTTGAGAAAAATCAAAATAATTAATCAGTTGGTACAAACATCAGGAATGTCCGCCTTGAAATAAGTCCACTAATATTTGCTGTTGTAATAGAACTCTTTGCACAAATTTGTCATCTGAGGACTGAAATTCCTTTTTCCTAAACTTCAGCTTTCAAATCAGTGCTACACTTTGCAAGCCAGAGGAAGCCCAGGAGAGACCTGCATCAGAACTTACCCATACAACCATTACACAGAACCTAGAAACCATTAACGTAATATAAAAAAAAAAACATATGTGACTAACACATAGAAGTAAACAGCTAAAGATATTTATGAACTGGCAAACCATTTCTTATCAAAGAGAGACAACACTGAAGGAGATGTTAAATAAGGTCTAACATGTTTTCATGTTTTTATATATGTATTTGCATTAAAAAAAATCAGGAAAACCAGAGTAAAAAAAGGTTACATTAATTGCCAGTCTCCAGTTCAGACAGCATCACTAATTACAGTTACACTGATTACATTGTGGTAGCATTTTATTAGGAAGTAAGTCTCTAGAAGATATCGGAACGAAGTGAAAGTTACCATATTGCTAGGATCTATGCCATCTTCCACTTTAGATGCACCAGACTTCACCGGACATGCTACATACTCATATGCTCTTTCTTGATGTGCCGGAACACGGTTTTCATTCTCAGGGCTGTGTTCAGGAGTCTTCATGTGCATTGGACAACCTGTAACACAGGAAAAAAACAGCATATACATCACTACAAAATGAAGTCTGTAAGATGTGACAGGAACTGGGAAACAAGAGTTCATTGAATGCTAATATAAATACAAACAGGTACTTGCTTGTTCTTCTGATCTGGGCAAGTTTCAAGCTTCCATAATCAATTCTTTTCTCTGCATATTTTAGAACCAGCACCATAGCAGCTTCTAAGCTTCTTATGCAGTCCTTGAGCACTCGTTCCCAGCTCCATACTGGCCCCTACATGCCAGTTGTTTGCAGCTAAGATTTCCACAGCAATGTTAATCTAACAAGTGTTCATGCTATCAACAGAAGAGCTGCTGTCCTCCTTCCCCAGCCGGTCATATCACCCCACCCCTCTGCTGCCCTCTTTTCCAGATTCTGTTTTTTCCTAGTGACGAGCACCTGCTCCCAGCTACCTCCTGTCTAAGGGCCTTTGCACCTGCCTGACACTTTTATGTGTCTACCTGGTGATGGGAACAGATCTGCTAAATGTGACAGAGACCCCTGCTAAGTGTGACCGTTTGGAGTGACCCACGGACCGCACCCCACAGCAAGCACCTACTCTCTCTACAGACCAAATAGCCTGCGTGTCCCTCTCATGAGCGACAAACTCCTCTTGGTGAATAGCCACTCGCAAGCTACTTTGGTAAAGGGGAAAACCTCACATGTTTATTAGAACAATCATTTTTCTTCTGTACCAAAAAATTTTTTCAATCAGTTTTTCACGTTAAGAGCTGGCTTCACTGAAGCTTCAAGAATAATTACCACGTGTTTTTTTCTGATGCAGAGGGCATTGCGAAGGCGGAGACGCCATCGGATGTTGCTGCGATGCAGCTGGTGACTGCACTGCATCAGCCGGCGAGGATGCGGACAGACCCATCGCTTCTGCTCTCCGGGTCTTTTCAGATCAAGCTTCTAAAGAGGAAGCACACAGCTATAAAACAAAACTATTCAGATTATTCATTAAGGTGAAATACGGATACGCTGCTCCACCACAAGATTCTTAAAAAAAAAAAAAGGGATCCAGCATCAAAAGTCGGTTTAAGCAATAAGCACACAACTTAAATAAAACCCCCCAGCCTTAACCTCCCCCAGGAGAGCTGCTGGCGCCAAGCCGCCGCCCCCCGCTCGCAGACGGGCAGCGCATCGCGCCCGGCGCCCTCGGCGGCGGGGCGGCCTCCGCCTCCGCCTCCGCCTCCGCCCGGCCCGCGCCCCGCCCCGCCCGCCCACCCGGCGGCGGGCAGCGCCTCACGTGACCCCGCGCGCGCCGGCACCGCGCCGTTGAAGAGGCCCGTCAGCCGCAGCCCCGCCCCCGCCGCTCGCCCGCGGCAAGGTCAGGCCCGCCTGCTCCTACCGGCTCAGCCCCGGCCCGGCCCCAGCGCAGCGCCGTGCGCCCGCCCTCAGCGCCCGCCTCCCGCCGCCGCCGCCGCCGCTCGGCGCGTCCCCAACGGCCGCGGCTCCTCACCTCGCCCGGCCCGGCCCGCTCCCCGCCCGGCCAGCCCCGGCGGCCACACACCGCCACGCGCCGCCCCACCCCTCGCGACAACGCGGCGCGGCGTGCGCGCGCCGGCCGTTGCGGGCGGGGCTGCGCCCGGCCCCTCCCCCGGGGCGGGGCGAGCAGCCGCGGCCCCTCCCCCCAGCGGCGAGGGCGGGCGCTGCCGCGCGCCGAGAGGGCGGGGAAGAGCCGCCACCGCCGCCGGCGGCTCCTGCTCGGCCGTGCGGGGCGGCCGGGGCCGCGGCGGCCGGGCCGGCCCGGCGAGCCGCGCCATGGCGAAGGCAGGCTGCGGGGAACGGAGCCCGGTGCCGCCTGCGGCCGGGCCGCTGCTCGCCTGCCGTTACCCGGGAGAGACGTTTTCCTTCCACAGCCAGACGCCGTTAACGAAGGGCAAGCGTGGAAGGGGGGAGGCGCCCTGGGCCCTGCTGCTTGCTCTTGTAACGGCAGCGCGGGAGGAGGCGGGAGAAGGCTCCCCCCAAGGGTACAAAGGCTGTTTCAGAATTCACCAACAGCAAGTCTGTTACGCATACGCAGAGACTCTACTTTAATCCCTTACAGCTGTGTAGCCTATGAGCTGCCTTTGATCTTGTTATCTTAAGTCATAACTTTGCTTTTGTTTCTGAAGACACTAATATTACAACTACAAATAATTTAAAAACATTAGGTATGCAGAAAACACTGAATGCACCAGCAGCCTGACTCAGTGCTGTAAAGCTGTATTCTTTCCACAACTAACCTCATGGAGGCACTAAGGTTCCTCAAGATGGTTTTCAAAAATCAGCTAGTCGAGAAGGGCGATGACAGGCCTTCGAGATGTACTAGATGTACTAGAGCACCTCGTCTTATTTCCATGACAGAAGATGCTCTTTAAATAAATCCAGTCTAGAAACAGCCACGCTTATTCACATTTATCAATAGTGGGCAATTAAATGTTTGAGCTCATGGGCTGAATATAATATGTGTTTAATATATGTATAAAGCATCATTAATGACATTGCAATTTTCCACTTTCCATTTCTGAATTTTTCCATTCAGAAAATGGAACTTGCTTTGTATCAGAGCATGGAAGGCTATTTTCATCCCATCCCTTTTTGACGGACAGATGATAAAAATCTAGACAGGCAGTAACAAACGTGAGCACAAACCCTACAGGACTATTTTAAAGCCCATCCCACAAAGTGGAGTCAATAGGCTGTCAAATACAAAAGGTACAGGGTGAGATACAAAAGAAACATTATAGAAATTTGAAATTAGAGCTTATCAAAAACTGTAATTATTTGTTGGAACCTCCTATTTCATTGGAGCAATCGGGAGAAAAAACAGTAAGAGGGAATTACAGCTCTAAGTGGTGCAGTTAACGTATTAACTTGGGATGTGGAAAATCCAAATTCAAATCTGGAAGAGGGGTTTCTTGCATCCTATGTAGGTGTTTTGGTGTAAAATAAGACATGAGTGATCCTCTCCCATTTACTTCAAAAATTTTCAAAAAGATTCAGAATAAAGACAACTCTTCTTTTATACATTCTTCTCAAAAATCAGAAGTATAGCTTTTAAGAACACGTTCACATACCATCCTTTCAGAATAGGCTATCTTTCCCATTAAATAGGATATTTCCATGATTCTGTGTAAACACAAAATAAAAATACAAAACAAAACAAAATATCAGTCCTTTAATTTCTGCCCTTTTACAGTCTTTACTCTGTAAGAGGAAATGGCTTCCTACCTCTTTCTGCATACAAGAGTTATGAGCATAGAGTATTGAGAACTTAGAAAAGTAATGTTATATCCGTAATTTAGTTCCTGTAGCCCTTAGAAAACATTATGATTACCTTTATCACTGTCCAAGTCTTAGGGCATAATTTGGCTTTGCCCATATCTCTAAGACTGCATTCACAGGAAGAGCTGTGTAAGCAGCACTAAACAAGATTCAAACATTGTGGTCTCCACTTAGTGCATTTTACAAAGCAGCTTAGTAGTAAGAGCCTCTTGTAGACCAAGTGACATGTCCACTTTCAAATATTTTGTGTCAGTGGCAGAAAGGCTACTAAGATAAAGCACATTTTATCTTTCTGATGTTCTCAAACAGGGAATTGGATCTGCAGCTTTTGCTCAAAGTACCTTACTTCCATTGCTGACATCAGTACGCTGTCTCCCTGGTTTCTACCATCAGACTTTGACAGGAGCGGCAATTGCACAGCATAACTACTACTTCTTAGTCATCATATAGATAACAGCTTTCACCTTTTATAATAACACAAGCCAAACAACAAATACTTTCTCCCCAACATAAAGCATTTCAGAGACCACCAAGGTCACAATTCAAATGAAGCGCCCAATCCCAAGTACAATCTTAAGTACGTTACGCTGTGAGCTCCACTTCTGAAAAGCAGAGCAAAACCAGAATATACGCACAACGGTAGTCCATCATCTAAAAAACCTGCAGCTATCCACTGTGAAGAAAAAGATTAAAAAAGAAAAGCCAACAAAAGACCCTAATGCAGAGTTATCACACCAGTACAAATGCAGAGTTAAGGAAATTTTCAGCAGAACCAGACGAGGTGACCAAAAAAACAAAGTGAAAGTTGGGAGACAAAGTGAATGGCAGCTTTGCACCAGAACATGACAGAGAGGAAGTGGATATACAGAATACTTTTTATATCCTACATCTTAGAGAGAGGCGTTTCTCACGCTTTGCAAGAGTTGTTGAATGTCAGGTTAAGAATGGCTTGCTGAAAGGAATCCTTTGTTTCTAACTGTGTTTAGTCCTTCCTTTCTACTATTCAGTATTAAAAGCTGTCCAGTGCCAATATTAAAGCCTCCCACCAAGCCCTCATTGTCCTTTCTCAAGCACTTAGAAATTTGACCTATATAGCATCTGACCCCAAATAACACTTCCGGGCCCCATTCCCCATCTGAGTCCTTTCCAAACAGATTTACAATGTTAGTATGGAAAACCACTTGTTAACTAGTCAAATTAGTACCCAAAGAATATCATTTACAAATAAAACTAAATTCCCCTTAAAGCCTAAGAGAGGGGAAAAAAAAAAGTGAAATCACTGAATCACAGCATGGTTGAGGTTGGAAGGGACCTCTGGAGATCATCTAGTCCAACCTCCCTGCTCAAGCAGGGTCACCTAGAGCATATTGCCCAGGATCACATCCAGACGGGTTTTGAATATCTCCAGCGAAGGAGACTCCACCACCTCTCTGGGCAACCTGTTCCAATGCTTTGAAGTGCTTTGTATTTTCTTCTAGTAATTTAACTGTTGCATAGTACAAAATAAAAGCTCAAAAGACATTAAAAACTCAATAAAAACTCAAAATGAACATTTTCTGGGTTTGGAAGTCAGCCTGCTACACGGCTCACTGGATCCAGGCACATGCTCTCTGCATATACACAATCAAGGAATCGCCATACTAAGGAATTGCCTAGCTTGGTATTCGGTAAAGGACTTTGTAACATATCACACATATAATACACCAATGACAGTAGTTCTTTCTCCCTAGGCCCTGCGAATAAGGGGTCTCCTTATGTCTGGAACATATGCTATTACAATAAACTGTATAAAGATATCATTATGCTATCCAGTATAAATTGAATTTTTTCCTCAATATCCAACCTAAATTGTAGTTTAAGTCACATTCGTGCCCCAAGCAGTGTCCTAGGCAGGATTTCAGCCTTTAAAAGTCTAGCCACTTGAAAATGTCTGGCTCAGACCTCATACTCCCTCCCCACCTTTTTTAAATAAAAAGGATTCAGCACGCAGTTTCAAGATACTGTATGAGCCAAGTGTCTGTGAACTCAACCCAAAGTAAACTCTTCTTTCATAAGCTATTATCATATATGGAGGAAGAAAAATTCACAAAATAAGAAACTGTGTTCTTTTCTTTTATTATGAAGTTCCAGTACCTTGCATACAACATGCAATTTATTGCTTATTGACATTATTGCATATATCAAACAAACAAACAAACAAAATCAGGCAATATAACTTAATGCAAGCTGCTAAACTGTTCAAACAAAATGCAGAAATGCTCTACAGTATCAATGAAATGCAAATGAATCGTTCAGGATGTTATTTTATAATAAAAAGTAAATTGATATCCATAATATTTAATCATTCACCTTACTACAACTGATTACTTTTATAACCAATCTGCAGAATTATTATATTGCATTGTTAAGTTCTTGTGCAATGATAAGGATTGCTATGACACTAAAGCCACATTACTATCTTAATTTAATAATGTGACACTGATATTTTGTGCCAGTATTAGAGTTTTAACTTTACTGCAAACCGGATTGTCATGATTTACCAGAAGTCAGTGTAGCAGAATTTACAGTTTTCATCCTCACTCTGCACATAAACTAGTTCTACAACATTTATTAAGTTTGGTTTTAGACAGAAGATTATACAAACATTTTTAGAATTCCATAAACCATTAGTTTTATCTAAATTGTAAGTCATTTTTTCCAAGTTTGTAATTTGGTTTTCTATCAGGTTAGATGTTTTACATGTTAAACTAGCCTACATGTGTGTGTGTGTGTGTGTGTGTGCGCGCACGCGCGCATGTGTGTAGATATTAAAGAAAACATTGTATTATATGCATACTAGAAACAAATCCAGGATATTTGGATGTGTGCATACTAAGCATGCAAATTATATGCCACAGCTCACGATTAGCCCTTTTCCTCCTTTCCTCCTATTATATGATAGATTTATCTTGTGAAACTGGAATATGGTTACAATAAAAACAATATATTCCGCATTGCATTCAAAAATGTCATGTATTACAGCTTAGTATTAATATTTAAATGTTGCTTTCAAACCTAGCAAAATTTTAAAAATACCAAAATTTAAAACTTAGAAGACAAGTTGCATGCAACATGTTCCTCATAGGTATGAATTCTCAAATACATACATATTTATACGCTCATAAAAGCATGTCCAGTCCACAAGACAATTTTTGACATCCCACGCATAGATTTAAAAAAAAAAAAAAGATACATTACAGAATATTTTATTTGCTTTTATATTTTCAATTTCAATGACCAGGAAGTTATAAATAGCACACAATCGTTATATGGTTGATAAGACATGCTGAACTCTTCATAATTCACTCTCTGAAAGACATTTCCTTTACACTACAACTAGATTAAAAAAAAAAAAAAAAAATCAATGTACATAACTATGATCAGGTGTCCTCTGAGTGCAAGGCACCACACAATGAAAATGATCTCAGAAGATCTTTTGACAGAAGTTTCTTACACCAAAAAATCCAGTTTGTTCTTCATAGCTACCTTCCATTCTTTACTCAGCTATAAAGTGCTTGGTTATTATAAATAGAGCAAGAACGTCAGGGTAAGGAGGTAGCTAGTAAAGATTTGTAACGGATTCAAAACCTTATCATGTGTTACCACCTAAAAGCATGAATTGGTGCTTAATCCCAGAGCTCTAAACAGCCCAAGCAGCACATCACTCGTTACTCTCCGCCATAAAAAGACCTTGCAAGTTCTTTCAGAAAATCGTAAGACCTTCATCTGTTCCACAGAAATTTCACCTCGAGTTGGATGAATGTTAAAGTTTGTAAATACTCATCACTACTTCGATCTGACTGGTGTCAGGAACCGAGTATGAAGTGCTGTTCTCTTCCCAGCTGTTAGATACCTTCCATAGAGACACACGCTCCACCCAGGAACAAATCCTTCCTTGTGAAGTCTCTTGTAGACAGTTAATGAAGCTGTAGAGCAGGCTTTTAAAAATATGAAAAAGGGGTATCCATACTTCTCAAAATCTTTTACTTTTCATCTGAAAATTCTAGCCCCTTTTAATTTACTGATGCCTTTCCCCAGGAGTGAATACTGCAACAGATCCTAAGTAGGAGTAATTTTCAAGCAGCCCTTTATTCTCCTCTGACTGGCTCAGCAGAAGCATCACAAACAACTTTACAAACTTCTCTGTTAATAATGATCTTTCATGGAAAGCTTGTATTTACATGTACTGATACACACACAAGTCCATGACAAAACATCCTCTTCATACAGCAATTAACAACTAATAACTCAATTTGTGCAGCTCGGAAATTTTAAAGAATAAAGTTTCATTTGCCAGTGGGTACAGAGATATAGAAATACCTAATACTTTCCACTACTTACTATTCGACTGTTGTCCCAACTACAATAGCAGGAAGAAATCTGGATTCCTATACTGTATGTTCTCAAGTCTCCTCCGCCTCTCCTTTTAAAACCTGCTTGTACGCATTTGCTCATTTGTTTTTTCTCTTAGGTTAACATGAATTCTGCAGTATGAGTAATCCTCTCCCCTCATTTTTAATATAAAGAAAGAGGTAATTATCTTTAAGACACTGTAATCGCTTTAATTTTTAATAAACTTTAATACAAAATTTGGAATTGTTAAGAATATCTAAAGTCAGCCTGTTTCATTTTCCTGCTCATGGGATATTTTTCAAAAATCAGTAGTTTTTTTAAAGTAATTAAGCTAAGAAATTAGCTTATAATAAGCTCATTCAAATTAAAATGCATTTATAGAGGTAGAGTAGGTTTCAGATATGGAATTCTTACCACTTAAGTATGTATACAGATACCCATTAAGCATCTCTATAGCATAAGGTTCTCAGCTTCCTTGAAATCCATTGTAACACTCATCTAGCAAATAAGTATTTTGAAGTATATTGCCTCTCTCAAAATCCTCTATCCACAAATGAATTATAAAAGCAAAACACGACCGACCTACCATTCCCCACAGTAGTTCTGAAACTGATATTGATTCATTTTTTCATTAAAAGGTAAAGCCACACAAAAAGAAAACTTACGTTCCTACATATAGCCTAACTGGTACAAATACACTCTGCCATGATCATCGTGCTAATTTTATGCCACCTGGTATTGAAGAATATAAAAGAAGAGAAAAATAAGATATTTAAGCATTTTTACGAGGTCAACTCCTACCATTTGATATGCCCATGGCAAAGACACCTGGTGACACACCAAGATTCTGCTTCACGTTTGACAATGCAACTGGTAAAAATGGAGGTTTTAAGCCACTTAAAAAAAAATAGATTCTAAAGATAGCATTACGATGACCACTTATCATGCTCTTACTCTTTTCCATTAAAAAAAACCACAGAGACAGGCTTGCAAGATGAAATTTATAAATATTTCAACACAGTTTTTAAATGAATAAAGTGCAACCGAAAAATGGATGCCAGTGCTCTCTAATTTGCTGTATTATAAGCTTTTAATGGCAGGCAGAAAGTGCCCCATACTAATGCACTCATTACCTCACAACTTTGCCGACTCTGTTTTACAGTCCTTGCCCAATACAGCAGTATTAATAATTTTTTTCATCAACAAGTTGTCTTCTGACATATAGTAGATACACCAGAATACAACTGAAATAATTAAAATATCAAATTAGAAAATGAAAAAGTAATGCATTGCAAAGTATTGTGATAATTACATTAATTTTGTACAGCAATCAAAAATATTGCAAGTTCTAAAATAATTATTCGACTGCCCTTTCCATTCTGGATTGTTTCCCAATTTGTACTATGTAGTTCTTTTTCCAACCTAGTTTTAACATAATAAATTGACTTCGTTTCCTCTCATACACAAATCTATCTAGAACTGAAGGAAACAGACCATTTTAATGAATGTTTTACACTAAAATAACAAAAAAAACTTAAGCACTGAAATTTAGATTTGAATGGATTAATGATTAATGCAAAGAAGGGAGGAATTTACAAGAGTCTTCATAAGTTGTCATCTTAAGATTTGCTTCAAATTATCTTATCGATATTTTTCATCCTACTGCCTGAATAAAAAGGTAGACTTCTACTTTCAAGTGTATTCTCCAAAATGTCTGAATTTACTAACTTTGAAATGGATTTGAGACAGCAACACGCTACTAGAAAATAATGCCCTGATCTAGTGACTAAAACACCACAAGATGTATTTCATTTACACCTTTAAATCATAAAGTAACACAAACATAGTGCCTTTGTGTGTAGACTAGATTTCGCATTAGGTACATTGAAAGCACTACCTTAAAAAACATGAGGTTCAAGCGAACAGAAAAGGGAGCCCCCTTCTTTCAGCAAAGCAGGCCGTCGAATCAATTCGCCAAGCGTATGAACTTACCTACTGGTATCCAGATAAGGTACTGCAGTCATTCCAAAAAACCACAGCTAAATAAAATAATTGCTAAGTTTCCCAAGGCACAAACAGATCTTTTGTCCGTGCACTTGTGAAATATTACTAAGCACAGAATCAGAAGAATTGAAGTATTAACAACCCTTGACATCTCCTCTAAGAAGGCAAGATTGGGAAACAGCATCGGAAAAAAATGCCTGCCAGTTAAACAGTGAAAGTAAAAATGGGTATTATGCTAACCCTAAAAATACTCTATGAAATTATTTTGAGCAGGGGAACTAAACCGGTCATAGTTACCCTGGTTACGGGGCGTTGCAGCCTACTGAGCCCTCTTACGGACCCCGGACTCCTAGCAGGGGAGCTCTGCTGCCCTGCCCAAAAGCACAGAACCTGCCTACTGACCCCCTGGTCTGTAGGGATAAGAGCTGTTTTCGCTCAGCTTTGTTAAAGGGAACAGGACAAAAGAAAAACAAAATAGCCTGCACACAGGGCAAATATTTTCTCCCTTTGTTTGAAAATAAATTGTCTACAAAAATTAGTACAAACACTTAAATAGTAAGTGAAAAAGCATAATTTAGCACACGTTATCAGAAGGTATAATATAACTAGTAATGTCAAAGAAAAAAAAAAAAAAGAAGAAAGAAGAAACGGAAGCTGGTCAGTCCCAAATCAGATATGGTTTAAAACAAGCAAAACAAAAAAACAAACTATGCATACAAATACAGCTCTCAAAAATCATATAAAACCCACAGAATTTCCTCAAATTGTATTACAATTTAGATTCTAGACCATTCCTTGATGTTAAGATTACTCTCTGATGTCCTCCAATCTCCAAGTCTGCAGTACCTATTGACAAAAATGTGGTTCTGAAAAAGAAAATGTTCTCTACAGATGTGAACTACCTTCTACAGAATTACTTGACAGCTTTGAAGAATGTCAACACAGTTTTTTCAACAGGTACAAAGTTCACCTCCTTCCTGAATTCAAGAATGTTTTTAGTCAACACCTCAGATTTCCAGTCTCATTAACAAGGAAAATGGGGCAAACAAACATCTGTATTTCATAGCAAATGGGTCATTTCTGTGACAAAAGAAAAAAGTATTAAGTTACACAGCACATATACAGAAGAATTTTCTCTCTTTACAATTAAACTTAACATCCCAAACGTCCCATGGTAAAAAACAAGAGGGGAGTTGCAATACTTCTCAAAGGTAGTAGCAGCAAAGGAAAAATCTCTCTCGTCAGAATTACGCTGTTTCCACATAACGTTTACCATGCTAACCTATGAAAAAATTTCCATGGGAGATTTAGTAGATGTACTATTGTATGTCAGCTAACATAGCAAAAGTTAATACTTCTCATCAAAATCGGAGAATTTTAATGGCTTTTTAAACACATTTTGTGGTCTTATAATACAGCATTTTCAATGAAATTATTTCATAAATCCCCCCCAAATGGTGTGCATGCATATAAACAGAACAAAGAGCAGTAAAAGACTTCATAGAATCCAAGCTAAATTTTTTGTTTGTCTTGCAAAAATTAAAAAGTTGTCAAGAAAGAAATCTCGACTCTTAACGCTAAATATTCCTACAAGAAAACATAGGAAGATGCCAGGAAAACTGCACCATAACAGGAGTTTTGGGGTTTTTTGTTTTTCTTTTTCTAAAAGAGACAGAAGTCAATATTCACTGGATTTATAAAACACATTAATCTGAGAAACCTGAGTGAAACACTTAAGAACACACTGGTAGACAACAACCAAGGAACCAGTCAGCTCCGTTCTAATTTCAGTAGTTTGTTAAGTGCTTAGAACACACACCTAGAATTCAGTTGTGTGAACTTATGCTGTTGTTCCTCATTCAGTAGGATCCTTAAAGCGTGACCCTGGGTGTGCAGGCAGTGTGGCTAGGGAAGGAATAAGATCAGTACAGAGGTAACACCTTGTTTCCTTAAGAGGAGCATTCCATAGCAAAAATGTGCAGTGTTTCCGTGAACCCAAATTATTTTCTTAGTAAAAGTTTCATTTTATGCATGTGATTTCTAGTCAGATTTCCCATTTTTATAGGTTTTGGCTTCCTCCTGTCCAATAAGACAAATAACTTTGTAGCATCCTTTTGTAATTTTGACCATCCACATCATGTTCATAACATCCAAAACAATGCTTGAGATAATCCAGGCGCTCTGGGCTGCAAATCCTAACCTCTCAAAAGCCTCTGTTCCAAATGCAGAAATTACATGGCTGTAATACATAGGAATGACTGCAATCCTCACCACGAAGAACACAACTGTCATCAGCACACCATTGATGATGTTGGCCTTTGAAGATTTGGGATATCCCAATACTTCAAAAAACCACCTGCAAAAGAGAAGTTTTCACAGACACCAGGCAGATTTAAAATCCCTTTTTAATGGAATGACTTTATTTTACGGGGTTTTCAATTTTATTTATTTTTATTCATTACTTCTAACCTTCTCTTTTCTAAATTACTGCCCTTTGTTTTGGCTTAACTGGCAAACCCTTCTGCTCAGCTACTTGTTTTTCTTTTGTTAAGCACTGTGTGATATCCAGTACACTGCAGGAATCATATGTCGAAAATCTTGATTTGTATTGTAAATCAGTACACAGTAAGTACTCATCTCAGTCACTATGATGTGTGTTATGCTATAATTCAAATTTTATATTATTTCTTGCAATAACTTGCATCAATGAACAACTGGAAAAAAAAAAACAAACCTATTTTTTCCCTGAAAGCAATTCTGAGCTAGGAGCTCTCTATCTCTATACTAGCATATTGTATTTGGATGTGGCTCTGGTACACAGAGCTATAGTTTCAGGCTTCCCAGATTTGGGATTTTCTGACTGGTTCTGTTAGCCCTAAGCCAGAACTTCAGAACCAGACATTATAAATTGCACCTGATCGTGTCACAGCAAGGTATGTTATGCAATGAAAAGATAAATGAAACAACGCCCTCCTCCCATTCACACTTCTAGTTCATAAGTGCAGTCTGGTTTTCTTTCTTAATTTTCTTGTATATTAATTTCTTAGCAGAGAGGCATAGCTATTATCTGTTGTCTAGCACACAGACCATGTGGGCTGAATTCCTAAAAAGGGAACAAAACTCCTTTAACTCCTTATCATTCACACTTAGAATAAATGCTAGGAAAATCTGTGCAACAGTGGCAAGTTAAAGAAAGGACCAGCAGAAAATGACATAAATCACTATATTTATCAAGCGGAAGGAAGAAGCAGAATAACTTAAGTATTTCTCAATAAGATATAGGGGTAAAACTTTTTTACAGTCTAACAATCCAAAGACTGGCAAAAAAGTTATTTTTCATTTAATTACCTATGGATTATGGCCTCAGTAATTACAGATATACTAAAACAAATCTGCCAGACATTCAGCTCTAACAGAAATACTCCAGGAATTGGTTAGAGTGCAAATGAGATGATTAAGAGCCAGGTTCTCTAGCAGTTAGTCTAGAAGCAGGACACACAGCAACAGTTACTGGGCTGATGAAGAGAAAGACCTGATATACTTGGTAGGACCAACAATGAGAGCCTCTATTTTCCTTGATATATATCTTGTGCAGATTCCACAAGTAATATAAAAGGTTTTTAACGTATACCATGATCTGCCAACAAAGGTAATTGTTGGAAAAAGGGTAACTAAACATCCGCTTGGTGATTTCCCTCTCCCACTAAATTCAAATAAATAAAAGCCAGTAAATCACACTGAACATTAACATACTACCCATCACTGGCCGTAATTAATTATATAAATGTTGACGTTAACATAGAAGGAAGCCAATGCTTGACATGCAGACATTGTCCAGTTAGATACCCCTAACAACACAGACAGGAGATACAGAGAAAATGCTTCAGTTCCGAGATTAGAATATTATTTTAATAATAGCTCCTTTTTGGTAATATTAAGAATGCAAACAAGAGATTTAATGTACATCATTATCAACAGTCTACATTACTGTCTTAAACGTCTGGTTCTCTTCAAATTTAATGAAAAAAAATATTCATGCACTAATGAGATGACATCTCTCCATGCAGGGGACTTTATCTCCTACAGATATTTCTGTTTTTCTGAGAAAGCAGTAAATGGGGGTATTCAGGGACACATGGTTGCAGTATAGGCATTTTAAAAGAAACATACTGTACATTACTTTTAATAACCAAAAGTATCACTACACTACTTTAACAACACAAGATGAAAGGTAAGCATCAGTATAGGTACCACTTAAACTCAGGATTAAACCCTTTCTTAGTTAAATTCAGCTGGAGGACAGCCATTTGCTGGGACATGAATTTCCACAGAGAAATTTCGAACATGATGCCACCTTTAAAATATAATACCACCTATACAGTATCATACCATGTTTTTTCATTTTCTCACTCTCTTCTTCCTTGTGTTGCTAAAACAAGTTTAAAAGAACCATCTCTTTATTCCCTTTCTCAGTTTCTCTGTGCACATGGGACACTGAGATTAGACCAAAAATACCTACCCAACTGTGTTCGGGCAAATGACAGCAACCTCTGTAGAGCTCCATTATTCTATTCTGCCCTCCTTTAAGTTGAATTTGCCCGGTAAATGTTCAGAAGAAATCTCAGCACAATCTTTTCCTACAGATCTGTCTCCTAAAACATTTCAGAGCTTACAACCGCAGTGTTGCGATTTGCAATACTCAAGATACCCTGTTTGCAGGAGGACTATAGTTCCTCTTTTCTCTTCCCCTTACCCACCTTATCCTGCCTTTCTCTACCAGATACGTGGAAAAAAAGATGGATGCCATGCATGTAGGATCACTAAAGCAGAAATACACACTAAGAAGCATGGGTGAGGAACAGGCATCTGCCACACTGAAAGATCTGGTCCTACAGCACCAACACTGGAGAAGGAGGAAGGATTCCAGCACCACCTTACACGAAAGCCCTTGTTGTAGAGCAAAGCCTTCCTGGGGACAGGTCCTTGTCCCCAGCTGGGTCACAGTGGCTAAGGAGTGAGGAGACAGAGGCCACTCTACCTACAGCACCTGGAAACTCTACTGAGCTCCTGTCCCTCCCTGTGACACATGGCATTATTACAACCCTTTTCTGATATCCACAGCAGAGATTCCCGTGGTGACACTGTAAGGCATGGCAGGGCTCACCTCTCCCTGAACTCTACAACAGAGCCTTCTGCTACTTTCTTTTCTTATCAAAGTTGTGAAGTTTATCCATTTCAGCTGTGTTTAAATGCTTTACTAATGTTCTATTTTCATTCTAGAAATAAATTTGAAAACTTATTTTTGAAAATAGAGAAGCATGTATATGTTTCCATTAATCTATATATTTATACACAAATATTAATACTGATATATTATGCAATATTGCAAATTAAACTTCACATTGTTTAGGGCAACGCAGTTCCATCCTAGGATCCTCATAACAATGCTATCTTGCTTCTTTTGCTGGTCTGCGATATTAAAAACAAAATCCCTATTGAAACTGACAGCTTCTATCATAATAATTAAATGAACACGCATTGGCTAATAACTGATACTATATTAATGAAATTTTTTGTTCAGTAGCTTCATGAAAACTTGTCATTTCATAAGAAGGATAATCTAAAGAGAAACTTGTGAGGCAGGCAAAAGCGTTCATAGCAAAAGCTTTCCAGATAGTAATCTTTAGTTAAATATGTATCAATTCACTTTCAGCTGATGTTCAGTAACACAAAGCTTCCTAAGTGAAATAAATAATAATATAGATTTAAACAAAAAAGAATTATGTAAAAATTCACTAACAGCCACTTACCGCTGATTCACAAAAGGAGTGGAGAACTCTGCAAGCAGACGGAAGTTTCCAAAATAAGCCAACAGACCTTTGCTCTGGTTAACAAAACAAAATAGACATACAAAGTTCAACAGTATAGCAGTGAAATCTTGATTAGAAACTTCAAGCAACACAGAAAGATACAGTGTCTCAAATTATTTACTAAAACTGATAGCAAGCATATTTGTTAGATGCACTACCCTTCTTCACAATTTCAAAGTAAGGTTAACTAAAAAAGATACAAATATCCTTCCGTTATCTTGAAGCAATAGTTTTTTACAGTATTTTAAATAAATCTTTAAAATATTTACAGTTAAGTGGCAGTGGAAAGTGAGCTAGAAGAGACTGGCATAAACAGTAGTAGGTCATAATTATAATGATTCTGTTACCATCTAAGACTGTTATGAATATTTTGGATTTTTCATGTTTAAATAAAATGAAACAGAATCACTGTAAACTAAAGGAAAAAGCCCCTATGTTTTTTTAGGGACCGTAGTTTGCCAAAGTGAAGACGAAAGGCCGGCTCTTATTTGGCAGCAGAAAGGGCACATAAAGCCCTTAAATTCTCCTCTCCTCCCGACTGCAGGGGAAACCCTTTCCACCAATTCTGTTTCAGTCCCTGCCGCATCCTGCGGAAGAAGAGAACACCTGTTCTGTGCTGGCATCAAGGTAACGGTGTGGTGCTTTTACACCGATACACGTTGTAACTGAACACTTTCCTCTAAGTGACAAAAATACAAAACATCCTCTGTGTCATCTTTCGCTTGTGTTACACGCTGGAAATAATATCCATTATACCTTGACTGGGTAAGCAGCAGTTTACAAACGCAGGAATAAAAATATTCAAAAAATTATTCAGCAGTACTCCTGAACAACCCATGGCACGTACGTCACCTTCCTCTTTTCCCCATTAGGTGTATCATACCTAATACTGCAGGCGTTTCACATCGGACTTAGCACTACACCAAACAGAATCTGTGTTCTTAATCAAATTCTCTCCTATCTTCAAAGCCATTTTTGAAACAGGATACCCATGAATAACCTCCTCTGAAGATAAGCCAGTGAGAGTAACACGTAGACATCTAAGGGCAAAGTTAGAACTGAATAATAGAAACTACTTAAAAAAAAAAAGTCAAAGTTCACACAATAACTACACTTTCCATTTACTCCAGAAACAACTAATGAGTTTTCCGCATCGAGGATTAGCCTTTGGAGTGATATTTTAGTTTCTCTAGTATTCAGTATTTCTCTAGTATTCAGTTCTCTCTAAATCAGCTTCATCCATGATAATACTGGTAGATCTCATTATCTTCAGCTCAAAAGTGTCTTTACTTGTCAGTGTATTTCACCTCCTTTAAACAATAACATGCGAAATCTGACATTAAGTCCCAGATAAACCTGGCATGCAAGGGCTTGCATGATGCTTTTTTGTCTTAATTTTCATTTACCTATTAATAAAACCAAAAAGATTTTACACATAGTTAGGTAAGTGAAAGCTCACTATTCCATTTTGCTACCTCCACACTTTTTATATCATAACCTTGGGATGCAGGCAGGGAAGTAGGCAGGGAAAGAAACGTGGTAGATGAAATAATGCATTTTATAAGACCTTTATTTACTGAAGGGGGTTTTCAGAAGGAATTCTGGAGTGCTGTTCTGGAGGTTAGTGGGATTTCTATCAAGTCACACAGGCATCTTTGAGAAATTCCACCTAGCAGCAGCAAAAAGTAACTAAATCGGTCTTTATCTTAGAACTGTATCCTTCTCTTCCCCTTTTCTCTTCAATGTATGCATGCCACAGCTGTTTATGGCTATATACAGCCAATCATCCAGTTTTCTCTCTACAGTAACCTTAAATATGAAGTCTCGGAAAGTCAATGAACTTCTTATGAAGTTATATAATGAGAAACCTCAGACAGCTTTATAAAGACCTGAAGTTAGCCTACACTAAATAGTCGATAAGGTCCCCTTAATACATATTTAGGAACCACATAGTATTGTACATTATTCAGATTAGCACACTAATATTAAATATTAATACGTGCTATCTACCAGCTGTTCAATAACTTATAACATCAATTAAGGTGGAATATATTTCAGAATCCTATCTACCAAAGTAGCATAGCATTCTACTAATGATGTCTGGTGACAGGAAGTATGAAATAACGTATGCCATAACAGAATGCTTAGATGTCTCTCCTTTAAATAAAAATTTAAAAAAAATAAAAAGAAAAAAACACACCCAGCTGACTAATACATGCACCAGACTTAGAGATTGCTGACCTATGGAAATGCCTTGCAATACAGTAACAAGCAGAACATAACCAATTGAAACCATTTCCTTCTGATTTTTCTGACTCAATGGGGACTTGTGGTTTTATTTGAAACCCTTTCCTGTAACCACATAAGCCCCTCTCTCCCGAGTCCCTCTACGGTAAAAATTAAAGAGTTCCAGTTTCAACATGCAAACAAATTAGGAATATGTTAGTTGAAGGGCTATAATATTGGAAAGGCATGCACTTAGCACAAATGCCCGATAAAACCATTTAGAAAGTAATGATGACTGAAAATATCAATATGCATTTCACAACGGAAGCACATCAAATAGTGACAAATTTTTTAAACATTAAGCAAATGAGACCTATAAAGCATTTTTCTTTTTCTCATCAGCACTCACCAGTACAAAGTAGTAAGCATACAGAGCTGCCAAGTGATGTATTACAAAAAATTTGTCACCAATTGCCTTCCAGTAGTAAATAATAAGCAACAAATCTACAAGAGAAAAGAAATAACAATATATTACCATTTACCTGAGAATAAAGTTTAAGTTTTTGAGATGTAAATACTGACTTATGGTACCAGTAGAAGCATTTTGAATTAATTATCTTTGAAGAGAACATCTTTATCCTAAAGACTTTCTTTTATGTGGTAAAAGTTATGACAAAGCATTAAGCAACAGTATTCTTCCAACAGTTGACAAATTATTGTTTTCCACATTAAGGGAAGTACAGGGGCAATAGCTTTAGCTGAAATATTTTGGAAAGAAAAAGTGGATCCAGAATCTCATAGCTAGACTTCATACTTACAAGCAGAGAAAATTTCAAAGTAATACACTTCCCCAAAGGGCAGGGAGTACAGCCAATAAACACATACGATAAATACAGGGATCCATTACGTGACTTGTGAAGCAAGGAGTTACATTAGCAAGCAGGAAACCATTTAGCAAAAATATTTTGGAAGGGGCACTTGGAATGGAAAGTATGTTTGGTTTATTAAATCAGAACTCTCCAGTTACTGCAAAAGTGATATAGTGGAGCTGAGTTAACATTGTATTGAAAGCTTTGACATAAATGTTCCTTCTTGTCCCCTTAGCGGTTTGAGACTTCAGGAGATCTTCTGTTCTGTACTGGAACAAGAAACTCCAAATAAAGCAGTACTTGGTACACTGCCTTGGAAACAGGCAACCAATGTTCCAAATCAAACACCTTCCCCCTTAGCCTTTTGTATCTCCAGTGAATGTCCTGATCTCTTTTATGAAAACTAGCTGTCCTCAGGCAGGACTCTACATTATCTGATAGAGCTGCTCCACTTCCTATAAATAATTAAACATTAACTATATAAGGAAGGGAGAATAAGTAGCTAGGTTCACGTCTCTATTCAAAGGCATTCATTAATTCATAATGAAAGTCTAATGCATAATTATTCAAAAATAGATACCAATGAATTTAAACAAAGGAGATGAAGTTCCTCCTACAGACAAACCAGAGACTCAGCCCAGCCCACGTTCTAGGTGGCTGTTCCGATCACTGCCTTATCCGTTCCATTGGGGGCAAGAAACCTAGTCTGACAGAATCAAGTACACAGCTCGATCAGAGACTCCGTCCGAATGAGAGAAGTTTTCCTTGAAAAGAGTATGAGTCACAAAAAGTTTTGGCTTTCACAAGTCAGCATTCCCACAGACAATAAAAGAAAGCTCCAAAACATGTTGTAAGAAACGTTCCCAAGATAATTTTAGTTAACAGTAAATAATTAACAGAAAATACACGTAGTGGTAAATGCCATATCAAGAAGTTAATTTAAAATTTCTTAAGTTTTACACATAGGACTAAATCTTAGCTTAAAGTGAAATTTAAAGGTGAGTGTGGGAGGAATCTTATGGCGTCACTTGCCTCAGCTTGTTTTGAGGGTTACTCAACTGCTTCTGCCAGCATTTTGAGGTCATCAGAAAAAAATATAAGAGTGCTAGAAGTTCTAGACTCCCTGAAGTGAGTGAAGGGCACCATTTCAACACCTTCTAAGGCCTAAATTGGCTGAAGAACAAAAATGAGTTGAGTTGGTGGTTGTATATCAATCCATCATAAAGCCACACAGCGCCATTTCCTTAGTGCTTGGGGGGGCCATCATTCCCATCTTTCACATCCACAGGCAAGATCCTGTGATTTCACCACAACCCACAACTACATCAGTAACTTTAAAAGCCACATTAGAACCTGTATTGTATGCACATATCACGTTTTCAGCATAGCGACTCAATATAAATACATACATTGTGTGCATTATATATACATCGCATAATTACCAGAAATGAGGTAGCCTGTGGTAATAGCAATATTCAGTTTCACAATTGAAGGGTCACCCCTGTAAAAATACCGAAAATGCAGTTACAGTCCTTATAACAACTGTCAATTTGCAAAGGACATACACATATCAAACATCACTATGTCCATCACGTCACCAAATACTTGACCCATCAGTAAGCTATTAAGATATCTGGGTGAGGAATGTCCTAGCCAGGAAAATGGGTTCTTTTTCCACTGAGATAGAAGACACCTACTAACTACCCTAATTAGGATTACCTCGTGCCTTGGGAAGCTTGCTAGAGACTGGAAGTGAAACCCAGCAGGTACCCTAAACTAGTTTTGCTGGAAACAGTCAGAGAAAGAAAGAGAACAGACTCAGTAGTGTGTCATAGCACTTTAACTGCCACTCTGCACCTCCTTTTTTGTTCTTCTGTCTGTTACAACTTTGTTACGGCAGAGAAAAATGTCTTACTCAGCTGGTGCTTTTCATATACAGAAGACAATGGATGCTCATTAGATCTACAGGCACAAGCAGAGTAGAAGAACACATGATAGGAATCTATTTGTCAGTTCTTTGGAAGGGAACCTTCCAGTGGAAGTGCTTAACGGAATAATTTCACACCTTCTGTCCCTTCCATTTTTGTTCCAAATATTCAGCAAGCAAGGCTCCTAGGAGCACGCATATAACTTCAGTTCCTCCAGGATATGCAGTGAACCCAAATTTCTGAATACAGCTCAAGATACGGAAACACTACAACAAACAACTTCTATTTCTTCTTCCACTGTCCTCTGCATGCTCTTACTTTGAGAAGTTTGGAAAGCAGCTCTCCTTTCCTCTTCATAAAGATTGTTTTACACACACACACACACACCCCAGGTTGTGCATCTAATATACATCTGTTTTGCTTAAGTATGAATCAGCTAGATTACACCTGCACTCAAGTTTGAGATTTAAGAGTCCTTATTTGGACAAGACAGGGAATGACCCATTTCCCTTCAGTCTTTCCAGGAACATGGGCCACCTTGCAACAAACCCTCTCCAGACTTTCTAAATCAAAACTTCAGCAGCACACATGGGTGCAACTACCCATCTGGCAGCTCCCAATACCTTCAAAAAGATTCCCTGCTAGAATCTCAAATTAATCCCAATTAATGGGAAGATTAGAACTTAGTCTAGAGTTTACTAGATTTCCTGATCAGTCTTCTAGAATGGGAAGCACAGCGGAGCTTATGAGACCAACCGTTTGCAGTCTAGTTTTGGTGCAACCAGGTTCCAGGAGAGACATACAGGGAGTGACTTGAATAAGCAGAAGGGATGAGCTCTCTCTTTTGTGATTGCAAAGGAGGTTATGTGTGACAAATGAATTATGCAGCAACATGCACAGGCAGATATAAAGAACAAAAGTCCACATGATGTAACTTCTTTGAGCTTCTTTTCAAACAGAGTCATAGCAGATAAAAATCAAATACTAATCGAATATCACACTTCAAAAAGACAATGTAATAACTCTAGAATGGACAGTTAAATGAAAAAGCCTGTCCTTTTGTGAAATTATAACTTCACTCACTTACATAACCTAATAGCAGTGCAAGGACCACACCTTCTCTCCATCGTGCCCAGACCCTTAGCAGGAGTCCTGATCCCTTTCAAGGCCTATGGTACCATCATCCTGCTTTTAAGCTTCACACCCATTCACAAACCCAAAAGTTAGGCTGACCTACCTAGAGGCTCAGAACTTGAGATTTTCCTTAAAACAAACAAACAAGCAAGCAAGCAAAACACACACCACATTACCGGCAAGAATCAATCTGAACACTGTAACCTAGTCAGTAACTACATAAAGACAGCGCCAACAACTAGAAAGAGCGTCACTATCAAAACCTTCCTGGTGGCCTAAAACTGGAGTATCTATGCAATGCTCTCAGGCTATACTGGGCAGAGGAGGCCAAAGAAGGTCTGTCAAGGATTCCTGGTCATTGACTTGTAAACTACTGAAGCTAGATTCACAAATGCTTCTCACATGGTTAATACAAGACTCCTGTAGAAAGACTCACCCATCCTTCAGACCTGTAAATGACCAAGTCCCACAGATTATGTCTGTATTTCAAAACGGCATCAGATTTCCATACGATTGACCAGCTTTGCAACAATCCATCTGGCTTTTCTCTTAAAATTTGCTCCCTCCCCTCCAGTCTTATGTAATTAAAATCAAAATGATGTGGATTCAATTATGAATCAATGTAAAAAGGAAAAGTATGGTTTGCAATTGTGAGGTGAACTTAAGATTTAATGTACAGCTACACCATAAAACAGATGCTAAAAAAAAGTGGTTAAAGCTCTATTATGGTCAACTAGGGATTTAGTGACTGCGCCTAGGGAGCCAATACGACATAAGGGGGAATGTACAGACAAATGAGAGCGATCTCATTTTTAAGAGTAACATAAAAGTCAGCTTTAAAAGAATAAGTACATCTGCAATTTCTGAGAAAACTACCCTATGTTTCTGGCATTGTTGGTAGCTTCTGCTAGTAGAAAGCCAAAGAAGAGCGCTCCTGGGAAAGTAATACCTTATTTTACTGACAAGCTGTATGCAAGTACTTGCAAAGTCATGGGCAATATGTTCAGTCTTCCTTTGCACTTATTCACTTCCATGAACATGAACTCAAATCATTGCAACTGCTCTAAATATGTTAAGTGATGCTCCACAGATTTTAACACAATTAGTGTAATAACTACAAACACTAATTTTCAGATCTAGAATGTGTTCTATGCACATTTTTAATTTACAAATTCCTGAAACCACTGGGTTTTTGCCTGAGAAACAATTTACAGAAATACTGCCATAAAGTGAACCTGAAGCTTTGATTTAAAAACACAGGTCAAATATCCTTCCACTAGCAGACTTCTAAATACATATAAAAAAAAAAAAATTCTTATTCTACCATATAGAAATAAAGCTGCAGTTAACAGTTATTCTAAAGGTATCCAAGGAGAGAAAACTATTTATAACTAAGAGCAGAAATACAGACTAGCTTTATCCCAAAGGCAGGTAGATTCTTCTGTTTAAAGATTCACTGTTTTTATATAATCTAGGATGCTAAGGTTCCTTAAGCAAGATTAAATTTTCAATGTTTTATACAAAAAGTTATCTAACATAACTTTGTCCAGACTTACTAAGAACAAAAAGTTACTTTTCCAGTTTATCTGACTTTTTCCTGGAACAATAGCAAGAGTATTTAACTAATGTTAAGATGCAGTTCCTTGAAGTTCACCAACTCATTTTTATTTCTGCCATTTATGTCCTCTTTTGTACTGTTTAGAACAAAGTCTACGCAAATAAACTACGATAAAAGCTTTTTCCTCATAAAGCTTACCACAACACACACACATATGCACACGCGTGAACATACAGAATTAAAATAACCTGTTGCTTTTCAGCATGGTTAACAGATCTCATAAGATGGTGCAGACAACTATATTGAGTCTCTCCAAAGATACCACAGTACAATGATACCACAATACAAAATGCCAGACTGCTGAGGAATTGATTATATATCATTACATAAAGAAGAGGTCAATGCTGCAGAAATTCATGTTACTATTAATGTTATATTTATTAAAGCCACAAAACAAGTCAGTGGCAGAGATGCAATCAGAATTCACAGCTTCAAGCACCCAATCCTGTCCAGCTCACACTGCATTGTCATTAATTTACAATATCAAAAATGTAGAAAAATTACCAAAATTAAATTTAGGCAAGTTTAAACTGACTCAACAGCATGGTCCTTTGACAAGATTAAAACAACAACCTAGGACAGAAATATGAAATGAGACTTAATTAGTTACGCTTCTGGAAAAATGCAGCTTCTTCCTTTCAGAAGGAAAGGGTCTCAGAGGATGAGTAAAACTTCAGAATATCAATAACAATCTATAATTAACTCATTTTAGTTGAGTTGGCATCTTCTGCCTCTGTCTGTGTCTGTCCCTCTCTCTCTGTCTCTCTCTCCCTCTCAAAAAAAAGGGAGGGGGAGGGAAATTGAATCAAAACAATGTAACTAGATATCAAGAAATGATTAAGCTTAAAATTGAATATTTTTGTTAATTTGAGAAACTGTTAGAAATCAGTTTATTAAATATTCCTACTCCTTCCGAAGATAGCAGAAGGAGCTATCTATTTTTAAATAGATTGACAGAAATTTTTGGAGAGGCTGAAACATGCATACCTTCATTTAATTTATCAGTTTATACATGTATATTTCATATATATCATAAGCTCCTCCAACTTTTCCTCCGGTCTTTTTCTCCCAGAGAAAAAGATTATAGTAAATAGCACAGTCTGAGTCTCACCCCCTTAGGTTATACTTTCAGTTCTGTGCCTAAGTAATTCAACATGCTGTTTCAGATCAGTTTTCTGTACTATATCTATTCCACTTCACAAACATACAATACAATAAGGCATTAATACTGACAAAATAATTTGTAATTATCAAATGTACAGACTTTAAAATGGACATGTCACAATTCCGTATTTTAAAGAGAAATTAAGCAATTATTTCAGTAATTAACACTTCACCCTTTTTTTCCATTTTCATTTACATTATTTTATTTTGTAAACACAACATATATGTAACGTCTTACCAGATATGGTCAGCATTAACAGCTTCATCGTACAACAATATATATAAACAAAAAACACCAACCACCAAGGCATGGAATGTGGACACTGTCCTGAAAAAACAGATCACAGTCACAAATAGATACTACAATTTAGAATATTCTATATTATACCTAAGGTAGGGTGTATTCAAAGGAATTCTCAATTGCATTCATATGCCTTTGTAGTGGACAATCATCTCTTCTTCACACTACATTCAACCACTCATATGATTGACCAAATACTGATGGGAAAGACCATCATAAAGAAGTAAGGTTTGAAAGTAAAGTAATTGAGATCTGTAATTTTTCCATATCATCTCTTATGCTAATGAATCCTTATTGACAATAAGACATCCAGTTCTTCAAATGAATACGTACTGCATTACCCAGCTTACTGGAAAAACTTAAGAAAATATCTTGTATTTTATATCTAGATTGGCCTGCATGTACCACAGCAGCAGGCTTCTGCTTTCAGACACCAAATTAATAGATGAGCCAACATAAATCTGCTGAGTTCAGGTTTTGGAAAAAAGGAGCATTAAATCAGAAATCCTATCAAGCAGAGTTTCAGAAAGAGTTTCAAAAATAACTTCTAGAGCATTTGAACTAATTCCAGTTTTCAAAGGGCAAACACATGTAACAAAAGGTGCTAACCGAGTATCTGAGGTGTAACAGCTAACAGGTTCTTATGAACTAACAACTCGCAGCTTCACTTACACTATTTTACACTCCTCATATTGCTCCTTCATCTTACAAAGAGCCATAGTAATCAGAGTTGCCTTGTCCACATCCTAGTCTAATACCTTTTCCTAGAGATTCCAGTCTCAAGTATATGTGGTGCATGCATAATGCAGATGAACCCTGAATGTTCACAAGCACTTGCAGATAATTACCTACCTCACAGCGGCCTTTGGTAAGGATACGAGCCAAGGCCATTCCTGCCCTTTTGCATCTGAATGTATTCTTGGATGGCAGAACAATGCAGTAGGCATATGTCCAAAATGTGTAAATTAAACCCTGTTCATCTAACCATGGATTTAACACAGCCGTAAACTGCATGTAATATTGTACACCTACTATCTGCTCTCCTACTTTTTAAGTCTGACTAGGAAGAATAAAATTACATGCCAAAATATGTTTACTGAATCATGGATAGTGTTTCAAGCATAAGAATTTTAAATTACATGCTGTGTGATCAGGCATTACTTTACACAGTATTATATAGCATTAACAATACACAAGCAAACGTATAGATGCAGTTAGTTACTAAGGCAGTCTTTGTACATATTGAATCAATCTATTTTGAAGTTATTAATATTTTAAATGCGCATAAGTCATTCTCAGGACTCTAAGCACTGCTCTGCAAGATTTCAAAGAAAATATCTTAATAGTCTTTTTCTTGAGGAAGACTTTGTAAAGGAAGAGAAGGTTGTTAAAAAAAAAAAAAAGATGGAGATCAATACAACATGAATTGACAAACAGAGCAAGCTGGATGAGAACATTTACTAACCGTTATCGCATAAACCATTTTTTTCTAAAGTAATATGGTTATCAGATGTCTAATGATAAGTAAGAGTTTAATTAAAATGTCAACTCTTAGCAACAAGGAATTACAGAAGGCTAGGGACTTTACTTCCTTTTTAAAACAAAGCATGATGTGCAAGATTAGTGCTTGAGAAATGCTTGGGATTTTTGAACTTTAGAAGGGGATAATGTTGAAAGAAGTAAAATTTATCCTAGAACACAGTTCATTCATTTGGAGTCACAGTTTCTCTCAAAAGCAGCTGTTTATGTAAACCTTATATTTAGCATATAAGCTGTATACAAGCATAGCACTGGAAGAAAAAGAAGGGGGTAAAAAAAAAAAAAAAAGCACTCTGGACTTTAAAGTTTCTCCATAGAAAAGGGGAAAGAACAGGAGAAATAGTACAACACTCCATTTTAATATGGAATCTAGGTCAAGCTATCAAGCTTAGTACATTTCCTTGAAATTACTGTCAAAGCCTGCATCATTTAACTCCTCATTAAACTGCAAATAAAAACATTGCACTGGTAAGTCGCATACTTACTCCTCTAGTATGAAATACATATTTTTTGCAACTGCTAAACAGCAGTACAAATGCGTATTGCAGAAGAAGCGATAGGAACTTATGCACAGCAATTGAAGAGTTACAGTACATCTGTGACAAAGTATAATTTTTAACTCAGTTTGACAGTTTGCACACTTAAGAGTCCAGAAGCGGTTACTTTATTGGTCCATAATTTTTAGAAGATTAGAATGAACAAATTGGTAGTAAAGAGAATACACTCCAGAGCTGCAGCTCAAAAGGCTGATTTACAAAATGCTCCAAACTGTAACAATGTATTTGCAACGCTACATTTCAGCTCAGGGTATGGACAGATGCCCTCTTCCAGACCCAGCTGAGCTGATAAAAATGCACAACCATCCTCTGTGCCAGTTTCCTTCAGGACTGCCAACAGAACCGTCTGTGTGAGCGTTCCCTATGCCAGTTCAATATAAGACAACACAGCAGTGATCTACTTTTAAAACACATCAGCTAACCCAACCTATTTTGACTAAAGATAGCAGCTTTCTCTACCTGCACAGCGGTCTGCAGAGCATATACATATCTATACTCTATACTAAGTCACATCTTGAGACGTCTCTTCATTTGGGTGAAACACTGGCGTGATGCAGCAGCATGACATAACACTGCTTTCGGTTAGCAGTGTTAACAGGCGCAGTTTCTGTTGTGGAAACAAAAGTACCGCTGGCTTTTCTTTCACTTTAGTCAGGACGCCCTCCTTCAGAAAGGAATAACATCAACAAGCTGTTGATGAGCCATGCTTTGCGTTTCATGCCTTCTAATTTCAGAACAGAATGTAGCACTGGACTGTGACTCACATAGGCACTAACATCTACGCTCTGCTAGCAGCTCCCGGAAAAGCTGTAGAAAGACAGGGCACAGCCAGAGGTGCTCTGTTTATCAGCTTGATTAGTTAAATATCTTACAGTGCAGCCCAGGGAGAACAGAGAAGCTTATTTCTAGCAGACTTATGATCTGTGAAATAATTCATATGTTATTATGCAAAGCACTACCGTTTAGCATAGTGCTAACAGGCTTGGGATATGTCCTCAGAAACCCTATTATGTAATTCAAGGGTCACTTGATGTGGCTTAGAAACAGAAGTTTAGCTCCAACACAGTAGAAGTTTAGTTTAGTTGCCCTTCCTGCCTCTGTTGCTGATTCTAACAAGGAGATAAACCTACTGCACTGACAGCATGCAGCAACATCCTAAAAAGATGCTCAGGTAAATAGATACATATTCAAAGATGGAACTGAATTTAAGACGGTGCTATTAAAAACATTGCAGGGTGGACATTTGCCAAATGGAAGGGAAAGACTATTTGTGTTACTAATGCTGCCTAAAACAATGGAAACAGTTTTAAAAGTATCCACCTGAAATTGCCTTTAACAGCACAGAATAGGCACAGTGAGATGACTAGTGCATTTTGAGCACAGTGGAAGCAATACAGTACAGGTTTTCAAGCTCAGAACATGAACACCAACTGAAAAATATTTTAAAGCTATAACAGGCTACTCAGGCATAGAGTTCATGTTTAACTTAACCCCTCCGCAGCTTCTTTATCTATACACACAGGTGTTAACAATTTCTAGTAGTTCATTATTTGTAGTTTGTTTTGAACACTTTACCTTGAATTCCATTCAATCTTCCTTTTTTGGCTGAGATTGTTAAAACCAGGAGTTATTCGTGTTGATACCCAAGAACTTAAAACATGGAACAGAACCTGAAATACGGCAAAGCTGGCAACAGTAATACCAATAGTCAGGTTGCTGAAGGAAGCCATAGCTCTTCAGCCTGTGAAGAGAAACGGTAGGTAATTTCAGTCCATTCTCCATTTAACTGTCTTAAGCAGCCACAGAAAATGCTTCCAACAGCTAACTTACCAACTATTTTAGTGAAATACTAGTCACTAAAAACTTTCATCCTGTTTAATGTTTCTACTTATTAGAATAAAATTATCCCCAAACTTTCACATGTAAAATTTGTTGTTGTTGTTGTTGCTTTTAATATGTATATTTAGACAGTTGCTGTCTAAAGTCACATGTATTTTATCTGCAAAGAAAGGGCAGGGAGGAATATTACAGGGACTTGAAAATATCATCAAGCCCTTCCCAATCTCTGCTACTGGCTCCCTCCACACACCGGATGTCCCAAGGATCCGACTGCCTGCGCAGACGCCTCCACTCCCACCCCAAGAAGCTCCCTAGCTAAAACTCATCTCATTCTTAACAGATTGACTGCTATTGACAGGACTTCCAAAAAAAAAAAAAAAAACCACATACCACAGTGAAATCAGATAACTATAGTAGAGAGATTTTTCAGGTCAATTGAGAAAAGCCTCAGAACAGATGACCTCACCACAGCTTCACGTCTGTATACTTTACAGAAACAGTAGCTCTCAATCTGCACTTTGTTCACAATTAAGAGCTTGTCTTTTGTGACAGCATGTAGTCACTGGTATTAGGGATTTTTTCTACTTTATATGAAAGTCTGAGCTTTGCACAATTTCATGGCATAACAAAAAGTTTCCTAGCATCAGAGCTAATGAGTTTTTCAGATGCTGATTGTTTATGCATTTCATGAGGCCTAAATAAACAGCTAAACAATTTCAAACATACATGTCAGTCTCTAAACATTTAAGCAATTTCTCCTAAGTCTCCAGTATTTTGTACGACAGAATGATATGTTCCCAGAAACCACAGCTTTCTGACATGCATCTCTGCTTTGATGGTATTGTCATGTGTTTTACATTCAAACCTGGCAAAGGTTACAGACTCATAAGAAGTCAATTTGTATTAAGTTGAAAAGAAAAACAAAAACACAACCAAATGGTTTGATTTAGATGATTTTAATAGACATTTAAATAACTGCTGTCACTTTGGGGGAATTTACTGAAGAAAAGAGCCAAAAATAAAATTGAGGTCTCAGAGGCTAGGGTGATTTGATTGTTACTCTATTGACAGCAAAAATTGACGCAACTATATAATGCATTTATGTCTACCTTTAGTTCATATGCATTATAGAATAAAAAATGTCTATTAATTTCTTTTACATTGCGTTTGCAGTGCAATTTGATAGAAACTGGAACAAATGGAAGAAAACAAAGCCCACCAACCAAAAATAACTTTCTGAAGACTTACATAAAGTATTCTAAACGTTCTGGGAAATTAGTAAATGTATTGAAACATGTTTTGCACTTAAACCTAGAGTTTTAACAACAAGTGTACTACAAATTGATATGCGCTAATCAAACACTTTTGTCCTTCAAAGTCTAGAAGCGGAGAATTCAATGATCCCAAACTCTCTTTTCCTCTCCTTTTTTCTCCCCTCAGAATCAAAGAGGAAAAAAGCAGAGTGAATTATCTGAAAACATTCTCTGACTAGCACCTACAATAGAAGTCAAGACTACATAAGCAAATAGCGCTGGACAAATAGAAGCAGACCTGCTGAGCGAAACCTGCACCGGTTTCGTATGGATTTCAGGTGTCTGCTTCGGATTAGCTCTAATCTGGTCCCAGGGACTCCACAGCTGTCAGAGTGTATTCAGTGTACGCATCTTCTTGCTTGGTGTAACCCAAAAGGAATCCAGCTTGCATACGCTGGGACTGCTATGCAACACAAGTGCAGTGTGTGGGGATGATCAAGATTCAATTCAGAAGTGCACTCTTACTCCTAACTGAAACATTAACGTACACACAGTGCAATGTATTGCAACAAACTCTGGTTTATAGGCGTTTATCTGATGACCTATTCTAGTTAAGCAGCACACTAGTCTTGAATACTTTTTAAAGTTAGTCTATTAAAATTACGACTTTCAAATACTATCCTAAATATTCAGTATGCTCTCTCAAGTATTTTTACACTGAGTTTTCCCTGTATTTCTCCATTTGTTTCCATTGACCATGAAGAGACAAAATACAAATGAAATGTTATGTCTTTTTATGCAGTTTAAAATACTATTTTAAATAATTAAAAAAAAACTTTTCAGCTTGAAGGAACAAAACAATTAATTACATTTTACATTTTCCAATTTAAATCAACCAATAAGCATTGTAAGGTGCCTATTGCAGGTTCCACTCCTGGGGCCAGAACTTTGTTATTACATCATCTAATTTGTAGTAAGCAAGACCACATCAGGAAAAAAAAAATGCACACGTTTAATTCCTAAAGTGTATAAAAGTAAAGAAGCCAAATCTCTTCAGAAAAGTAGCAAAACCACTGAGCATCAATCACACCCACTTCATCCCTTGACTAAAAAGCAACAATTCTCCTGACCCTATCTATTTTATCAGTCTGCAGTGACTCTACTAGTACCTCTGTTTTTTGAAAATACTAACGTAATCTCTTGGACAAAAGGAAGCCATGTTTTGTCTTGTTTCCTTAGCATTACAAGAGTTGATTAGATATTTTTAATAAAGCAATATTTCAGTACATGCCAGGTGTTCATTTTAGCACAGGAGACAATGAAATTAAACAAAAAAAAATTGCAAGAAATGAATGAAAACAACGAATCTTCTTTCTAAAGAGCCTGTACAGGGAATCCTTTTTAAGAAAAAAAAAAAAAAAGTTGTGTGGAAAGTCAGATCAAACACTTCCAAAGTATTATGTACATATAGCTCTCACCGGTTTAAGTAGCAACAACAGAACCATGATGCCAGTGAGAGAGGAAGTATCATGGTAGCAGAGAAGAAACTACTCACCCAGCCTCTATGGTTGGACTCATGAGAGTTTCGCAAGACTGATTTCAGAAGGTGATTTCATATGTGCTTTATCAAGGTATTGTCTCAGTACATTAAGTAGAAAAGACTAGGAATACTTTTACATTTTACTTGCACAAATTAAGAGTGCTCTATTTTAATTCAATTTAAGGGTTAGATGTAAACACTATGTTTTATATGAGATGAAAGAACAATTCAGCTATAAACATTTGCTCATATCTTTGTTTCCAGCTGAATCCTGTTTAACATGAAAATTAATGGTTATTTATCCAAGTTACTTTTTTGGTTAAAAAAAACAGTTTCATGTTGTTGAATCAAACTTTATATTTTAAAAGAAACATAATAAGCTTTTGATTACATATGATTTCTTTGCCCTGAAGAAAATGACCAAAGTCAGTAAGTCAAAAGTAGTTTCAACTACACCTTTTTTTCTGCCCCAGTAGGTTCTTATGGCTGTCCAGCAAAGTCTGATCAAGACACAGAACTTCATGGATTATATATGAGTAGACACTTTATCCCCCAAACTGCACAGTCATTGATTACCATTCAGTCAGCTGATACAGTTTTTGAGCCAGGGGAGGGGAGAAAGGCAGGAGGGTGACGTGTAATTACTTTGTACTTCAGGAAAACACGGTTGCTTCCTCATCATTAGTTATTTAATAGTGATCTTTTCCTAACAGTAATTTCCTATAATTACTACATTAATCATTCAGTTAGCTATTACTTGCAAATGATCAAAACTTCTCTCTCGCAGCTTGTCAGTGCAGTATTTATGTAAATAAATACCAGCAAATACCTAGAATTAATGATTTTTTCAGCAAGTTATTCATTACACATGTCTACCAAAGTGTCAAATTGCTCTCTTGATCCCACTAATTTTGGGAAAGATAATAATACAGCTTTTCAACCAAGAGTATGTCCAATACGATCTTTTCCCTTCATTTAGTCTTAAAATTCTACAATTTCCCTTCAACTCTGTTTTTACTTGAAAATAAAAATCAAACAATATTAAGAATCCATATTCATTCATCCCCAACAGGAAACCATTGTATACTTCTGACAGAAACAAGTCAGCACTTACTGAAAGCGTATAAAGGAGAAAAAGAGTTACCAAGCATTGTGCCATCAACAGAATTTAACCTTTACTCATTTCTCCGTTTTCCTTAGTTACATCAATCTTTCACACTGTAAAAATAAGAAATACTCCCATATAACCACAAGGCATAGCAAGGGGGGGTACAGATTAAGGGATAAGGCCCACAGCCTTTTCTTTTCTTAAGGCTGGATTTCAAGACAAGTTTGATGGATTACCAAATAAGATTACCCCTTAAAGCTGCTTGCGATACCAGGACATCCCATTCAGATGCATGTTCTCTTGATCTCTTTAAAACTGAAAGCCAAATCCAATCTTTATAAGACTTACCAAACTAATTTGTAAAGAACAGCCTGGGACTACTGACTGCTTGCACATTCCGTAATAAGCTTAGCAATAAAACATCCGCAATATGTGCGTTCTGCTCTGCTGTTGGTTCTAACTGTTGTTTCTATTGCCCCAGTTTGATACCTGCAGCGCATTTCCTCTTTCAGCCCAGTAAGAAACACAGGAAAATTTCCTACCATGTCACAACAATACTGTGGGAACAAACAAAAAAATCTGGCTCTCCACAGCTTAAGACAACCTTTTTCTATATGAGGACACTCGCACCCCAAACTGCACTTTGCTTTCTGCTCTTAGGCACCAAAGCAACCCGAAGATCAAGCATACTTCTTAGAAAACGAGGACACAAGGTGAACCATGTGCTGCAGCACCACTTATCTAAAACACTGATTTTCTCAACCATTGCAGGAAGTTTTTAGTCGGAAAGCAACAGGGGGGAAAAAAGGGAGAGATTAAACAACCAAAAAAAAAAAAAGGCACACACACAACCTGCGAGGCGTGCCGAACCGCCAGCGCGCAAGGCGGGAAGGCCTCCGGAGATGCTGGCCGTGCGGAGACGCGAGCGCCCGGGCGCGCAGCCTTCACGGGCGGGCTCGCAGCTCTCCGCCCGCAGCGGACTTTACCTCGGCGGCGGCGGCGGCGGCGCAGCCCTGCCCGCAGTCCTGCCGCGCCGCGCCGCGCTGCCCGGCGGCGGCAGCCCCGCTCCCGCCCCCCGCGCCCCGACACCGGCCAGCACCGCCGCGCCCGCGGAGGGACGGCAGCCGCCAGGGCGCCCCGGGCCGGGGCCGGGGCCTGCCGCCGCGGCTCGTCGCCGGCCTCACCTGGGAGCGGGGCTAGCGGGGCTAACGGGGCCGGGGGGCCGCCTCCGCCATGCCCCCCCCGGGCGGCGGCGGCGGCAGCGGCGGCAGGACAGCCCTCGCCCCGCGCGGGATGCTCCGGCAGCGGCGGCTCCGCCGGGGTCGGGTTACGGCAGGCGCAGCCTTAAAGGGGCCGCGCCGCCGCCGCCGCCACCTGCCGCCGGGCTCCGCTCGCCGCTTCTGCGGGGAGGCGCCTTCCCCCGCCGCCGCGGCGCGGCGCCCCCGGCCCGGCCCGGCCCGGCCCGGCCCCTCCGGCCGCCCCGCGCCCCCCCGCGGGAGGGGCCCGGGCCGCAGGGCCAGCGCGGGGCGAGGCGGCTAACTGGCGGCGGGCTCCCCAGCATCGCGCCTGAAGCACCGGCCGGCCGAGCAGTCACGGAACAACGCCACGTACTACGGAGAATAAATAATCCATAACCATCCTCACACCGTCTTTTTAACGTCGTTCAAAAACGCAACCGCTGGAATATCACAAACAAGCCAAAAACAGTTCTTAAACTGTTCTCTGCAGCCATCGGTGATGGCAGTGTGGCACCACGCAAAACTCGGAGGATGTGCCCATGAGCAGGTGCCAAGCCAAGTGGCCAAAGTCTCCAACTTGCCTTCCGTTAGATAATTTCCTACCGATATAGTAACTGCCATAATGGGCCGCAGAGCCTGCTAATTTTGTCTTTGCAAGCTGCTACTATCACCGAATATATACTACAGTAAACTGTGCAGAAATATTATACCCTAAATTCTACTTAATTCACAGGGCTGGAAAAGGTGTTTGTGTTGGGGGAAGAACAATTCGGAGACACACACACATACATAGTGTTTCCCCTTCCAACAAAATTTTAGCCACTAGGCCTTTCACACATATGAACATCACCATTGTGATAGGAAGGTGTTGCAGTAAAAGAGGGTCTGCAGACATGGTTAGATATGGCTATCATCCGTCCAGGTTGTCCGATTTGTCCTCTTTTCCAACTAGAAACGTTCTCCAGGAGGATTCTGAGGATAAGTAAGGGCAGTGGGGTTGCTATGGTCAGGTGTACAGCAGAGATTTGAGAACACAGTGCGAAGAATAAGGGTTATATTCCATGTTTATGGAGGGGCAGATATGCAGGACATGGAGGTATCACAGTAGCATTTGCAGATAAGAGCACGGTTGTGTTGGCTTCAGCCAAATCACCTCTATTTCACACTACTGTAAGAGAAAAAAATAGGCTCTGCCATTCATCTGTGCTTTAATTACAAGGAATCCACTTCTTGGATATATTTTCAGCTTCATGCCTATTAGGCTCAGGTCTTTTGTAAGCAAGGGACAAATCTGACTGTAAAAGGAAGGAGTCTGCTACGCTAGGGTGGTAAACAGAAGATAGCCGAACATTTCTAAGTTGAAATCTGCAGTAATCCATCCTCAGCTGAGTTGTATACACCTGTTCCATATCTGTCTCCCTAGATAACTGACTTTCAGTGCGGTACTTCAGGTACGAAAAATCAAATTTGGTGTCTGATGACTGCTTGTAACGCCCACTGAAATCTGTGAGAGAGATGTGACCATGAATAGAAAACTGACCCTCGCAGCACTCATTTTCTAAGTATGCCTGTTATTTTGGAACCAGGCTTTCTCTGAGCTGAGCCAATCTCTCTCACGAATGAAGCCTTTATCAAGGCTGTTATACTGAGAAGTGAGGCATATGTAAGAAAACACAATACTTTTGGAGCATTTGAAAATTATTTCAGCTGTCGGTTTGGTCTGAATTTAAACAGGACATAACTAAACTTTCTGTCTGAATTTACCAGTTGTAGTAGCAATAGAATCTTAATAAATGTTTAAAGCACGGCCTGATCAGTTTATGAAAGAAATTATATAACATCATGTTGTGACAGCAGTGGACTGAACTCAGTGACCTAAAAAGCGCTTAAACTTGTTTCCATCTTAGGAAGTTCCCAGGTCTACCCGTCAGCAGAAGGAAATAATTCCCAGAAAATCAATTATACATGTAAGCAGAAACATCACAGAGATGAAAGAATACATAAAAGAGCAAGGAAAATTCTCCTTTCACAGTATTGTGAATCATGAGCAACTCCATCAAAGCCAAGAGTTACACTAGTGTGAGCTCCATTCTCCGAAAATTGCTCAGGCCACCCATGAAGACCAATGACAGTAACTGTAGGCAGCTAATATTACGGCATTTAATTCAGACAGCACAAGATAGAAGAGACTGAAAAGAAAGGATTTGAACTTCATGTTGGCCAAAAAAGCTAAAAAAAGTATCAAAGGAATGGTAAAAGGAAGAGGAAAGGGATAAAAAAGATTCCGGTTAAAAAATAAATTTCTCCAAATTCTCCTAGAAAAAAACTGGCTCTATCTGCATGTTTTTTTAAATACTTTGCATGCACCCAATTAATAGTTGCAGAGCTGTATGTCCCCCTGAAAAAAAAGTGTAATCTTCCCTTTCCAAATAGCAGACATTTTGTGTGTTGATGCATATTGGTTATATCTACTCAGATTGATTGCTACTGAATGTGAATTTTACTTTTTCAGCATAGGTTACTATATCATACCCCAATAAATGTTTATGTAGCAGTGTACTAAACAACGCCTTCATTTTCCCTTATTCCAGTTTACTTCCACACACACCTGCCCCTTTTCACCTTACATCAGTTTGTTTAGCTTTCCTGGCTCCTGTCACCTCCCTATTTGGAATAGCGTTTCTGACAGTAGTACTTACTCCCAGAAATTGAACGAAGGCTTGATTCTGGAAAGCTGTCTGGGCACTAACCTTTTCCTTTCAGCCTCCCTTCTTCAGTTTTCTTCCAGTTTTCCTGTCTTCTCTTCTCCATTTATCTCTCACCACGCGCTGTCTTTTTCATCTAGTTATACTTCACCTGTGGCATTACCCTATTGGTATTATTGTCCTGATTATAACCATCCGGAAGCTATTGAGGACCTGTAAAATAGCACACTGTGAGTTCTTCATACTGCATTACAAACTGCTATACCGATGCACCATGTCAGCCTTATGACAAAACATCAAACTGCACTAAAGCAGATGTGCTGAATATGATCCACAGAATTATCAAAAATGCCATCTCTTCCCCTCTACCACCCCCAGGTCATTCTGTTTTCTCTTTTCCTGCTTTATCCTCTAGCTTCTTAGTACTTTTTCCTTTTCTGCCGCATTATTTTCTTCCTCCTCACAGTCATCCTCCCCGGCTTCCTTCATTGTCCACCTCAGATTCCTCCATGTATTTTCTTTCCTCTGATGTGTCCACACAAAGCACTATAAGGGAGGCAGCAATGCAGCTTTGCTAAATGTGTCATTTGCTCTTTAGTAAACAATGCTGCAACTGGGTGCATCTTTGGGATGAGCAGACTGAAGGTCTAGAAAGCACCCAATTCCCAAAGGCTTAAGACAAAGCGCTCTACGATTAATACCAGTTCTCAGTTCCCAAATCTGTGAGACAGAGCACACCAAAAACAGCAGAGGGAAGCTTGAAATAATACAAGATTCTCTTCTTCACATGCACATACTCCCTTTTGCATTGTGCTAGTCAAGGCTCTTAGCAACAAGGACACTGCAGAATGGCGTACTGACTAGAATTTCATGATGTCAGAACAGCAGAAAATGAAAGAAGATGTACTTTGTAATGTTATACAATTGAAAAGCATGAAAGTGGTGCCAAGCAGTACTAAGAACAAACAAATTATTTCCCAACTATTCAACATGCACAGGTCAGAAAGCAATGCCTTTTTTAATATGCAGACTGCTAATTAAAATTAGCATAATATAAGCAGAGGACAAAACAGTGCTTGTTGATAGAAGGTATTCTGTTTTACATGATAGCATCACATTTTCAGAAGCAGCACATCAGGTTAAAAGACAGAATGCATACTTGGGATAGTATCACTCATCTGCATGCTAAAGACCAGTCTAAACTTTGGCACATGCCTTACCAGCTGCACAGGATTTAACTATGCCTCTTTCAGAATGCACCACAGTGCAGAAAGAATGGCTTATGATATTTCAACGTCCGATATATTAAGAAAAAAAGGTTAAGTAATTTCTTCAGAGGATAGCTTCTTCTGAGTATCTCTGTCAATTTTTAAGATTTTACAAACTATTGTCTATTATTTCTGTGATCTTTTCTTCTTCTGTTGATGTGTGAAAGTACTGAAGAAAGAAGGATCGAAAATCACTTGGCAGTACAGGGAAAACAATGAAACTGAGTGCACACTCACCTTATATAAGTTTAAATGCTATTCAAATCCATAAAGTAAAAAATCCTGAAGAAGAAAACTAGGAACTGTTTTCCAAATATTTCTCAAATACGGTAATCAATAATATTTGTAATAACTACTTTTTTTTTTTTCAGAGAACAACATGATTTTTAAATTGGTATCTCTTTTAAAGACTAGAATCTTTTAATCTCATTTTTGGGGTAGATATTAAAGCAGTATAATACATTCCTTCAAAAGGAAGTATAACTCATGTCCGAACTTAATTGGCTCAGGGGCCCCAGAACGTACTATGCACCTTTATTTTAGTGCTAATAATTTCTTATACCAAAGATCCTGTTTTTACAGTGCTGCTTGTTAGTATTGTAATTTGTTTAAAAATCTTGTATTGGAACTCTCTTAGCTTCTTACTTAGGGTTTAATTCTTTGCTTCTACTTACATCAGCACGTCTAGTATTTTCCCTATCTCTAAAGCCTTCATCTGCACATTTTTACATACATGCACCTCTTTGTAGCTCTAGCCATATGAAGGCAATCATGCTCTGTACTGTAACTTGCATACCTAAGACCTCAAACAGCAATCCTGATAAGAAAAATGTAAAAGGAGAAGAAACAGTACTTTTAAATGCATCTGTGCTAAAACAGAATGAAAGGTAGCCTGTCGGATCAAGTAGGGCATTTTTTAGGTTTCCATTTATACCATTCAGCACTGCATATGTTTTTGCTGATGAGCAACACTTCTTCTGATTCGCTTGCTCAAATATTTGTAAATATTAGAAAAGAATTAAATATAAAACCCAAAGATAATTTAAAAGAAAATAAGAAAACCACAAAAATAATCCTAATTGTATATGTAATATATATGAGAAAAACGCTAAGGTGGGAGGGTTTCAGGATTAAAAAATTTTCAGATTATGCAAATATTATAAATGGGTTTGAATTATCTCTCTGTGAAACATAACAAATATACTGTGACATCGTACACAATGTAATTCTCCGGCAATTTAACATGCACTAACATATAACATCCTGTTTTCTTTCCCGTATTGCACATTTGCTCTCATTTTCTTGTATATATACATGTCTTGCTGTAATATTTCTACAGAGACAGCTTAAAGAACCTACTGTCAGCACACATTCGTGTGATTTGCTGAATTATGGATATTACACATCTGGAATTTCTCTCAAGAGATCCTCTTTTTTTAAAATGGAGATTATATCTCAATGGAAATAAGAATTTCCTCAGTTACATGGGATTTTAAGATTCAAGGTAACCTGGGCAACAGTCCCTGCACATATGCAGACCTAGGCATGGCCAACATGGCCTTGCCCAACTATCTACATGCTATATTCTGTAATGCACAGAAGTAGAGTCTGGACTCCATGCATACACTGAGTGTTAGAGTGGTCATGTCAGACTCACTGGATGCGTTAGACTTACTGAGCAGAAAGTCCATGATGTTCAGAATTCAATGAATTTGATGCTTATGCACACATGCCATCTAAGCAGCGGACAAACTCATATTTGTTAGGTTTTCCTGCAGAGAAATATAGGAAGCCCCATGCTGGAGCAGGCAATGGGGCACCTCACGTAAGTAATCTTTCTTTCAAAAAATACATCTTTCTGTAAGTTTCCTTAAAACAGGGACTGTATTTCATCTTATTTTTGGATAATGTCTGGCCCAAAGAATTCCTGCATGTTGTAACAACTATCTGAAAAAGAACACAGCGCTTTATCACCTCATCCACCACAGCACAAGTTACAGGGATCATGGCTTCTCATGATCTGATTCTTAACTACCAGAACGCAGAATAAAGGGAGAAGGTAACAAGTCCAGTCTAAAAACTCCTCAGTTTCCTTTTGTGCAAATTGTTTTTCTTTCTGTGGACTTTAAAGTGTTCTTTAAAGACAATCGTAGTTCAACTTACAGTTTCTCAATCAGATGTAAAAATTGAGACTTACACAGATTATTGGTTTGACTGTTTCCTGCTTAAGAACTGTTTGTGTTTAAAACTGTACCAGTTCTCAACATACAGGTACAGTCAAAAAGACAGCATGGCTGGTCTTCAAAGTACACTAGAAGAATATGAAATTTTGTGCAAGAACCCTGTTTGGAAATTATTTCTATTATTTGTCTTTGGTCAAGCATTAGTAAATCAGAAGCTAGTACGCAATTTCATGAGCGTTTCCACATGCAAAATACTTTATTCCTTTCAATGATGTACTAATCAATGGGCAGCAAAATAATTAACGCTGTAACTTAACTCTAAGCAATTGCCTTATTGTCACTGCTTATTTCAAAACAGGAGTTATCCAGCTCTCTTGACACCTTAACAATGCATTAAATCCACAGTATCTGATGCAACTGGAGTATAACTCCCTAGCACACATTTCATTTGTTATGCAGGAAAGGACATTCTCTTCTTGTACTGTCAAGCATACAGACGGTGCTACACATCGCCTGTGGTTGATGAAAAAATGTAAATGAGGGGTATCTATTTTTAAATTATATGTGATCACATATAATTTAAGACTCTTAAAATGTAGAAGTGCAGAAGGGCAAGTTATTTTGGCTTTATCTGGACTCTTAACTGTGAGAGCTTTTTGTTATAGCTTGCTCTGCCTGACATCTTATATATTTTTAACAAGACAGATAAAAGCAAGAAAAGGATTTTTAGATTTCAAAATTTCAGTATTTTGTCTCAAAAGAACTATACAAAACATATAGATATTAAAATACTGAGATAACACAGCCAGCTCTTGCAAACTCTACAAGCAATTCTATTTATTTCCATTGAGTCAGTGGAGTCATTACATTCAATTGGGTTTAACAGGATTTGGACAAATCCCCAGATCTACAGCCATATCTGGCAATAGCCCCCCCAAAAATAGTCAATAAATGGCATATTTTTAAATATACCTGCATAGAGAAAAGGAAAGATACAAGGAAAAAGGGAGGAAGAGAAAAGGAAAGAGAGTATGGAGCAAAACTAGAGCACATCATCTCTATCCTTTTAATAGGATCAGTTCTTTCCAACTCCTGTTTTTCACTAACTCAGTGCTAGACATTCACAAATCTAAGCAGCTCAGAAAGCTGCTCTCACCTTTGACTCGGGAAGCTGTCTTTCCTGCAGGGGCTGGATATCAGTTCTGAGGCACTTTGTATCCTCAGGAGAGGATGGAGAGAGCATAGAAAGGTTAGGGGCCCGTTTCTCAAGCCTAAAAAAGAGGCAAGGGCTGAGAAACGAAATCTAGAAAAAGACCTGTGATGCCAGCAGCAACCCACCAACTACCAAACCTTCATTCTAGAAGAGGAAGAGATACGTTCTGACAGAAACTGATAAAAGGGATCAGGCCGTGTCTCTGTGCAAGGAGCGCTTGCAGCAGCAGCAATCCAGGGAAGGCTGTCTAAACAAACGTGCGTTTCCCTATGTCCTTCTTTACAGACCCATGGAAGGCTCAGGAAACCCCTCCCTCGTCTTGGAGAGGCAGAAAATTTGTAGAGAGCCCTATATCCTAGCCTCAAGTAACCTGAAGATTCCATTTTATATCATAAACAAATTGGCAGATTTATTTCCAAGATGGTAAAGTCAGACTCCAAATCTATTTTTAGGAATATAAAAAAGGCCCTATTTTTACAGGCCAAGTGGCCAGTGGACTCCAGTTTGACCTCCAGGATGCTCAGTACTCCTAAGATGTGAAACAACAGTGTCTTTCTCCTGGCTTTTTGAATAAATAAAAGAACATCAGTTTATACTATGTTATTGGGACTGCTCCCTAAACATGCTACCCAGCAATTAGTGCAAGTTGCGATCTGTAATTTTGGTGCTGCCTGCTACAAACATTCTTATTTCATAAAAACCACACTCAAAATTCCTCCAAATGGTCACCAAATGTGTCATCACAGCAACACGTGCCAGCTGTTAGATGTACTATGTTAAAGAAAGACATGATAGCTGTGTGGCTTACATCTTTGTGGCTTACAAATTGCTCCATTGACTCTAAGCTGGTATGTTGTACTTAGACTCAGATGAATTTCTGAATACATCACTCCTCCCCCACTTCCAGAGACATACTCAGAGAACTTATCATAGCCAGGGAGCGGGTATCTTTAAATGGTAGTAGGAAAGAATACCTTATTTGTTGGTGTAGACTTAACAACCACTTTATTGTCTTCTACTTGTGACAGTTAGACAGCGAAGCACGCCACCGGGAATTACAGTAGAAAGAATGGCAAATGTGAATATGAGAAAGAATGCAGTTTTAATAGGTAACAAAAACTGTGGCACTTAGTTCCAAGTTTTTTGTTATTTAGGACATGCAGTGTTTATGCATTTGCAAAAGTTGTATCATTATGTCTGAAGAAATACCAGAGACAGCTTAAGTGCATATGAGAAGTACCATTATACCAGGAAGTACAGCACTAACTGTAATGGTAACATAAATATTACAGATGTTATTGATTACAGATACAAATTAGGACTTCTAAGACTACATATCTATAATTGTTATGACAGCATCTTCCATAAGTTTCTGATTCACGAGAAACAAAAACTGTACTTAGCCCAAAGTAATTGAAAGTAATTGCTGCTGTAAGGGACAAACCTTTCCGCGGACTGGCTCCAACTTGTCCTAATTCTGTCATCAAGTAAGATCAGCCAGCAGCTTTAGCTGCCTTCTCCACCTTGTCCCCAGTTGGTCCACAATGGCCTAGTCTATTGATTTAATTAAAAATCCCTTTCCTGCTCAACTGCAGAACTCTCACACTTATGATGTTATCATTCTAGATTCTTCCAGACGCAACTTGAATTTCTGATACTAAAGAAAGATCATTAGAAGCCCAATCAAAATTGTTCAGGTTTTCTCTATTCAAAAATGCAATAACACTGTTCTTTATGCTTCTATAAACACCAGAAGCACATAAATCTAGAGGATTCGTTTTCTGCGCAATTCCAGTTTACTGATGAGAGAACGGTTGAGGTTGGAAAGGACCTCTGGAGATAATCTAGTCCAATCCCCTCCCTGCTCAAGCAGGGTCAGCTAGAACACACTGCGCAGGATTGTGTCCAGGTGGGTTTTGAATATCTCCTGGGAAGGAGACTCCACAGCCTCTCTGGGCAACCTGGGCCAAACATATCTTGTTTCTCAAATCGCTTCTCTTACTTAATTATCTTGCAGAAACTAAAAATACTTAGGTACATTTAATACACGACTGAAGATGTGATAAATTGTTCTACATTAAAATTTCTCCTGCAGCAAAACCTGACTAAGACGTTCCTGGCCATTTCCTCACCCAACTCCTCCTACCATTTTACTAGTTTACTCCTCAGTTGAGTTGATGCAACTGTTTGTGGAGCTGCACGCTAAACCAAAACAACACAAAATGACCTAATTTAACAAAACAACAGCACTGAGTTCAAAAAGCATGGGGGTGCAAGTGTCTTGGGGTCAATGGGAATTTCTTAAACAAGCCTTCTAATCTGAGAAATTTTACTACAGAATTACACCATAGGAGTATTTACATTGAGATTTTGTCCAAGATAGCTAGTTTATTGGCTTAGCTCATTTTGGAGTAAACATCCCAGGTTGACAAACCCTAATCAAATGGATCTGGAATTTAAAAATAGTTAATCATCTAGGAAACCATCAAAAGCAAACATTATCTGAACACCGCAAGTACTCTGCTTTGCTACTGTTTTAAAGAGTAACTTCTACATTAATCGTTCTTGCTCATATGTCTACTTTTAGAATTCATAATTATAAGAAAAATTAAAATTAATTATTCAAAACACCAATTAGGAAATCATGAATATAAGGTGTATTTTGGTTGCATGGAAAAACTGTCTTGTTTAACAGTTAAAAGTCAGATCACTTAAAAATACAAAAAACTATTTGGAATGTCAGCGAGTGAACGACCATCGGATAGTCAAAGCTGTCTAAAATTCATTCCTTGTTCCTAAAAGGGAAAAAATGCTTTTATTTATATTCTATTTGCAACCTTTCCTATTGGTGACAAAAGAAACTGAAATTAGACTACAAAGAAAGTAAACTTTACTCAGGTCAATTTAATACTCACCATTATAATTTTCAAAGTAGACATGTATTGGATGTAATAGTAAGCCTCTTCAGAGAATATTCACATATCAAAAAGACAACAGTAGGTTTTTCTTCAGCAATGTTGTCTTGCAAGTGGTAAACAGAAATACAACTATACTATTTCGTAAGAGCCCGTTTTTAACTCTTCAAGAGTTTCAAAGTTTCCTTTTGGACAATAGTGATCAAGCATTTAAAAGAAGAGTGGTTTACTTATTGAAGAAGTTCAAAGCTAACTTACTGCATCAGTAGCAGAGGTGCCAGAGGTAGCCCTTTTAATTACTACAGTTGTGTCACTTTACGTCAAATGACTTTTTAGGGTAAATGCACTGCTTCCTCTTACACATTACTAGAACAAACATATTAGATGTTCATTTTCAATATTACTAATTTTACAAACTAAAGAAAAGTATCCAGTCCTAGCCACTGCCTTCCTTGTACAAGTCCCACACTTAACATACTTCACACTACTTAACTAATGCAACCATGATGTGCTGGACTTGTGGGAGTCTTGCTACTTTTTGATAAACTTTCACATTCACGTCTGATCCTGGGACGAAGTATTATCAAAGGAGTTGACGGATGGAAATCCACCACTGAGCATGCAACAAAGGTGAATGAACAGGGAGCCACCTGCTTGCTTCAGCCATTGCAGCTGCTTAACCGTTGCAGTTCTTGGTTTGAAATCTCCCTGCTTCAGAAGACTCTGTGCATCAAGTAAGCACTGAGTTGCCATGATGAAGAAACAAATACACCTGTGTCCTACTGAGAAAAGATGTGATTAGAAATCTTTTACTGAAGATGGGATCTGCATGTACTCTACTCCATTTTCAAATATATATGTATCCGTAAAGCTTTACTGCAGTTAGGATGCAGATTATCACTTCAATCTTCAGGCACTTATTCTAAGCAGCTTCACTGAACTGACTCTTCCCTCAAACCTTGCAATCTGCTGTGCGTGCTACTTGAAAGCTATGTTTCCTGGCTCAAGCAAAATTCCAAATGACTAAGACTGCCAGCATTTGATCTGCAAGTTTATGAGGCAAACTTACTGGTTAAATTCCTAGACTTCCTGAAAGTCAAAATCTTTGCTTTGAGTCCAAAGAACTGTAAGATCCTCAGTTTTCTAGTCCAAAGAGCAGGTTTTTCCCAGTATGCATCACTCCAACTTTTATTCTTGTTTTTAATAACCTGTCCTAGTGGAAAAAAAAATCCACACGCTCTTCCAACCCTACTGAACTTCAATCACAGTTTTCAATGAATTTCATCAAGTAATCTTATAGAAGAATTCTATCTAAAAGGGGGATGTACATACAGAGCAACGTGTGAAAAGAAGGAGAAAATAAAGTTAATGGGTTTTTTTAATCATTCACAGCTGCTGAGATTCCAGACTGTTTCTCTGAATAAAATAGTTAATAAAAAGCATATCCTTAATACTTCTCTTGGTAGGAACAAACAAGAACAAAGGAAAGATATTAAAAAGCTTCAGAAAAAAAATCCTTAAAATAATTGCTATCTACATTTCTTCTGATAACCTCAGATACATTTTAAATCAGGGACATTATTTTCACTTAAGAATTGTTTCCTCTTGCACCTTCACCACAAACAAAATCAGTATTTGAATGGCCTACAGAGCTTATTTACTTGTTTTACAAATTCATATTGGATTATTCTTTGAATAAAGGAATGCAGTGCCTTTTTCTTTTCTTGTTTAATTTAGGGACACGCATCTCTATTGTCCCTAATTATTAGTTTTACGTTGCTAATTAAGCTTTGAATTTTTGATCATCATCAACTGAACTATTAATTAAAGTCTGGTGGTTTCCAAATGTTCAAATTATTAAGGAGGGAGAGATTTTTTTGTGAGGCTTTCTGCAAACAGGTTACTCATTTGGATGGGAGACCTTACTATGTTAACGCTGTTTTTAATAGTCTCTGCTTAAGAAAATTGCAAAGTTATAGGTTGCATTGATGCAAATAACAACAAAATGTGATCTGCAGAACTGTGAGGCATGAACCAGAAATACTCACTTTCTTTCAGATCCTAAGATGGCAAGTGATAGCTACAAAGCATATCCTTTATCTGCAAGTTGTGCAGTAATTTACTAGAACCCATGCTTGGGGTAAGTTTTCAATAAAAACGAGTAAGGTTCAGCCTCCAAGGCCGACAGGGATGCAAGAAGTCCAACTTATTCAGAATGGGCAAAAGAGAGAAAAAACAGCCACAGAAACCAGCTGACAGATGCAGAATTCCAGGGGGTTTGATCTATTGTGTTTGTGCACTTGAGGTGCAAATGCACAGAAGCCACCTTTCACATGCTTGACAAGCCACTCCAAAAGCAATGGCGTTAAACCACTCCTAGAAGTTCTGGTGTCATAGATCCCAATTCCTAGGCCAGTAGGAGGGCCTAGCTCCCTGGCATAGAATTGAAGGACAGCAATGAAGAAACTCTGCTGAAGCTTACTCTTTGCAATGAAATGCAATCTCTTACTCTTCTTAGTAAATGCACATCTGAGATTAGTCCAATGACTGAATCATCACAATCTCCACAACAAAGACTGGATGCTGACAGAGATGAAAAACATGCTGATCTGTTGCTCCACATTTTTTACTGAAATAAAAAGCTAAAGAATTAGAACAAATAAAAACAAAAATCAGGAGAGATAGCACAATATTAATATACTTAATTTTATGTATTATTGTGGGTTATGGAAAAAGCAATAATTCCATGTATGCATACATACCTGGATAAAGATTACATCTGCATATGCTTGCAATTTCCTGCAGGAATCTGTATGTGTCAGTGGAATCACATGAGTGTTTCTTCAATATGTACTTCTCAATTTATAAATCAACTAAAGCAGTTAAAACTCCTTTCAGCTGACTGCAACACACATGCAGAAGAGGAAGGCGTGGAACACAGAGGATGGCATCAGCATGCAACACCATGAAAGCAGGGGCATGTATTTACCCTCGTGGTCAAGCTCGGGCCCCGAAACGCTTTAGAGCTCCAGGAATGCAGCTGATTAGTAGTTGTAGCAGTGAAAGCCGTTGCCCATTTCTGCTGTTCTCATCAATAAAAATACTTATAAAACATTTGTGGCAACATAATCCTGGCCTTTTTAAATTTAAGAAACACCTTACATTTTATTGGCCTTTATTGCTAACACATATAACCCCCGCATCCGAAGACCCCCGTGCACCCTTACTCAGACGACGGACCGACAGCACCGGGACGGCCGCAAGCCGCGCCTCCCCCCCCCCTTCCCCTCAACGGCCCCAACGGCCGCGCGCGCGGGCGGTAACGGCCCCAAGGGCCGCCTCAGCGGCACCCGCACGCGAGCCAGGCGCTAGCGCGCCACACGGGGCTCCTATCGCTAACCTCGCCCCGCCGGCTGCACCGCGGGGCCCGTCCCCGGTGCGGGCTGCTCCTCCGGCGCCGCGGGAGCTTTTAGGTGTCGCCGCAGTGAGCGTGTAAACGCTCAGCGGCGCTGGAGCAGCGCGTGGAGAAGCGGGGAGGTTTGAGCCACGCCGGCCACCGTCAGCCGGGAGGCGCTACCGCCACCTTCCGCGCGAGGCCGCGGGCCGGCTCTGCGGCCGCACCATGGGGTCTCTGCTCCCGTGGCTGGGCACCGCCGCCCTTCTCCTCCCCTTACTGCTCATCCCCTTGGTTCGCCTAGAGCGGCGACGCCGCGGCCGACGGACACCTCCCCTCAGCCTCCTGGTGGTGGCCGGCTCCGGTAAGTAGGGGTTGCCGGGAGCGCGCCGCGCCGCGCCACGCCGCTCGCTCTCCGCCGCGGGCCCCAGGAACTACCGCTCCCGGCAGGCAGCGCGGGCGGCGGCCGCGGAGTTGGCGCGCGCGCGCTGCCCCGGTGCCTGCCGGGAGTTGTAGTCTGGTGTGGGCGGGAGGGGCGGGCGGAGGGGAGGCGCCGGCGGGGTGGCGGCAGGGCAGCGCGGCTGCCCGTCCCCGCGGCCTGGCAGGCCGCCGCCTGGCTTTGGTTTTTCAGTCCTTGGTGTGTTTTTCATGAGCGCTCGTTAAATTTCTGCGTCTTTATTTTGGGCATTTTTGTCCATTTTTACAACTGACACTTTGGTGTCTGATCCTTCAGGCTGCACGCGAGTTTTGTTCGTTAATTCATTCATTCCTTAGTGAATATATTGACTAGAACTTAAGCAGGACAAACCTTTGCAGCTACCTGGTCTTCTTCCGCCACCAAATTATTGATGATCCCTTACATACATCGGATTGTGTAATAATTCTGTCTAAATCGCATTTCTGTAGCTTACTTAAGAGAGTGTCACTTGGGTCTGTCAGAAGCCTTACTGTTGTCGAGGTGTCTGCTGCTCCTCATTACGTCCCCAAACTTGCTGGGCAATTATTTTGTCAGATAAATCAGATGACCTTTAAAGTTTCCCACTGGCAAATCCCAGGCAAGCTTTGATTTTGTTGCCTCAGCATCCCTGTGGGTTTTGCCCACTAGTAATTAATTCCAGGTCTTTCTGCCATCTAAAACAGGTAGGTTTATAATTTCTCATGTCATCTTCACTTGCTTTTTAAAGGACAGGAAATACGGTTGTTTCCTTCAGTCCTTTGGAATGTAACTTGCACTTTAAAAAAATACATATCCTATAAGTTTGCCAGATAAAATAATTCTTAACTCAGTTAAGATTCATATGATATTTGAACTTAGTCTTGGAAAATTTCTTGAAATAGGAATCTCCTGTTTTTCTATGAATACTCAGTGGATTGCATTAACATTTGTAGAAGCTTCAGCTAACCATTGCTCATGAGAAATTCCCTCTAAGCACATTTGAAAAATACTATATGAAAATATATGGAAAGGTGACAAACTCCAGTGCCTAATCCACGCAGTGTAGCTCTCTGTTGTTCGTTTTTTTGGCCAGCTAATAATACTTGACTTCTATAGCAAAAGTCTCTTAGAAGACTTCTAATGAAACTGAACTGCCAGGGATAGTAGGAATACATTTGGTTTACTATTTTGGTTTGCAACATGTGGCAGAGTGAAAAGTAACAGATCCAGTAAATGCTTATGCACATATTTAAGGGTGCAGTTTGACATTAAGCTGACCCAGCCTGACAGATAAAAGGTGAGCCCGCTCCACTTCACCTAGCCACAAGTGTCTTCCCCCTTCCCTATTCCACTGCTACAGGCATTCACAAAACTCCAAGCCAAGCCAGTTCGGGAAACTAAACTGACCAAAAATTAACCCCAACCCCCCAAAAATAAAATAACCTTCTCTGCAATATTCTGCCAATTTAGCTTCCTGAACAAGGTGACCTTGCAGTTAAAGGAATGTCAACACCCATTCAAGGGGAGTAGTTAAAGCGTTTGGCTGTGGCAGGACTGTTTGCTCTGCCAGCATTCGGCTTTTAGATTGGCTTGGCAGCAGAGAGAAATCGCTGCCTACGTGATTTCAGTGCTACGATTTGAGAAAGTGCAGTCCCTGAATCTGGTCTTCATTGTCATGAGAATGATAAGTAGATTCAGTGAAATGATAAGTAGATTCAGTGAGAGTTATGCTTTCAAGGTGCAGGTCTAAATGACATCTCCGGTTTCATTTTAACAATTGCCCCATGCTATCATGGCTTTTGAATATGGACTACAATATAACTCTTTGCCCAATTGTTTTTGCATTGTGTACTGGACATTAAACACAAACATTTCTCTTCTGTGTGAGCCTGTTTCAAGCCCATTAAACGGAAAAAGTTCTGTCAATGTAGCTTCCATGGGAATTGAATTGTATTCCTGTTACTTAAACAATCTCAAACAATCTCTAGCCGAGTCCTTTACTCGCAGAAGAGCGTGACTGATGCTATTAGTACCAATAAGTTTTAAAAGAAAAAGTGACTGATTCAGCTGAAGAAATTGGAAATCACAAAATGTTTCATATGCCAACTGCGGTTTACTTGTTGTTGTTGTTGTTTTTTTAATAGGTGGGCACACAACAGAAATCCTGAGGTTACTTAGTTGTTTGTCAGAGTCGTACTCTCCTAGACATTATATTCTCGCAGACTCAGATAAGATGAGCGAAGCTAAAATACGTTCTTTCGAGCAAAAAAGAGCTGAAACTTTCTCCAATTCCCAGGTAACTTAAATGTGTTCTTATAAGGTAAACTGATCATAACATGGCATAGTAATTCAAGGCACTTTGAAAGTGATTCATGAAAAGGATTTTTAAGATCCACATCTATCCTTTTGATTTTACTAGCTATTGATAATCACTTTCGGCTAAAGTTGCCTTCCTATACATATTATTTTTTACATTTCTGAAAGTGAACTAGATAAGCACAGTTGATTAATGCTGTATTAGAGACCCAGGAAATGCAAAATAAATACACTTTAAGATAGTATTAAACGCCATTCTTGCTTCCAGTTTCCACTGCCACTTCTCTTTACTTTCTTTACCTGCTGTCAAACATGTTAATCCCTTTAAAGAAATGAGGAAACATAACTGTAGAGAAAGTGATTATACATAGAAGACTATCTATTACTTAAGAAAAGCACACTGAAAATAAATCTCTTTTTAAATTTTGTAAACTGGTTAGTCATAAAGTGTTATTTGTAACTGTAAAAATATTGGGACAGAAATGCAGTGGATGCAGAAATGCATTTTTTGTGTTTTAGTCCGTCATTCCCCTCACTGACATATGTATCTTTTTGAAAGAAGTGGTATCTAAAATGTTCTATCTAAAGAACAACTTTAGAAAACCTTAATTAAAGCTGCATTCTTTTTGTGTATTACTAGACTGTTTTGTTTTTAAATTTGAGCATTCATTACACAAATGTTTAAAAAATTACCTCTTAGTATCAGATAGTTTTCTGGTTGATGACCTGAGCAAATGCTGAATCAGTCTTCTGAACTCCTAAAAATCATGCAAGTTCATGAAAACATTCCATTATCTTTTCATCAGGCCTTTGCCCGCTTTGAGCTAATTTGCTGTATGATTAACAGGCAGCAATATGACTCTCTGCTGATATACGGTGTGATCTGATGTCCAGTGAAGTTAGTAGAATGATAGTAGTTTTATCTAGAAATTGAGATAGGCCTGTACAATGGAAAAGAATGTAGCGACTACATAAATCTTAGTCTTTTAGAGCAAGAAGTGCCACATGCTATAAATGAATTATTTACAGGGTATCAATTTCATAGGGTACGTCTCTGATATTTCTGTTATCTTCAACAGCACTACTGGGTTTAAGACTGTAGGACTCAGTACTAATGATTTTCAGAATTGGCCCTTTTAATGTAAAGCAAGTGCTGACTATGAACAACAGACTTACTTAGGAATGACATTTAAAACTATCACCACTTTCACCTTTAAAGATGAGAGTTCCTTGTATACCCCAAGTTGCTGAATCAAGTGAGTCTGACTCAGTTTAAAGCTCAGCATGGCAGTCTCTTCTCTCATTGAACGCTAAGGATGAAAGTTTAATTAAGACTGACTGGAGAGTAATTCATCTTCTGTCACTAACGTTGGAGGTATCTCCTCTTCAGAGAAATCTTGTTTGGTAATTGGTCGTTCACTTAAATAACGAGTCATAGTCACTCATCTGAAAAATGTCCAAACCTAAATTATTAAATTTATTTAAAATATATGCTTTGAGTATTAAAGTGTTATGGAGTTTTCATCTAATCCACTTGGTTTTACTAAGCAACTTCCCTTCCCTATCCCCTTCAACTGCTAATAGGATCCTGGGCTTAGGTTTTGGTTGGAGGTGAAAAGTGAGAGGAACATAGCCAGATAACAGATGCTCCTTTTCCTTTGGCCATTCTTTTTTTTCCAAATGCATAGTGACTGCTCAGCAAAAATGTTCAGAGGGAAAATGGAAGATAAATTCTTCCAATATTTGCTAACTTTCGGAGCGTGCTTTCAACTACCACGTGCTTTGGCACATAAGATATTTAAAAATCATGTATTAGTGGCTTCTTGCAGCTTTGAATAAATGAATTGGAAAACTGAAAAGTACAGCCCATTGTTGTTCCCTTATCCTTCTTGTCAAGGAAGTGGATTTCTCCAGAACTGAATAATGAGTCAAAGACTGGACAGAAGACAGACTACAATAATAACGATCTGAAAGAAAATCTGTGTACTCATTTAACAAATTACCACGTAAAAAAACCAAATACAACGAAGTTCTCTTCTTGATCTGTGGTTTAGCCCTGTCCTAAACCTGCAGAATTCAGGGAGAAGGAAAGAAAGCTAGAATGAACCTCATGCTTACAAGAAATGAAGTATTGCACCTCTACCTAGCAAGTTTCCTGAAAAGAAAATCATGTAGTTCCACCAAGCCAAGCGCCTCCTATGAAAAGTCTCTTGTCTTGCTATTGCTTGCCTCTTTTTTCTCCCTTCCTCCTAACTTGTAAGCACAGTTACCCTACATGGTTCCCCAAGAGCTGCTATCCAGGGAACCTTCTGCACACAGGGTAAAGAATTTGCTTCAGCTCCCGCTGATCAAGTCTAGCAGCAGAAGGACAACTTAGATTAGCTGACAGAGGAACTCAACATGCATTCCTCCCTGGAACTTATATCTCCATTTGTCAAATCCTCATGTCTGATGAGTAACTGGATTAACTAGCCTTTACATAATGCACACTGACCACACATTCTTTTCCATTTTATGGTTCATGAAAGAAACCATGCGAGGAGTCTGTATCCTTCAACATGAAAGGAGGCTAAATAAACCCAATTTCTTTAGAAGGACGGTAGTGTGTTCAGCTGAACATATTATAATAATTCACAGCAGCGGCAAGTTTCCACAGCTTCTCCTTGCATGCTTGCAAAACAACAATAACTAGGTGAAGGACTGCATCACTGATTTTGGAATTGCAGTACCCCAGTCAACCATTTTTGAATTGCCAGTTTGGAACATTTGGCTTAAGTAATGAGAAGGTTTCTGACTCTAGTGAAGAAGTAAGGAAAAGTAAATGCAACAATATGAGACCATAGGAGATCAATTTGTCCATCTCTGACATCAGACATACTATGCAGTTTTCCAGCAAAAGGTGCAGGAGGTACTTAATAATAGTCTCTCATTAGATGAGAGAGACAAATTGCAGAAGCATCTGGCAGTGGCTTTTAAACAAACAAAAAAAATCTGGTTTTGTTTCCCAGCTTAGTATTCAAAAGTTGATTGATACGTGGGCCTAAGTCCTAACATAAGACGTAGACATTGGCATGCAAAGTTTCAAGCCTGTTTTTTGAATAATACAGGTAAAATCAGCTTGATGTCTATTTGAATCTTACAGGTGGATTTCTACTTCAATACTATTTGGGGTCCCTGCCAATTTTTGCTGAAATCAGTTTTCCAGGATGAAGAAAATTGTATATATGTATTTTTTAAGCAGAGATTGTTTAGCTACATTCATACAGTGAGGGAGGCATCTGAATAGTTCCACTGATCCTGATCTGCCTAAAACTACCTTATCATGCATATTTCTTGCAGGACTGAATACTACTGTTTGCTGTTTGTCTAAGGGAGCATGGTGAATGCAAAAAATTTTTTTTGAAAGGTAACTTCACTGTTAAAATTATTCTGTGTTACCATGCTTTAAAGCTTATCTATATCAAATCAAGAAATTCTGTTGTGCTACACCGAAAGCATTCAGGCTCCCTGTTGGAAGAATATTCCAGTTTTTCCTCTTTTGTAAGTTTGTGAACTTCAAGAATCTTATATTCGTAGAGCAAAGTGCAAGTCACTGAAAAAGCGAGCTATTTAAAAACTTTTACCTAAGTAAATCTGAATTTTATTCAAGAACTGACACCTTTGAAAAATATTCCCTACAACTACTTTAAGTTCCTATAGACACTATAACAACAGTTATTTATTAAAAGATACTGCAAGGGTCTAAACTCCACTTCATGGCTTTTCTTTTTTATCACTTGATCTCTTCCAAAGCTCTAAGAAACAGAGAGACAGTGATAACCAGATTCCTGTTGAGTGAAGAGCAGGGGGCATGTTTATTTTTCCATATACTGTTGTCAAACTAGTGCAATCAGAGTTTCAACACCTGCAAATAAAACATAAAACAACTAGTTTGTAACATCTGTTAATGCCTTCCAGTATCGCAGTAATTAAAGACACTTATTGCAATGAAACAAGATCATTTCAATCAAGAAAATCAGCTTAATAATCTGCATTTCTGTGCTTTTTAGTAATTCTTTCCATCTTATATATAAGAAAGCTGCCAGTTTTTGTTATTCAGACAATCTGTATTTTTGATGTGCAGCTATTGCAACATCATCTTTTCCAGTCACAAATCACCAGGGCTAGGCTGTATGAATTAGAAATGGTGTATGTGAAGTAACTGAGGAATTTTCAGTGCTTATGATGACATTTAGAGTCTCCTACTTCCAGTATGAATTCTGGGAGAGTACTAGCGATCTCGCGTCCCGTATGAGGTTAGTGACCGTTGTCCAGATTAAACAATGTGTCAACATCACTGAACACTACATTGCAGCTAATGTCTTTCATTTAGAGAGTCAAAAATGTAATTGGCATCGGGACTGCCTGCTGATTTAGCAGTGTGTTCTTAGATGTGATTCCTCTAGGTCAAGGTTAAACCATCTGGGAAGAGTGCAGGAAGCCTAAGTGCTCTTAACCACGTACTGTGTCTGAAGGCAAAAAGACAGCATCCATGTTTTGTTAATTTGATACCTTTAATACATAAAGAATCAATCCCTAGGAAAAGACCAAAGAAAACTTTTTCTTGAACTTTAAGGATAAGATGTTCTTTTCTGTTTATTCAGGTAAATATTTTGCATTTTGAATATGCATTTTGCATATTCTTTTGAATACTTGTTGAGCAGTCATTTAAAGGACAGCGATATTTGCTGTTACATTTTAGTCCTATGCACTGGACATTAATTGAGAAAAGTTGTTATTTTCTTCAGGTAAAAGACAGAAGGGAGTCATATTGTTTGGATTAAAACTACTCAAACCTAGGAATGTGTTGCGCTATCCACTAGGTGGGGCACGAAGTTAACATACTGCAACTGAAGTTGCTCTCGCTACTAAGTTGTTTATTAACTTCGGGATGTTTTAAAGTAGCAGTAGAAGAGATTTAAAAAATAGATGCATAGTTCTGGTATTTTGTCGTACTGTTTTACCAGAAGTGCTACACCTGATACCGAGTAAGGCACCTAAGAGAAGATTTCATACCCAAACATTTCCAAACTAGATTTAAAAATAAAATAAAATACAAAATAAAGTCGGCACAGACAATGTCCAATAACCCTATAGAAGAACAACATTCTTAGAGAAATAACAATTTAGCTTATCATGCTCTCTTCCAGTTCACCCTTGATCGCATTCCCAGAAGCCGTGAGGTTAGACAGTCTTGGACCTCCTCCATGGTAACAACCCTGTACTCCATACTTTATTCCCTTCCTTTGACCTACAAGCTGAAACCAGATTTGGTAGGTATAGTAAATCTTAATTAATTGAGAACTTGCTAATCTGCTCTGTAGAAGCGTTTGAAATATCAGGACATTGCAGACTGTATCTCACATGTATACTTAGATTTACAGTTCACAGGAAAAATGTTTTTGAATATTACCTTAAAGCTGAAAGAGAGATAGTAGCAATACAACAAGAAACAGAGAAAGGATTGCACTGCTAGTGAATTAGGATAGCAAATACCATTTTCCCCTCTAAAAGTTTGCAAATAACATCAGAGAGTTTGTTACTCCCTTGTAAATACTAGAAGAGTTGGCACAAACAAGGTTACAGGTTCTCGATAACATCTCTTCAGGATTGCAACAGCACAAACTGTGCTTGAAATCCTGGTTATTCTGTTGACTGATCTTCCTCTCAAAATGATATGACCAGTCCGGAATAGGCAGGTTCAGAACAGCAGAATTATATACAGAGTCAATTCTTGCACTTACGTGGACTTTTCAGCTACGTGCAAGTTTGTTCAGTCTTTGGCTAGCTGACGTTCATTATCTCATCTAGTGACAAAAAACATCACTGCTGAAGTGGCAACTAGATTCATCTCACTTCAGTAGTTTTGTGAACAGCTTGAAAAAGTTACAATCCCATGCTAATTAGAATGCATTTTTAATAATATTCCACACAATCAAGTCAGAAGCATTCAGAGTTGTCAGGTTATAGAAATAAACAAAATGGAGGTATTTCATCGGCAGAGTTAATGTAAGAGTTAAAACTTAGTGCATTGAACTCCAGGGTTTGAGTCTTACAGTTCTTTAGGAGAAATTTGGTTAAAGCTAGCCTTTTGCTAGGGCTGCAGTCATTTTAAGGCGTCAGAGATCCAAACTTGAGTTTTTAAAGATGCTATTTTAACAGAATTTCAAATCAATATTTTGTAGGGTTTAAAATATTGAAATGAAGCCTGTATAAACATATGCGGTTACAAGATCTTCCTTATAATTTAGTAGCAGCATGTATACACCCACAGAGGATGTTTGTAAGTAGACTTCTTTAGCTCTCATTGTGAACTGTATTACTAATTCTGAAGAGGGTCAACTATATTTGTGCTCTTTTGAACATTTATAGAAGTTGCATTGAATTATTTCATCTCATTGGCATCAATAGTACTGGTCAGTTCCTATCAGATGAAAAGCTACTTGCTTGCTAGAGTTTCCAGAGCAGTTTAGTGTGCGAAACAACAGAAGTAGCTTCTTTGCAGTTTTTGTTTGTCTAGCCCATTCTGAGACCTGGAGATCAAGGCACAGTTGGGAGGGAGGAGAGGATGGCTTGCCTTTTTTATTTTTTTTAATTACTTTTTTCTTTTTTTTTTTTTCTCCAGTGACTTTAACTTGCAGGGGAAAATAGAGAGATCTTTACGTGAAGCAGACCTCTTATTAGAGGGGAAAGTAACAAATAATTAGGAATTGCCTTGCTACACTACTATTTTCATATAATATATATAAATTTTGTTAGCTTACTATTGCAAATGAAATTGACTGGGAAATCCCACTTTGTGGCTTAATGCATTACCAAATGTGTCAACAGGATACATCACAGAAGAGCAGAAAGTTACTAACAGTTATATAATTGCGTGGTTCCTCTGTTTATAAGAGGAATTTGAAGTGACAGCAAGATTTACATGTACCATTATCAGAACTAGTGTTGGAATTGATTAGCTATGGTAAACCAGGAGGTCCCTCATCCTTTTGAAAAAACACTTGTCCTTGTAAAATTATTAATAGATTTTAGCAGGGTTCATAAGGCCCTTGTAGTATTTAAATGAACCACTAGTTCAAAATTCTGTCCAAAGATTCCTTATCCGAGATTACATAAGGGCTGGAGGAAAAGGAGTTTCCAAATATTTTTTGCCAGGCACCATTAGCAGCAACAACAGCAGCTGGTACTGCCACTGACAGAAGCAGCTCTGGCTTCATGCTGAATGTGATACCCCTTGAAAGTTGGTTGTGTAGGACTATTGGTATGCATATCATAGTTTAGGAATTCTTTAAAATTTAGTAAGTCAGAGAGCTTGTAAAGATTTTAGAGTGTTTATCAAAGAAAAGTGATATGGAGATTAAAATACCTCACACTGCCAGTGAAAAGATTTTGTGTAGTATGTGAAACAGCTGCTAATGTTTAACTGCCCTTAGCTGAAAACGTTCTTAGTGACCTGCAACTCCCCCTGCTTGTGGGTGAACGTAACAGTAGTTTAAAGACCTAGGAAGGGTGGAACAAATGCTGGATTTTACAGGATTCATCTATAACTTTTGGCACAGAAATCAACACCCAAGTTTAGAAAAAACAAGCACAGTATTACATCATGCTGAGGGCTTCATATTTTTAAGCAGTAGAGCTTACGGGTACTGTACATTCTCAGTCTAGGCAACTGCTTTTATTGAACTGTAGGAGGGAAAGAAAACATTGGATTGCTTCTAAGTCATTTATATGTAGAAGTGATCCTGAAATCCTTACACTTGCCTCTAGGTTCATCAGAAAAGTCTATATGTTTGAGGGCTATAAGAGCGAGCCTTTGATTGAAATCTTCTCTAAGCACCCAAAAACTAGAGAAAAGTAGAACTATTGCAGTTTCAGTTATTAAGAAATGCAAGACAAGAGAAGTACAGCAAAAAGAGGCTATGAAACCATTAGGTGCAGGAAAGCAAGATTTGGAGCAGATAGGCTTAGGCCAGCCTAACTAGTGTATCTGTGGAGCCAAAATAGGTGTAAAGGGGAAAGAGCAAACCTAGCTGCACAGGAGTTACTTTATAGGTACTTATTTACATGAGCACGGTGTCCGCTTTGTATCTCACATTGGTCTTCTGGCAAAGGTTCTTAGTTTACTTTGCGTGAGAAAGCAGTTTCATCTAACCCTTCTTCAAGGCACTGAATTCAGAAAGAACTGAACAACTCCCAGGAGACCTTTACTGACTTGCAGGACTCACCCTATGCTTAAAATGAGCCTTCAGAGAGGTTAAGAAATGTAAAAGTTTGTTTAGTTGTTCAATTTGAGATCATCTTCAAGAGGCCTGTTTCTGAGTTATGAACATCTACACTCTGCAAAGTTAAATCCCTTCAGAGGTATTAAACCAAGTAACAAGATTAGGATGTCAGAAGCAATGATTGGCCTTTGTTCTTATAGCCAAGTTCCAGAATTCTAGAAATGTAAGCGTCGATGTTTTGAAGGCTTGTCTATCCCGGGCAGTTTTTATAGCATGTCTGTCTTAGGGTTGCTACGCAGAGGCCTAAAATTCAAAGAAAGCACAGCTTGTGCCAGCACACACTGTTCACACCTTCCTTATCCCCAAAAAACTTTTAAAGCTATTCAGCACTTGCAGCCAGATTTAATATGCAGTCCTAGCCTCAAAGGCTGAATTCCTACCGTGAAAATGGGCAGCTTGTCAGAGTAAAGAGATTATTAATACCTTCACTGAGAGAAAGGCTGAGAAGAGACTTAAAACTCAAATAAGACGTCAGAAGGTCTATTAACTAGGAAGAGATGCAAATCCTTTTTAGACAGTTACAGGAAAATACACAAGCTGCACTGAAAGATTTTCCCAAAGCCAGAGAAAAGGATTGGATCTTACATAGATTACTTGATGTCCAAGAAGGACTAAGCCAATGTTAGAGCCTTTCTACAATATACTTGAAGTCAGTCAGTTAGTCAGTCAGGAGGTACAAGGTCAGAGGAAACCAGTCTTGAGTTCTCCTGCTACTTTCATAACTATTGTCCTTCTTGTTTCTGAGCCGATTTGCCAACCCTAAAACCAGGTTTTCAGGTGATCTAGCACTTTGGCAAGGTCACAAATATTCCAGTCATTCTGGCATACCTGAAATGCAAACTGAACATGAAGGATACAGATGCACCACGCAATAGAAAGCTGTGCAGAGATTGCCTCCAGTCCTCATTTCCAGCTATAGCTGTACTAGGTCATAACTGGGTCAGCACTGTGCTTTCCATTAGTGCAGTGAAATTTTTTCTAGCATTATGCAGAAATACTGCATCTCTGCTGGGATTGTGCATCCTAGACACTTAGAACCAGACTTTTGCTTTTCTGGGTACACTCCTCCGTGGATTCTGCTGTCTCAGTGCTCTGCAGAGCCTGAGATAGGCAGATATTTTCAGATCACTGCTATTTGGGGAAGTCTGTGTTAAACCAAGCAAAGACCACCGTTCTTTCACGTTAGGGCCTCCTTTGCATGGGAGGTCTCTAGTAAGGAGTAGTTTTCATTTGTACAGCAAGTAAAACAAGTTCTGCTTTCTACCTCCCCACCTGCTGTCAACTGAGTGGGACTCTGCTTTTTAAACTACTTTCTAGAAGCTTGAAATCTGTTTTATTTTAATGCACAGCTGATTATGCTTCTAGCAGCCTGCTGATTCTTTTATGACTCATATGAGGCCTGGATATCCCATCATACATGCCTGGTCCCCAGACTGCTTAAATTCACGACAACAAGCTTTTTAATTGTTACAGAAATATTCACACAGTAAGCTATATGAAAGGAGATCATTATTTCATTTAGCTAAGATTTTCCATTCTTTGTACCCTGCTCAAAATGTCTTAAGTTCATAGCACTTTAACAAATTGCTATGATGAATAATAAGTTATTGTCCCTAATATCATGATTCTTATTAGATCTTTGTAGAAAAACAAAATCTGGGTGGTGGCCTTATTTCTCTATTCACTTCTTAACAAGTGAACTTTGTATAATGTAATATTAATAAGATCTGGTACATTCTCTTGCACACTAAATCTTTCTGTCCCACTTGCAATTCTTTTGGACCAGATTGCTTTCATGCTATGTCCCAACTACTCTTGTTCTTCTAGGATCAAAACAATCAAAATAAACAAGAGTAAGCATGTCAGATTAAGATGATCAGTGCTATAAATTGTATAGTCTAAAAAGAAAATAGAGTTAAGCCATCCAAAGTTACGTTTAACTTCTCAGTTAATGAAGATATATTTGAGTCTTCTTTGCCCCTCCTCAACCTTATATCTTCTGTGCTGTGTACAGCTACCCTGCAGCCACAATGTAAAATTGCCCTCTGCTAAGCACAAGTAAACTGACAAAGCTGTTCAAGTTAGCTAGTTTAAAGTTAGCTTGGTAGCTCTGTATTGCACTACTGTCATTTCTATGATGGACATTTAGATATGCCTATACACAGTACTTTTCTATACTTTGTTAGGAAAAAAAAAACAAAAACAAAAACAAAACTCACAACAACCTTGCTGCACTTATAAACAAAACCATTTACCTGAGAGGTAAGTGTCCTGGGGCATCAGAAGGAGGTCAGCTGTAGCAGTAAAGATGAAGTGAGATCTTAGCTTAGATTTTAGCCAAGTTGAAACTAAAGACTGATCTGTCTTAACCTATTACCTATGTCATGAACCTAACAAATCTCCTGGTCGTCCTGTCACATGACTTTCACAAACATTAAACACCATTGTTTCAAGTAAACAGCCTCGCTAAATCTGACCACTGAACCAGACCACTGGTATCCAGGTGTAGATTGCTAACTACTCCAGGTTTTGCATTGTGGAGAAATTTCAGGCAGGTATTTGATGAGAATTCTTGCTATACAGTGATTATGCAGTAGCCTCCCTAAAGGTGTTTATATACCTGTAAAATATCACTGTTTTAGCTGATCTGAAGTACCTATTTCAAGCTCTAACTAAATGAGTGTATGACCGATTAACGCATTGAGGTTTGCAATTAAAGGCTCGTTTTAAGCCACTGTTAGTAATATGCATGACTGTATTTAGCAGTCTTCAGATTTTGTTTCCTCTTCCTTTTGGGTAGTACTGCTACTATAATAAGCAGTACTTTTTGATAACGACGAGATGAGATACACTCTTACTTTTTAAACAGGTTCTAACATTTTAAGACAGTATTATGGGGGCACTCTGGCCAAAAGACTTTGACAGGTTCTGGCTCAGCCGGGGTGACACTCAGAGAAACAATGGCTTCCTGAAAGAAAGCATTGTAGCTAGTGTTTATAGCTACAAACCTAGTTTGGGAACTAGCATCTCATTTGCTTGACAAAAAGCCCCTTTACTCAATTATATTATGACCACCTTTCTCATCCACAGAAAGTCAAATCTCCTGTACTTCCCACTAATTTGTCAGCAGTAGCAATAAACCACAAACCCATTCCACAGCAACGTATGTAGGTAGGGAGTTCATTCACCAGCCTGCCTCTGCCTTGGTAATCTTGTTCTTCTTTTGTTCTTCTTGTTCTTCAACCTTTTGTCTGTCTCCCACAGTTTCTTCCAAGACTCACTTCTTGTGCCCCTATTTCTTCACACGACCTTCTGGCAGAGATAATGATGTTTGGTTGGTCCCACTGACAGTCGGGCTATGAGTTTAAAATTTAATAACCAACACAAACGTTCTGGCAGACTCGAGCATTAATGCAGTTTTACAGCCATCATTTACTATTGTTTATGATTGATTGGTTGCATCATTCTCATTTTATTTGGCAGCTAGGCCAGAGAGCAGGCTGAAGCTCGCGTGCCCCATTCTGCTTCCACATACCTGCGGAAGCAACAGATATATGGATGGATATGGACAGGCTTTTTCCTCCGAGTCATCACCTTTTACCTAAAATACAGGGGCAGTTAATAAGGGTGCCTAAGGTTAGCGTCATCATTCCCCCCTCCCCCCCCCCCCCAAAAAAAAAAAAAAGGAAAAAAAAAAAGATCGAACCCACATGTTTCTGTATGGCTCCACATCTATATTCTCAAACTTTCTTCACTAAGCTGTTGCCTAACTCTTGAGGCTCTTAGTTATCATGGTTATCTTCCTTTTCATCAGTAAAGCCCTTAGGCATACCCAGAAACAGACCTGAGTTGTTTAGCTCTGACAGGTAAATGGCCGCGTAGGTAGCTCGCTCCAGAGCTCTATTGAGATCCAGAAACTAAGAGCGACTCTTGTTTATTTGCATGTGGCAGCTATTCCACAGCACATCGGCTGGGCCCTTTCCCTGGCTCTTACCCCAAGCTTAGTAACTCAGGGATCCGCAACCAGGTGCCTGGGAGGCAGATGTGACAATGCTCAGTGCTGTCACAGTTAAATCCAGCTGCAGGTCTAGTCCTGGTGGACTAGTCCCTGGTGGTTTTGTGGAGCCTCTGCTTTTCTCCCCTAGAAGAATCCACTGGATAGGATTTTTGTCTCCCTCAACCCACTCTGTTTTAAAGTGAGAGCTGGGGAACTGAGGGAGTTGAGGATGCTGCCCAATGTATTTTATCTGTGATGAAAATAATACTCCCAGCAAAAGCAGAAAAAAGGTAATGCACATTAGAAACCCAAGTGCAAGGTTGGTTTCTCATTTAAGTTGTTGCTCTTCCACTTCCTTGTGCCCCACTGTGGCATTCACTAATCTTGCTGACCCTGGTTAGGTAATCTGCCTCTAGGACCATGCGTGTCTCTGCTGCTTTGAAAAGCACCTCACCTCCTGTGGGCATTAGGTGATAATAACAACGCCGTGCCAACAAAAAGCCCAGAAGTGGTCTAGGAATGGTTTCATGGCAATACTACAAAGCTGTACACTACTGACTAGCTTGAACACGAGCTATTGCTATAGCATACAATAACTATCTTTTGTAGTTTTGGTCATTCAAGTGATTTAGAGATTAGAAGATGAAAATGTATCTATTCAATTCCACTTCAATTAGTTGATTTACATTGGACTGCACATCCAGATCTTTTGTCCTGGCCTGCATTCTACCAGTACGTCCAAACAGCAAACACAGTGCAGAGTTTTAGCTGGTTTTCTATACTGCTAGTGGAAGGAAATGAGCTGGATAAGATCTTCACATTTCAAAAAGAATAAACCATTGATTACTTTAATGACCTTTATGTTGTTCCAAAAGAACCTGACATTATTCTTCTCCCCCGCCAATAGCAATAGCATAAATAGTTGGAGAAGGCTCTGCTTTTTTCTTTAAACCTTAAAAATATTAAAAATACTAAGCTAATTTTACTGGAGATTGCAAACTTGAAATTTCAGACACATACTAAAGAGCTAAACTAGAAAAGCTTCAACAAGGATGCTTCCTCCCACATGCTTAAGTACGTGAGCTAAGTATGCATTATCAAAAATGCACACAAAAGCTAACTTTTGAAGTATATCACTAAAAATCCCTGTGTTTCTTAATTTCTTAAGTTTCTCTTGTTTTTCTGATTACCAAAAAGACTTATATTCCCTAGAACATAAACTGCATTTTGCTACATAAACCAACTTTTATCTTTTGAAACCTTTTAGAAATGTTCACCGTGAAAAAAAAAAACAAAAAATTATTTTTCCGTGTTTGCTATCCATGCTCAAGTTGCCATCAAAATTACTAGCAGAGATTGGTTCTTAATGGATTCTTCTTGGCCTGCTACATCTCAACATATTAAAAATATAATTTTATTTAAAAGAAAATAAGACATGCATTTCATCTTACTCTCACTCTTACTTCTTATTACTTACATTAATAAATCAAAATGCATACTAATAAAGGCAATACTCTCCATACCTGGTGATCTTCCTTGAGAAGGATATATGGGAATCTTGATCCACCTGTGTGAGGGGTAAGTTATGTTTTTCTGCATCTTAAAATTGGAAAATACTGATATGCAGAGAAAGTAAGTGATACACCCCCAAGTCCCATGGCAAGTCCGCAGCAGAGCCATGAGTACAACCCAGGTTTTTTGACTTGCCAGGCGTACATCTTGATCACAAGCTCACAAAGTAAATATATTTACAATTCAAAGTTGAAACATTTGTTCACTGATGCTTTTATTAGTTTAAGTCTACAATTAGAACAGACTATTATTAAGAGAGCTGGTCCCACAACTGCAGGGATGTAGTGCTTGTAATTCTGCTTCCCACAGACTGCAGCTGGTGCTCAGGATACACTGAGCAGTCAGCTGGGTCACATCCTTGAGAACTGCAAACAGCTGAACCCGAGGAGCCAGATCATGGCTACCTGCGTAGGCTACTCAGTACTTTTGTAGGTAAAGAAAAGATGGTTCAGCTGGATGCTTCACGTCACAAAGCATTGATTTGAAGTTTTCGAAACAGTAAGATAATACTAAAAGCTGGTGAGGTCATGAGGTGCTGCAGTTTGCCTAGCAGGATACAAATGAATTCATTGAGGAGTCTCACTTCTTGTGCCACAGAAACACACTTGCTGTAAAAGAAAAATACCCAAACATGCACAAGCATTTGCAACTACACTCTGAAATCATGATTACACTCCTGAATTACACACTCCACAGTGTAACTACACGCCTGAAGTGTCAAAACCCTAGGTCCTACCTGATGAATGCAGTGGTCCGAGACTAGCACTGATAAAATAAAAATAATATTTTATTATAGTGTTCATGTTATTTTTCGTTTCAGTGTCTTAGGCCCTCTTCTCAACTTTCATTAAATCCGACTGTTCAGCTTCTCTGTCATTTTAATCACCCTCTGCTCCGTTTCCCTTGTTTCTGAATGATCCTTCAGGTTATTTTATGGTCGGATTTGCCGTTTCCTGAAGAAGGCTTTCTTTGTGTCAAGACAATGTCTTCTACCCCCTGTTAATTTTCTATATTTATATGTCATTGAATTATGTTTGTTTATTGTTATTTCTGCTAAGCCCTTTGTGAAAAGTTTATTTTTTTGTCTGTCCTTGTTTCTAGAATTTCCAAAAGCTGATTTTTGGGAGGTTTTACATATTGCAACTTGCCCTGGTACTCCATTTTTTTATTTACATAACTGCAGCGCCCAATGGCACAACATTTGGATGTCTCTCATTAACTAGAAACAAGCAGTTAAAATAAAATACAATGCACAGAGTACAACTCCTTTAGTGCTTTGCCTGCTTTCTGTAACCGGTGTATCTCCTTGCTGGCCTTTGAAAGTTCACTCCAGAGCCAGGATTTACTTTCCCGAGCAAGCTAGAAAGCCACTAACGTGGCACTTGTTTAACTCGGAGTCCAAAACCAGAAACTGTCTGCTGAAAATACCTTTGGCTAAGGAGCTTTGTCAGATTTTTAGATGGTCTGATTTGTTCATCTGAGCTGAATGAGATGGACTTGTACTCCTCCTGGTTTTTGATAGAAAATTAAGTATTTTCATCATTTTTTTAATCAAGCCTTGCAAACAGGCAGAGTTTTTTCTTAAGTCTCGTCTGGGAGTGGATGGCAGTATAGTCATTTTTTAAAACTCTTTTTTCATCTGTGCTAGCTTCTTTTCAATTGTAATTCAAACTGGTTTCCCATTTCCTCTCTCTCCCATGCTTGCTTTCTTTTCCCCCTTTGCCTTTCCTTTTCCCTTCCCCTCCGTTACAATATCAGGAACAGCTATTCAGATTTCCTTGGCTTTTCCGAGAAACCTCAGAGGTATCTTGTGGGCTTTCACTTCTCAACAGGGGGAACAGTTACTTTCTGTTCCCAAATGTTAATTAGCTAGTGAAATGAAGTATGTATCCGCAGAAGCTGACTTTCAACCGGTCCAGCAAAAACGCAAGCAAAGTGAAGTTAACTGGTAACATGTAACTTTTTTAGTAGTTCCCTCTCTGCCACCCACCCCCTTACCCTCATCGCCAGTCATGTCGGCAGCTGGGGAGGGGGCGCCGGCGGTGCATGGGCAAGGCTGAGCGATGCCCCGCGGAGCGCCCGGGTCCAGCCCGCTCCCGTCCGCCCGGCACCGGCACCGCGGCCGCCTGCCCCAGCGCGCCCACGGGCGCCGCTCTCCCTGCTGCTGTCCAGGCCCTGGGGCCTTCACCGAGGAGAACTGCAGGCGCGGGCCGTTTCTTAACGCAAGTCAAATCTCACGTCGTGTTTCCACTTTCTGCTAAGTTTGGGGGGACTTGCATTGTCCTCCTTTTGATTATTGTAGCTTGGGAACGCACACACAGTACTCAAATACTTTTTCATTAAAGATACAAGCAAATATATGTTTACATACATATAAAAAAAAAAACTGTGAAATTTCTGCTTTAGTCGTTTTTGCGGCCAGGCATTTAATCTTGAGCTGTGGTTTGAGCGTTGCAGCTAGTAAGCGTCACTCGGCTACGCTGGTGCGTTCCCCAGCTCTAAAGCAGCGTCAGCAGCGCAGCACGGCGCCCCGCGGCGGGTCCCACCGTGCCAGGCTACTGGCCCAGCTCGTTTTCTTTCAACAGCTGTAGAAAATACCTGAAACAGAAAGGCAAGAACTATTCCATTGTTGTATGGAAGCAATTAATATGAAGTTAGATTTAGAGTGAGAGTTGCTAAGTGTGTGCGTGTTATACACTGCTCCTTTACTTTTGAATCTCCGTTAATATACTGATGGATTTGTTTACTGTACTGTTTAACGGCTGGTTGCATTGAGTTGCTAGAGGATTTTAATATGTAGGATTTAGTTTATAGGCCTAGCCGTGAAGCCTGGCAGGCAGTGAGCCAGCTTAGTAGTTATCTGGAAATTTCTCTGCATTCAAGGAGAACGTGGTGGTAAAGAGCCCCGCAGCTCTCTCGACTTCTACAAAAATCCCTTACAGCTTGTTGGCAGCAAAGCCAGGTAGCCCAGTGACCAGGCAAGTCCTTGGACAGTTGCAGTTCAAAGAGGCGATACAAAGCTTGTCTTTGACCCCTTCTTTCCCCCTTTCTGCTGCGTCGCCAAGGAAGGCTGAACCAAATAAACTGGAGATCTGTGGAGACATCTCTCACGCAAGGCAAATATTCTGCAGGCAGCCTTATAGCTAAGGTAAATAGTATTGGGAAACACCCTGAAGAGCCAGGCTGACCTTGCAGAGGCCCTGGTCCTTTCTTGCCCAACAGATGCTTGCTTCTGCTCCCCACATACTAACGATTCAGGGCCTTTCCACCTTCACGAAAAGTTTGTGTGCTGGTAGGAGCTGAACAGCAGCATTTCTAGCTCACAGATCCCATAGCGATGCCTCTGCTTCGTAACGCATGCGCTGGCTTTCTCAGAAGTTTCTCCTGCATCTCCTGATGTGCGTGCGGTGTCGAATTCTAGGCGATGGGAAGGCCGCTCTTGTTTCCTGGTGACAATGTGCCAGGGAGAACTGGTCAGGCAGGATTTTTGGAGGGGAATTGCCACTCCAACACACTAGCAACTGTTACAATTCCAGGTAGGACGTGTTTTTAGACACACACTGAAGGTTAACTGAAGGTTAATTTTTAATGATCAGAAAGATTGATTAGTAGTTCTGACTTACAGATCGTGACCCCAAATTCAGATAGGGATCTGTTCATCCACTGGGTTCAGCAGGTTTGTACCAGAATCACCCTCAGGGGGACATTCCTAAAAGCCAGGATGACAGAATATGGACGTTCATTGTCAGAGTATCTTATGGGCATTTTCCCTACAGAGATCCTTCAGCGCCACGCCTGCTCTGTCTTGGTTGAAGGGGTATGTGTGGGAGGGGAAAGAGCAGATGACATAAGAGTTATCGTTAGATCATATTTTTTAGAGATGCCTAGTCCATAATTTGCCCCACTGCTTGACCCTTTTTCCCATGAATCAAAGAGCATCTGAGCAGCAGCTTGCAAGTTATAAAAGGTCAGTAGACGGTATAAAGTAAAGTGGTAGTGTCACATCCAAACCTGCATCTGGTAAAGGTGTTTTATTAGGCTTGTATTTGAACAACCCCATTTAACATTATTTTATTATGCGGTCTTTGAATACACCTTTATCACTTTGAAATTCATTCTAACATGTCCCTTTGTGTGTGGATCTGACCATGAGAATACCAGCTACTCAAAGGACTAGAGCAGTTAGCCAAATTTAATAAAGGTGGAAAGTAGGATGAAGTGGGACAGTGGCTTAATAAAGACCATGATTATAATAATTCAGCTTTTTATAAAACAGTTCTACCATCCTCAGCCGAGATGAGAAGAACGGTGGGATTTCTGCCAGACTTGAACCATATCTGTGACCTTCAGTTTTTGTGTCAGGCTATGGAAAGGGGAACGATGTGAAACTTTGTCCTTGATTTAGCTAACTAGGTTGAGCTTTCATAGTAAATAGAGGCTAAAAGAATGCGAGGTCAGTATAAGTCCAGAACAAAGACTGGTGGAAGGACACCTGGAAATAGGGATGCAGAGGGAGAAAGAATATGAGAGAGTAAAAAGGAGGTGCGAGAGAGAGGGGGGAGACATCGCAGCGGGCTAGCAGAGTGCAGAGGACCATTGGAATGGCAAATGGTGAGGAAAGAACAAGGGAGTGGAAGGGGTTGTGATACAGCAGAGAAAGGGCTCAGGGAGCGATGGAAACAGGACAGAGCATTTGTCCAGGGAGCCCTACTCAAGGAAAGGGTTCATGGAGTCTTCTGCTTTGTCTGTCCACTTAAATTCTGAACCTGAAATCAGCAGTCAAACTGAGCACTCAACTCAACGCTCAAGAAAAAGGAACAAGACTTAAGAGAATCTAAAAAGAAGTAAAAACAAGCAAAAAGGGTATTTTTGACTGTTTCAGTGCCACTTACATGCTTGCCTGAAACAGAGCAGATGCTGCAGCAGACACATTGGGGTTTTTTGCCTGCAGACTCAGGGAAACACTCCAAGTTGTTTCATATGCCTATGTTTGCAGTATAGTCACAAACAGTGTTACTAAGTAGAGATACCCAAACACGCTTTACTTCAGATATCGGTAGCAATCTAGCTGTAGCGGGATCAACATCAGTGCAAATTAATCTAATCTGCCAGGAAATAGGAGAAAAATGATGGTTTAGTTATAGGTATGGAAGTGGTTTAGTTATAGGTATGGAAGAGTTTCTCCGAAATGCTAAAAGAACATGTGCTTGGTTTATGCCATTGTATGACAAGCCAAATGTATAAAAACCAGATTTTCATTCTCACCAGATTGTAAAGTAGGTTTTAAGACCGACGTGGATTTCCTTGAAAGCAAGTTCAGCAGGAGATATGAAACTAGAGTATGTTATTCTGATTTCAGAATTCTAGTATGCAAAGCAGATGTATTAAACTTATTCTCTTAGCCATATAGTTGTTAACATAAAAGAATTACACTGTTGCAATTTTTATACAAGTAAGGTTACTATCTGTGACTGCTATTACGCTAAAAAAGTCTTCTCTAGATTAAAACAATATACAGAAAGTTACTTCAAAGAGACTTTGAGAAAACGTCAGCAAGTCTTTTATGAATCAGTTATTTAGTTAAGATCAACAATAAAATCTAAGAGTAATTTTATCTACAATATTAAGTTCTGTTGATTCCGATAAGAAAATACTATGTTAGAGTTGTCACATCCCAAAACTAATAGATTTCTGGGGCCATCTCAGAGGCAAAGACAGGCATACGTGAGAGAGAGAGTTTGGCGCTCAATAGCATCAGAAACCACTGCTTTTAACAGACGCAATGTATTGTTAACAAGCTTATCAGTGGTATCTTGCCTCGAAGCGGGGAAGGAAACATTCTGGAATATGTTTGCTGCAGCCGTGGAGGAGAAACTCTGTGATTCTCCCACCCCCCCCCCCCAACCAAAATAGTATCTTTCACAAGCTGGTGAACTCAGAACAAAAATGCAAGTTTATAGGATATAGGGCCATGATCTTATAAAAGAACGCTTTATTTCCACATAACCCCCAGCTGTGCAGAAAGTGTTGATTACATGGTAGTTGTTAAATTTAGTAAGAAATTCCTTGCCTGAACTCAAGGTACTGACTGTTATTCATAATTTAGATACCCTAGTAGAGGGCCTAATACGCTGTGGTTTATGCCTTTTAATTTTAAGCAGTCTGTTTTTCAGTTTACCAATGTATAAAACTGAAAGTTCACTTCCTTTTAATGTTAATATTTGTAAGTGAATTTGAGATCCTCTGCTGACAAGCACATGACATGCACATAGAATCAAGCATATTTAAGGAAGGTGTTTCGGTAAATACAAGTGCTTACTAAAACAGGAAAAAAAATCCAACGGCCCTGCTTAGCGGCTAGTATATTTTGATGAAGGTCCTAATTCATCAGCACATTTTTGCTGAACTCTAAGTGTTTTGCTGACGTAAGCCAAAATCCAAGAGGCTTATAACTAAGATTCCAGGTTTAGTAATGCTAATTAAACTTCTTTGGCCTTATTATGCCTTAATCACTGCTCAGATCTCTTATTTGATATAACACAAAGCTGTGACTGAGGACAGAGACCATTCTAGCTATATTCCTAGGAGTCAAGGAATGCTGCTTCCTTGTTAGCAAATTAACTGTCCTGTCTCAGAGCTCTTCTCCTCCCTGACACGTAACGTATGATCTTTTTGCAGCTATTTTGAAATCATTCTGTTGATGTGCTTTTTTTTTTTTTTTCCTCCTTTAAACATTCCCGTGACCTCTTCTAGTTTTTAGTACGTCTTTGGAAATACTCTTTTTCGCAAATGTAATATTATAAGAACATGTACACTCTTAGTTCTTTACCACATGAAAAACTTCTTGTTTTACTTTTAATATTTCCTTTCTTTTAGATATTGTGCAATGGACCAGGAACATGTGTTCCTGTCTGTATATCCGCTCTTCTTCTTGGGCTTCTAGGACTAAAGAGAGCAATCATTGTGTACGTAGAGAGCATCTGCCGTGTGGAAACTTTATCCCTCTCTGGAAAGATTCTTTACTACTTTTCGGATTACTTCATTGTTCAATGGCCTGCTCTAAAGGAAAAATATCCCAAGTCAGTATTTCTTGGTCGGATAGTATAACAACAGAAGACAGGTTTTACCTAAAATAAACTCTGAAAGCTCCTCACTAAAGAATTGTGTTATTTTAACATAATTTATTTTCAAAGATTCTTGTTAAGAAATTAGGCTTGTACTGGGAAAGCAGACAATAATAAAGATACCTTTACATTAAAGTACATTTTGTGTAGGTGCGTTTGTTGCCATCCTATAGCACTGTTCACTACTACCCCATTATGGCTTTAAGTCTGTACTCTCTCTATTTTCATCTAATTTTCCTGCTATGTGAATGGGAATTTTTGCCTACAAATAAATATGGGGGTTTGTATGAATTGTAAGATTTCCTGTAAGGAAACTTTTTGTGTAGTTTTCTAAGTTGTAAGAAACAAAGTCTTGTTTTAACACAACAGACTTTATTTCCTGTATGCTAGCAGTGAAGTCCCTCATGAATCCTTTGAGTATAAAGGCAACAGTTATATTAAGTTGGCTTCATGACAGTTTGTACTCTACAGTCTTCCAAAACCCCCAAAGCGTTAGACGGGTATCATTTTTCCTCTAGGCGTGTTGAGGCTGTCCCTGTAGTCTATAGGGCACCCGCTGAAAAGTCTTGCTCAGTTCTAAAGATAAATAGAAAGGTGACAAATGTCATGCTACTGGCACAGTATTTATAGATTTAAGAAGTACTTTCTCCCAAGTTTACATGCAAAAATCCTTAGCAGGTTTACATCACAGAGAGCAATCTGGTGCTTGGGATAATTGGGCTGGTTCAGGCTCTTGTATATGGAAAAAATGAGTGTTAATACCAGTAAAAGTGAAAGGGGCAGAAACTGTCGTCTCTTTTCCTGACACAGTGAATTTGACTTTCTGTATATTCTGTTGTCTCTTTTGAAAGCACCTTACTTTCAGAGTATAGTGTGCACTTAAGAAGATTTTGTCATGGCAAATGGCATTATATTCCTTGGAACAATTTTTAAAAGGTATTTTGCTTGAGGTAAGTATGTGAAAGTCTACTTTAATATTTCACGTTCATCTGGCAAAATGTAATTCTGCACGCTGTTCCACCTATAAAGCAATATAAACACATCTGTCCACACACAGCGCTGTGTGTCTGGCTAGAGAAACATATGCAAAGAGTAAAGCTCATAGAAAAGCAGAAATGCTTTACAGAGTGCACAGACTGACTATGGTGAAGCCAACAGCAGCTCCTCGTGCTGTCACAGAAGGAGAATTTTGCTCTCTGAAGCTTTTTCCCCAGTGTCAGATGTCAAAAAAGTTGAAGGGGTTATTCTGGTAGGGAACCAGGGCGGGAGTAGGGGGTTGGCTGAACAAAAACACTGGTTCCCGCTGTTTGGAAACAAAGGTCCAGAGGAGTATTCTGCTTTTCATAAAACAATGTGTAGAAAATTACTGTCATGATGTTGCAAGGCCCTGTAGGGAAGCCAGCCGTTATAACCTGTCCAACAGGCTTAATAATTCTTAGCTATGGGAGAGGCATAATTAGAGCCCATTGATGTGGGCGCATGTAAGTTCAGAACATAGACTTTTTGCGGTTTTTAACGTAGATTATGGCTGACGTTGAAGAGCAGTTAATAGCTGAAGAATATGTGGGAAGGAATCTTTGTGCAGCATATACGCAGGTCCTTGAAAATGACCTGACTACAGTAATCCTGATGTGTTTAAGGGCTTTTTTGCCTGAACTGGAGTGAGGACTTTCTTATCAGGACTTTCTGCACAGTTGCAGATAGTTTAGTAAATTGGAGATACACTGGACTTTATTATGGCTAATGGTACTTGATTTTAGACAGTGTTCTCTGAGCTGAATCTTGCTTTCTGTTGTACAAGGGGACTAGAGTAGAGGGGAAAGAGGACAGAGGCAGCCTCTTCCTCTACTCCCAGTAAGGGGCAACAGGGCAGGATCTCTCCCTAAGGCTTAGAGAAGCATGAGGAGAGAAAGGCAATGAATGCTTCCATTCATGCGCCACATCCCAGCGCCTGAATAGCCTGCTGGCCTGGCAGCGAGGCCAGCTCCTCAGCTGCCTCGTACATAAACACAGGCAAGGCTCAATAGTGCTGAGCTCACATACTGTTTCTGTTTAGAGCAAAGCAGAATTTATCCCATTCCCTCACCCCGCTCTAGATTTACAGATTGGTAGAAGCATCTCTGTGGCTGTTCTGCCCCCCCTTTAAAGCCCTGCCTAGGGCAGGGTTTTGTCTTTCAGTGCACTCTCAAACTGTAGGATCAGTAATTTTGCGAGTCTGCCCTTGAACACTGGAGCTTTCCAAGTGCCCTTCCACCTGTCTCCAGCATAGGAACTATTACGGCTAAAGGAAATCACTTGCCTGCTTAGACTTGTAAACTCCCATGTAAATGCTCTGAAGGTAATAGCTGATGTCACAAGAGGGTGTTCTGCAAAACTGACCTGCTCCAGGCCATCTAATGTGGAGGAATTGCGTCTTCAAGCACTGGGGAAGGGTTTTTTATCTTCACTTCCACTTGCCCACCTTTGAGAAGCAAAGCTGAAAGAATCTCTGCTTGTGATCCCCCAATAAACATGTTCTTCACACAGCTTGGTCAACCGGGGAAACTCAGGTTAATATAGCGATTATAAAGTGTCTTTTAACCTGGGTAATCAGCTTGAGTATGAGCCTATTATTAGGTGAATGGGAGAGTACCCATTTCCTTGTATTTGTTGCCGTTTTCCTTACTGTTTGCTGGCTTAGGGGCCGGCTTGAGTTAAGAACGCATTTTTTAGCAGTTTATAACAAGTCTTACTAAGTGAAAATTGGTGTCAGAAATGACCCAGAGGGCTGTAAAGTCAAAGGAGTTAGAACTACTTCAGAAGATCACAGAAGTGGAAAGATCGCAGCCTAACTTTGAGCAAAGCTTTCAACAAAGACTGCATTCGTAACCGTATGGGCCAGAGCATAGAAAAGAGTTTCCAGCTTAAAATCTGTTAAAGGAAGTTTTGCTATCAGCTACATTGGCTTTTCCTTGAAAAGATTATCTCAAATAACTGCTAGTTCTTTCCAAAAGCACTGTGGAGCCGAAGTAAACTAGCATTTTGTTATTGAGGAGCTCTTATCTTTTGTTTGTAGTAGGTGGGTACAACCAAACTGTCATTGTTCTGAAGGAAAACTGCATTCTTCCGGCTTTGAGTAGTGAAACACAAAGCAGTGCTGTAATGTTCAGCTCCGAAGGCTTGAAAGTAGCTGACTAGATTCCTTCCATTTTAATTCTTATGTTTTGCTGTGTCTCATTCTTTCCCTTAAATATTAACATTTAGGCAAACGAGTTTGTGTCACATATATGGCAGAGATTTGGAGCGAAATATACTACTACTTTTCTCTTCATTGCCTAAAGGGGAAAACATAATATCGTATGGATTTAAAGGAAAATAAAAGAAAGACATTCTTCAAGGAAAACAAATATGACTTTATGGAAATACCATCATCAATACTGGCAAAGATTCCAAAGAGAACAGAAAGCATCCAGAAATTCTTTCCCTCAGTCCTAGCTTGGATTCAGACTGCTTTAGTTATCAGACTGTTTGTTTTATCAAGATATGCATTAGTTTACAAGTATCAAATATTCAGAATTACTTCACTTTTCAGCTGGTTGTCTTCTTCTAATGGAGGACATATGATGTGTACACATTTAAAAAGTTAATTTTATTTTCCCTTCCCTCCTTTCTGCCATAAAAGAGGAGTGCCAGGTAGACCCTTAACAAAATAATGTTATAAGAGGAGGTTGACTCTGGTGAAAAACAGCTTAAAAGATTATTTCTAAGCTATGCCAGGAGAAATTCAGACTATCTGCTTTCAGCCAATGAACCAAGTTTCTTGCAGCTCCGCAGTGACCATTCCAATAAAGTTATGGTGTTCTGTAATGTTTTGCAAGCCGTTAATGACTTCTGGGAACATAAGTCAGAGTCTCACAAATAAATTCTGAAATTGCACTTGTGCAATTGCACACTCCTCTTTTTCCAGGCAAAAATACCCCATTATAGGTGCAAGTCAGTTAATGCCTTGAAACAAGAGATCGCCACATGCAAATAGCAAGCAGACAGTTTGAGATACATCTTTACAAATCACATTTGCAAAGCGAAAAGATCCTCTTGTGTACGTGCAAGGGGCCACAGAGCTTGAAGAGATCCAGCTCAGTCCTGTGAGACCGTTATTTCTTGCACCACCAAATGTGCTCATCCGTTGCTTAGCCATTGTGCTGGCCATCATAAATTGCAGTCAAAGACCAGTCTTTACTGGGACAGGAGAGAAAGTAGGCAGCTACATGAAAGGGTGTCTCTGAAACGATTAGATAGCAGCATTTGCACAAAAACCTTCGCTTGATTCAGTGCGAAGTGGCACAATCTAGTCAAATAGATTTCTGTCCCGCACTTCTCTGCAAACAGCGTAAAAGGCTTGCGCTGTCACCACGTCTTTCTAAATGCTGCATCTCCTCCATTTTCACAGTGGAAATGAAATGTTTTAATGGACCCTTGCTAAATGTCTTCATTTCAGTGCTCAAATACATTGTTTACACAGCACTTGTATTCCCCTTCAAGTCTTCTGTTTTTATGGCCTTTCCCTCTGTTAATCCCATTTGAAACCAACAGTCAGCTTGGTGGGGATATAGAGTTACAGTAGTGCAGCAGATAAAAGTAGTGCAAGATCAGCAGTTTGTAACTCTTCTTTAAAGAAGCTTTCACTAATACATTTGCTCGCACAAACGGAGGCATTGAGAATTCCAGCTATGGCATTTCCACCCAGCTTCTTTTCATTTACAGTGGTATGCTTAAGAAAAGCCTGACACAGACTACTGCTGTAAGGTCATGCATTTCATAGATGTTAGAAGCTTAAAAAGTCACCTTTTCCTTTTATTTAATTTTTTATTTGATTTGCATAAATTAGACATACTTTTTTTTATCTAACATTGGCTATTTCAAGACAGTACAGCAGGGAGAAGTAATAAAATTCTTTACATAAAGAAATTGCAGTACTGCTGTCAGCCTTGTATAGATCACACAGACTTGATTGAGCTCGTACTGTCCCTTTAATATGTTTGCTGTTAGTTTGGGCAGAGGGAGAGTCTTGCTTTTCAGAAAAGTTTGTTGTTGCTTTTTGTTTTTTTAAAGAAAAAGTATGTGTTTTTCCTCAGTGTCTATGATCCTTTAGCCTTCCCCTGCTAACACAGCGGTCGTGAGGTAGGCAAGTGTTTCGATCCCTGGGGTATGTATCAGATACCTTTCAGCACTGGAAACAGAACGTGCAGCCTTTAGTCTGTATCTTCAAATTGACTTCTGGAAACTAGTTCATGAAAGTAATTATGAGCTGGTTGTTGACCTAGGGGAAAAAGTATTTAAGACATCCATTCCCTAGGAGGATGATTTTTAATTACAATTTCACCAAGATTAGTCTTCCATTCATTTAATAACGCTATGAATGACGAACAGATTACGTATGATGAACACCAAGTGAAGCTTATTTGTCAGTAGAGTAACGGACTGCGGAGGGGGGCACATGTCTGTATTATGGGACAGAAGGAAAAATTCTGAAATTTCACAATAGAAAGCAAGAGAGCTTTCAAAAACGTGCATTGAAACAGAAACGATCTGTATTCTTGTACTAGATCCGATAGTCACGGAAGTTAAACTGCTAGTACTGGGCACAGTAAGCCAGAGCAGAAGCAAGTACTGCGTGTAAAGTGTTTGAAGAGGCTCTCTGGCTCTCATTCAGTGCTTTGATATTCCCTCCTCTTTCGCTGGCCCACGCTGAGGCTGCATATTTTACCAATAAATATCTGGTTGTTCTAAGAGGTGGGTGTAGATCTGGGAAAGCGCGCACTAAGCCCTTTCAGTTATTGTGTGCAGCACAATTTGAACGTGAACCTCGCTGAAGCTTTGATTTCATTTTTGCTTTTCATCACTATATTTCCTTGTAGCATAATGACAGTCTCATGACTCATACTGTTAAAATCAATAGGAAGTACTTTGAGGCAGAGGTCATCCTGCAGAAAACAGCTTCATAAGGGACAGGTTTTTGCACAGGAATTTACAAGAACTGCAATAGCCTTCATTGCAATAGTTTTGGACAGCGTTTTTCATCTGTATTTACAAAAAAGAAAGAAGAAGAAGAGAGAAAGCCCCCATGCATCTCATGCTACAATGGTAATGGAAAACGAAGAGAAAGTGAGGCGTGATACAGGAAGACTGGCATTTGTTGACATGCTTATTTAAACTCAAGTGACTTCTTCCACACAGTATAAAATTTCACATTTCTTATAGTCTTTTCTGACTCTCCCCTCTCAACAAAAATGCAGATGTTTAGCATGTTTAATATCTCAGTGAACGGCCCAGAGAAATATGCCCGCAACACAAATAAGCAACTTTACATTTAGCTATGTCAGTGATAGGCTTTAACTATGCACATATTTATAACAAGATGTATTCTTTGATTGATAAAGTCAGCTTTACACATACCTTTTGTCTTTGCTCGTACCTGAGGAACGAAGCTGAACGTGGCGTCTGACAGTTGTTCTTGTACTATGAAGCAGACAACGTGGGGTTTTGTTTGTTTGTTGCCCCCTCTTCCCCCCAGTATTTTTGTAGGCCAAGACTAAAGAAGTATGTTCATCCATGCAGTGAAGCTGCAGGTATCAGAATAGTCATAAGTAATTTCAAGGAGGTGGAAACGAAGAGAGCAGATAGCTAGAACTAATTGCACTGCTGGGCATATTTGTGCCCTTTCTGTGTACTGGTGCACAATAGATACTTAAACAAAAAGCCTGTGCTCCATTTAAGAAAGAGTGGATATTTGTAATGTTGTATCAAACAATCAGATCTGCTCAGTGAGCATTTCTGGAAATTCCACTTTCAGCTGACAGTAGTTTGGTAATCAGGGTTTTTTGCTTTATTGTTATGCAGTGCCAAGTGAACTTCACCGCTTTTCATTTGTGATCCAGTTTGTGATGCCAGCTGACAATGAAATGAATGTCCTGACCTGAATGTCAGTGGCCTAAAAGGTATCTCCCACCTTCTGCTCTACATTAATATTTGTAAGAATTCCTTAAAAGTAACATGGCTGTAAAAAGTTACCAAGGCAATTTTTTCAGTGTCGTTAAGGTACCTGTACCAAAAATCTTTTGAGGTATCGATTTTGTAGCTCAGCTCTTCTACCACTTACGTACAGTTAGAAGTTTGCCACTAACCAGGAAAAATAGTAATTATCTGGCAGTGCAATCCCAATCATGAGCATATTTTTAGTTTAACTCAGGACGAGAGATGCTAATTCCTGAAAAAAACTTCATCTATTTTTCCCTTGAATAAGAAGAATGGGGTGAAAGGAAGGTTGAAGAAATACCGGGAGCAGTTTCTACTTCTCTGTGAAGTTCTGCTTTAAGAATGATTTAACAGTCATTTCTGAGAGGAAAGAAGTTATTACTGGTGCATTTTTTCCCCGCATGCATTTAGGTTTTTTTGAAGACTGAGAATATATAACACAAAGCAATTACAGGGTTTTTTTTTTTTATATTGTGTAGGCTGAGTTTACCATGGAGTGTAACATTGCACTATGCTGACTATGATATAACGAATATTTTTGGAATACCATGCTTATTGTCCAAGCTTTTTCCTCTAAAGAAAGTTTATTTTGTATCTACATGGTATAATAAAGTTGTCTATTTACTTACCATTTCTAATCTCCATAACTAAAACCATGTGTTTACAAATGAACATTATCAGTACTTTCTACTTGTGTTTGGTTCTTCCCCCTCTCCCTTTTGGAGATACATCACAGACACAATACCTGTGAGTGCAGAACAGCACCATCTCCAGCACTGTGCCTACTACTGAATAAGCACATCCAGCACACAGAAAGTACATACTGTTGATATGACCTATTGTTTAATGCTGAGTATTATTTATATTTATTAAATATAAGCAAATAACTGCTTTAGATAGTAAGTCTTTCTTCCCGTTCAAAAAGAGACTTCTCTACACCACCAAAAAAAAAAAAAACCACCCCCCACACTCCCCACACACTCAACTTCAGAATTTCCAGAAGTTTTGTGGGATGCAATACAAGCATAAACCCGACAAGATTAATGATCTGGGATATAGCAGCTAAAAACCTCAGGATTCTGTATTCCAGTACGGTCTCAGTTATCTGAGCATCAGCTATTCCCAATTCCCCTCTCTCCCCCAAGTCTGACTCACATCCTCTGACATCTACTGAAGTACATTAACAGTGACACTGATTATTTGAAACCTCTCTTATCCAAACAGATTTGAAATCTCTCACTATTGTAATAACTGAGTCTCCACTCTGTGGTAGCAAGCCTTTGGCTAAATGCCACTGTATCTCAGCTATTCACTCGTCATGTGCAACACTCATCAGCCTTTTATCCCTTGCACTGTTTGAGTCTCAAATAACCCTATAAAGTGCTCTGAATATCACTTGTGTATTGTTTTGCTCTTGAAACTACTATAATTTCTTCAAAGCAAAACTTCAGCATGGAAGTTCAAAGGATAATGAACTAAAGTGAAAAAAAAATCCAATAATTTTTTCCTCAAACTGAAGAGTACTGTGCTCAAAGGTGGGAAGTATGTTTGTGATGAAGAATTTCTCTCTTGGTCAATACAGCCTAAATAACTGAAACTGGAAGACGTCACAAAATTGGGCTGCAAGAAAGTGGTTTTGGATTCCTTTTTGTCACGTTCAGATTTTGACTAGTAAGACAGCAGCACTTCAGTGTGCTTAAACAAACATTTTAAAGAGGTACGGCTTAAGGATAGTCTTGTTTTCACAACATGAGTGGGAAGACTGCAACCATCACAGAAGTGATCGAGTGACAGGGCAATACAGTTTATATTCGGTATCCAAATTGAGACAGTCTGAATAATGCAACATGAAGTTGCATTAAAAATTACCACATATCAATCACTTAAGATCAATTCTGATATAAATGATCTGTTACTGGGGGAAGGAATGGAGCATGCAGAAGGGGCAGGGGGAAGAGGTTGAACACTCTGTCACTGGAAGGACACGCAACCTTGTCCAGACCCCATTAAGAGCTGAGTGCAGGCAGAGGCAAGGAGAATATGCTCACATTGCATAAAAATATTTGGGACAGACAGATTGGGGGGGGGCAAGAAGTAAATAGGAATGCTTTCCTGAGTTGAGCCCAGAAAAATTGTTCAAATCAAGTTCAGGTCACGCTGAACAGGCAGTAGCCAAATGGTGAATGTTGTCCCCATCCACATCTTGGAGAGATAAAATTACCTCTTAAAAAAAAAAAAAAAAGGTAAATTTAAAGTGGTAGCTAAAAATCAAGAATTATGGATGCACAAAATACTATAAAGTTATTGTTCTCTCATTCCCTAGTAGGAAAGTCCCCCAAACACAGAACAGAAAACTGACTCATGAAAACTAGTAGAAAAATATAAAGACAGTTTTAAGCTATGGCAAATTACAGACAGCTTTACACATTCCCCATGTATTTTAAATGCATCACAGCCACACAGAAGTCGGGTGCCGCCTTGTTCTCAAAGTACCGATAGCTGCACCAAAACGCCCTGCACCTGCAAAGAGCTCAGGATCGCAGGGCCCCGAGCCCGGACCTCCCTCCGCCTCGGCGCGCCCTGCGAGGCACCACCCGGGCTAACAGCACGTGTCAGCCGACTTGTAAGACCAGTCGATGTTTCTCCTCATCTCTACCTACCGCGTTGCGGTTCGAGGGCAGTTTGCCTGTTGGCAGTCACCCGCTCTGCCCCCTGCCCCGGCAGCAGGGCTCGCGAGCCACGGCGGGCAGGAGCCCGCTGTGGAGTAGTGGTGTGACTAGAGAAGAAGTATCACACGGGAAACTCCAAAATAATCAACATAAAAAAATATATCTATCTTTTTTGCAACAGTGTCTAATGTTCTATTTAACGAGAGCACAAAGACACACTGCTAAGTTATCTGCCTACAGTAGAGATAGGAGAGTTAAGTCATCTTTTCCTTTATGCTTGTAAAGGAGAAAAGAAGAAAGCAGAAGATAAACAGATCCATATCATCTTATTTGTAAGGATAAAAGCTGGTAATGTACATAGTCCATTCATGCACTTTCTTCATGTGCTTTGCTACACTGTTCTGTTAGGTAAATATCATTATGAAACAAAACAGATGTTTACTAGTGTCTAGCTTGTTGACAAGCAACAAAACATTTTAGGCACACACATGTTAGTGATATGTAGAATTTACTTGTGGTACTGCAACTTTATTAGTGCTTACTGGACAACAAAAAGGTTAGAGATCCACCTTTCCCTCTGGTTTGGTAGGCTTCCTATCTGCTGCAAGCAAAAAAGCTTGCTTCTTGTTATTATGTTTGTCTGAGGAAGAAAAATAGTGAAGCTTTTCAGACATATTTATCACACAGTAAGTGATCCAAAGTCCTTTGTTGCCTTCTGTGTAGTAGTTTAAGCAAGTTACTGACCAATACCAAACGCAGGCCTTTCACTCTGAGAGGTGTTGATGGCTACAGGAACAGAAAAAGATGAAAAAAGAAAAAAAAAAAAAGTCAGGGAAAGTCATGGATCTTTAATTAATTAGAAAGAAAAAATCCTTAAGGTTGTTTATCAACAGGTAGCACCACCAGATAAAAACTGTATTTGCATACCAGGGATCGGGACAGAAAAAGACTTCAGCGTTAGAATCGATGAAGAAAGCAGTGGACGTAGAAGCAAGTGTTTAGATATTTTAACATCCCAATTTATTCAGTTTTGTTTTAAAATTACAAAGCTTAATCTCTACAGACGCAAGTGTGCATATAAGTCTTCTGCCTCAGGAAGATATTTTACCAAGAATGCAAACAACATTTTTGTCTTAAAAGTTAGGTACAGAGGGAAAAACTTTCCCAAAATAAGACCCAGGCTCCCATTCTTACAGCTACCAGAACTCATGCTTAAAAATCCTTCCCAAAACAAGGATCCCCCTTCCCCCCACCCCTAGAAAAGTCTTAGCTTATATTTCTTCTCTCTACTCCAGTATTTAGGTTTGGTCCTATGCAATTCTCTAAGCGTTTTGGCACTGTGTGCCTCACTGAAGACATCGCCATAAAAGGGAATTTACTCCAGCAACATAGGAGAAATGCAATACATTGATGTCAGATAATAATTCCATCAAGGCTGAATCTGGCCCCATGTTTCAGTCTGTGGTATTTGTAAAAAGAGTGTATACTTAGTTTTTCCAGATGTTGATTTTGAAACTTTCACAAATGCCAGCCTTTTAGGTAGAATTAACGACTGCCAAGAAAACGTTGTCGTCTTCTCTAGTCTGCTATTGCGGAGAGGCGAGTGGGCTACAGACACCTCATAGCACCAGTGATTGCTCTGCAAGGCAGGAGGCTCACGTGGGACGGGAGCAGGAGCCTGTTAAAGCAGTTGAGAAGCAACACAGTGCGCATACCGTGCGGCAGGCTTAATTAAAGCACGTAGGGCAGATAGAGTCCTGTACACCTCCCAAAATCTTCCAGAAGAGTGATACGGTTAGCAGTATGAACATAGCAATATTTTAAGCAAATATTTGAGGTACCATATCAACAGATATTATATAAACTTGCCCGGGGGGGGGGGGGGGGGGAAGGGAGGAACACACACTGATTATTTTCAAAAGGAATCCTTATACATGAAGTACCAAGAAGTACCAAGGGCAGTTTTGGGTGCAGGTAAGGTTCACCGTTAGCTGTTCTGAGCACTTCTTTTCGGGTGTTTTCTACATTACTGTATGCTATACTAATATTTGTTCTTAATAGAAGTCAGCCAGCAAGAAAACCCAAGTCTTACTAAGGACAGTCACAGTGTGTTCAAATTGTGTTTGGCCTACAGCTATTTCAATATTCACATGCATAAGTTCATTAGGGTAAAGCATTACTGAGTTGCTGTGTCTCTGGACTCCCAGGAATAGCCCATGACATGGGACTGGGCACCCTGGGAAAGGCTTCACCTGCACTTTGAAGAAATTGCAAAATGGCTAAATTAGCTCCTTTCCTTTTAGCTTAATTACATCATAAGAGGACCAGCTAGTCCAGCCTTCTCCCTTGCTTCACGCTAGCACTCAGCCAGTAGTATTTTTTCCCCCACAGTCTTTAGAAGATACAGAAAGTAACTCAGAAAGCTTAAAGCATCTCTCCCTTTCCTGAAGCTCCAAGCTTTTGGAAAACATTTGTTTCAGCCCACTCCTCCTCTGCTACCTGCAGACCACCAGCTCTGTCACCCCCTGAGCCCCACAGCACAGGACCCCTCCTCACCATCACCGGATGGCTTTACCCAATGCGTGCAGCTCCCACACACAAAAACACCTCTTTCCTTATGCCCTAGTACTTCCAAGCTCCACAGCTCCCACCTTACGCCTAGGGATCTACACTTCAGCTCTAGGCAAATTTCCATCCATCCCTGTCACTAAACACAAATGCCTAAGAGCATATTTTCTTCATCTTCTCCCCAACAAGAACCCCTAAACTCCTCCTCGATGCAAACTGCAACAAACAGGATTCCACTAAGCAGCTGCTCCCCAAAGCCTTCCTTTTTATATCTCACCCCTCGGAGCTCAGCTTGGCAAATTGACTTCCTGTGCGTGGCTGGCTCTCTCAAACGAACCTCTCTGTCCTTCAAGGAAAGTAACCAACTCCTCCTCAGCTGAGGCAGCTAATTAAACCATGGCACTTTATCAGGATCAGGTGGGTAGAGAAGAGAAGATGACCTGTCACAGACGAGACTAGGTTGGACTCCTTTTAATGGCCTAGCTGGTCACCCTGTTACATGTCTTCAGTCATCACTGTGAAATACGACTTCCGTCATACAATTAAACACATGAATAAAAGTGTGTATTTGATAGTTTTCCACTGGGCCAAATTAAGTCTATAGATTGCAGTGGAATTACACAAGGGATAATTTAGGCTCGGGGAGTTTAACAGGACTACACATATGCTTACAATAATTCACGTACAAGAATGTTTGTAAGATAATGGTTCATGTATCCAGGAAAACAGATTTTGTCTCTTCATAGTCCTTTTTTCTTGGTTTCCAACTGAAGTCATCGGTGAATGTTTATGATATTACATGAGGTTGCTGAAGAAGTGATTACAATGTCACAAAGAGGATTATGATCTCAGGTGGGGAATAATTCTTGTACAAATCCTCTTTCCATACAAACAGCTTTAGAAATAAGGAATGTAGAAAAATAGGGCAAAGATAAGAGATTTATCCATAATGAGCCAGATTGCCCAGTACGCTCCAGCTGCTTTATACTACACCAGTGGGTTTAAATTTGCTTTGTGCTGTCAGTGATGCAAAACAGCTCGTGTTTTAAACTATGCTCAGATATTTCTTATGCAACCTTTTCCCATTGGGCGCAAGTATATTATTGATCAGAGAATAAATAGCAGCAATCACACCAAAAGATGGTAGCTTCCTTAACCGATGTCCAGTGTCAGAATAAAAACCCTGGAAGGTAGGTATTATTGAGGACCCCTGTCCTCATCAGATGAGGTAAAAATTAAAAATGCTAAATGATTTCTTTGAGGATAAACCTGATTGTCCAGCAAGAATTATTATCCCATAGTTTTGTCTGCTACTGGCCAGCAACATTTTATTTCAAATTGATGAAATACACAATTCAAGCTGAGAAAAGCATATCAATTGTAAATGTCTTAAATCTCTCAAGGCACTGTGTTTTGTGGCAAAAATGATTGAAAGCATTAATAAATAAGGTCCTCATCCAACTTCACTTAAGTCAATGGAAACATTTCCAAGGACTTTGGAGTATATTGAATCAAACCCTAAATCATTTGTTCTCCGAGGTCATGAAAGACGAGTCTATCCCAAACTTAATGTCCAAAAATTAATGAACTTTCATTATGTTCATGTGAACTATGATTTCTCTCACCCCATTCTTTAGTTTCCTGCTTCTCCTGCACAGTTTCCTTTTCCCAATGGGCAGTTCAGGCAGTTCTGCTTCCTTTAATTAGGAACAGCCCCGGCTGTTTGTGTTGGAGGCTGTGCAGCGGTGGAGCGGTTTAAGCGGAGCTGATTCACAGCGCCACAACAGGAACCAGCCTTGGGGCGGCCGGGCCATCCCCTCGGGGCTGTCGTGGCCCCGCAGGGCTCCCACCGCAGCTCTTCTGAGAGAGCCCCGCTGGGTTCAACCACAGCTAGACCAGACGCTTACTCCTGAATTCTTACTACGAAATGTGCACACGGACGCGTCGTTTCTGGGGGATAAAGAAAGAGGCGGCTGTTTGGGCCACAGCTCCAGCACCCCATCTCACGGCTTATCATTCACCTACCAGTCGAGTCAACGGATCAGCTTCTGATTTGCTTTCTTTCCTCGACTTTGACAACATTTAACTGTTTTCAAAATAATACTCATGTATGCCCTGCAGTTCAGTATTTTGGAGTCACTGTTCCACACAATGAACCAAACGGACCAAACGTCAGATCCGTGCTCCCTTTCCAGAGCAGCTTCATGCCCAAGTTGGTGGTGGTTCCCCGCTCGCTGCCTGGGATGGTCCCAAGACCGGGGTTAACGTGACCCCACCGCTATGCCCAGCACGAAACCCGCACGTGTGCCCCGGGTTTTCCAAACACGGGGGTCTGTCGCCGCGGGGCAGGCCGGACGCCACGGCGCAGCTGGGCCTGGCCGGGTGACGCGCTCGCGCCGTGGCCAAAGGGGGTGACGGTCCCCCACGCCGCACCGCGCCGGCCCGCAGGCCGGCAGAAATCTGTGAAAGGAAATCTGTGAAAGGAGCTTCGCGAGCAGTGCAAGTCACTGTGAAGTGTAAGAGGTTTGTTTCCCTGAGGGGCCGAGGGACCCGTTGCGGCAGCTAGGCGCGGTCTGGGTCTGCGGCCGCGCTTTGCCCCCTTCGCCCAGGCGGCAGCCGCCGCCGCCGGCCGCCCCAGCGCCGTCAGACGCTGGAACTCCCGCCAGCCCGGCGGCCCCTCGCCCAGACCGGAGGGGCAACGGGACCACCAAGGGGCGGGGCGGGGCGGGGCGGGGCGGGGCGGCCGCGCCCACAGCGGCTCTGCGGCGGTGGCGGTGGGGGAGGGGGCGGCGGAGCCCCCACGCGTGTCCAGCCCTGGCGGCGGCGGATTCTTTTCCGTTGACGTTGCCCCCCCCCAACCCCTCGCGCGGCCCCGCCCCCTCAGCAGGACCCCGCGCCCGGCCGGCACCCGGCGGGGGGGGGGCGGAGCTAGCGCCCCGCCTCCGCCCGCGCGGCCCCCAGCCCGGGGGGCCCTCACAGCCCCGCGCGGCGATTGGCGGGCGGCGGCCCCGGCGGGGCCGGGCCGGGGCGGGAGGGAAGGAGGGACTAGAACTTTCCGCGGCGGCGGCGGGCGGACTCTCGCCTCAGCCCCGCAGCAGCGAGCGCCGGCACCAGCGCCCCCAGGCAGCGGGGAGACCGCGGACATGACCCACTTCAACAAGGGCCCCTCGTACGGGCTCTCCGCCGAGGTCAAGAACAAGGTACGGGCGGGGGGCGCCCGCCCGCCGGCCGCGGCGGTCCGCGGCTCCCGGCGGGGCTCTGCGCGGGCGGCGCCGCGCGCCGCCTCCCTCCCGCCCGCTGGCGGCGCGGCCGCGCCCAAGGATGCTCCGCGCCGCCGGCTCCAGCTGCTGCCGGGGGTCGCGGCGGGGTCGGGCCGGCGCCGCCGGCCGCGGGGCCGCCCCGTGAGCTTCCAGGGAGGGCGCGGACCGGAGAGTCGTCAAAGGCGGGCGCGGCGGTACCGGCCGCTCGCCGGCGCCCCCGGCCCCACCTTCCTCCGCTCTTACGTTGTGACCCCCCTCCGCGCCCCGCGAGCGCTTGTCCCCCTTTCCGCCACCCGCGAGCTGGCGCGGCGGGGCCCGGCGGCGGGAGCCGGCGCCGCGGGGCGGCGGCCGTCGGCGGAGCCCCCGCGCCGGCAGCGGCCAAGCGCGCGGCCCGGCCCCCCGCGCCGGCCGCGCATTCCTGCCGCATGACATCATGGGCACGGGCGGCGCGCGGCCAATCGGCGTGGGCGCCGCACAGAACGCGCATTGTCTGCCCGCCGCGGCCCCGCCCCGCCCCGCCCCGCCCCGGCGGGGGCGCACAAAGGAGCGCGGCGGCAGCCGCCCCGGGGCCGCCGGGCGAAGCGGGGTTTCGGGGTCGCCTCCCTCCCTGCGCCTGCTGCTAGCGGGCGTGTTCCGGGAGCCGCCCCTGCCCGCTGCGATACGCGCCTGTAGCAGAGTGGTAGTCGCTTCTCTGACAGCGATTTGTCAAAACGCGTTATGCTTTCATCAAAACAAAACAAAACATCACTACTGACTTCAGCCGAGACTTTTCTTCCAGATATTTGCGTACCTCCTGTGTATTGTTTTAAAGAATTGCTTCGATCTTCAGTTTTCTGTTACTCAGTGGACCAAAAGATGCTTGTGTTAGTGTCCCGTTGCACCGACTACTGCACTGAATACTTACTTGGCACAAGGGAAAACCTTTGCGATACAAAATACACCAGTAAACAGCTAGGGATAAATTGATGCTCCATGTCTTCATTCACAAATTTAAGTTATAAATGTAGCACTAATTAACTGGTTTTTTTTTCACACTCTAGTTTCAGGCTTCACCAAATCCTAAAATTCTGTTTCACTTGTGGTTAAGTAGAAAAAGGAGGAGAGAGGAAAATAATTCACTTTAAACATGTTGTTATTCATTGAAACAGAATAAATGAATATGTCAGGAACCTGACAAAAGATGCTTTTTTTTCTTTATTGGCTTTCTCAGGGCGGTTGTGGAGTTTTTTGACTACAAGCTCTGATAACTCTATGTAACCAAGTGTCTTCCAGGGAGGTTCTTTTCAATGTTTGAAGTTAGTCATTTATCTATGCAGTTCCAGTTTAAAGAAACAGTAAAACATATGTTGCGTATTATAGCATATGGGAAAAAGTAAATGCTGTTCTACCTTAATGAAATATTGACAGACTCATATAGGTTCAACAGTGATTCCTTTATGAAGACAAGATGGGAAGACGTTCTTTGTTCTTTCTTTCAGTTTCTTATTGTCATCAACTTCCTCAGGGGTATAACTGTTCCAAGCACAAGCCTTAAGGAAAGGTTTGAAACTAGTGTATTTCACACCTCTATGGAAAGGGCCTTCTGCTTCATCTTGCTGAGTATCTGTTAATTCACTCGCTGTATCTGCTTTCTTCAGTATTGGGGAGGGAAGGATGCTTTATATGCAGCTTCAGTTAATTTATATGCAGGCTTCTACTTCAATCTTTGAAAATGTCAATACAGTATTGCCATAAAAAGATTATTCACGTGCACCAAAGACAAATGAACTCACCTCCAAAAAAAGAAGTCCAGGAAAACAATTGCCTTGAACTTTGGGAATGTTTTTCTTAATGTAAGAGATCAAATTACAAAGCAGTTTATTATAGATAGATGTGTTGTGCCTCTCTTAGCTAGTTTCTTGAACGGTTCTGTGCATTAGGTATGTTTCTGCTTATATAAGTCGAGAAGATCAGACACCAGTGGTGCCTAAAGATCAGAAATTCCTTTTCTCAAAAACTTCTGAGTCATGAATCAAACATTTGAAGGTCTAGCTTCCAACTCTTGCAGGACTATTTTTTGGTACTGATCTTCACTGTGCTTTCTAAAACACTGACTTCCATGCAGACTAGTGTGTTGTTGTTTGTTTGTTTGTTTTTTTAAAGTGTGGTGCTGGTCTAATATTTGTAGTAGTCGTGGTACCTCCCTGCTTGAATGATGGGAGTCTGTTAGATACCCTTGTCTGAAGTTTTCAATGCTAATCCCAAGCAATTTCTGCCTACAGAAAACAGACTTGTTGGTGTTATGTTGTTAGCTGTGCTGCCTGAGGGCTTTGCTGTGCTGGATGGAAAAGTATCTTGGCTTTGTTTCTTGTTTTTTATTTTCTCATTTGGCATTGTATTAGTGTTCAGAGAGATGTTTGTTTGCTGCAGTATTTGAATAGATGAACATAACGTGTCCTGATGCTATATACAAATCTTAATTGAAGTTTCAAAGTGTCACTCAGCTCCAAATCCTTGCTTAGCTTGGTGCTGTGTTTTGTGTTGTTTTGAGGTCCATCCTTCTCTTCCTGCGTGTGTGTGTGTCCTTTACCTTAGTCAGTACTGATAAGGTGTATGGCCTCTGTTACGAGGTCTCTTTCCTCGCATCAACAAATGAAGGACGGAAGGTGTGCACAGGTTCCCAACTATAAGGAAGCTTGCCTGCATGAGAAACTTGTAGTCAAATTAGCGTAATCCCTTTGAAGCTGATTCCTTGTTTACTTGAGGTCACAGAAGATATTTCATCCAAAACGAATATTCGGAGAGAAGCTTTTTAAGGTGATTTAAATGGATAGTTTCTTCTGCAGAATTCTGAGCGTTCTCTTCCCAAGAAATGGAACAGTTTCTGCAGAATAGGAAGTTACCATGGCTTGAGCTGATGAGGGAACTACCTAAAGCTACAAACTAATGTTGTTTTTGTCCCTGCGTGACAATTGAGGTAGGTAAGAAATTAGCAGGAGCTTTTGCTCCACTGTGTCACTGCATAAGGTGTGGAGCCAAACAGGAACATAGGGCAGGAGAAGGAGAGGTTCCAGTTTGCTCGTCTGCTTCCTAGTGACTCCACCCTTCCCATGTAAATGGTATTTGTATTGGCCATTTATTTATCTTCTCCCTCCTCTCTTTGATTCATTGCCAGTTTCATCTCTACTGCATGTGAAAGGAAGGATGGGCAAAAATATGGTAGGTACGAGGGGTTAGAGGAGGTAAACTTTGCATAGCATTTGGCTGTCCTGTGCCTTGGCTCTGTCATCCCTGCCAAGCTCTCCTCTCTGTCAGGAAACTGACACTAGTCAGTACCGTTTTCCAAAATTTTAAAGATGTCGGAGTAACTGAAGTGAGTTAATCTGTCCTTGCAGCTGTGACCCTGAAAAGGCAAGTGCTAGCCATATGCAAAGGGCAGGGAAACAAACTGTTTAATTCTAAATTGGAGATTGGTAGCCAAAAGAAGTCTGTCAACAATACACATCTCCTATTTTGAAAGTGTGTGGGAGGGGACTGCTACTTCCTGCTTTCCTTGTCAAGGATGAATGTGAATTAATTAAAATGAAATGAAGCTTGGTGATAAATAATGCCAGCTAGTCCTAGGTATGATTATTGTTTCTCTGAAACTGCTGGGGAGAAATTGTATTGTATTTCACTTTTTCATTGCAATGAATGTTTTAACTGGGAACTAGATTTAAATTACTTACTTTTTTTTTTGACCTTAGTGATTTAGTAGCTTGATGAAGTTTCGGCTGCCTGTAGTTGGATTGTTAGGCCTTCTCTTTCCTCTTTCTCACCCCTCCCTTGAAAATAAAAACAAAATAGAAATAATTTTCTCTTAAAAAAATTTTCTCTTCTTTTCTGTTTAAAAAGTAACTGTTGTCCTACTACAAAATTCACCCCCCACACACACTTTCTGTGTGCTACTGTTCTTTAGCAGACCATTAGATTTGCTCACTAAGTGCCTTTTAGGAATCTTATGTGAGATTCTTTGCTGCTGATACAGTATATTTCTATTACCATTACCTGGAAGGTAATAAAAATGAAGAATATGTAGGATAAAGATGATGAGAACTTAGGCTGTAAGTGCACAGGTGGTGTCTTCTGTAATGGTAACTGGCGCAGTGTAGGAGTGGTGCGTTCCCATCCTGTTGTACATAAAAGTCTGTAAAACCTTTAAAAAATTAATATCTTGAATTTACAAGTTCTGAGTTAAATTCAGGTGTTTAGTTTAAAACAAAATGAGTCTGTGTGAACTTTTCTGTCATATGTTTTATTGCACAGAGAGTAAATCAAAATCCAATATTTTGATGTTAACTTTCAGAAATATTATCCTAGAAATAGATACACTCTTACAAAGGGAATGTGTCAGTGGAAGTAGCAAAGGAGTTTTACATGAGGAAGTACTGAACTTCTGTTTGCGCCAATCTATTCATGCTTTTTGATAGCTAATCATAGCTCTTGAAATTACCAGCATTTTCTAGCCAAATGTCAGTTTCATTATGCATAGCACTGAAACTTTTCTCTTTGTGTCCAGTCTCTTTAGTTTTTGTCCAAAAATTTGGACAATGAAATTTCTCCAGCTGGATCCAGGCTTTAGTAACAGTTCTGCAGTTCAAATGAACTACTTCATAACTTTCTCTTTTCTATTTATTGTCTTCTAGAAATCCCTCATTGCATGTTAATTTTAAAGCATCTATCTCTAATAGTTGTTCCCAAACCTCTTCTATAATTGTAATATATACAGATAAATGAAACACTGATTGAAAGCTTCTGCCTGTAGTTATAGTGAAGAAATCTATAAACTAGGTGCAGAGAATGCAATCAACATAAGAAGAGAATGGCATATAATTACATATTTGATAACTGAGTCAACAGAAAAACTGTCTACAAAACATAAATGCTACAGTGGAATAATTCCATAGCTATACTTAACATTCTACCAATGTTTGGCACAATACATATATCACTTAAAACACAGTAGTGATGTAAACACTGAAAAATTATGTTTTTTAAGTTGGTCTTAAGGTGCATTTTTTTTTTTTTTCCTGTATCAGCAACCAAATGATGGTGAGAATTCTGTAATATATTTACAATATGCTCGCTGGTCACTTCTGTCTGCTGCTTAGTTTTATCTTGACATATATAAAACATTAAATTTCAGTAATTTAGATACAACAGCAATTCTTAGAAAATGGTCCTTCTACATTTCTCCCTCCGCTTCCAAATCATGTGTTGCTCCTTTTCTGAACAGAAACCTCTTATACTTTTGAAAATATTTTAGCGACCTGAACTGCAGAAACATAGGTTTAGCCTTTTTCTGGAAATTTTGCAGGGGATTTTTGAAAAAAAAAAAAAAAGTGAAACCCTAGCTCTATTAAGTTGTAGTAACCTATTAACTCATATTATCCTAGTGTAAAGTCCTGGGTGTGAAGGGTTGCCATACTGATTATTGTGGTATTAGCGCAGCAGCCTGATCAATAGCAATGTGTTTTATTTAAATTTTAAGGGAGAAAGGTATTCCAGCAGTGGAGAAACTGTAATGTCCCTATTTGTCGTCATCCTTTGCTGACCATTCACTGCTATGTTTACCTCAGTGTGCCTAATCCATTTTCTTTTTCATTCCTTACCGTCTCAGGAGGGCTGTCTGCTGTCTCGAACATATATGAAGTCCCTGGTATAGTAGGTTCCCAACGCTGTGAGTACTCCAGTATAAGTGTTATTACTGAATAAAGCATTAATAAGTAGATCCATAAGCAGGTGCTAAGCGATGGCAGTAAAACCTAGGTAGCATTGAGTTGACAGTTCATACCTGTGGTATGTCTCTTCTCATGACAAGCAGAAGCAAATTATTTTGCCATGGAACCGTTTTGCTGCTAGCTGAACGCTGTTAGTGCTCTTGCCCTCTGATTAAAGCTTGAGACTCTGTTAGCTGAGCATTGCCCATTCCACACATTTTTCTGAATCCATAAGCAAGTAGACTTGTAGCCCTTCTACCACCGAGGTAAAAAAATACACTCTATTCAATTTCACTGCACAGAAAGCAATGTTCAGCAAGGCTTGCATCAATCAGATGGCTAATCTCACTTGAGAAATTTAATGATTTGAAGAAAAAAAAATCTTACAGGAACAACTGTCTCCCTGCTAATGAATGGCAGTGTTCAAGAGCCCCTGAGTAGGTGAATTGCAACATACCAGTAAAAAGTGGCTACCGTAATGATGTTTGGCAGTCACTGCTGAAAACCAGTTGCATAAGAGGTAATTTCTTTTTCTTCATGATTTAAAACCCCAGTAAACTTTGACATGACATTGCATATAGCTGTCTTTTGCAGTCTTGCTGTGTTTTAAACTCTTCCTGGAAACTGTGTACATCAGGAGTTCCTGAACTGTGAGATGTGTATTACAGAGTTCAGCTGTGCCACCTCCCTCTGTAGTGGGTGTAATTTCAAGTTCTGTGTCTGTTGGCTTGGCACGCTTTCCTTGGAGGCAGTGAGGAGCACATGGCAGAGCTGGGAGTAACTACTGCTGCCTGTCCAGCCTCAAAGGAGAGGTGGAACAGGGAACAAGCCTGTTCCTGTGTCTGCATGAGGGCAGCACAGAGTTAGACCCTGCCAGTGCCACCAGCAAAGCATGGTACCCAAGCAAATTAAGTGAGGATGTTTGCTCTAAACCTTTATGATAGTTAACCTTAGAAAAGCATGCTGGGTTTGCGCTTTCAAATTTAAAAATCTTCCTGTGATTTTTTTTTTTTTATGAGATGTATTGCAGTGACCTTATTTCTGGTTAGTTAGTAAGAATTAATAGAAGACTGAGAGGCGATCTCATCAACGTGTACAAGTATCTGAAGGGGGGGGGGGGAGGAGTGTCAAGAGGATGAGGCCAGCCTCTTCTCTGTGGTGCCCAGCAACAGGACAAGAGGGCAACGGGCAGAAACTGAACCACAGGAAGTTCCATCTGAACCTGAGAAAAAACTTCTTTCCCGTGAGGGTGACAGAGCATTGGAACAGGTTGCCCAGAGAGGTAGTGGAGTCTCCTTCCCTGGAGATATTCAAAACCCGTCTGGATGCGAACCTGGGCAGTATGCTCTAGGGGACCCTGCTTGAGCAGGGAGGTTGGACTAGATGATCGCCAGAGGTCCCTTCCAACCTCAACCATGCTGTGATTCTGTAATAAACTTTTAGTAAAACTTTACTGGTGATGGAAAAATATAAAGCTTGCTGACGTTAATATTTAGGGGTGCAGGTTAAGTGTCAAGTTTTGCATTTATCCTTTATATGCAAGGTCACAGTTCTGGCTCTCCTATAGCCAGAACAATTCTGGTATGAATGAAAAATCTTAAGAAAGCAAATGGAGTTTGACAGAGTCACAATGATTAAGTAGAATTAGTAGTCTCAGAAAATGAAAACTTACTTGCATTTCAGAAATGCTTGCTTGTTTAAATTGTACAAGTTAATTTTTTTTTTTTTGTGTGGCCTCAGGGTTAGACTTTGCTTATAAGTTTATTATATTCCTGTTGCTGAATCAGTATCCTTAGAGGATGGATGCATGCATTGTCGTAGGATCATGACATACCCATGATTTTTTTCACCTCAGCTTTATTTGTAAGAATATTAATTCAGAAGTTCTTTCCTGGGTTGTAACTTGCTTTGGAATATAAAGGATACAAACTTCACTGTGTTCAAAATTGTTAGCTTCTGTAGCTACGTAATGTCGTATACACTATGTATTTGACACATCCTTTTAAGGAAAACTTTTTTAAGAGATTCCCATCCCCTATGGAACTGTACAGGAAAGGCCTTCAGTAAAACTGGGCTTGAGGCCAGGACACGTAGGGCAATTTGAAACAGATTTTTTCTAAGTGAGATCATGTGAAAATCCTTCTCTTCCCTTTAAGAGGGACTATTTAGCTTTCCCTTTAAGAGGGACTCTCTTTAGCTTAAAAATGCTTTTTGTAACTATTTGATTCTAAACAACTGTTAACTTGTATAGCTGTATTCAGCAGCATATGCTCTCTTTTGGGTAAATAATTTTGTTTTAGCAGTATTGCCTCCGAGTAACTTGCTTTGCTCTCTCTAATTCATCAGACTGAATTACAGTATTTTTCTCAAAAACAGTTTTGACTTTCTTCAGGTAAATGGTTCTGTGTTTTGTTTTTGTTTTTTCTTAAACCAGGGCAGAACTTAGGTATCAAGAGGGAAGACATGATAAAAGTTCTTGCTTATATAAAGCCATCTTTTACCTGAAGCAGAAATGATTCTGGATTTATAAGTTACTAATACTTGAAGGTTTTAGTCACGCAGAAGGAGCTGGCAGTAAATTTCCAGAAGACTATTATCCTTATGAATAAAGTACTGTTGTCACAGATATGGTCTAGTGCCCTGTTTGGACTCTCACCAGACTGGTGTACTGAGTCCCAACTGCTGGGACTCAGCCCAAATGTGCTTTAAGCTTTGGGAGTCTGAACTGTCTCTAGTCACTGATTCTCACCCAGGGTCCTAAGTTGCAGCTCACTCCTACAAACTGGATTTTGCTGTTTGATTCCTTTGCCTCATCCCTTCTAAGTCTTGACCTTAGTCTTCCAGGGTTTAAAGCCCTCAAAAGAGGGCATCCTTTTGGTTACAGAGTGATTCTTGAGAGGTGTGTGATGGTGAAACTGTATGTGGCTTGTGCACGACACCCCACAAGACTTGAACACCAAGTCTTTCCCTCGAATTTCCCTCGAAAAAACAATAAACGCTTCTGCCTTTCCTTGCCTTAGTTCCCTTCCTGCACTGAAATGCTTCCATGGAGGTAGGATCTGGTCTACTGGCCTGTCTGGATTATGGTTTGACTCTAAATGAATCTTCCTAGCTTACTTTGCATACTCGGACTGTGGGCTGTGCCCACAGTAAAATTGGGCATTACTAATATAAAAGCCTCACTTTGCTTCCCTGTTAGGAAGGCTCTCCTGTTACAGTGCTTTCCTGTTGATAATTCCACTGCTACAGCCTCTTACTTATATAGACAGGTAGCTTTATCTTAATATTCCTGGTTTTGCTTGAACAACTGTCATTTATCTGAAAAGTATTTTATTGTTGTCCCTAAAAAACTGAGTACATGTTAGAAGCCTTCCCAGCAAAAGAGGAGGTATAAAAGACAGATGCATTCAGGAAGGCATTTGGTTATATTGTAACATTCATAGTCAAACACAGCTGTTACCTTGAGTAGTGAGGTTCATCCCCACCAGAGCATTTCCCTTTTGTGCTCTGCATGGATGGCGCATGAATCGGAGCTAAGCCCAGCAGCATACCAAAACCAGAATTAGACACTGAGCAGGAACTATCACTGTTTTCGTTAACTTTATAATATTACATGATACCAATCTGAAGTTATGTTATAGATCATATCTGAAAGTCTGAAAAAAAAAATATATATATATAGTGATAGTCAATGAAGCATGTATAATTCACACACACATCACTAAACGTTCTTTGCTTATGTTTAGCAAGAAGCTGGCCCCATCCCTTTCACTGAAGTTATTGCATTTATTATGTCCAAATAAAAGTAAAAATTACAGGTAATTTTCTAAGAAAATAAGACTATTTTCTTTTCACTATGGTCTGCCTTGATAGCATCCTTTATCATCAATAAAGGATAGCAAGTTTCTGCATGAAAACCTTTGTGATGTGGAAAGGTACCTCCATTTCAAATGGAACGTAGCTGGTTACAAACCTGCAGGATTAAACATCAGAGCTCAAGAACTGGTCTTTTAAAGGATGAAGAAGAGTTGGCCCAAAATGTAACTTAACAATGGTAGAGTTCAGGCAGGGCACGAGAGCATCTTGTACTACGGAAGAGTAGTGGAACTTTAAATAATTTAGGATAGGGACCTCTCTTCTACACGTCATTTGTAATCTAGCTTTGCCCTACACACAGTGCTGTTTGTACGTTTCAACGCTACAGTGAATTCGGGTGCGCAGCGCAAAGAGATTACACTTTCCTTGCAGCATCCAGAGTTTTGAATGCTGTGAATGTGTGCACCCCCCCCCCACCCTCAGTGGCGCTAGCTGTTGCTTATGTTGTAGGATTCATCTATCAATGTAAATTTTATAATCTGTGCCATTCACTATCTGGAAAAACAACCAGAGACCTGTAAAGGGAAGTTCATTATATGGTAGGGGAAGACTAGTAACTGTATCTTTTTGTTGCAAAATGTCTTTGTCCAAGGTGGACTTGAATAAATTAGCAAGGAAGAAACTGCTGAAATAAATGAAGGAATGTATTTTACTTGTAAAATAGAAACAAATCTTTATATGTTTTTTTAAAATATTTTTCATTGGTTAGTAAAAATAAAACTTTTTTTTTTTTTTTTACAAATTAGAACTTGTTAATTTTGGTAATATTTTGGTAGTGTATGCTATTCACAAACGTGTATGCATGCTAACTTAGCATTTGTATTGCTTAATCTTCATTTGAATTCCTAACCGATTCTGACTTTCTTACATTTTATTTTGTATGTATGATGGGAGTACAGCTGGATTTGACTAGAGGTGGGAATTCAGTTAAATGCTGAAATGGTAAATAAAGCAAATTAAAATAAATTTGCATTCGTAAGGCAGCTTTATGTATAGCATTGAGTTTGAGACCATCTATTTTAAGAATGTTTTGTGTGCTCAGTGAAGCTAACCAGCCAGTTCAGATAAGCGTGTCCAGGATGTCACCTGGGATCTTTATCTTTAGGCAGACTGTAAAAAGTGAACTTACTTTCATGAATCAATTTTTCATGTTAGAATAAATTAGTCATTGAATTGCTTTAATTGAATAAACTTGCATAAAGAAATATTCTTCCTGCACGTAATTGCTGACAAATGTTGCTTTAGAACTTCTTATAGAGTGTTTAACCAGAAATGCTTAGTTAATAGTTTGACTGTCCTTACTACTTCAACAGCAGTAGTACGTTATTTTATAGCAGTTATAACGTTCAGTATAGCAGGCTTATGGATTGATTTTTATGTAATATAAAAGACACTTTCATTAAATAAAAAATGTATCTGAAAGTTCATCTAAACATAAACTTACTTCTTAAAAACTTTTCTCTCTTCTACTTCTGCTCTACGTTTTTCCGATTTCTGTAAAATACCTATAAGATCTGTGTAAATGGAGAAGGTATCTTGGTGAAGTTCAAATACTCTGTCCTACTTTTCTTAGTACCTTCCTGAGTAATCTTCCAAATGGCTTAGTAGTAGACTTTAAAAGATGGACGTTACTACAAAATTAAGTAAATGTTTTCTAATGTTTTTAGACATCCCATTCTCCTACATTAATTGTAGATCATATTCTTCTTGTAACTTTTGTACGTGGTTAAAGCACAACTGTCCAGGGTGGGCATATCCCGAATGTTCTTGGATGTTTCCTGGAATATAATCAACATTGTTTTTCTCCTGCTGAACTTTAACCTGTCAGGGATATACCACAGAACAGGGCAGCAGCAGATTCTTGTGTTTATTGCTGAATTTGTCCTTCCAGATTTTTGGTGGTGTTAAAGCGAAGCAATAGTATAAGGCAGCTGATAGGTAAGACCTTCTAAGCCTTAGTGTGTGAAATCTGCATTTCTTATGCTTCTGCTGAGAAAAACTGGTGGAACGCTGGCAAGTTATCAGTTATGTTACAACTAACAATTTTACTACTGAATATCAAGCAAAAAGGATACAGCTGAAAAATTCTGTGATAGGTAGTATAGCGGGGTACAGTGAGGTCTTTTAAGATTAGCATAAGACAATGTTTTCTGTCTTTCTGTATGACGTAGGAAAAAATAATCCATAACAGCAGGAGAAAAATATACATTCAAACACGAGGGCATGCTTTAATTTTTTTGAAGTACCTTACTGTTTGGTTTTCATCTTGATTTCTGCATTGCCTTTTACCTCTGGGTTTCGCGTGCACAAATATACCTCCCGTGACATTTGTTTTTGTGTAGGTCCTGGTCAACATATGTGCATTTTACTAAGCCTGTTAATGGCATCTTCTCAGTAACCCAGAAGTAAGACTTGAAATGCCAAAGGAAATCATAGCTTGTGTTTTAGGACAGAGCACGTATTGGGAATTTTAATTTGTCCAACCGATGCAAGTTCATTGGGTTGGCAGCTCTAATGCTGAGAAGCTCTACTTGATAACTTTGATACTCTGTTACTTCCCTTTTCTGACCCACTTTCAGCAAAATCAAAACTTTGCATTTTCCCACTGCCCTAGGTTCTTTGCCTCAACCTAAAGGTTATGCTGTTTTGTTTTATGCTGTGACTGAATAACCACTGAGTTTTAACTTGTTCCAAATAGAAACATTGCACAGGAAAACATTGTTTCTTTTTCACTCACTCCCTGTTACATTTCAAGTTGAAGTTTAGATAGGTACTGTAATCCATTTACACTAAAGAATTTCAACCATAAAGTTTTAACTCAATCGTGTATTTTCAAAAAACATTAAAGCCTGCCTTTCTGCTGATGAGAAGAACGCTCACTGCTTTGTCTTTTTGTTTGTTTGTTTGTTTTGTTCCTTTGCCCAACCAGTAAGTTTTTAACACACTAACTTTGTTCCAGACATTGGGCTATGTAATTTTACCAACTTTTTAGATGCATCATTCAAAGGTGTGTTCTGGAACAATAAATGAAGAACAGGATTGAGGCAGTATAGATGTGTGTAATTTGGGATTTAGTCTGCCTCACTCCCGCTTCTGAGAGCTTCTGCCTTGATAGTAGAAGATGAACATGCTTTCATCTTTTCCCATATCATCATAAAGCCTTAAGAAGAGGAGGAGAAAGATCCCGTCACAAACTACTACAAAGCAAACGATACGCAAAGCATCAGCATTGGTATTCTTGGCTTCTCTGAGACAAAGCTCTCCTGACGGTAGCATTTATTTCAAGGCAAACGGGATGTTTGTCGGCAAACATCCACCAAACCCATCAAATTCAGTTCCACTTGCACAGTTTGGAATGAGAAAATAAGTCCTATTAATAAAAACTGAAGAGTTGATACACTCCTGAGTGATCAACTCCAGAGCTGAAGCCGCTTCTTAAACTGTGCAACTTTTGGCCTTCAAAGCTGGTTAAAGCTTTAGTTTTGTTTTCTTCATTTGCTTTCAGTAGTTTATGACCTAAATGTGTAAAAGCAGAGTTAGTATAAAAAATCTTTACTAGACCTGGGTTAAATTTAGCATGAGGTGAATATGCTAATACTTTATTAGAAATCCAGTAAGTAGACTTTCTCTTCTCAGTCTTTTTTGGCTGAAAACATTAGTTCTTCTGTGTCACTTTTAAGCGAAGCTGTAAGCTGCACCAAACTTCTCCTGGTAAGGAATATTCACATCTAAATTTTGCTGTTTTATTTATTGCTCTTACCTTTTCACCAAAGTATGTATTGAGGTGTAACTTAAGACGTTACCTTGGAGTAAAGTCTTGGCTATATCTCCTGCTGTATATTGCCATGTACTTTATCTGTCTCCCTTGAAAAATGGTAAAATGGCAACCTATTTTGCTACATATACATATGTATAAATCTTACATTTTATTGACAAGCACAGTTACTGTGGTGCAGTTGTTCATTTGCTTTGACAAGCACGTGCTTTTATTGTCAAAACCTTTGACCAGAGATCAGTTTCTTCAAATTCCTGGTCCTTTGTATAGAGTTGTGCGTTAAACACGTGTGACACTTGCAGGGGGGAGGGTTAAGGCCTGAAGCACAAGCTGAAGTGCTTGAGACTAAGAACTGTAGAAATGCTAGCTTGTTATGACATGATTGACAACTCTGAAAATCTTTTTATATATGCTTTTTTTGCTTGTAACTAAACATGGGATAGTAAGATTACTAAATTTTCTGGTTTTAGTCTTAGTGACTAATAAAGCTATGCAGTCTGTTAAATTTTTTTTTTTTCTTGAAATACTTTTGCAGTATTTTTCCAGAGTAGCAGCAATGTAGACAGCTGAACTCTTAAAGTGGAGATTTGGCATATATGTAGCCCTTAATGTACAGTGTGTACTGTGTAATTTGGAAAAGATTAGTTTAAAAAAAAAAGACAATTGAAAGTCCATATGAGATCTTTTATGGTGTGAAATACTGGTTAACATCATCACTTAAACTTAGCATGCTGTACACATGTTGAGTAACTTTAATCATCTGCTTTTATCCCTTGAAGTTGGCCAGTACAACTTCACGTGCGTTTCCAGGAATCCATACATTGATTAAAAAAAAAAACCCATGATTACTGTTCTTGCGTTAAATATGGAGGGATGGTTTTTGCACTGTATAAAGCTCCAAATGGGAAGGTTCTTGCTGAATAAACAGCATGCAAGAATCAGACCGTTTAAAACCCCCAAATTCTCAGTTTGCCAAGACTAACACGGGTGTTTTAGAATGCATGTTAGGAAATAAGCATGGGTAGTGTCAAAATCTGCAGTAACGGTATCATGTAAACTCACTAAAGAATATTTCATTCTACATTCTGACCAAGAGTATTGTGAAGTTGCCAGAGTAATCAAGGCTAACTCAAGGATTCTAGCCTGAGGTTAATACATTGGCATAGATGTGTCTATACTAAATTGCCTACTAGTTACTCTGTCAGACGTTCAAAGCTGCAACTCAACATTTAAATAGGAATCAGCTAGGAAAAGAAAGAACTGCTGACTTTCTGCTGCCCCAAGTTCTAAAGCCATTCGACCCCCTTCTTTCCTGACACTCCTTAAAAATAAACCAAATCTAGGAAACAAAATCCAGAAAAACTCCATTTGTAAGACTGAAATGCACCAGTTTGAGGTAAGAGAGAGAAAGTGCTTAGTTTGTTCATATCTAATAGCAGATAACTATACTTGAAAAAAGACTTTTAGCTGAATTTCCTATGGGTCTTGCTTGTTCTCTTGCATCATTAATGATACGGTCTTCTGGCTGTACAGGACACATACTGTTAAGCAGCAGTAACATGTCAGTATCAGAAACATTTTAGTTTCTGATAAAGTTAAATTTGTACATTTATTAAAACATTAAAGTTGCATGAAAGTGTATGAAGATCGGGAAAAAGCCAAAGTCCACGGTCTTATCTGTATTAGGTATTACTGAGTCTCAAGGCCAGAAATGTTAGTAGTATAGTATAGCATGGTTTCTATTTCCTGCCCAACAAACTCAGCTACAAATGGAGTATTTTGCAGGGATGAAACTGACTCAAAAATGGTATTTTATACAGCTCCCATAGAAAATGAGCAGGTGACCCCTAAAGAGCAGGGAAAAAGTAGCAAGGAAACATGGACTTTTAGTCCTCTGACTACCTGTAGTAAAACAATTAGGTTTCTACTTCAAATTAATCAAAAAGCTTGCTTTCCATTTAATGATCAATTCCCGGGCAGTCTTTTTTTTTTTTTTTTTTTCCCTGTACTGAATACAAATACAACTTTCTTTACTAGGAACTTTACTAACAGTCCAGATCAGTAATAGGCAAGTAACACTGCCTTTTTCCCTCACCTAGTCTTAGATTGCTTATAATTGTGACCGCTTGTATGAACTTTTGTTTCCTTGCAAAGACATTTCTAACCATTACATTTGTATCTCAGAATTGTCAACCAAAACAAGAGCTTATAGCTTTATATTTCTTTCAAGATAAATCAGAACAAAACAAAGAACTTTGACACTTGGCTTCCTGCTCTCTGGTCTTAAAGTTTTTATGCAATTTTTACATTCATTGTTACAACAGGATCTTTTCCACCGTGTTCTGAAACAGTAGCTTTTTTTTAATGGCACTGATTATGAATACTTTGAAGCTGCTTAGCTACTGCTTTTGCCTTTACTGGAACATGTTTTCTTTTGCTGTGGACGTATTTGCTGAGACTGAAGTATCTTCCATGAGAGTTCAGTACTTAAAAAGGATCAGATGTTGGCATGTTGATTGGTAATAATGGAAAAAGGAGCCATAACATTTTTCATTTATAGTAGAGCTTCCAACTTTCCGCTCATAGATAGCAATCAAAGGAAAACTGGAACAAATCTGTTAGACATGTGGAAAGTATGATGTATTCACTAATTTAGTGTTACATAACTTCCAATTGTGTCATCAAAATGAAAAAAAAAAAAGCAAAGAATTGAAAATAAGTATAATACCTTGCTTCCTGTAGTCCCTGACCTATCATTCTCTGTTTAACCCCTTCTTGTCATATGTTTAAAACCAGATTGTAAATTTTCTATATCTTTAAGTCTTTATGGTGTTTAAAATGCTTTAAGGATACCTTCAGTATAACTTTCAAAGAAACTATCACTACTCTTACCTTTTTTTCAACCTGGTTACCCACTCGTTTAAGAAACGAAACAAGGGCTTTATACGCGAGTCAAACTGTAGAACAGCGAAGACCATGCAGAGAATAAGTGGATCTAATAGTAAAGCTTTCAGTGGCAATAAAACAAGTTTCCTCACCTGTAAAAGACTTATTTCCTATCTCTAGATAAGCACTATAGGGATACCCAACACACTTTAAAACCTCTTGAAAGACTCAAGGTTTGAACGTATGCAAAAGTACTCCAACATAAAGTAAATAGTTTTTAGGAGAACCGATAAAATTCCATCTGATCACTTCTAAGTTACCTAAGCACTGGAAGTAGGGGGAGAGGTATTTAACGCTCAGCCCAGTCTTAATCTCAAATGTGGAATGTACTTAGTAATTAAATGAAGAAAACTTTTGCCTTTTTTTTTCCCCTTTATATGCTTACAAAGATTAAAATATCCACATTTACAGAAGCCTGTGGGGTTCATCGCTCTTTGTGACTTTAGTATTTCTTCCTCTTTTTTTTTACATTGGGGGTGGGGGAAGGAAAAAAACCTGATCCTCAAAGTGTGTCTCTTGAGGGCATGATCACTGACTTAGTTGTCTCTTCAAAACAAATTTTTTTGTAATTAAAATTTAAGTTGTAGAGAATTTTTTTTTTTTTTAAATCTGGAATTGTGTCATTCAACTGCAGGATGGCTAAACTATAATTCAGCATTTTCTGTAAGCTAGAATGTAACAAACTGCTTCAGTTTGCAGATCCTATAATGCTTGTTACACTTCTAACTGTAGCTAAAGAATTGTGGAAAAGATTCGCTTAAAACCCCTCTCTGTACCCGCATGCATGTTAGAACTGTGGTTTTAATGTAGTAGGAACTGCCAACATACAGATAACCAACCCAAATGGTCTACTGTCTTTTTACTGGAAAATCAGAAGAGACTGAGTTACGGCCTTTCTACAAATCCTGTTTCTTCTTTTGAAGCGAGCGTTTCAGTGTATAGAAGAATAGTAGCTACAGTATATCTGGTCTGTACATGTGATTGAAGATTGGGTGTGCATGTGTACACACAAAGGTATATCCTTTTACAAGGTCTTTCTGGGTTCTTTAATGCATAATAGCACTAGGATGCTATGTTTCAGCCTTTTTGGGGATGTTTAAGAATCTTCCTCCTTTGCCCATATACTTATTTTCACAGAAAAAACAATGGACTCAGTCACACTTTATCTCTGACCTCAGTAAGTTTGGCAGAACACACCTAGCTTGCTCAAACGTTACTGGGGAGACGAATGTAAGGGTGTGATCACAGAAGCCTTGTTTCCGTGAAGAAACGAAAAAAGCATGAAAAAGTAGTTTGTAAGCTAACCGTCAAGCCTGGAAGGAGCAAGTCAATAACTGTGTTCCTCCTACACTACATCAAGACAGATCTTTCTGCTAGCTCCTCATAAAATTACTGTTACTATAATTACTATTAATAATGAACATGGCTGCACTGCTACTTCTGCTAAAGTTAAGGAAAAAGTACAAGAGGACTATGCTCTTAATAACGGTACGTTGGTCACCTAAGAGACGCTGAAGTAGTTCTGCAATTCCTGTAATTGCTGCAACTCTGGCATAGTTCCTCATAGCACTGTCCGTTATTCAGGTTTTTCCTGGAGATTAACGTAGGGTGTAAGATTGGCTGGCTTCCTCTATGGAGCTGTGAACTTCAGCTAACCTTTCTAGTCCCCTTCTTTCTTACCTATCCAATATTGAAAAGATACGTTTAAAAAAAAAAAAACCATCATAACGTTTTCCTCACACTAGGCAGTATCACCTGAGCTTTCCTCCTTTCTTCAGTGAGAAAGGGGTTATCTTGGTTATTTTGCAGCATTGCTCCAAACACTGTGGTACTTCCCATCTTGCGCAGAAGACTGCAGAAGACTTGATGGATTAAGCAAGATCTGGATAAAGGAAGGGGTTAGTCCATTATCCTGATCTGTAACTAAGGCACCAAAGCACCATGCTATTATAAATAGTCTAAGAAAAATAAGTACCTCGCAGGCAAGTTTTTCAAGTAAAGCCAGAGATAAAATAATTTACCATGTTCCCCTAGAAGAAAAACTGAGAAAAGAATAACGTAATTTTTATTTTGGTCAGTTTGGAGTTGGGGATTATTAGTGCTGGACAAAATGCAGTAATTGCCTCCATCCAAATTATTCAGCTCGGGCGGAATCAAGATCTCATGCACCGTAAATGGTTGCTGATACATGGTCTTTCTGGGCTGAAGTCTAGGAATAAATGTAACAAGTCTGAAATGTATATTTTGGTCTGAATGTTAACGACTGCACCCAAGTTTCTTGTTTGAAATTAGTAAGCAACTAGGGGTTAATTGAGCTGACTTTTCATTAGTTGGAAATACTGCATGTACATTCTGTGCTTGCCTGTCAAGTTTGTCGTAGTAGCTCAGTCATTCCTAGTCCTGCTCGCTTATCCGTATGGGACAGCTTCCAATGTAGGTAGGACACTGTTGCCAGCCTCCGCGCTAGCGGAGGTTATTTGTGCCATAAAATCTTGTGGTTGGATAACTTGTTTTGTTTGCAGAAAGAGTAGCAAGTTACACAGTACTAAAGGCTGCCTCCAGTGGTATAATCCCTTTTCTCTGATTTGCCACTATTGAGAGGTATTGCAAAAGTAGCAGGTTTAGGCTGAAGGAAGTTGGAGCTCCTTTTCAGTGTCACGTGTGAAGGGCGGAGGGGAACAAAGGGTAGAGAATGGAGTTTGGATCCTCACAGCTGCTACAGTTGTTGAAGTCTACCAGTTTTAAGCATTCTGTTTGCACTGTTTTCTCGTGACTGGAACGTAATCTGATACACTGAACAGTACAGTCTGAATATCTGCAAAAGGAGCTTTTTACTCGCCTTGCTAACAACTTTTAGCCTCTGCTGCCTTTAACTTAATAGACAATTGAAGGTTTTCGCTCTCTAAAGTAATAGTGCCGTAACATTGCAATTTAAGACATGAGGTCACAGTTTATTGCTTCTGAAGCTTCCAGCAAACCCAAAGAAAAGCAGATTGAGTATGCCTGCTATTTCTAAGTTAAAAAACAGCAACAACAAACAAAAGAAAACAAAACCCACCCCACCCACCCCCAAAAAGAAAAATCTCCAGAAAGATAAGTTTCATGTTGTGGCAGCAAGGGGAAAATTTGTCATCTTCATTAATCATAAAGTGGCTAAAGAAGCAAATCTAATGCTTTCTGCTGAGTAACATCAAATCTATCATGTAGAAGTTCCCATTTAGAAACCTGCATCCAAGTAGCGATATTGATGGCACGGCAACTCATAATTCTTGTTTTCATAAAACGCTACTTCACTAGACTTCACTCGCTACTACAGTCCCCCCCCCCCCCAAAAAAAAAAAAAAAAACCAGTCATTTTCCTTTGCATCTACCAAAAGACTGTTCACAAGTTCTAACAGTTCTTTGAGTAAGAACAACTGTTAAATACAATTCAGAGGTCTGTTTACAGACAGACATTTAGTAAGCTATAAACATTACAATGAAACCAATGTTGACTTGGTCTGATATTTAAAATACAGCATTGGGTAAATGCTATAGCATATTCTTTGAGAAAGAGTTGGCGGGGGAGAGAATTAGTTTTCTCTTGGAGGAAAGAATTACAATTTTCTCTCGTTAAGTGACTTTATAATTGCTTGTATTACAGATTGCCCTGAAATATGATCCCCAGATAGAAGATGACCTGCGTAACTGGATAGAAGAGGTTACAGGGCTGAGCATTGGTGCAAACTTTCAACTGGGATTAAAAGATGGCATAATTCTATGCGAGTAAGCCTTTATTAAGTAACCTTGTTTTAGTAGTTTTCCGCTTTTGTTTGAGACTTCCTAAAGATTCCCATTCAAACACATCAACAATAATAGTCAAAAGATAGTTGACAGTATTGTGGGAGACAGCTTCTTTGAAATTGTGGAGAAGAATGAGAATTGAATTCAAATCTTCTTTATATTTCAACAAACACTTCTCAATTCCATCATGAAGTTATTTTAATAATGAAATGGCACATAAAGTTTCTTAGGATATGTTTGTTAGACTTATTAAATCTCCTGGGATCTGAGCTGGAGACACTGTATAAATCTAAAATTAACCAGTTTGATGAAACTAATGCAACAAAGCACGAGTGAAAATATTATATAATGCCTGCACATATGGTAAAGGATGAGATTTCTTGTTTAAGCATTTCCCTTTTTTTTTTTTTTTTCTCCACCTTCCTAGGCTTATAAATAAGCTGCAGCCAGGATCAGTGAAGAAAATTAATCAATCAAAACTAAATTGGCACCAGGTAAAAACAAACAAATAACCCCCCCCCCCCAACCCACACCTTTAACCCCTGCAACCCTTCAAGTCTTCCATTTTGTATTAACAAATTTACAGTGAATATGGTACACCTTAAATCATAACAGCAACAAAATTTGCATATATGCATAGCGAGATATGCACATGGACAGCAAGAATACTGCATACATGAACAGCATTCAACAGAAAGCAGTTGTAGCTGAGATGGCTCATAATTGGCTGTTGTTAATACTATTGCTTAACTGATAAATGACATTTCAGATGAAAGAAGAATATAGAACCATATAGCAAGGCCTCTTTCCAAGTACAAAAAAAACTGTTAACTTTTTTTTTAAACTAAATCATAACTAGTTTCGCATCCAGGCAATGCTGTGGAACGTTATGCCAGTAGCTTGCCTTCACCCAAACATTGAGGTCACTGTTTGAAATGTCCTCCTGAAAAAGAGCAGCTGGGGAGAGGGAAGAGAAAGGACCTGAACAGTCTCAGGAAACGGTTGTGCAACAGAAGAACTCAGGAAATGGTATGCTGCAGACTACAGCGTACATAGTTGATTTCAGTATATCCAGATTCAATTTCTTATGGGCAGTCTGTCTAGCACACTTTTTTCTTCCTTCTTCCCCAAGGGACTGTCAAAGGCTACATGTATTGAGAGCAAGCATAGGAAGAGTTGCTGATTAGAGCTGACTGCCTTTGCTGTTGCGGGTCTAGCTCAATACTGCTGTGTTTAGCCTCTTGTTTTTATTGGACTGAACATTTCTAAATAGGATGGAGGATTGTTTTTTGAAACTTAGTTTTAATATGTCTTATGACTGCAGAAGAAAAGATGAGAGTCAGTCCTTATTTGTTTTACTCTATATAACTTGCTAATTTGGACAGCACTCAGTGCTAAAACCTGCTAAGGAAAATCCATAAGCTGGACTCAGTTTGTCCCAGGAAGCCAGGAAGATAATACCTTCAAACTAAGTTAAATGTTCTTACTATCCACATGGTTATGGCTTTTGATTATTTTTACTCAAAATTATCAATCGCTAAAGTCAAATAGCATGGAAATTTAACTTAAAACTCTCCAATCTGAAGTAGTTTTTAAATTAGGATTTCTCTTGGAAAGGACACAGCTACGCGTTCTCTCATCAGATCCCTCTCTAACAAAGTATACGGTACTCACTGATGGAGAGATGCTAGACTAGATTGATTTCTGTAGTCAAACTAATGAAAGTAAACTTCTAACAGTTACTCTTAACCACGCCAACTGTTGTTTTATCCAGTCTCCACAAGGCAAAGAACTTGTGTAAAACAAACAAACAAAACAAAAAAACCCCCAAAACTTTAAAATTACATAGTTCGTGAATTAAAACACTGAGTAGAAATCTTGCTTTTTTGTTTCTGTTTAGCTGGAGAATATTGGGAATTTTATCAAGGCCATCCAAGTCTATGGCATGAAACCACATGATATTTTTGAAGCAAATGATCTTTTTGAAAATGGAAATATGACTCAAGTACAGACTACTTTAGTAGCACTAGCAGGTCTGGTAAGTATTTGTACCCCTGGCATTGGCAGAAATCCAGATGCCAGTCAAGATACTCCTTTTCCACTCATGTAAATACAGAAAACAACTTACAGCCTGTCACACAGGAATAGATACTACTGCGAGGCCGAGATACTGCAGAAGTTACACTTCAGATACCATAGCTGTTTCCTACCTCATACCTTGAGAGAAGGCTTGCAGTTTGGATTTTTGACTGCATATAGCCCTGCTCTGGGAGCTACGTGTGCACACGCAGATCCAAGGAAGCTCCCAAGAAAACTTTAATCCTTGGAGAATTGACTTTGCAGTCTGACAGATACTGGGGTAGCTTCAGCATAGCACCTTCAAATGACCAAGGGAACAGATCCCCGCCACAACATAAAGAGTTTCTGATAAGAAATAAACCTGTTTTTGTTATCTCACTCTGGAGTGCCCAAGATCACATACTGAGGCTGCTTGTCAGTCAGCCCAGGTCTCCAGATGGGCTGTAAAGCCTCAGTGTTTCAGTGGCAGAAAATTAACTCTGAATATTCCATTTTCCTTATCTCTAAATAGGCAAAAACCAAAGGCTTTCATACTACAATTGATATTGGTGTCAAATATGCAGAGAAACAAGCACGAAGTTTTGATGCGGGAAAGCTAAAAGCTGGTCAAAGCGTAATTGGCCTGCAGGTAAGTATGAAATTCAAGTTTACACGAAAGCTGTTCTCAAATGTAACAGATTAATTGCTGTGATTAACTGAAATGCTGTTCATGCAAGAACCGCTTTCAGAATTAGAATATATTCTTATCATTGAAAGAGGTATGGATTTTTAATTTTTGTAAGTAGTTGACTAACTTTACAAGTTCAGGTGACTGTGTGCAAGTGGTGGGGTTTTTTGTTTTTTTTGTTTTTTAATCTACAGTAAGAGTGATAAGGAGGAAAGGAAGAGTTACTATTAGCAGTAAGCATCATCTTTGTCCTCTAGAGAAATTTTAAAATGAGCGTGAGTCTTTGGAGAGCTAAAGCTCCTTCTGTGGTAGTCCTTTTTTTTCCCGCTCCACTTTCCTCAGTAGTCATAAAAACAAAATAGCTTGTATAAAATCTTGAAATTCTTGTGCTAGACAAGTTGTAGCAGTGTAACTGAATCATTACTTTCTAAGGTGAAAGCTGATTATTACACGTGGATGTGCACATCCATGTCTAACAAACAGCCTACACACGCAGTTGGCCAAATGCCAGTCACTGAAATGCCTTAGGATGACAGCTGCCTTTATTTTTCCTCTCGAAGCTCAGCGTAGAGAAGTGATCATTTTTTACAAGTGGCCAGGCTGCATGAGGAAAGCGTGCACTTTAATTACTCTTTTTGTCGGCTGTCACAGTTATCAACTATATTTGTTTCCTTAGACTGTGCTTGCTGTACAAATAAAATCACTTTTTCTGTCTACCTCTTCCTTCTCCCAATGAAGATGGGCACAAACAAGTGTGCCAGTCAGGCAGGCATGACTGCTTATGGAACTAGAAGACACCTCTATGATCCAAAAATGCAAACTGACAAACCATTTGACCAGACAACAATTAGCCTACAGATGGGCACTAACAAAGGAGCCAGCCAGGTAAGGAGAACTGCGTGAGACATTTTTAGAACAGATGCTACTGTCAACCTGGGTGAGCCAGGTGGGATCGGTGAATCTACAAGTTGTATGTGGCAAAGGAGTCTTACTAGCAGCAGTGAGAGGGTGCAGTTCAGCTATGCTTCTATGCAGCAACTGCAAAACTTACGTTTCTTATTAACAAGTCTGTTCTGTGCTGAAGATATTGAGAGATTAAAAAAATTACCTGGTGCTTTTAGGAACTTCTATCTGGCTGTGTTATATGAGAAGAAAACACAAATTTCAAGTGCTAATGAGACAGTACAGAAAAGGAAAACTACTTCCTGTGCACTACCTCATTTTGAACATTTAGGATATTCTTTCCAAAGAGGTGGGATCTGCTGGGCCTTTCAGCAGGGACTTTCTTCTAAGACCTAACTTACTAGTGAACACGTATAGCTCTGTGTTTTATTGTACTTTAACTCCTACTTTTTAATACTTCCAGTAAGCTGCTCAAGTTGTAGTCATATATTCGGTGATTGCAGCTCTTAGCCTTACTGAACCTCTAAAATCCTGTCTTGTTAGGCTGGGATGCTGGCACCAGGTACCAGGAGAGACATCTATGATCAGAAGCACATATTACAGCCTGTGGATAACTCAACTATTTCATTACAAATGGGTACCAACAAAGTAGCCTCACAGAAGGGAATGAGTGTGTATGGGCTTGGACGACAAGTGTATGACCCCAAGTACTGTGCTGCGCCAACAGAACCTGTCATTCATAATGGCAGCCAAGGAACAGGAACTAACGGGTCAGAAATCAGCGATAGCGATTATCAGGCAGAATACCCAGATGACTATCACGGAGAGTACCAAGATGACTATCAAAGAGATTACCATGGTCAGTACAGTGACCAAGGCATTGATTATTAGATTTGCATCAAAAACTCAGTATTAGCCATTATTTTATTCAGTAAGAACGAAACTAGCCTTGTGGAATTGTTACCCGTCTTCTCCTACACACTATGCTTAATGTACCTAAAGAAATATTGCCTTACATACATTCCTTTTCTTTCTCTGCCCTTTCCCTGTCTAGTTGCCTTTAGTGCTGTAACAGTTGTAGTCTACAGCATAAACAATAACTGCATATGAAGTAAAAAGGAATACTGTGAAAGGGGGAGTGCTCTTGTACAGCCAGGTCTTCTACTAAGGAGCTATGCATTTTCACAATCTCAACTTAAATAGGTATTCACATGCCACATTAAGCCTTCATTTTACATATTTACAGCTTTTCTGTTCTCCACATGAGATAAAAGAATTTCATACTTAAGTTCAATGTGGTCTTTGCCAATTAAATCTAAGGTGCCACATTAGTGATTTAAATATCATTACTATGTTTCTATGGTATTGTTTGCTAATGCCAAGTCTTGCGTTAGACATTTTAAGTGTGCATTTGTGACTGTGTATTCATTCCATTATCTACACTGACCAAACTCCTAGAAATAGTTGTCTTACTAAAAAGGGAGCTTGTACAAAGTCTTGAGCCAACAGAAGTCCCATGTTTGATGGTGCGTTTACCTTTTATTGTGCCATAATATACCCATGTAGAAACGCTTTTTCTTCCTTGAACTGTATTTATTGCCACACTTCTCAAACTGATCCCAGTGTATTTTTTATAAATAAATATTTTTTCTTGAAGGTATGAAGAAGGTCCTGTCTCATTTGTTATGTACTATTCTTAAAGATTAGATGTCATAGAAAATTTTCCTCAAGTCACCATCGCTCTTGCCTGTGCTGAGGGTAACGTAGAACTGCTGTCTGTTGCAGTTAGATTAAATCCCACTGAGAAGAAAGAATCCTAACAGCCTTGTAAAAATCTGCTGCGAGAGAGTGACCTTGACTTAACAAGAAAGGAATGTGTTCCTCTACAGCAGAGCACACTACCCCTCTATATGACTCTGAGGTTACGACCAGAAATCCTTAGATTGTCACTAAATCCTGCCCTTTTCCCAAGGCAAATGAACTGCAGATCTCTAACAAGGTCTCTGCTTCACCCTGTAATCTTCATAACAGCACTTCAAGAACTCAAAACACGTTTGCTTTAGTGTATGTAATGAGGTAGCCAGATCTTTGTTCCTACTGGTCTGCAATCCAAATTCTTTAGTTACTAATAGCAGGGCTTTAGTCCTGGATAGAAAATGCTTCCTTCCCCACAAGAGTGCTGACAGACAGGCTGTGCTAATTTACCTGAGTCCTTGCTACAGGGATAAAAAAGACGCTGCTTATCAAGTGGGGCCTTTTTCCTTCATCCTTAGAGGTATCCAATGGAATCATGACTCTGAACTAAGCGAGAGTTTGAAGCAGACACCAAGCAATGCCAGATATAAACCGCCTTGCTTAAAAAAAAAAAAAAGCTGTGATACTTAACCATTTCCTGATACACAGAGCCACCAGTACTCGTTACCTAGTATTTTTAAGAAACGTATTTATAAAAGTACTTTCCATTCCATGGACTCCACTCCTCTGCAGCTGCAGGAAACGGTGCCAGTCAGTCCAGCAGAGCCCATGCAGTGCTTGAATGCTGTGTCGGTAGATATTGCAAACATCAGAGGTAGTTTGGACAGGTTTCACTGCATGAAGTAGCACTATGTATCCACATGAGCTGTGCCTACCTCCAACCCGTCCACCTACTTCTAAGCCTTCTCTACAGGGGATTGACTACAGTACTGTACTGGGGAAGACAGCAACAAGCACTGAACAGCATCAGCTTCTGTAGAGGAGCTTTATCCCTCTAACACAGGTGAGGGAGGGTTCTTGCCACTCACACAGGTACGCTACATTTGGAGGTTGTTGACCCAATTACTAGTGGAACCCATATCAGAGATTGGGAAGACCCATATTGCACCGGAAAGCTATAAAACTATGCTTTGTATACAACATTTAATTAGAAGATATATATTCTGAATTGTTCTGTGAAAAACATTATATTGTCATAGTTTTAACTTCTATTGGACTACAGTCAGTACAGCACTATTTAAATGAAACATGCTCAAATACTGATTAACTGGGACTTCCACTATCTTTCTTTGCAAACTTGGTATTAAGAGTCCAGGAGTCCTTTCTCTACCCAGCAACTGCAGTGAAGGCACTGACATTGCATAATAATTGCAAACAACATATGGACTGTCTGGAAATGAGATGATAATTTACGTAAGACTGTCCCTCTTGTCCACCATTTAGGTGAAACTTACTGAGTCAAGGACTAAAACCTCATGCAGTGTGGGTATCAAATACGAACAGGAAAAAAACAGAGAGTGTATAGTAACAACTGATTTTTCTAACTTCCAGGCAAACCTACTGTGCTTTGCAAATTGGCAAACGCCACTTTTAGGTTGTGGAGACACTTACTTTGGAACCCATCTTACTGGGACCTGTCTAGTAGGAAAAATGTTGCCTCTCTCTGTAAGCACCAGATCTGGCATGCTTTCTCAGCATTAGAGAGCTATTGGTCATTCAGCACAATCTTGAGCTACCACACTTTCCACAAGCGCACGTACCTAAAGTGCTCAAGTGCACAGTTTTAAATAACGAGAGGTAGCGAGGCACAACTAATAGACAGATGATCAACTTCACCTGCCAGGCAGAAAATAATTAATCCCTTTCTTTTCTCTCTTTCATTATTTCCATATGCCTCAACTTCTTGAAGTAGCTCTTACTAAAGAGGACGCAAGTTAATTAAATGAAGAACAGGGAACAAGTTCCTTGTAGCGCTCCCTGGCAGATAACTAATCTCCTTTCAACAGCAGGTGATCAGGTACAGTGTTTAGCTGAACCAGATACAGTATTTCCAATGAGCTTTCTGTCAACTTTCACTTCCAAGTTGTGACTAATCAAAGGTAGAGCAATCTCATCTATGGTTCCTGTTCGTTATGGCAGCAAAGATCAGTCACTTACCTGCAGTAATGTCCCACTTCCTACACGGATGCATACGTTATTGAAACCCCTGGTTGGAGCCATCCTGCTATCTCAAACCTCTTTTTAACGTTCAAAGGAGCATTAGAAGAAAAAAGGATAAAATCATGTTCCACTGAGAAATCTAGAATCACCCCCATACCCAGAACGAGCTGGACCCTGTGAAAGTGTATAACCAGAGTCCAAGTACACAGTTTAAACAAACCTCAAAATTGCTCACAAAATGCTGAAAGGCTTACTGAAGGTTTTTAAAAACTACACTGAGCATTTCCTTCCTTCCTTCTGGCTAGAGCTCTTCTTATCAGTCACTTCTCTACATTCCTCCATGACACAGTGTATCTCATATCCATGCTGGAACATTTCCTTATAAAGTATTACATATAATCATCCTTTTATCTCATTTCTGTGCAGATACTCTGTACCTCTGCTACTTCTTCATCAAGCTTTAAGTTCCTATATCCAGACAGGATAATATGGTATACAGGCTACTGTATCCAGTCTATCAATTGCAAAGAGAAGTTTGCTCTTTGTTTTCATTTACAAACAGAAGGTTTATTCCTCATCTGCCCTTGGGAGAGAAGCCAGCTGGTGGTTTATGATACTAACTTGTTAAAGTCATTCCCAAAAAGAAAAGAGTATAATTAAAAGGAAGACCACCTACCTCATGACCATTACTTATATTGACTATAATTTCCTTCAATGAGAATTTCCATCAATGAACTCAGTACTGTTCCTTAATTGGTTGCACTGGTTGTTCAGAGATATACTGATCAGGAAACAGTCATCTCAGAGTGCCTCCTCTAGCGGCATAATATGCTTCTACATTTTCTGATTCAGGGATTACTGGCCCAGTTTTTTCAGAGAAGCACGTAAAAAAACATGTTAGCTGACACACCGCAAAGGTCAAAAGGACAACTTTATGACCTTGTCAGCTTAGTATTTTTAGTCTGACACCTTAGAAACTTACAGGGGATTTGTTTATTAGCAACTTTCATAGACCATCATAACAGGAGTATTAATAAAAATCAGATATGCTAATATACAAAATACATTATTTGTAAAAACTGATTGTGTGTCATTTTACCAGTGCAGAAGATACAACAGGATTTTACAGAACCAGTAGTTATTTTGTCCCAGGATATTGGCAATTGTTACTTTCTTTCCTACAGCTGCTTTTTCCGTTGCTGTTTTGCCCTCAGACTTCCTGGTGCACTTCCCGTTCAAGCCTAAAAAGAGAGAAAAAGGAAAAAAGCAGTCAAATGATGTGTAGCATTAATCCTGTTACCGCATTTAAATGCTCACAGAAGTAAACTGGGCAGATAATTAGGGTCTTTTGTGTCTGATATCCAAGATCCTCTCTCAGGGGATAGAAAAACCCTGTTTTGTTCTAGTAAAAAAATTACTGAAGAATGCAACAACAGACCCAAACAACGAAGAAGTCAAGTTCAGCCATCCCTCTCTATAGCAGTAGACTACAACAGTGTTCTCCAGCCCAACTGCCTATACCACAAGCTTATGTGAGAGTATGCCAGAGCCTGGTACCTCTTGAAAGCAGATCAAGAAAAATTACCAAAATATTTTACATTCCCGTAAGCCACAGTCTAGCAGGAGTAGCTGCCAGAGCAGATGCTACCGCAGAATCTTTTCTCCAGCGGTCCTGGCCTCGCCTCCCAGTGCAGGGGGAAAATCATCCCAGACGCCAAGCTTGAGGGGGCAGCTCCTCAGGTTGGGTAATTGGCAGTATCTTTGCAGATGTCAGTTAGTTAGCTTTTACTCTCAGGACTTTCGCCAGCCTGAGTGCAGGGGAACACTCCCTCCTGGCATCTCAGCTTTTTTACCCCAGCATAAAGCAGAGCAAATAAATACATACATCGATTATAAAGAAATAAAAGTTAAAAAATTGTAAAAAGGAGGAAGACTCCTAAGTGCTGATTTTACAGCAGTTCCAGCATGAAACCAAGCGGCCTACAACTGTTCTGACTTCCCCATAGCAGATACACCAAAGCACCTTCATGCCAGTGAAGGGCTGTCTAGGCAGGGTTTGCTCTCCCACCCCTTTGCCATTGTCCGATCTTTTTCTTCCTCTGCTGGGCACAATGGAGAATGGGAAGAAGGACGAGTACAAGTGTTTGACCTACCCATTTTGCACAGCAGAGGGATTTCCTGAGGAGGGAAAGCAATAGAAAGAAAAGCAGGAGTCTGGGTTCAGGCATGTTGGTTGCTGTGAGACATCAGAGGACACACAACACCTACATCCTTTCTCCTTAGGACACAAAGTAAGACATTAGCTGACAGAAAAATTACACAGCCTATACTCCTGTCTCACCATAGGTTGGAGCTCTGTCCCATCTTCATTGTCCTGGAAGGGTTTCATGCTTCTGTGTTTTTGCCCTTCTGTTAACTTGTTACTCTGATTCACAAAGGTCTGCAAGCAAAAATCAGGGTGAGATCATAAGGGACCGCAAACCATTATAGAAATAAAAATATCTGGTAAAGGAAGATAATTAGCCTGAGGCTACAAAACATAAGTTAACTGTTCCCCAGCTGGATGACACTGATACCACAAGGGATTCTGCAGAGACTGTAAGGGTGATGAAAGCAACTGAGAAGGCTGAATCAAGAATCTGTGTTATGTCTGCTACTGCATCAGGCAATCTTTGTCTGTCTGCAGTCACTCACCTGGCTCTCCACCCACAGCCGCCCACATCCCGAGGGCCCCAGAGCCTCCCCCTTCCACTCTCAGATGTCTGTCACCTGACTGTCACACAGACTTCCCACATCAGACACCTTCCCGTGTTGGGAAACTCCAAGTTCTGGGCTACCTGAGTAGATGTACCTCAATCATGCAAAGAGGAGGGGTTTGCATGTGCTGCCCCCCCCCGTTTTTCCACAAAAGGCTATGCTGCCTGCCCTGCTGGGAAGACTCCTCTCCCCTGTGCTATGGGAAGTCCTCTCTTCACCCGAGCCCCTGCGGCATGGCTAACTACAAGAAATTAAGATCAGAGCTGAAGAGAAGCAATGACAAAATCTGGACACGCAGAAAGAAAAGCTTCCGATTGTTTCCTGAAGGAGAATTGGCTTGAGAAGTATTCTAGCATTTGGCCAAACGGGAAGAGGAACAGAGGTCAAGGCTTCAGAGTTTTCCATTCAGTAACATATTGCTATTTAGGACATGCACTTAAGTACTGTTCTGAATCAAGGCCAAAGAATATCTCTCTGCTCTCTTCTGTATAAAGGGTTAAGCCCATCTTTTGGCTGCTTTTTCGTTGTTTTTTGTTTTACACATAATTCTAAGACCATTTCAGGGAAGGTAACAGCAGCATTTAAAAAAAAAAAAACAACCAAAAAACAAAACCAGTTATTATGACAGTGTCCCTGACAAAACCCATCCAGAAGATTCACATTATATGAGCTATTCTGGCTCCTGAGTTTGTTTTTCATGAGTCACTAGCACTTTCTTTGTCACATGGTTTATGAAGGAAAAGACAGAACTAGCGAAAAATAGCATGAAAGGAAAGAACATCTGCATCTTCAACCATTCCCTTCGTCAGGTACAGCTGTAGCTAAAGTGCTCTTCATCACTACTAACTCTGCAATAACTCTCCATGGAAATGCTTTAATACAATACAGTAATTATCAAGGTAAAGAGAAAGAATCAGTACAAAGACACTAAATTGGCAAAAGAATCTGTACACGTATAAAGCAGAGCAACTCAAGTTTGCATGAAGTTTGTTCAAAACTACGGCATCCACAGGACATGTACGGATAGCTGACCTGCTGCTGGCAACAAGAGCTCCTTGCTCCTTATTTTTACTCCTTGCTGTACAGTAAGTCACAACAGATATAAACATCTAATTTTAGGACACATCGTGGATAAGACTCTGCAGCTAGCTCAGCTATTTATTTTTTTTTTTTAAGTATAAGCGATATATTTAACAAGCTATAAAGTCAGCCATCACTTACAGGGTACAGCCTAAAAGAAGGCAGCAGATCATAGCTAACACACAAGGGCCAGAGGGAGTCACTGACTTCAGTTTATACATTCACATATAATTTGTATCCCTGAGCCCATCCTGTTCTAAGATGTTGGACTGGAAATGGCACTGGTCGTGGGTTCAAATTACTGGGTCTTTGGGAAAGAAAAAGTCCCCAAAAGTGTGCAACAGCTCAAATGCCTTTGTTATCACAGAGGTTTACCAGTAATTCCTGATCCATGAAGTATGGCTTCTCTGCAGATCCATCATTTGTTTCCATATCAACAGCAAAGCAAAGGAACAGGGCATCCGCTGTCACTTCAAACACAGACAGAAAGCTGTGGGATACCACGTAGGCAAAAAATCCGACCAGCAACAGAGGAACTACCCAAATTTGCAACTCACGATGGTAGTTAAATGCCATCAATCCCCCAAAAACAGTAAAACATACAACAAACACCTGTAAAGGGTGAGGGGAAAGAAATGCAGCCTCATTAATCGTGTGATAACGTTTCTTAAAAAACAAACAAACAAAAAACCTAAGGCAAATACATTACATTATATATTTTGACAACACATCTTGCATTTGGCACTCCTGGTGTCATATAGTTGTAATGCTCTGTGTTTAATTAAGTGTGTAAATTTTGTAGGGCAGAGACAATATTTTACCATGTGTTTACCAAAGACTCAGTGCAAGGGGAGCTGTAGGAGCGGGGCCAAGGACACTACTGTAACACAGCTGAATAACTGAGTAAAGACTCTGAAAAGGATTAAGTACCTCAGACGTTACATTCTGTCCCAAACTCATTTTACAGCACGAACAAAACTGAGTTCAAGAAAGGTAAGCCTTATTTACTTTGGGTATAAGAAAAGAGAATCAGACCTTTATTTTTCACTTCATTATTACAGAATGGTATTTTTCTCATTCTTACCTTTCCTAGAAATAGGATAAAACCTCCAAAACAGCTAATGGATGTAAGTTTAGCAGAATTCTTCGCCAAAATAAAGACAGCATCCTTAGCTGATGTACAAAAATTTGTCCCATTTATGGCTGTAGTTGTGTATGCATGCTGAAACGAGAGAAGATAATAATGCAAATGGACAGTAAAGACCCATATAATCTACATTTTACTTCAATAGAGTGAAAAGCCTTAAGCTCTATTCAGACATACTGACTTAATACCTATATAAAAAGTTATTTTGCATAATACGACAATTTTATTTTAAGTGAATAACTATGCTTCTATTTTCAAATGTTTTTTTTTCTACATGATTCCTATGAACAGCATATGGTATAACAAGGACCAAATAAGTTTCTGAATATACCTTTAGCCAATTAATTTTAAAACACTGAAGTTCTCTCGTCCAATTTTGTTAATGAACATGACACAAAATACCACAAACACCTGTTAGTCACACTATCCAAACTTATATATATATTTGCTATGAATGCATCTCCAAGGCTGTTGGCAAACTGCACAAGTGGAACAAGCACTGTTATCAAGTCATTTAGGAGGTGATGATTACAAAGGTTTTATAAATAGCCCTTTCCGAATATTCATATGCTATTGAAATTTAAGTTTATGGCTGTAGTCGTAAAACACAACCTTTTCATGAACGATGAAATCAGCTGTGAAAATGATTGTAGAAGAGCAGCAAAAGGATCCTGGACTAGATCAGTGAGTCATGTGAGGAAAAAACAGCAGACTTTTACCAGATAGCCATGGCGCTCACAGTTTTAAAGGCACTGAGGATTTTGCAAGATTTCTCTTTGTGGAACTCTGCCATGACAGGTGGGAAGGACAGACCAACTGCCTTCTTGGGCTGGATTATTTTAGCACCTCTTCTGGATAACTTGGCGCATCTGTCCCATTTATGGAACTCTTCAATGAAATGTTGAATCAGTCTCCAAAATATCAGCTAAGAAAAACAGCACTCAAAATACCTGAAATGTGTGCCAGCAAATCTTATGAATAGTTTCCCTTTTCTCAGAATATTAGAAGGTGGATTATGTCACAAAACATTAGTTACATCTGGTGTGCTCAGTAAGAACCACAGCGTGCAAGGGATTACTGCTCAGAAGGAATTTATAAACCCCAGCGTTTGCTTAATGTTTAGATTACTTACTGCTTCACCTAGGAGTGAAAAAAAAAAGCTGTTTGCTGCAAGTGAATTATATACCTCTATTATAGAACATTTCTGGTTCAAAAATACATTTTTCATTCATACAAATAAAAACGTGAAATAGCCTCAGACATCTTAAAGCATAAAATCTATTTCTGCAATGCCCAGTTGTACCCCATATCAATTTCTGTACTATACTGTCCTGTAGCATGGGTATATTGACATCGCTGAATCTGAAAATATTACAAAGAAGGAAGAAAATAAATGCTGGCAAAGATCCTTGGTATCTTCACTGTGGATAATACTTCCTTTATTTGTGAAGGAAATTGTTTTTCTTACTAATTAGAGAAAAATTAGTAGAAGTAAACAATGACAGCCTATAAACATAGTACTTGTATAGTAATAAAAGCATCCATAGATGGAAAAAATTAAAATAGAGACCATGGATTTATTGTCTACTGTAATAATAAAAAATCAAATCAAATCAAAGAGTCCACTGAACTCTGCCGAAACACAGAGTATTTGCATAAAAATCTGTTTAAACAAGCAAGTTCACTCCATTCCTAAAGAGGAAAATGCTGTCTGTGCTAGCGGGCTTTCATTTGCGCTTACGCTGTTCCTCTCCCCCGTGAGTGCTACGGCAGGACCTGTACAGAAGTTTGGCTCAACCAGGCGCTGACTACACCACCTTTGACTCACCCGTTGCCTACACCTCTGAAAGAGGAGCCTCCTTGCCCCACCTGCCTTACTCAACCCGACGGGTCTGGGAGCAGCCTGCTGCCGTCCCGCGCCGCCCTGGCCCAGGAGGCGGTGGAGGAGAGCCGGCCGCGCGGGGAGCCCGCCCCAGCCTTGCTGGCCCACGGGCTCCCTAGGGCACGAGCGCAGGGAAATGGAGGGCCTCAGGCCAAACTCCTGCTCTGTCTTTCATCTGTAGCTGTCACTGCATATTTCACAAATGGAAAGAGCTATCTTTATAGTGTGCTGCAAGTTACGTTTGTTTCATCATTCCCATTTACAGACAGGAAACTGAGACAGAAAGTGGAAAAATGGCTTTCCAAAGTTTGTTTCTGTCGCTTCAGAACTAAGGCCACAAAACAGACCCTGATCCGGTGAGGTCAGTATGAATTTTGCCAATAAGTTAAACAAAGATTCTGTATTCATAATGAATAGCACAAAATTCCTCTTAAAAATTAAAAAGAATGCTGAAAATGCATGTGCACTTGTACAAACACTGCTTCCAAGCTTAAAATAAATAACCACTTGTTTGCACTCTGGAATTAGCCACTTTGGTATCTTAGGAATGTGCAACTAAAAGAATTTGTGATATTTATTAACCAGCACAGCTATCTTGGAAAGACTGAAAAATAACACTGGGGAGTGACTACTACCTGCATAAGGATTTGTGATGTTACAAATCAGTTAAGAGAAAATGACATTCATAGCGATTATAACTTCAAGGAATCATATAAATATCAACTAGTCATGACGACATCCAAGCAAGGTCATAATCCAGTATTACAGAGGGAATAAAAGACACACAGAGATGAATGAACTGCCAGAGGCTACAAAACTAGTCGTTAACTCAGATAAAATAAGAACTTTTATCCACCAGTGCAAGCTGAAGACTTAGTCAAGTGATGTTTACCTTCTGGGAAAAAACATATTTCTGAGAGGAAAAAAAAAAAAAAAAAAGGTATTTTGAGGGTTTCTTGTTCAGACTGCAGCTCCATAATGCTCATTTCCTATACAGCCCCACACCCTGATCCCATCCAGCCCTACAGAAACCTGTACGTTCTTACTAACAAAATATACGTCTAACGTTTAATGAAACGTATGTTCTCATCAAACTCAGAGTTGCACAGAAATGAGCTACCTCCTTAAAAATCAGTGCTTTGCTTGAAGGTATTGCTGATTTCTCATCCTTACCCACAAAAAACCCTAATACACACACAGACCCACAGACCCACACACACAAGCTGTTCCCAGTATTTGCAGATGTTTCTGCACTCTGGACCAAGGAACTTAGATGTCCCATATATTTTCTAGTTCCAGGGCACGTGCAACAACCTGTTCCCTTTCAAAGAAAAGGAAGTTGCAAAGGCTAAAATGGTAGTCTACGGTAAATTAAGAATTTGCTCTCATTTAGAAACAGATTATTTAAATGTGTTTTTTCTGCAGATTGCATTCTCTTTTCCCATGCACAAAAGCTTTAGTGGAATTGGAAATGCTTGAGAGAAGGGCAGCAAGAATGATCCAAAAGGTATGGTATGTCTTCTGTCTGGGGAACAACTGAGTACACCAGACTCTTCTGTCTGGAAAAGAGATGAATGAAGGAGGATGTGGTAAGAAAGCTAGAAAAATCATGAAAAACGTGGAGGGGGTAGATAGGGTTAGATGGCTTATTGTTTCTTCCGATGCAAGGACTAGGCAGAGGGGGAACCATACAAAGCTAGTAGACGCCAGATTCAAAAAACTGATGATAGTTTCTTCTCACTGTGGTCTGTAAGCTGTGACCTGCTAGCCAAAGAATGCGGTAGCTGCTAAACGCTCGCAGGGGCTCAAGGGAGACTGGAAAAGTTCAGGGAACGGGAATCCACTGAGAGTAATTAAACACACAGAAACTATAACCAGCTCAAGAAGTCCCTAGGCTGAAAACAAGATTCAGAAAGGGCACTGGGGATGGGGAAACGTACACTCTTCTCACTCTTTCCTAGCACTCGCTCACAACCACTGCTGGGGAAGGGATACCAAGCTAGATGCAGGTTCAGTCTGACTCAGTATAGCTATTATGATGTTCTTAATCTTTGCTCAATGCATCGATGTTTTATGATGGTAGTTTCTGCTACATTGATAAGCAAGCAGTAATGACATCAGTGCTGCAGCATGGATCAGAAAGCCTGAGAGACGGTGGGTCAGGAGCAGTCTTTATTCTTGCACTAGTAAGTCAGTACTGTGTCATCACCTTTCTGAAGAACACAAGCCTCTTCTGGCTTGAGGCCTGGGAACTAGACACTAGTTTCTCAGTGTCAGAATGAATAAATAAGGAATGTGAATGTTTACATATTTCCAAACACCACAGCATGCAAAAAACTATTTAAAGACATCCTTCTGTGCTTCGCAACACAGAATGTCAAGGGTCTTGGAAAAATTGATCTGCTAGTTTCATGAGAAAGGCACTGTGGCTCAGATCCAGGCCGTAACTTCCCTGATTGTTGAGAATAATTGCTACTTTGTGTAACAGCTGAATTCAGCCCTCCATTCTAGGACCTGCTTTGATAAAATGAGCTTAGGGGGAAAGGATTGCTATAGCAACAGAGTCTTCTTAAAAAAGAAGCAGGAGACATGCTGGTCTCACATCCCACTTCAGCTTTTTCTGCTTTACTGGTATTTTCAGACTGACCTGATTTTCTTGGGGCCAACTCTCTTGGGGACTTGCTTTGGTTATCTACACCCAGTGCAATGCAGTGGAGCTCAGGCAGGACTTTTAAGTGCTCCTAGCTTGTGAGTGCACAGCTGAGGAATCCCCTCAAAAAGTAAAATCGAGTGGTAGCCAGTGACAATGCTGTCTCTGTGGCTACTGTGCAGGTCATCACTGACACAGTGAGAAAGCTGTATCATGCCTCTCAGACAGTGGTGGGAAATTATAGCAACAGGGGCCAATGAGACCACACTGAAGTGATGAGGACGTGTAAGACTGGAATGGACTTTCAGCCACTCGAGTCCCTGGCTGTTTCAAACTACACAGTTTCTTCTACTGAGTTGAAAGCTCCCTCTTTAAGCTACTTAGGGCTTTTCCCCCTCCAACCCTGTACATCTGGTGCTGTTCCAGACCATTGTCTCTCTGGTCCTTAGGAACCTTTTTCCAATTTCCAGACAATGTTTACCCATGAATAGTTTACATCTATTCATTCTTCTTCCAATCTTGTCTCAGCTCTTATCCCTCCCTTTTGTTTCTCTTCCTGATACACTCACAGATGGCAAACCTGTTTGCTCTTACCCTTCATTTGTCAGAGTAGACACAGCAGGATATTCCAACTCACTCTTGTGAGATAAGCCTGACTGCCTAATCAGCAGCTTGTACAGTGACATTGCTCCCCTTCTCTGTGTTGGAAGTACTTCATCCCACACCTGCTAGGACTGAATCTACCCTTTCTGCAGCTGCATTAACTGATGGCTTTTGCCCTATGGTTGACAGACACGCTAATGTTCTCCGTCACTTCCAACCAAAAAGCATCTAGCTAATACAGAAATGATTATTTTCAGTCCTTCGGCTAATCATACCAAACTACTATATTTCATCCTATTTCTAGTATTCCAGTTCCTCAAACCAGTCTTTCTGTATATATCCATCTTTCTCTTCACAGGTAAAACTATCTTCAGAGACTATCATTTAGCGCACTCCAATTCACAGTTTTTCACCCACTCCCTCCATGGCTGTCACCCACTGGGTACAACCAACACATCTTTCTCCTCGGGAGGGTAGTTGGATCTCCTTTCCTGCAGCAACGCATAGCTACATCAGGGCTCTGTTTGAACCACAGGGGCTGGACCACAAGGGTCCTGCCTTAAATACCCATCATTCTCCGAGTACATCATTACTTGAATAGCTAACAGTGGCATCCTCCTTACTGCAACAATGTTCTCATTTGGGAGCTCCAAAATAAAAACAAACTAAACATAGCCAGAGTAGTTCAGAAATTGCCCCTCTTAAAGGCATGAATTCCTGGCTGCTTGCTTCATTGCCTTCTCTTAAGAGAAGAGGGAGAGGAGAAAGGCTTCTGTTTAGCAAACTGGAAATGATTCAGGGAGGTCGTAAGGCACTGTCAGGTTACAGACCACCCTGCTGTTCAGTTCTGCCTGCGTCAAAGCAAGTCAGTCTTGTTCATCTCTGTCCCCCATGTAGTTCACCATATAGAGCAAATAAAGACCTAATAAATGTTATCTCCTGTTGTAGCACATACAGCCTCCTCAGGGAAAACAAACATATTCAAAATATGATTTCACTGAAGATGAACATTTTAGCTAACTGTACTTTCAAGATGATTGAAAATTTAGCTTAACATCTAGTAGCAATTTTGCCAGTAACATTAAAATACAGTATTGTTTTTGGAAGGAAAAAGAAGTACTAGATGGGGTGAAGCACAATGAGTTTGGCAGTGCAGAGGAGAACTGTATTTATATTAGCACACATGAATTTTGGTTTTATCTAGGTCATTTCTGCACAAGGCATTTAACCACAACCTCCTGATAGGCCTCCATCCAAAGTGTAAAAGATAATCAATTGCCACGGATATAAGACCATTAGTCAAGCCTTGCTTCCGTTGTTTTTTGGTTTTTTTGTTTGTTTGTTTGTTTTTTACACTGGACAGTTGCTAGCTTTCAGTATCAGTAAGGGTTCTCATGACCAGGCTATCACATTGCCCTTCATCAGTAATGGCTACTGCCGAGTCCTGAAGGCTACGCTACAGGTCACTGCGCTGATGAAAATAGAGAAACCACATACTACTCTGCAACTCCTTCAGAAATCCACTTTGGAACAGTTGCTTGCCAACTGGCTACAGATGAACCCAAAGCAGACACAGAAAAGCAAAATTATCCTGCAATAGATATACTGTGTTAAAAAAAAAAAAGTCATTGCAGAAAGGCTACAAGAAAAAAAGTGACTTCTTTGATGTATCAAAAGTTAAGAGTTTGCCACAACAATTTAAAAGAGCAGGAGACAGACAGACCTTATAGCTCCCAAACCACATAAAGAAAACAGTATATTCTTTTTATGGAAGAGCAGTTTCAATCTACCAGATTTTTCTTGAGATGATTGGATATGTTTATCTGGAACACACTGAACCTATCAGAGCCAGAAGATGAAAAATCTGTGGTAATTCTGACAAGTGTTGGCAAACAGAACTGTCAAGTAAGGATAATGACTTTATATTCAGAAAGCACTTTTCATCCAGATAGAACCCAGAGTGCTTTACAATTGTTACTAATGGATTATACACACACATGAATCACTTTGCCCATGACTGAAATGGAACAGCTTAAGGAGTGAACTGTTTAACAGCACATAGCAACACTACACCGCAGTTTAGCACAGGATCCAGTTGCAAATCCAAGAGAACTCTTCGGAAGGCAGAATGTAATTATCCACATTGCAATGTGAACAGGATACTAGGCTTACATTCCCATTCCTCCAAAAACTGCCACTGGAAATATGGCAACTGTTAGCAACTAGTACAAGCACAAGCACTCTGACATGATGGGAAGACAAGAGGGTACCTTTTTGGCCCCTTCTGAGCGACGTTGCAAGAGAGCTGCAGAGAACTCAGCTGAGTCTGGAGAAGACGAGTCATTCAGGGAGGCACGCAACAGTCAAAGTCAGTGTTAAATCCCACATGAACGATGGCACGCTCAGCCTACAAAGTACCCTTTGACAACATAACACAGCACTTGGTGCACGGGAAGAAAGCACCTCACACACTCTATCACCAATGTTACTTCCTCCGACACCTGTTTCTCATCCGCATGTTTCCCAGAGGGAAAACAAAGACTCTCTTTAATCCTGATCAAACTTGTGAATGAAGGACAAGAAAGAATTTATATCATTTACGCAATATAACAACAGGTTGAAGAAAACAGTGCAGAAGTGATTGGGAAGGCTTTTTTTTTTTTTTTTAAAGCATTTCCAGGTAATTGTATGTTTATTACTGTGGTGAATGTAATTCTGGGGTAAAAGGCAACAACATAGCAAGGAATGTGAGTACACGCAATGAGTTTTGGACCAACTTTTGTAACAGCTGTTCTACATTTTAGTAATTTCAACTCATATAAAAATCAGAATCTGAATACTCAAAAATACTTTCAAAATGTTAGAAACATATGTATAAGCAATTTAAAAAAAATCATGAAGTCTTATTCTTGAGTCCATGTTCAATAACTATGTGAAATTTCAAGGCAGTACCCAGCAGCTTTCACTGATCTCAATGAGAGCTCTCAAGAGGTCAGCACTTCTGTTAATCAAGCCATATGTTAAGCTGCTTAAATTGTAGGCTCTGACTTTTTCTTTTTTTTTTAATATTTGGCCATAGATTTTGCAAAATTGAAGACTGGATCATATTTTCAATCTTAATCAAGATATCTATTTTTAAAAAATCAGGCTTGAATATGTTCTTTATAGGAAAAAAAAATTAAGAAAAAAATGATTTGATAAATTAATCGTTCTATTTAATGCACTGATCTGAGCCTGATATTACCCTTTCATACAGATAAAATTTCTATTACCTATCTTATGAAATATTCCTGCTTTTCTTCTCCTCCAACCCTCTCCCAAATTGCCCTGGGTTTGGAGCACACAGAATGCCATCCGCTTTGTCAAAAAGACATTCAAACAAACAATTATTCAACAGTAAACATAAAATTATCATCATTAGGTTAAAAAAAACCCAATTCATATACAAGAACAGATTTTCTTTCCTGCAATAAATTAGGAAACAGGAACCCTTTTAAGAGAACAAATATAAGCTTCTGAAACAAAGAAAGAACATCACAATAATTAGTTCTTTTTTTTCTTTAAACACACATAGCATATAACAGCTGGAAAAGGCAAACATGAGGATGCTGGCTATCTCTTTGAAAGGCAGGAAGCCAAGGGAAGGGTGACAATAAGTGGCATGCCTGGAGTCAAAACTAACTCTGAGATTCCTCATCAAGTCAGTGACCATAAGATCTACCCAAAGAAATGTAAGTCTGGAAAATTCATCAGCTAGTACTAGAGATTTTGCCACACAGTATTAAATCTAGACTGCAATAAGTGAAAGACTACTTCTTTATAGTTGTCCAGAATTAAGTTTAATTTATGCACCTTCATTAGAACAAGTTGTCAGACAATTTTTCAGGATCGTCTCGTGTACTTCACTACTGGCCTCAACAACGAGAAAAAGAAAAGCAACAGTTACAGAGTTAGGAATCAAAATGAACAGCATATGATTCCTTTCACATTAAGGATACCACAGCCACCAGAGGACAAAAGGGGACTGACAAAGAGAAAAAATAACTATATACAATCATGCAAATGGAGTTGGAAAAAACTCGGAGAAACGGATCAGGAAGGAAGGAGTGGGAGTCAAGTGTCTGAAAAAGTGCTGTATGTCAGAAATCATCTACTTCTAATAAAAACACTTTTGAAACAAACTGCTAACAAAACAAAAATGTCTTTCAAAGAAAGATATTATTGTATCATCTGGCTTTTTCATCATGGCTTACACTACCAGGTATATTAATAATAGAAATCAGCCAACAGTTGAATGTTTGCTTTTAATAGGGACCTTCAAGAGGAAAATAATATATCGACCTATAAGGTTTTATAAAAGCAATAGACAGGAACTGGGTACAGTGTCTAACACAACAGGGTCCCAGTTCTGATAAAGTCCCTAGATTCTATCTCTAATAGAAATAAAGTAATAAGCTGCAGACATCCAGCTCCCTAGTTTAATGACACATCTGGTGGGTATCTTGCTTCTTCAGTGCTTCTTTCCACCCGGATACTCCACATTTCTGCAGTCTCTCTGGCACAACTCAAGGAGATGTTAAGGCTTCACACCCTTGGAAATAGCAGGTGGCCCTCTGCAAGGCCCATCTCAAGCTGTTGGAAAAAGTTTTCTGAAATTTACGCTCAGCACTTTGCATGTTTGTCAATTCCTTGTTTCTTGGCAACACTCTCCACCTAACTTGAAGGCCTAACTAACTGACATTATTTGTTGTGTTAAATGGAGCTAGAGACATGCACGGTTTCTGGACAGGCATGCAGACGGTCAAGTGATAGAGAGATGACAGAGTGTACCTGGTTAAAGTATCTTAAGCACCTTTCTAGGCACCAAAACCAGCAGAAACAGCACTTGAACAGGCACTTTGCACACGCGCTTTCCTGTAATAAAACGAAATGTTTGGTTACTGGACAAAAGTGACATCTTAGAAAACTTGCTTTACAGGACACTGTATCTCTTCTTACAAAGCATTCATTTAGGCAACAGATATTTCTTTACAGATTATAGGAAATTTTTTTAATTCAGACCCTACAGTATTAATGACTGACGAGCTGAGCATTTTTTTCTTCCTGTGCATGGAAGAGTCTTCTCTAGGAAAGAAAATAAGCGCTGTAAGCAGCTTTAGTGAGCTAATAGCTGCATGGAGAACAAAACAGACAGGCAAGTCAGTAACCCTCACAAATACTTTTCAGTGACCCAGGAGTACACTGGTAATTTTTTTTTTTTAAATCTTTTTTGTCATTTGTCATATTGACATATTCATATTTCTGAAATGACTGGTACCCCCAACAGACAAAAATAAAAGAACGGGCAGGAGGACTTTCATGCATGTGTATGTGCATTGACCCAGAGCAAACATTCATTTTTCAGAGCAGGAGGAAAAGACTTATATTTTGCTGAACAAACCATTCACTAAACAATTTGAATTCTAACAAGGATATTGATCTATATTAACTTCACATCAAAAACAGAGCAGAAAAGCTCAACGGTTGTTTCGCCCTCAACATCATATCAAGAGCTCAGAATTGTTTAACACGTAAAGATTTTACCAAACAAGACAAGAAAAAAGACATCTTGGTAGCCATGGTAGCCTTCCAATTTTAAAGGGCCATTTTGCTCAGGAAAAGGAAACTCAATTCAGTGATATATGAGTCTTCAATCTTCTTTTTTCCAGAGATCAGAAGGATTTTGTTTTGCTTTTGAAAGTAAAGCTCTGACAGTCACTGTATGAAATCCTCAGGTCCCACAGCTACCATGAAGTTTTGCACAAACCATGAACCTCCTAACTTTTTTCTCAAATTCTTGCAAGTATTCCAGGACTAATTCCTTTAGAATGGGCACTGTACATTCATACAAATACACAGATACAAATTCCTGATACCAGTGAAATACTTTTATCTTATCAATTCTTGTTGGAGAAATTACTTTACGAAAAATGTATATACCTCAGTAGGTGCTATTTATTAAATACCTATAGCAGGGGCCTTCAACTGCAATCTCCTCTCTACTGTTCTGCTTGAAGATTTCCACATAGGAAGTACCATTGAAATTCCCTGAAAAACCTGTAGTCCTTCCCACACGGCTAGATACTCCCCGACTTCTGCTCTCCACAGAGAACAGGAACTTTTTTTTGCAAAGTCTGGGTGAGCTCTACAGGAATGCAGCATCCCTTCTCCATCTTTCACTACTTTTACTGCCCTCTCTGCAGGAGACCTCAGGGGAAAGGTGCCACAGCCCTTCCTTCCTTCCATGGGAATGAGCTAGGTTACTTTTGAGGGGGATCCTTCAGTGAACTGGGGACACGAGCTGGTCTGAGCACTCTCTAGCCTCTTTAGGCAGAGTTAGGACCACAGGTCGTGTCACACCTGCCTCAGCTGGATGCTTGGCAACGGAACCAGAAAAAGACAGAAGAAGCTTGAAGCACACTGCTACAGACAAATAATCCTTCTTTGCTAGATAAGTCTTTTACAGCTAGTCAGATTACAAAAACGTATACCCAACAAGTCCACTCATTCTACTTCCTTTAAAGGCAGAACATACTCTGTCTTCTTTCTAGCATAATTCATCCCACCTACCATCCACAAACAAGTTCTTAACTAACCCAATTCACCAAGTTTTATAACCAAGGCTTTCATACACAAAAGTGACATAAACCCAGATGCTTGCAGATATTCTAAACATCTAATTAAGACTGACTTTTGTTTTGCTGTTCACAAACCATGTCTCACACATGCCTCATCAGTACCAGAGATGCTCAGTGCAAATACCCTCTCTTAACTATACATAACACGCTTCAGGGCCAAGGCAAACTTCGGAGGAAAAGGGATGAATTCCAAGACCTACGTTTGAAAACTTTCTGTCTAAATGGTTCTCTAGAATCAGAGCTGTGCACTCATGAGAGCCCACTCTCCTTGCCAAAGTGCCAGAACCAACTGCAATGGTGTGTTTTCAGCAGAGGGTGAGAAAGGTGGAGATGCATGAAGGAGAGGAAGAAGGCAAGCAACAACCAAAACAGCCCAGCTATATTTTCATATGCCTTAAAAGATGTGTTATGGATCCTATGCAAATGTCTAGAATAGTCCTAATCTCATACATTCTTTTTATAAACTCACGTCACAAGACGAGTGAAATCTTATCTATAAAAGACATTTTATGTAAGAACATCACTTTTTAAAAATTTATGATGTAAACATTTTAAATAAAGCCTTCTGCCAACTTTGTATTTTCCCTTCTCCTTCATAAAAACTTTACATGTAAAAAGTAAATAAAGTTATTTTTAATGATGGTGTTTTCTTATTTTAAAAATATCTTAGCTGAGAGAAAAAAAGGTAAGCACATTGAAAAGACTTTCTCCATGGAGAAAATGGAATAAAATATAAAATCCACATTCTATCATCCATTTTTAAAGCAACATATATATTCTCCACAATTTTTTTCCTGAATCTCACCTTTTAACTACTAATTTTACGGTGTTATAGGAGTATATACCTACCTTTTGTTTTAGGAAATTATAAAGGTACAAGAGAAAAATCCTTGGTATTCTTAGTACTGTGATTAAAAACGACCCTTTTATAACAGTTCCTAGATGATAGCAAAAAAGAACTGATATGGAAGACAGGACTGGGTGACGTGGTGGGCTATTTTTATTTCTAGAAAGAAAAACAAACAATTTAAAATGTTTTAGAAACTGTTATTTAAGAAGATATACATTGTATTATTTCAGGAAATTTCTGGAGATTTAAAGAATTAATCTGATATCTCCTTCAGCGCTTAAAATAACTCCAGTTTTCCTACGACTTCATCTAAACATTCACTGCAGTACAAATCAAAGTAGCCAAGTTTAAAACTTTTACTGAACTAGCTTAATTCTTAAGCAATAACTGTTTTGATGTATTCAGTAACGGAGAAATAGCTAGAAAAAGCTAGTACGGAAAATATCAGAAGTGAGTGAATAACATCTAAGAATTATACTTCCCTGAACACTTCTCTGCATTTTCTGTCCTTTCTCTTTCCCTCTGCAATCTTTTATTTGACTATTGTTTCAGCAAGAGTTTAGTTTCACTATTTCCGCTTCAGTGGTAAAAACTAAAACAAACAAACAAAAAAAGACAAGATCTCATGTGCAAAACTGAGATCTACTGCCTACTTTTCTTGTTACAGCTTGGCTAAATTTCGTTTTAAATGTTGCTCAGATAATTAATACATATTTCTTATCACTGAGCAAGTTTTGTTTTAAATGGAATACACAAGAAAAGAACTTGATACTACATACTAAGAATTATAATTTGGCCTAGAAAAGTTGCAATGCTACTGCACACTAACCTGTATTGCTTTAGGGTAATAATGTGTATTCCAAAATTGAAAAGGAAAGACAAAAAATAACCTCCTATAACGGGCATAAGAATCTCAAATACAGATTTTATTTTCTTTATTTTTATTAAGGCCAGTTTAATGTGAATCCTTTACAGAGAAGGGTATGACACAGCTCTGAAGAATTTATATGAAAACCAGGAAATGAACTTAAAGTCATTCCCCTATCCCTCTTCAAACACTGTAAAAAAAAAAAAAATCATATAAACACTGTAAATACCTAAAAGAAACGTTTTAGAGGATTCAGAAAATACTGCTTAATATTCATAAGTCATCCTTCTATAAGGCAACCCTTAAATAATAGGAACAGTTCTGAAAAATTTACTCAGGCAATACAACCAGCAGCAGTTTAAATAAGCAGTTAAGTAAAGAACAGACCTTAAATCATAGATAAGAAGTTCTGTTTCTAAAATTAATTCCTTCAAAACCTCTGCTATCTCAAAAAAATTAATAGTTTACAGAAGAAACTGAAAAATAAATAGGAAGAGATAAGAGGGAGTGACTGGGTGGGGCTAAAAAGGTCTATAAATATATTTTTATTAAATCCTCACCTCAACAAGGGTTTAAGTCGTACACACTATGTCAAGACAGCTATCACAGTTCTGCAAGAATCCTGAAAGTATCACTGTGGTCCTTTCAAAATGCTAGCTACTTTGTATCTGAAAAGTTATATTTAAATATGTGAATATACCACATTATTTTAAATAGGAAATTCCAGCAAAGCAGTTGCTGCATTTATTATTTTTGGTCTTACAACTTGGGGAACAGCTTGGGGGAATACTGGAATTTTATACTGAATAAGCCTTTCTTTAAGTCTTCAAGTTTCTCTCTTAGAAACACATACATCCCAATATACATGAGTTATTCCACCCATACAGTATCATTGCTCCTTTTCGTTTTATAATATCTTACATATGACAGCCTCGGTCAGATCTCAGAATATAAAATCTGCAAGTTAAACGTTAGCCAAGGGTAAGAAATACATAAAGGACAAAGGTGACTCTTGTGTTAATGATTTACTTGCCATTGAAGAGAAAAGTGAAGAAGGGTTTTGATATTTTTTATCGGAACTGATTAATGAGCAGGAATCACAGGATTTGAAGTTTGGTTTAGATAAATTTCTACATATTTGGAAGCTTTTCCAAACCTTGTCCTAGCAAAGGAATTCTCTCTGGAACAGGCTCTGTCAAGGTTGCTTGCTGTTTTCCTTTGAAACTGCTTACAAAAAGAACAAAGCTGGCTCAGAATAAGGAACCATAGGAAAACGGCTAGCTAATCACGGTAACAGCTAATGCTTGTGACTCAAAATAAGCTCAGGATCGGTTTTCTTATCCACCTATACCCAAATTACCATCAAGGCTGAAGTTTCAGCCAGCTTTTCTACATTGTATAGCTGCAATGCTGAAAGGACTTCAGCACAAGCCTAGCCATGTACATACATAAGCTTTTGCAGACAGTCATATGGTGCAACGAATTCTGTGCACGGAGGCTCCAGTGCGCTGACACGGTACCCCCCACAACAAGGTACTGGAGAAAACAGGGATCTGCCTGCACAGAACTGGTTGCCCAACTGGCCAGGGCCACAGCTTGATTCTCCCCACTGGTATTCCTGTTTCATGTTACCGCAGGATTGCTGGATTTACATAGACCACCACTATTCCAAACTCCTGTGAATCTGTACTCAGTACCACATCATCTTCTGACTATTTTATTTCTCTAGTGCTGCCAATTGTCTTTATTTTGTTCCGAACTCTGATTTTTGGTATCTTTCTTAATATCAAGTTTCTTGAATCAAGTGATCACACATGAATCTCACCTTTCTTTTTAAAATCGCTTCTTGTTTTTTGTGAAGAAAATATTCAAACTAGAAGACCAAAAAGACTTAGATAATTAAAAGTAAAAAAGCGCATTTCTTTAAAAGCCTGTCCTTCTTTTCAAAGTTGTGTTTATAGTTTTCTTCAATCCTGTCTCACCTGTCTCACTGCTTAAAATGAGATCAAGAGTTTTAGTATAAAAATACTTTAAAAAAAAAAACTTTTAAAAAAACATTAATCATACATTCCCTAAATAAATATGAATCTCAGTTTTTAAGCAAATACAATGAATTACAAGATTGTAGCAACAGAAACAACAGCCAATTAACACAGAGACTGTAATTTCAATTACCCTTTTACCTGCTCTCCAAAGCACAGGTGACTCGGCTGACTACACACATGCTGTAGGGTCCTTTTGCATGAGCTAGGCCAAGTATGCGAGCAGGGCAAAAGATGCTCATAAATATTACAGTTGTATTTGAAAGGGGCAGGGGAATGCTTTAAAAATATGGTCCTGGTTCATTTCCTAATTACTTCGGTGCAAATTCATAAACTCTTAGATTGTTGGCTTCCTCGGAGATGTAGGTCAGTCAGTTCTGTGGGATTCCAGCTCCCACTGAAGCCTTTGGCAGTTGTGGTGCTGAGCATCTCAGCGTCAGGTTCAAAGCCCCAATCCTGCAAGCGCCTGTATATATGCTGAATTTCAAGCCTGGGCAGAAGGGTTTGCAGAACAGAAGCAGAGATCTGCCACCCTACAAACGCATAAACGTGCCGATAGCTGCACTCAGAACAGCAGCACGGGGAGGACACGCACGCCAGAGTTACTGAATAAACTCCAGCGCGGACAGGACTGAGACTCCTGTAATATGAGACAATTTACCGTACCACCTTCCTTCGGTCCCAGAGAAGGGCAAACCCTCATCTCACTGAAAAGGCAAATACACACATGACCCTAAGCACATCAAGGTGAAAATAAATCTTTTTGTAAAATAGTAACACTGACAAAGAGGTTTTCTTAAAGACTGAGCCCATTTCACAAGTCATAAAAAGTAACCTTTAAATAAGTTTTATTTATTTCATTAAATTACTAAAACCTTTCAGTTATTTATTTTTAATCTGAAACAAAAAAGGCTAAATCCACTTTCAGTGATGGTGTTGCAGGTCAAACATATGTCACCTGTAAAACTAAGCCAGCCGCAACAGCTCCCTACCGTCCCCATTCCTAGCCCCGCTTGTGGCTGTTGGCCACGCAGCACACTGCTGCGTGCGCTGCGGAAGAAGATTTCCGCAAGGAAAAGCCAGGCCTTTTCCTCGGAGCACTAACTAGCCAAGAAGAAAGCCTTTGTGTGAGGTATCATAAACAAACTCTTGTGACATGTCTTTATGACACAGCCCCAGGGAATACATTAAAAACACACAGCAAACAAGCTCAGAATTGCTGGAACAGCTTGAGATAACCCCTGCCCTTAATGAGGCAGCAGCTCTGCCTATTCACCGTCCTCTCCCCGTTCACCGTCCTCTCCCCGTTCCTTCACTGTTCTGGTGTCTCTAAGGATCTGTGCTGGCAGCCTAAAGGCCAGGAAGAGGGATCACCACCGCTGAAATATCACATTTCCCTTCCCAAGAACAACTCTCAGCACAGTACATGTCACCGGGCAAGCAAATGGAGGGCTTAAAAGTATCTGTGCAAAATGATTTCAATACAATCGGGAGCGGGAACCCTCTGTACTCTGCTGCCAGTTCCTGGAGCTGGAGAAAAATAGCTGGAAAGCAGAAGAGCCTAACAAAGCAGTAAAAGTCATCACAACAGCTTCTACAGTTGCTTCCCTGCTCTGCATGAAGACATGGACAGTGTCCTTGCCCTGGGGACTCAGATGGTGTGCCTTACCAAAATGCACTGCAGTACTCAACCCAGTAAAAGGCAGTGAAACTTCCTTCCTTTCCTGTGCTTTCTCAAGCAAACCCTTTTAAATGAATCCTTAGCGCCCCAGCAGTCAGCTTTATGATACAACCGTCAATTGTTAAAGCTTGAAAAAAACAAATAAGCTTAGAGGGAAGGAGCAGCTTCCCTCTATGCTTAGAGGGAACTACGCACAGAACCACAAACTTGCCAGTTACTTGGGTTTAGAGCTTCAATCAGAAAAAGGAGATAACATATGAAATGGGAGTCCCTCTCTTTTCAGGTCCTATCATGGCTTGTAAAATAGCATTGTGAGATTATGTCACTATACAGATCCCAACTTTGTAAAAAAAAAGGAGCATTTTTGGTTCTGTCTACACTATGAACATGTCTCTTACTAATACCAATTCAGTGACAAAAAAACAACACTCGAAACTGTGGTGGCCACTGCCTATTACCAGGGCTTCCAGCTTCGCAGCTATGGATGGGGTGGAGCCACCCTCAGCCACAGCGGGTAGCTCTCAGTGACACTCCTGTAAGCTGGGCCTATGCTGCCCTCTCTGCTGGATGGAGGAGAACTGAGCACTTGGAAATCTTTCAGCAGAAGGCTTTTCTATCAGAAACTGAAACTTCAAGGGATACATTCTGAGGAGAGTCAACAGTAACCTAGCGCCTAGGCTTTGGAGAAGCCCAAAGCCTCACCTGCCAGCGCCCTGGCAGCCTGAGCTCCGGGCTTCCCAGGCACTCTTCTGCCAGGCTCCCAGCCTCTGAGGCAGCTTGCCTGACTTGCCCTCAGGCCGCCTTCCTCAGGGGCTGGTCTTCCAACAAATGGAGATTATCATCATATTCCTCTACTGCAAAATGAAGAAACGCCTTGAAATGCCAGAGCTTTTCACAGACCAGAAAATCTCATTACAAGAAGTGGAGTAGAAGAACAGAGCAATGAGGTTAAGAAAGCTCATAAAACAATTATGAATAAAAATGTTTTCAGGATACAACTCTCTTCACTGTCAAAAAAAAATCCAGTGTATTATTAAAATTAAATCTTCCCCCACAATGTTAGCACAGCACCATGCCACTGCATGAAAACAGTTTAGTTTCATTTTATAGTATTACAAGAAGTGGGACAAAGGGCATAAACCACGATAAGTAAATAAGAGTCTTCCTCAGTTCCCCCACATTTATTTGTCAGGGTAAAAAAAAAAAAAAAAAAAAATCAAGAAAGTTTGCTTACATGTCTCTAGATTTTTAATAGTGCTATTAAAGGACTTGCAGTTAACCGAAAATATCTACACAGAATGAAAACAGATACAACAGACTAGGCATTAATGCAGACAGAACAAACGAAAAGCCAGAGCAAAGATGAACACTTAGGAAGAACGTGCCTATGAATACATGAAATTACCGAGGAGCTACATATTACGTCTCCATTTGGAGGTAATGCATTCTCCTAGGAAAGGGTTAAATGCAGGCTGCCCCTTATGAACTGTAATGTCATTAGACTCAACGGAGCTCTGCTGGCTTGTATTAAGGATCAGTTTGACCCAGTAAGTCTAGAGGTAAGCGTGAGTCATACTAATAATACCATACACATTGTAATATCTTACCCAAGATCTTGCAACAAGCAACATTATTTTAGATTAAACTGAGCTCCAAGATACTGGCATAAGTTGGAATCTATTTGATAGTACTTTTCCTAGAAAGAGATTGAAAGTAAACACTGAAAAAAGTGCAAAAAGTATACTTGGGGCAATTCTGCACTTACCTGTTGAAGTAACAAGTAACCACTGCTCCAGCAATCGTCATTTGCTGACAAGCAAGAATGAATTCACTAGTCCAGATAAGGCCAACAAAATGGTACCATGCCATGTAGTGAATTCCAGACAGAGCTCTATATTCCACTTGTCCTCCTGAAGTAATCTCTGCAGTACCTGGAATTGGGATTACATCACACTATCAATAAAACACAGCAGTCAACAATAGAAAAGTACGTAAAAGAGATTTTGTACCCTTGCTCTTAACTTTTCTTCAATAAAGTTATATAAAAAGCAGGTACTACTTATTTCTATCCATTTTTAACAAAATCAGAGAGCTAAAATTTTGCAATTCAAATAGAATTTTGAAAAATAAAATCTTATAAAACACAAAGGCTTACACTTAAATTGAGTCTTAAGCAGAGCGGCCAGTAAAGTCAAGGGCACAACTATAAATCAGTAGAGATTTCTGAAAAAACATTACTCAGGATTACTCAAATGCTTCAGAAGTAAATGAAATCCCTTTATTTTCTTCATTCAAATCTGAAATAAATTTGTAGCCAGTTATGAAAGGCTTTAAAAATAATATTTTTCTACAAAAAGCAAAAGAGAAAGGCTGTTGCAGAAAAATATTAAGGATACATATGTACCATTGCAACAAAACAAAATTACTATTCTAATTACTATTAGTAATTAGAATCACAGCAGCTCGGTTTCTGTTGTCTATATTTTGCAACTTCTGTACAAAATAAAGCATGTTTCCAGAAACACTTCTAAAAAATAGAACGCAAACATCTGTATGGTAATAAAAACTCCAGTGTTACCAGCATATTGAGAGGAACATTGACAAATGCACTTACTGAAGCTAAAATTTTTTGTCTCAGCTCCTGTTAATAATGAAGAACATATTCCATATACAAAAGATGGCTTTTCACAAGAAGTCGGGGTAACTCAGGCGACATTAGCAATCAAACTTTTCCCTATGCAGGCCCAGCTATGGCACTTGGCTTTGAAGTCTAGTCAGGGAATGATGGAATCAGGGCATTCCTAGTGAAACGTCTCTAGACTGCAACCTGGCATGTTATTAGTTTACCAAGTCTCAAATCTAATAACTTTAAAGATAAATATATTCAAAGAATAAAACCATCTCTGGAGGTGAGTAGTTTCTTGTTTTAGCTCCATGAAAGAAAGAGCAAAGGGACATGTAGAATTCTCCGTTACCGCTAGTAGAGCCCTGTAACTGATGCTTTAACTCTTCATGTTTTCCTACAGGACAGCGCAACGGCTCCAAATTCAAAAATACTACAGATATAAAGCTATTTGTGAAACTGTTCACTTATCTTTCCTTTTTTCCTATAGTCACAGAACTCATGCTCTATAATAGCTGAAAGTAGAAGCAATAAATATTTGTTTTCAGCAATACCATCAGGTTTAGAGAACCATTACAAGTCTTTAGACCCTCGATCCATTTGTCTGTAAATTATGAAATACATTAATCTATCCTATGCACAGCAGTGTTGCTAAATTCTTTTTCAAGTGCTTTGAAAGGATCAAAAATGCTACATGGGTGCATAATTGTTATTATATAGTTAGCTCAAATATGTATTAAGAAAAAATTGAATTCTTTTGCTCCTGCAACATTAGCACTACAATAAACTCATCCTTCTCAGATGCAGAAACGAGCTATTCTCCGCTCAAGACCAAAAAGAAAAGAGTAAGTCCATGAATCAATTTATAGCTTATAAAATAAGCATCCTTCCCAGAGCCGAGTCAATCTTATTCTTAGCATTCTTATTATCAAGACTTGCATCCATCAACATAGTACAGACAGCCTAAAGGAGGAGTTCACAGGTCCCACAACAGACTAGTTCATCAAGGCAATTTTTGCTCGAGTGCAAACACAGACATATTTTCTAGCTATTTTATTTTCTGAAAGGTTATCAATTTTAACTAAACAGGAAAGCTCTGTAAAGTGCTGTAAGGGCAATCTTTCACGCAAACACTGTTGCTTCCATTATATTCAAATGTATTTTAAGCCTGTGAAATGCAAGACACTTGATGCTGTGAAAAAGCTACCACTCTCATCTCAGATTTCTTCTCGTAAACTCTCTCAGCCCTCTCCCTCCCCATCCCTTGGCTCCCTTTTAGAAGCTTGGATTCAAAAGTTATTTTTCAAAAGTTATTTCAAAAGTTATTAAGGGAATTTTAAAGGATAGATTCATTTACTTTGACACATTAAAATAAGCTCTCTGCTATACCATTCCTTCTTGTTCTGAATTCAAGGGGTTTTTTAGCTCCCTTACTTCTTCCAGAGGCTCATTTTCCTATAGCACATAACAACTGGGCAAATATGCTCACTAATCATAGCCCATAGCCCTTACCGAGGAACCTGTGCAAACGATAGCTCAATAAGACACAAGAAGATCTCCTACACCGCCATTTTTCTGCAAAGCCATTATGTCATCTGGTAGCAGAATTAAGCATGTTTTCTGCCATACAATCTATCTGAACATTTCTTTTCCAAAAAAAGGCATATTTTAGGCTTTGCTTCTCTAGCTTTGTCATAAAGATTGACAGATGTCCGTATCATAAACTAATTCTGTTTGCTTTTTACTAACCGACTGAAATAGCCATCTGCAGTAACAACAATAATGCCTTTGTCTTTCCCGGCCAACCTTGTGCACGTACGTGTACGTAGCGCTGTGTTCTGCTCCATGAAAGTCAGGCACATCCATCCATGAGTTCACCTTTGATCATTTCACTGACTAGGTAAGGAAAATTGGTTTTGGTACCTCACAGAAATCTATTTTCCACTGTAAACATTTCTTTCTGACTGATGGCCTGTGCTTGTGGGCCTACCAGGCATGTATAACTTTGATGGCAGAATTATATACTATGCTATCTCTCCTGTGTAAAAGTATGTCAGTATTAGCAGCACAGATAAACTTCTAAGGCTATCCTTGACACCCCGCTGAAAAAGTAAATGCCCTTTTCCTTGTCACTCCACTGCAATCTATCTGTTCATGAAAGCTGAACATCCTGAACAAAGCCTCCAAATATGGTTTTATTTTGTCCACAGAATACTTTTCTTCCAACTGCATAATCACAGCAGAGACTGCTGAAAGTGAATCTTTCTGGTGTACTGCAGGTGCTTAGTGATAACATCAAAAAGTTAGTAAAGAGTTAAAGTCTCTACAGCTGAATCACCAAATCTGACAAAATCTGATCAGTACAAATACTGATCTGCTGCAAGTATTTCTAAGAAGTGTTGTTAATGCAGTTGCAAGTGTTTGCAGCAGAATTCAGAAAAGCTTCTCCATCAGACTCCGCAGCCCAGCGCTGTGCCATGACCTAAGTCAGCAGAGCAATGCAATGACATAAAAGTCAGTGTGTGTAAGCAGTATCATTAGCTTACAGTCTGGTGCTCTCAGATTTATGTCATCTGCTCTTACACGGCAAAAGCTATTGCAAGTTTTTGCTGAGGCCTCGGGCAGCAGGCTGTTGTAAGGGACTACAGTTCCTGGGAAGTATATTTTAACAATTCCACTATCAGAATAAAGAACCACTGTCCAGAAAATACTATTTTTCAGTTCCTGCTAATATGACAATATGATCTGCATTTAACGCGTCCCACTGCTAAATAAGGAAAGGTTCTGGCGTCGTACACTGAATCTTCATGCTTCCTCCACAGAATTTATTGTGTTATTTTATCTATCCTTTTTCCATGTAGTGGTATTTACAGTTAAGCTAGCTGACTATAATGAGAATGTCAAGAATCCCGCAGGAAATATGTTTTTACTATTGGTTTAGCTACTGCACAACTTTATGTGGCAGTTTTATTGCCCACTTGCCTGTAGGATGCACCTTCCTTACGCGAAAATCGCACACTGCCATCTCATCCTACGTTATTTGCACAACATTTACACCATGTGGATTCCACAGCTGCCTGGGTGCTCTAAAGCTGAAAGAACACGTTTTGCCGTGCCACATGGCTGCTTCAGTTCTGCAGCACAATACCACACAAATTAGCAAATAATAAGACGCAATAACCCTAAGACATAGCAGCTTTTCCAAAGCACAGCTGAATTCCATTACTGCCCGACTAACGGTTCTAACTAGCGCCACTGTTTGTGCTGTCTCAAGCCTTTTGGAGTCTTCTCCTCGTTTTCTAGGTTTGGAATTCACTCAGTCTCTGCTGCTCTCATACACCCTGAATTATCAACGTACTTAAGCAGGTGCCTAACTTAAAATGCATAAGTAGTCCCACTGATTTCAACAGGACTCTACATGTGTTTCAAGACAGCCGTGTGCTTAAGCGCTTTTCCAAGTGGGGGCTATAGTATTCCATGGCCCCCAAGAAATCGGGCTCTCCTCAGAGTAGCACTAACTTTTGGAAAGGACATGAACAAGGCGTTTGGGCGGTCACATAAAGATCAGGTGCATCACAGCTGAAGCAAGGATCAAGCGCTGCAGAGCTGTACGATGCACAGACACTACAAATATATAACTTAAGGAGGTCTAATGACAATGTTATGAACGGGTACAGCATAGCAGCAAGCCAATTTCACTTGCCCATCTCTCCCAGCTTTGTATTAGACAAAAAACTAATGTCTTCATTAGTATTTCATTTTTTCCAGTCTTCTTAAAGTCTAAATTTAAAATACAGTCTGCTTAGCCCCAGAAAACACATATGTTAGAATAAAAAGTCACAGTGACAAAAACAAAAAAGAAGATATGCATTTTTCAAACTGAATCCTAGCTAAGAAACTACCTGACAACAGAGAAAAACTTCTCAAAGTGAGCTGATCTTGGGAATTCAGAGAAGCACTATCAGCTCTCACAAAAAGTCCTCAAAACTCCAAAAGCAGAAGAAATGTCTTCCATATACCGAATTGCTTGATTCTAGAAAAGAAGTGGAAAATACACAGCTGTTCTGCCAATGCATTGTGAATTAGCTAGCACTATACTTATTTGTTTTTACAGGACAACAAAGTACTAGTCACTCGAGAACAGCAAAACAACCTGCAACGTACCAGCCGCCTGTGAACGGCTTTAACAACCGCGAGCATTTCGGGGGACTCAAATTTGGGTTGAAAATTTGAAATAAAATTTAAAGGAATATTCTCAATAACAAATCTAGCCTAATCTTGTTTATTCGTCCTAGTTTTAAATGACAGAAAACAGGAGCTGTTGTTTACCAGGTAGAACAACTATCATACTCTTGCTGACACCAGCCTCCCACGTCACCTCACCAAATCACCTCAGTCTGTGAGCTAGATAAAACAATCCTTCGTTACCTCACCAGATGATTAAAAGGCTAAAATTGCCTCTACTGTGTTTGAACTCCTCCCATGAGAAGTTATTCTGTAATAACAGCAGTTGTAAACAACCGAGCACATTCAGGAGAAACTTTCTCAAGCTACTTTATCGGCACCTAGCGGACACAGACGCTGCTGCACGTTACCTGTTTTCAAGCTTACACTAACACTTCAGCCCCCGGACTTTGCTAATAATTTGCACTTGTTGGGTACCAATAGCCACCATTTAACGCAGACAGCTTAACAAAATGAATTATTAATAGAAATGACAAAATTAATGAAGTTTTAATCAGAAAAATCAGCTGAATACATAGAGTGGCATTTTCTACCTGCGTTGATACTTAAAATTTGTATTATTTCTCAAATGCACGTTCTCTCCCACATAACAACACCCTAACTGCTAAACAGTGAAATCTTATAAGGATTGGTATCTGCACTAAAAAATACTAGAAGAAGAGCTCAGTCAAAACAATCTAGGCTCCTCACATAACAATATATTGATAGTTACAAGTGCCTGGAAATGACTTTATCTTCCTATGCTAAATCTGCAAAGAAATCAATTCTTTTACAACCAGGAGTATCCTAGAAACATTACCATTGCACTACTACGCAGAAAGATTGTGCTGCCTTCTGTACCACCTTGTTTGGAAAAAAACTCTTGGGAAACATTTACCTTCCCACCTACGCTTGGATGAAGACATGTGCACATATCAGAGTATTAGGGAAAAATCCTATGGACAATGTGCCAATCCAGCTTAAAATCAAGACTGTATTATTTCTTGCTAATGTTTCTTGCTAAACATATATTTAGCAAATCCGTGTGTTGTCATTCACTTTATTTACCTGCTATGAGATTGACTGCAGTTAATGCCTGATCTAGTACACGGCGTTAACTACTTACATTGCATCTGATTGGAGCAGGTGCATGAAAAGCAATTCTGTAACTCTACCTAAACACGAACAGGTGGTTGGGAGCTCAGGAGATGCTCCTTTCAGTAAACAACCAGTTTGAACTGGTGATGAGATAGCCCACCAAGTCAGTTTGAAAAGTACTGCTTGTCTGGTTGATATGCACAGAAATGGCATGAAGGTTTTGTGGAAAAGCTAACAGCCGCATAAAGCTGTATCTGGCACGTAATACTGTCTCTGCAAAGGAAAAATCTAACTCAGAGGAGCATGGAGAAGAAATATCCATGACATCCTTAAAGCAAAGTGGTGACTATTTATTCAGCCAGGAACAACTCAAGAAGAGACTGCAGGTTGAACAACACCTGGCTTCTCTGGGTCTGACAGTTTTGCAGGAGAAGCAGATTATCAGCCAGGCAAGCGCTTCAAGCGAGCATTTCTGACAGCCATCAGCTACTGGACAAACAGTGGCAGAAACAGCAAGACCTCTGCAAACCTGCATGACTCTCCAGCCAAAGCTGGAGAGAAACAAACCTTTCCTAGCCTAAGCAATGGGTGACTGACTCAGAATACCAGCATGGAGACTCAGACCTAAGTGAAGTGGGATCTGTACAGAGCCAGAGGTAACAGAACAAGGCTGAGACAGTAGCAGTACTCAAGGGATGGGGGTGAGGTGCTTGACCCACAGAGGCGGGGAACACTGACAGTTTTCTCAAATGGGCTCAGCTACAGAGAAGATGAAGGCTCTTCTGGCCTAGCAGGGATCTGTACGCCTGTAGAGAGGAGTTACCGCAGCCAAAGGGGTGGAGGAAGGGCATGACAAAATGACAGTACATAAGCATTAGCAGGGCTTGGCTGTGTCTGGTTTTCTAAACAAAAGCACTATAGAGTTTCAGAAAAAATAAACAGGAATGAGAATAAATAAAGCTTCCATGACAAACAACTCTCTCTCTTCTGTGAATTCAGCATCTACTCCAACCCATAGGACAACTCATAGCAGTGGAACAAGAAATTTAAAATGCACAAACCCCCAAATCATAATGCTTCCTCGTGTGCAAAGGTTAATGTCTGCTGGGAAGTTATCCCCATACTATCCCCACACATACCCACTTTAGCTTCCTTTCTTTTGGTGATGTTCCTCATAAGGATAACCTCCCTCTCCCTTGAGTGTCCCGACGATGTGCCAAAGGCCAGCATGCCAAATCATTCCTAGTTCGGTGAATGACAAATCTTATGAAAATGATACGTCCCTCAGTAATACTAATTCCATACTCAAAATCTGTTCTTTCATATTACGATTCTCTATCTTTACAATAAACCTCTTTATTACCTTACCTTCAGCGGTAAGGACCCCTGGAGTAATTCAAGTACTAGTATACCAAGCTAAGTAAGTACAGTAGTTTTCACCAAACCATTGCTCAGAAACAACATGCTGTCTCCAAGACAACTGGACATTGTTTATCTCATGGGAGATTAATGTTCTCATTTCATAACAACTGCACTAAAGGCTGTCTCCCCCCTCCTGTTACTTTCTGCATTTAAATACCTCAAATGTACTGTATCTTCCATAACCTGATCATAAACTAAATAAATGAGAAAGAATAGAAGTAAAGCCCGCATATATGGGAGCAAAAATATCTCCTCAGTAGTGCTATGGCTCACAGAACTATGGCAACGCTGAAGACGCCAACAGGTGTAAAGGAAGAGTAACACAGCTCTGCAACAGTGCTAGCCCATGTTTTGCACGCTAACACCATAAGGTACTGTATTTCAGAAGCTAACTCAGGAAACAGGTGGCATTCATTCCAAACCATGGAAAGCATATATTTACCTGCAGTTCCTAAGCTGAGTAGCACAGCAACCCAAAATACCCAGAAGACGACGAGAATCAGAAAACTCCAAAGTGGTTGGAACAGCAGGAAAGGGATTCTTCTAATTATTTTGTTAACAATCTGGAAGAGCTGTACTGTGAATTGAAGCCTCTTTCTTAGTGCAAGTATGAGGGAAAGCAGAACAATCTGTTACAGGAAAGAAAAAAAACAATTAGTTTTTTTTTCTTAAAAAAGTATCCAAGTTGTCAAATGTGGGGTCAGGGGATATGGATTTCACAAAGACACGACAGCAAGGCACTTTATGTAAACTTATTATGCACTAGAAATGCTTTCTGAGACATTGTCTACTTTCTCAAAGAGCTTGTGGCTTAAAATCCCCTTTTATGAAATCACGTTACTACTGTTTCTTTAAAACAAAATAGGATTCACAAAACTGTAATTCACCCAACACAAACAGTCCTTTTGCTTTAATGCAACGAATACAAATGTATGTTATAGGTTACACACTGCTTTCATACACCCTGTATGTTTTGACCATTTAAACTTCCTTCCTATATTGTTCACAATGGGAGGAGGACCAGTCCTTTTTCTGCAGAAAGGACAGTAGGAAAAATAAACTGATTGGACAGTTGTGTATGTGTGGAGACAAAGCATACATAAAATGAAACCTCATTTAAAGAAATTATTTTCTTCTCAAAGGAAAAAAAAAAAAAAAGCAAAGGCAAAACCCCCACAAGGTCCCAGGTCCTTTATCACTTACAAAGAACTATGAACAGCATTTAAAAGAGAGGCTGGAATTTATAAAACAATATATAAAACCAGCGGCAGCTGTTCCTCCACTTTTCTTGCCTGCTCTACAAAGGAGCCATTTGTTCTAAAGAGAAGAGCAACCTGCAGCAGTAGATGCTTCCAGAGCTCTACAAACGGCAGTGAAAGGTATTGGAATAAACATGCTTACAAATGAACTTATTCTTATGCTTTTATTATCCACAGAAATAAAAAGGTCATTGTTCATAACTTACCAGGATATAAGAAAAAAAAATCTGATGTGTAACACATTTGAATCTGTGACTGTAAATTGTCAGACTGTCCATATTTGGTGAATCCTATCCTATGCTGTTTCCTTAAAACAGCAATGACATGATTTTGACAATTCACGGCCAACTGACACATTTTTTGCACACCTGTATTAAGCAATGACTCCTTTAACCCTGCAACATCAGAGTGAAAAAATTCACTTTAAAAGTGGTAAGCCACAGTCAGGTTTTCTGTTGAGAAACAAGAGGTCAACGAAAGAAAAGCAGAATTTACCCCTGTAACTTGAGGCCTAAACAATGAGCTTCACCCCACTCCCAACCATAGATCTCACATTCATATGCAGCCAGTGCCTCTCTGTTCACGCAACATGATTTTCCAGTTAGCTGATGCAGAGAATGGGAATGGAATTTAATTCCTGCATTTCTGCAATACCAGCACTAATAGTGTTTGTACAGGGTTTCAACGTGGCAGAAAGCCCTGTCCTGACACATGAATTTCATGATGAAGATACAAAGCTATTTAAATGCATATAAGCAGATCTTTTTATTCATTCATCAGTTCAAATTTGAAAGCAATGAGGAAACAGAAGTATTTTAATTGCTGCATAACCACTATAGTTCAGTTTTTTAAGTTAAGGCCTCTATCTGTCATTGCTTATGGTAAAATGCTACTTACTGTAACTATTGTAGAGAAGATAGCATATCCAAGTACAAATTTTATATTTTCCTTTTCGGTTTCCAATTCAGTGCTGGGGTCATTCCTGTAGTCATAATAGAGCCACCAAAGAACACCTGAGACAACTGCAGCAAACACAGATGGGCATGAAGGCCAGCAGTACTGCACAGGTTGTGGTACACTCTATATTGTTGGCAGGTTCATGTCTACTTGACATCTCACGATTCTGCCACCCTTCTTCCTAACTCGAGTTCAACTGAGGAATACTGTAGTCTAACAGGGAGCTACAGTATCAATGATCATAAAAAAAATTTACATGGTGGTCTGTTAGTCTGAAGTAAAAAAGCAGCAGAGAGTTTAGTTTTCTTGCTGTTTTCCTAAAGCTCAGCTATGTACTTTTATTCAGGAGGTAAGAAATACTACTTTTAAGGAATGTCAGACTTTAGCTAGATACATCCTTATAGTTCTCTCTTTATAAAATAGGCAATGTTAAACTTTGTTAAACTTTCTTTGAAAAGGCAGCATTTTCATATCTGTTTTCATCTGCCAAAAGAAACATAACTTCTTAGCATCTATAAATAATTAAAACTGATCATCATCCCAACACTCTGCAGCTGGAACACCACAGACAGACTTTGGCACCCAAAGGGAGGAAAGGTTCTGCTTGGAAATGGCTGTGTTAAGCTTAAGCTTACTGAGGATGGCTGTGGAGAAACAGGTTTGCTGTTTGTTCAACTGCCTTTCCTTAAGTTCAGCAAAATGATCCGTTTAACCAAGCACACGCTAAAAGCTAAATATACTTACATAGCAAACCAAACACAACCAGTGCAATCAAAGTATGGACCAGAAGTGTTTGAATGAATCTGAAGGTTAAAACCAGTATAAAAGAGAAGGCTGAAAATATACAAAGTAAGGTTATTATGAGTGTTACAATCTGTTTAATTTAACTATTGTTTACTTTAAAGATAAATTTTAGATTCTTGAAGAATTTGTTTTTTACTTTTAAATAGTAATCTCAAAAGCAGCAACATTTAGTAAAGGTGGTAACCTTTTTAATATCTAAAACATAGTTATCTGTAACTTACTAATAATGAACTAATAAATGACTACTAAAAACTTCAGCTTGGGAATCATTAGGTTTTCAATAATATTTTTGAATAAGATTTAAGTTAAAATCAAAATGTTACTGCTGATGCTATTATTTTTTTAAATCAACAGTTTCTAACAGTCCCCTGAAAAGAGGTAAATGACGGATCATATCTAAGAATGCAAAGTCTAACATCTATTAAATGTCTTCTTATAATAAACATTACTTTAAAAAAAAAAACTCTGCTCAGAAAGTATGAAAAACATCAGTACTTTTAAATGAAAAATATAAAGTTGATAGAAACATTTGAAACTTCATATTTTAATCACACATTAGTATTCATTTTTTATTTATAACCTTACCTAGTGCAAGGACACTCAGTCCTATTACAGTATCTCTTCCTGCCAATATTCCACCAAGAGCACGGTGAAGAGCATCCATTTCATTAATCATATTTATTAAGACAGACGCATACTTGGAATAGCATTCAGGATTTTGTGGAACACACCGATTAAACAATGGAAAAGATTTACTGGAAGGTTAAAAACAAAGATGATGAAAAACGCTCATTACTGGACATACGGTGGCTAACCCAGAGAGATCAATTCCACTGCTCTAGTTGAAGCCCTCTGCAGTACCCTGCCAGCATCCTCAACACAGTTTTGCAGTGCCAGCCGACCAGTGTGACCCATAACCTCAGAGGCACCCTCCCTACCTAGGAGGGGACCTTATACACAGAGTCTGACACAACAGGTCCAGAGCAGTCTGTTACAAATGGTCAGATGGTAGTTTTACGTTGCATCTGAAAAACAAACTCCTGGCAGCATTATGCCTGTGCCATAGTGCCAGATCCATTCAAGGCCAACCCGGGGAAAGAAGTGAACTGCTATCTCAATCTCCATCAGCATGTAGCTCCTATGCAATTAACTAGTCTAGCTTCACCTGCTTTGCTCCCATGTGTTTATGTAAAAGCTAAACTCATGCTAGAATGGCTGTAAGCTATGTTGTGGTAGATAATTCTAGACCACAAAAACTTTGCAGTTTTTTGGGATATTTAAGCATACTAAAGGCTGTACCAAAATAATGTTTGTAAGGTGCAATTAACCCCATCAAGATTTACATATAAAGTTATTTGGCACTCCCAACCAAGTTTCTTGAACATATTTATTGCCACTCTTTGGTAACACTGCACTGCATCTATAGAATACATATTCATACCTGAAAAGGAGAGGTCAGTTCATTAGCACATTAAAATCGCTCTGCCCAGCTTTACTTCTACTCAGAAATGTTACTAGCTAACATAAATGACTGGTGAGTTTTTTTACCAAATGGAAAAAAGCATAACAAGTCAAAGAAAGAAGTAAAACATGCCTTATCTTTTCATCAATTTACATGCCCTCCTCTGATTTACTTTAAATAATGCTTTGATGCGTCTCCTGCTCTCTTTTCTTTTTTTTTTTTTTTCCTCCATTTTCTATTGTTCAGAGCAGTAGATGGCTTAGCTCTGCAAGCATGGAGATTCCAATTCGCTACATTTTCATGAAATGGTAGAATTTCAAACTAACCTGGGGCTTAAGGATTTTGACTCACCAATTTGTCGTCAAGAAAGAAATCCAACTAAACCAATATCCAGACTCGATGGGCTGTCAAATGCTAAAGACAGTCCATCTGCCTAGCGCCTTTCAAAGACACACACTTCAAGCCAGGTGGGTGTGAACTGACTTACAGAAAATTTCTGGGCTCAGGATAATATGCAAGGCCTGCCGACAGCACAGCACCTTTTCCTTGGCCTTGAGGCAGTGAGCAAAAGTCTGTGCAAAAGGCCTTGCAGGTAGATAAGCTACTGCTCATGTGAAGTGCAAAATAAGGGCTTTGTCTCTGACCTGGTGGAGAAAATCTCTAAAGGGTGGAGGAATAGAGTTCTCGTTCATTCTATGGGACAGGAAACAGAGTGTTCACATGCACGCACACAAGAACGCATAACGATATATGTGCAAAAATAAATAAATAAAGTAAAACCATTTGGATTGTGAAGCATCACACCAAATAGAAAACATGAGGAAGTAGTAATTCTTAAGAAGCTGTTTGGACTCGAGGGAGTGTTAAAGTACCCAGTAATACCTACCTTGGTGGAACTGGCAGTGTGGGACACAGGTCAGCTGCCTTTGGATTTAGTATGTAACTGGAAACATTCAAGTTGTAAACACAGAGATGAGAACCTTAAGAAATTAAAAAAACAAAATCCAATGGTAATTTAATACTAGTTAAAGTCTATTTTGGGGAAAAGCTCATTTTCAAGTAAGTTTTGGTTACACTTCTGTTTTGATCCCTTAGCAGGCCGTACCCATTAGTGATATTCTAGTGGGAGTGTAAATAACAAATTAATTCATGGGTAAATCTAAAACAACCGCTGAGGAATCTATTGTCATCTAATGACAGCAAGCACACTATTTGTTCCACAGTGCGATACTTGAGGTCTAAACTGTTACAGGTAAGGCAATGGAAAAGCCTTTAATGACAGAAGCTACAACAGAATTAGGCCCTTCATGTTACAGGACAGAATTTGGTTCTATCCAGAAGCTAAACATTTTCTGCGCTAAGTACTGCCAGGTGCCTAATAATGCTCCGCCTCACTATATAATGCTTCTGAGAAAGGAATGTTTGGATGCATTCAAGCCACTCAGAATGCAACATTGCCATCTCCCTCAAGATACACACGTAAGCGTTTTTAGCGTGTGGATGGAATTTCATGTAATTTCAGTCAGTTACACTGAAATTACTTATGTAATATCATAGGTTTACAGCTTTCTGTACATACCAGAAGATGACAAAATATTCCAAAATGAGATTAAAACAAATGTTGTCATTTTAAATAGCAAATCTTGCCAAACAAAACAAGAAAACCAAAAGGAATGGAATTCGGACCTCCAATACACATAGCTAATATTCGTGTGGTCTGCAGTTTATGCATGCCCCACAGATTAAGGTCAGGCCACAGTTTATTTTTATGCTGGAAATGAATGAACTGGAGCTGCCCCTTTTGCACAATAGCTACTTCTGACATCATGTTAATCTTGAACAGCAGAATAAAATAAAAAAATATTCAATGGAAAACTTGGGGCTATGATTTCTAAAGGGATAACAACTTTTGTATATCTCTGGAATTAATAATTCCACCACAGCTTTAAGTCAATTTAAAAGAACCAGTTGGACAAGTTTCTCAAATAGCATATGAGCTGTATCCACCTACCGGCACCCCCAACAAATTACACCAGCTCATTCTCAGCAGCCAGTTTTCAGCTGGATAATCTCAGCACTGGGCAGGAATGAATCAACAACTTTAGAATTGACATAAGAGAGCTGTAAGATTTCTGAAAACTGTGGCTTTGAAATAGGTCACAAACAAGTTATATTTCCTGTCACTATAGACTGCTCAGGAAATTAATGGTAAGAAATGACTCCCCAGCGTAGCACGCGTACCAGTAATACAGTGAAAGTCGCTCAGCTGTTCTACAGATACATTAAGATATTCATGATCTGTTGCATACCATTGTTCCTTGCAAAACTCTGGATGTCTTCCAAAGAGTTGAGTTGCTCTTGTGGACAACTAGACACGCACAAGGAAACTGAACTGATTTTGAGGCTTTGCATTTCCAGCCTGCATGAATTCAGAAAGAATACATACCTAGAAAGAAAAAAAAACATATATTCAAAAAACAAGCTTTCTGATGTTCATAGGTTTAAATTCCGAGCCTTTTCATCTTTTTGAAGCATTATAATGCAAATGAAATTGTGTTTTTCCACATAAATGAAATAAAGAGTTTGAAGCTAAAAGTTAAGAAATAATTTGGGAATATGCTACATTTTCACATTTTACTTTAAATTCTTACATGGAATTAAAATGGCATCCCCCTGTCAAGGGGGAATCCCATTCTAAGGGGGCTAGTTCTGATGCCTAGGAATTTGACAGGATGACTGGGAACATCAACATGAAACTTCTGTAAATACAAAGGTTTGTGCACACCGAATGACCGCTGTTTTGGCAAAAATCCTATTTGCATCCCTATTTAAGAAGAAGCCAGAATAAAGGATAAAAATGTAGCACATTGTCAAATTCCATCTTAACTGTTAGTTTCGCTCTCTATTTTGCAGCATTCTCACACCTTCTTATTTACATCTTTTAATATAAGCATGTATATGCATGTATGTATACAACTGACAGCTAGAAGATGTATATCCTATGAAGTTATGCTCAGATTGCAAACATTTGTTTTATTTAGGCATTATCTGATTTACTTACTTTTTGTTAGTCATGTCCTGTCCAGAAAGGGGTGCCCCTTTTACAGGAGAGTTCTTCCTACCACATATGTTCCCGAAGCTGTCATATCCAAGCACAAGTCTTTCTGCAGCACCAGCCATCACAGCATAGCCAGTTATAAACATCTATTAAAACATTTTTCTTGTGAAATCATGCTACCACAGCTTTTCCCTCCCGTTCCATAAATTTCCCTTTTAACTCATGTATTTTTGTTGTGTGAAAGCAAACAGTTAAATCTAAAATTCACCCCTGTGCACAAGGCCAGAGCAAGTAATATGGACTAGTTAAGCCCTATTGTCTCTTTAGCGTTTGTTCTTATTTACTGCAGAAACTGGAAAGCATATAATTAATTAAGAGTACCACAGCAGAAGAAAGATAGAACTCGTGATTAAAACAACTGGAAAGAAACAGTACGGTGCCAAACAGCTTCTACCACAGTTTCTGTGTGTCGATAGGCAAGGTTACTCAACCCACAGGTTTTCACATCTGGCCGCTAACTGCCTGCTCCTCATTTTTCAGGGTGCCCTTCATGACACACTTAGCCAACACACCTGCAGAAATGTTGAGTCCTTGCAGGTGTTACTGAATTTAATAAGAGGTATATTTTAAACACGTAAAGTACAGTTAAAATGTAAGTTATCTCAAACTTCAGGAAGATGCACCCTTTCACATGTGTGAAAAGCCTGGAGAGAGAACCACAGTGTGGATTTAGGTGTCACTGCACTGAGCTTTCAGACACTCTGCTGCCTTATGAAACTGCCACCACTGAAGGTCAGGTCTCAGTAAGTCTCAGGGGCCACGAAGCACCTCTGCTCACTGAGTAGGTGACACCTCTTAGTCAACACAAGACACTTGATCCAGGAGTGCAGCTTAAATCCTGCTCCTGTGTACCACGATGGGCCAAAAAGCCTCTAGAGGAAAGAACCTTTCCCAGTGGCAAGAAGCAGTAATTCTTTTTGAAGCCCTGAGCACTACTTTACCTAACACTTTATTCATAGCTCTCCAGCTATCAAAGAACTTGGTGATTCAACCATCTCCTCCTCTCTTCCATGGAGCGTGAACCACACTTCACATATACAAAGACAATATGCTAGGCTCTCGGCTACATACCAACTGCTGGCAACAGCAAGTCTCCCCCAATCCCACTTGAACCACTACTGCTTTGCATGGCAAACTTAATATCAGAAGCGCTGGAGAGAGACTGCATACACCAGACCCAGCACAACTGCTTTATTAGTTAAGTTTTAGTGCCTTTACTTTGGTATTCTCCTGCATCCTGGGAGGTCTGGGAACCTAACACGTTAGAGGTAGGCACTTAAAGGGGCTACACGTACAAATCCTTTCTAGGTCTCTGTGAGGCTGCTGTTTCTTTAGACGTCTACATGCACACGTAGAAAGTTTAAAAACTAAGCATTATACCATATTTAGAATACCCAGTAAAAAAATTAATCATCCTGTATTTGATAAAGAGTTCAGACCGCGTCTGTAAAACAAAGCCTTGGGACACATAATGACTGAGGAGGACAAAAAGTAACACTAAATAATCACCCACTCACGGAATAAGGCAGGCAACTCACGGAAAGAAGAGTACCTGATTATGGAACTAAAAATAAAAGAACATTTGCTAGCAGTAAAATTACTCAGGGTGAAAACTAAGGATATGATGGTGGGAAAGGGCTGAAGGGAGAACCCTGAGTGGACAAGGGGAAGAGAGCTGGTAGTACAGTGTAAGGGCAAGCACACATTGGCAGATTAATTTCTTTGTAGAAAAGTAAACTCCAAAAGTAAACTCTAGTCCTGTATATACACGGAATCTGAAACACAGGGGCAGAATTTGAAGCGTAACACACGCTACAGCAGAGCACTGCACAAGTTCTTTCAGTCTGTCCCAGTGCAATCCTGGGACCCTAATGTCTATGCCCATATTTATTTCATCTTAGACTTCATATACTGTAGCGCAGAGCCCCTTAACTCTGAATCTGATTTCTCTTTCAAGGGAAAGCACGCTTACCAAGCCAGCCCAGAAAATAAAGAAGAGGAGCAACCAGAGAACGTCTGTGCACTTCCTATAAATGAGCGGTCTCCATTCCCTGGGCTCAGAAACGCTACCTTCAGGATCCTAAAACGCAAGAAAGAAGGAGAAAAAAAAATAACTCCTCTGAAACTAAAATCAAGTTTCACGCATCTGAGACGCTCCAGAACGCAAGATTGCTCATGAAATGCCCAGCACTCGGTAGTTTTATGGCCCTTGAAGTTATGCCGCTAGCCCGTACCGCGGAGCGCCCCCGGCCCGCACCCCAAGGGTGCCCGCAGTGCCCCGCCAGCCGCGGGCCACGCTGGGGCCGCCGCGCTGCCCGGGCCGGGCCGGGCCGGGCCGCGCTCCGCACGCAGCCTTCGCCGCGGCTGGGGGGCGCCTCCCGCAACAACCGCCCGCGCCCCCGCTGCTGCCCCGGGCCCGCTCCGGCGCCGCGGGCCGCCCCCAGCCCCCGCGCTCACCTGCTGCCGGCCCCCGCGCCGCGCCATGCTCCCTGCCGCCCGCCCGGCAGGCCCGCGCCGCGCTGGGCTGGGCCGGGCCGGCGCGGCGGGCGGGCCTCGGGGCGCCGCCGGTGGGTGGCGGCGCCGGGCGACGCTCCCGAGGGCGACGGCAGAGGCCGGGGCCGGGGCCGGGGCCGGGCCCGCCCGGGAGGAGCGCCCCGGGGCCGGGCAGGGGCCGCGGCCGGGGGACCCTGCGGCAGCGCCGGCCGCCTCCCGAGCCGCCAGCGAGCTGTGTGAGCTGTGTTTGCTGAACCTCCCCCCAACCCTCAGCCCCAGCGCCAGGAGGCGCGGCGGGAGACAGGCAGCCCCCGGGGCCAGGCAACCAGCGGGCTGTCACCTCGGCGCTGCCCCCGGCGGGGCGGAAGGCCGCCGAGCGCCCTGGGCCAGCACGGGGCGAGTCAGTACGTTATTTTCCTCAAATAAATGCAACCACTTTCTTTGACTGGGGAAGGCAGCGCTTTGGCAAAGGGATGCGAGCAGCCTCTCGAGCGGACGAGCTCCGCGGAGGGGCCGGCCCGCGGCGGGGCGCCCGCGCAAACCTGCACTTCGTTCGCGGCCGCAGGTTTGCAAACGTGCACTGGCAGCTTTGGGAGGTTTGTTTTTCATCATTAATTACTTACTTTATGGAAATTACCGTAGATTTTTCGACTGCTGTTTCCAGTACGGTATGCGGTCTATTTCGTTGGGAAAAGCCAACTGATATGATATTTGTGTGGCTCTTCTAGCTGCGTTATCAAAATACCCATAATCAGTCATAGATCTCTCTCTCTTTTTTTTTTTTTAGAGGATTACAATTAAATTACACTGCCATTATTGAGGTTCTGTATAGGTTAGATCATAATTACCTCTCATAGATGTCAGTATGAATTTTGTATGCACAGGAATAAGCACACTGAAGTAGATCAGTGTTGTGGTTTGAATGACCAATGAATGCAGAAATCATCAGCCAGTTTTAATGACCCGTTTTCTTATGCTGTCCCTGTTTTATTTCGTCACTGTGTTCAGCTCAGTAATATAGTCTGAAGACAATTAAGGCTATAAATTAGAAAATAGTATGAAAAGTACCTCTTTTTTCTTCTTCCATGAAGCTGAATGGAAAAAATGTCTTCTCCAAGAGGCAATACAGCATCTGCAGCCATAGTAAAACAGAACTAAATGAAAGCTATTGTGAAAAGCTGTTCAAGAAGAGATATAGCTTGTGTAGGAGACAGAGCACTGGGCTAGTTTTGCTTAGAAAAAAGAATTTATTCCGGTGCTCAAGCAAAAAAGCAGAATGACACGTGGTGACAAATTAGCATAGATGTGAAGGTAAATTGCTAATGTCAGAAATTGGGATAAAAAAAAAAAAAGAGTGACTCTCTGCCCCAGAGTATTTTGGGCTCTTTCCAAGCTAACTGGAAATAAATACAATTTGTAAGTATAAATGCATTTTTCTAAAAAGTTAATCTGTGTAGTGCTTCTGAAATTGATTTTCTTAAACTGAATTTAACAGAACTTAGTACGATTCTGGTTTAAATTAAAAAAACAACATGTGGTTGCTGAGAAACCATGATAGGAAGGATCTCTAAGTTAGGCTCATAATTCTTTATCAGTGTTGTACTTTTTAATGTTCATTATTCATCAATTGTACAATGTTTTAATAATTTGTGTAAAATTTAGAATAAAACATTGTTTAAAATTTAATACACTTTGCAGAAGTCATTTTGTGTTTGCAGAATCTAAATAGAGGACATACAATAACTTTTCCACTGATTTACACTATTGCACTTCAAAAATGTGTCAAATATGGTAAAAATATGAACAAAAAACTCATTTTCCCTTGAAATATGAATTTCTATGAAATTTTATGTGAAACTTAATTCTTTAAGAAGAAATCTAAAAAGAAATCTAGTATTTTGAATATATCAAGACAAATAAAATTAATAATAACTTGGAACTTACTTAGACACAAAGAGTAACCTAATTATCTGATTGTGAAAATCATTCTAGTCTAATGATAATATTAGAATCTATTCTAATCATTCTAAATCATTCAATCTAATGATAATATTAGAATTTGATGGCTTGCTGTCATCAGATGCCAATATTAGCTTTCATTGTTGATCTGCCCCTTTTGAATGATTTTCCTTAAGCTTTGTATTACTTTCTTATTCTGAATAAAGGAAAGCAGTAAGCAGAACAATTAAAAAAGAAATAGATTCCAAGCAGCTGAAGTTCCTGGGGAGAAAAAAAGAAACAGAAAAAGAAAAAAAACCTAGAATCAGGAGTAAGGCCTGCTTTTAACAAACAATATCAGTATTTTTTGTTTCCCTTCAATCAGGACAGGAAAAGTCATCTTACACTTGATAGCAGTAAATTCTTCAAGCTTTTGATAGGATAAATGTTAATTGTGAATTAAATATTTTAATTGATTTTTTTTCCTGATTTTCAAACACGATCAAAGAGATCACTTAGCAGCTGATCAGTAATTTTATCTTATGTCACTAGATGGTGCTCTCCTCCATCGTTTAGAATTAGAAAAGCGATCTTAGCTCAGCGTAGGGGCTTATGCTGTGGTTAGCAAATAGTTGCAAACATGATTTTTCATGTTGCAATTGAAAAAAATATCCAGGAAGCAGGGCTCATATCTAATAAAGGATTTAAACGCTCATATCCAAAGTGCACTACTGAAAGCTCCTGCTTATTAATACTGTCCAATCCTTTAAATGCCCCAGTTGCCTAAATGCTTTAATTAATGATTTTGAAGTTTCTGTCCTAGCACTTCCAGTTATCTGTATTGAACTTCTGGGTAACAGTTAATCTTGCACCGGACTTAACAGCTCAGTGACAGCTCATGCCTAAACTCAGAGAGAGCTGGCATTCCTCAGTATGAGGGTTCACTTCAGTGTGTATTCTCAAAATATGCCTACCCTGACCATGAAACTAGATGAAGCCTATAGAAAATGCAGTGGCAGCTGCAGAGTTTTCTCCCTTTTGTAGCAGCCTGGTGGCTGGAACTTGCGCAGGAAGGGGGTGGGCTCTACTCGAGCTCCTTTTCGGTCTAGGGGAAAGAATACTGTGCAGCTCTTCAGCGCAGGCCTTTCTATGGCCAGGGAAAAGTTTAGTTTTACGGCTGCTTAGTTTAAGCACTTAGCGGAGAGTAGGGAGTTTTAGAATTGCCACTTTGTAGAACTGTTTTCAGTTTTACTTGAAATAGGAATGGGTTAAAAAAAAAAAGTTCTAGAAAAAGAATAGTGAATTCCAGGGCTGTTTCCTTCATTAGTATCCTAATGACTTGGCTACAAAGGTGTATACTGACTTATGCTTGCTCTGTAGCGAGAAGCCCAAGTTGGAGCACGTGGTCTCAATCCGCTGGTCTAGATGGACAAGATGCTGACTTTACAATATGTTACATTTATGTCTTGTATCCAACCACGGCCAGTTTCTGGGGGTATTGATATGATTTAGATTTGCTTTCACTTATGAGTCTTCCCTGTTCTCTGGAGTACGCAACGTTTCTTCTAAAGGCAAAACATATATTTAAAAACCTAATACTTCACACATGTTGGCATATCCAGGAAGTCACCGTGTTTTAATTGTGTCAGTCACAGTTTAACCTGCTTGGTATGTTGTGCTGGGGCAACTGAGGGAAGGGAGATTAACATTTACATTTTCAAAACTACTCCTAGTTTTTAAGAACATTATTTACATGTTGTCCATTTCAAGACATGTTGATCTGCATCAGCAACAGAAATACTTCAGCACTGAAAATTCATGAGCGCTTGTCTCTGATTTTGAGTCAAGGGTTTTTTCACAAAGTCACCCAGAATATTATTGTAGAAGACCAAGCATAAACTTCAAGTGTCCTGACTTCAAGCCTCTGCCTTAATCACCATGTTTTTATTATGCCTTATGAGGATGTTGTTTATTCACAGAAGACAAATCTTGGTGAACAAATTCTGGTGCTGCCTGCATTTGTGGCTCCTCCTTCCTACCAAGAACTTAGCTGGTTAAAACTGGAACAGGGATATGGGAGGGGAAAGTCTTGATGAGAACATTACAGTTCCTGGCTAGGCTGGTTAAGCGAGATTACTACCCCTGTCTGTATCCCTCTCTGGGTCAGACAAGGCAGAGAGAATAATTATTTTAACAGCAGGACATAGCAACTGAGAAAGTCAACATAAAAGCAAGCATTTTCTGCCTAATTAGAGGAGGCACAGCTGGGTATAATTTCCATTACTCTTAAATGATCTTCCTTATGTACAGTAGCAGTATGTAGTATGTGCAGTAGTGAGTAGGCAGTATTCTCCATACGTAGCTATGTTACTTGGAACATCTTTAATTGAAACACCCAGGCATAATGAACATAATGCCAGATACGATGTTCAAGCTGTCTCCTTGAGTCGTCTGTTAGTCAGGTTTCCTGACACCTTCCACTTTAAGACCTTGTTTATGACATTGCCTCACTTGAACCATTCAGACTGAAATTTCTCATGGCACATGGTAAAGTTTTTTGGACAATTTCAGCCCAAATTGTTCAGTTATTTCTAAAAATGAAATTCGAAAAGACATTATGGTATCCATGTTAAATAAATGCAATGCCCTTTTTTGGTAGTAGTAAAGAAATTCTTACACAATCATCATTTGGATCAAAAATTTCAAACGGGCAAAGGGAAGCGGTGCCTTCTGCTTCTTATCATATCTGAGACACATTTGCTCAAACTACTTTGATAAATCACTGTAGGCTTAGTCATCTTTCTGGCCTTCATAACTAAGGAGTCTGAAGACCAGGTCTGCATGGTGTACTCCTGAGCCTGCTTGAGATTGTTTGCACTACCCTAAAACACGCTTCTGAGCTGCCACGCACTTTCTCCGCTTTGCTTGCGTCTCAGTGATTGTCCTGATGGTGTCCAGGAACAGCAGAAAAAGAAGGATCCTGACATGAATGTGGAGAAAGACAAAAGGAGTAGTGGCTATTGCTGGTAAACAGCTTCTTGCAGCTGATAAGGAATGCCACACACGACATGGTGAATAAGGCAAGTAAGGCTTGGGAGCTACTGGAGGAGGATCAAGGGATTCACAGAAGTCAGTATCAGGAAGGATCATCAGAACATCTAATTTAATGCTGTATGTGGTGGGCCACTATGCCTGTGTCAAGTTCGGTAACCTGATTGAAAGCCAGGACTGCTCAGCAAAGACCTTAGAAACAGAAATTTTAAAGGGAAATGGAGGACTGGGACAGTAGGGGAATGATAGGCAGTGAGAGAAGGTGGACAGAGGACTGGCAGAGGAACAGCACGCAGGATCGGAGAGAAGGTAGGACTGGATGTGAATGAGACTGAGAATCAGGAGGAGATGGCTGAAAAGGAAGGTGAAGACTGGACAAAGAGCTGTTATAGGGACCCTGAGAGCTAAGGGAGATCAGGATTGGTATAGGGAAGTATACCACTGGGAGGGGAAGAAGAGAGTACAGAGAAGCATGAAAGCTATGCAGGGGTTAAGCAAGCAATAGCACAAGTCCAGAAGGTGCATAATGGATTAGAATTGTAGCGAACTGAGCAAAAGAATCTAGATCTGCTAATACCACTCCCCTATGCAGCCGGAGTATCACCTTTCCCCTGCTGTCAGCAAACATCTGCCAGTGCTCACTGACAGTGTCCTGTTGCACTCTGGGCTGACTGACACCTCAAATCACCCTATGCGGTCTCTGATCAACCTCCTAGTACTGTCAGTTATACCCCACTGGATCAGCTGGCAAAAAGGTCTGTGCTATGTATCTAGCATATCCAATCCTTTTGACGACTCATGTTAGCGTTTTCATGATGCCCGATGTTAGCTTTTCTGTTTCCTCATCTACAAAAACTCACCTGATAGAACTATAAAAGATTATGTTTACAGCTGGAAAATTAAGTGCCCTATGTTATCCACACAGTCATGAATAAAATTTCGCAAAAGATATGCAGTACTTATTCTATTCATTTGGTGACATTTGAGATGCTTCACTTCTCAACCCTAAAAGTCATTGGAATTTAACAAGCTAATAATCAATTAATAAGCCACTTCCCCATTATTTCCAGCTTCCAATGAACGACTATCCCACCTTATTATGGATATTTCCAATGCATTAAGGGACTCTATTTTTAATATAGAATATTCATTTCTGAGTAGATTCCTCAGGGATCTATAAGAATAGAGTATGCATCTCTTATAGCTCAGCTACATAGCTTCAACTTACTACTGTTCATAACCACCCCTCCTGTGATTTGCCAGTCCTATGAATCATTCAGGGAAGAAATACAATGCCACAAAGTTAATCTGTTCCAGTTTCCTCACGAGCAAGTACAGATCTGCCCAAAGAGCTCTTTTCAGCCTTGCCAATATACAAGCTAGAATACAGTCTGACCCTAGGAAAGTATTCTGAATATGTTTGTTGAGCTAAGCTGATGATAAACTTTAGAGCTGACTCATTTCAAGGTCTCAGAACAGAGCAAGGGGGTCAATGTCTTAGAAGGTCTTACATCATACTTTATTTACAAGCCTAGACAAGAAATAGAACTAGAGCTTTGCAGAATATCAGAATTACAATGTACTTTTAAAATGTACATTGTCCTGTCTGATAAACGGCATGTGTAGCCTAAGAGGAAAGAGCCTGAACTGAAAATATTTCCATTGTTCAGGACTGTTAATGTCCCTGTCCAGTCCAGAGAATAGACATGCTGATACATCTTAGTGCATTCAGTACAGAACATCATTTGGATTGCTCTTCGCAATATATAACAAAAGCCAGGGAAAGGTATTGTTTGAGTTTCAGAGAAACTGAGAAGTGAAAGTGCAGTAATGATTTGGATTTCGTCAGGTTCTAGAAGGCTGACTTGCTCTGTAAATCATGTAAACGGAAGCAAGGATGGAAGGAGTTATAGAGAACAGCAAAGGAAACAGGGAATAACATGGGACAAACCCAAATCAAACAGGCAGCTAGCAAAAGGCACCAGGCTGGACCATGCAGAGCCTGTAGCAGTGTCTGTGGCCTACATAGCCAGGTTTAGTTCTGAATGAAAAGGATGGAAGTTTTTCATTAACTGGGTGGAGACCAGGGCAGTGTGTTTTTTAACAACACTGAATTAAGTAACATGCTTACTGAGATGAACAGAGGGAAGCCTTTTGTGCCAGCATAGACTTCTTTATTGATAGTTTAGTTCTTGTAAGAACAGTTTATTTTAACGAAGTAGGTTCAGCTATGGAATGTTCTCTGCGAAAAATGACCATATTGAGTACAGACAGAGAGCTTGGACTGTAGGCTTGATGTTAGGGCCCTTGCAGGAGCGCTGTGTCTGCCCAGCATGAAGAGTTGCTGCTCTCACAGGTTTACCCAGAGGATGTCATTTTCGGGCAGTTTTGTTTGCTCTGATCTTTGACTACAGTGGAAGGGGGATTATGAACTCCAGATGGCAAATGCTTGTGTTTGACCTTGCATGTGCATGACTTTGTTTACAGAATCTTCTAAGTCATTTAAGTACAATTTTGTGGCCAATTTTAGTGTTGGATTTTCTGGCAAATGCTTTTCACTGGTACCTTTAGTGACTACTTAAGGCTAATTTCCTGGATTTATTGCCTCCAGACATTTGTTGTTTTGCATGGAACTTTAAAAGTATGTAGAATTCTGCTTGTATAGTATAGTTGTCTTTTTAAAACATAAAGGTTGTTACTGTACAATGAGGCTTAGGCAGCAGCATATATTTTCCTGTGTTCTTTTTCTTATAAATAACAGCTTTTATATAGAGGAGGCATTAGATCATCTAGGCCACTCAAACTTACCCAGCCTGATGCTCTCAGCCCCACCATAGGCAACCAGCAGAGAATCTACTCAGGTTTTTAGGCTTCACAGTGTGGCCTAGTACTGTAATTTATTATATATATGAATAATCATTACTGTAGTGAGGAGCTCCACATCATAGAATAAGGCTCTTCATTGTGTAATATTGTGCTTCTGCATCATTTTATGAAATTGGTTGAGATCCAGAGTTCCACTGCAATGGATGTTAAAAAGACTGAGAGACATGGCATTTTCATTGCTTGAAAACAGAACACTGAACATCCTGCTTGTCAGCATGCCAATAGCAGGAGGAAATGTGGCATTCTATTTGCTCGGTGGCAATATGCACTCCTTCCAAATAAGAGATAAACTGCTTTAAAAATACTGATGTTTGAACATCAAATCTAAACAATCTGTATGTAGGTATTTGTGGTGTGTCAGCGGCCCACAAAACGTCTATTATTTATCTAACCTATTGCTTATACTACCTCTGGTTTACCTTCATATTGTTATAGAGACACATTTTAATAGTCAAGACTTCTCATAAATTACACCCTCAATTAAAGTTTCACCTTAATTAGTCATGAGAGTGGTAGTGCTACAGTGTGTGTGATGGCATGAATTACGTAAACAGTTCATTCATCCTTATACAAGCTACACTGAATCAGCACCAGGGCCTCAGAAGAAAAACTCACTCAGATGAGTAGCTCTAGCTCATAGGAGTTACGTAGTCATCTTTAGAAACAGCTGTTTATAGGTTAAAGGTCCAATAACTGAAATATCTGCTAAGAAATATAGCCTAGTTCTGCAAACCCAAAATTAAATGTATTATAGCTAGAAAAATAATTCCACCAAAGTAAAGCTTACTCTGTGGACTAAGTACTTCTCTATTGAGAATTTGAAGGATCCAACATTATACGCTACTTTTTCAGAGAGAGGAGCCCTAAAACCTAAAAAGTCTTTTTCATGACATTTTAATTTTGATCCCTGTTATCCAAAAGGTATCAGATATTGTCAAATGTTAAATATCAGACTCTCTGGTAACATCTTATCCTGTATGTACACGTTCAGCTCAGCTAGTTAAAGCAGCTGGATACTAAAAACAGAAGCCTCAGAGCTCCATGTCGTTGGCCAGCTGTGCTCCATTTCAGGGCTCCATCCATTTGCCTCCTACTACTTCAGGTATCAACATAAAGTTTCATACATTTTTTAAACAATTCACACTAATGTTTCTGTTGATTGTTAAAGTAAAAGAAGAAACAGCTTTCCTATTGTAGCAGTAAGACTGGTATTTACTACATTAGTAGTACTGCTAGTGAAGTTAATTTTGTTTCATTTTTTTTAATTTTAATTTTTTTTAATTTTAATTTTGTTAATTTTGTTTCATTTAAAGACTAGATTTAAGAACTGCATTCTTCTGAGACTTCTTTACAAGTAATGGTACTGCTTCTGTAATAATAACTCATTGACTTATTACAGAATCCTGATGCAGCTTATAAGCAACTGTATTTTATAAAATAGTTTTGTGGTGAGATATGCTACTACTTTTGTAGCAGACATTTCGACATCTGAAAATTGTACGTAAATGTTTAGATATTGCTGCAGTGTTCATTTATTTTCATCATTTGCACATGAACCTAGGAGTGTTATATATCTGTTGTGATTAAGTAATAGAAAAATAGTATTCCTATTGGTAAAGTTATCGGGTAGCTACTATACTTTGTTAGTCTTCATGCAGTAAAAAAGAGTTATGGCTCTACTAGCTGTTCCTACAAGAACTACATTTTTCCTAATAACTACATATTGTAACAATGGAGTAAACTATTACATAATGTATGATACAAAAACACTTGATGGAAGGTAAAAATATCTTTTTTGAGTAGCTATTTGAGGAAACAACATTTTGCTGCAATCATTGCATGTTCAGTAATGAAAAGACGCTTTTGGAAAGAGGATGTTGATCTTTTTTCTAGTGACTAAAATTCAAAGTGCTCTGAGCAACGGCAGTACAATAAATTTTCCTGTTCACGTAACACGCTTGCACAATATAAAGTTGCTGATAATGCTAACTATTTAGTAAAGATTATAAAACCCAAAGGATGTGCATATGACTGGGAATTCCCATGATCCTTCCTGTCTACCAGGAAAGGAGATTTACAGTAACAAGCCAAAACTTCTAAAATCTATGGGCAAATCATGCAAACCCTTCTTCACCCTGTTAACCTTTGACCTTTATGCTTCAAATTTCTGTGTTTACATACTCAAATATGCAGCCAGCAGTAATCCAGCTCTCTGTCAACACTTGGCTTAGAAAATAACATGCCATAGCAAATAATGATTTTAAATTTGACTCTATTTTGTGTATATAACCATGCTAGGAGAGTTGGAGTCAGGAGGTGATTATAATTCTGCGCTAGTTCTGGCTTTTTTTTTGAAACCATAGAAATCTGCAGGTCAGCTAGCAGGATAGCTACCGTTGCTGAACGGGAGCCATTTTGCAGCACACCCGGCACAAACCACCGACTTGCATTCACAATGTGCCCCCATATTTGTTTGTAGCTTCTTCCACTCAATGCTTGCTCATTCTTGCAAGAAAAATTTGCCTAGGATTTGGATCATACGTAGGGATTTGGCCTTCGGATCTCTTCTCAGTTCTTCTGTGCCTCACTAACTGATGTCAAACAAGTAACGTCACCTCTCCATGCTGCAGTCCTGCCTCTCGATAAATAAGGAACAGCTGTGTTCTTCTACTCTCATAACGCACTCTCGAATTTATGTACAAAAAGCAAACTATCTTTGCCACAATAATGTTGTTCATTATATTAATCTGAGTATAGCCTGTTATGGCAGAACGTAAATATAATAAACAGTACAAGGAAAAAAATATGTATATTACATATAAGTTATAACATTGATACTACTTGTGTGACAAGATTATTGAACTTACAGAATAAACAGCCACTGTACATCATATTTTTCCTATTTCCATCTGATTTGTTAAAAAAAACAATTGAAATAACACTATCTTGTACCAGGAAAATAGACATCAAAACCAGATATATTTATTTTAGATAATGTAATCTGAATAAAAACATTTAACTGTGATATATTTCCCCCAGGAATCAGCTATCTGCAAAGAGGCTTCAGCTTTCGCATCACTGAGAGTCACAGATGGAGAATGATTTCCTTGACTTTATTTTCTGAAAAGCAGTAATAAAAACATGAGTTTTGCATTCCAGCTCTCCACAGGAAAATGCATTTTCCATTCTCACCGAGACACAGTCCCAGAGAAGTATATACTGTATGTGTATCTGCGTGTGTATGCGAACTATAACCCAAGGAACTTGAGTACGCATGGTGTGCGTTACTTATCACTCTTCTTGTAAAAGCGTTACGATACAAATGGTGGAGACCAAAGTAAATAGTCTTTCAGCAGCTGTTTAGTAATGTGTGTCATGGATGTAGCCTGTGAAATGATAGCTGGTCAGATCTTTGGGAAGCGGCCGCAAGTTTTTTATCCACATTAACAAGCTGTAGTCTATGTTTGCGTTCTTATTACTGTGCAGTGGCCTGAAGCCTTTGTTTAAAATGCATGAAGATACTTATTTTCTAAACATCACAAGCTGCCAGTGTGAACAAAGGGTCTGTGTTTCTTTGTACTAGATTTTTAAAGCTCTTCTGTCAATATATTTGCAAATGAAGCCACTGGTTGTGCCTTTCCCATTGCAGCTTGCTTTTCAAGCTTTTCCAAGACCACACAACACTGGCCCTTTAGTATTCTAGAACACGTCGGCATTCTGGATGTATTAGTATTTTTGGTAACTGAAAGGAAGTACTATTGCTCATGCTCTTGTTTGTTGCAAGTTTTAATTGTTTAGAAATCCTTATGTGTAAATCTCACTTCCTTCCCTCTAGTGATCAGTAAAGTAGCTTTTTAGTACTAGACAACTCCAACAAAATTTTTTTTTTATGCAACTCTTCATTCCTCTTTAGACTCAGTTATTGTATATCATGGCACAAACAGTGACAGATGTAATACAGAAAATCTGGTGGGATATAGAAAACAAAACTACTAACGTCTCAAAAGTTCCAAGATCAGAAGCAGAAGTTCCAAGTTCATGGTACTTGAGGAGAACCGCAATAGAAAAATTAATCAGAAGAGAGGAGAGAAGAGGAGAGGAGATCTGTAGCAATGCATCTCAGGACAATGATCATAAGGTTTGCAGTCATCAGGGAGGAAACAGGCATTCTAAGCATAGACTCGGAGCATAGACGCCTTTCTCAGTCAATCTCTTGCTATCTTTTCTTAAACTATTCTTTCTTATAATGCAGACAGAATGAATTCAGAAATCTCATGAACCTCATTTCTGGTCATTATTTCAATGGCAAAATATAGAAATACACCCGATCCTGCCTGTCTATTCAAGAAGATTCTAGTAATTGTAAAATATTAAACAAAAGAGCTTTAAGGTTTGGGTGGAAAACCAAAACCAGATTCTCATCCTGGCATTGCTCACTGTGGTAAAGGAGCAAACAAGATGTGGAAGAAGTGTACTAGTTACTGTAATCACTGTCTTTCCTGGTGTCTCAACAAATTAATTGCATAGCTGTCACACCTCATGCCTGAATCTCTGCAGGGATGCAAACACCTTTGTCAGAATGTCTCAGTTTTCCAGGGTTTGTGAATATTGATTCTGGGACTTTGTATAGACCATATAATAACAGTTTCAGAGGCATTGGCCATCTGTAAATGCAATTACTGTGTGTAATTTTCTCCTGCTAAAATGAAGCTGAATCATGATTTCTTTGACTGATTCAGTCTTTTCTTCTGTTCGTGGAATACCAGTGATGATTCCTGACAATGTTGAACTTATTTCACAAATAGATTTTTTCTTTTTTTCTTTTTTCTTTTTTATCAGTCCATATTCTAAACCCAAGCTTGCTGGGTTTTTTTGCTAAACAAAAGTATGTATTACTGTTAGCTTCTGATGATATGAATCTGAAAATATTTATGGAACAAATACTGAACAGACAGTTGTTGCATTATACATATTCAGCACTGGCAAAACGAAATGCTCAAGTGTTATTGCATGTAAAATAGGTGCAAACATAACTAAGGTAAATTGATTTACTTATATGCTCAGCCTGTGATAATGAAAAAGTATGCATGTGTAGTTTGTGTGCTTGGTTTAAACCGATTATTATATAGGTAGTAGCACAAAGTAGTACATAGTTGTTAGTATACTTCATGTAGTTAGTAATACTAAGGAGGTAATTGTGTGACTTGTCTGTTTTTAAAAAGTGACAGCAAAATAACATCCGACCCTGTTAAATAAAAGTACACTAATATACCATTGATGCCTAACCTCTTTTGGCTCAGGCCCACCTACATTCCAGCATCTTTTCCATGGGTACGTATGCCGGTTTACCAGTATGCCATCACCATACACTCAACCAGAAAGTAATGCTACTGTGAGGATGCTGCTGGCCAGATACTTATAGTTTCAAGGCATTCTTGAAAACCCAATGCAGCAAACCAGTTGGAAAGCACAAGTACAGGTCACATGGCTGTGTTCGTCTTGTATATTCATTACTTTGTTTCATTCTTCCGAAAGGAAGCGATGTAAATACAGAAAATCAAACATGCAATACATACTTGTGTTTCTAATATACTCCCTTTGTGTTTTGCTTCATCTTTTTTACCCTACCCTACTGCATCAAAATTGGGAAAGAGAAAACAGATGAGAAGTGGACAAAAGACAAATCGGTGACAGAAGCTGACTCATCCTACACACAGCCCAATCAGATTGGACTTGAAGGATTCAGGCAGGTTAATGTGGGGTAGGCCTGCTGTTATAGCCCGTTGGATAGACAGAAAACGTCTCTGGAACTGCCAGGGTGGAATTTTTACAAGAGCTACAATTCACTGAAAACAGCAATAATAAAAGATGAAGTGGAAAAATATACAGAGTAAAGCCTAGTTAAAAAAAAAAAAAAATTGCCTGTACCTCAGGTTGAACTACTCCAGGCTAGCAGTACTCAGCCTGTGATTCAGGGACACTGCAGGTCTGCAAGACAATCAGAAGGTAATCTGCAGAATGATTATCCCTCTTTCCCCCACAGTATATACACAGGAGTGTGCACCGTTGGCAGAGTTGTGTCAGTGCTTCCTAGCAAACATAGACTGTCCACAGCTCCCACAAGCTCCAAAGTCAAAATTTTTTATCCTTTGTATTTTTAAGCAATATGTTTAGAGCAGCTAAACTATAACACTATACAGCATTGTGCTTACCCAAACAAAAAGTACTTTATTGATTATCTTCCTTCTAAGTGCCAAACTATAGTGGGACACATGATGGCTTTTTCCTCAATATGGCCAAGCAGCCACCTCACTAGAAGAGGCTGCGAACATCAATCTAGGCTTAATTATGTGCTCATCCATGCGATGAGGGGGAGCAGTACACAGACTAGTGTATTCCCTTCTGCAAGGGTTCTTCCAAGCCAGAGAGAGGACTCCAGAATATGCTGCAGGACTTGACTTTGCCTTTCTGATAGGGAGCATATAAACGTTCCTTATGACCCAACTTCCCCAGGCCACGGTGCCTTGAAAAAGTAGGGTCTAGTCCAAAATCTGGTGACTTTGGATAGTTTAGCTGAATTTACTTGCTTTCAAGTATAAAGGGAATTTGCCCTGCTACTTGTTTTGCTCTGAGACTTGAAAAGGATACCTGAAGAAGCAAATGCTGTATCTCAAAGACAGACAAATATTATGACCCACTATCCCTGTCTGGTATCATTGACATTACAAAAATCACAGAGGTAAAAGTTCTAGCCAGTAAAATAGTCCCTTCCTTCTTCATCAGAAATGCAGCATTTTCTCTAAAGTTCAGTCATAACCAGTTTTGACCAAGGCCAGATGATCAGGGTTTCAGTGCTTTCCAGGGTATCTGCTTGATAGCCAACGGATTGTTCTGTCATTCTCCTGAACATTATTCCTGGTCCCTAAAATTCCTAACATAGGACATTTTCTTTCCTATTCTACTATTTACTGTTATGACCCTATTCCACTGCCAGAATTGTCAGTGATTATCTTACTCTCTCAGATAGTTGTTAACCTATTTAGGAAACAGTGTAAAAATGTCTAAAGTAGAATTAGGCTATAAGATTGTAAATAATGCAGTAAGAAGCTATGCAATATCTTCAAGGTTTTTAAACACAGCTAAAAATTATTTACTTAATCATCCTAATGTATACCCTTTTGGAAACAGCTGCTGACAACAGTTTTCCTTGTTTGTGGCTTAAAAACAAAACAAAGTAAAACCAGATAAACAGAAACAACAGTTGTCATTAACTCCATTCATACATGCAGACTCCAGCCTTGCTCAATATAGTACAAGAGTTTATTCCTCTTTGAAAAACCATGACTGCCAAAAATAACCACTTGATGATGATGATTAGCAGTAAATGCAAAATATTTATATAATGATATACATGTAGCCCTTAAAGTCATAACAAAACTGAGTCATTGCCCTGACTAACACAAAGAGACACACAAAATGGCTCGGACACAGGAGGAGGAACAGTGGAAAAGAAGGAATAACAAACATAAGATGAGGCCTCTTTTCAGACATACAGTAATGACGATCACAGTCATCACCTGCCCTGCCATTAGCAGGACACTGTTCTCTGAACGCACTTTGAGAGATGAGGTTTGAGGAGCCATATGAAAGTAATGGTGGTCTTTGAAAAGCTGTATTTCTCCAGAGAGGAGCAAGAATATGTTTCGAAAATAAGAAGACTATTCATAAGTTAGTCCTGATGGTACTTGGTTCATTGCATAAACTGCAGAAGAGGCAATGCTAAATTCATCCCCAGCATCAGAGCCAGTGGTATTACTTGCAGGATGAAAGTATTTGTCCTGATTTCTGACTGCTCCACCAGAGCCTGCAGACTGTACAAACATTTTCTAGCAGGCATACAAGTTACTACTTGGAATAAGGTCATTTTCTTCAGTGAAGTCACTTCTGTGATTAGTCACATTCACAGACGTGGCGCTTGGTAGTGTTTGAAGAACAAGTCCCCAGACAGTGTATTGCCACCGTATGTTTGCAGATTAATTTAGCTTTTAGTAAAAGCAAATAGAAATATCATTTTACATGGGAGCGTAGGTAGAGAACTCTGAACAGGCAATAAATGTTTGTTTGTGCCTTGCAGCTTGAATGTTGAGTCTCAATTGAATGATGAAGTATAGCAGTGTAGAGACAGAGCTAACCTATAGGTATATAAAATTATAGATATTAAAGATCTCTTTAATCTGGATATAAAGGGCACAAGAAGACATCCTAGCTAGAAACTGAAATTCGGATGGGAAATAGAACAGATTTTTTCCCCAGTGATTATGATTAATTACTGGAACAAAACACTAAGGGAAATACTGAATTCTTCATTCCTGTAGGGCTTTAGTTAAGACTGCAAGCCTTTCTGGAAGGTACATTTGAGTCAAACAGAAATCATGCTTTAGTCATTTACACATTCTAAGACACAAAGCAGGATTAACTGGATTAATGCAATGGCCTCTGAGTTATAAGAGGTCAGAGCAGATCATCTGGCACAAAGTCCAGCCGGAGGCTAGTCACTAACAGTGTGCCCCAGGGCTTAATACTGGGGCCCTTTCTGTTTAACCTCTTTATTAAGGACTTGGATGATGGAACAAAGAGCACCTTCAGCAGTTTTGGAGATGATACAAAACTGGGAAGAGTGGCTGATACACCAGATAACCGTGTTGCCGTTCAGAGGGACCTCAACAGAAATGGGCCAGCAGGAATAAGTTCAGCAAAGTCCTGCACCAGGTTGGAGTCAGCTGGCTGTAAAGCAGCTTGGCAGAAAAAGTCCTGGGGGTCTTGGGGGACAGCAAGGTGAACAGCAATGTGCCCTTGCAGCAAAACAAGCCAACAGTATCCTGGGCTGCAAGTCAAGGGAGTGATGCTTCCCCTCACCTCAGCACTGCTGAGACACAACTGGAGCACTGTGTTCAGTGCTGGGCTCTCCAGGACAAGAGAGGCACGGACATCCTGGAGTAAGTCCAGCAAAGATGATCAAGGGACTGGAGCATCTGACATATGAGAGGCTGAAGGAGCTGGGACTGTTTAAGCTGGAGAAGAGAAGGCTTGGGGGATCTAATCCGTGTGTATAAATATCTGATGGTGGTAGGGGGCAAGGGGCCTGCTCTTTCCTGGCTCTTTTCCCCTATTACTTCTTTTGCAGCTCTCCCTGACAAGCCTAACAGCTGTGACATCTCATGGCCTTGTTCTTCTCAACCCCTCCAGAAGAAGCGTACCTTAAAAATAAGTATTTAAATCCAGGTAGCCCCCGCCCCACACACACCAAGCTGGGGTTCAAAGAGGTGGTGATGGTAGAAGGAGAAGGTCAACAGACAGGTCCCACTACCCCTGGTCCAACTAGCATCTTACTGATGCTCATGCAGTGCTTCTTGCAGCCCACTGCTGACTCCACCTTGGCCTCTTCTGTGGTGGTAGGGCACAGGCTGAGCATTTGGAGTAGGGGGGACATGCTGAACACTGCTTGAAGAATTTGGCTGTGCATAGAAGGGGATTGCATGCACTGAGGTGTAGAGAAAAGATCAGTAACTGTATGCATTTATGACAATCCATCCATAATAAACTTCCCCAAGTCTTTCTCAGCATTACAGTTGTCTTTTTCCTGCATCCACACTTTGAGACTGTCAGTTAACTTTCTTCTTGGCTGGGGGATGCATCAACGACCCCACAAGTGCGGCCCAGAGCCAGATTTCCTCCTTGAACAAAGTCAGAGGTGCCAACATTCCTTAAAGAAGGAAAACGAAAGTGTTCTTAGTTCTCGCCGACCTGGACAGTCTGTAACCCTTCCTTAGGGCTATTCAAGGGCTAATTCACCAGATTCTCAGCCCTGTGGAAACATTTCTGCTTGCAGCTCAGTGGAAGCACGCCCTGTCACTGCTGTAGCACATGGTATTCCAGAAGCTGGCTACAGAAGCTAAAAGTGAGCAGCAGGAGATCAACATAGAAGCCTGCCATGCTGGGAACCATCTGAGAAACACCATAATTGCTATCTTGCACTGCAGTTCATTTCATGCCTATGCGGCAGACCAGCATCTGGATTACTTCACCTAGTGAAGTATAAAGCCAGTATTCATCTGAAGAGAATAAACCACAGATTAGTGAGATGTGGGCAGTGTCTGTATTCAATTTTTCAGACATGCCACCAAGCAGCCATGACATTGCCCTATGGCATTGAGCCCAAGGTTTGTGGAGAAGCAGAAGAGAGGTGGCACAGAGACAGAGCGTGGAGTATAGGGATGAGGTGTGGTCCCAGCAAGGCACAGAGATCTGGGGCCCTTGGCTGAGGGAGGTGGCAGGATGGGCAGGGCAGTGCTGAGGAACTGAGGCCCCAGTGATGTTTAGAAGCAGAGTAGATGCAATGCAGTAAAGCTTAGGGGCTGGGAGGGTGATGGGAACCAGGTGTGGTAAGAAGGCAGCTATCCGGGCAGGGTTCCAGAGATAAGGCAAACATGAAGGAGCAAGATCTGGGGCAAGGGAGGACCACGAGAATGAACAAAGAGCATAAGGAGGAGGTGCAGTTTATGGCACCACTTCAGATGCGGGACAGACACATATGTTTGGGGCTTGGGGCTGAGGAGGACAACAAGGATAGGCCAGGAGATAGCATGTCCCTGGCATGGCTACAGAGAGCAGCATGTCCCAGCAGCATGTCTGAAGCAGGCTGAGGCTCAGGGTTGCAGGCAAGAGCTACCAGATCAGGCCCAGCAGATGCTAATGAGCAGCGCAGGCACAGATGTAGGGACCCAGCAATGGGAATAAGGAATAGCACAGCTGATGGGCTATGAGATGTTGAAATGCCCAGACCTTGGCTGTATGCCCAGATAGTGATAAAGAGGAAGGAGAAAGAAAGAAATCACATAGAGCAAGTGGCAACCTGCTCTGTCCCTCCCTGGAAACGCTTGGCAAGTAATGGGGTGTTCATATGTGTCAAGTGACAACATTTCTGAGGCGCCTAAAACTGCCTTTAGCGTGTGATTGAACAAGGCTGGAGGTTGTAGCCGAATACTACATTTTCCTTTGTGGCAAAGCTGATTAAAAATGTGCCATTCTGTCCTTCTCCAGCTACTCAGTGGAAAGGAAAGTTTAATGTTAGCCCTGCCATGGGAGAAATTATATATCTCGTTTCTAAATTATTTTAAGCTTCAGGAGTGAAATGGTACAGATTATTATTATTTTGCTTTTTGCTTTTCTACAAACGGTATCCTTTCTACAGTTTAAAAAGAAACATGAATTATATACTTCCTGTAGCCAACTAAAACTGAACATCTAAAATCCCAAGAGATAAAACGTTTTGACTAATATATATGAAACTTGCTGATTCATGTTAACCCTTAAAAAAATTCTGCGCTAACTCTTGTGAACTACTTTGCTGTTCTTCAAACCACATCCCCCACAAACAGATCTTACTACTGCATCTTGCATAATGTCTGTGGCAGTCATGCTTTTTATCAGCCTCCTTGGTATTTAATAAACATACAAATATTTTCCAGCTATTTTGCTTGTTGTGTCTCTGTATGGTTATACTAAATGCTGTGTCATAAATTGCTATGAATGGAACACTCTGCTACATTCTTTAGCATTGAGCAGTACTCTTTCTTTAGAAGGGAGAGGTGTAATTTGAAATTGAGCTCTTTTTTTCCTGGGTGGTGCTAAATATGTAAGTGCATATATATTTACACATATGTATACAAGTATGACTTTCATACATACTCATATGTATATAGCAATACATATACACGTTTTGCTACACACATAACATAAAATACCGTGTTTCTGAATACTGCTGTGCAAATGTTCTATAGCCTACATAGAACTACTTGAACATAAACAATACAGTACAATCCACCTGCATTACAAATAAATTCTAGTTTAGTAAGAGTTTAATAAGACAGAAAGAAATATCAAAATATTCAATTTTATGTGATAGAAGACACAATCCAATAAAGAAAAATAATAGTGAAATCAAAAGCCAAGACCTCTATCTACCTTCCAGAAAGCTAGCCACGTCTTAATTCTGCTTTCCTTGTGAACCTTAAATTCCCATCAAAGTTGATCAAGTGCAGTAAAGTGCAGTAAATTGAACACTGAATTCTTAAAATCTATTCACATAGGTTAGTGAATAAATATTGACATGACTGCAGCTGCTGTCTTTATGACGCTAGCATAGAAGGAAGAAAGTTTGTTTACCTCAGAAGTGGACCTTAGCAGTATAATAATACGAATCTACACACAGCAGTGATCTTCCAGATCTTATTTCTTTAGCTGATTAAACATTTCAGAGATTAAAGATTTCAAATTTCTGTGAACCACATAGTGAGATGTGAAAGCTATGATAGGATGAGAGGAAAAAAATAACCTCTAAACACCCTGGAAATTGCAGGTGGGTATACAAAAATATGAAGTTAATTCTCTAATGTTTATCAGAAACTTCAAGGAAACCTGACCTACCAGAATATCAAACAGCAACTAGCAGCTGGGATTTGTTCAACTGTGATCATATGAGAAGATACTTTTCTATTTTAATGGAGTATCCTTTGAAGTCATATAACCTTTAGCCACTGTCTCTTACGGAGATGGAATATATTTATTTTGTGTGAAACTTTGTCTAATCTCTACATCAACCTGTATTTGCCGATTTCAATCAACTGGCCAAAGCCTTTTCTCCACTGACCCAGAAGTTTTGCTAGTTGTACAAATCACTTTATGTCACTTCTTTGATGCGTCTCTACAGTCAATTAAAGACTATTATTATTTCACGGGACATATTAATTTTACAAAACTGTCAGAAAAGATCATGGCAGAGCAAATACACAAAATATAGGCAAGGAAATACCTGCACTATCCTTATGGCAAATATAAAAAACAGACAAATATGTTACAGGTGTTGGCAGAACAGTCTGGCACTTGGAAGTTAAAACTGAGTGCTCAAGTTCCCAGATGATTTTAACTAAGACAATTAACTCTCTGTGACACAGTTTGCCCATCTGAGAATGAAATACAGTATCTCTTAGATCTTCACTTTCCTTTTATAAAATTCTTTCAAGATCCTCAGATGAAAAAAAAATAATTGCTGTTACTATAATTCCTTTGGTTTGCTTTCTCCAAAATACCTGAAATATAAGAAATAAATAAGAATGCATATTTCTTGTTAGTGAGTCTAGTAGTAAGGAAAGAATACTAAGTGCCCTTATGTCTCATTTGCTTATAGTAGTGGTGGAAACAACAGAAGCACAGTATTTCTCAAGGAATTGCAGTGCTTTTGTTTTTGATGCTGGACAGAAGCTATAAGTCTGGTTTACAAGGCTGTTTAATTGCTTTTAAGCATCATATGCAAATTTTTGGGTGAGATGGTGCAACGAAAACAGCATTGTGATGAACAAGCACTTCTCCTTTGGGAACTTGATTAATATCTAGCGTGGATCACACACACAAGCAGACTGGTGATTTCAGTTTAACACAGAAAGAACGTTTGTGATCATCAAATAATTTAATACAGAACTATTCAGTGCCCAGAAGATGCAGAATATATGAGACTAAATAGTAACAGAGAGAACAACTAGCATGTGCTTAGTTTGGCTAACACTACGAATATACACAGACATTTTGCACAGTCATTGTAAAATTCCATGCCCTTTTAATCTTTATGTTGTACTTCTGCATATACTCTTCTTTTTCTAGGCTACTAAATAATTTTTAAGCCAAGTAAATGGCTGTGTACATTACACAGTAATGAAAGTATAAAATATGTATCATTTGCCTGATGATGCATGCCATAATGAATGCCTGACATTTATTGTTTTGTTCATTTCTGAGCACTGTTTGAGGAAGTGTTTGAGGTCACCTGCATGCTACACATTCTGGTGCCTGATTGCTTATAGGACTATCTGTCTTTATGCAGTATTGTGACATCTGGAATCATTTAGCATGTTTTCACCAATAGTAACCTTGTAGAATGGATTCAGGTGACTGTCAGCTCCAACATTTTCAATAGATTTTGTTTCCAAACTTTTTTTTTTTTTTTTCCCCAAATACTCTGGAAGGACCAGAAATTCAATATTTAATGTCTTCCTGTAGGGTCTTGAAATGGACTTCCTTTGAGTGGGAAGCGTCTGGGGGAATTCTGGGTACACAAGAGTCAGATGTTAAGGGCAAAGTTTTTTTGAGTTTGGAAAGATTTTGGCTATGTTTCTGACTTAAAAAAAAAAATCTGTCTTTGTTCATTTCCAGCATATTTATTTATTTTGAGCCAGATGACTGTCATTACCCTGTTGGTTGGGCTAGGCTTCCTGAGGCAGTATTGCTCTCTCCAGTGCTAGCTCTTGCTTTTTCAGTTTCTGTATGAAAAGCTTTCAGAGTTCCTCCACCAGCATACAAATGATATTTCTTACTTTATTTCTGCAGAAACGCATATCACCCTGCTACTCTGCAGCCACAAAATTGCAGAGCCCTATAAAAGAGTTCTTTTATATGTGTAAAATCTTTGCTACTTTTCAAAAAGCGGGGGCAGGGGAATAAGAAAATCAAGTAACAAGTAACAAAATCAAGAAACATCAAGACTCAATATAGAAAGAGAGAGCAGAAGCTGTGCAGCCTTCTCCTCATATACAAGCCTGCCTTTCTTCCCGTATTTCTCTTTAGAGTACAATGCCTTCAGCACACTCCACGAAACCAATCTCTATTTTCTTTCAAAAGTAACCAATATGTTGCATCACAAGCAGACAGGACAAGAGAAAGGAAGAATTTGTGCTGATGCAAAACTGAGATTCTGAGAAAAAAATTGTTGTACACTACATTGGTGGAAAAATGCTGGTAAAAATCAATGAAGGCTCATCAGAACAGGCACAAACATAGCAGATCAAGAGCCAGCCCAATTTGTTCCGCAGTAAACAGTCCACTTAACCTACTCCTAAGTCTGCATTTGGAAGGCATACTTTAGGAAGTTAAAAAAAATATTGCTGAAAGCCAAAACCTTCATTTTTCAAAATACTTTCTACTGCTGTGCTATCTGTTTGTGGCTTATCTGGTTTCTATTTCCAAAATAAGTAGCATCAGCACATTCCCGGTATTGACTGGATCTACCTACTCACATTTGTGGTTGAGTTAACACTGGTTGAGAGAACTCAGCAAGGCTGGGCTACTAAGAAAATAACAGGCTCTAGTTCTGGCTTCTATAGCTATAAGAAGAAGAAATTGAATTGCCTTGTTCAGTTTGCTTTTAATCAGAGATTTCCTGTATGTATTAGTGCAAACAGTAATAATTTGTCTGCCATTAAGTCTTCCCTTTTAACAGTGTGGGAAAAGAAAGTTATGTTCAGCTGACTTCACAAGTTCAATACACAAGTCTGTCTATTTGATGCTAGGGAGTCATTAGCTTTTCCTTTTTTTCAGCTTAGAATTTTGTGTGCTAGACAATAGAAAAAAATTATTTAAATGTCTCATCCGTGGCTTAGAATCTATGCCAAAAAATGACCAGAAAGTTTCTTAAATTAAAATGGTCATCTCTCATATAGAGAAAATTCTTTGGTATCAAAAAATACATGGTATTTGCTTTTCAGTAGCTGCACATTTTTATTTCACATACTATTCCCTGGATTTTCAGAAACTAAAATATTAAAGTTATTAGTTTTTAAGTTTAGCATCTTTCATAACATCTCTCCATTCTCAAGTGCATTATATTTCTCTGTTCCATGAATCTGGAAAAGATTAATATTAAAGTGGGAAGCTGTGGAAAAGGAAGAACATCTGACTCATGCAATCAGAAATCGTGGCCAAACCACTCAGCAAGGAGGAGGTAAAAATGTCCTGGGAAAACTGAAAACTGGCTGTCGTGAACAAGAAATGCCAGTTGTGTTCAATAGGTCTATGTGAATCTAAGCATTTGGTATATCACCCTAAACATGCACTCAGCTATATACATTTAAAATTAATGGAATTGAAATTCACATCAACAGGTAACAACTGAATTAATGGAACTAATTAAAATAACTGCAATCTTACTAGAGCCTTTCTGTTGCTTGGCTATTTATATATTAAAATTATTTAGACATTTGTAAATGTTAACACAAGGCTGATCATTATGTAAATAAACCATAAATGTCATTTTGAATAAAATCTCAAAGCTCTTTGCTCAAAAGTAATTCAGGCTTAACTGTTTAATTAAAGGTTTGTACTCAAAACTAGCCCTATTTTAGAGTAGAAATATCCCCTTTTTGATTTTTGAGTCTGCTACAGCAGACCACTGTTATTGAGTCACGTGGATAGCCATCATCTTTTCCCCCTTACTAGCTGGATAGCTGCTTTTTATTGCTTTTTTACCTGTATTGTATATATGGAAGCCCTATTGTTAATAAGCAGAAGTTTGAACAGCAAGGTCATCTACTAAATATATCAAGAACTGAGATTTCAAAATATTTCTTCTGCACGTTAAAAACAAAATAATTGTGGCAGTGTAACTGTGAGGATTGCAGCAGGGCATATGGGTCGTCTCTGAATGCAGTGAAGCAGAGAGGCCCAGTGGGACAGAAGAAGAAGGCAGATGCTTGTCAAGCACTAGCCAAGGCTCCAGCCCTCAGGGAGGGCCACCTTCAGCTGTAGTAGGAGCTGTGCAAAAGGAGCTGGGGATAAGGGCAGGCACTTGGACTTGTTCTCTTCTTATTAGATCCTAGACTAGCTAAACAGCACAGATGACTGATTTTTTTTTTTTTTTTTTCCATTCAGGGGCCGAATTACTCTGTCCCTTTTGGTCTGACCAACAATGAAGCCTACCAGAAAGACTTTCTGTGGAAGCGGCAGCAATCATTGCTTGGGCTCGATTACCTGCATGTAATGGCAAACATGAAGAACATAGCCATGAGAAAACATGGATCCATTCCCGCTAAAGGGGAAGCCGAAAAAAAACCAAGTCTAGCAGATTCTGGTGAAGCAATAACTGCAACCAATAATAATAATGCCTATGAATAGCTATTAAAACCCACAAATAACTAGAAGCAAGTCCAAAAGAAACTGCAGGAAAACCAGTCCTGTTAACAAGTATAGCAACTCTTTACATAACAACTGCAGTTACGATAACAGCAACTCCAGGGAGAGAACCAACAGCAATTTCTGCTTCGTCTGCAAAACTGTGAGAGCCAAAGTCCCCACCACGGCACTAGGAGATGCTACAGGAAACAGGGAAGTCCCTTAAAAATGGGGCACAGTTAACTCAGAGGCCACTGTAGAAATTTTTGAGATCTATAACTGACAAAGGATAAAAGGGCCACCCAGGTAGATCGCTATCTCCCTGGGAAAAGCCATGCAACGAGTATGAAGCGCAGGGCGCTAAAACACTACAGATCTCTTCATGCTGCCTGTCTTAGCCTAAATGAGAAAACTAACTGGTGGTGATTTGGGTGGAAAATACCCCAGAAATCCACTCTTATGCCCCAAGGGCACAGTAACCTGATAGCTCATGGATTTGTATGCATGTGGAGGCTGAAAACTGAGGCATATTGCAAAAATAATAGCGCAAGAAAAACTAAAACAACTTGACTATATCTTTGCAACAGACCTTGGTCCCACCAGCAGTGTGCGCTTCAGATAGAAGAGGCAATATACCTGATGAAAAAACTTGAAAGTGAACTTGAGAGTGGAACTGGGGTGCTGGCTGCTTGGGAAAGGGGTGCATCTAAACCCATAAGTGGCAAACCCAAACATCGAGCAAATTCTGACACAGCTGGGCTTAGGTTATTCTAGGTGTTGGCACCCAACTTGAAGATTTGTTAGCACTTGCAAGAGGCATGCAGATGAGGAGAAAGAAGTCATTTCTTGTTTTGTCTTGTGATCAGAAGGTGACAAGAGCTGAGGCTGCCCCTTTGTGCGGTGTCTCATCCTGTACTTCAGAGGCTAGGGAAAACCCACCAGATGATCCCGTTTGCAATGTCTGTGTAGGTATGTGGGCCGTCTCTGTAATGATGTACATTTCTAGTCTATGCATAGGAAGTCAAGCAAGCTGTTAACTGTTTCTCAGTGGCTGTAGTAGCCAGTAGTTTGGCCTAAGACTGGGACACACAGTCTGTTATCTCCTGAAAACAGTCTTGGAACACTTAATGGAAAAATATTGTCCATTTTCTGACCCTCACTTGTTGGTTGTTAGCCAGTATCTCGCTGAAAACAGTGCTGAGTCAGCAGAGAGATGTCTGTAGGCCAAAGCAACTTGAGAAAAAAAAAAAAAACTTGGAGTGCAGTGTAGTACTGGGGCTCCAGGGAAACATCTTGGGAAGCAGACTACTCCCACAAAACTTCTGCAGTTGACGTTCTCTGATATCAAGCCAGCTTTTGTCCAAGGTTAGAGAATCCTGTGTTCTGTACACACTGTTCAGCAGATGGTTGACCAGCTTCTGTATTCTGAGGTTTCCTGGGGATGATAATCCACAACATGGTAACAGGACAGGGAATGGAAAGAATCCCAGAAGAGATAATATGTTCTTTGGGCTTTTCACTGTTTGAATGGCTATATGGAGGACAGTCCTACAAAATATTGGACCATTTCCAGTAGTATGATCAGAGGGTCTATTTGTTTTTCTTTGATTTCTGGTAGTAAATGCAGCATTCAAATTCTAATACTTATTTAATGCCTTGGCTTAATGAAATATTGGGAGACTTCAGGAAAGCCTAATATGTAACTGCACCTGAAAGGATATTGGCAAAAAGCCTGGGTGGCAGATTTCAGAGACCCTTACTGCACATCTCTAAACCATACCAGGTTTAGAGTTTATGCTACACAGAGTTTGAACAGTGTTTTAGAAACTGGTCTGGCTTCCACACAGGTAACACACCTTGGTGACCTGGAAACTGTCCAGGAGTCTAGCTGTCAGCCTAGCTAAATGTCAAGTCAGGTGTGGCTAGACAAAACACTTGAGGTATGCCCTGAAGAATTAACCTGCCTTTCATCAAGAATTAAGGAAAGATTAACCCCCTTTTATGCAAGGTAAATTTTTCACTGGAATCCCCTATTCCTATTATTAGCGCAACAGATCCCATTCTAGGAGGGCTTCACTGATCTCAACTGCTTTATCCGATTTGTTAGGCACAGCAATGCAGAGGATAAAAAACAGCACAGAGGAGGCCTGCAGAGATGCATTTGGCAAGATGTAAAGCCAAACACACAGCATTCCAGATTTTACTCCCTAGATGGATGTTTCTGAATGGGGCTATTAGGTTCCTATTCAGCAGCTGATACAGTTAATCACTACTTTGTTAAAGGTGTGTAATGTGATATAAAATTTGTACAGAGCTCTTTCAAGAGAGCTATGTGATCTCTTTGCTGTCAGTGAAAGCTACTTAAACATTTGTATTTTTCATAGTGACCTATTGCTTTTCAACTTAGTCAAAGCTATGGAATAGACTGTGGAGTTCAGTGGTTACCCTCTCAACTTATACCAATGAACATGTAATAAAATTAAGTTCACTGACTGTATTTTGTTTCGCATGGAGCATACAGGCCAGAAACAGTGTCTGTATAAAACCCTGGTATGTTTTTGCTCAGGGTTCTGTGCTTTTGTTAGGTAAGTTGCTTACAAAGTACTGAATGATCACGATTAGAGTCATAAAAAATTCTGAACTGTTTCATGAGATAGGAAGGAAAGAAATAGTACTAATACAGTTTTGTACAAAATATTGGTGTTACAGGTATAGAAATCCATATTCAGGTGATCTTAACTTTATTCTAATATTCTATTTATCTATCCTACCTAACAGAGCTACTCAAAGATTCTGGACAGCTTAAGGTGAAAGACTGTGGTCCTCCCATTGCAAAATATTTTATGTAAACTAGAAGCACTTTTTAACCCTTCAAAAGGGGAAGCCTAGAGCAAACTACCCCACTTCTGCCCTTTCTCGCCCTTCCCTTCGAGGCATAGAATTATATCCATGCCAAAATACAAACTCCATCCCGTTGTTCTGGTCTGCTTCTGCAGTACAAAGCTACAGGAATTACACTATAATATCTGCCTACATCTGACTATATTACATCTGACCAGTAGCTCTCTAAGTAATATACCATATAGCTGAACCTTAATAATTAAATTCAGTTTTGAGAGACAGCCACAGGAGGGTTGATAAAGACGTTAGCTTTTTAATAAAAATCTTTGTCCAATAGTGTGGGTAGTCCTACAAAATGACTCAGGGATGAACTTAGAATTTACTTTTTGTAGACAATAGACTGACTGTGTCGATAAATTATTAGCTACAGGCTGGTCTTCTGTAGATAACTCCAGAGCACTCAACTAGTTCCAAATAACATAAGCTTTTCTGCTTATGTTAATAAGCAGTTACCCAAGGAAACCTGTACATGCTCTGAATGTAGCTCATCTGCCTGATGTGTGGCAATTTCTGGAATTTCCATATGTGCTCAGAGCAACTCATCATGTAGTACATGATGGCATGGGAAAGAGCAGAGTTTGGAAAAGGATCTTTGCAAACCAGTAAAGGTTTGGTTAGGGATTCCTACCAACAGCAACTCTGTCATGAGGCACAAGAATCCTTCATTAGCTCTTCTTTCTATTTTTATCTGTTATGTCTGGAATACAGAATTAAAAATCTGAAACAGGAATTCACTATTAAAGCTATTCAGTCCAGTAGTTGCTAAGTTACTTCATTACAGGAAAAAGGTATCCCAAATATTTGTTAAAAAGCACTATTAGCACAACTTCTTACCAAATCCAACTATTCTTACAAGAAGAGTTTTTCTGAAATAGGCCCAATTTGTATAAGAAAATAAATTTACAGGCAATAATCATCAATACCCCTAGTGCTTTCTTACAGCTAGTTTTTTTTCCTATCCTAATCTTTCCCTACTACAGTAGTCCTGTTAAATCCTCTCTCTGATCTGCTCAATTCTTTTCTCTCTATGCACTACCTTTTAAGTCTTGCATAAATACAAGGAAAAGAAGGTACGGTGTCCAGGCTGAAACTGTATCTCTGGATATTGCTGTAGTTCTAATTTTCAAAATTATCCTAAACTCCTATCACTACTCACTGAAGTAAGAACAGTTCCTTCAGCTGTCAATTTGTTTTGTCAATTTTAGGCACATATTCAGTACTGTTTGAATATAAGGTAATTAAATTAAATGTGAAGTTAATCCAAGGATAATATGTGGTCCAAAGACTGAAAGTGATCTCATTAAACAGCAGCTACTTGTTATTGTTTTCCAGTATTAGTTGACAATATCCGTATTCCCAGCTCATTGGAAATATGAAATCAAATTGTATTAATATTTACCCCCAGTAATCAACAGGATGGGAGTATATATTTGGTCAATTAATTAGTATCAACTCACTCTATAAGATTAATTTGTTAAATTGCAGTAACTCCACTACTTATGATCATCTGTCCAGACCTTCACAATACAGTCTAATCCCACTCTCATTGCCGCTCTTGAAACCCCACTACCTTCTGTAGGATTTGGGGGATCTAAATGAATTCAGCTTTTTAAATGCAATAATCATCCTGCTGTTGAGGCCTAACGTCTAAGGTATATCTAACATGGGCAGAACTGGATATTTAGGAAAAACGTATCTTATGTTTTTTAACAATAAGACTGGGGTTTTAGTAAGTCATTGGGGAGTATGTGAATTTCTCTCACTGGAGTTCTAGAGATTTGAACAGACAAGGCAAGCTACAAATTCATTTGTAGCTACTTGGAAAACCACAGTCATATCTGGCATGACATGTTAAGCAGGGGAAATGCAGAAAGGCACTGAAAACAGGGGAGCATAGTCCTAGTAAAAATAAAGCCAATTTAAAGTGACTAAGACAAGTGATGGAAAAGAAATCTAAACCAGGAAAACATAAAGAAAAGAAAACTACATTAAAATGAATGGGGTAATAGTTTGTTTTTTGTTACTAAAAAAAGATGATTTCTGCTCAGACTGACTTTGATCCATTTTGACCTACCACATATCACCCTGAGGAATTCAATGTGCTTATTCAATTAAATGAAAGGGTAAAAGAACAGAATTTGACTTGATAGTGAAAATTTGATCACTATTTCTTGTGCTGTTCTCATGCCACAAGCAAGTAAAACAAAAATGTGGAATATCATGTCTTGAGGGAGTCATTTTTATATGTTATCCCCTTTAAAATTCTTAATCTTTCAAAAGAAGAATTTTCATCTCCAAGTCATTTGGAGGGAAGATATAGGAAAATTTTCCACATATGATCAATGTGTACAAATAAACATTATATGTATATGCATACACAAAATTGTATGCATGTGTGTGTATGCATATATGTATACACACACATATATAGGCATGCAATGGCATGTTCAGCTGCATATGTAAATATGCTTTCATGTGACTGGAATATAATAAAAAGGGTAATGCTCTTATTAGGAAGTGCGTTATTATAACAATAATCCCCCCCCCCCAAAAAAGTATAGTTTTATCTAGTGAATCAAATGTAGAAATTTGATGTGCCTAAAGCTTATGATCACCATTGTGTGTTTGTGCACACAAAGTCAAAAATACAGTAATCCCTTTGTTTTAACACTATCATTTTAAATTCTTCGAAATGTCTGTTTCTTGTTTGGTTTTTATTTGTTTTTTTTTTTAAGGAAACGCCAATCTTTGGTCAAATACTAAACCCAGACTTAAAGGAATGTTATAGAACAACACCTATGACCACAGATTAAATGTCTAACTGTTTAAACGGCACTATTTAAAAGGAGTAGAATAAAAGCTCATCTTCTCTTACCGGCAAATACTACTTGCATGATCCTTTTTGTCTGAATATAAATTGAATACCACCTACACTATCTAGAATTCAAAAACTGGGAACAGAAATGAAGTGGAAAGAGAACTGTCTCTTCCTCATGATTCTGAGAGGACTAAATCCTGCCATTTGAGTGGACTTTCCTGCTAGTTCTACTACATAATTAAAGTGAACAAAAATAGAATGCCCACAAGGAAGAGTACATGTTGTTTTTAAGATGGAACAAACCAGACTGTAGGGTTAGCTGTAGCTTTTCACTCCTAAGAAGCATTACGGATCGAGAAGTCGGGAGTCCCAGTACATCTTCAGAACCACAGCTGAATGAGGAAGCTCATGCTAGGGAAGTAAAACTCTTAGGACCTTTCTTGGAAGTCTAGGGATCTCCAGCCCAGAGACAGAAGACGTTCCCCAGATGTGAAGCTCTGAAATCCAGGACTCAGTAGCAGTAAGCCAAATGAGTTAGTCGGGAAGCTGACAAGTCTCTGTAAAAAGGCACTGCATGGTATCAGAAGCCCTTTAAAATACTTCTTTTCTCAAACATTTGTTTAAACAAATAGCAGTTTTCTAGTAAAAACTTTTTAGCAGAAAATTGGTGACCAGCCCTATGTATCACCTTTCTTATGAGACCTCATTCAAAAATGGAAAAAAAAAAAAACCCTATATCTTACAGAATTTGTACCACTGGACTATTCAAAATAAGATCTAGAGGTCAGATCAAACAAAAACTAAAAACATATTCAAAAGGAAAGGAAATGAATGGACGAAGACATGGAATGCGAGATTCTCAATCCCATGAAACTAAAATCATCCATTTTTTAGACTCTACTCATCTTTAATATGTCATCTTTAACAGACAAACATTAAGACCTGCAACATCTCCTGACTTTCAAGAAGTTATGCAAGGGATAAAACTCTAATATTGGTTTATGCTTCACTTTAAGAATATGTGCCAATTCTTTAAGTTCTAAAACTTCTTTCAAAGTCTTAAGATGCCATTCTTCGACTCTGTGCAGCCAGCCAGCCAGAACTTCCTATGTGGATAATATTCTAATAGCATAACATTCCTTTCTGAAAAAAGTAGCATGTGATTATCATAAAACTCTTTTTTCTGACAAAGTTATGTATGAACTGATGGCCTACAGATGTGCACTGAAAACTGCTTTTGGTGTCCTCCTTCCCAGAGTACCAGATGGTCTCACATCATGAGGTTCTTCTCACTTGAGTATTGCAGTTTATATGCTTAGTCACTAGAACTATAAATAGTCTAATTCCTATTAAAAATATTTGTACAGCAATATTCATCAGCTCCTCACAGGAAAATCTCTCATGTAGGAAGCAACAGTCTGAATACATGGCTATTTGAAATTATCTTTGTTTAAATTGATTCAAATCTAAGTACATAGGGTAGTTTCCTCAAAACAAAACAAAACTTGGACTTGCTCCCCTAAACTCTAAAAAAAAATTTTAGCTATTCATGTCCAGTGTGGGAGGACATGGTAGGAAGGAGCTGGTAACAATTACCAGTGAGAACCACTGCCTTTGGTACAGTCTGCCTTCTTCTGGGACTTGCCACATGTATCCTTTATTGCAAAAATCTGTTGAGAATGATTACTCAGTTACGCGGGAAGCACTCTGGTAGTGATGTCAGCTTCCAAAGGTTTCTGCTGGGAATGGTTCTTAAAACATCTTAGAAGAGTAGAAAGGAGCCTCTTTTATCTCTGTGTTTGCTTCATTATGCTCAGCATGTCACTGATGATATCACATTTCTGTTATATTGTGCCTTTGCCCAAAAATAACAAAGAAACTCAAAGGTCCATGGACTACTCTGGTCTGCAACTCATTGAAGAAATCAATGAAAAGACTAATTCAGCGGGTTTTAATCACCAAATACACTTTTTACTCTGAAGTGCATGACTCTTTCCTCTCTTTTCTGAGAAATGGTGAATTTGATAGGGGTCCAAACCTAAATCCCAGTCCCAAATTCTCTACATATTTTAAGGAGGCACCTACCAAGGTCTGAACCATGTAACTGGCCCCACATTAATATCTAAATCAAGCTGAGATACCAGCACCTCAAGGGCATAGGCAGTTTGTACCTTCTTTTAAATTAACTTGTTTGATTCTTATGCATGTAATTGTCTCTTCCCTCCTAATTGTCTCCCCTTGGAGTGGGAAAAAAAGAGATCACCTGTAAACTCTAAAGTTTTACAAACAGCTTGCCTGCAACCAAAAGCAGAAAATCCAGAATTAAGTCACACTTCATTTTTCATTGCCAAAATTCAAAGTTTCCATAACAAGAGTGAACATTGTTTGCTTTCAGTTTGTTTAAATGAAAACTGCAGTTTTAGGCAAATTTAGACATCTCTTATTTTTTTTTCAAATTGGGAAAAATATTTTCCTTAGTAAGTCACATAATAAAATATCTGTATAAAATTGCTAATGCTTAAACACCAGCTTGAATTTTCTGGGTTTTGATATTCTCTACTATAAATGAAAAAATATTTGAGCTATCAGATAAATGATGTTCAGAGTGACTGAGAAAGAATTCCATTTTCAGAAGATAGTTTTTTTCTTCTCAAATACATTTTAATTTCATACACATTTCAAAATAACTCCTCTCCCTACACATCACAGACTTGACTCACACACTATGATGATCAGCGGAAAGCACTCTGCATACTCACAGATGCTTTCTGTGACACATGCTGGAACGAGTATGAAATGCCTTATAAGGTACTGCACTGGTTTGGCCCTTGAACAAATTATTCGGGGACTTTCTGGCCTGATTTATAAGAAATAAGAAGTTAAGTAATCCTAAACCTACATGTACAATGAGGAAAAGCCTTGCAGGAATTTAAGTGTTTGAAATAGAGTATGCAGTCATAGCTAGCAGTAGTCTCCTGTGACACGGATTAGTCTGCTTCACTATTAATTAAAATAATATAGATTTAATAGAATAAACAGAGTAAGAGCAGTCAGAGCTTCCTAAGAAGGAAGTTTCATTCTGCTTCCCATTTTATATGCTGATCAAATAGTAAGAAACTGCTTAATGTGAGTAAAGATGTCAGAATCCAGCCTTCAGACAACTTTGGAGAAGTAGTCCCTATTCAGAGAAACAAAAATATATAGCTTATAGATCTTATCTGTGCGTATTAGTACTACAGATACAATACACAAGGTAATACAAACACTTTCTCAGAGCCTGTACCTATTAAGATATTCTACATCAGTCGTATTGCTTCAGGATACCTTTGTTACACTGCTTGCTCGGGGCTTCTAGGCAGTCCGACAACACAAGTAACACATAATAACCAGGCGTTAAAAACAAAAAAAGAGAAAAACAACCCTACAATATATTTCACAGATACGACTTTTAAAATCAAAATCTTACTTCTAGTGTGTTTTTATTAACACATACAACCACAGGAATTAAATATGGTAGCAGGATTAAGTCTCCTGTAAACATTTAGCCAAAAATTAATATGGACTTCTGACAAGCTGTTGTATCTGAAGCATATTTTTCAGCATTTCTTTTTGATGCTGCTTCATCCAGAACTAAGGTGTGAAATGTCATGAAAGATCATGAAAACATTTCTTACTGGAAACAAGTGGTGGATAGCTAAAAATGTCTTTTTCTATATTACCTACATACATAGATTTATCTCTTCCTAGATTATTTATTGATATAATTTCTACATTATTATTTGTGTTACTATACTGGGTATGCCAGTGAACACAAGTGGTTCTCTTAATACTTGTAACAAGGTGCCTCAGCTGCAAAGAGCTGAACAGATGAGAGAGTGGAGAAACGACGTACTAGTCTCACTGCAATACATATGAAAATGAGATGCATGAAGATGGAGGCCTCAGTTTTTTGACTTGGATATAGTTTATTCAGAGCACAGAAATATGCCAGAGTCCACAGACGCTCTTCAGTGCCTAGTCACTCCTCACAGTTTGCGCTCTGAATATTCCTTCCCTTTTGCTGGTCAGGTCTGTTCCCTCAAATTCCTGTTTGTCTTCTCCCTTCTAGTCTCCGCGTTCTAGGACTGTTCCTTCTGCCCTCCAGTATCTTTCTTCCCTTTTCCACTGAGTATCGTGTCCCTCCTAGCAGATCCCAGTAGCCTTCCCTCCCTGCCCCCGACACTGTAACAGGACTTATTCAGGAGCAGCCTCACCGGTGGTTCTCCTGCATATTCTATCCTTTCCCTCTGCCCTCTCCTCAGACTCTCTCCAGCCTGTCTCCTCACACAGTAAGCTCTTCAGGGTGGATGTTGTTTTGTTTCCAGTTTGTATTGTACCTAGACCAATAAGACCCCAGTGTCAAAGTCCCAGTCCCTGCATTCTACATGCACACACAAACAGTACAAAAGAACACACGAAAGGTGTAAAAGGTTTTGCAGTATTCAGTTTAAGTGCTACGGCCACACAAAAAACGTGCAACGTACCTCAGAAACAAACCTGAACTTTCTCAAAGCTTAATCAGTGCCTTTAGCTCTTCAAGACAACAATTATTGCGTTGCATAGGTGTGTGCGTGCCACAGCTTTCAGTTTCACCCTGTTCCTTTTTTAACCTGCTCAGTTTCTCTCTCAACAGGAATACTTTGCCCACAAAGCGGCTTCTCAACTATTCTGACCTCTGTCTGGGATGACATGATTATAGTAAGATTAAGTCTAATTGCTAGAAAAGCTGATACTTCCAAATGCTTTCAAATGTAATACTTAAAATTAACTACTGGTTAATACCACAATACTATTGGTTAATAGCACTCCTAGCCAACATATATGAAAGCAGTTGCATGAATTCAATGGGAAGAGTTTATTGTATTTTACACAATACATTTAAGAAAAACACCAGTAATTTTTTTCTACATAGTTACATTGTCAGCAGAACTTCCCTGCAATCCTTACAAAGCATACTAATGTACTTCAGGGACAGAGGGCATTACACCTGGAAACTGGATGACTGGAAAAAAACGAAAAGTTTGTGGACCATGAGGTTTCCAGGATCAATTTTGAATGTAGTTGCACGTGACTGTCATTTACAGAGAAAAAGCTGTTAAATGACTGGTAGCTGTCATCTTCAACCAGGGACACCCACTAGTAAAGGAGACTGTCCCTGACCGCGAATTTGAAAAGCAGGAAATTACTCTTCACGGGACAGCATTTTACTTGAATATGGAGAAAAAAAAAATTGTGACTGCTTTAACAATTTAGCACTTTGCCAGTGTCATTGGCAACATGATTTCTACAGTGCCATGCTTCCTCCTGCCCTCTGCTGTTGGCTCTGAAGCATTTTAGGCCTAATATTTTAAACAATAAATTATGAAACAAAAACTCTTAACTTCCTCAATGATCCCATTTCTTTGGGGAAGCAAGATACTGAGAGGATTAGTATAGCACCTGAGACTGAAAGTCAGCGTTGGATGAGGTTACGACGAAAATGCAGGTGAGGCCAAAGGACTCAGTGGGATCAGGCTCAACAGTCTCAGACTTATTTACTTCCTTTGTGGGGATTTGGACGAAATAAAAGCCCTTATATCAGTTGCACTTTCACTCAGTGACCTGATACCAGCATCAGAGCGACGCACAGCTCAGATGGGTGCCTTGTGTTCGAGGATCCAATTGTGCGTTCCTCTGCTGTTTCAGATATGCTTTTTGTCTCAATTGCTCCCTCATTTCCTTCGGTGCAGTGAAACAAACAGGCTTCCCAATAGGTTCCTCTGAAATTGTGTTATTTCATGGAAGTTTATAAAAGAACAGCCAGTGGCTTCCAACCTTTCAGGCTGACTGATTTCCAGTCCCTTTGTTTATAGGGAGAGAGGTTAGTCATTGCCTCCCATTGTCCTGCTCAGGGCTGTGGCAGAGCTAACTTATCATACTGCCAGATTTAGGAAATACAGTCCACTGTACAGGCCCCAAACCCTTCTCAGTCCCATGACGTTTCTGCTCAGAAAGCTCCATTATTCCCATTCTAGTCAAGCCCAGAACAAGTACATAGGAAATCAGTTTCTCTCCTCCACTCAGGGACGTTCACTTGTTGTGCTCATGAACTTCATCCTCTGCCAAAATCAAACAAAACCAAACCAAAACAAAACACCTTACCAGTGCTTCAAGGGCAATAACATCTGAACACTGTAAGTTCACCTTCCACCTTACAGGAAACCAAGTGAATGACGGACAGCAGAATTATTTACTTTCTCTGTTCCTATGTATTCTATAAGAGGTATATTGTACGTCCTGTTAAAAAAGTAATTTGGTTAGGTAGAGAAAGGTTGCCTGTTTATCTGACCAGGCTGTCATACTCCAACCAAGGTCTGTCATTTGCATATGAGGGAAAGAGAAAAAGGAGATCAATCTATCTGAAAAAACAACTGAACATGCTTGGATAGGAAAAGCTCCTGCGATAACAGACTGAGGCAGCTGAGAAACAGACAGAGCTGTGTAGACTGGGATACTCCAGAGAGGAGAAAGGGATTCACCTGCAGCAGGCAGCAGGCCTAACGCTGTTATTACCGGTGACGGATAGAAGAAGGCTTTGACTGCATAAACAAGTGAGATAGGAGCAGACACGTAGAGCTGGTCCTGCAGATCCAGCATCTGCAGTATAAGCAGTTCAGCTGTTTTACTACATACCAGCTCTAGTCTGGTCCTGTGGCCAGAAAGCCTAATCACAGTCGAAGATGTGGAATGTCTGGGAGCACATCTTCGGATTTAGTTTCACCTGAAAGGAGTCCAGTTTGTGCACTCTGAAGACAGCTCTACGATACGAGCCAAAGCGCAACAAATAGGAATACTGGATATTCACCCCAAAAGCACGCTCCCAATCCAAACAAAAACGATAGTGGGTGCATTAAAGAGCTTCCTAAGAACCCAACAGAGCCACCTGAAATTAATTTGAAAGCAGAAAGTTACCAAAAATGGCTAGACTTCAGGCCTGCAATGATAGAGAAGCAATAGCTTTGTTTACAAACTTTCTATTTAATCTTCTGTGCCCAGCAGAGAAGTGTTTTCTATTATTACAGAATTACCTGTTTCTGGTTTATTATTTGTATGTTCTAATGAAATAAAGTTCTTTAGAGACTTGAAAGCTCTGGTGACTTTTGACAAGCTGTCTTTAAGGAAAAAGCATATGTGGGAAGGAAGGGCTGCAACTCCTCCTCACAGCTCTGGCTGGCACAGCTGGACAGTATCTTACTGTTTCTGTCACCACCAGGATGTGCCATGGTTTACTGAAAAGATGACACTACAGCCTGTAACAGCTGAGTAAGTGCATTTGTTTTGTCACCTGAAGAATACATAGTTATCTTGTCCTTCACTTAAAGGAACAATTCCTCACTATTGCTGAGCTGCTGCATATGTAACTATGTTCAAGATCTATTTCACTGCATTACTAACCTCACAAACGTGAAGAAAGTGTCTTCTATATTAATAACAAACTCCTGACCTTTTTTGTGCAGTTAAGCTCCTGCCATTCATTTTATGATGTGATAATACAAAGAGGAAATGAGAAATGGAATTTCTGGTACTGAAAGTCAAGCTCAGAGCAGAATGAGAGGGAAGTACCTTTACTTCCTGATCGGAGAGGCGTATTACAGGAAAACAGCATCTAAAATCTCCTCTGTGGATTCATATGCGAGCTCAAGAGTTGTCATCCAACAACTCTCTATATAACTCTCTATAACACTATAGGAGGTGAATTAATTTATTTGGTTAGAAAATACAATTACATTTTATAAAAGTGTTGGAGTCAGTATGTGTTTACCTAATTCCATTTTCATAGTGAAGCAATCCTGATAGTTTCATTATGACTTCTTTTAGAACTTAATCACTTTTAAAGAAAAGAGAAGCAAATACGCATTTGAAAATTCACTTTGTCATTAATACACATACACCCAGAAGCCTATTTGCAAACATCAGGCATTTTAAAAACATGATTATTATTAACTCTGCTCAATATTTGAGAGGTATTGATGTTTTTCAACTTTTGAAAACCAAATTTGCCTATAGTTACAGACAGCACAGTTTGTTCTCCCATTCTAAAACAAATCCTAATACCCTCTGTAGCCCCACATTAAAAATTTTAGTTTGCTAACTGGAATACTGGAACTGGAATACTAATGCCCAAGCTTTGGTCTCCTGTGAATATCGTGCCAGCTCTTGAGATCTGTGCTTTTACACTGCCAGTTCAACCACAGGGATACAAGAGGAGGGTTCTGAGGAGAAGAGGTTCCTAATCATCTTGTATTGGCAAAAGACACTCTTGCAAATCTGATGTGGGTAGCAACTCCTCTCTCCTGCTATGCCAGATTTTATGAATGACCCAAAATACTAACTCTATGGCTTTTTTAAGCTCTGCTGATGTTCTTCAGCGTATGTCTGCAACGTACAATCATGACAAGTTCTATCTTTTTGTAGGTCTATTCAACGAAGAGCTCAAAATCTCTCTCATAAGGTCTCCAACAATGGATAGAAGCTTGTCATGAATGTGGACAACGTGACATGAAAATACGCTGCAAGGAATTAGGAGAACTCAAAGCTAACTGTTCTTGTAAACTTCCTGGAAACATCATTCTCTCTGGTACCTGTATGCTCCCATATGCCATGGGCCATCTCTTAGGCACTTAAGTCAATTTTATAGAAGATTTCTTAGGCACTTAAATCAATTAGGTAGTATAGTAGTCAGAGATTTTTTTGCCTCTTTTGCAATTTCTTATTGGAAAAGAGAGTATTGATTGCCTGGGCTTAGGTTAGTACTGAGCATATCAGTTAGCTACCAAAAAAACAAACTTCAAACTAGCAAATCCTTTATGCTGTACATTTGGGCATGAACTTAACATGTAAACAGCTGTTGTTGTTGAGAATGATATCTCAACAACTGTATGGCAAGTCATATAATATTCAGCAAAACAAGAGAAAATATTTAGAGGATACCTAATTAAATACATAGGAAGTCTCACAAAGGCTAGGAATACCTATTTTCCTTTAAAATTAATGAGGATGGGTTTTCCAAATCCCACACACAGCTTTGAACTGTAAATATTTTTTAGAAAGGGTCTCTATAGGTTGGCTTGTGAGATCCCCTGTTCAGTGGTTTCTGCATCAAATTTGCAACTGATTTATCAGCTCTTGAGCAAAGCATTGCATTCTTTCCTACTTTACACTACAGTCAGTAATCAAAACTCCTGCAGACCAAATTAGATGATCAGCTACTTCAACTAATCCTAATATATTGTGCCTACTGGCACAGATGTTAAGAAACTGGAATTAGTAAAGAAGGTTTCCGGTAAAGCACGAGACAGTAGTATCCAGCTCCCACTTTTAGATGTTTTCGAAAAAGCAGTAAGATAGCTCTGCCAGATAATAGAAAATTAGAGAGCTATGCTATGTAAGTCAGTAAATGCACTAAGGTTCTGTTTCATAAAAAGCTTTATATATTTAAGACACTATCCTTCAGCAATTGAATTTATTTTTCTTTAACAAAACCTTGTCACATAGACCTGATAAATGCAATAATGAATTCTCAGGAAAAGTAGAAATTGTGAAAGTTTAAAGAATGTCCATTTTATTTTTGTGACCAGCTGACCTGTCTGTCATAATATTACCCTGCAGATGTGCAGTTTTATGGTCTTCCAGACTCCTGTGCTCATTTCTTAGTTTGTGGTGCCATTTAATAACTCAACAGGTATAGAAGAAGTTTGCTGATAATTTTTGACTTTATTAGATCTGTTTCTTCTTATTATAATGAAGCACACCTCATTTTAGAAGGTATATACAGAAATGAGTAATAGTTAAAACCCAAATAAGTTTTTTCTGCCAAAATGCAATCGCTGAAAGTGTTCCTTGTGAACAGTGCATATCATGACACTCCCACTTTAGAGATTTGAATTTCAAGAGCGGAGTTACACAAAGAATTAATTTGACCAAGGATATGAAACTTGACCTTGTTTAAAAAAAAAAAAAAAAGTCACATGGGAAAATGGAATTTACTATGTCAATACACACATCAGTCAGTCATCAGTATATGAACCTGATACAGCAAACTGAACTTCAAGTGGAACTGAACTGCATAATCCCTTGAAAAATAAACTGGCATGAATTCATCTGTGTGACCCATTAGAGATCAATGAGCGTTCAACAGAAGCAGATATGCAAAAGGAACAAGCTGTTCCCGCAAATGAGCGCGCAGAGAAGCACAAGAGTGTCTGGGGATTTTTCCAAAGTGCAGGGGGAAAAGCGAGCAGAGGGAAGATGGCAAAGCACAACTAGGCCTAAACTTCTGCTCCCTTTGACTAGGGGGGAAAAAAAGCTTTCCAGTAACTTGTCTTTCCTCTTTGTTTGATGGGATGCAGGTTTCCCAAGACTGAAATAATTACTGTAATTTAGCCATGTGTTAACAGCGACAAGAAACTATATGGAAGAAGAGAAGTTAACAAAGCCCAAACCAACACCATATTTTCCACAGCAGAGAGCTCGCATGCTGTAAGGCATTACAGTTCTGTAGTCCTCGAGCTTGCTGAGCCTGATCAGCTCAAGTCTAAGCCTTTTGTGCATAGTCTCACCTAGCAGAGCAGACTATTCCCCAGTCAGTTGCCTAAATGGTAGAAGCCTGCAGACTTTTGCAAGGAAGTTCTGAGTACAACCCCAGCTTATCTGAGTGCGTGTATTTGGATACAAGATATAAGAGTACCTAGCTTAGTGCGCTCAGTAATTTGCGGGGAAAAAAACTGTGTGCATCTATAGTACAGTTTGATGAACAGCTGGCTCTAACAGCTGAGTTAGCTTGAGAGGTTTCAGCCCTTTGCTCTTTGCTCTCACCTGTCTCTGAGTCACTGTTCCTCACTTGCGCCAGTACAATACTTCTAGGGTCCTTTAACAAACTAAGATTTAGCAGCTGAGGACAGCCTTTCATTAACGTATGCTTTGTATGGCGAGATGCTATCTACCTTAAAATAATGTCTGTAGAAGTTAAATTTATGTAGCAGATATGGGTTACTGTATCTGAATATAGTACACATACAGTTTTATTGGTTTATTGTGCTGTCTGTGGAGTGACAACACAGCAAGCTGGACTTCGGGTTATGAATGTTTAAGTAACACTTCACTAGAAAAAGTGAAGACTTAACTAAATCAAGTATTATTTTATACAGTGCCTGCTAAATTTTCCAATAATTTTGCAGCTACCACACCCCATTAAATTATAATAAGCTGCCTCATTGTCTTCTGACTAGGTAAATTACTTTTCCAGGATTTCAGTGTTTATCATGAGATTTTCAACAGCACAACTCCTTTTCATGCTCAGCCCTCATTTTTACCTACAAAATATGAAGCCTTCTTATTTGCATAAAGCATCTTTGCCCAAATCGCACTGATTTCATTAGATTAATAGATAGGATGGAAAGATGCACAGCCAGCAATTTTTTCTTTCGTCCAAGATTAACTTAAGAGGCATCACGAAAGCTAGGCTGAGGGAGTAGGGCTGAATTCTGTTCAGTCTATATCTATCATTGTTCTGCAGAGGAAACAAAGCTGAGACCAGTCCTAGAGATTTTAAACTTGCAGCTTAAAGTGTTTAAGCATTAGTGTCTGCCGTAAAAAGATATTTTGTCTTTGTGAATAATCTCAAGTGTTATATAATGTTTTTCTTACACTGACTGTTTAAAATTTGAATCTTATTATTGATTTTTAAGGTTGGCTAGCTTCAACATCTAAGCCCTGATTGTCGTTATGACTGCCCCTTTAGACTTAAGAGAACCATATTTAATCAGGAATCTGTTCTGCAAGCAGGTTCTTTTAGGCTGGCAAGAGCTGTCTCTTAGTCTTCATGTCAAGAAGTAAATAGGTTGAATTAATTTACTATTTCACTAAGGAAGGTATGTTTTTCCATTATGAAATCATTCTGTAATACTAAAAAAAGTTAAACTCGCTTTTTTTTTTTAACATTGTATCTAAAGGCACATTGTATAGTGATTAAAAAAAAAGTGGGGAGGGGATAGTTGAGTAATTTAAGAAAGAGGCAAAGAGAAACAATTGGAAAAGTTCATCAGTTTCCTGATTCTGTGGGTCAAATTAGTTAACCTGTCTAGCCAGGAAAGAGAATGAAGGGTATTACAAAACATACCACTTCGTTCTTTTGCCTTCTCTTCACTTAGAAGAAAAGATTACAATTGTTTCTTAGAAGAAAAGATTACAATTGTTTCTCTTGTAATCACTAGCCCTAATTGTGGCTGCAGTACCACAACAGTCAAAATCAACGCAAGTTGGTACTTTTGTAGTCTGATCGTATGGTGAGCCAATTCTGGGGGCTGAACTAGTAGAAAACTATTACTCTTAAATATAGTTAGTTTTCTGGCAGTTCAATTGCCAAAATTGTTCCCCTGCAGGATCAGACAAACGCCTGCACCAAAACATGGAGGGAGTGGGGTTGTGGCAGAACTGAGTTATGTTGGCTGTAGTTATCCTGGAGCTCTGCCTTCACCTTAGAGTTGGTATTGGGCGGGTTCTAACGTCTTCTGCTCAGCACATCAAGAAGGCCCTTGCAACTGACAGTGATTTATGCTCAAATCTCCAGTTCTTCCCAGCAAGAACTAAGATCAATGACAAAACAGCTGGAGTCTAGGAGCTAGCTCTATCCTAGCTTCTTGGCGTGCTCATACCAGTGATGTTACAGTGGCAAGGCATCAGCTGCTAGATATACGTAGCATCTTGAGAAAACTCAAAACTTCAGAAAAAACCTAGGCAACCTAGGCCAAATTGACTTTTACTACCGCAAAGATGAAAAGCAAAATACAACTTTCTGCCGGCAGCAGAGAAGATTTGAAGAATGAGTCAGGGAGGAGTTAGCTGAGCTTGGACAGTCTTGGAGCAGTAAATGTTATCTTTAGAGTGCACTAGGAGTAGTCAGGGGACTGGTACAGTTTAACAGAGCTTCAGAAGGATAGAGGTAGTGTTATGGTCCTAGACTCTCAGACTATTTAATTGTGGTGGAGATGACCACGGCCTTGCGCGTGAGTAGGAACCTTGGGATGCCATCCTGTCGGCTGCTGCCTCCCAATATCTTTCCTCCTCTCTTTTCTTTCCAGACTTTACCCCAGCCCAGCCCCTTATCAGGATGATCTCCCCTTTTCTCATCCCATCTCAACTCCCCTCCTGCACCTCCACACCTCTTGAGCTGTCTGGCTGATGCAACATGTCTGGCCCAGCTCTGCTGCATCCACTTCCTCTTCTGCCTCCTGCCAGCACTAACAGTGTAAGTGAGACGTGAGGGAAAGCATGGCATTCCTCCAGCAGTTCTGGAGTTTGTGATGATATCAAAGCAGTTATTTAAAGCTAGCTCAGGCAGGTCTGTGTGACATACCATTACATCTCCAGCCTGCAGCATGACCTATTCAGAGAGGGGTCACTCAGCACTGGTGAGACAACAAGAGATACAGCACAGACCTCTAGGGTTCAACTTGACCATGCTTCCTCAAAAAGCCTGATGAGGCTTTCCAGCACCTTTTAAAAGGCCAGTGCCACAAGTCAAGGGCTACTTAGTACCATGAAAGACCTGGGGACAGAAAACAGAACAGTGCCGATAGTTTTTGCTTCCATCCTGTTTACAGCACTCCATTTAGGTTTGTAGAAACTGTGGGAATCGGAGTCAGAGGAATTCTTGTAACCAAAGGAGCTCTTCTGAGCTCTACAGAGAGATGATAGCCTGAACATAAGTCACAGAAAAATGGGGAAAAAATGCAAAATGAGGCTCGGTTGTTGTTGACAGCTTTTTACTGACCCAGTCAGGATTTCTATCCAAACTATCAACTAAGGAAAATACCACAGAAATTTACTGCACAGCACTTGTGTATCATATGTGCCCAGCTCTGAAATACTTGTTTATGGAACAGATCTTCCATATCCTGGAAGGTTAGAAGTTCCTCTTAACACTGCTTATCAACTGCTCCATTTAATATCCATCTGTTCATTCACAGGTAAATAGACAGTTTGTTCTTTTTCCTATTGAAATGATTGATGCTATTGGGTTTAAACATTTTGCAGTATCTTCTCCTATACGTAAATCTTACCTTGCACATTATCATCACTAATTACAAGTGTTTATAACAGCTGAGTTTGGAAAGGGCCAAAGAGAAAGAATGAATAAGCGTGAATTGTTTAATAACGAGAACTTCAAAGGAGAACTTCAAAGGATTACACAACTACCGAGAAAATTTAAATTTTTAAAGCCATTTTAAATTTAACACATTGGATTAAGTTTTCAGCTCATGTAAAGTGGTATAACTGTTGAAAATAATGGAGTTCGTTAAAATTAAATTCATCTGATGGTCAAGTCCATAAATCATATGGGAAAATTGCCATATATAACCTTAGATTTCACCTTTATTAATAATTTGAATCCAGTAATGCTTTGAGACTGCAAGACTCTCCCAATTCCAAAACAGTTTTTCATGTATTGCTTTTATATTACTTTTTTCATAGAAGATTGGAGATAGAAAATATACCACAAATGCAAATGATGTAATTGGATACCTAAATACTAAGGCAATTATGACATTGTCTTTGAGCACTGAAAACACTTCCTCTGTGGTTAGCTTTCCAAGACCAAAATCAAAAGAATAATTTACTTTCCTGGAATGGCTATTACAGACAATGACATCACAGGGATTGCCAGGGTCAGTGAAGTCACATTGCTGAACAGGACTGTCATAGCCTATGCACAGCTTCCTAAGTAGTGAAATTTGTACAACTCCCTCAGAAATGTGCAAAGACATTTTCATATAAATTTCAAAGAAAGAAACTTTAGGTTCAGCATATCACTGAAGCAATATTGCTATTTCCATTGGAAATAGAATGAAGTTGATATACGTATGTGTGTGTGCATGCGTGTGTGCATGCATGTGCACATGCGTGTGCACATGCGTGTGTCTGCATAAGTTTTGGAAAATGTTTCTTAAATTTCAAAAATCTCAGATTTTTTAAATTGAGGAAAATTTGGCAGGCATTTCAAGCGTATTAACTTCTCTTTCAGTGAGCCCCCCTAAGTATCAGTAGAATAGTTCTCAAAAAAGTCTTGAAATTTTTATTTAAAAGATATGATAGCTCTCTTCATCTGCTGTATTTGACCACTAAAATAAAAATGTCCAATGTGAGCTGCAGGATAACAAGATTATCAGTTTTTTTTTTTTTCCTACAGTTGCTAATTTCCTCCAACTTCTTCTCTTCTACCCTGTGCCCACTGTGCTTATGTGTATGACTTGACATATTAGCTGTCCATTTGTTAGCTCATGCACTGTTAGAAATACCACCTAACACACCCGGTCACTTCCGATTTCTACCTGGCTTCAATCACTTTTAAGCATTATCCCTCCTATCCTACCATATTCCAAGACAGAGGAGTCAGTTAAATTTCATGTCCTCTCTGCATCTTTTCTCATTTTCATTATGCCATGAAGAATACGGGTTACTCTAGTATCTTCTTCAATGTATAACAAGCGCCATTGCAGCATACTGCATCTTACAGCAATAGCGTGCATACACTGCTTGCACAATAATTTCAATAAATGCTTTCACAGTGCTTTCTATAGTAATAAACTAAAGCCAGTGACAGCATGAAATCATCTTCTGACACGTACTCCTTACAACATTAACTGTATGGACTCCACAGTTAAATAAATTCCTCTGGAAGAAGACGGAGCTTACAATGTCAAGTCATCGCAAACAAAGCAAGAGCCATTTCCCCTCTCTCCTGCAAGCTTCCTGGAACTTCTTGCAGTTGTTTTCTCTGCCTCAGTTTTGACGTGATGATGTAATTTGCATGCTGATGGCAGATTACAAACTGCACATTCTAAGACTGGAGGACTAATTCATTTTAGTTTCAAATGTTCAAGATATGTTCTGTCTGCTCTCAAAGTATTTCCCACAGACGTTCTAGTAGAAAATAAGGAAAGAAACTCCTCTAAAATATATGCAGCTTGAGCAAGTTTCAGGAATTTATGAAGATCTGGCCATATGGTAATAGCATCTTCTTTTCTCTTCCATAAGTAAATTCCTTCTTAGGTATAGATAGAGTTCAGCTATTTCACAAAAAGACAAGTGTGTTTGACTTTTGACAATCAAAGTTTCAGATCAAGCTTCTGAATTCTTATCACACTCTTTTCTACATGGCTCACAGGCCTTAGCATCTCCTCCCCACCGGTTCTGCCCTGCCTTAGATTACAAATAAAATCAATATTGCAGTGCAAGCTAGCGTATTGAACAAACATGACTTTGTATTTAGATTAATTAACATTCAACTTTAACCTAAATTATGAGGCTAATCTCTTTCCGCTCCCTATATAACCATTCATTTTAAGTTAGGCTATTCCAGAGGGCCATTTGGAATAAGGTATTCTGTCTCCACTGACCCCCTTTTCAGGGGGTGAGGGCCAAACAAAACTTCTAACCTTGGTATATAGAGTTAAAAGTATAAATACAGGCCATGTGACTATCCCCCTTATCCCCATAACCCAGATAAATTTAGCATTGCAATTCATATTCTCCTTGTTCCCCTTCATTTTCCATGAATATGCATTCTTCATTTTTCATTCAAAACAGCTACTGCATCTCAAAGACTGTTCAAGATACCCAGATAAGACTGTTAGTGGTCACTAGTTTTACATTTTTTGTTATGGTTGCCTGGTCAGAAATACTGGGTTTTGACTCTTAGAATTGTTGATCCGAGCTGTATGACGCGAGAGGACAGCACAAGCTGTGTTTTCACTTTGCAGCATGCTGTGCGATGCTAGCTACTTTGAAACATCAGACTTCAGGAATTTCAAATGGCCAACAAACTAATGGATAATTCTAGTCATGACTCTTCTGTGTTGCAGCCAGGACTGTATTCACTTCGGTTTTCTTTTAGAGGAGTTTCTTGTGTGCAGTGCGTACCAGACAGCTAAGCTACTTTGTGGCTGTTTCCCATATAATTTTAATAGCAATTCATGCCTCAGTAATTATAATACTGCTTTGCACTTCAAGTTGTTCATGAATGAAACTTTACAATATTTCAGCACAGTAGGAAAATATCTTAAAGTTAGAAATGAGCTAAACAAACCAGTAAGCACTTCAGTGATTAGCATAATGTCGTAGAATTTTTGCCACGGCCAGACATAAAACACCCAACTTGAGAAACTTGGCAAGGCTGACCAATTTAAGCAACAGACCAACTCCCAAAGGGAAACCACTTATACTACAGTTATCAAACTACTGACTAGCAAATATCCGAATGTTGTTGTGACCTGCATTAATATGTTTTACAGTAATTTGAATCAGTTACCTCAGAAGGTAACAGAAAGTTAGGACAGAGTTACTGGAGCTTAAACAATGTGCTGGATGCAAGTTGAAAAAAAATTATAATAAAGTAATCTCATATAGCTCTCATATTACAATAGTATTAGCAAGTCTACTGGGTCAATGGTCTTACCCTGCCTAGAGAAAATGGCAAATTTGCAAGCACTGGTCAATAAATCTTACTTTAATATTTTGCAAGGTTGTAGAGCAGACTGAAGGAGAGAAGAGAGGTCTAATTTGGGGTCTCCAAATCCCCAAAATCTTCTGTCATAAAATAGGGGTTCATCACTGGAAACAAACTGGAAGATGGAAAAAACAAACAAACAAACAAACCAACCAACCTAGGATATTAACTGATCACAGAATGGCTATCGTAAACCAATATGATGCCACTATGAATGAAGTATATGTGATCCTATCTTGTGTCAGGACAATTATTTCCAATAGGGATTATGGGTTCTGTGCAAGTCCTCTTATGGAATGTTGAAATAAATCTGGTCATCCGCGTTCAGGAAAGATGAACTTAAGCATCAGCGAGTACAAAGAGGAGCTAGTAGTTTGATCAGGAGAACAGAGATTCTATCTTACAGGAAAACATCAGAGAGCTTAGCTTGTTTACAGTAACAAATGAAGACTGTGAGAAGATATGATCTGTGTATATAAATACATAGAACAAAAAGGTAGAAAAGAGTTACTTGGGTTAAAAACAAATCTGATCATAAGAACAAGTAGGTACAAGATAACTATTAGTACTTCTAGGCTCTCTCTCAAAGGAAGGTTCCTATGGAAATAACCACTCTGTAGAACACTCCTACAGTGAGGGGAGAAGGGGAAAACATTCCTCATAAAATTAAAAATGTTATAAAAGGTTGCATGATGTGACACCTGCAACTGTCCCAAAATCCTTATATACATCCTAGTGCAACTACACATAAATCACTTGCCTTCACAGCACGTACATTTACTGTTGTTTCTAGGGACAGTATATATAGGACTAAAATGAAATTCAAAAATCAATGGAAAAGTGATATATTAACAGGATCTTTTACTTGTTAGACTTCTTCCAGTACCTGCCTTTGAAGTATTACTACTGGTAGACTTTGGCAGCTATGGTCCTATCTTGGATGTACTGAATAATCTCCTGGCAGAAAGATCTATGAATACAAACGATCTATGAGACAAAGGCAACGCTGTGAAAAAGGAGTTAAATCAACAGCAGGATTATGTGAAGTCCTTCTTTTGTCATAATTGGCCTGGCTAAGTTTTGGACTGCTGCCACAGGAGCCTATTTCAGGACAAATTCTGGCTACTCCTTTAACTATCCTTTGCTGTAAATCCTATGATTTAAAGTACTCACCTAATTAATTCTTTTTCTCTTTATCTACCACAGTGACAGGCACTTTCAAGTACCTTAAAGAAAGATAAAATACTTGGATACTCCTTTCCCCTCGGCCCCTGCTACATAACTCAACTGAAAGTTATATCACCATAAAAAAACATATATATGCACATACATATGTACACACATACATATATATTTATATATCTTGTTGCAGGTATTTAACCTCCCATGCCTGTAAAAAGCTGCAAAACGTGAAGCCCCAGACAGCCACCAATTATTTGTCAGGTATCACAACTATATTTAGATACCACTATGACACTGTAGCTAATTCACATCTACTGTGCTTAAGCTGAATTATTAATACAAGTTAATATATTAATATAACATGGATAAGAAAACCACAACACATGATAAGCTTTTGAAGTCATAGTATTGCCCTCCTCTCCCCCCACCCCACCCATGAAAAATCATTCCAAGGAAGGTCCCACACATAACCAGCTGAAATTAATTGTAATCCTCAGGAGAAGAAATAACAGAGCAAATTATACCATCTAACTATAGAGACCACTGCCAAAACAAGCAACAAAACACATGATTCTGAGGAAATAGAGGGAAAGAAAACTGCACATCAAACCAGCCACCAGGGAATAAAAGAGAGTGAATCTAAACCAGCAAACCACAGCCAGACATATATATATTTATATAGAGGCCCGTGCTGAGGATGCAACAGAGCTTCATTGGATCACATCACTGTCACTGCACCTTCTTTTAGAGTTTTATAGTCTCTTCCTTGCACTGAAGCCAGCTTTCCTTTTTCCCCTGCTTCAAGAGATGAAGAGAGATGGGCATGTGGACTTTGCCCAGCCCTAGACCATTTAGCACACATTATCATTAGCTCACCGGAAGAAGAAAGGTGTTCCTGAGTTCCCGCACTGTGCTTTGTGGCATATCCTTGTGTGAGTCATGAAATAAGACTTGAAAGAAATACTGTGTATGCACCCACCCACACATATGTCTTCAAGGGTCTGTTGCAATCTTCACTGAAGGGTGAGGCAACATCTATGAGCAGATGCAGCACAAGCAAACAAGTGTCACTAAACAATAAACACACACTTGACTATCTTGACCATTTTATTTGTTAGTGGCAAGAGCTTACCACCTCTCAGCTAGTACGTGTGTGTTTATTATCACAGTACACACCCAAAAGTGAGGTTATGAGTCCCAACTGGCATTATATTAAGTAAATAGAGTTTCTTATCTTACTAAGGAAGAACATTTCCTGTTGGTTTATTTGTTTTGCTACAGCAGTGAGGTACAAGCTCAGTGTTTTGTCATACTTCCTCAGTATTTTATTACTTTCTTCCAGGTGATCAGCAATTCCTAGTGCTTCAGCCTACTTCCATGCCACTAGGGTTGACAGGCTGAAATTTACTGACTGTAAATACGTATTTTTGATGTAATGATGAAAATTTTTGTTTACAGTTTCATCAGCATGCCAATATCAGAGCCTCAAAAATCACTGAGGATGCAAACTTGCTTGGATAACGTTTAGATTTATCTGAAGTCCTCAAAAGTCCCAAATGTTAGCTGAAGTGCTATTATAGTGAAATGTTTGAAATTGTCACAAATGTAATTTAAGTGACTTTTTGCCCGGAGAAGCAGCAAAATTCATACTGACATTAGTGGTACAGGACAGAGCCTTTATACCTTTTAACTGTAAATTAGGGGTAGATTGGGTGTAGGGAGAGTGCCAGTGAACATCTAAAGGAAGAACACAGGATAGATGTTCTACAGAAAGCAAAAAAAAAAAAAAGTTAAAAGCAGTGCAGATTTGGAGCTAACAGAAAATTTGCCATGGATCTGCAGTACGCTACAGCAGTAGGAATGCCCGGCTGACACTGTGTCCTACCTGGGAACAAGACGATTAGGCAAGTCTACAGCTTAGCCATGAATGCCCCTGGGATTATTTAGAGATGTGTAAGGAGGTACTATTAGTAACAATGGAACACAATTAAGAGATAAACTGAAACAAAATATTAGTAGGTAAATACTGCGAGATTTTTCATCTGAAGGAGAAATCCTAAGGAAATCCTATAGCCAGGAGCAATTATGTGTTTTGTGGAGGCATGGACTATGCCTGATAGATACAAGACCTAGGAAAAAATCTGTGACTTTATAAAATTACTGTAGGCCAAGCACAGGAAAAATTATTCTGGCCTACTAACAAGCCAGACTACTGTCTATTAGTGGGGATAATTGAAATGATTCTGTAAAGAGTTGAAACCAAAACCTTCAAATAACAAAGCAGCAGCTTTCAGCTTATTTTTCCTTCCGATTTATTTTTTGTTTTTCTCTGTTGAGATATGGTTCTAATATAAAGGAAAACAAACAAACAAACAGTTGTTCGTGGCTGTGAAACCCTTGTAAGTTACTGTTACTCTGTTACAGCAGAGCTGTATTGAGAAGGAATAGATCTTGAAAACTATTGTTTTACTATGCAGAAGCATAACGTTATGCACAAAACAGGACTATTTTACAAGTATAGCTAACTAGCCTGTGTTGAAGAGAACATTAGTGTGAGAAATTACAACTCAAAAACAGATGAATGTGTTTTCTCATCTAGACACAAACTTTACTACATAAACTTTAACTAACTTCCACAAGGAAGAGAAAGATAAAAGGAAAATAACAGATATCACTAGTTTACAGAAATGAAAAATAACTCCAAGAAAGATTACATGCCCAAAGATACATAAATATTCTTGGTAAAAGGTGGAAATTGTCATCTCAGATTCTTCCTCCCCAGATTTAATTGTTAGATTATGCTACCAAGTTAGTAAATACAGCAGATAAAAATAGAAGAGTAAGGCATATGTTGGAACACTGAAATGTAGAAGTGGTATTAAAATTCATAATAAGAAGGTCTTCCTTATAGCTTTTTCATACAGAAACGCTTCTCAATACCCAACAAGCTCAGAAAATTCTGCTAAGACCAGCTACACACATCGACTAGAAACTTCAAAATATCAAAAGAGAATGTAGTAAAAGTGTGATATTTCCCAAATACTGCCTATAAATATTCAGACAAAAAGCGTGATGAAAACCATATACATATAGGTCCCAAGCAGCTACAAAATTCTAGTTAGTGGGATCCCTAAGATCTACACACACAAAATTGCTACAAACCTTCAGTCTAGTCACTTCAAGACAGAGAAGTGCAGGAGAAGAAAGGAACATAAACTTCTGGCTAAAACTCAAGCCTTTTAGAAAGGAAGAGATCCTCCTCCTTTTTTCCTTTTTTTAAGAGCTACTAGCAAACTGTAAAAGAAATCTTCTCATTCTTAAGGTGTTAACTGGTAAAGTAAATGAAACATACTACTGTTCTAAGTGGTCTTGATTTATGTTACAGAAAATCTAGTTTGACAGTTAGATATTCAGAGTGATATAGATCAGGTGTTTTCTCACCAGTGGCTGACAATCATTGACAGAGTTTTGTAGACTTATGCAGGTTTTATAAACAAAGATTCAGAAAAAATTCTGAAGACTTACTTAACTGGGTCCTTTCAAGAAGGATTTGAAGTCAAAATGCGTATCTGGAAGAAAATAAAAGCTGTTTGAAGCAAAAGCAGACTGAAAGGTTATGGAAAAACATACAACGAGAAGGGAAAAGAAAAGAAAATGGTACAAACATTATTATGTCTTGAGCATGATTGTATGTACTATCTGGTATGTTCAAAAGTAATGCAGTACAAAGATTTGGTATAAAGCAGGACCAAAGTTCAGGTAAGCAGGCTGTAAATTGGAGGGATCTGTGGAGATAAAGTTGAGACAATCTTTTTCACCAGTCTGTGGAAAACAGCAGAGGAGCCCCCATGCCTACCTTCCTGCTGATCCTAGACAGCTGACTGAGTTTGCTGACCTCAGCCTTGACCTCTTTACTGACTTGCACCCTTGTTTTGCCCGTATCTGGAATGCTCACTTCCGTTCTAAAGAAATTTAAGACTGTAGATAGAGACTTTAGGAATTCACAGTCCTGAAAATGAACACAATGAGCAACAGCTGTGTCAGATTCACCTCTCCATTTGCAAACATGCCAAACATGCCACTCCCTTAACAGCTTATTCGGTTTGAGTGTTACTCCTTAAGAGAGCTCTCTAGAAAACACAAAAGGCCAAATGCTCAACAGCAAAAGAAAATATTATGTTCATTTTTTCTTTCCTACAAAGGCTCATTGTTATGGAAAAAAAAGTCCCTGCTGTAATCATATCATATTACTAAAATTGACCACATTTAGGAATTCGTTATTTGAGCTGTTTATACTGTTAAATTACTTGCATGATTCTCAGTTTAATGTTTTGTTTTTAAAAGGCAGGGAGGAATACATTCCTGGTGAAAACTCCTAGTGATGGTGTTAGCTTTGTATTGCTTAGCATATTAAGTCAGTTTGGTCTTCAAAACTATATACTACAAAAATGGTATGATTGGTTGGTTGTTTTTTGCAAGTTGTTTCAAACCCTTAAAAATTAATACATTTGGCACAGTGATTTAAAAACACTATTTGTCTTAAAAACAAGTTCTAACTGAAAGGCTTTCTGAAATGAGGATGGCTGTTTTCCCTGTATCTCTTGCAGTATAAGTACAGAACGTATTCCATCACGAGCAGGTTTCAAGGGAATCGTACTAATAGCACTGTTAACAGAGAATAAGTCCGGAGAAGAGTGAAAGACAAGAAGTAGTACTGTGAGAGCCAGCCAATGAGATAAATGCACAGATGAACCATATCTTTCTCTCTAAGAAGATTTTTTTAGTTTATATTTATTAAATCAGAAATCAAGCAATGGGGGGAGGTAGGGGAGTTTCCCATTTATTTCCCCTTTCTGTCCATGCTGTGTAATGGAGAATAAGAAGTTCTCTCTTGGCAGTCTTCAGCTAAGTAATATTGATTCCACATGTGGACTATGTCACGGCTGGAGACATCCATGTGAATGAATGCCTTCCAATTAAACCAGTCTATTATTGTGTTTGGAAGTAGCTATATAAATCATCATGTAATTCACGGGGGTTTGTCCTTTTTTCCCTTCTAAAAATTGCTTTTTTAAGAATAGAAGCAAGAACATGACTAGTAATTGCGAACAGAACTAAAAATAAGGAAGGAATAAAATCATGCAGCACATAAGCAGCTGTCACTAATACAGGAAGTGTAATAAGATTAATTCCACTATCTTTATGGAATGATTCTGTTCTTCCACACATCAGAGCAAAACCAACGTGGTCCTAACTGAATTAGCTAGACCTACTTTTTTTACTAATTTACACAGGCCCATTTCTTTTATGCCTCACATTTTGTGTGGCCATCTACACATTAAAAAGTGGATGTATGACACTACAGATTCATAACTGTACATTTGTTATTCAGAAATTGATAATCATCCATTTGCATACCCACACTGGTTTCTGAGAGCATGGGAATTACAAGAGGGAATGGCAACAGGCCTTTAACACAGATCCATTTAAGTTGAGATCCAGCACAGCACTAGGACATTACAAAGAGTGTCCTAATGTGCTGAAAGGCCACAGCCTCTAAACTTCCCTGGGATGTCATGTCATGATGCTACTTCAGACATCCTGTCTCTATGTACTGAGCAATGTGGTTTCTGAGTAATGGCAATGGTCCCTATAGTAAGGACCTCTATATCATCTAACCTCAATCAAAGGGTTTAGATAAAATTTTTACTAAAATGTGTGTGACTGCCGGGCACGTCAGCTATCCTGTAAATCCTACTGCTACAACACCAATGTGTACTTACAATAACTGTGGCAGGTTATGAAATGTCTTAACTGTCATGTATCTTATGTCCCTGTGATAAAACTCAATATGAAGGTCTTTGTTTGTCCATGAATTGGAATGGTAATAAATTTACCAAATGGATATTTATTCATTACATGGATTATTTTATTATTAAAATGCTTACAGCAGCTGGGCATTCTGTTGGATTACTTAAAACACTGCTCATTCTTGCCAGCAAGGCTAAAAGCACATACCAGTTCAATTGATTTGCTTTTGAAACTCGGGTCGGGTAATAAACTTTTAGAAATATAAGATCTAAAAATCAAGGATATGTTTACTTGTAAGGCAGATGCAACAACTTGTCTATGCAAGCTTTGAAGGTTCCTTTGTCGCATAATGAATTTGCAGTATTTTATGGCAGCATAGCATGCAGCAATAAATTTTTAACATATAAAAACACATTCATCTTCAATGTTATGAGGATGAAGAGACAACCTTGAAGATAAATGGCAACAATGCTGAGAGGGAGTTTTCATATTGACAGGAAAGAAGATAATTGTCAACTGTACTACTAATGCTACTTCAAAGAACTTTTATAAGTCATTTTAGTTAATTTTTAAAAAAACAATATATATTACTTTATAAACATAAGAAATTAGCTTGAGGAATACGTAGCTGAAACTCTACTGAAGAGACCAAACAGAAAGCAGAAATAGTACAGAGTTTTGAAATAAACAGAAGTGTAGCACACAGGTTTGGAGCTGGTTACTAGTAGTGGCCAGGCTCTGAGAACAACAAAGCAAGATCACTTGGTTCTTCATACACTAAAATATGCACCATAGAATTTCAGAGTATCAACATCAAAATATTTGAAACAGATGTTTTAGAGAAAGTTCATCTGTCAAGTAGAAAATTAAATTTGGGAATATTTCATTGCTCTCTATATTAATATAGTACACAACTGGGAAATGGAAAAGACCTGGCTTTGGGATGAGATTCTACCACACAATAAATGCAGACTCATAGTTAAGTCCACATTAAATTAGGCCTGAAAATTCCTTCTTTTTTACTGGCAGCCGTGTATCGTTACTGGTGGTAGCAAAAGTGAAAATGCATGAGGGGATATGTGCTTTTTTATCAGATCACACAGATATACAAGGCAACATGAGGCTTAGAAAGTCTGTAGCTGATTTTCTTCTCCTTTCCATCAGCAAATTAATTCCATAGAATTTAAGCTGTCATATAGCCAGTGTTACCAAGATTATAATATGTGTCCTCTTAATGGGGTTGCACAACTACTTAAGATTACAAATAGATGCAAATAAATTAGAAGTAGGAGATTTAAAACTCACTTCCAAGTTCTTCAGATTCAAACTTGTTATGAACCATATACCTTCAAATTATAAATGTGCCTTGCAATTGAAAAATCTTCTGATCATTCTGATAACGATCTCTTCTCGCTGAGATCTGGAGAGAATCTTCTTTAAGACTGGAAGGTGACTTTTGATCTGCCTTAGTACTACACGCTTTCTGAATCCAGAGGTTACTGATGTGCAACAATGTTGGTGTTGCACAAAGCGGCACACACAGCATTGCTGTTTTCATGAGATTATATTAATAGGGTGAATGAAGTTTCCAGATATCAGATGTATCTGAAAAAATGGAAATATAAACTGAGACAATAAAGTTAGTACATGTGAGCTAGCAGTGTAAGAGGAAAATATCCGAACCTGAAGTAGGATAGAAGCAATTGAGATGACTATTTTCTGTTGTCTTTCTTTTCAAAGCACTGTTGAAGGGAAATTAGTGAAGGATTGGGCCACTCATCTTCAAAATAAAGACACTCGAAAGAAAAAAAAGAAAAAAAAGAAGCTTTTGCACTTATTGTAATAATTCCAAGAACAATGACAAAAATATTTATAAAGCTGGAGTTATGTCTCTGGCTATATTCAGTTCAAATGTGTTTTTTTGAATTAAAAATGTCATGAAGAGAAAATGAAATCTCAAGACAGATTAATATTTTGAGTGTGAAGCTGGATTTACACTAATATAGTTAGACCTTTGTAGCTTTATCAAACAAAGGTTTCCTACAGTTGTCTGCATATGCCAACTTTTTTTTTTAAGTTCACTTATCAAACACAGGTAAACTGTATCGGAAAGAGCAAGTTAGGAACAGAAGTAATTAAAGCGTATTTGGCATATTTTTTCATATATTAATTACCCTTTTGTCTGAAAGCAAACTAACGTAACAATTTTCGGCTGGAACTACTGCTCTGAAGGATAAATAAGGATAAAAAAATAATCTAATGTTAACTCTGTCCAATACAGCAACATATTTCCGCATTATCGTACTTAATGAAAGGTTATAATTTTTATCACTTAAGATAGCTCCACTGTATTTAGCAATAATCAGTCACTTTCCACTTCTATACTTGCAGAGGGAGAGTAACTGTGAAAGTTAGCGGAACAGAAGTGAAGGGAGCTGGAGAACTCAGCTGAGCAGAATGCCTTTAAAAACACAGCTCAAAGGGGAACTTGTTGCTGAGCAACAGCTATAGAAACATGCCAAACGCAAGTCAGAATTGCCAACTGATCTAGGCAAAACATAGAGCCTGGTAGGCTAACTAGTGTGTCAGTTCAGCTTAACACCATTTTATCCGCAACATTTCTTTTTAAATAACTGACTTTTCTTTCAGGGTAAAACTGTGGCAGGTTATGACTGTAATTACAGCCAACAGTAAAGATGATGGATTGCAAAAAAGACTGCTCCCCTGCCTGCCTTTCTCCAATGGAAGACTACACTGCTGGTCACTGAATAACCCGAGAGGCAGAACAAAACTTGCCTATTTCATTCTTGCCAGCAAGAAAATGTGTTTCTCCAAGTACTTCTGTTAGCTTCTTTAGACTTCCACCTTCTTCTATGCCTTCAAGGCCAAAACCAAGAAAGTGTCCGTCTCCATCCTTTCTTTCAAGTGGCACATAAAAGCTTTTGTGAATCTAGTACTGTGTGTGTCAGATTCCCGGTCAGAATGAAGCACTGAGCAATGCATTAGCCAATTCATGGAAAAAGCAGCCTATATTTATACTGAGAAAGTATCCATATTCCAGTTCGTAGTGCTACTTCCTACAAGAGGAAAGTACAATAATCTGTATCATATGAAGGTTTAGGAATTAGCAGAAGTAATGAAAGAGGAAATTCTCAATGCATAATTAATCCAAAAACGTGTTACAGAACTGAAACTATTAGTTAAGCATATATTTTGCACATCACTACACATGACTTCCCAATTAATTCAGGCAGTCTTTTCAAATGAAGCAACAAAGAATAAACAGTCAGTGAACTTTAAATGACTTAGTCTTTTGGACAAGAATCCACAGAGTGTTCAGAAATATATGAGAGAACACAGCAGAAGGATTGGAGACAATTTTTCGGGTTCTGGGGACATAGTTCTGGACTTGACACAAGACAGCAAGCCTGGATATAAGCAAATTGTGCAGTAAGTGCACAAGGATTGTGTCAAAAAAGTTTGCAAACTGATACTCAGTCAACTCTGGCCTCTCATACTGGAATTCCACCTCCCCCATTTAATGACTGTCTCTGCCTGGCGGTACAATGTGTTTAAAAAAGTAACACTTCAGGATCAAAGGACTGCAGAATTCCTCCTGAGATTTTAAAATTCCACTATTACAGCCTCTGCTGTATGTCAAGAGATGCCTGTGCCAAGCATGCGTCTCTCAGGATCAGAGCACAGAGGGAGGAAAGGATCCTGTGAAATATCTGAAAAATGCAATTCAAGATTTTGTTTGCTTGGCCATTTTTTACATGTTAATTACAAGGCTCTTAAATTTTCAGCCAGGTTAAGAACAAGGGAACGTAACATAAAAGGTTAGAAACTGGTGCTATAGAATTCTATGCCTCCTTTCTTTCTAAAGCATTTCAGAAAATTTTATTGGGGCTGATCATGGAAAAAAAATCCCTAGGAAAATGGAAATGCTGTCAAGGATAGTAACAGCAGGTCCACAGTCCCTATTTTACCCTCAGTGGACAGTTAGCGCACCTTTATCTACCTTCAGTCTTTCGTACACGCTGCACAATGTTATATTTGGTAAAGCAAAGGATCGGCATAGACGCTACAGATTATTCATAAGAAAAAGCAGATCTAGCCATATCAAGCAAAGTCTTTCCAAATCTTTCTGTATCTACCAAAAACTAAAGTGCTGCTAGAGTAGGGAGCGGTTTTTGAGTGGATACTGAATGTAGACTCCGAGCTTTGTTGCTGCAAAGGCACCTGCAGAAAGTATGCGAGTTACATTTATGACAGTCAGGGTTTTTTTCCCTGCATAGGACTTGCACTAAAAAACTGAGACTAACTCCAGCTGTCCGGCATAGGCAGATGTGATTAAGCACAAGGTATACTGTGCTGTATCTATATATCTGCATGAAGGTAAGTAAGCCTCTGCATCATTATCAGACACAACTTTGTTCTATTTGCTCCCTTTCTCTTATGCCCTCTCCCCCAAAGCCACCCTAGGCTCCAAAAGTAATAATTGCACTGAATTGCAGCAGCAGAAGATACTTCCTTTGCATACCCTTTGAACATTAGCCTCACTGGGTATCTGAAAAGTTAGAAGGGGAGACTTTAAACATACTGGTCCTGTCTTGAACTCTCTACTTAACTGTTGCATACTGCATGTGCTGATGATGAAGCATTCTGCTATTTTTTTAATGAATTGGACTTCATCATATATGAAGAAATCCCGCTTTGTATTCATGAACTCCGGTGTTTTCATACTTCTCATGTTGCTAAACATCAAGCTTCTCAAATTCTTATGTCTCTGTCATGCATTTTGAATTAAATGTTGCTTTTGTTACATGAAATGTATGTTAAATCTTGTTCAAGTTAAATGTGATTATAGAAAATGCTGGGTTTGTTTTTAATTTTTTTTTAATCAGATCTAGTAAATAGCCTGCTATATACTGGTGCAAAAGCTATTTCTGAAAGGATGCCTTCTGCACACCCTGTTTAGGAGAATCTGATTTTCAATGAACACTTTGTTTAGCTATCTACCTATAGACAATACTCACACTCTTCTATTTCAGTCTAGTAAACATAAATCCCCGAATAAAGAGAAAGTTAAGATAATGGTTAAGGACTACTTCTTCATAGGGAAGGCCCAGAAAATCTGTGCTGTTCCCCCTCTGGATGCTCTCATTCCACATCAGACCGTTTGTTATGGAACTAGGTTAAGCTGACTGGTGGAGATGTGCATTTAAAGTCAAATAAGAGCGGTTCTGTGGAAAGCTAGCGCAGATAGATACTACCCACACCTCAGCTGATTTCATCAATGTCTTCCAAGGGGGGCAACAGCTTACAAGGATTCTACAGATAACACTCCCCTGGGTGATCACATTCAGTAGATAAGAAATAGTTTTTCTTCACAACTTTGTCCCTAACAACTTAATCGGAATTTTAGATGTATTTTTGCTGATACTAGAATAATTCCTATGACCTTCCTTTATAAGCTTGGAAAATTCTGAAAAGTTTTTGCCAAGTTTTTGAGAATTCTTAGATGACAATTCACAGCATCTGAAAATTACTGTGCTCCTTCTTTTTTAAAAGAGATATTAAAGTGATAGTGAGTTTTTTAAGTTGTTGTACTTACCTAAATATATAGTATGATTATAAGAACTCAGATGCCTTTGCCTCAGATGGCCTATAGGCTAAGGTAAGCAAATGCATATAAACTAATGATTAGCAACACAATTACACAATTCTGAGCACACAGCATTTGAGATGAGTTTAGGATTTTTCTCCCAAAAGAATCTTTATTGCAGAACTGCAGTTTATTATAATGGTGTAATAGATGCTATCTTATTTGATTTTTTTATTGCGCATTATAATTATGTTCTGCAAAAAAGAAAGAAAGAAAACGAATGAGTGAGAGGCATAGCAAGCAGGAGCCTGAAAGTACAAAAAGTAGAAACTCAGAAGTACAAACTTCCGTCCTTGGGAGGAAAGAATGAACAGAGGAGAACCATTATTTACCTATACTTTCATTTCTCTTCAGTCTTAATCTGCATTGTCCTATGTAAAGAGCACATAGTTCTGATTTTTGTCTCAATCAAATCAGTTCTCAGTTTACAAAACCTTTTGAAATCCTAGGGCACACAGTATATGGAAAAGACCTAGGCAACTATACTTCCAAGTTGCTGCTCACCTGGGCGCCTGTCACCAACAGACGTACTACTCCTAGTTCTATGTTTCTAATTGGAAGATTACAGGGGTTTTTGATGGTCTAGGTATCTTAAATGACCAAAGAGTATTTTCTCTTTATAGAGAAGGTACTTTTCCTCCTATGCTGGCAGTTGCTATATTAGTCAGATACCAAGTGCACTGTTTTAATCAAGAAGAACCAAATTAGGAGCTGCGAGAGAGATTCATAGTCCCAGATGTTCCTGCTGGTATCAGCAGGAGTGACTATCACCCAGTGTGGTATAGATGATGAAGAGTGGTAGCAGGAAACAAAAACTGGTCTGATTCTATTATGAAGTTAAATATCAGGGAGAAAGAACAAGCATAACTGGACTCCAAATAACATCAGCTTTTCAAACAACTTAAAAGTATAGGCTATCTCTAGCTGTTAATAGAATTGTCTGAATACTAAGTACAAGTTCTTTATGAGCAAAAGCAAAAGCATCTGAAATTCGGACAAGTCAGTGCTACCCATTTTTAGCTTTTCTTTGTTCTAATGAAAACTTTCAGTCTAAGAACATTTTTCCTCTGTCTACTTTACTTCCCATTCAAATGCACTCACAAAGCTCCAAACACAGCTAAATCAAACATTTCAAAATTAACAGCACTGAAGTACCAGAGTTACGGCTCTGCTAGGGGCCATAACTCAACTCCTTACATATTAAAAACCAAAATATAATGATACAGTTTTAAATTCCTTGAGATTCTCAGGGTTCAACATTCAGTACTTTGCTGCAAGCCACAACTTTTCTAACTGAATAGTGGTTACTGGAAGTTTCCTCTCGCCCCTCCTTTACTAACAGCTAAGCCAAACCACATAGGTCAGTAGAAGTGAACTTATTAACTCTCTGATATGGTGAAAGAATGCATTTGGGCGCTGGCTGCTGCAGGATTGCTCCACACATAGGAATGTAATACCTTAGTTCTTACCAGCTATGCTGAAATCATGCTAACCTTAAACCAGCTGGGTTAAAAGTATTTAGACATTCAAATACAGCAAATGAATGTGTCCATAAAGGCAAGTGTGTAGATATTTAAGAAAACCACTGCAGACCCTACTTATCCTTCATAAGAACTAAAATGTTTCTTTTTCTTTGTACTGGAAAGCTAAGAAGCTGATTAAGAAAAGCAGTTGTCCCCACTATGCATAGTTTGCTGAGAGAGCTAATTTTAAGATCCTACCGTTTGAGTTCACAAACAACTTGAAGCAGCAGAGAACACCTAACGAGGGACAGAGTCTCTGCCAGTAGATTTAGTCAATACTGACTAACATCAGAAAACTTCAGGACTCAAACCCTTGTTTCACTCAGAGTATCAGGAAGGTAGTGTTCATGCTTTCTTGTCATGATGCCTAAGTCTAAGCTCATACCAATGGCTTTACAGTGGTATTTAATTATTCAGCAAATAGCAAGCCATTGTGTCAAGTTAAATTGATAATATGCCTAGTGTTTCAATATTGTTCTTTCTATTATGAATTAAATATTTTATTAAAGAATAAGGTGTGACTTTAGCTCTATTTTTCTGAAAGTTATCCTATTATTTATTTTCAAAATCCCTAAACAAAAACCCTTCTTTAATCACATAAAGGAACTATAATATTTTATGAAGTACAGTTCTAGCTATCATTGGCATACATGGTTTTCCGAGGAAAAGAGAAACAGAAGGATATTAGAATCTGCTGATTATATCGTATGCGTGTTTACTAAGATCATTGCAATACGAGCCTAGAAAGTTCAAAATACAAACTGTACTGTGACTGATATTTATTATCATTGCAAACCAATCATTTCCCATTGTAGAGAAAACTTTCAGAATTTTAAGGGCTGCCTCCGAACAAGGAGATAGTCAGTGATGAGTCTTGTAGTGGGTTATAGTAATTTAGAAACTGGGATGTGCAACAGTGCTTGACTAGAGCTCTTCAGGGATGAGAAAAATGCAGTACTGTGATAGTATAGAAGACTGACAGAACACAGAAATCTCCTGGCTGATGGCTGGAGAAGCAAAACTGTATCTACATTATGTAATTATCAGTGTATAGATTGTAATTCACAGTCAAAAGCTGTCTATATACTCCTGTGCTAAGCAGGAACTCTTGTGACACATTTTTAAGTCAGCCATGTGTTTGGAAAGCCCATCGACTCCACCTTGGTTTGATACATGAAAGCAAACTTTGGAAGTGGAGAAGTCATTTCAGAATGAAGTCTTTCAGGCTGTAGATGAGTTACAGCTAGGACTTACACGGGTGAATCAGGCTAGTTCTGTCCGATTACCAAATCCAGAATTACTTTCCTATACCTAACCTGATCCACCATCCTACAGATATAACATATTATCTCTAATCTATTCACCCCCTGGCCAGCAAGGAAGAAAGCATCAACAGAGTAATGTAATATCAAGGAACACAGAGACAGCACATTAAAGAAACTCTCAATGTAAGTTTGCTGCGTAGCTTCAGTACAGGAATGTTTTATGCTCATATCAAATTACTCCAAAAAAGAAAGCTGTATTAGAGGATTAAACATTATAATAGCCAAGTCAAACTACAGTTTGCCTTGCTTTCTGTTACAGCACCTAAGAACGGGTGTAAAGGCAGCCTAGGGACCACATTTTTTCAAACTGAAGCTCTGTCTATTTTACCTTCAAAGTAATGCTCACAACAAAACTTTTTAAAGAACACTGGATCTGACTTCCAGTGTCTTCACAGAGAATTTATATATGCCACATCTAATATGAAAGATTACCCTTGTTAAACATTTATAGGAGGAAAGGACATAACCTTTATTGGTTGCTAAAAATAACTAACTGGTAGGATTCATTTATTACAATTGCTTCATAGAAAAGTCATGAGCCGAGATCACATTTAGTATGAAAAAAGATGCCACCAATAATGTGCAAACCTCCTTTTAAACAGGTTCTGTTTTTACTTAATATTTATGTTGCATTTTTCTCAATTTAGTCACTTGATATTCAGAAAACAGCCCCAAAATAAATTTCAGGGGAAAAAGTTGAGTTTTTTTGACCAGTGCATAAAGAACACGTACTGGTTTATGAGGAAGAACATTAAACCTCATTCTGATCTACTTATATTAAAATAAAATAGGAGTACCTCTACTGACGTCAGCAGAGATTAAATTTACAAAACAAGCTAGCTGGGATTAGGACCACTAACTTTACCAAAGAGTGTCTCTTCCTGTCACACACAAGCATAGGAAGAAAACATAAGTAAACAAGATCTGGTATTTGCACTAGTGCCTGTCATCATTTGGAAAAAAATGTTTATGATGGATGTTCCAAAGAACTGCAAGATTAACTCATGTTATTAAGACATTCTCAGGTAACGGAATTACTCTAAGAGGCTACTCCATTGTTGTGGTGGAAGATCTGGTACAAAGAGGGGACTGACAGCATTACAGTGTCAAACATACATGGAACATTACAACAGTTTGTTTAGGTTAACCAAGACCATCTAGGCACAGAAGAAATTGATACAATTTAGGATTTCTCTCTATAACCATAGTTTTTGCTACACTTTGATGACATTTATTACTAGTTGGTATTACTTGCCCACTAGCTAGGGAGTGTCACTCATCCCATTGATGTGGAGACTTCAGGAATAAGTACTACTTCTCCTCTTAGATATGAGGGTTGATTCTTCACTCCTTTACACTAATTTAATGACATTGCTTTCCATGAGAGATAGTAAAATTACACTGATTCTATTTCAGTACATAAAAAAGGGGACTAGGTACCAAATTTTACAGTGTTACACCAAACTCCCCAATTATAAATACTGCTATACACACTTTGTCAATACAGCCATTTTTAGATAAGCTCTAAATCTATAATGTCTGTAATTTCTTTAACTTTTCCGGCTTGCTGTTCAGTGATGTGCCAACAACCTACCATTCATGTTACAATTACAGACAATCAGAAAATGCAGTTGTTCAGCAGTTATAAAAATTGGTCAGTAATAATCAGAGTGCACAGTGGAATTTTTCAGAGACAGGTTTAACTTTTGACCGCTACATGTAACTAACCAACTCACAGGTTAGTTCTCATACCCACCCTCCATGCTTTGGTGCAGAACATTAGTGCACATCCATTACTCAGCTTTCTGAAAATTTATGTAAGTATCTAAATATTGAATTTTCTATAGTTTTCCTTTATCTTCACTAGAGAATTTCAACAGATAGAAGTTTTTCTTTGCTTAATAAAAAAAGGAAGCATAATCCTGTGATTATGGTACAAGACTGTGGTATAAAAACAATACCTCATACATTCCGGACTTCACCACAGACTTTCAGTAAGTCCACAGAAAAGTTGGGTCCTCCCTACATACAAAATGGGTATAATACAACTCACAGGATATAATAAATCTGCATTAATTAAGAATTTTAAGGCACTTACATGCAAAGGCAGAAAGTATTGATGCAACTTGCACATACTGCAAGACTTTTGAAGGGCCTTTTCCTTTTAGCAAGTTAGTTGGAACTGAAAAAAACAGAAAAAACAAGACCTATGCCAGGGACACACAGTGCTATTGAATTTCACAGCCTATTTACTGACACTACATACAGGTACGTTATACCTGACAAAACTATTTAGTTACCAAATATATTAATTATAGTACTGATCACAAACAATGTTTAAAAGGCAGTGGTGTTTTGTGTATTTATATATGCCTTTATATCACTGTGTTTGATGCAACATACTTGCAAGAGAGATGTTAAGACATTTCTGGAAGCAGGCATCAAGCAGAGATTGCTCCCTAACCTCTTATTTTATCTACTTAATGCAATTAATTGCATATGATAAGTTCTTACCCAATAATATGGCTCACTGAGATACATTAAAAACCAAGAGATGTGAAAGGCAGACCAAAAGGAGTGAATATCATGAGCAATTTCATTTTGGAAAAAGCTCTTGGAGATTTCAGACATTACTCACATGAGTAAAATTTACACTACTGGGCATGGCAATATTTCTGACTTGAATGCTAGCATGGAATGATGGATGTTCGATAACACTACAAAATTTCAAAACATTAGCAAGCGTTATAAAATTTTACTTAAAATATTGCATAACTATGAGCATAAGGAACCTGATCTGTAACTCATGTTATTTGAGGCACTCCACTTCTGTGTCAACAACTATGTATGACAGTACAGAAAGCTTATGAGGAAATTGCTTAGCTATCTCTAAGCTAACCAGTTTAGCAGACCTGGCAGATCATATGATACACACAAAAATATGCATCTCTCCAAAACAGAGGGGTTTCACAGGTTTAGTTTCCCTTCTCTCCTCACCTTTCCCATAATCATTATGTGGATTAAAAGGGCCTTGATAAACATTATATAATGACCAATAACCCATCTGCAGGTTGGTTCAATGGTATACATATTAAAGAATGAGAATCTGCAGAGCCTGCTCCTCATCTGGGAAACTTTCCCCATGGTGAATAACCTTGATTCCAGTGTGAACTTGCCAGAGGTGAACATAGAGGGCGAAAGGTCATCTCCCTACCCCAGGGCATGCAGCCAAGCTTGCGCTCCCGCATTTGTTTGTTTACTGCATATTCAGAAAACGTACAGTAAGAGCCTGGGTTCCATCAATGGAAATCTCCCATTTTTTTCAGTATGTAAATAGATTAATATGATTTGCTTTAGATGTCTATACTAGGAAAATATGCATTTCACTTTCGGAATGAAATTTTCCTCTGCTGACTGTAAAATGAGCAGAGGATGACTAAATCAGTTATAGACATGTACACATCTACATCTTGACATTTCACCATAGAAGTCAAATTCCGAATTTCTAGAAAAATTGCAAGAGCTCTTAAGTCAGCAAAATGCTTGCCTGCATCTAGCAAAATATCTTTAAAATAGTGGGAAATTTTTCTGTCCTAAATGTGCTATTGAAATACCATTGAAGTGGACAGGAAATGTGACCTAGAAGGTTACAGTGAGATCACCTAGTTGCTGAGCAGAGACTCTAGGCCCTGACAGGCAGCAGACCATGTCAGGCAAGGCCAGGTTGCTCTACCCCTACTGGTGCCTGGGGTCAGGCAGCGCTGTGCAAATCATCCTTTGGTCAAATCTGCGCCAAGACTTGGTGAAAGAGGAGAAGAAAGAGCAGAGGTGGCAGCAGCAGCAGCTGTTCCTCACCTCAGTGCTTTCCTCCTTTGTCACTCGCTCTTTTCCCTCCCAACCTCTAGCCTCCCTGTCCCCTTGGCATCCTGTATCTCCCCCCTACCCCAGCTTTCAAATTTTCCCTTCGACTTCCTTCTCTCAGTATGACTAGCTTGGTAAAGTTACGCTATTGCCCCCAACCACACGATTCCCTGCCTCCTGCTGATCCATGCACATCCTTCTGCTCAGGCCCTGCTTCCCACTGCTCTGGTAAACCGATGGCCTCCTTCCCTCATGCCACAGCACGGAACAGCACATCTGAAAGCCTGATGTTAGCGAATACCAGACTATCTTGCTGGAATTTGGAATAAAGTAACACTGGTCAAGCTGGTTAATCTGGGTAGAGTCTGGAAGGTTCCCAGCCAGCGAACCTCTCAGACATGAGAGGGCATGACGGAGGAAATAGGAGTGAGGAAAATAGAATAAGAAGGGGTCAATGAGACCATCTCCAAAAAAACTAGGAACCACAGCTGACCTGCTTTCCATCCTTTATGACTGCAGATAAATTTAACTGGAATTAGAGCTTAAAGGTGATTTAAAATACTATATAAATGCCTCTTCTTTAAACAAATGAGTATCTTTTCTCCTTGTAAAGTCCTCTGGGAATCTGTGATTGTATGAGATCACAATCTTGAAAATCTAGTCACACAAGATAATCATCCCATACAAAGTTAAAAGCACGTGAGTTTTTTGACTGATGTAATGCTGACATACAGCTGCATAGAGGTAGCACTAAAATTTGAAAAAAAACAAGGCAGAACAATCAGAAGGTGTATGGTGGCTGGGTTTCAATGAAGGTAAGCTGATAATTTAAAATTCTGGGTTTAGATGCACCTAGAGACATACTATATGAATTCCAGTGCAGACTCCAGTTGAAACTGTAGTTTGGTCCATAGATAATTTATGTTACATTATGAGGCAGAACTGATTGTATCTAAGTATGTAGCAAGCATGAAAATTAAAAGGCAGTTAAATATGAAACTTCCCCATTACTCTTCTCCTCCTACCTATATCTTTCAAGTATGAGACACTGTAAAGATCAGCTTCAAAATAAAGAGAAAACTCAACTTAACACTACAAAAAGTATCTATCCTCTTTCATTTTTTTAATAGGTTCTACTATGTAGCATGTTTCCACCTTCCCTGTAGAAGACTCAGGAGCCAAGAGTGGAACATAGCTCCCTCTACAGCTTGAGTATTCGATGAAAACACAGCAAGCAAACCCCCACCTCTGAAAACCGCGTTTAAGTGCTTAATCCAGCCTCAGACAGCTGGTATCAGGGGAAAGAGCAACATATATACAAGAGAGGACAGGGAGCACGTGGCAAAGGCTGCAGGCTGAGATTTGAAAAACCTGCTGTCGGAGACAGAGCCTGTTACCTGTGCGAATGACACACATTTCCAATGTTAGTTTATAAGAAAATGGTTAACAGGTCCTTGATTTATGGGGAAGATGAAGTACAAATCTCTGAACGCTTGGAGGTTATTTGCTGTCTGGTAGTACAAGGGAACCTCGACAGGGTTCGCATACACGTGCATAGGGAGTGAGAGAACCAAGGATTTGAGCTGGCTGAACGGTCATATCCGATGGCTCATGTGGTGAGATAGGAACTGACATACATATCTAACCCTCCAGAACTCACAGAGTCTAAGTTAATTAACCAGACATCACTTCCCCAGGATCACCTGCCCTCCAGAGCCATCATTTCCAAGCAGGGGCCGTGGTAACACCAAGAGGTGTTAATCTCTTGCCCTTGACAGCCAGCCAAAGCTGTGTAGTGGTTGAAGCTGGTCCTTGAGTGCTGCCCGCTTTCACCAGTAGTTCAGCCTACGGCCAAGGGAGGGTGAATGAGGTGTGGTACAAGTGTATGGCGACACTGAGAAGGCAGGAGAGCATTCTAGGCACTGCAGGCGCATCCGAGTGGACGCTGGTACTGGGCACCGTGCCGGCGTGACAGTGGCAGGACTGGAGGCGACCTCTCCCTGTGCTCCTGCCGGGGACCTGCCGCCCCTTCCCTCGGGGCTCCTCTCGTTACAGGAAGGCCAGCTTCCCCGCACATCCCCTCTTCTCCGCTTGCTCAACGCGGCTACGTCGGAGCACTTCCGCCAGGCCCGCTCTCTTTCCCCGTAACCCCGTCCGAGCCTCCTCCGCTCCCACCGCCCGTCTCGCCGCGGCGCCCGCGGGCGAGGCGCCCGCAATCCCCGCCTCTCCGCCCGCTCATATAAGGCAGCGCCTCCCGCCCCGTCGGCAGCTCACCGCGATCAACTTTGCCGCGCTTCGCCGACCCGCTCCGCCGAGGATGCTGCGCGCCCCCGCCGCAGGCCGGGTTCTGCTGCTGTGCGCCCTGCTGGGGCGCCTGGCCGCCGCCGGTGGGTAACGGAGGGGGGCCGCGGCCCGGGGGCGCCGCGGGCGAGGGCAGCGCCCGGGCAGAGCCGCGCCGGCGGAGGGGCCGGGGGCGACGGCTCCGGCGCGCGCGGGCTGTGCCGCGCGGGGGGTGTCTGCGGCTCCGGCGCGCGCGGGCTGTGCCGCGCGGGGGGTGTCTGCGGCTCCGGCGCGCGCGGGCTGTGCCGCGCGGGGGGTGTCTGCGGCTCCGGCGCGCGCGGGCTGTGCCGCGCGGGGGGTGTCTGCGGCTCCGGCGCGCGCGGGCTGTGCCGCGCGGGGGGAGGTCAGAGGCTCCGGCGCGCGCGGGCTGTGCCGCGCGGGGGGTCTGCGCAGGGTAACGGCTCCTGCCGGGGGACCCCGGCTCTCCACCGGTTATGCTTCAGCACCCGAGTGGCGGTGGAGCGCTTGGGTCACTAAAGGTTGGGATTTTTTTCTTTTTTTTTTTTATTTCTTCTTCTTCTTTTTTTTTTTTTCCTGAAGAGGCTCCTTTATTTTCATAGCTGGGGAGGCGTTGGGGGCAAAGAAGGGGCATTTCATAGGTCGGTTGCTGAACACCAGTAATAGGGAGTAAATTGCTCCATTTCTTTTGTCTCCAGTTTCCAGCTTGTAGAAGGAGCAGAGAAGGCTGTATTTAGAAAATAATTAGGATATCACCAAGGGAAATCCTTAATGTTCAGAGGCCGCAGACGCTGTGGCCCTTCCCTGCGGTGTGGGGTTTTCCCCTGTGGTTCTTCCCTCGCAGTTCCCAGAGCGCGTGTCGCCAGAGCCACCGCTGCGGGCGTGCAGGGTGCCTCTGCCTTTCTTCCCCTTTGCCCAGGCTACAACTAAATTCTGTGGTAGCCCTTCTCAGATATAAGCGTGTAGGGCAACTACTGGGTTTTTTAAGAATTTATCTTCCTAAAATAAATAGGGAAACTAGCAGTTAATGGTTTCTACAAGTAGGAATGAATTTGAACTATACTCCATTTGTTTTAGTGCTTTGACATTCCCATGAATATCTTCAAGCTTTTGTAGCATCTTAAAAGGTCTTGTATCAAAAAGTAGAAAGAAGCATTAGGCAGAACTCCACTCATGTTTCATATTTCTCACTTTTGCCAGGATTTAGTAAGACAAGCATGAGCCCGGAGGGCAGGACCAACCCTTTTCCCCAAGACCTTCAAGCAGCAATTAGCAACAACAGCTTCTTTTAAGTGAACGGCAAATGCAGGGGGCCGGGAGTTGCATATAGTGTGACTAATGGTGCTCTTTTCTATATTTAAAGGCAGTAAAGATCTACCAACAGCAGTTAATATAACTTGGTCTTCGATCAACTTTAAAACAATACTACGGTGGCAACCAAAACCATCTAATTATTCCTACACAGTAGAAATACATGGGTAAGTAGATAACATCAAAGTTGTGTACGTTAATGACAATTGAAGAAGATGCAGATAGTGAGTGTCTGAATATTTTTGAGAGTGAGCATAACAGGAAAATAGCCCAAAAATGAGGATTTTGGGAAAACTGCCTACCCAATAGTTATACCTTCTTCATACCCAACTGTAGGAATATCTGATTCATGATTCTGGTTTCATCCACTTCAGAAATGGGTAGTTCAGCTTTAGATCAGTATTTCAGTTCTGGGGTTCGGTGCAGGCCAACTGGGCGGGAGATCTGGGCCAGGGTACATTGAGGCAGTTGACTTTAGACCATGCAACATATACTTGATAGAACGTCACCTTTTTATGTCTTTCAAGCTGTCTGGATGGGGTCTTTGTTCTTTCTTTAATCTTGGGAGGTGTCTGATAAATGAGTCTGAATTTTATACTAATCAGTGAATCACCATCAATGAAATGCTGGGTAATACTAAAAATGACCTTTGTTTGTCTAGCTCTATCAAAGCATTGTCTGTTGTCATGATTATAGAGGTTATAAAATACTGCAGACCATAAAAAACAGCCAGCCTATATGAAGTGTCTAACATTTCTTTTAAAACTTCAGTGAAGTTCAGTAATAAATCTGTGCGGTACTTAGCTCACCTATTAATTCACAGACCATTATTAAACATGCCCTGAAGAGAAACTGCATCAACTCTCCTACACAGTAATGAAAACATGGTACTGTAGCCACTTTTGTCTATAAAAGTTGTCTACAAATGAGAGTTCTCTCATGACTAATAAATGAATGTGCAACGGTCCAATGCCCTCTTTTACCCTTTATTCTGAAAAGAGTGATTAAATGAATAGACTTTAAAGCACATGCTTGAGCAGAATGGCACAACATAGCTTAAGAGCTTGATCCTACAAAAAGGTTTCTCATGGGCACAGAACCTTATCCAGCAGTCTGCCAAGTGAACTGCTTGTGAACCTGGAGTTTCTTTCCTGCTGTTTGTGCTTGCAAAAAAATGAAGCCTGTTTGCCCAAAATTCAGTATAGAATCAGGTACAGTTCTGATACTGAGGAACTTCTTTAGACAGGATTGTCTTAAGTACATTTCAATTTGTGCTTTCTGATATATATGTACATTTAAAAGAGTATGTTTGTTTTGTTATAAACATCAAATCTCTTCTGTCCCTTCTCAAAGCATCCGCAGACCACTGAAACTCACAGATTTGTTACATCATATGAAATCTGGTGAAGCAGGAAGGGAGTTCAGGCAACTCTTGAATAAAACTCTTGCTTGCCAGACCTTAACCTACTTTGAGGAAAATTTGTTTGTTAACTTCCAAACACTCAACACTCTTGATCTTTCATCTGAGTTCACTAAATCTTTTTTTGTTCTTAGTTCACCAGCAAAGACTGGGAAAAGAACTGAAGCAGTAATATCAGATCTACTTTTCTATTTCCATTTATTAGGAAGCAAAGTGGGGTGCTAACATTTTTTTTCCAAGTGTAGTTATTATTTCTCAAGTAAATGACCCTGCCCTTTATCATTTAAAAATCAAGAGAAGTCCATGAGTCACGTTTTTTATTTTTTGTATTGCTTTTTATTCTCAGTAACATTTATATCTACACAGATACGAATACAAGTGAAATATGAGGAGTCGTTGTCATTAGATTAAACAATTAACATTCATGTGAGCAGAGCTACCTAGGATAACTGACGTTTCTTTAGGCAATAGTTTTCGTATGCATCATTGATCAAGGATAAAACTGTCAAAGTGATTTATGTATCTAAGTTCCCTTATATTTTTATTGTAAGTCAACTTCAGAAAAAGCCAAAGCCAAAATCCAAACTACTGATGGCTTTCTATCATTTTTAATTCATACATGTCTCCAATAACGTCTTCTTTATATAATGCATAGTGTGACTCATATTTGATTCACTTGCTTCCAATTTAAACTTGAAATATACTTGTTACAGGGTAGTGTTTTTGGGTTTTTACCTTATCTATTTCAGACTAGTACACCTATAAGAATGTTGCACTGAGTGAGGGAAATCTGTATACTTTGAGGAGGGGGAATAGTATTTTAACGTATATGAATAGTTTTTTTTAAATCTGCTTAGAAAGTGTTGACACTTCTTACTCTTTTCAGACAGACATCTAATACACAAAAAAAATGTATTCTGACAGCAGAAACAGAGTGTGATGTTACTGATGTGCTCAGGAATGTAAGAGAGACCTATACAGCACATATACTGTCTGTAACATCCTCGAGGATGGATAACTTTGAAGAACCACCTTTTGCAGTCTCTGAAAAATTCACTCCTTATAATCAGAGTAAGTAGGATTGCCAATTTAATTTTATCATAAGCTTTATCTCAAGAAGATTTTCATTGATTTAAACAAGGTTTGGATTGGGCCTAAAGATTTTTTCTATAGGTTCTTATAGTAGCACTACTAGTATCTAAGAATAAGATCTACAAGCATGACACTTTTCCCATTGCAGGGGACTGCATTGCAGGGGACTGCATCATTTGTCCTCTCACGTCTAGATAAAAATATTTGTTAATAATCTTTCATTTCACTGTACTACTTTGACTCTGCAAACTTATAATAGAGGAGGGAAGGGGAGTGGAGGGAAGAAGAGAAAAAAATATATTGTATAGAAAAGATGATGCCAGTTTTTTAATTTTTAAAAATCCTTTTCTAGCTATTCTTGGAAAACCAGAGATCCAGAATTATACACAAAAAGATTCCAAATTGAACATTGTGTTCAAAGATCCACTTACACCATATACATTTTCCAATGGAAGCTTTAAAAGTATTCGAGATATTTTCAAACATGACCTGGAATATAAACTCTATTACTGGAAAGACCAAAGTTCTGGAAAGGTAAGCTCTTGCTCTACTTTTCACATATTCTGTAGCTATACTATAGCTATGCAGCTTCTGTGCTTCCTTAACAGCTAAAGCTTTTGCAGAGAACATTATCTTGAAATATTCTTTTTTCTTTTACAGAAATATGTAACAACAAAAAGCCTTACATTTGAAATAAATGTTGACAGCACAAAAAACTATTGCTTCCACATACAGGGAATCATTCCCTCTCGCAGAGAAAACCGTGATGGTCAGGAAAGCAGGGTGCTTTGTACCAGCATAGGAAGAAATATTTTAGATGGTATGTATCTGATGAAGTCTGTCACAACATCTTCAGCATTCTAACAAAAAGACACTTCAATTATGAGTATATTTGTATACGTCTTCTAGGTCTGGTGCCTAATTTATAAAACAAAACTATTTGCTGTTTAAATGAGAGAACAGAGACTGGAGATGAAAACTAATGCTAAGAACTCCCATTAAGTAAGAGTCACCATCCTTAGCTACTTGGAGTTGTTCTTAAGGTTTTGTTAAAACTATTTTGATTTAGTTTTAAATTGGCTGAATTAATGACTGATCACAGAGGTTCCAGATTTAATCACTGGCCTTCAGCTTATTTTTTTGTTTTCTCATTGTTTTCTTCAGATCCTTCCAATAAAGGGCCCTAGGGTAAGTGCTTGAAGCACCAGCTGTAAAATATAGGAGTGCTGGAAAACTATGCAACAGGCATTTCCACTGACTTGTAGTGTAAACTGAACTAGGGAAACTCTCACTTTTTTTCGCTCACAGTTTAGTTATTATCTCAAAAGCAGGTGAGGAGACTCAGACTTTCTTTACCGTTACATTACAAGCTCAGATTGGCCCCCTGACTTGTAAACAAGTTAGTGGGCGGTCAGTGAACCAGCCAGTCCAATTCAAGACAAACAACTTTTGTTCAAAGTGTTACAACACTTTCTTCAATATTAAGTCAAAAGTGTTAATTAAAATAATACATTTCTGTATTGTATCTTCTTTCTCCACCAGGAAGGAATATTTTCACTGTAAGTGAAAAACTCTTCCAAAATTGTTTCTCCCTCTCTCAAATGAATGCTCTTAAACAAAAAAAATATATTTAGATATTACAATAGTTGAATTCTAGTTGACTACAGTTTGAATAAAAACTCCTTTGGCTGGTCTTTTCCAACTTCTAACCTAGAACAAATTACTACTTAGGCCTAATTCCAGAGCTGATGTGGTAGCAGGGGGAATGATTGGACTTACTGCTGTGGTGATAGCCTGGTGTTTTAGTGGACTAACCATACTAGATTAAAACCTAGCGTGAACTAGTTGAAATCATGGTTTACTACAGTTTAACAAGTGAGTTGTGTTCACGCTGAGGTGAACACTCCTGTGGTACTGTAAAATACAGAAAGCATTTCTGAGTTCAGTGGAATGGGTTCTAAGGGATTGTGGCACTAAATGAGAGGTGTTCAACACCTCAACGTGGGGACCCAGACAAACACAACTTTAAGGAAAAACCACTATGTCTTCTGATTACCAAGTCTTGGATTCTTTTCTTCCCTTACAGAATATGGAGCTGAAGTCTTCATTATCATAGCAGTGATAGCAATTGCAGTCATCACCATTGCCGTTGTCCTATCAGTGATCCTGTGCAAATGCAAGAAAACAAAAGCTGCTAGAGAAAAGGAACCGCTTAATGGTGTTTAAGGAATAACGATCGTGGATACTACTGGCAGTTCCAAAGCAAAAAAAAAAGGAGTTAACTGGGTGGAGCCATTTAAGCGTTCTGCTGCAGGAGATTGTGAAGCCAAAACTTCCAGAATTTCTGTGAATGCAAAGCTTCATTAGACAGTCACAGATGAAAAATACATTTTAGGCACAAAGATATCAGGAAGCCCCTGTGCCACTAATAGCTGGAAGGGTGTTCTGGGAAGATATTACAATATGTTTACCCTGTTCATATAGTCTTCCCAAAGCAACCTCTATTTTCCTGTCTGACACAGGATCCTAAACTAGACGGACCTTTGATATGACAAGGTATGGCCATTCTGAAACTATGGCCTTAATGAGCCAGAAAACTTATGATACTTGTGAGGGGAAAAAACACTACATTTTCTAAACGCTTGTGTCCTTTACCTAACAAAAAGGAACGTTTTTCTGTTTCTATGAAACGAAATCTGTATTTATCTGTCTTTTTATAACCTTATTACCTGAAGAAATGATCTCTTAGTTCAGATTTGAGAAAGATGCTACTACTCTTTTTGCACTTCTTAGATAAAATTGGCTTGGTGTATTTATCTTTGGATAGAGGCAATCAAAGCTAAACAAACTGAAATCACTGTATTGGTAACCTCTATGGAATGCTCTTGAAGTACATAGCTGCTATCCATCTGGAAAAGGCATATCCAGATTACACTAAACCTGGACTAATACAAATAGGATAATCTGATAATTCCAAGTGAGCGTCGGGATAAATATTTTGCAGTTTCTGAGTCAGTAGTAACTCACTTCATGCGAACACTGAATAGGTAGCAGTATTTACTGCAGCTTGAACACTGATTTTTAATTAAACAGTTGGTGAACTAATAGTTTCTGTTGGTAGAGGTTCAAACAATCTTGGTGATGGGACTTGGAGGTACGTTTTGCTATGACTATTTTAATATTTATTTTATAAAAGAATCTAGTTTTTATACTGGTGATATCTGTATTTATGATGGTAATTTATACTTTTCTAATGAAATAAAGGTGACTGGGAAAATAACTGGGTTTTTTTTAACATTCAATTTTCATACCTGAACTGAAATTAAAAATGTATTTAGGAAATGTACTCTTGTGACAGTAGTGTAGGCAAGCTGTTTGAAATCTGACCAGGACTATATAAAATAGACTACGAGGACAACTACTATCTATAAGGATAAAAATGTAAGAAGCCACAGATCCTGAACTGATACAATATTCAGCACTTACATTCACAGTTTCTCATTCTAATGGAAAGTATATTGGATGCCTACTGAGGTGTCTCATTTAGGGAGTTCCATACTGGTGCTCTACCTCTTGTTGTGCAAGTTTATTCAAAATGGCAGGGGGCCTGGCGCAGAGATAGGAGCTGCTGCAACTAATGTTGGCATCTGTTGCTGCTGTTGGTACGTATAGACACCAAACAAACAAAAGGCACTAGAGAAAGCAAAAATGCATCTTCTAGTTGACACTAATTGGCTGTATATCTCCTGTATTGGCTGTATAATTGGCCTTATATATGCCTATAAAGAGAATAACATTTGCCTTTATGAAAAGGAATAACAGCCTGTAAAATGATTATCCCAACCTGCAGATTTTTACAACATTTTATATTATATTTTTCATCCTTATTCTATTTTAGATAATTCTTTGTTTGGGGTAAGAATACTGTAGAAACGTGCTGTAGAAGCGAGTGTGGTTTGTGAGGTTTTTTTTTTTTGTCCAATTCCAGTTTTACAGATAAGGTAGCGTAACCCCCAGAAAACTCTACAGTTTAGCTAATACTATGCAATAAATGCTTAATGCATTTTCTGCTGCATGCATAAGCCTTGTATAAAGAGGGAGCCTTACAACAGCAATCAAAAATACGAGAGCTTGTGGGAGTAAATTTAAAGGCATTCTAACGTGATCATTCCTCCCCTTCCCCATGCTGTTCGATTCCTCAGTTTTATTCAGTATAAAGCTCAGAAAAGCTGAGAGATCATAAGAAAATATGACACAGCATTGATTAAACTAGAGCATGTAGCTGATAGTGCCATAATCTACATAGAATATGGATATAAATCATGCTTCAGGCAATGAAGAGATTTTTTGTATGAAGATTGTTTTTATTAAAACAAAAAACAGAGAAGCAAACAGTACCTTAAATGGCATAAAAATGACCCCCTACTGCCTAAGTTCTGGAAACCTGTAGCACTTCTGTTCCCTAGCCACACAACACAGGTTACTCAGCATTTTTGAGGAGATAGAGTTACTGGGTCCTATTTCAGAAAGGTTTTTTTTTTTTGCTGTTTGTGAAGACAGTTGAGAATGGGGCTTTCTTCGCAAAACTACTGGAAGTATTATCCCTTGGGCTAGTGCATAGAGCCTGTGCCAACTATTTCATGCAGAGATGTTACTTTCTCAGAACATTACGAGTAGGCATAGAGAAGCACCGGATAAAGGTTTTAATAAATGGGAAGAAATGCTAGATCCTAGCCAGAGCACACATGTGGCCAACTTCAGCACTGTGCTGTTTAAGAAGGAACAGTTGCCCAAGGAATTGATCTCAGAAAGGGAAAGCTTTTCTTACATACCTCAGTACCCCAGCTTATCTTCTGAGCAAATTTCTGTAAGCAAGTGTGTTCCTACTGATGCTCCTAATTCCTCCCCCTTTGCCCCTTGTCATCTATCAAAGAAAAAGGTATGCCCTTTTCAAGTAGGGAGAAACATTTGCATACTTCACTGGTCAAATACTTGTGTTTGCTCCTTATACAAGTGAATGTGTAACACTGCATACTGTAATAAGCCACTATCATTTTACAGTATTGCTTTAAAACCACATTCTCCTCCATGTAAGTAAATAAAGAATGATACTGCAATGCTATATTTCTGCCAGCCCTAATAGGACTACAAACAGTAACGTTACTGCTGTTACTTAAAATGAACATCTGTATAGGACTCCATAGAAGTATACATGATAGGAATAACAGCAAACAGCTTAGCTAGTGTATTCCTAGTATAGCAGACTCAGCTTTTCCCTGTGAGAAGGCTGGTGCTGAGAAGCATATAATGAGAAGAATGCGATTATAAGCTTAACTTGGATCACGGTTCATGTGACAACGCAGGACAAAGAGTTTCTGCATTAAGTATGAATAAACAGCTCTGAAAAATTACCTTCTTGGTTCAGTTTTGTAACGCTGATTATTTTTCAGCTTGATGTTAAATGCTGCGCAACTTCAAACCTTGCAATACACAGGAATGATACATCCTTGCCTGACAGTAAGATTCTCCTTACCAGCTAAAAGTTAAAATAGGCAGAGATGCCTCAAATGTCTTCATCTGGGCTTGTATAACTGCAGTCTTGAGTGGGCTTTGGCTGTACAGTACTAGACTTGAGAGTTAATTCAGTAGTCTTCAATTACTCAGTGTCTATCCACACACTCATAACCATGCTTTACACAGCCTATGTTTGTCACCAAGAGAGAGAGAAGTCCTGGCATTTGTGTTTGAGCAAGACAGAAAACAAGTACAGCCTGCTACAGAGGACAGAAAAAGGAATTGCCCCGGCCAAGTATCTTTCCAGCACCACATGCTGTGGTGCAATGCACCACACCGTATGCCCCCTCACACCATACCCCGTCCTGCTGACAAACAGATCCTGTCACAAAAAGCTGCCCCTTCCTGATTTGTTGTTCTGTGTAGCTAGATTAGGCAAGCTCAAAGTAAGATCTGCCTCGGGGTGATTTTTTTTCAATAAAACCTGCCACTACCTGGGAACAAATAAGCAACCATACTCACTGCCTCCAGGGCTTTTATAGCTGGTACTGTCTTCTATACCCAATTGCAGGGTTTGTCACCTTTTCCCACTTGCTCCTCTCTCATCTTGTCAAGAGCTGTGTCCTGTTAGTGAAATGCTTGGATGATTTGCTCCTACAAGAAGCAGGAAGGACTCAGCTTTGCTGCTGCTTACTTCCCCTCTCCTTTGTTGCCGTTTCGTCTCCCCCAGCCCCTATGCATCCCCCTTATCTGCTCTTCCCCAGAGACGCAACCACAATCTCATTTCTGTAGCCAGCCTGTTAAGATCTATTTTAAATGAAAATGTAGCACCTGAAAGAGTATATATCCCTTAATCAACAACGAAGAATATGTTAATAGCGTGGCAGCATTTTTTGCTCTCTCCAACTTCTCTTGGCCACCATATTTCAACAGAACAGTATGAGTACATGTTAGGCTAAGTGCCTTCCTCGGAGCACAGGCTTACCTTTAAATAGTAACTTTTTTAGTAACTTAACTAGCAGTGAAGTTACTTCATCTGAACCCAAAGATTTACAGTTCTAGATCTCAGTTACCCATGATGATGGTGTATGTTTTTCTCTTCTGTTTTTAAATACCCTACTATATTACTTCAGGAAATATTTAAAAAGCAAAGTACTCAAAGGATTATTCATCTATATTTACAAAACTATTTCATCAGAAGACTAGTTTAATTAAAAACCTCCTTGCTCTGAATAAATATTTTCCAAATGAGATCACTTTAATTTTTAATTAATTCTTCCGTAATCACACAACTCAATTGAAAATCCAGTGGAATAGGAAGACCTAGAATGGCAAGCAAGATTTTAAAATCTACTCCAATAAAATGCACTTATTATTCAAAGGGGGATAAAAATTGTAATTAAAGAGCATGTTCTTGATTAACTGAGGTGGTTTTCCCCTTGCTGCCTGCATGCTTTACCATCCATTCACATTGAAGACCTAAGTCTCTACAGAGATAGTCAATCTGACTTCCCATGTTTCCATTTTGTTCATGAATATATGAATAAAGCAACAAGATGTCAGAGTTTAGCACTCTCTGACCAGGTTCTTTTAGATATTCCATGCATGGAGGGGGTAATGTTTAATATTCAATTTACTTATTTGAAGTTATTTGACATCACATAGGACTCTGATTTAGCAGACTGATACAGCAATATAGTGACATCACAATACAAGTGTAAGTTACGCTTAGCAGACTGTAGCAATTGTAACATACAACTGAATCACAATACAGATCTGATTCCCATTGCCAGCCTCTATCATATGCTCACTGTCACGATGCTGGTTGTCCCCCGTCTCTGGGAAGCAATATGTGGGTAGAAATCAGCTCAAGCCTGTTGTTCTCTTTGAAGTTCTTTTGTTAGTTGTGCAGCTTTTATACTTTGTGTTGGGCTGAGCCACATATAAACTCTCCCCATGCTAGTCATGCTAACTCAGGGAGGCACTCACACCCCTCTGATTAACTCAGGAGAAACATTTACACAACCAGTCGATTCACTCACCTGTGATATAGCTAGCTGATCCACAACAGACATAGCTGTGTATCTAAAAGAAAGACCACCTTCCACTCCCCTTTCTGTTGAGATAAATCCAGCTTGCTTTGCAACCATGGTGGTCAGTCACACCCTGCCTTCCTCCCAGGGCTTCATGGGCAGCTCACCCTTGCCCATCTCTTCTGAGCCTTCTTCCATTGCAGGAGTTTATTGGTTGGTCATATTCCACCTCTTGGCTCAGATGAACATTTAGCCATTACTGCTGTTGCTTAATAAATTCATCACATGAACGTCCAGCCCTCTTGTCTGTGCACAGTGCGGATAAGAACACACATATATGGTAAAATAGTAATTTACAATAGCTCAGTACATGATTTACATTGATTTAATATTTCATTCATGTGTACGATTGGCTTTTAAGATAATAGATCAACACCAAGGTTATAACAAATAACAATACAATGATTATTAACAGTATGAGCATAGGATGTAACATCAGTCACAATACATGGGTAGCTTTTGATGACCAACCTTTAAAGATATTGTATCAATGACACTCAGCAAGACTTGTCTTGGTAAGACAAGATGCTTTTCTTCTCTTTCTTCTAAGCATTTTCAGTTTCAAACAGACATTGAGTAATCTTGGTGCTTTGTCTGATAAAGTTGTTTTGTTGATGGAAGATTACTCCAAGTGTTACTGATGTACTAAATGATGTACTGCTTATTTTCTTAACTGTAAGGTTATCTTCATCCAGAAAACTTAGTCATGCAGGTGCAGTTCCGTAATTCTACCCAAGTAAACCAGTCCCAATAGTCTTAGTTTTGTCTGAAGAGCATTGACCTCACTCTTCCAGCCCTGTTCTACTTCAGTGTGGCATAAAGTCTGGATGCCGTTCGTTTCCCAGAACGAGGAGCAGATGAGGAACAGATGCTAGCTTGTAGATAGCAGACTGGGGAACAGGGCTGGGCAGTATGGCACAAGAGCTCTTTTTGCTGGTAAAAATAATTGTATTAAATCTTTACAGTACAGACTCACCAAAGGTCACTAAGAGCAAGCTTTCTAAGCAGAGCAAGAAAGATTGTAATTATGTCAAATACGGTTTGTGACATTTATATCCTGCAGAAGTAGAGTGTCCAAGTCCCCCATATCGTCATCTTTAAAAATGCCAAGTGCATGATTATTATTTCACATGCTGCATTCCTCACAGTATTATTGGCAAAATGTCTTTTATTTGCTAAGTCAATCCCCATGGAATTTCTCCAAATGTTTAAACTTGTTATTCCTATTTAAAGTTTGAATCTGTCACGTTTTTCACATTTTTTCTTAAGATAGCTTCTACCTGTTGAGTTCTAGGGGTTTAATCTGGCTCTGCTTTTGTATCCAGGGAAAGAAAATGATGCAGCAGTTCAAAGATGACTGAGCAGCTTTGAATATAACTTATTTTACTAAAAAGTTTTTAGCTTAAAAGATAAATTGCTGCTATAGTAACATAGCTTAGCTGTATTTTTGTTTCAATATGAAATCTGTTTCTTCTTGGATGCACATAACAGAATAAGTTCATCAGAATGTATAAACGTATTGTAGGAACCTATAACATTCTAAACTTCCAGGTGAAGTTTAAAGCATCGTAATAAAAGTCTGACTGTATCTGGAAGGGAGTGGTGGTAATCTATTCCCTAGTGAAGCCAAGGAAGAGTTGTAGGTTAGCTAGTTAAAAAGTAAACTAATACATAAAAAAAGAACACGCAAACTAACCTACAGCAACAACAGAAAGATACCTTCAAAGAGGCAAAACCAAATTCGCATTTGCACAAGAAAAAAAAAAAATACATTTCCTGCAGCACTTTGTTTTAAATATACCATCTTCTACTTCGCATACTCACAACTCCTCCAGATTGGGCAGCATGGATGAGAATCCAAACATACAACTTCTACGCTGACAGTCTGAAGAAGCCAATCCTGCTGAGTAAGTTTAAACAACAACCACAACAACAACAACCACCCCACACTATTCTTCAGTATTTCAAGTCTTTCACTTGAATACAGTGCAAATGTTTCTATTACAAAGAAAAGATGTTAGCCGATTCCTCTTCAGCAAGCAACACTTGCAGACTCTGAAAAAAACCATAACCTCAGACTTCTTACCTGTTTAATTTCTACCACAAAACTCTGAGGTCTCTGCACCAGCTGTCTCCATGCTGCTGAGTTTGCTAAAGTAGGCATAACTAGGAGTCACCCAACCCTATGAGTGAAATTGGATCAAGGAGATCTTTCATTCTTGCTGGATTCTGACTGTAACAGAAGTAATGACTAGACTGCAGAGGCGTCAGGGAAGGCAAAGGTGCTCTGAGAGACAGGTTCTGTTTGGTCCAAATCACCCTCAACATCTGGACAAGGAACAACAGGACTACTGGCCATGACATGTAGTTCACATTATCAGCCTTTCCTGGAAGAAAATTACACAGGTTGGGTAGTTGCTCTCTTTTGTGTGTTTCCTGGTGGTGATTTTTGTAAGAAAAATACATCTCTTATTTAGTGAAGCACGCCTTGAATTTGGGATGAAGGATGACAAGGTGCACAATGATGATTTGTTCACCTGCAGCAGTTCATTCCACAGTCTCATGCTAGGCACCTAGAAAGCATCCTCACCTCCCAACAAATTGAGCCTTCTTCAAGAAAAGTTCAGTTTTTGCTGAGAGCAGATAGTTGTCTGGAGCTTTATGTAATCTTTCAGAGGTACTGCATCAGGGCTTCTGAAGGTCCTCAGAAAAGACTGAAGCTATAAAGATTGATTCTTGAACATGCATTTGTATTTGTTGCTCCATGATTTCAGGTCTGCTGTTCCATAAACTGATGTTTTTCCCAAACATAAGGAAGAATTAAAGTGTTCAGACAAGCAAAGCAAACATTTGGAGCAAACTGGATAGCAGAAAGCCAAGAACTGTACAATTAACAGACTTTACATTGCTCTAAGTATTAAATGTCACATCCACAACAGAAAATTTCCCAGGAGGAACCAGCACGGATTTATTCTATTCATGAAAGTTAGCAACGTAAGCCATGCCTACAGAGAGAAAAGACATCTCAAAAGATTAAGTAGAAATATTAATCCTGCTGTTCAAACCAATTCAAAAGGTATGTATGCATTGAACTGATCATTTTACAATCCCTATTTACACAATTTCCTGCTAAAAACAGGTTTAAAAATCCACCTAGTTGTCTCTGAAGCTACTGTAGAACTGGCTTAACTGCTGACATCTGAGGAAAAAAGTAGTTGTCAATAGATACGTTTCTGGCTCTTTTCGAAACTATCTCAATGCTTTGCTTCAATAGTGATGAATGTAATTTTCCACCATCCACACATCAAGTTGACCTTTCTTCAAACAGCAGCAAGTATAGATCAGGTCACCGCTGATTCACTGCCTTAATGTGCACATATTCTTTGGTCAAAGAAATAAGCCAGAGCTAGGATCTGCAGTGAAGTATGAAGGTAGTAAAGTATGAAGGTACATAAGGGAGGGGGAAGAAAAAAAATAAAAACACACACACAAGCTCCAGTTCTTAGGAACAGGAATCACTGCAGAAAAGAAAAAAAGACTGAAGAATAATGAAAAAAATGCTTTGGGAACCTTACAGTTAGCTTCTGTTGAAAAAATCCGAGCAGTAGCAAGCTGTAAAGATGTTAGTGTTATTACTTTTCACAGTATTACTATTTACTTTAACAGAGGTCCTGGAATTTTTTTCCCTTGTTAACCAGCTAAGTTGAACCACATTATTAAATTGTATCCTGGGCTGAGGAATTTCCTACACAAAAAGGGCTCTATTCTAAGAAAACTATACTATACACTTGTTGCACATCTAATACCAGCTAAGAGGAGTGATTAGTTCTAACATTAGAAAGCACTGATTACAAGAGAAGACCCTTAAAATCAGTTAACTCCGGTAAGCCTGGCTTCAGTCTACATTACTGAGTTCCAAGTATCTTGATGGTAGGTATGTCTACCACAGGGACGGAAGGTAGACAGAAGAAATGGGAAGAGGAGGGGAAGGTAAAAAAAAAAAAAAAAAAGAGAAAGAGAAAGAGAGAGAGAGAGAGAGAGAGAGAGAGAAAGAAAGAAAATGAATACAACAAAAATACCAGTTCCTTTTTTTTTTTTTTTTTTTTTTTTTTTTTAAGTACAAGAATCAGGAAGCGCTCAATAAAGTTACCACATAAATACTGACATTATAACCTTATTTAGGTCTGCACCCTTCTAAAAATCAGTAAAACTGAAGGGAAAATATATGGCCAGGGGGACAAAAGAGAAGGAGGAGGGATTATAATTGGTGCCAATTTCAAACTGATTAATGAACCTATAATCTGATTGCTATAGTTGCACACCTAAAAGCATTTACATCATCTTTTTGTTAAGGCTACAACTGGATGGCACCGTTTGGCTGATTCCAGCATGAATTTCAGAGAATAACACTGACTTTATAAGCTGAATGCAAGTCAATATGTTCATTAGATGATTTGTTGAACATGCATTCACTGTACTGTTACAAAATTCCTAATCACACCATCAAGAAATATAAGAAGTCTAGATATATTTTCTCTTCAGATTTATTATTTCAGAGGCACTTAATGTCTTACATTTATATAGCGCCACTTCCCCCTCGGAAGCACTTAACAGTATTTACATACAGGAATGTTTCCCACCACTGTTGAAATGCAGCCATCTGACTACTACCAGCACATTTTTCAAAGCATCAACAGTTTGAGACTGAAGACATTTATTAGTATGTGTCTTAGTAGGATAGATTAAAATTCTAACTTCCAAACTTCCAACTTGTGCTATGAAAAAGACCTAACAGCTAAAATACAGTACCACAGTGCAATTCCGCAACAGAACTGAGACTTGATCATTTTCATTAGATTTTACATTCCTTCATTAGACAAAGTCTATCTTTAAATAGTTTAATGTAAGGCCTTTTAAGAATACCATTCTAAAACATCACTCATTTTTGTATTTTCTTTATAAGTCTCTCTTACAATCAAGCTCTGAAGAATATTTTTCTTTCCTCCCAACATATTCAGAAACATTAAACTTTTAGGAATCAAGTTCCTGGCCCTAAAAAGATATTAACACCCTCAATTTCCATGAACTTCATGGCATCTATAAAGGTAAACCTGTTCCTCCTTCGTTATGGAACTGGATAGAATTTTGTATAATCTTAGAGCTACTTTAAAAAGTAAAATATGTTATTAATCAATTGAACTGTAAGTACCATGGGACCAGTCGCTGAGGTGTGATACAGAAGTGTTGTGAGCGGTTCTGCTTGTTATTCCAAAAAAAAAAAAAAAAAAAAAACCACCAAACACCACAACATTAAGCTATCCCAAGTCCACGACTCCACTACAGAATTTGCCCTACTCACAAGGAAAATAGCAACCTTCTCATTTCAAAGATTTTTTTTTTTGCTTTATCTTTCTAAAAGGCTACTAAAACATTCCTTTAAAGAAAAGTAGTTGCATTTGGGTTCATAACTTGCACAAAAACAGCCATGTGGCAGCCATATTTTCATGGTTACAATGAAAAGAGACTACAACCTCACATACAGCATGCTGCTACCTGCTACATTATAAAATCAGGCTGATGTGAGAATTTGAGTGTACAGAAAAAATTAGTAAAATGTAGTATCTTTTTTCCTTCCTGGAACAAGCACAAAAGTTTATCCTGGTGACTTATTCTCATTGAGATGCTAGATTTCAGAGAGGCATTTCTGATTTTCATTGATGCCCTCTACTATCAGTCTACTGTGGTTTCTGGACTCTTATGCTAGAGTAGCTATTGGCATTTGAGTACTATGAAAGGACATTACTAGTGACAGGTATGGGCAAGAATTATGCTAAACAAAAAATATTAACAGGTAGCAATCTCAATTTGAAAGACAGTGACTAATTAAACTGGGTAAATATTAACAGATAGCAGTGCATCCAAATACCTAATTTTTTAAAAACTAAACTCTTGATAAAAGATGTACAGAGAGCACATTTATTGCATATTTTATGCATGCCTTCACATAGTGCATTTCTATGTTGTATCTTATGTGGAACACTAAAGAACTATTAGATTTTCACTGTACACACATTCTATTTTTTTTTTAGAGCCCAAACAACAATTCAGTTTGAGTTATATCTTTGCATTCCCTGACCATAGAAATCATTTTGCTGTATTTGTGCTTGTCAATGTGATGTGGCAGCCACAATAATCATTCATATGAAGAATTGGTTACAATAAGCTGTTTAAATAGTTTAGTTTCTTTAATGTGATTTGGCATCTGGAGTAAGAAAACTAATAAGGATTAGCAGTAAAATAACAACAGCGAGAATCACCAGTGAATAATTGGTATCAGAAATCAAGAATCCCCTGGACAGAAATGAGAAGAAAATTTGAAGGACGAAAAGCAACATTTTAGGCTTTGCATAGAGTTAAAAAAAAAAAAAAAAACAAAACAAGAAGTACCATCACCACTTATTTTCAAATTCAAATCTGAAGAGCAGCCAAAACCATGAGGAGATACGATTTTTTTTTTGTTTAAAGAGAGAAAAGGGGGGGATTTGAAAAAGCAACTGCTGTGAGTATCACAGGACTGAACACACAGGACAGATGAGTATCTGCTACTTCACAGACTAACATTATTTCCAGAAAACAGATGATTTCAGGATATACTTCTGAGTCCATTCTAACTCCTACTGATTTCAAGATAAGAATGATTGATTCCACACTCCTCTACTCTTACCTGTGGGAGTCATTCATTTCTTTAGAGCTGAAAATATCAACAGCCCCATGCGAAAAATATTCAAAGATACACAGAATGTCACTTTTCCTGTTCTTCTCCTGTCAGCTCTTTCCTCTCTCAACTGCCTCTCAACTCTTCATTACCACAGTATTTCTCTGACAGGAGAGGGCTGGGGTGGGGAGAAGGGTGAAGCTCTTGCTAAGCTGGGAGAGAATGAGAGAGGCGAGCAGCAGACAGAATCCTATGCAAGGCAAAAACTGAAAGAGAATCTAAAACCCACCAAAGAATAAGCTTAATTTTCTTAGTCGAGGAAATTAGTTCCATCTTTCAGTTCAGTTCATCCTTTACCAGCAAGGGCATATTGGCTACATCACAAGGCTTGGTCAAGGAAAAGACTCTTTCATCAGTCTAACACAGGGCACAGATCTGAAGATGGGAGAGTGTCCTGCACCATGGGAGATAACTCAGAAATATGCATAGAACAGAGAGCAAAAAATCCAAGACTGCTTTGCAGGAACAAGAGAGGTAGCAACCCTAATTTTAACAGGGCTTTTCACTGAAGGGAAAGAAGATCTACAAAAGTCAAATCAGCTGATTTCAAATGGTTTGCATCCCAGGATGAATCAAGTTACACCGATTTAAGCCCAATTTAATTTAGGCAGGTTTTAAAACCACAAGAATAAGGACATTCTTAGTACATATTAATAATTAAACCAACATATACACAATTAGCAATATCCTACATAATAGTAAATGCTTAACAGCTTGTTTTGGGTTATCCTAGTTAATTTGTTTAAGAAACAAGCTGAATAGTTTTATTGTACAATGTCTGCCATTCTGTGTTTCCTGTAATTATCAGTCTCTGTAGCAGCGCAGCTTATGAATTTTAAGATCCAAATTCAACTGTGTCTTCAGTTATCTTCTTGAACTCATAATTTCCTCTACCATCCATGTGCAAGTAAAACTGTGAAGTGAAAAACATACATGTTATGAATTTCCCTCCAAATTACTAGCTCTATAAATGCACAGATACATAGCATTTTGAAGTGGTTTTAGTGCAAAATCTTTAACCAACTCAGCTGGAGAAAAGATACGTTTCTCCTACCACATGTTCCAGTAAACCCAATTACCTCTGAAAAAAAAAAAACAAACAAAAAAGCTATACTGTTTTTGTTCATATCATTCATCAGTCTGCTGATGGTTATGCCTAGGCTTAGCACTGATACCTTGTTTGTAAAGACAGTATAATTTAGGTATACATTTACCCCTGTGCTTTAACTCAGGATTTTTTTTTCCATAAAGAGTTTACCTGTGCAAAAAAATAAACATAATAAAATCTTAATCTGGAAAAAAGCTCATCTCTAACACATGGAGATGTTATATTTATGCACGAGTATATTAGGCACCTTTTGAAAGTAATACTTTATGCTGTTTTACTTGACTCTGTTTCAAGTTTTGTTTGAAGCTAAGGAAGATATCAAAGACAGTATCTAGTGAGCTAAAAACCTTTCCTGTTGTTGAAGCTACATTTATAGACACATTTAAGGATTCCAGTTTCTTCAACTTTCATAATCAGAAGCATACAAATATTTCAATTACTGCAACTGGACTGTGAAAGCAAAGCCTTTTTAAAAGACAGAACATGATTCTTTGGAAAGTAAAAATGAGAACACTGAGTTTTAAAGTAAATTTACTAGAAGTCAAACACCACAACTCTCAACCAAGCTACAGATATCCTTAGCAAAAGCAAAGGCTACATACGTCATGATGTTTCCAGAGCGACTTTCTGTGAGAGACAGTGAAGAGAGTGATGCCAACCTACAAGAAGAAAATACACACAACACCACCTAACTCGTAAATAAAATGAAATTAACGGCTTCATTTTTCACCTTACTAAGAGCTAAAAAGGTGAAATTCATGAACATGAACTTCAAGACTATTAACATGTAGTCTCAATACAAAATGTTACAATAAAAAAGGTTTTTTTTTTTGTTTATTTCCACATTCTTTTCCTCCAGATAACTGGGTAAAATGTAAAGTGAGCTGGGCAAGGAAGCAGCTAAAAAATAACAAACCTGGTGTTTAAGAGAACAGCAATTTTAACAGGAAAAAGTTATAACTAATTATTCACCTTTAAATTGTCAGTGTAAGTTTATAATTTTCCTTTGTTTCCTAGCAACTTGGTTAACTAGGCTCCCCTAATGATCACACTGACTAAAAGGTGAAAAGGTTCTGATAAACCCTTCAGGTTTATCAGAAAGGTTCTGATAAAAAGGTTTTTTTTTCCCCCCTCCTCCTTTCTGTAAGGTCAGATTAAACAGAAGTTCAAATTTTCAGTAAAATGCATTCACCACTTTCCAACAGTAACTCTAGAACAAAAGTACAGACTGGCATTCAAGCGTTAACAGGGGAACAAATACATGCAAAAAACACTTTACAAAGTTTTCAGTGTGTCAATATTAACTTGCTAAAATTAGTTCAACAAATGCCTATTCTTTTGCATAGAGTCCTCATTAGTGCCAATTTACTACTATTACTACAGAAGGCTCCTAAAGTCCCATCACAAGTTTTAAGAAAATATTTCAGTAGGTGCACAGCTTCTCCCCATTATCATTCTGAAGATATTGCTACTCAATAACTAATGCCATTTCAAGTCCATTTTCCCCCAGACTAAGAGGTGAAATCAGTATTATTGATATTTTACATGGCATTTCTTAGGCTCTGGTAGGGAGAGTATTAAAAAAAGGAATAAGAAAAGCATATTTAACATTATCACGTTTAGACAGTTTTCTTAGATTGTTTGGCTTTTCACATCTCCAGATAGATGGAAATGGTAATTTCCAGCCTTTTAATTTTGTTGTCCTGGCCAAAAGAAGCCTTTTATAAGAGGAAAAAAAAATTTCTTTAGGTTATTTGCCTTCATCTGACATTCTAACAGTGCATCTGGAAAAGTAAGGTTACTTACTAGTAAGAATTCTCTGATATACAGAGGCCACATATAAATTTAAATTAACTGTTGAGATTGCAGAACATTTATTGCTTTCTAGTGTACATAACTTTGTACTTGGCATAAGGCAGAGTCCACCTTTGCATCATCTCAAGTTTCCTCTCAACCACAGAGATATAATTCTATAAACGGAAGAGTTTAAGGAAAAAAGATTATACATGGTATTGGACTACATATTTCAAAGAATTCCCATTACAGGATAACTTCTATCTTCTCAGCCATGGAAAAAAAGTAAAATTTTTCTTAGCACTGTGACCGCATGGATCCAGAAGAAATGATCTAGAGTGGTTTGGCAGTGGCAAAGTCCTCCTTACAGAGCACTGACTTGGGAAGGCCTTGGACACCTGGATGCACAAAGTTGTCACGCACCCACTGAACACTTGGTTCTGCAACCTAGCCTCCTGATCTTTTCTCATGCTAGGTTTAAAAAAAATGCTAGGCAGAGCACTTATCAGAAACACCTTTCTCTAAGGCAGTAGAGAGACTTGTCTATAGTTGAAGGATGCAGCCTGGCCCTCACAAATCACATGAGGGCAAAAAGATTCTCTCTCTGTAAGGTGCCACAGAGATATGCAGACTGTCTGGATTATGACCAGGCAGTGAATAATTTGCTATGCAGAAAAAAATGGCTGAGAAATTAGGAAACAGCAGTGGGCATATTCTAGTTTAGATATTACTATGCAGAACACAAGGGAGAACAGGTAAGATGCAAGATTGTGCTCTGTAGGCACTACTACAGGAAAAACATTCTAAACTCTGAAATGATAGCGTATGTGCATCCATTATATGAGGACTACCATTCAAAGACTGAGCAACCGGCATTGCTAGCAATTTTGCTTCCACAGTTCAGTGGAACTGCATGCCAAAGAGCAGTGAGAACATACCAGTGCTTTCTCATATTATTTACTGGGAAGCAAAAAGAAAAAGCTTACCTTTCGGCAATGGCTGTAAATGTAGCCTTCTACATCAACACTAACGGCACTAGTGCATTCATCCAGAATTGCAAACTGGGGCTTATGATAAAATAACCTTGCCATCTGGAATGCAAACCAAAATACTACTGTAGGCACAGAACCACAGCAAATATTGCAATATTAGAAGTTAAACTAAGAAGCAGCATCCAAAAATTTACTGTGGCATGACTTCTAGTTTTTTTAATTGGCATTAACTGAAGACTGGAAATTTGAGAGCTATACATTATCTTTGCAGATTTTTGAGAAACCATTATCTTGCAAATTCTGGTTACATAATCAAAAGTGTACGCAGTAGTAAATGTTTAACGGTTGCTATTAAAATAGGAGTACAGGTATTTTTACGTACTTCTCAGTACTCAGGTAGTTAGGGTTTTTTGGCTTTGGTCTTTAAGTATTAATAAATATTTGTGTAATAAAAAGAACGCTTACAACTCAGATTTCATTTTCAACCTATTTCCAGTACTTCGTAAATATTTACGCTTTTGAAACGTACCGCCATTCTCTGTTTTTCTCCTCCACTGAGTACATCCATCCAATCCTGAACACTATCCCAGCCTCCTTCACGTTCCAAGATGTGACCCAGCTGAACATTATCCAAATACTCCTTCAGCACCTTTTATTGAAACAGTAATGACAAGTAACGCTTAAGTGAATTTTAGATAAGAAACAATTGAAAAAAAGCTATGAAGTGTTATACTATTATAAAGGTATACTATCAACCATACTATTGATATTAAAAACAAACTCTATACAATATTCTTAATAGTGACTTAAGTATTGAGATGAGACTTAAGTGAGAGAAATAAGAGTTACTGAACTAATTATTGTTACCTGGTCAGAAATCCCTTTCTTTCGTTGATCTTCTAAAGTATCTGGATAGATAACTTGATCTCTGAGTGTTCCAAGAGTCATATATGGTCTCTGAAATAAAGTTACAAATAAAAGTATGTCCAATATTTATAAACGCCGTCATCCAATTCGGGAGCAAAAGAACACTAATTACTTCGCCTTACCTGAGGAACATAAAACAACTTTCCTCTTATAGGTTTAGTTAGACGTCCACCAAACAAAGGCCATAACTGCAACAAGAAGAGGTTTAAACTTGAGGAAAAAAAGTCCGATTATAATAGCGTTTTGGACTCTCTCACCTTTTATTTAAAATTGCTCCCTTACCTCACCAAGAACACGAAAAAGTGAACTTTTCCCACACCCATTCGGCCCACAAATCAGAACATTTGCGCCAGATCGAACCTAGGAACACAAAGCCAACACATATAAATGGTAATGAGAAAATACTGTTGAAAGTTTGTATGAATAATAAGACATGCTATTGTCCTCACAGGCTTGTACATAGTTTTTGACAACACACTGAGTAACTTCCACCAATAATTAAAATTTTTCCATCTAGTTTAGCACCACCTGTGGATTGAATAAAACAGGCTTTTAACAATGAAAACATTTGGGGGGGGGGGCAATAGCTTATTACAATTTTTCTTAAACTATCACCATAATGAATTTTGTTCAAAACATTAAGCATACCATATAAACACATCCTGTCTTCCATTTTTGTTTGCTTGCTTTTAATTTATTCTTAATTCAGAGCAGGTCTGAAACAATCATCTTCACTTTAAAATGTTTTATGAAGCATAATATGTTTTTCTATGATATTTAAAGCCTTACCTCAAAATTAAGGTCTTGAATCAAAACATCTCCATTAGGTGTCACCAATGGAACATGATCAAACCTGTTTGTAAAATGATATTGTGGAAAAAAAAAAAAAAAAGAGAAGAGAACAGCTGCCTAACAGCAGCTAGTATTGGATAGTTACTGAAAGACTTTAGGAACATAGTAAGACTTCATTCAGTACATTGTACTACAGTCAGTACATAGTTTCCAGCTATCAGCAGTTAAGGAAGTTCTTGAACCAAAGCGGTACCCCTGCATTTAACAGACTTCTATAGTTCCCCCCCCCCACCCATATATTTATGTGACCGTCTTCTGAATCCTTCCAAATCTTCGGTCTCTGAAGCATCTTGTGGATGCAAACTTTAACTTTTAGTTTTTAACTAAATTCTTCAGTTAACTAAATTCTAGGTCTTTAGTTTTAGTTAAACTTTAGTTTTAGTTAAACTAGTTTAGTTTAAATCTTTAGTTTTTGACTAAAGAACTAAATTCTTTAGTTTTAACTAGATTTTTAGTTTTTAACTAAACTCTACATTTAAGTTTTAGTTTTTACAAGCCTTAACTAAATGTAATGATGCACTTTGTTTTAAACTTGCTAGTGAAACTGGATTCCATTAGTTCTAGGACATACAGCATATGACTTCTCTACTGACATTCTCCTCATCCTTTAGTTTTATAGCTCTATCATTTCCTTCCCCCTATGCACTATTTATCTGCTTTCCACAGTGACAACATCAAGGCTATTTTATTTAATCTCTTAACTTGCCTTACTTTATTCCTCTGCTTTAGCAGTATTACTATGTCAACACTATTTTTCAGACTGCAAAACACTGAAAAATGAATTGTTACATCAGTACATAGTACTTGATAACTATCAATCAAGTATTTCAAAGCATACTGAAATACAGGCAAGTGTTCTGAAAATTAATACAGATTTGCCACTGATTTTTACAGCTGAATTTTATATGAGAATAATATCTGTAACCAACAGATTCCTGAGCAGAAATCTCATAAAAAGTGTTAACAAAACCATCTGGGAAATACTATTTCAAAGGAGAGTAGGATATGTTATTGAAAAGGCTAATTCCAGACAGCAGATAATATAAAGTCTTCTGCTAACATTAGAGGAAAAGGATTAACTTACCAAATAAGAATGCTGAGTAAGGGTAGGGGAAATTATTTGTAAATAAGCTATCATACAGCATGAATTGCATATTGTAATAAGGTACATTAAAAGCTCTGTTGACAGTGGTACAGGAAGAGACTAAAAAGTAAAACTAGTTTAAAAATATTAAAGTTGGAATAACTTTGTATACATACTTAATAAGGTTATCAGTGTTGACAATTTCTCCAGATCCAGGAATCGGAGCAAAAGCTTGCGTTCTATCCGCATCTTAAGTTAAGAAAAAAAAGTATTAGAGACTGAACTACTAGGCATAGATTCAAGTATTGCATACTATATGTCACATTTACCTTTTTCTTGAGATACCATAGTGCGCTGATATTTGCCACTGTTCAAGTCCTTTAGAACCTGCATTAATTCTGTAATTCGAGCTGTGAAACTAAAACCCAAACAAACTACAAGTCATTAATCATTAGAAGTGTTAGGAATTATAATTCTCCACATAAGCTCTAAATGAGTACTCTAAATTCTCAAAACTATGCATAAAGTTACTCAGCAGATTGCAGCAAAATTAGCCCAGCACAGGAACAGAAGTGCTTATATTTTAGAGTTGCACTGAGGGTCTCCAACTTCAGCAAATTTTACTAGAACCTCTTCTCATAATAGCCAAATATTTATACTTTAGAGAAGAACTTTTCTTCTTAAAAAGTAAATTCAAGGACTTAAATTTTTGGTAAAATAAGGAATATATAACTGATTTACATGCATTTGACAATGTCTTTACAATTAATCATTCTAACTGTATGCTGCTGCTATTCAGATATGGAATCACTAGTGGAGACAATTAACATTACTTCAAATATAATGTTTTTCAAATCAAATGCTTCTACCCACTAGATTTTTAGGGTGTTTCAATGAAAAAAGCACATAAGTTCATTTTGCTTTAATTCTACAGTCACCCTTTTAAAAAATGAGATGAGAAATGGCAACAACATAAATTTGAGGGAGATTATTTTACTCAATTACTATTAAGCTTACCCAGCCAATCTTGTCATTTCACGACCCGCTAGGACTATTCTGCCCAAAGCTTGAGACATTCTCAGCAGCATTCTTCCACTTTGGTAGTAATCCTGAAGTAGGGAGGAGGAGAGGAAAAAAAAAAAAAAAAAGGAAGAAGAAAAATAAGTTTCTTTACGTGGACTGACAGAATTTAAATTCAGGAAATTGTTCTTATTCTCTATTGTTTACCTCCAAAAGTTCTGCATGGGTACTATTTTGATGGCGAGGATCAGCCAGGTTCAAAAATGGACGACTAACAACCAGGTAACCAACCACAGTGGCAAGGTCTGTAGTTTTTAAGAGTAAATATTAAACTACACATTAATTAAAATAATAAAAAAAGAGAATGCTCACGTAAAAGTTTTAACACTTCATTTGTTACCTGTAGAAGACCATTAGCACTGTGCAAACACTTACATTTGGCGATGATAGTATCAATGAATCCCATAGAGAACCGGAACAAGATGAAATTATGCAAATGTTCCACCTGATAAGTTACAGAAATAGAAAGGTCAAACTATATAGTAATGGTCTTACTCACTTTCATTACATTACAGAAGTTTGTTTCCAAATATAGCTATTTGTTTTTCAGTAAGCCACAAATACCTCAGCAACGCCTGTGACCTAACTGTGATAAGCATTGCACAAGTGTCCCTGCTGGCAAAGACTTGCACTCTGCTTTCAAATGTAGATAGTTTTGATCTAAGGCAGTGAGAGAAGAGTAACTGTGGTGGGTAAAAAAGGTAAGTGGTAAAATAAAGACCATTTTATCAGAAGCGTGCATGCTGTGCTTATGGCCTACAAGTTTATTTTTAAATTTGATAACTGCAGCAGCTGAAACATCAAGCCACCATAACTGATGCACATTAATATACACACCAAGACTAACAGAAAGACTAGAAGAGAGTTCTACCGGTGAGATTAAAGAACACACAGAATAGAATTTGCAAGAAAGAATGAAATTGTGTAGCAGGAAGAGAAAGAGGAAAAGTGGACAGAAACACTCAAATCTGGCAAAACAAACAGCAGAGACATTAAGATAGGAAAGAACTGGTAGACAGAAGAATGAACTGAAGGACCCTTAAGCTCTGAACATACAAATTGAAGGTATAGGAAAAGGAATCAAACAGTAAGAGACAAGACTTATACAAGCAGAAGTAAAACAATATTAAGGATCATTACAATTTTCACTATGCTAAAGGTATTAAAGAAAAATCAGTATTAAAATAAGAATTAGAAACACAATTAATTGGAAAGTAACATATTTAATCATGGGAGCTATGAGTAGTTTTAAGTAACTACTTCTGCCTGTGCACAGCCACCTTAGACACTTCTACTTCTCAACTTTTCCCTTATATTTTCCATATTCACTCTATTATTTTTGTTTGTATTCAACAGTAATTCTGAATGGGATAAGAGATACAAGTCTTTCAATTTCAGTTGTTTATTGGCCAAAAAACATTGATAGAGATTAGTAGTACATGACAACCTTTCAAAAGGTCAGATACTGCAGAATTCCATAACCTTTTCTGTGTTACACAGCGTTTTAATTACAAGAATTACTGTAATTGAAATCACAGTACCAATTGCTACACAAATTCATTAAGGTGAAGCTGACAATCAGTGAAGCGAGTTTAAGATTGCCAACACATAATCAGTGGTTCCAAGAATATAACCTTAACTGAAATGGAGTTAAGTAAACCCTTCTCCAATCCAAAGCTTTCACAAACTCTGACAATATAAAATTGGAGAAAACACTGACAGAAGATCAGCAAAAAAAAGAATAGTTAAACTTTATGAATCGTCACGACAAAAATTCATTACAGTTTTTCTTAAAAATATTTTAAAGGCTAAAAAATTTCTTACCAGTTTACGGAAGGTTTTGTGAATAGTCTGTTTTTCTCTTAAGTTTCCATTATAAAAAGCAATTTCTTCACTTAAAAGAAAAAAAGAACGTAACTATTTTGTTAAAGTCTTTAAAGAAGTCAACTACAGAGCATAGAAACATAATTCTTTCAGTTATCTTGTGAAATAAGAAGAGTTTTCACCACATTAAAACATAGGTTTATTATACCACAGCTACAGTTCGTCTTTTGACCTGGGCATATAAGATACATAGGAATTACTTAATAGTAATCCGCATAAAGATATATAAACCTTGCTTAGGACTGACTGCATCAGATTTTTCGAATAGATTTTTAACATCCAGCCTCTATTTATACACCATATTACTTCATCTTACTCTCCAAGTAAATCTATACCTGTTTGTAATAAGCCGTGAGTTGACGTATCTGTACTCTCCTTCATATTTTTGTTCAATAATAGTCATCTTGCCAATGGGTCTCCTTAAACGTGTAAGGAAAAACCCTGAAACAATCAAGTATGCCATCATGCTAGCTGGACCCTGTGAACAAAACAAACAAACAAACAAAAAAAACACACACCATATAGATGGCCTCAAACTGCAACATCTGTGCCCCAAATTCCTAGAAAGCATTAGTTTCTTCATTCCTGCCTCCTAAGCATCTCCATTACTAAACTCTTGCAATTCCCATTAATCACATTTCTCCTCTTCCATGCTAGAGGCAATACTTCCTTTCTCCCAATTCTCTGTCCCCAAATGACCTTCTCATCCCAGCCTTCTATGCAAGTTTATCTTCCCCCCGTGCAATCTTCCTGTCCTACTATCCCTGCTTAGTAGAAATTCTCTGGTTCTTTCTCACTTCCTTCCTTTCTCTTCTACCCATTTCTTTTTCCATATTTTTGCTACAGCTATCATAATTGTCAATATTTCAATCCCCTCTCCTCTGCTTCATCCATGCATCTCCAATACATAACCTGCTTCTCACAAGCAGTCTTGGTAGGGAGTTCTTATTCTTCTGAATCCTAAGCTTCGGTAGACGAGGGCTCACTAACAGCGACATGAGCCTCTTCAGCTGTAACATGCTTGAATATCACTGAAGTGAAGCATGGCAAAAAGCCAAAACCAAACTAAATTTGACATAAATCATTTGCAGATCTGTATCAGGAAGAGCAATGCAAAGACATCTGAGTGACTATGGAAAAATTAGCTAGGTTCAGATAGGCCTATCAGCTTAGTCTCAGAGATGAAGTTGGTGAAGCTGGGTGCTGGCATTAAGGATCAAGCAGAAACCTTTGGATGATGAAATAGGACCAGTTGAGGTACAGAGCATCAGCCAAGCCCACCTTTGGAAATTTGGCAAGAGGCTGGCCATCACTGCATTAAAGAAGTTTCCCAAGATGTTAAATTACTGTTGCAACAAGCAACCCAGCCAAATCTAAGGCTTTCTTTTATTAAGACTTTTGCCAGCTTAACAAAAAACAGCCTTGTGCTTTATAATGCACAAAATATTCCTAGGTAATCTTAAATTTATTAGAAATGATTTTCCAACATTTATTTGATACAAGCAAATGCCAGAGACCTCAGTACTATCCCTTGATTTGTCAGCCAACAGGGAGAAACACTCCTCTTTAGCAATAATTTCATAAACTTCAAAAACTTTGGGGAAACAGTAGAAAATTGCCAAAGATGATGTTAAAGTCAAGAACACACACACACACACACACACACACACACACACTTACTTGGATCCTAACTTAGATCTTGGGTTTTCTGATAAGCTCTTGTATCTTAGACTAAACTTTCATAAAGCCATGCCACACAAGTGACCTGAATTATAAACCAAATTTCTTTTCTTGTAATTCCTTCTGCATTAACACACCCATACAAATAAAGAGCCACCAGAAATCAGTACCAGCATTAGTTTACTAACATAGGCTGGCAAAACTTTTCCCTGCTCTTGGCAACTTAACAGTTTACAATACCTTACTCCAAAATCTATGTTGCATGACCCAGAGCTACTCTTTGAATCCTGAGTATTTTTGATAATGCATTATTTTTTATTTTTAAGTTGAAGAATTATTTCTGTAATGGCTGAGGTTATTAATTAAAGGATAAAAGAGGGGTTGGAGAATATAATGGTTATACAGGATTTAATAAAATTTGTTTTTATTCTTATTATTAAAAATTAGCTTTTTGATTTAGCACTTAAAACATCAGCAACTTTGTGACACCAGGAAAAAAAGACACTATTATTACCATGCGGTACTCTGTACATTCAGTAAATGGAAGAAAACACTTTTTGGAAGCAACAGAGTAGAATCCAAGGTAGTCTTTTTTTTCTTTTTCTTTTTCTTTTTTTTTAATTTTTTTGCTCTTAAAGAGACGTGATCGTAATATTAAATGCCAAATAATTTAGCATTTTTAATACTAAATAATATTTAATGCTAAATAATGTTGGTTGTAAGCTTCCAGACAACAATCTTAGTAGAAACTGAAGTGTTCTGATTTTACAGTTAAGTTTTTTACAGCTCGTGCAGTTGTTATCAGTATTATAGTAACTGTTATTATTATACAGTTGACATAACCATGGAATAGGTGAGAATAGTAGGAATCAAACAAGCAATTGAGGAAGAAATACAGCTCCTGTCCTATATTTTCTTCAATCTTTCCTCACGTCCGGAAATATATTTATCAAATAAAACAGTTAATAGCTTGTCATTTCAGAAACAATTTTTGTTTCAACAGTACCAGCTCTTTTAACTGTGTTCCTTTCCTTTCTTCCCCTTCCAAGCACTGCAGAAAAGCATAATACGCTGGTTCTCACATTTCATCAATGAGAGCACTAAGCTCTACACAAGGAATTGCTCTGCTTACGTAGATTGCAAAGAAACAAGAGAAACTCAGGTTTCTTCTTTAAATGAAAGTCATGCAAGATATAATACAGCCAGAAAGGACATTTTCCTAAATAGGATTTTTTGAGTAACTGCTAGAAGAAAACAAAACAAAACAAACAAAAACTTCCCTGCATTTTAAACTAGTTTGAGTGTATGCAAATTCTGGTATTTTTGTTTGCCTCAAACTAGAAAGCATTTAAATGCATTAAAACCTAGTGTACAAGCATATTTCCAACATATCCTTTCAAATAATGGATGAATCTATAATTAACATATAGTGTTTTCCTCAAGACTCCAAATAGATGCAATGCTATAGCCAAAGAAGAAGAAACTTATTTATAATACTGAAAATAACACACAGTTTACCTGCGCTCCTATTGCACTTGTTAGCTTGAAGATATACAAAACTATATCCAAAAAAGGCTGCAACAGAAGGATAGAAAAAAAGTGTATTAGAACACCAAGATAACATCAATATAAAAACATTCCAAACTCACTCCCTCCCAAACAGTTATTAGTCTGCATTAAAAGCACAATCTTTGAAACTAACTACTAAATAAAAGGAATCTCAGCCACATGACATTTTCCTGGCCACATTCACACAAGTGAACATAACACCATGATCTTCAAATAAAATACAAGGCATTAAAAAAAAGTACTTCACTATTTTAAATCTATAACAACATCATCTTTGCTCACTAAGAAAAGTTAGACTAAACCCCTTTCTTAATTGAAGTAATTGTGAGAAGTGGAAACATGCAGAGCAGAAGAATAACGTCGTGTAGTTGCCTACATACCTGATGGAAGCAATGTTCCAATCTGGAAGAATCCTGTTCAGTACGTTCTCCTCCCCTCTCCCAAAGCTATAGCAACTGAACTATGGATTCGGTAGCCAGAATTTTTAAACCTAATAACTTTTTGCCTTTACACTTATGCTTACAGGAACAATATAGCCTCAAAGAATATTTTCCAAAAAAAAAAAACCTAAAAATTTTCACATTATTAACTCAAAAAAAAAAAAAAGATTGACACCTGAAGCAGGAGGAAACACTTACTGAACCCTAACCCCCTACCCAAAATTATAAACATAACTAAAAAAAATTAAGAATTGTTTTTCTTCTGAAATCTGAATAACTAGCTGAGAAAGTATACTCATTAGTGTTCAACTACAAAAAAGTAGCAATTTTTTTTAAACAAGATCTAATAAAAAAATGACAATCCACCACAATGCTTTAGGAAAGGGCATGGAAAAGTGAGAGACTAAGACAACAATATAATATCTCACTCAATTCTTTTTAGCACCGTACTTTGATCAACACACATGAAGTAATATCCTACTATAAACAATGTACTCTTTAAAAACGTGTTATTTCAAACTATTATTTTGAGCCCTGACATAACACCCTAAATATGCACAACTATTACTCAAAAGTTTTCTTATGAAAGACTCACCTTGCTAAGGTTTGAGTACAGGTCCACTACACTGTTACAGAATTTTTCAACGTCCTGTGTAAGGAGTTGATCTGGATTAGCTATTCTGTTGTCCAGATTTCCCATTTTGTAGTATGTATAAGCTCTGAAACAAAAAAAGGTTGGGCAGAAATAAATTACCTGGGACCTCAAATAACTGGAAAACCTCAGCATCACACAATTATAGGGGAACATAGTTTAGACATTAAATGACTATGTGGAGCCAACATAGCTTGTACTTTTGCCTGACCAGTTTCAGATTAAATTCTACAGAAACGTTTAGACTCCAGGATGTCTTCTTAGTTGAAGCTCAGTTCCAGACTGCTCTATGCACAGGTGCTGCACTGCAGTTAGTAAACCCTCATGAAACTCTGCTCCAGCTCACCGGACAATCAAAATTCCATGCAGAGAGACATAAGCAGCCACTCAGGCTCACACATCCAACGCAGTCTGCAAATTTATCATCACAATCTCTCTACTATGTGAAAGTAACTAAAGGACTTGGGTAGTTGACCCAGTAATGGAAGCAGTACAGTGCATTCATATGCAGTTAAGCTTTCATATCTGCAGAAATCAAACTTTTTTCTAATGGAGCTAACTTTGCCGTCTTCACACCTGTGCCATGGACAATATACAACCAGGGATAAACGACTTACGCTTACCTGAAAGTTGACTGCAACTAAAAGCCCTTTTTAAACAGTATACATACTAAGCAGCTCACTACTTTCTTACTATGTACTTGAAATGACGTGCTTTGGTTTTAATCATATAACTTCATTTTAAAAACCATTAGTCATTTAACAAGTTGTTACTTACTTAAGATATTCCTCATAGAGGTATTTGGTGAGTCTCACTCGGAAACAAAGTTTCAGTTCATTTAGACCATACTTCAAAAAGTTATTCACTAAAGAGATCTAAAAAGAAATAGCTACATAATAATTTAAGGCAGAGATATTTAATCAAGAACGAACATACTTAGATCGGTTTGCACAGGAACATGCAAGCAATTAAAACAAGTGAATTGCCCCCTTGAAGTTAATAGTAACAGTCAGCACAATTAAGACTAACCATATCTAAGTGTCTGTAGGACTATGGATCAGGTTCTGGTTTGTATTTTTAAGAATCCCAAGTCTCAGTGGGTCTTATCATATCCAAAGATACAATGTTAAACAGTGTTCAGTTAGCCTATCTTTATCTCTCCTAAAAAGCTCTAGAAAAGAATTACCATTTGACAAACACTACCTACAACCAATTGATTCATTTTCAAGTCTATTTTAAAACAGCTAAATTATCTATTAATTTATAATAATAATTTACTTCTATCAGGTGGGGGTCAAGATGTTGACAGGGTGAAGGAAAGCTGAAGGGAGGGAAAAAAAAGAAAAAGATTTAGAAAAATTAGTAAGTGGTTTAGAAAATTAAAGGCTAAAAAGAAAACCTCTATTTTCAATAGTGTCAAGAGAATCCCAGAACTAGAATATTTAAACATCAGATTCCAATCCATAAAATGTTATTATCCTGTACTATAGATGACAAGTTAAACTGTTTCTCAAAACTGCCATAAAACAAATCTGAAAACCTAAATATTTGTCAGCAAAATTTTGTAATAAATATCAAAACTTGTGCTGAGTCTCCCACATACTGAAGCCAGAAAGTGAAATCTATCTTAATGCAGACCTGCACATGAAACAACTGATTTGGGGGGTTTGAGACGCTCATTTGAGATCTTTTCTCAGTTTTTTAATTTATATTTTAAATATTTTCTACTAAAAATATGACAACAAAAAAGCACTTACAGCAGGCATTGCAGCAATAAAGTTGAACAAGTACTTCTTGAAATCTTTTCTGCTGCGACCAATGATGGCACTGCAAAGGACCATAAGCTAAGTGTTAGCTGCAAGAGAAACCATAAACTAGCATTTCCTAAGCTGAGAGAGGACAAACAGGCTACACAGAGGATCACAGAAAGCAGGTCTCTGTGGAAAACCACAGTGTCAGCTGTGGGATCAAGTCTTATATACTTCTGTAAGTTAAGCAGTAAGCAGCACACCAGAAGCAATCATCTCCCTGCTCCTGCAGAAGCTGCTTGCGTTAAGTGTTCACAAATACAGGGCCACAGAATACTAATTTCTTCCCTTTCCTTCTAGGCTTTCAAAGCTTTTGGTCAGCCTGGGGTGCTGCAGAAGCACTTACCTCTTGCGAGTTTAACAAATATATAAATTTAAAAGAGAGGTATGCCAAAATAAACCAAGAAAAAATATGCAAAAGAAGAAAAAAAAAAATCAAAGCAGCAGCAAAACTGGGAAGAAAGTGTACCAATTGCTGCATCATGATTACTTGTCAAAATCCTACAACAGGAGTGGGGACAAAATACGTGGTTCAAAAAACCAAACCAAAACAAACCAAAAGTCTGAGTGGGATAAGAATTAAAAAAAATTAAGGTTTTATTTAGGCTTATTTACAACAAAGTAACTCCAGTTAAAAAGTAACTGTGTCCAGTTTCTCGTAAGTTTTTAAACAAAAATTATAACACACCACTTACACCTGAGAAAAAGTTCAGATATTAAAAAAATAAAATCAAGAACTTCTATAGAAAAATGATCTCAATTAAAAACAGATACAAAATAAAAGTATTCTCACCTTCTCCCAATAATCTATCAACGCTCTTCTCCTATATAAAGATCTAACTATTGTAGGAAATCTTAGTCTTCCTGACATCATAGAATTGGAGTTGTTAATTAATGTATAAGCTAGACAGGGAGTTAGTTACTGTTACTGGCTGACCAACAGTTCAGAAAGACTAGAAATCGGAGACCAACAGTTCACAGGTACCAAGGTAAACAGGAGAAACATCTAGCAACAGATTTTTTTTTTTTTTTTTGGGGGGGGGGGGGATCTAAACTTGTTTAAAGTTTAAATCAATTCAAGAATAACTGCTTAAGACCTAAAGAAGTTGCCTCAGTACTGCACCATTAACGGAATATTAGCAAAACACAGAATTGCATATCCTTTCATCTTCAATAGCTGCTCACCATTAGAACAGCAGCTACAAGTTTTAAAGGAACATCTCGGATAGCGCCTTAACGCTGCTTACATAATTTTTTTGTAGTGCAATTGCATAGTTTAACAGCATTACATATTTCTGATTATGATATTTAAGTTACTCTACATGTATATAGCTCAAAAGCCTCAAAATGCAGCTCATTGCAGAAGTACAACAGAATAATGACTTCATTCACCATAGAACCACTATAACGCTGCAGTATTCTGAAGTGCTCTCTTATTCCACTCCCATGTTGGCCTGAACTTCTGAAATAAGAGAGCGTGTACAAAATGTGACAAAAGATGAAAAAATAATTTCAGGAGGTAAACTTGGTTTAAAAAAAGTAAAATGATATTCTAGCCAACAGCAGAGAAAAAAATAAGTCTTTCCTTTCCAGAAAAAAAGGGTTCTCTGCATCCTTTAAACTTACGACTATACCAGTGTTTCAATTAGTTTATATAAATAAAAAGAAAGCTGCAAAACGTCTGAATCTGTGTTCTAATACAGACCACTTCCCCTGTTAAACACAGCAAAGAATGTTCAAAATGAACAAGTTTATACATACCTTTCAATGACTGTTCCATTTTGAATCATCCAAATATCACAATATGTGCGGACTACCAGCATGACAGCAATAAGTAGCAAATAACCTGTCTAGTACAAAAACGCAAGCGTAAAAGTTAAACAATGAATTAAAAGTACATTTATTTTCTAGTAAGTTCCAATTCTATTTTGTAAAAAAAGCATTACAATCTTCTACTCCTTCACCCCCAGCTAACATTAGCTTATTTTGCAGGGCATACATTAACATAAAATATTTTAATAAATAAAATACATAATTACATTTTTACTCAAGAAAATCTCCTTATGGAAAAAGTTTGTCTTTTAAAAAGCTACATTTGGTTGACACGTATGCTCAATTGAAAACATATATCATATCTACATCTTACTAGATGGAGAGAAGTGCAGAGATAACAGAGAAGTTTATGTATCAACCATTGCTATCGTGAGACACCGTTCTGCCATAAGCATACAGTCATATAGGTTGAAACGGACCTCTTAAGGTCCTCTAGTCCAACTCCCCACTCCAAACAGGAGCAACTTAGATTAGGCTGCTAACAGTCTTGCCCAGTCATGTTCTAAAGGTCTCCAAGGATGAAGATTTTGCAATGGCTCTGGGCAACCTGTTCCAGTGTTTTGATTACTTTCACAGTAAATAATTATTTTCCTTGCATCAAATCAGAATTGCCTGTGTCCCAGCTTGTATCCACTGCCTCTCATCTTTCCACACAGCATTTCTGAGAGAAACCTCCATCTTCTCCACAGCTTACCATCAGGTAGGTGTAGACAGCACTATCATCTCCCCTTAGCCTTCTCTTCTTAAGGTTGAAAAGCCCCAGCCCTCTTCGCATGTCCTCATGTGTCATAGGCTCCAATTTTCTAATCATTTTGATGGCTCTTTCCTGAGCTCCCTCCAGCAAGTCATTGTCTTCCTTGCACTAGGGATCCCAACACTGGGCGCACAGTACTCCAGATGCCATCTCACAAGTGCTGAATAAGGGGAACATCACTTCCCTCAAACAGCAGGATGCCCAGTTGGACTTTGTACCATTGATCAAAACCTTTAAGTCCAACTATCCAGCCAATTTTCCACCCACCTCACTGTGCACCTACCTAGCCAATTTAGTTTGGCTATCAGGACTCTATGGGAGACCACATCAAAGGCCTTGCTAAAGTCAAAATATATAACATCCTCTGCTTCCCCTTACCCACACACCCAGTCATCTCATCACAGAAAGCAATCAGGTTAGTCAGATGTGATCTGCCTTCTATAAATCAATGCTGGCTATTCACAATTACTTTCTTGTTCATCATGTGGCTGGAGATGGCTTCCAAGAGGATTCGCTTACAACCTTCCTAAGGATGAGGTAAGGCTGATCAGCCTATAGTTTCCAGTATCCTCGTTCTCGAGGAAGAGTGGGATGTCTGCTTTTCCCCAGTCATAGGTAACCTCTTCTGATTGCCATGGTATTTCTAAGATGACAGAGACCAACTCTCTCTCAGCACTCTGAAACACACACTGCCTGGTCCCGTGGCTTGTCCAACTGGCGTGAGCACTCCCCAGCTGTATCTTTCTCTGCTCTGGGCAATGCTATTTTCCTCACAGACTATGCTAGAAGACTCAGGGAGCTGGGAGGCCAGAAGGCAGCCCTTGCCAATGAAAAACAAAGCAAAAATACCCCACTGAGTACCTCAGCCTTTTTAAGGTTCTTTGCACTGGGCCCCCTGCTCCACTGAGCAAGAGGCTCACATTTTCCTTAGCCTTCCTTTGGCTGTTAACGCACTTACAGAAGCCCCTCTTTGCTGCCCTTCATATCCCTCACTAGTTCTACTCCAGCTCAGCTTTAGCTTTCCAGATTCCATCCTTGCATGTGCAGGCAAAAATCTCTATATTCCTCCTCAGCAGCCCTCCCTGCTTCCACCTTCTTTTTTTGCATATGAGCTCAGTCAGGAGGTCCCTGATCATCTGTGCTGGCTTTTTGCTTGCTTGACATTCTGCATGTTGGGATTCATTGTGCTTGATGTATTCTGAAATTCTAATATATCTTAGTCCGGGACTTAAGTTCTAAGCTCAACTAACTCTCTTAAAAGGAGAGATGGAAAAAAGTGTTCTGGAAAACATGACTAGGATGTTGAGGTGGACAACTTTTATCTTGCTAAGTTCTACTCTGCATAGCTTTCCTGAAATGATGCTTTTTTTTTTTTTTTTGGACAAACTGATTTTCTAATAAGGGTTGGCCTAGATCTAAATTACAGAAGCAAAACTTGGACGAACAGTGTGCTATTTCAAGATAGGAAGCATCTTCCTAGAGAAGTGGATTACATTGCATCAAATCAAGCAAATAAGGAACATCTGGATGCCCTTTTAGACGATATGCTACAGGCAGCAGTTATTAGCTGACAGTCAATGGCTTGTATCACAATCAGACCGCAATTTTTTAAGTGATGTAACTACTGAACAAGCATGCAGGTTTTTATATTACTTCAATGCATTATGTTGACACTTCAAAAAACATAGCACTGTTTTGTCCTATTGAGATGAGGTATAGGCTTTCATTTAAATTATGATGCAATTAAAAAAAAAAAAAAAAACTTGACTCCAAAACCACTCATTTTTATTTGTTACTGCAGACAATGCTTACCTCTTTACAAAGCATTCCAGGGACCATTATTTTCAGGATTCGACATATTCTTGCAATGAACACTCTATCCACCATTGCTCGCTCCTTCTTTCCCTCTTTCTGCATCACATAGAACAAGCAAAACAGGAAAAGTGAGATTTTTCTGTATGGCATTAAGTTGTTTAAATGTTGATGTGATATTTTCCTTATCCAGGTTATTTGCAGCTACCTTTTTTCTGCAGTGCATTTGCAACATTTCCCTCCACTTTAAGACTTGCTCACACAAGTCCAATGAAATGTAAGAATTGGGAGTGTATGCCATCACAGCTAACAGAAATTGTAAAGAGCACTGAATTATTGTTAACAAACTGCAGTAGGAAATAGCTGCTATAATCTAAAAAAAGTTATTTCAAATTTGTTTATATTAAAAACAATGAAATACAAACAATGCAGACCACAGCATTAAAATGTCCAAATGCAAGTTGTAATGTAATATTAATAAGAGCATCACTGTCTGGTAACAGATATAAATTCTAAAATCTTTTAAAAGCTGCTTGCCTCTGGAAGACATCTTCATGAAGTATTTTACAAGACGCATTCCATCTTTTGTCTAGGCTACCAGTGGTCTGAAGTCCTTGACTGTACAGACCAAGCAAGCTTGCTCCAAGCAAAACCAGAATTTGTACTGCTTTACCTCTTAACAACAGTGCAACCCATTCCTGGTGGGCTACATCTACCTGATGAAAAAACATCCCCTTGCACACCCATATGCCTTCTATTTGTGTCATTTTACACTTGTTTACCCCATACAACCCTATCTTCTGTCTTGACTAAACTGAATACTTCTTAACAAGCTAATGGTCCAGATCCCTCTTCTTTCTTTCCCTCTACAATTTTGACATGAAAATTCAATCCTGTAACTAGACTAAAAGGGCATACACATGAACTTAAACCTCCTCTTACCAACCTAACCCTGCTATCTTTGATACCCAAGACTCACGTGAAACATTTTCATGCTATATGATAATGCTTTATCAAGGCCTATAGTAATACTATAACACGGACAGAAAATCTGAAAGAGCAGCCTGGGAAGACAGGATGGAAGAGACAAAGAGAGAACGCAGCCTGTGATTCATCATTAACCAACTGCAATAACGCTAGCAAGTGCTCCCAATCTCCCCCCCCCGCCACCGCCCCGGGATGATTAAACCACAGAAATGTGTACAGAAAGTCCAACTTAACTCCTTCACTTACTGTTTATATGTGCAACATGACGGGCAACAAGCACAAGCCCCAGCAAGCACCAATTTACTCTGAATGCTCTCAGAGTAAGCCCATGAGAAGAAATCAACAGCAGTATCTTCCCTTTCAAACGAAAGCGTTAATAAAAACTACAGACTGATAGGATGCTATATGGCAAGTGTAAAAATATTTAGTTAAGAATAACTTTCACAGAGAAATCCAAGCAAGCCCAACAACTAAAGAACACTGTTCAGGCCTAATGAATTATGACCCTACAGAAATTACTGCTTTTCCTTAACAGAAAGGACCAACACAATGCTGGATATGTGAAATTTTTAAGATACCTAACTAAATGTATTTGTTGTTTCATCTGCACCTATTCTCCCTTCCTCTTTACTCATTTCTTCCCCATCTCTGTTTGTTGCATTTCCATTAATTCCAACATCCTTTTTCCCTCAATTTCTTTGCTTAGACTGTTAATCCCTCATTCAGTAAAATTACATCCACGAATTGTAAAAATATGAGAAAGCTAGTTAGGTTTTTACAAATGGATATAGGTCTGCAAAATACAAACGTTTATAGCATGTAATACAGCAAAGGTCTGGCTGGAAATTAACATGATGTTTGCAGACAACGTTGTATTTATTTAATGCAAGCCTTCTGTTAAGTTTTCAGCAATGGTGCAAGTATTTGAAATAGTTCTTTATTCATACCACCAAAAGACCCAATATTTCTAATCATGGGCTCTGCCCTTTGGGCTTAACTGTTGTATTTTATTTGAACATGAAACAAACAAACAAGGCTAATGGGATATATTCCGTTGAAAACACAAGAATTAAAAAACACACACACACACACACACACACAGAGGAAAACGTCAAACCTATTAGAATTTGGAATTACTTCTTTAAAACTGTCAGACTCTACTTCTATTCCCATACTTTTTTTTTTTTTTTAAACTAACAGCAAACACAAATGACATAAAATCTACAGGCAACTATTTGTTGCAATGCGTAGAGCCAAGCATATAACACTAGTCCTTAAGTGTTCATAAAGCACAAAGAGATAAAAAAAAAAAAAAACACACAGTAGGCATCAAGCACCATTATTATTATACAGTCAAACTTTAGCCATACATGATTAACCAGAGTCTTCCACTTGTTTCACCAATGCAAATTTGAAGCATCTTTCAGATCACACTTGCACCATACCCATCATTATGCCCCCAATAAAACTTCAGTCATGGGATTGAAAATAAACCAAATTATCAGTATTATTTAAAAATATGTTACAGGAAGAAAAAGTTACCTCATTGTTCTGCAATGCTTGTTTTCCACTTCTCTTACTGTAGAGGAAAAATAAAGTATTTTACTTTTTATTAACATGTATTTTTTTCCCTGATTTCTGTTTACACACAACAGGCAAACAGCTAGGAACTATATCCCTATCCAGATCAATGCAGTGCCTTCACAGTAGGCTACCTTTTCTGTCGAACTTGCGTGCTGCTGTTTTAACAAAACCTCCTTCCACCATTCAGTTTCACCTAAGGAGATTAAGTCTCCCACTTTCATCTTTGAACTTTGTTATACCTTGTCTTCTGCACCATGAGCTCCTAGCGTTTTTAATATTTCTAACATACACTTTGTAGGAATAGTTACATGGCTCCAGTGACCACAAATGAAAACTACATGAATGCAGATTCAGCAATCCAAACAACACAGGTTTGATGTTTCACGTTATCTACATAAGCCACATAGATTTGTTTTACATGATATTTGACTTTTAAATAACACATTTTACTATATATAAGATTATTTGTTTATAAGCCTGTTACAGGGAAAAGAAAGAACCTGTCAAACCAAGATTCTGCAAACGTGTGCAACGGAGAGCTATTTTTTCTTCTTTTTCTTCCCTTGCATCTTTCAGGGCAGTTAAAGGAAAAACATTTCTCAACCAGTGCTAAATAGACAGTCAAAAGTACAAAGCTGTCTTTCCCCTCCTTTTAAAACAGGCAAGCTGGCGTATGTGATAGTTACAGTGTGTCTTTTTTCTCTTCTGTACATTCAAGCATCATTAAGCACGTGAAGCAGTGGGAGAGTTAATGCATGTATGAAGCTTAGAACTGACAGCTATCCAAATTAAATTGTTACCAACCATTTTTCATTTCAGTATGCTGAAATATTTAGAGCAGGCTGGCCTCGAAACTACAATATTCACACAGCTTCGAGACAGTACAAGGGGAAATCACAAGGAAGGAAGAACAGAGAAAGGCATTGTTCCTTTTGTCTGCAACATCAGGACTGCTGCAGACATTGCCATGCAACCAGCCATCCTGCAATTCTAACAGCAGTTGTGTTTTAAGGCCTGTGCTTTAAAGCTCTGCTCTGCAAAGAAAATATCTAGGATGAAATCACATCTATTTTAATTTATGATCATTAGAAAGATCTATCGCTGACATAGCCCAATGAAGAGAAATAACTCAATTACAAGGAAGGAAGAGGCAGGGTAGCAGAAGAAAGCAAGAAAAGAAGGGAAGAAGGAGACCAGGCAAGCGAGAAGGGAGAGATGCTAGTTTAATAAGAACTTAATTAAAAGGTAATGGTGAGACAGAAGCCTGAGAAGATAAAAATCCTGTAAGACTACTTGTGCGAAAGAGAACAAAGAACATGAAGGGTAGCAGAGGGCAGAAGGTGGGAGAAAATAACTTAATAAAAGTTCAGAAGACACGTAACACCATGATCAGGCCATGATAAACACATGCCTGCAGAAATGGCAACAGCGTGCAAAGTCTAAGAACCAACTCACAGACTAGACCCTGGTGATGTAGGAAGACCAAGCTGGAGTTTATTGCTGGTAAAAAACTGCTTCTCCTCAATACATCTCATGATTTTTCAAAGTAAAGAAAGATTGACTTATTTAAAAAAAAAGTCCTAGAGTTTACATCAGTTTATGAGTCCTATCACATCTGGTCTGGAGCAAGGAAAAAAGCAGTAATGTTAGGAAAGAATAAGTCATAAACATACTAAGTAAGTATTTTCCTAGATGATCCATGACTTGCAAAATAGAAGTATGCTACTTTTCCAGATCTGCTATCTTAATTCCTAACTTTGCTTCTTCAAGGCTTGCTAGTGTTTGAAGTCACATTGCTCATTATACACAACTATTTCAGCTTTAAAAGGATCAGAAATGAATACGTTAAATAGTAATATTTTAAGAACAAGAGGCCCAGAACTCTTTTGGCAGATTAAGACCTCTGGTGTATTTATTTAAACCTTTTTTCCTACAGTAGCTGTAGAAATAAATTCAGTAACTGAAACTACTGAATTCAGCTAAAACTGATTATCCAGTAAAGAAAAGGAATTCAGAAATAGTGATCTCATACGTAATTGCGAGCCCATGACTAGTATTTATATTAACAGAGTTTAAGATACAAATTAAGTATCTGTAAATTCAAAACCTACAGAAAAAAGCTTTATCAGTTTTTTTCTAAAAAAAATTAAAGCAAACACAAAACAAGATTAATACTTCACAAAAGGGAACAATCTTATCTATAAACCACTGATTAAAATAGATGAAAAAATAAATGTGGCTACATAGCTTAAAAATTGCTCTCAAAACCATTTCATTGCTGTTTCAACTTTCTTTGCAACAAAGACTGTCACGGTTCCTGCAATAAACTTCTACAGGCTGATTACTGTCGAACTTTTTCTTCTTCCAGAGAGTCTTGTTTCTTTAGCCCAATATGCGTTGGCACTGCTCCAGACTCCACTATACTACTGTAGAACTTTTTGGGAGAACAGTGGTTGCATTTTCAATGAATTTAGAGACTAAATAACACTCTCAATTAGTCAGTAAGAGTACAACAAGGCTATCTGATTACAGCAGAGAGTTCTAGCATTTGGAATAGATTCAGCTCTCTACTGTTCAGGCCTCTCATTTATTTAATGCTGGAGCACCACACACCTTGTTGCTCAAGGAGGGTAAGTGCTACACACTGCCCAAGTTCTCCAATGCAAATTCCTCTGGTGTAGCAACTACCTTTGAGAAGCTCAGGGTAAGGACCACTTGAAACAGAAACAGGAGGCTGCTTTTTACTGCAATGTTAACTTGACATATTGCCCTAACTACACGTACTGCCCTACGGTTTGAGTTTAATGGTGCGTATACTTAAATAGCCCTATCATAAGGCTTGAAGCTCAAGTGCTTGGTAGGATTATAGATACAACATAGCTCAGGTTAGCACAATTCATCACATGCTAATCCAATCACTACCACAATTTAGGCAGCTACTAATCAAACTGCAGAAGAGCTCTATTTTTGGATCTCTAGTGCAGCTGCTCTCCCTTCACCACAAGGTACTTGCGATGAAACCCTTGCCTGGGAGTGTGTATATTGAGACAAGGTCTGGACTGGTTGGGACAATAAAAATCTAGTACAGCAAGAACTTCCACAAGTTTGAATGGGAATAAAACCAAATTCAGCAGTGATGTGAAGAACATCCTTGTACAGGCTAGTATATCTGCATCTATAAGGCACACATCTTTGCTCCTCTTTCCCTTGAGGTCAGAACTTTGCCGTGACCATCCACCGTTCATCTTCCTTTTTTTCTCCTATATTAAGAAGTCTTGAGTTGTTTCACCCACCTTTCCCTGTTTTGGTGAGCTGCTTTTTTTCTTCCAGCCCTGGTGCATTAGATTTGGTCAAACAGAATTCAAGTTATATTACAGAGACTAAGAGAATACAGGATCTTGGTTTAAGCACCTCCTCCCCCCCTCAAAAAAAATTAAGGTGACAGAACAAGATTACAAGAACAAATATCAAAAAACCCCCATAGCAAGAAGAAGAAAACCAAAATATATGGCATATACCATAAAGCAATCACACCCAGAAAAGTAAATTTTTATTGCATTTCTGAACCTTTGAATGCCTAACTTTGCAGCTTAAAAATGAGAATGTGATTTTTAAACCAAATTGTGACAATTTTCATACGGAGAAAGTATTTCAAAAACATGACTCAAACATTATCTAATACAGTAACTTTTACCTGGGCCTGTAAAGAAACTTGTATACCGAACTACTCTGCTAATTTACTTCTCTGAAGTAATGAAACCTGTAGAAAAGCAAAAGCTAGATTTTTCAAGCCATTCACTGTATCAATAGAGTATGGGCTTCTGCAGCAGAATTATCTCTTTTCTTCTTAACTTACCTGTGATGGCTGCTTGCTTTCTAGTTTTTCCACCTAGGAAGGCACTGACTAAAAGTTACTTGGCTTACAGTCAGAGAACAACAAAAACTGAATGACCAGAACAGTAGTAAAATAACAGACTTCAGCAAGTAGTAGAAGGTAGGCAGATTTGAACTTCTGAGTTTCCTTCATGCCCTTGTAGACAAGAAGGCTTGGCAGTGGTGGTGAGGATTTTGAACAAGGTTATCCAGACAGCATTTATAAAATGGAGAAGGAATGTCAGAAAAAGCATGGTATCAATATAACATTTCTAACTCTGAGCCAAATCAATAAACATTTTTAAGGATAAGAATACAGCTTATTCCAAGAAGAAACAATACTTAAGGAACTTTTTTGCACAGTTTGTATACAAACTTTTAACGGAAGCATTAGCAATCTGAACCGTGTGTGTGTCTCTACTTGTAATCACCAGTTACTATTACTACACTAGTCTAATCTTTCTCCAGACTTTCGTGGTTTTAGGCTTAAATTGTAAATCAGTAGATCAAACTTCATCTTTAAAGACAGAACTTCAACTATAAATCACCTAATTGCTGCACTCCTCTCTGGAGCAACACAGATCACAAAGCCAAGGCCAAATCATGTAGAATGAGATACAAAGTACTTTTGATTCAGCGATCCATCTATGGAGTAAACTTTCAGAACATCTATACTGTCTTTAAGTAATTTTTAAATCTTCCTCTTTACTGGGGATGGGGACAGAAGCTTCTGTAAAGACTTGCTCCTATAAAACCTTCACATATTTTGTTACTGTAGATGGAAGTGCAAACTAGAGACATCAGCATGAGTTTAATCTACCTCAATTTTGATGGCGTTTCCTCTAACGGCTACCTTCCTGCTAAACAAAAGAAGGTATTCTCTGACAATGATCCTCTGTGATCTTGGGGGTAGAAGTCAGACTTAAAATTGAAGGTAAACACGCGTAATACTTAAACGATGTTTGCACATACCTTGACTTAAATAATTTGACAGGAATAATTTGCCCATTGAGTCATCGCTTAATTGAAAGAGTCTAAACACCTGTAACTGGATCCATACTGGCAGTCAGAGACGAAGCGTTCCACCAGGAACTTCAAACAAAATACATACACTGCAGTGACTGCTGTAAGCACACATGAAATGTCAGTTCTAGCCACAGCAATGTCTTAGACACATTCCTTAGCAAGCTTACCATTTACAAGCAGTTTTGGACCCCCAGAACAAGGAAGGCATTGCTAGACTAGAATGGGTTCAACAGAGGGCCACCAAGGTGGTGAGGAGACTGGAGCACTTGGCTCTATGAGGAGAAGCTGAGGGAACAGGGCTTGATCATCTTGGATAAAGGAAGGCTTTGGGGGGGACCTAACAGTGTTTTAAAAGAGGTTACTGAGAAGACAGACTCTAGTGCACAGCAGAAGAACAAGATACAGACTAACTGAATCAGGGACCTTCCGACTGGACGTAAGGAAAAAAAACTTTTCACTATTATGATAATAGAGCATGGAAGAGGTTGCCCAGAAAGACTGGAATCTCCATTGCTGGCTGTTTTCTAGCTGACTGCACAGAGCCCTGACCAATGCAATCTGAATTCAGTGTTGATCCTGCTTTGAGTAAAAGCTTAAATTAGGTCTCAAGGTCCCTTCCATCCTGAATTGTTCTATGATTCTACATCTTTTCTTGTTCTTCATGAAAAAGTTAGAGATAAAATGGGACCTGTATCTCCTGAAGAAGTTTCACTAAAAACAGCATCTCAGATCTGTCCTGCTACCTGTTATTCAACTATACAGAGCTTGTACAGCAAATATACATGCAGAAAGCCAAGAAAGGTATCAACGGTACCAGGCTGACACAACTACACCCAATTTTTCATTCATACATGTATGGCAACTGCATAGCAACTCAGTAAAAATAGCTAAGTACTTACCCAGTAAACAGTAGATAATACAACAAAACACCTTTCCTCTACACTGAGAAACTAGATCAGGCAAAAACAGCAATACGTTTTAAAGAAGCTAATAGAGTTTCAGGACTCTGTATAGGTATTTTGCAGATTAAAGGCGATCATCCTTTGAGGGCAGTAATGTATCACAGGGGAAGAGCAAAACACTTGAAGATGACTATCCTTTTTACTATCCACTGCTTTGCATTTTGCATTAGATGAAAACTGAATCTTTTGCTCAATTTAAAGATCTTGAATTCATGTTCGACATCCTGAATATTCTAGGTCTGTTACCTGAATCCTCCTAACTGAAGGTAGTTTAGCTGACAGAACTTTTCTACCACAGAATTATTCTAAACTAATATCTTGCAACTTTGAAACACCCATACTCTCCCCCACACTTAAAAGATGCACTTTTAAGAAACTATTCCCTCCAAAGAAATATGCAACAATGGTGGTTAGTCAAAAAGTATCATCCTCAACGCTACTAAAGAAGAAAGTGATTTAGGAAGTACAGGGAAAAGACTTCAAGAGACCATTAAGATGAGCCTCGTTATAGAAAGGTCTCAGGAATATTAGTTTTGTGGTATTAATTGACAAACAGGAAAAAGTTAAAGCATTACAGTTTCTAGAAATATCTGTCTCCTTCCAAAACAAAATTCACTAAAACTTAGTAGAAGCGATCCACACTGAGTTAACCTAAATACATGGAGATGTAGACAGAGAAACAAGCAAGTCTTCCAGTTTAACGATGGGCAAAGAGGAAAGAACAGTTTTAAAATGCATCTTGTGCTTAACTGTAAAGGAGCTACAAAGTCCAGGACAGGCTGCCTTTCTTCGATCAGCTTCTGCTCAGGACAGTGCAAAGGAAGAGTATCTGTTTTAGGGAGAACTAGTGCTTTTCAGAAAGTTACGTTTAAGCAGCTTTGCCTTTCCAAGTCTTCAGGAATTCATATTTTGCAGACCTATTCTAGAATGGCACCAGGCAATTTTTGTGTGTGTTTTTTTTAAATGCATCAGACAAAATTTCCTAACAGTTCATGATTATTATGCAGCTTCCAAGTCAGTTTCGCAGTCAAGACACTACTGTGACAAAGTAATCAAAGACAGAATGCAAGAGCATACCCTGTTACAGTGTGAAGAATAACAGCTACACTGAGAAATGCATAGCATGTAGTTCATAACAATCACTGATAGAAAGCTTCAAAAGGCATACCCCTCCTTCCCCCTACAGGGATACAGAGCAACGCTGGTCATTTCAGGTCAAGGGTAGCAACCTTACTCAGAAGCACGGGCATAGTCCAAAAGTATGCCTGTTTGAGCAGTACTCTGAGAGCATGTGCAGAAACTAAGGGAACAATTTTCTTGGCTCTAGGTTAGTGACTAGTTGCAGCATACATAAAACTACTGTGAGGGAATGCATTCAGGCAACCAAGAAGGGGACTGAGAAGGTCAGACAGCTGCGTTGCTGCAAGCTGCGGCTCAAACCTTCACTGCATTACTAAAGCTTTAAAAGTTTCTGCATACGTTTGAGAAGGCAGCAAAGCTGAGCTGTAGTAGAGGAAGCTGAGCTCAGTAGAAGTTGGCGTCACAACATGGAATAACACGCAAGAAACTATATTACAGCTATTACTTTTTCCATAAGCTTGTGCTCTGGTCTGAACTGCCGTTGTAGCTCTCGCTCATGGACAACAGTCCAAAAAAAAAGTAAATTACAAATATATACTTATTTATTTCTTATTCCCTATTTCCCCCAAATTAAGAACGTGAAACAATTTTCTTTTTTATTCCAGATGTTGGCTTAGGTAGCAATTATTTTATGTAACTTAAGAAGAGGCAAACCACTAATTAACTACCCAGATCCAAAACAAAGGCAGTCTGAATGCTTGGAGTAGGGCTGAGTCATCTGGTTGCTCCTTTCTCCATACCCCCCAGCTGAAGACAGGTTTTCTGAGCCCTAGGCAGGTTTTTCCTCAAGATTAGGTTTCAGATGCATTTTCTATCTATATGTTTTCCTTTTTTTGATGTTACTGTGCATGAAGCAAGGAGCGGTCTGAACAGTCACTTTCACATTCTAGATAAACCTAACAACACTGCTGTGAGGAGTTTTCTTGTACAACTTTTTCCACCTTTTCACAAAGGAGTAGTTTCCCTTTACAGCTGTTACATATGTGTAAGTAGTCTATTAATTCCCCCCAATATATTTTCACCCTCCTGGTCAAACAGTCATGCAGGATTCCAAACCAGAATAGGCTCTTTCCCGCAAGGTTCAAAACAAGGCTCTGACACAAGCATCTTCAGAACCTGAAGAAATGAGACCAACTAAGGAAAGAGAATAATTTCGCAAGTATATAAACATACAAGAATAAATAAATAAGACTTGCTTAAAGTTATAACTGCCACTTGCTCTATTTAAAGTTTTGTATTATATTTAAAAGCTCCTCCAAACATTTCAATAAGTTGCTATCACTTCAGATTGTATTTGTATCAATCATTGCCAAATTGTGAGCTCGTAAGCAGACCAGCTCATAATACCTGCAGGACATCTACTTCTACTCCATTAGAGGAAAAAGGCCGAGAAGTCCAGTGACAGGGAAACGCATAGGCTGTGTCACGTAAGATGACTTGTCTAAAGCCCTGTTTGATGCACATTTTGTGTCAATAGCTCTGGTGACTCCGCTCAACACAAATGAGCCTCTTCCCTTGCTTTAGCCAAACCTAAACAGGAAAGTCCCAAGCACAAACGGTTCTTCCCCTTCACGTTTTTAATCCACAGGAGAGATTGAAGATACTTGTGTTTCATATATTTAATTTCTACAAAGTTAAAATTTCCATATCCTAGCATCCTTTTGGATTTTAACAGACGTGTTGGGTGACAGAGAAGGCCAGTGTGTCCAGGAGCAGATTCTAAAATCTATTCCACCACCTTTCCATGTACTGCAGATTCCTACTTCCTATTAACTCCATTCTGTTTTTACTTCCCTTCCACTATTCCTAGTCTCTCCTTCCAGCAGGAATCTACCTGTATGTGTCAAATATTTTCTTTTTGCAATCAGTTCAAGTACATTCTCCAATTGTCCCAAGCATATATTTTATTTTAAAACACATGGAGATCTAGGAACAATTCTCACTAAATGAATTACAGTCAATATCACACTCCTTTATGTAATACCCTTTAAGATTTTTGAAGTAACCAAGGCTTAACCAAATATTCTGCTGCTTCTTGTCATAAGTAGTGACATCTGACATTCAAGACAAAGGTTATAAAATGAAGTTATATATTACCTTCCATCCACAGCAATCTAATTCCACATCTGTTTTATTTTATACTTGTGTTACATATCATAGTTTTTCTTTTACAGTCCTATACTGTATAACTATTTCTACATTAATCATCTTCTTGATTGTTTATATCTAATATGGATTTTATGTCTTTGTTTAAATAAAAAAATAATTAGGTGAATCAAACTGGAAAAGCAGAAATTGAAAGGTGGGAGGAGGAAATGAGGAACTCAACTATACTGGCCTTTTCTTTAGTATAACACAAATATGAACTATGACCCCCTCCCACTCATGCACCATTAGTAATGTTGAGGCTATTATCTTTCAATTAATATAGTAACTCATGGCAACACACTGATATCTGGTAATACAAGGAGCTGCTAAAAGAAAAATTTGCTATTTGTGCTTGCACACAATCAGACAGTACTTGTTTTACAGCAGAACACATCACCACTTAGGAAAAAAGTAGTGCAGATTAGTTCCAAGTTTTATTTCAGTACTGTTTATTACTTGAAAAAATATCCATTCCAAAAAAATCAGTCTTTCCAGATCTTGCTCAGTGACAGTGGCTTCTTCTTGATTTTAGCTGATACAGAACAAAGTACAAAGACTACCGATTTGATTTCTGCTAGTTCTCCTTCATTCCTCCATTCTTTAAATCTTCCTCCGATACTCAACACTGAAAAATAGAACCACTGGTCTTTAAACAGATTTTTAAGAGTCATTTCCCTAACTGGAAGCAACATTTTCAACTGTCAGGCCCTGAGCAGTGATGAGGTCACTGCTGTTTGCAGAAACAGTTCATGATGGATTTGAGTCAGGATTGTTTTCCTCTACCATGTACATAGCATAAAGCAGTATCTCAAACAAGATTGCGTCTTATGATTCTAAAAAAACCCCAAATTATAACTGATGCATTTAAATTACGCATTTACATAACAAATTTCATGAGGAAATGAAGGCTATTCAAAGGAAATTGACTTTTTTAAAAAAACACTTCAAATGGAGAAACAGTGCATTTTTCTTTCAATACTTTACACAGAGGAGGTAACACGGAATACTAGCAAGTTACTATAGGCAAATAGTTCTACATTGTGCCCTTTTGAAGGATTTTAGAAATTTGTGGTTAAAATATATTGTAAACTGGAAGTGATACCACCTCTCAGTTCTGCAGATGTGATGAGCGATGTAATAGCTCTTACAGAAGAGCAGCTGTGACTAATCCAGCTAGTACTAACTCAATGATCTTTGACCTACTGAAGTGGGTTAACATACACAGCTTAATTATTCATACATTACTACTTGATATGAGTTGTACTAGACCTTGCCTCTATTGTCTGACAGCATAAAACTGGGTGAAAGTTGTCTTTTTCCTGCTATCATTTCTATAGCCAACCGTTCCATATCAAAATTAGAAAGGACACTCTGAAAAGCCTGTGTAAGATAACTTTTTGTTACACAGTCAACAAGTAAACGTTTGCTTTGCTAAATTAGGATGTTTCTTTAATTTGTGTGCTATTTTTCTTCTCAACTTTGGTCAGCAGAGCTATGAGTGATACTGAGCCACTGCTGATGTTCCAGCAGAAATTACAAAAAAGCAGAGAAGTATTCTAGCAAAAACCATGAGAGAACAATGTATCTTGTCTCATTTATGTATGCTTAAATAAACTACGCTGGGAAGGAGGAAGTTTCAAAGGTAAAAAGTCACAGTACACTAGAACACTTTCATGGTTCAGTTGAACATAAACAGCAAAACACTAGTTTACATTTATGTCTGCAACGTTCTTTTCTGCCCTTAAGGTGCTCCCCAATGGGGATTTCACCTTCCAGAATTTGAGAAGCTGAATTTCATCTCACACTAACAAGACCCAGGATTTTCAAGCGTTATGTAGAAAGGTGAACAAAGGAATTCACAATATACAAAACTAAACCATCCCATAGGTTGCCACTATTCCTCACACACTTTACTCAGTTAACTTCAAGCAGCAGATATACTACCAGTCCTCTGCCAGGCTACTTAGATTACCAAGCATAATTCTTCTGCTTGGTAACAAGGACACCCATACTCTCCCAACTTCTTCCTCTGCCCAAAGCAGCAGAGGGACATACAATATGGAAATTAAAGGGTTCACTAAGTCTTTTACATTTTTTATCATTACTGCACAAATGTTTACCACTTTTTATACACTGGTATCATATGCCAGCGCAAGTACGTTGGAATACATAAAGATTTTGCATAGTGACAGTCCCTTCCAAAACTATACTACAATTTATATTAGCAACAAAGCACTAAGAAATGAATGATACATGAACTAATGAGATTGAAGGAGGATGAGGCAATGGTAATAAGCGGATGCTTTTGTGTAGGCTGGTGATACAAGCAACATAGCTTACCTACTGCCTTGTCTTGATAGATAGCATGCTGTAAGGCTCCCAGCGAGATTTGCCTCACAAGGAAACATGGAGAAAAGAATGAAGATTGACGGGCAAAAACATCCTCAAAAATGGCAGTCAAATAGAGGAGTCAAAAAGCAGCACAGTTATTTTTGTAATAACTGAATGGTGGATGCTCAAATCTGGAATTCATGACCACAATATAGTAGCAGCAGTAAATAAGATCTAAGCTGTGGAAGGACTCAGAAGCATAAGGCAACACATGCACAGGTGGAACAATCAAGTCGACAAGCATGGTGATCATTTTAGCAACTGCATTTCTAACTAGGTTTAGAGAACCTTTCTCTTTCTAGGTTTGAGAAAGCAAAATGGCTTGAGAGAAGATGATTGCAGCAGTAGAGATAAAAGACAAAGTATCAGAAAGACAGTCTGCAGTATGGATAGTCTGATCTGATCTCTCTTCTTCTATCTCATCTTCATCTCAACTGCTCAATTAGTTGAAACATACTTTACAAAATATCCCCCCATACAATGCTTATTTTTATTTTTTAACATCATACCTAGCAAAGCCAGAAGATTCATATGGAAGGAACATATTCCAAATACAATCTTTAACATTCAGGCTAAAGTTCAGTTTCAGTATACTGAGTCACTCTCAAACTAATAAAGGTACAGCCATTGTCAAGTACTGCAGACCAACAGCAGAAGATTTGCAAGCAAAATAGACGATGTGGACAACCCAAGACCCTCATTATATGTACGCTGGGAGGACAGAGATTACTTTGGACTAGTTCCAGCCTCTTTCTGTCAACTGAAGGCTCATTAGCAGTTGTAGAATATTAAACGCACTTCAGAACTACAGTGTACTTCCACCTATGTTGGAAGATATGCTCCGATATGAAAGTAATCTAGCTTGTGCGCTCCAAGCTCACTCTTCAATACAAGGGAAAGCAAGGTAAGTGTGGACAATCAGGAGATTCACTTTAAAAGTATGCACCTAATCTGAATTGAATACTAATGCAGATGCTCCCAGAAGGTCTGCCTGACCTAGGCTCTCTTACACACACAGTCATGACAAGTGTGAAAGTCTTGCACCCACCTCAGCATTTTCATGCCTTTCTATACATTTTTTCACCTTTTTACAATGGTATTTCACTAGATTAGGCAGACACCTGAAAAATACCATCCCACCCCATGATTTTGATAAAACAATAACTCTCAGCAATAGTTTGAGGTCTTGCTGTTTCTATTCTCATGCAATGCAAATTAACATAACAAATTCCAGAAACTGCTCTGCTGATCACAGTTCATACATGTTATATGACAAGATTACCTAGCTTTATAAAAGCCTTCTAGAAATGGTGTGTATGAAAGGAATTAGACAAAATAAAACCAAATTGTTGCTTAATCATAGGTTAGTTAAGTCTGTTGAGTAAGTCCATTTCACCATCACAATCCAGCATCATGTTGAGGTCATAGCAACTACACAACATCTAACTGTACTACTGTAACACTGAAGGTCTTTAGTACACGCTCAACAATCAATGCCCACAAATATGCTAAAGTCATGAAAAGATCGAGTCTGATGCATACTCTTAATCTGCCATGTAACATGGTACCCAACTGCTCCATAGGAGATTAACAAACACACCCATTAGCATACGTATGGCAGTAAGTCACCCTCATAGGTAACACAACCAGATACCTTCACTTTGAAGCTACTAGCGTAGCTCACTGTTACACAGCACCATCAAAACAACAACATGGGTCCAGTATTTGTCCGGGACACCCCTAAAAGTCAGCTATTCATTAGTGTTATTTGACAGAAAAGCAAAAGCAAACTGAGAAAACAAACACAACTTCACACTGACATAGCGGTGCTCAGCTATTCTCAAAAGCAGCATTTACTGCACCTAAGGAGAAACGTGGGGGGAGGGGGGGCGGGGGGGGGGGGGTGAAGACACCCTCCTGGAGGCAGATGCGGGTGGCAGTGCCGCCACTGCGGGCAGCAGTAAAAAAGCCGGTGTCCCCCGGCCAGGCCTAGAAGCAGGGGAGGGCGACCGGGCTCTCCCCCGCGGTGCCTTCCCCGCGCGCTCCGTCCACGCCCACCCCCAGCACCGCGCCCCGAGCCGCCCCGCTGCCCCCCGGCCCGGCCCGCCGCCCCCCGGCCCCTCACAGCCGCCCCCTCCCCGCCCCCGGCCCGGCCGCTCACCCGTGCTGGGCTGCCGCCCGCCGCTTGCTGAGCAGGCAGAGGAGCGCGCAGGCGGCGGCAGTAGCGGTGGCGCCGGCGATGGCGGAGTGGCGCACGGTGAGGTACTTGCTGTAGGCGGCCATGGCGCGAGTGCAGTCCCCGAGCCGAGCCGAGCCCTGGCGAGCAGGCGCGCGGAATGCTGGGAGCAGGGGGCGGGGTGGGGCCTGGCGGCCCACCCCCCCCGGCGGCCCACGGCGAGTTCGCCTCAGGACCCGCGGCACGCGCGCGCGTGGGTGCGCGGGCGCGTTGCGTAATGGGGCCAACGGTAATTAGCGCTCCTTCGCCTCTGCTGCGCCAGCGCGGACGGGTCGTGGCGCCCGTCCGCCCGCGCCCGGCCGGGGGAGCGGGTGAAAGGGGAGGGGCGTTCCCCGCGCCCCTCGGCCCCCTGCCTGGGCGCGGCCTGCGGCGGCCCCTGCCCCCTGTGCCCGGCGGAGGAGCCCGGCCGCCCCGCCCGGGCCTCGCCGCCGGCCGCCGGGGGTGGACGGACCCGGCGACCTGCCTTGTTGTTGCTCCTGCCTCCTCGGTTTGGCGTCGCCTGCCGTTCTGTAGGTGTAGGGCTCCGGGGGGGTGAGGGGGAACCTGCGCAGGTGAGCGATGTGCTTGGTGAATGTGAGCTACGGGTGCGATATAAATGCCAGGGCGCAACACAACACAACGCTAAGACAGCTCTGCCACCCTCTTCCTTCTTTTTCTTTTAGGGGCATGAGGGGAGCTGCCAAGGTTGGCTTTCAAATAGAGCGTGGAACAAGTTGTCATCCATGTAAGTACAGGAAAACAACCCCTGCCAAGGGCAGAGCTGTGTGAGGTGCAGCGATACCAGCCAGATGTCTCCTACAAAACCAGTTATACTCGTGCAGGTGCTTCTTCTAGGAGAGTTAATAACAGTTTGCCAAGTTGACCTATGACAGCAAAAACACTCATGCCAGCATAGCTATTTACACTAGATCTTTGCCTATGTGGTCATACCCCTCAAAAAGACACCCCGTGTTGTATGTAAAGTGGCAGTATTTTCTACAGGAACTGGTCAGTTATATATTTAGGGCCTGTACAAGTGCAATGGTTTGCATTAAAATGACAAAATAATTACTCTGGTCAAATGCAGGTCAGAATGCGGTTAGAATCAATGTGTTAGTCTGAAACAGATGTTCTCATATAGGCTTTTAAAAATTAGTGCTTTTGTTATTGTAGTATAACAGTGCGTGCACAGGCCAGTCCTATTTTTTTCACATCTGTAGGGCAGGAGCAGCAGGGCTGAAGCTGTAGTCTGATGATAATTAATGTCTATTTATTCACTGTGAATCATTACATATAGTTTTTCTTCTTCTAGCATCCTCAGGCACTTTTGGTAAGTGTATAATTTGGTCTTAAAGCATCCATATTGTTCATATTTTGGAAAGCACTGGAGTCAAGGCTACTGAGTCTAGGTCTCTGGCACTAACTTCTTGTGTGACCTTAAACAAATCGGCAATCTCTCTGCTTTAATGTATCTACTGTACATTGGTGTTTTGGAAGAAAGTTAATCAACTCTTTAAAGTGCTTTCTGATCCTCAGGAAAATACACAGTAGAAACAGGAAGGATTATAAACTTCATTGTATATCAACATTTTGCTCTCTCTTGCTCAGACTTGGAGTTGCCATCTTTTTTTTTTTTTAAAAGTCTTAGATACTTTGACAGTAGTAAATGTGAGAACCTGAATAAAGGTTGTTTCCTCATCAAATCAAACTTCTTATATTCATATCATTATGAAAATGAAAGCTTCTAGAAATCTTCAGGTTCGCTGAATCTTTAAAGTACAGTTTTGCTGCTGCTTTTCGTGTCAGGATGTCTTTGCTGAGATCAAGAACAGTATGGTATTGTTACACATTTGTTAGCAAATCCTTTTCCTCCCTTAGGCTTAGGTTGGTTGTGCCCTTCCACAGAAGTATCTCTCTACTAATATAGACCAACTTTGTTTGCATACAGTGTCCATCTGTTTGGGCCATGCTGACCTTTGTTGTTTGCGTGACTGCATGACTTGCATTCTGCTATGTTTGTCTTCTGCAGTGTCTTTATCCCACTTTTTGAGGATAGCCAAAACCATGCCTTATTACTTATTTTATTCACCTTCTAACTTGTCTTTAAATAATTTCACATATATCTATCATCTTTGAAGAAACTTGTCTAATGCATCCAGTCCTCTGATGTTTCTTTGACTGACTTTCTGTCTCCACTCTTTAACGTGCTAAAAAAATTATTCTGACCAAAAGCAACATTTGATAAATCTGTATTTACTTCAAAACATGAGGTTTTTATTGATCCATTATTTCATCAGTTTCCAACAACACTCATGGCTAAGCATATCCTTGATAAAGTCATCCAGACTGATCAAATGTTGTTGTTACAAAAACCCCCTCTTTGTTCTGTAACTTGAGCTCTGCCACATTTCAGTATTGATATGTGGGGTTTTTTTTTCTCGTAGATCTAGCCGTTTTGTCTTCTTAGCATACATTCCTGGTACATGAACGTGATTTTTCTAAGGTACCAAGTAACAGCAACATTAATTCAAATGTATCTCAAATTTAAAAACTTGAGGTGGAAAGGTAGCTTGGAAAAAAAGCCAACAGTACCAAGTCTGTCATCTGTATTCATAATGGCATGTGTAGTTTCTCTGAAGAGCAAAGCCAAATTGACAATGATGTTTTTAATATGGTGCGTAGTATCGTTCACACATCTTATTAGCTACATAAATAGCTTTCTTTCTATTTATTTTCTTAAATTAGAAAGTGCACTCTGGAAGAGTAAAGTCTGTAGGAAGGAAAGAAAAAGCGTCTTTACCATTAAAGCTAGTAGTGGAAATTAGGACACTTCATAAAAGCATTAGGCCATGCTCCTATGTCTGAAGTGTTAAGCAGCAGTTTCTGTGTCAGCACTTCCCAGCCCAGGTGGCTGCTTTTTTGCTGCACAGGGTGTCACATTCTCAGCTGTGGTGGTTTGTGAGATCAGTTGTGAGATAACTCAGAAAATTGATTTTGCAAAACAGAAAAGACTTAGAAGATTTTGCTTTTTTAACCTGGATCAATTTTCTGACAAGTTCTGCAGTGCAACCCCACAAACAGCTGAGCAGGCAAAATGGAATGTGGTGTGCTTCAGTTTTGCAATAAATAGTCAAAAGAAACGACTCCTTAATAAAAAGTATTAAAATTTCTAAACAGTCCGGATTCTCAAGTCACATTCTCAGTCGACCTTGATTATAGCCAGTTGAGTTTTAAACAGTGGGTCAAAGACGGGAATATAAGAAACTGAGTGAAACTATTTTGTTCCACTAATAGGTATATGAATACAGTTTTGTTTTTGTTTTTTTTAGTGAAGTCTAGGTTAACAAATAAGAAGATGCTATGATTTGGTTTCTCTCCAAACAGGAAGAACCTGTAATATTTGCTATTGGCACTTGGCATGCAACAACCAACTATATTCTGAGAACAGCATATCATCGAATGATTAAATGAAAATCATGCTGTTTGTTGTAGGTCCAATGTAACATATATTAATATCAGGGAGAGCAAATTACAAATGTTGTGAAAGGTGGCAGAAGAATGAGATTAACTTACGTACATCGATATAAGCTGTAAGATGCAAACTGTACCATATATGTTAATTATATTTGAAAGTAGTGTGTACTTTTAAACATGAGGTGTTGTGCTGGTCTCCATTCTGTAGACTAGCACTTGCATAATTTACATACAAGAAGTTCATATAAATTCTGTGAGATTGTTAATTTGATGTTTAAATACAGTACCGTGGTATTTGAAAATTTAGGAAATAGTGGAGCAAGAAGGGCATCTCCAGGGATTGATGTGGTGCTTTTGCCAGATTTGTTTTCTCTTGGGTATACCCAGCCGCTTTCAGTTTGTAGTTGTAGAATTAAGGATGGTTTGCAGAGAATTTAATAAACTGTTCTATTAATACGGTCATTAGCGTTAAATGTTAGAGTTCTGTCAGTTTTGCTGTAGTGCTTGCAAGCTATGCCAAAGTATTAGTCTCTTGCTTGATTTTTAACAGAAGAAAATTTTACATCTGAAGTTGAGCTGCATTTAATTGTGTCAGTTCATATATGTGTGTATGCTTATATTAAAAATTATATGGATTATTCCCACGACAACCTCATCAATACAGCTAATGCCAGCCAAGTGGAATCGTTATACATTTAGTCACTTCATACAACTTGAAACTCCAGTATGGGTGAAGCAGTATGGCTATGGTATCAGCCACTCAGTACTCATAAGCCTCCCCTTCCATTAAATATGTGCTGATTATACCATGGGTTTGATGTACAGAGTGGGGCCTACAGGGTGAAAACTAAATGGACATAAATTTTCTTTGATCTGCAAAATGACAGAGAGAGAAGAGATGCTTCCATTTCTTTGTACTTTCCTGCATTCCCTTCTTGTTCTTGTCCTTTTCTTACCTACTTCCTGCCTGGCCCTCAGATAATGGGGATAGGATAGGAACATAAGATGTGGGGAGGTAGTAATGTTGAACAGAAAGTAAAACTTGGGCATAATGTGGGGAGAAGAAGATAAGAGGTGCACAGAAGAAATCCTTGGAGACTCTGCAGGCTTTTTAGACTCTGCATAACTCTTCTCCCTATTGGCGTGTTCCTGAAAATTATCCAGTTCCTGCTTCTTCTCACTATGGGGACCTTTTAAGTATTTAGTGTTTTTTTTACGTATTGAACTTCTATCTTTGACAAGTACAAACAGTGTTTCTTAATTGTTATTCATTTAGTAAATATAGTTCAGATCTTTTTTGGAGACTAAAAATAGAATTAGAATTTTTTGTTCATATGCAATACTTAGCATTTATTAATACTCGGACTCAGTTACCATTTTGCTACCCACTCACCTAGCTGAAACAAGATAGGTGGCAGAAGAACAGCATGGTAACTGAAGTGGGTTTCCAGAATTGAAGTCTTATCTCCAACCATTGTGTTTTACAAGTTGGTAATTTTTTTTTTACAGCAGCTGTTCTAATTAGCTATGTCATAAACATTGAGCATTACAGGGGCCTAATGGTTTGCACTTACACACTGATAACTTGGTCATATACAATAGCCATATAGCACAATTGAATAAGCTTTACACTTGTTTCTTCACACTGCCAAATTACTCACTTTCGATAAATAAGTTAGTACGCGTTCTGTAATGATTCTTGGCTTTGGGCTGGAGATTCCATCACTGCTTATGTTCAGGTCTCTCATAGCCCCTGCTGCTAACCAAACTACATCACCTTTTAAAGCAACCATGTACAATCTATTTCCTTGCAGACCATATATTATCCGAATCTCTGCAAGCCTCCTCCCTACGACTGAGCAGTCATCTAGCCACTGAGTACTATGCAAGCTCAAAGGCTTTGCCTGTGATGGTTGCTTCACACCAAAATAAAGCTAGGCAAGGGGACTGAGCAAAGGTAAGAGATTTCTGCTTTAACAATCATCCCATTGACCTGAATTGGGGGGGGGGGGTGTGGAGAAAGGTGGGTAAGTGAGAAAAGGAATGCATTAGGCAAAATTGAGACTTGAAGAGAAATAAATGGCTAGAAAGAACTTAGTGAAGAGGACTATAGAAACTAGAGTGGTTTAGCAAGACAGTACATAGGAAAGAAGGCCGAGACAGCTCAGGTCAGGAAGCCAGTGGAAGAAGTATGTAGAGACTGGTTGAGCAAGGAGATTAAAGGGGCTGAACAATGATTCTGGTATTGGGAGGGAATGAAATGATTGGGCAAGAAAAGTAGATTGGATGCCCATTGCAAAAGGGGAGGATGAGACTCAGAGTTAATGAGGAAAATAGAATGGAGGTTTGGAGCTAATTGACTGGAGAGGTTGAAAGAGGGCACTTAAATCTAATGAGAAGGTGTGAGATGGAACTAGCTGGACCAGAAATCTGTGGTATCTGAACTAGCAATTTATGGTGAAGGAGATAGAGGCAGTGTGGCAGGAGGAACATTTGACAGGGAGTGTAAGTGCACTTCTTGCATGAACCTGTACTGGTCAATAAATTAGGACTGTATGGGAAAGGAGGCTGTTGTCTACAGGACCCCTCTGTTGTATGTTACAAACATTTTTAAGAGAAGACAACATGTGAAGCAGGTGATGATAGGAGGAAAAAGGGTAGTTCTATGGCTAAGGCAGCTTAATGCTGATTTTGTGATCTGAATTACCATTTTGCCTCTGCCACAGAATCGCTGTAGGATGCTGCATGAAGATAAGTTATTTAACACATTCAAAGTTGGTCTATAATTGTGTTTTTCCTATTTTCAGAATATTTATCATGAGATAAGAGATACTTGCAGAATCTCTCTTATCCGTGCTATTAACTAGTTGCAGTTAAGTACAGATTGTTTAAAACATAATATTTTAAAACTTAGCATTTAATAATATATTTTTAAATTCTGAGTAGTATTTGGATGATGTTCATTAAATAAAGTCTAGAGCTGGATATTGATTACAAATGAATACTAAATAACTAAAGTAAAGGAGGCAGCAATTCTGTGGTAAAAACCTTATGCAACCATGTAATTAAAGACTGCATCCTGGAATAGCCTGAATTCAAATTTCTTGTGCAGTTTTAGACCACTTTGGAAGGATTATTTGGGACTACTCCAGAAGACACATGCAGAATCCAGTTGCTTTTCTGCAAATATTTTATTAGTGCTCTTCAGCATATACAGGCTTTTGGTAGTTGTCTAATGAGATGTTGGTTTAGATCAGTAATCTTTGTATAGATAGGATCTAGTTACCTTTCTCAAAACATTTGAAATTATTCACACAATTGAAAGGAAATGGACTGGTAACAGGAAAAGAAAAATGAAGAAAGGTGTGAATCTTGAATCACTGTTGATTTGACGAGTAGTAAGAAAATATAGAGAACACAGTGGAACTGTACAGAAGGTGAAGTGGTGGATCTTTAAATTTGATTGAGGAAACCAAGAGAGACCCTGGTACTTAGTGTTGATCAAAGATCATAGAATCATAGAAAATAGGCCTGGAGGGTACCTTCAGGATCATCCAGATCATTTTCAAAGATGGGATGGAAAGAGAGGAATGAAAAAGGCCAGGGAAAATAATGTTATAAATCATAGTAAATCTCTTAGTTTTATGGAACAGGCAGGAAGGGGCATGTTCTTCATATGTTGTAGAATGCTAGCAAAATGTATAATTTAGTCAGTAAAATTCAGAAATGTGAAACATGAATAGGCTTTTGTTAAACAAGTATAGGATCAAGAACAACAGGGAGGGAGAAGGCTGAAGGTAGAACTCTGAAAAACAAGACAAAAAATAGTAAAATTTTAAAGAAAGCTCCTTTCCATCAAGATACATACAAAGAGGAAAGTGCTGGTTTCTATCCTTTTGTGAAAGGACATTATTACTACATGTTACTGCTCTTACTGCTACTTATTAATGTTATATATTGCTACTAATAATATTTGCTACTAATTTACTAATGCTACCTATTGCTACTAGTAAGAGTTCTGTATTACTACTGAAAAACAGTATACTTAAAGCCAGATCACTAGGAGAAGTTATTTAGATTACTAGTGGCCAAGCCAGTACTTGGAGTTAAATGTGTTTTAACTTATTCAGCATGCAAAGATATTGCTTACAAGGCTTTCTAGTATAGCTCATGCCCACAGGAAATTAAAATTTGAAACTCAAGACATCAGGGAATATAATGTACAGTACTGTCCAGAGTGTATAGCCCGTCAAGACTGTTGCCCACACATTAGGTAGGCCAGCGTTCTTAGGGAAAAAGGTGAAAGTTTTCCGTAGGTACGTAAATACATGTGCGTGCATGTAATGTGTGTATGTATGTGTGTGTGTATATATATACACAGATTCACACACAGATAATATGCACACATTTTCCTTTATTGGTGCAGGAAAGAAATTAATCTCTCTTTCCTAGGGGAAAAAAAAATAGTGAAGTTTTTCCCTTTCCAGCAAAAGGAAAAACATCTTAACTACTCTTCAGCCTTAAGGCATGAAGTTGTAGGTCTCTAACTAACATGAGAAAATTCTCAATCCCTTCCTACATACAGCTACACCCTAAGCCACAGCTGGAGTCGCATCCTCTCCTGCCTGCCAACTAGGGCAGAGTTTATGGGGCAGGGCAGGTTTCTTTGCTCCGGCTCAGCAAGACCAAACCCACACAGTCCAGTTTAATGCAAAACATATAAATAGAAGATAGACAGTTTAATTATTAAGTAAATAAGGATCCAAATTACATCATTCCAAGTCAAATGGCAACTGCCAATTGCACTCTTATCTGAAGTACAATGAGTGTAAGTTTTTACCACAGGTAAAAACATGTTTTCACGTTATCATCACAGATTTGTTAATGCACTGAACATTCACACCCTAGTTATCTCACACTGACTTGTTGGGAATAGTATAAACAGACAACAGAAGCAAGCAAATACTAGGTATAGACCAAACCTTTAATAGTTGGCTATTACACTTAAGCAAAGATAAACAGTTTTAATCCACCTTATTTTCTTCTTAAACTTGTTTGTGCCATACATTTGTCCTGCAGGAACATCTCTGTCCTAGTCTTTAAGCATACTGTAGATTTCTTTTCATAATCTGAAATTGGAAATAATAGGGCTTGACCCATGTGAGTAGATGAAAAGCAGAGCTGTTATGTTGTCTTGGTTGTATTGAAATACCTTTCAGTCCAAAAAGTCTTACAGTCCTACAGGAGGAAGAGAATGAACAAAATTGCTAAAAGCTGGCAGAAGATCAAGACATGCAAGTGCTGATGAGTCCTCGCAAGCACAATTTGCAGGGGTTACTTTCAGACACTATTGAAATCACGCTAATTCTCAAGTGGATGTTCAATGGGCCCACTTCGCTTTCTGTGGCAACTCACAGCTTAACGCAATTGTTGCGGTTATTGATGGACCTCCACTTCAGAAACATCTCTCTTTTTGCCAAGATCATCTCAAGAAGGAAAATATGAAACTCTTGTTGGTAAAGGAAATAAAGCTCATGTAGCAGCAGAGCACGACAGTAGCCTGAGCTCTGTCTGCTGCTGGAAAGAGAGGATCTGTGAGGAAAAGATTGCATGCCTGAATAAAGTAGAATCTTGGGGAAAGCAGAGCACTGTGAATCCTTCCTTGGATAAAGAAGAGAAACAGAGTAGTAACTGAAATCCCAGAAGAAGAAGAAAGGTTAAAACAAGCAATAAAAATCTGAGGAAGGAGGAAAAGAGAAGAGGTAGGGTTTTTACAACTGTATCACACTTAACAAGTTGTCATCATCCTGTATCAGCTAGAACACTCAAGACTGTTTTGCTATTTCCAAGTATCATGTTCTCCTTATAGTACATTCTTTGTTATTATTTCTCAGATGTATGATGTTATAGTTTGTATTGTAGAGTTTCGTTCTGTTTCATGCCTCTATTTCTTGAGATCAGCCAGCTTTTCACAGGATCACAGAACGGTTGAGGTTGGAAGGAACCTCTGGAGATCATCTAGTTCAACCCCCCTGCTCAAGCAGGGTCACCTGGAGCACATTACCCAGGATTGCGTCCAGATGGCTTTCGCATATCTCCAGCAAAGGAGACTCCACAACCTCTCTGGGCAACGCGTTCCAGCGCTCTGTCACCCTCACAGTAAAGAAGTTTCTTCTCAGGTTCAGATGGAACTTCCTGTGTGTGTTTGTGCCCGTTGCCTCTCGTCCTATTGCTGGGCACTACGGAGAAGAGTCTGGCCCCATCCTCTTGACACTCTCTCGTCAGATACTTACACACATTGATCAGATCCCCTCTCAGTCTTCTCTTCTCCAGGCTCAGCAGGCCCAGCTCTCTCAGCCTTTACTCGTATGAGAGATGCTCCAGTCTCTTAATCATCTTAGTAGCCCTTCACTGGACTCGCTCCAGGAGCTCCATGTCTCTCTTGTAGTGGGGAGCCCAGAATTGGACACAGTACTCCAGGTGAGGCCTCAGCAGGGCTGAGTAGAGGGGAAGGATTACCTCCCTTGACCTGCTGGCAATGCTCTTCCTAACACAGCCGAAGATACCATTGGCCTTCCTGGCCACAAGGGCACATTGCTGACTCGTGGCCAACTTGTCCACCAGGACTCCCAGGTCCTTCTTCACAGAGCTGCTCTCCAGCAGGTCAGCCCCCAGCCTGTACTGGTGCATGGGGTTATTCTTCCCCAGGTGCAGGACCCTGCACTTGCCTTTGTTGAATTTCATGAGGTTCCTCTTTTTCTGTATGATATCCCAGTTTTCCTCCAAATCGGTGATGCCTTCCAGTTTAGTGTCAGCAGAACACTGGTAGCGTTTATGACATGGTCACTAATGACTATATTAAAATCGAATAGCTTTCTTCTAGACTGGATTCACCATTCAAAATCATTACCATATCACTTTTAGCCAATTCCTTGCCTGTATTATAATCCTTATAACAATCTCAACTTTGCCAGCTTCATTAATAAATTTAAGTGGCACCATATAATATGTTTTATTAAAATTCACTTGAATAGGGTATACCACATTACCTTTGTCTAGAAAAACAATTATTTTGCAAAAAAACTTATTGGATAAATCCAATGCAGTCTTCTCTACTTTTACATCTAATTATTCTCCTCTTCATTACGTGTCTTAAATTATTGCAGACAACTCAGATCGGGTTTGGGAACCTGTCAGATATGAATCACTTGTGTCCTCTTCCCTCCTTTTTAACAGTCGCGACACTATATTATTCCCTTTTCTCCAATCACATACTACCCTGACTTTGAAATGTATCCTGAGGAACTGGCTTCATATTCTAGTTCATTTCAGGATTTGGGGATGAAGATTTTCAGCCCATCCAATTTGAATTTTTCTTCTTCAAACACCTATCTCCCATTTTTTATGTTCTTATCTCTATTAATCATACTAGCTATGGGTTGAGACATATTTCTAAATCAATTCTAGGATAGAAAGGAAAGCTCCCTCCAAGCCAGTTTCCCAAGGATAAGCTAAATCTTTGCTAGACTAGCCAAACGTTATAGGTAGCCATAAAGAGAGACATGGAAATTAGATTCAAAACTAGCCTCTCTGCTCCAGAACTGCTAGAGGATGTGGCCTCTCACTATGGAAAAGTCACAGCCAGGTACAGCAGTTGAAGGAGCAGTTAGGAGCCCTGCAGTTACCAAATATGCCACAGGATGGTGCCATAGGGTTAGTTGGTAAATAATTCGGGGACACTTATACTAACTTTATAAAAAAAGCAAAAGCAAAAGGAAATTGTCAACACAAGTATTATAATAGCATAGATACAAACATTATAGACTGTGGAGGGTAATATTTGCATTTGTTGTACCCTTAACAGATAGTTTAAATCCTAAAGTTAGTTTAGTTATTTTCTTGATCTGGATTAATCTCATTTCATTCCCAAAACTCAAGTCCATATTAGCGGTGGCTCTGTCTGTGGACTAGCAACAATGGAAATTAACATCTAAGCCAGGTGCTTATCCCTTGTGAAACACAGTAGCCTTCTTTGCCTTTCTAAGTTTTTATAGAATTTCTGAGGAACACATTGTGCAGAAATAATATGAATAATGTAACTAGTGCAATTATTACAGTCTATGGCAGATCTCTTCATTTTTCCTTTTAAGTTGCCAAAAGTGTATGTAATGAGCATATTCCTTCTGCTATTGTAGTAGTTAAACGAACTTAAGTTTCTGTAGGTCTACTTTGGGTAATGTTTCACTTGTCAGGGGAGCAATGAAGAGGCATACTTTTAAGAAGACCTGAGAAACAGATTCCATTCCATTTCTGTGGTATGTTGTGGCTCTTCACATATATAAAAATCATTCCTAAGAGTGCCTATATAACTATACCAACTGAATAGTTGATGTGAGTATTCAAAGAATGATACGTAAAATAAATCTAAGTGACTGACATTGTCAGGTACTTTTTGTGATGGGCCACAAAACTTAAATTCTTGATGTTAAGAGGAAAGATCACATTTATTTCACTCTAGAAGAAGGCCTACACATGTTCAGGTCCCTCTGTTGCCTCTGATTTGTTCTGAAGTTAATCACAAGACCCTACAGGACTTCCAGTATCACTGAACACCAAATATAGGCTAGTTGATACAAAAATATACACCAGACTATACAACATATGGCAACTACAGGCAGTTTTCACAAAACATTATCTGTTTCTTTATCCATGGGAATTCAAAGCTCTGACTTATGTAATCTTTCCATCTAATTTGTTTAGATTAGATTAACAATTATGGGTATATCAGGATAGCAATGGCGAAACAGATGCCTTTCCTTATTCAGAAATATTTTTGCCATTCCCTTCTGTACTTGCCTCCCAATTATATAATTCCCTCATTTTGCTGACAGAAGTCTTAAATTAAACCATTACTCTACTCAGTGAGGTTTATCAATAAGTAAATATGAGTAAAAAAAACATTAGTTAGGTAGTATCCTCAGTCTGTGGCTTATCATCCCGGTTGCAGTCCTTCACATTTTTACTTTGTTTAGAATTATGTTTACCATGATTTCCAAGCCTTAGAGCCCTTTAGCCATCCTCATCATATTTTCATTTGTGCAGTGGATGTATGAATAAAGGGTCTTTGCTGGACTACCTTGAAACTTATTCTGGCTATCTATACAATATTGCAGTAACAGGTTGTCTAGGGGAACTCCCTGATGCCTCAACAAAGTTGCCAGTAAGTTTTCTAGAAAGCAGCTATTTTCAGTGCTATTCCAAAGTCTTTTATCAGTAACAATGGTAACATTTTGCCATTTGGAAAACGATTTGGAACAGAATCAGACAATCTGGGTGAGGTTTGAGAACTTATTACAGAATCCCTCATAAATGAGGGTAGGAATAGCAAGTACGTAACAATGACAATTACTTTGTTTGAGTCTGTATACTCAAATATGTTCTTTTCCTAGTTTAATTGTTCAGTTGCTTGTTTGGAAAGTATAAATTTGCTGGTATATTACTGATCATTAGGATTTGGACATTGGTACTCCTCTTGACATTCTGTGTGAATGGTATCTATAGCTACAGAAATGCGGAATTACGATCCAAAGTGTTGCTTGATATATTCTGTGAAACAAGTTACTATGTTTGAACGGCTTTGCAAAATTTCAGTTGCTCTCTAGAATAACATTGCACTCCTGATCATACGTTGTTGTGGAATCTTTCCTATTTCACCACTAGTGAAAGCAAACCAACAGCTTTCCCTTCTCTGTACAGATCTTTCATTGTAAAGGAAGCAATTAAAAATTTCACTCTTGACCACAACCTATTACAATAAACAATTCATCTTCCTTCATACTTTCTGTTTTAAGTCTTTAGTGAGGAATTATGTTCAGTCACACTTCTAGACTCAAACTCTTATAGGCACAGTTACACCCAGGAAGATCACAAATATTCATATGCAAGATGAGCCTGTGAAACTGCACATGACCTTGGGACTAGATACATAATCCAATTCCATCAGAAAAAAAGTTGTGGAAAAAGGTGCCTCACTGTAGGTGTTGTATTAACTGACAGGAATTCAGGCAGTGGCCTCCAGGTGAAGACAATTAAGCTATCCTACCAGATCTGGAATGTGTTGGGAGCAATTCAATGACTAGTTATAAAGGAAGGAAAGAATGTGCCCTGCTTTTCCTTGTTAGGGCTTGCTACCACCCTAGGGACAAGGGAACTGTTTATTTTCCTCTTGAAGAAAAAAGGGCTTTATGTTGCATATGAAACAGGTGATCTGAACAGCTTAACCTTTTCCTACTGTATCTGATATATTCAACAAAACTCTTTTTCAGATCTAAATTTTTTTTTTAAATGGCTGCAAAGCAAGAAAATCCTAATGTAATATTCTACCTGCTTGTAAGGTTGTGTCTCCATCAGAGGCTACAGGGAATCAATGCTTGCCACTGGAATTAAAAAAAGAAAGGACCTAAAGCCAGAGTGGTAGCATATTTGCCAATACTTGGTAACACTGCTACACACTGAAAATTGAAAACAGAACTTCACAAAATGGAAAAAAAAAGTTGCCAATGCAATTTTAAGTGAAGCCTTGTGTACTCTGGCACCATGCTAAACCACACAGAACATACAAAAATGTACTATAAGGCATTTATAAAATGTCCTCAAATAAATATTTTGCTGTTCAAGATCTTATGCTGCTGTTATTTTGTTCTCCTTTCTGTCTTGTTTCACTCGTCGCACAAAGGCGCTGATGGAGGCCCCATTCCTGCAACTTGTTCTGATAGAGTCTGTCTTCACAAAACAGGTTTTGTGGCAGGAACCAGTCGCAGAAACCCAGTTTGAAACTCAGTACGATAGCTGTGACCTTCAGATGTCAAAACTTCCAAAATGAGTGATTCTTCACAGTTTTTAAAGCTGTGGAACTCCCTGCTACAGGATGTTGCAGTTGCTAAAAGTTTGCAGGGTTTTTAAGAAGGGACTGCACAAGTTCATGGGAGAGAAGTCCACTGAGAATTACTAGATACATAGAAATCACATGTGGCTCAGGAATTTTGAGCTGCAAATAGCTGGAAGGCCAGTGAAGATATTATAATGCCTGTCCAGTGCTTCTTGTCTTCCTTAAACATCCATTCACAGGCACTATTGGAAGCAGGCTACTGATCTCACTGGATTTTCAGTTTTACCCAGCCTGGTCATTCTTATGTTCTTATTTTGAAGCGCTAACAGCTTTCAGTTCCAAAGTTCCTTCTACGTAAATGTTATGTTCTTGTTTTTATTGCTGAAAATTCCTTACCTGAGAAATAAGGTGCCAGGGGTTGTAAAAAGACTTAGATTATTGAGATTAATCTGTAGCATAGTAAGTTTCCTACATGAATGTCTTCAGTTTGAGTCTTTTAGGTCCCATATTTGGATTCTGGCAAGTTAAATTATATGAAAGACTTGATCTGCAATGATGGTGCCTTTCACTACTATATACTTGTTACACTGTGATAAATTGTGCAACTACAAGTTCTTACAGACCACAATGATATATGTGTATAAAATGGAAAATGTGGATACCAATTATTATTCGCCTTTTGATACATTAACTCTATATGTTCGTATTCTGAATGTACTGGTATACACACCCTGAAGACAAAATAGTTATTGCCTACACAGTACATGTACATGTGTGGCCATAAAAGAGCACTACTGTTAAAGACGGACTGTACCCAGTATATTTTAATGCTATATACATAACCAAAAGTAGCAGAACTTCAGTAATTTTCTTTGTCGACTTTTAGCCATAAGCATCATGCTCGATTTATTTCTCTAGGTGAGGCAACAAAAATAGATCCGGTTTATTATCTTGTCTCTTACCCTTCTGTGATCAATAGCCTGTTTTAAAATGTATGCTGCTCTATTAAATATAGCAATATTTTCTCAGATATATACTTAATAAATAATAATAGCGCAGATCTTGTACCTGTTGTTCAGTGAAGAATTTCTCAGATAAAGCATTCATAAATAAAGAGCAGAAAACCTGGCCTCCGTTGCACAAGAAAGTGTTAAATAATAAATGCATCATTTAAACCAAGGCCAGAGTCTTTTCTCACATCTGTTATTTGCATCTTACATTACAGTAGCATCTGCTGTCTTGTAGCTAATCAGATTCATCATCACTATTCAAAGCAACAGCAGGAAACAAAACAGCCAAACCAGTGTTGGTCTTGGATTAGCAGCTTTGGATCAAGTCCAGTGAGAAACTGATGGGCTCTAACACTTGGCCTGCAGGGGACCCTGCATCAGGCACCGAGACTCCCTGTATTGTGAATAGGAAGATTTAGGAGCCTCATTATAGGACGACTGAGCAACGTGTTCTCTGAGCAGAGAGCCATTAAGGCCAATAGGAAATCCCCTTTGGGTATTTAGGCATTGCACCTAGGCTGCAGGAAGTTCACAGCTTAGATTCATACAGGAATTGTCCTTTGGGACTGGGCATCTACAACTGCCTCATTAAAAATTGAACGAAGCTCAATATTTTTACTGTGCCTGTTGTACAGTAGCTCAAGGGTTAGAATATTCACCAAAGATACGCAAGAGACATTTAGTAACTTTGCCACCTTGAAAGGGCTCATACCTACATCTTTTTGACTTGCATGTATACTAGATCTGTTCCCACAGACAAGTCTATTCATAGTTATATCCCATGAGTGAAGATGCAATACTTTGAAAGAAAGGAAAAACAGATGGGTTGAAAAGCTCAGTCCTTGGCCCCAGTATAGCATACTGATAATAAACATATTAAAAGTAGTGAGTCCTCCCCCAGAAGTTGGGTCTAAAACTCATCTTCATGACTAAGAGGCATTCCTAATTATAAATGACAGAAGTGAGCAGATCTCCTAGATGAGACACACCACTGACAATCTATGTAAACTGTTACGCTGGACTAGGAGTAGAGCTCTCTCCTGAAACTCACCTTTGTTATTAATCTGGACCACAGTTATATGCTACAGGAATCTTCATGACAGAAATCTAAGTCACTGATGTCTTGGGATGTTGATCTGAATTCAGTAACAGCAAGAGAGACATACACAATGTCCTTGTGCTTTCAAAACCGGCGAACACTTTATAACCACTTTAGCAACTTATTAAACAATATGGTACCCTCTATCATGTATACTCACCAATGTTCAAGAAAGTGATGTCATTTTAGAGATTTAGATTAATGCAGATGATTGAGATTATTCTATGACAAAGGAGATTGTATTAATTGATTTGATAAGAAACCATTAAGAAGAAATCTATTTGAGTTATTCAGGTTACAAAGATCAGGATGAAAACCACTGAATGAGCTCCTTATGAAAACGCACACACGTGCCCGTGCGCGCTTGCATGCACACATCTTCCTCAGGTAACGTACCCAGCACATGGAATTCAGTAAAACTTTAGATTAGCTGAACTTTATAGCTGGATTATATTTTCTAGCCTCAGTAATATCAGATGCTGTCTCCGTAGTTAGAAGTATCAGATCTCCAACTTCAATGTACAGATTCATCGTCTGTGGGCTAAAGTAAGGTTAAAATATATCTTGCTCAGTAATGATGAGAATAACCTGTATTTTCCACTACTGTTGCAAAGTACCAAGTGTTGACCGTTAGTCGTGCACAGCGGAACATGGTTCATCGTGTTCCCTTCTGCTTTTATCTGAGCTGTCCCCCAGCTGCAGTTCAGATACAGTTGCGCATATAGTCACTGCACTTCGAGGTTACCCTCAATTTTCTCCATTTTCCTTATTAGCAGATATCTATCTTCTGTCTTTACTCTTGAACTCCACTCATTAAATGAGATTCATTTATGCTCTTACGAGAATACCTATACTAAGAAGAACATATTTTGTTATGAAGGCTCTAAATATAGCAGTACAAGGCTTTTTGCCTATACAATTGTAGGCAGCTAGGAATAGTTTTGGTTTACCTCCTTCCTTTTTTCTGAAATGGGGAAAAAAGGAAACCAAAAACCATACTCCTGTATCTGAAACAGTTATATTGGCATGAATCCTGAATATAGAACAGCTCTTTGCTGCACAAACTGCACAAGTGATGTATCAACCATGCTTATCCATAGCCGAGTTTCTCTTATACCTGTCTAGGCTCCAACATAAAAATATGATCCCTGGCAACAAAACTGCATGTGGATGCCAAATACAGTCTAGGAGACTAGCGTAGGTAACTTCAGGGTTTTTAAGGCCACAATGAGGAAAATTATTCTAGCTTCATCTGAAGCAGGTTAAGAGTTTGCAGCTCCCTACACCATCACAGGTTATTACCTTTAGATTTGCCAGCATCCTGGCAAGCCATATTTGCTCTCTTGGCAAAATGACTCCAGTTAACTACAGTATGTTTAACTGTAGGGGTTTTTTTTAAGATGGATCAGGACTGGATTAGGACAATCATGCCACAACATCAGAGGAGGGGGAAAGGAAGGAAGGAAGGAATGGACAAAAATACAGATCTGGAAGTAGTAACCACTTAAACTTCAGTAAGACATGCTACCCGGGGTTAGGTACCCCACCTGCTCTCCAGACATGAAATGCACCTTTCCATCTGTCAAAAAAATATTTTTAATTTACCACTTCAAATTTATTTTAATGCACAGACCATTTTCCTTAGGCCTCATTTTCTCTAGCAGCAGTCAGGAAACTATGTTTGGAGGATTTGGGTTTTTTTCCTGCTACACTTGAAATCATTTATTGTTTTTTAATAACTACACATGGAAGTAAGGACAAGTTTCTAGCCACACATGCATTTTTTTCACCCGTCCAGTTTACCAGAACACTTGAACTACTAAAAACTATCAAGAGTACCTAAAGGCATTTTTCCTTTATTATTGAGAGCAATGAGGGTCAGCACTTTCAGAGGGATTTTGGGAGGCTCCAGCAGCAGCAGCAAGAGAGAAACCCAGCGAAACTGGGAACCACCAAAATACCCTGCTAGGTTGGGCATTCGGGGGAGCCTCCAAAACTTGATATCAGTGTCTCTGTGCTGTGATCAAATTCAAACCCATTCAAAACACAAGCTGCCAGAAGCTATACTGCAACCCCCTCCTCCTGCAAGGCAAGTCCCAACACCTGCAGCCTTTCCTGCTGCCTCTCTCTCAGCCTGCAGAGTGATAGCCTCACTCCCCAAAGCGCAGCAAATCCACAGCCTTTGACAAGATACCACGTACCAGCAACTCCCAGTCAAACCTCCTGTTCCCTATCAAAAGGGCCCATTTCTCCCCTAGCCCTTAACTGAGAGGCTTTCTCTGCTTTCCATGCAGCGGGTGCCGGTAGGGCAGGTGGGGTGCCCTGGGCCAGGGTGGCTCCCGCTCCAGAGGCTCCCAGCTCCAGAGACAGCAGGCTATGGAGCAGCAATCAGCACTGCCAGCAGCATTCACCAAGCGGAAAACCATCAGGAAAACCATGGAAACCATGATGGAAAACCATCACTACCTTCACTTAAACCTCCCCTTCATTCCTTGCCACTCGCTCTTCTTCTTATCAATTACTAGTTAAGGTGAAAGCTTTTTAAGAAATTGCTTATTACATGTTTGGAAACCTGGTGCTGCCCTTGCCAGTGATCAACCATTTTCCCCTAGGTGATGAGCAAACTGCATCCTTCCAAACCCAGCTGTGTTTCTCACATTGCACCTCCAGCCTTGCACCATTTTTGAGGAATAGCTTTTGCCTGCGTGCAGTTTGTCATGAGTAAGGCAGGGTGTTATATAAAAAGAGGGAACGGGGCGGGGGGGATTAGAATTAGATCAGCTGATATAACTGAAAATAAAAGCCTGGCAAGGCTTAGGGCATGAAAGCCCCTTTTTCAGGTTTAAGAGAAAAGCTCCAAAAGGTCAAAGCTATATGAAGTTAAGTATAGCTGCCCTGACTTAAACTGGATATATTTATCAGCTAGATGATCTGGGAGAAAAAATAGTTGATAAGTATGAAGTAGAAAAGAGAGTAGTGGTGAAGGGGCACGTTAGCAGAGGGAGAGGTGATTAAGTGATTATCTCCCGTGGAAAGGGAGAGGCCTAGTTCATCGCCTGAGAAGCATGGAGGGATCATCTTGGGGGTGAACTGTAATGAGCCATTAAATCAAAATTATGTTTTTCAATAGCTGGTAAAGCTGTGACTTTCACTTCCCTTGCTCCTCTTTTTGAAGTGTTTTGTAGCCTGCCTTGAAGATCAGGACTGAAAAGTCAGAGGCAGAACGATCCTCCTGGGCACAGGGTCTGCAGGTGTCGGGCTGCCTCTGCTCGCTCTCACTTGGCTCTGCAAGTTCGCTCCAGGGCACGGTGACTGCTGCAGTTTTGCCCGCACTCTTCCCCCAGGGGCATTGAGTGCACTGGGTGAAATACACTCCGCTCTAGGAAAGGCACGTGTGTCTGGGTATCTTGATGGGTGCTCCTGTAGGCTGTGGATATTGCAGTGATCATGAAGATCTAATGAGAGAGGAAAAAGCTGCTTTTATAAACCAGCAGTAGAAGCAGTAGGTAGGGAAATAATTTTCCAAGTCTTCTCATTGCTGAGTAGGAAGATTTTGTACAAATTACTTCCAGATTTGAGTTCTGGCTGCTCTTCAGTGAATGTTTGTTAAATCTTAGAATGTGGCTATGGGCAAGATTTTGTTTTTCCAAAAATGTCACACTGTTTACCAGAACAGTAGCTGAGTTCTGAACTGTCTTCTGATACTATCTGCCTTTTACAGGAGCCTGCATATAAGAAATGATTTTTGGAAAGAAATAGTTTATGGCACTGCTTCTTCGGAGCAGGATTCTGCTCAGCAGTGTGTAGGGAGCACGTGGACCCTCCCAGAGCGTTACCCCGGAAGCAATTCATGTCGCTTTATTTACAGTGATGCTCAGTGTGTGGCTAGAATCAAGGTCCCTTCTCAGCTGTTGCTCCCTTGTTGATAGGGCCAGTTTACAAAGGTAATAAATATCCAGCTCTGTACTACTGAACTCCTGTTTCTCACAGTGAGGTATATATTCATTAATTGATGTCTTCCAGCTAGTCCAGAGTATTTAGTACTTCTGTGGATAAATGGAAGGACGGAGACAGTATTTTGAAACGCATTTCTTAACTAGAACTGGGAAAGTGCATTTGTTGCGTTAATGGTGCCAACTAGAAACATTCCTTCTCTTCACGGTGGTTGGAGACTGCAGCACAGAGTAGCTTTCCTCAGGCGGATTTTTCCTTGGATTTCTAAGAGACTTTTTGTGTGAGTAAAGTACTATTCAACGTTGCAAAGCAAGCAGCAGGCACTTGGAGCTTGCTCTCTAGGTTGCTTTTTCATTTAAAAAAAAAAAAAAAAGATGTGCTATAGCTCTTATTTCACTGTTTACACTCACTCCATTAGGAAAAAAATCTTTTTTTAAAAAAATTATACAAGTGTTTTTTAATAAGTTAGTAGTTTCAGTGGCTGCTCACAGAAATTTCTGCATTTTTAATGAAAACAAATTTGATTGCAATGTCTCTTCTCGGAGAACACATTGCTGAGACCCTGTGTTACCTTCATTGCCCTGCTCATGGCTATTTGCCCAGTAAGGGCTCGTTGGCTGCTCTTGTTCATCCCAGCAGACTATGGGAGGTGGAGGAAGTGCAGAAAAAAAGATGCTTTTACCTGCTCAACTTCTGCTGCTTTTTGTAAGCCTGCATTAGACTTACAGGCCAGAGCCCCATCGAGTAGCAAAAGACGACCAATATACAGCAGCTGTCAGACCTTAATGCTCCTTCCCGTTTATCTACTGCAGCAAAAATTGCAAGTTCCGAGGTGGAGGTGACCCTTCAGGCAAGCTATATTTTCTTGAGGGCAGATCTGTTACTTCCACATCTCTTTCACGTAATATTTTCTAAGGCAATTCAAGAGGCAATCAACACTGCACAGTCTGGGCTGTGGCTCCAGCTCTTTTGGGCTAGTCTTGGTTCAGGGGGAACACAGGGTATTTTGCATTCAATTTGGCAGCCAAACTGAGAATGAGGGAAAGCTCTGAACACCCCAAAACAAAAAAGTCAATTGTTTGTTGTTTTATTCTGGTGAGGAAAGAAATCCCAATATTTCACTTTACATCCACAAAATGTGGCAGATGTAGGTTCAAGTCCTTTTTTTCAATATAGACACAGGTAAGCCTAGGGGGGAACTGAGATGAAGGAGAGGACGCTAATGCATAAAGTGGCCAAAGCGTAACAAAACACACACTCACCTCAGGAACAGTGAAAGGACTGGAGCTCGACAGGTACTCGCGTCAGCTGAGCTCATTCTTCCTTGCATTTCCTAAAATGTCCCAGGTAATGGTGTAATTATGCCAAAATAAAGTCACTTTTGTTTTTGAAAAGCATGCCTTTAATGGGGAGAGATTCTGCCATAACTATATACTTTTTTTTCTAACAAAGGTTTGGCAGACTAGGTAGTATCAGCTGCCTTGTGTGCTATCCATCGGTAAGTCTGGATAGAATTTCTTGTTTCTTTTTTTTATTGCTATTGTACACTGATCTAATCCTTTCAATGACTTTTCCTGCAATAAACTTCTAATACTTTTCCTCGTTGTTTGCGAGTTGATAGTACTATTTAACTTGCACTCCCTACTGTAGTTCCCTGCTTTCACATTAAATTAGTTTACAATTGTTTACCCTGGCCTGATTTTGACATCTGCTCGATGAATTACCTGAATGATCAAAATCTGTCTGAAGTGCAGGGCATTGTTTTCTTTATTTGCCTTCCTCCGAACTTAGTATCAGCAGACTTGAAGAATTTGTAGTCAATTGCTGGATTTATAAATGTCACATTTTATTTAAGATTTTTTTTTAAAGGAAGTTATTGAACAGAGCTTAAAAATAACACTGTAACATTGTTAACGATGGAGCTACATTTGCACTTTGCTACCCTTGAGCTAATTAACTAGAGATTAAATAGTATGACAACTTGCTTTAGTTCAATTGTTTAGTTGTTTAGCATCATGAATTCCAATAAAACCCCCTCTTCTTGGCCTATTAAGTGCAGGGAGAAGATCAAGTCAAGTTGTTTCTGAGGAAGACTTCACATTGCCATGGTGGGACTGGGAAGAAGGGTGAGATGGGACTGAAACAGCCGATGGGTGTGCCTAGGGAGCCAAAAAAAGGGAAGATCGGACATGGAGTTGAGAGAAAAGTTTGGGACTCTCGGATAAAGTAATGGAAGGAATCATGGCATAAAGGGAGAGGAAGGGTGGTGCAAGAAGCAGGTTGGTGCTCTGACAAATCCTGGACAGGCAGCGTGCAGGAGTGGCCAGGGAAGGAAACAGGGGCAAGAAGGGGAACCACAGGGGTGAAGTCTGAAACTGCCGGGGGCAGGGACTGTGCCAAGAAGCACACGCTCAGGGTTTTCATACATCCCCTAACGTACGTCCTATTCCACAGCGTGGCATCACATCTGGGACTCCTGGCTTTAAATGGCCTGTTATGAGCAAAGAATAAAGTGTGGCTTTGTAGCCCCTGCCTCTAGAAGATGAGAAGCTCCTGCTGCTATCAGTCGCTGGTGAGCTGGTGTGACAGAGGTCTGCACAGAGGTCCAAAGGTCCTGACATCGCTGCTCAACTATTTGGGCTTCTGTATGATGCTGCATGGAGGAATTTCTACTTTCACAACTTTTTTTTCTTTTTAACCAGAATAACATGAACATATGTGTGCATACAACAAAATTCAAAAGCTGAAGAATGACAAAATTAAGGGTGTCTGTGTAGCTGCAGTCCACCTCCCGTTCAGACGGTAGAGTGCGACGTTGTTTTACGTTGATGTTGTCACTGCTTTGTGTTTTCCCCAAGTGGCGAATGGAGCTCGTGCCATTCCTACGTCGTTCAGGACAACAGTGGGAGATGCACAACCAGAGACTTACCAGAGTCAGGAGAAGAAAGCGCGGGAGAGCGAGTACGAGAAACACGCGTCCTCCTTCCCTGTGCCACAGCGTCTTTGCTTCGTGCGGGGCAAATCCCTTTAAGTTAAACCCTGTTTGCTAGACCTCCCGGGGGCTGAACGCGGGCTTCCGCAGCCGCCGGGTGTCGCGCACCGCTTCGCCGCGCCGCGCCCGCCCACCGGCACGCGCTGAGCCCCCGCGCCGCCGCCCCGCCCCGCCCTCCCCACCTGGGCCGGGTCGTTAGCATAGCCCCGCCCCGCGGCGCGCGGCCGGCCAACGGCGGGCGGCGGGCGGCAGGGGGCGGTGCCGGGCGCGGCGGCGGCGGCGGCCCCGGGGGCGGTGGCGCTGGCCGGGCCGGGCCGCGAGTTCAATGGGCAGCGGGGCGGGAGTGCGCAGGGCCCGCGGCGGCCCGGCTGCTGCCTGCGCTCCGCCGGCGCCCGCCAGCCCGCGCCGTCCGGTAAGGGCCGCCGCCGCGGACGCGGGGAGGGGGGGCGGCAGCGCTGCTGCCGCCGCCGGGAGGAGCTGCGGGTGGTGCGGGGCGGTGGGGGCAGCTGCCCGCGGGACTGGGCGCCCGGTGGCGGCGGGGCCGGGCTGGGCGCTTCGCCTCGTCTCCCCTCCCCTTCCCTCCGGGGCCCGGCGCGGGGCTCTTACCCTCGGCGCTCGGCGGGTCCCCGCGGAGCCGGACCGCGGAGCCCCCGCTCCGCCTCCGGGGGGGTCCCTGCCTCCGCCGGCGGCCAGCGGCTGCCGAGGGGCCGCGGCCGGGGCCCGGCGGACGTGCGGGCTGTGAGGAATGTGGGGAGGGGCCGGGCCGAGCCGGGCCGACCCCCGCCCGGGGCGCGGAGCGGAGGGGACGGGGGGCCCGCTGCCCCCCCCCCCCCCCGGGAGCCCATTCTCCTTCCCCCGTTTTTCCTCTCTCAGGGAATTTGTGCTGGGAGAGCAAATTTCTGAAATATCTGCGTGTCCCCCACCCGCCCCCCTTTTCCTTCGGGAATGGAAGCGGCTCGCTCTTAACCGGGGACGTCTGGAGGCGTTTGTAGAGAAGTTGGTGGATTGTTTTTTTCTAAGCTAGAGTCTTCAGAAGAAATATGAAACACTTAATAATGAAAGGCATGTGTGCAGGGAGGGAAACGTTTCTCCCTCTGTCTTTTAACACGGGGGTGGGGGTAGGGGAGGAGAGCAGACGTAAGAGCTAATATTTACCAGAAAAAGGTGACTGTTACGTTGTACCGGACAGTTCAGTTTCAGTTCGACCGATGTTTCGTAGCAAAACACTTGCTAAAGCTTTTCCCGTTCAGAAGTACTTTGTCATCACTTCAATGGTTTTCAAAGTAGTTGTAGCATTATTGCATGTCTTGTTTCTCATCTGTATAAAAAAAAAAATGCAGCACATCTCTAAAATAACGCAGCTTTAAAAGCGCAGAGCTGTTAAGAGAACAGGTCTAACACATCATGCTACTTTAACTTGACTTTGAAACTGGCCAGACTTAAAAGGGACATATCTCTTTTAAATAAAATCTGTTTATATCAAGACACAGAGATTTTCACATCACCTTTCTTAAAAGGAAAGAAGGTTATGTGAATTGTAAAGTAGCTTTGCAACCGTGAGAATTATATGAAGGAACAGAAGAAGGTTGATTAAACATAATGCTTAAGAGTGTTTAAATGTAAGCTTCACTTCAATGTAGTTGAGGTGTTTGAAATTGCTTAATTATCTGCGTTATTTATATAATCTCATGGGTAGTCTCTTAAGTACTAACTTTAAATAGTAAACAGAAATCAAGGCAGTTAATCTGTGTTAAGGTCTAAATTTTTTTTCTCCCCAGTACATGTTCCCTGGAAGGTCTACTAGGTTAATTACAAAAACTACTGCTATTTGACCACGTTTCCTCTTGTATTTTTATATTGCAAAGAGAAATAAGGTGGAAATAATGGGAGAATAACTGAAGTGCTTGTTGAAATACATAGCAGGAGTGTTCAAAATGTGAAAGATGCTTCTTCAGTTGGTCAACTCAGATAGAAAAATACATACAATAGCTAGTTTCAGACTGCATTTAATACTTAACTGGATTTTAATGAATTTTTTTTAACAAATTTGAAACTTGCTGCAGATATGTCTGTGAACAATTTTACACTTTTTGGCTGATCTGTTCGAATTTTGTTTTTTCCCTTAGTGTTTAGCATACAGTGTAAACATTGAGAATTTCTCCCAGTACTGAGAGAATAATAGCAGGCATTGTGAAAGCTGCTGGAACCATACCTGAGTCTGCCACCTGGAGTCCGCTGCTTTGAAATGAGTGGCTTAACTTGGCACAGGGGAATTTGCAGTAGCATTCTGTTTTTCCGAAATTAAATGAGTGCAGGTGGTTGCTTAGTTGTGCTAACTTAATCTCCCTGAAGTTTGTGCCTTTTTATGGCAGGGCGGACTTCTAAGCTGTACTAAAGCAAAACAGTGCCCCCTCAAATTAACTACACTGAGATTTATAGATAGCCTGTGATACTAAAATATTTTAAATCTCTTCATTTTTCTTTGTTTTTTGTTTGATCGCAGTTGATAGTCAAAGAAAACAGGCTTAAAAGCCCACATAGCTTCTTTCAGGATGTTTTCTTTTCTTAGACAAAGCGATAGGTCAAAAGGTTCTTGCTGGGCCCAATCTGCACAAGGAAAACTTACCCTGTCAGATCATAGTTGGTCTATGATCATAAGAAACAGGAAGCTGAGTACTACTTGGTGGTTGATGCAGGCCAGGATGTTGTTCGTGCTCTATGTCACATTAGGTTTTTTGGTGTTTTTGTTTTTGTTTTTTTTTTTGCAATTGTATGAAGTTGCAGTAACATTTAATGGTGTGGAACAGGTCTCAGTATGCATGTTATGAACTTGACTTTTACAGTTTCCAAAATAAATATTCAGGGACTAAAGTTTTGTCATGAAATAAGCATGTATCATTAGCTTTTGAAATACGGCTGATTTTTATGCAGCTAGCACACTGTATATTTGTTGTGCAAATTAAAATAGCTTGAAGTAATCAAAAACCTTCAGAATATTTCAGTTAAATTTTTAATATAAAGTAGTATCACCTTGAAAGAAGTTTTGGATCTCATCAGTACAACAGTATTATTTCACAAATATTTCTACACTAATTAGTACTTTTCTCTCTCGGAATTTTAAGGGCTTCACCTTTGGCTTGTCAAATGGACGTTAAGCGACACTGAACATTAAGGGCAAGAGCTCTATAAGCACAGTGGCTGCTGGGATGTTGCGACAGAACGGTGGAAGTAACAAGCGTGGTTTGGGATTAGCCCGACTGTCTACCTCCAACTTCTTTACCATCTCTAATTCAGGAAACTGGGGAATGGGGCGCAGCACCAAGAGCAGCTCTCTGAGCAGCATTAGCTCCAACTCTGACTGCTATGATAATCCTGTTGTGGATCCAGAATACATCATGCAACTGGTGAATGATGTCAGAAAATTTGCAGATGTGCTACTCTATTTGAAGGAAGCCATTCTTTCCGAAGGTATGTTGGTTATTTTTATCATTAAGTCTCTCTGAAGAAAGAAATTATTTCTGACACTCCCACAATTCTGTTCATAAGTTTCTAACTAGTCTTTGCTGTGGTTATTGCTCCCCAGTACCTCCTCTCTTTCCCCCCACCCCCTGCCTGATACGTGTGTGGTGATTACAGGAAATGGTGGTTGTTAGTTTGGGTTCTATATTTCCTCATCCGAACTCTGTGCAATGTTTTGTAATTAGCCAGTATATAGCTTTTGAATACATAATACTTAAAAGGACAAGGGAATAGGTGCTTAGCAGACTGCCTAGGCTGACCCTAAATGTTAGTGAGACAATCAACTGATTAGTTTTTAAATCGCGTGAATGTTTTTTGTAATGCTGAGGAATTCTGCTAACGTGTTGGCCATGTTCCAGTTTCCTGGGCTGGTACAACTCTGGATTTTCTGTTTCCATGTGGGTTTTTGAGAGGCTCATGTGTTAATAGTTTGAACTTGAGTTTTAAGGTATGGCTGCTTAAGTAGAGTGCAACTCTTTTCAGTGCTTTCTTCCTCTACAAAATAAGTATTTACCATCTTCTGCCAGCAGGTGGAAACTGCAGGTTTTTTTGCTTAGGAGAAGTATCTTACTGCGTCTTCCATTTCCTTTAGGGAAATGGTATTAGTCCATTTTTGGTCATCAACAGGAAAGCTTTTATCTAACTTGTACAGAAATGTTCTCGTATTAATAGCTGAACTACCATGTAGAGCAGCTTTGTATAAGATGTCCTGAATGCTAAGCATTTGCTGGCATTTCTGTGTTTACAGTTGTAGCTTTTTTTGCCCCTACCCATGCCTCACTGCTATCAATGTCCGTTTTCTCTTAAGTTCAATTCTTACTAACTAATGAGCAAATTCCAGTAGTGTGCAGGTAAGCAGAAATCCTGTTCCTGAAGAGCAAGATCATACTGTAGACCTTTCTGCAGTTCAGAGACAGTGAATTTGCTATTGCTCATCTCTTGTGTAGTGGGTGAGTGTAATGGTTGTTATCTCTAACTAAAATATGTATTTAGGATTGCCACTTTGCTCACAGAAAGATTAATAAGCTTTAGCAGTAATGAGCAGAATCTTTGTGCCATGATTTTAGGTCTTGCATTAGTGGTTCTTTAGGGAGAAGGTGGTTGGAGAGTGAGCCGAGCTGGTACTTTGTAAACCTCAAATGTTGAGTCGGGACAGGGATTGAAACAGCTGTACCAAAAGGTGTGAACAAATCTTAACATAATGGTAACTTTGGTAACTGATGTTAACTTCATGTCAACACTGTTGTTGCTGAATTTGCCAGATGAGCCCATGAACTTGTGAGATGAAGTGTCTGGTGCTTACTGATGCTGAAATAGGTGTCCAGTAAGAAGGGACTGCCAAAATGTATTCCAGCAGCCACACAGCAGTGCCTAATTAATGCTCAGTTTTACATTTGGGATTCAGAAAACCAAAGAAACTAACAGGGCAGACAGAAGTTGTCTCCTTGTTTTATAATACATTGCAGAATTACTTTGTGAAACAATGTTGCCCATTTAAAGGCTTGTTAGTCTTATAATGGAGAAATGTTTGTTTTCCTCCAAGGGGAGCGCTCTTTATGACATCTGTCCCTGAAATCTCGTAATAGTGATTCCCAAAGTATTGGGCTTGCTTACTGCTTGGCTGGAGAGGATGTCTTTGAAGCTGAATACTTTGGATTGCATCTTTCCATTTTATTTATCTTGAGAAACTGTTATAGTTATCTGTTCAGAAATTGTTACTTATTAGTTTTTGGATGGACTTATGTATAAAATTCTGGACTTGTACTAATTGCAGTCTACCACCATTCTGGAATTAGTTACATGGTTTATTCCTGGGTGGAATCATTTGCAAGGATAGGAAAATAATTTCATTTTTGGACAGCTTTCATCAAGTGACTTGATGCAGATTTTGTTGAGTAGCAAAACTTCGCTGTACATTTTATAAAATGTTTCCTGTACCTAGTAGCAGAATTTATTTTGAGTTATTTTGCTTGTATACTGTATGCATCCTCAAGTAGTTCAGAAGTGACAAATGTAAGTGATGCAGAAGGATTGCATCAGCAAGCTCTTGTACTTGTCTGGCAAACGTTCCTGGCGTCGGCATTCAAAAATTCCTGTCTAATGCACAGTAACTTTGCTGGCAACCACGTGGCTCAGCTTGCTACAGGTTGTTCCCTGTTCACTAGTGCTGACTGTTTCACTGCTCAAATCTGTACCAAAGTTTAGCTGACTTCAGTAGGTGATGCAGGCCTTGAATTTTCCAATTGACTGTTGTATTCCCTGTTTGTTACCTGAGCTGCATTGGAAATATCTAGCAGTTATTTTGGACTGTAACATCTATTCATGTCAGAACTAGATCACAAGTGCCATTGGACATAGACTTGTATACTGTCTTTTGCATGGTATCAATGTAAGTCAGTAAATAGCATGAGTGAGTGGAGATCACTTTTTAGGAGAGAGGATGACATGGCTGATGTTGCTCACCCACATTTCCGTAAATCTCATTTCTCTTTGCATTACTTATAAGAAATTATATTAGTACTAATATAATTTCATTGTAATGTTGCAGAAACTTGAGTGTTACTTTGAAACAAAACAAAGAAAACCCAGCATTTTTGTAAGTTGTTTTGAGTCTGCATTAATTTTGGACTCTCACCCATCAATGATTGCTATATAGACTGAAAACTGAAGAACTTGGAATCTCCTTGCTAGCACCAAGGAGGAAACTTACCCCTGAACAATGGTACTTCATTTAAGAAAATGCAATAACCCTGAATATAGTTACAGGGTTGAAACGTTTGTCAAATGTCAGGACATGAGGGAGCTGCAGTTGCTTCTTGTGTTGAGTGAAATGCCATGTGTTCCATACACTTCAGTTCTTGATGTCCATTTCTTAAATTCCCTTTTGAATCTAGGCATTGTAGTCATTGAATGTAACGATTTGTTATTAGAGATCTATCCTGAGGTATAGGACCAGGATATTTTATGAATATCTTAATTAAAGAGGAGCTCTGAGTGTGTTTTGAACCTAGGTCAGTAAATCCAGTGTTGTATCACGAGACTTTTTCTCTTTACTTAATATTACTTGATGACAGGCTGAAGCTGTAGTAGTTGAACTGCATAAACTGTCTGGACTTTTCATCCAGACATCAGTTAAATTTCCAGAGGAGTGAGATTGACTGTCATATGTCTGATATTAGTAAGAATAATTATCTTATCATCACGTCTTTGATGTGCTTGAGCTGAAAAGCCACCTTCTTTTATAGCATTAGTTATATAATATAGCATATTATATTCAGGACACCGAAATATATCGAGGAGACTCAAAATAAGTCAGTCTTATATCCTTTATGATAAGAAGAAAATGAAAACAGTTCCTTTAAAAAAAAAAATAATAATCCATGCCTGGCATACCAAACTTGAAGCTATGCTGAATTATAGGAGAAACAAATCTATTTTTGTAACCTACAAAAAGTAGGTTCATCTTCTATCTTATGACTGTTTGAACTTACGAAGTAGCACAGAAGATGAAGTTTCCAATTATACTGATGACTTGAAAGCTGGTAGGTTTTCTGTTTGTTTTTTTGAATTCCAGTAGTAACTATTCAGCTATCCGTTGAGGGTATGAGAAAATGCCTTCAACTTGCACCCTTCTTTGAAAGGGTAGGGCATACTAGGAAGTACAATCTGGAGACTGGAGGTATTTATGATCTTCAGAGATGTGACATAAAAGAAGAGAAGTAACTTTCTGTGGCAGAGAAAGTTGTAGGAAGGGAAAAGTTGTTTGCCTCCCTCAAAAAGCTGCTTAACTACTTGACCACAGTATTGAAAATACTCTCTTTGGAATGTGAAATGCCTGGACTACATTTAAACTAAATATACCTTCGCATAACTATATAATATAACTTAAAGAGGGTTAATTCTTGTCCCAAAAGCATAGGTTTGCTATGTCCACAAGTAAAGGTTGTTGAATTTTGAGGTTGAGTGACTTCTGCGTTCAGGAGATCTTTTGAAGGAGAAGAGATATAGGGCAATTGTTATATATTGTCCAATCCCTTCAAAATGTAAGGGTGCCTGTATCCCATAAACGTTGTAAAGAAAGTATGTAAGCCACTTCTTGGGACAAAACATGTAGGGCCTAGCTTTTACAAACTTCTATTACAGAATTTTGCAGAGTTCAAAACAGTATCTCAAAGACCTGCAAAACTGAGAATCTATGTAATAAGAACGGGTAATTTCATATGAGATGGGTGCCATTATAGTCTGTTTTGTTACTTCCCATTACAAATTCCACTACTGCTTTAGGAAAATGATGCCACTGTGTGGTCATTGCTCAAATAGGATTCATTTACTTGGTTTAAAAGGACCACACTAGAGAATCTTTAGGGCATAGTGTCAGTTCCTAATTACAAGATTTCTACCTGAAGTGTTTTATTTTTAAACAATAAATAGTTGCTTTTGTATCAAAGTCAGACATGAGGGAAATGTTCCCGTTCCCTTAGTCTGAAGGTAGTGAACTCTTTAGTTTTATGGCAGCTGCTATTTATTTATTTTTAAAGGAATGTAGTGTATGCTTCACGCTGTAAGGCCTGCCCTTGGGACTGTGAGAAATGCTGTGCTGCATTATGAATAGCTGTAAGGGTAAAATTTGCATCTGGCCTAAAGGTGCTAGGGTAATTATACTTATTACTACTTTAATATAATCTGCTTGATTGTGTTTCAGAATATATTTAGGAATTATTGCTTGCTTTATCACAAACTTTGAAGTCATCTTCAAAGTGTGGTATTGTGTGCTTCATGTGGGTACTTCTGCAGCCTCTTCATGAGCAAAGGCTTTTTTCCTCAAGTTCATTCTATGTGCAATTAACGTAGACTCTAGCTTATTCTAAAATGGTAATGTACCATTTTTCAGGTATGTTGGAAAAATAGCAAGATAAAGCTCTTGCCTTTAATCCAGCATTTCTCTTTGAGGATTAGTTTTTGCTGTCTGGTTTCTTTGAGTTTGGCAAGTGGCAGCAGGAGTGTGGATTTTTTGTTTGCTTTTGGTAGTTTCCTTCCCCCACCCCCATAGAGTTAAAACACCGATGAAGCTCAATGGCCTTAGTCAGGAATGTCTGCATCCTTTTTAGAGTAGCACCAATACTTTCAAAAGGATCAGGAATGCTACCTAACTTGAAACCTATCAGGTCCTTATTCTTGAAGGATAGATCTTCAGCCCAGTGGAACAACTTTCAAGGTGTGTCAAGTTAAATAGTTGCCTCAGAATAAGGAACTTGTAGTCACGAGTGACTTCAAAACCTTGAGTTAGCACCATGGAGATAGGTCTTAACACATGCTACACTAAAAATTAGAAGATGTCAACTGAATGTTGTTCCCGAGGGTCAAAGATGAAAGATCTCTCTTCAGCACCTCCAGGCTTGATAAGGCATGCTTTTTTTTCTGCTGTCCATATGTGAGTACGAATAAAACACTATAGGCTTGTGGGGTTTTTTTTTTTTTTAGCTTTTAGTTTTTATTTCTTCTATTTTAAAACATTAATGTTCTCTATAGCAAAGTTTGTGACACTGTTTTGGAAAGTCAGTTTGTCTTGTTTTGCTGGGTATATCTGAAGTTCATTACCTATTACAAAGCAGATTACAGATTAAAATTATGATAATTTATAATGCTAGGTGTAACTTTGCTGTTAGTTTTTTATTCCAATTTTGATATTTCTCAATGAAAGCAGCTGTCTTTGATACACTTTAAATTGAACTTACTACTCATCTAATGACATCTGAGATCCTGAAAATGTAATTCATAACAGAGTGCTTGGTAGGTGGGCAGGCTGTGCTAAACAAAGATCTAATGAAGTGTTTACCTTTCTTTGTAAGACTTTTTCAGAAAGAAATGTTTGTAATTTGTTTTGAGTGACGTTGGACTGACTTTAAGATTTTTGTGGGAGATGGTGCTGGTTTTCTGTTTGATAGTATTTTGTGTCTTAAATGAAAAACCCTTCTGGGAGAGGGAAAAGAAGAGCACCGACAGAGCAGCTAATTTTCAGCGACTGCAGGAACTTAAAAGCCGTTATCAAATATGTAAGCAATCTGTTTGTGAATTGATGAAGTGATCTTCAAGAATCCTTGGGAAAGGGCAGAGGAATTCATGTAAGGTGTAGTGCCTTGATTCTTTTATAGCGCATAATGCAAAAAAGCGGAGGGGAAACCTGTCTAATAGATAATGAATCCTATTACAGAAATCACAGCATTTCAGGCTGTTGACACAGAGTTTGAAGTGGAATTTTAATGCTCATCACTATCAGAATCTGTTGAAGTGCTATGTAGATGTAAAATCTGAAGAATAATTCTGTAAATTAGTTTATTGTAAAAACACAACAGTTTTTTGTAGTTCTGCTCAGGCTTGGTCCACAAGGAACTAACCGCACATTTTAAATGCACTAGGCAGCAATAATGGTTGTTCCTGCATCCAGTGTAAAGTCTGACATAGCAGAACTCCTGCTGAACCAAATGAGGAGTTAAGACCTGAAATATGGCAATTCGCATTTGCCATTTTGGATGTTATTGTTCCCACAGCAGAGCTGGGAGAAGTGACCTGGTGAACTGCAGCGGCAGGGAAGCCAGGACAAGTGGTGCGTTAACTGAAATAAAATAGACTGGGGCAGGTGTAAGGCAGCTGGAAAGTGTAACTTCTGAAAGTGCTCCTGCGTGAATCACAGATCTGTCTTCCCCACCAACAGCTGAATTCATGGCACAGTAGTGTGCCACAGTTGTTTAAAGTGTTCAAGATGCATCTAAACTGTTATTTTCCTGTCTTATTACAAAGCTTGTTGCATCTATTTTAAAACACATTAATAGTATGTTTCCACAGAACCTGAGAGCAGCCTAAGTGTGAGATGCTGTGGTCTCCCTATGTCTTCCTTGCACTGGCAGTTGCGCTCAGGTGACTGTGTAGCAAGCTAGTTCGGTGAGCTAACTGGCTGAAAACCAGCCTTAGGAAAAAGGGAAATAGTTTTCAGCCACATCCGCTCCCTGAGCTGGCTGACTGTAAGGTTTTACTGAGTGCCAGCAGAAGAGGGAGGAGAAGGCTGGCAGAGGAACAAGTGGCCAGAGGTAAAAATGGAATGAGACCACGACAGTTCTAGCATAGCTTGTGTGGCACTCCACCCTGATGTTGCAGCATGCGTTGCTAAATCCAGGACCAACTCTGTCTCCTCTATTGAATGTCAAGTTGACAGGGATTTGTCTTGCTGAAAGTTGGGTGGTGGGTGGGGCAGGGGGAGAAACAGTGAATTGAAAATGCCCTTTGTAGGAGGCAAATTAGTCAGTCATTTTAGCTCTAAGCTTTAGACATTCTTGAATCGGATAGTCATCTTTTAAACTTGCCTTCCGAAAAACCGCTTTTTAAATGCAAAGACGTAAGGGCTTCCAGTCTTTCTGACCTGGAAATTCCTTAGGATACCCTTTCACGTATCTCCAAGAGCTAGGCGTGTCTCTGTGTTAGTACTGCCAGTCTGAAATTGAAACTGTTCATAGACAACTGTGAAATATTCTGTGAATAGTTCAAGCTGAGAGTTACAGAAGCAAGGATAAGGACAAAATACACACTTCCTTAAATTTTTGTTTTAACAAGTCAGAAATTATTGCTAATAACTCAAAATCCAAAGTTGTGTGACCTTTTTTTAACAGCTTCTGATGCTCCTCTGCCAAAATTGGGGGGTGGAGGGCGGGGGGAGTTGCCAGGCCTATAAAGTGCCAGTCTAGTGCAAACTGCCCTCACTTGCTGGAGGTTTCTCTTTGCAGAGCTTTAGGACCACAGCAAGCTGGAGACCTCCTAGCTGTTTTATTATACTTCCTTTAATTTCATGCTATCATTTCACTCAAGTCTCTCCTAAGCAGAGCACTGAGATCCCTGGCTTGGGGTCCTGTTCCCGTCCAGCGCAAGATCCTTCAAAAGCCTGAGAACTTCTGCAAGGGAGCAGAAGCTTGATGTGCTCTAGAGAGCTCAGTCCACAAGAGAGCTAGTGAAACCTAAGGGAAAACAAGCCCACACACCAGTCCCACAGAAACTTGCCTACAATCAAATTTTTTTGGGAGACACTGTGAACTAGAGACCATGCTTTTCCCCAAGGAATGTTAGGTTTAAACTGGGAAAGTGAACTTTTCACCTCTCTTCCCATTTCACTTCTAGTTATTCCAAAAACAGTTTTGTCCAAGCTGCTACTTTTCTACATGTCTGGCTTTTGTTAGGAACTCCTGGGCTTTCAATGCTGTGACCTAAAGGAGAGCCAGAGGAGCTGGACACTTCCCCCCACAATTTGAAGGTTGCAACGTCAGAACTCTGCTTAAGCAGCAGCCCTACCTAACACCGACTAGACTCTGCAGCCAGCAAGCCAAAGGGCTTGGTGGTTTATGTGTGTGGTTTTTTTTTTTTTTTTTTTTAAATAATGGATATGGCTTTTCAGGAATCATCAAACTATAAGCTTGTAAAGTTGCCTTTACCTTTCTCTAGATATCTGAACAACTGCTAAGGGGGGTAATGTGAAGGTTTTGAGAAGAAATGAAGATGAGGCTGGAATCGAAGGCTAGGTGCTATTTGAAAGGGGAAAAGTAACTTGCCACTAAACTTCTGTAGGAGACTTACTGTTTACTTTGTTAGCCTTTTGCAAAACTCCTCATGTGAATACTAAAATATCACATTTACGGAACAATTTTGCTGTTTTCAATAATAACAACAAGGGAGGAAAAAAGCCCTCTTGAAGTTCGTTTCGAGCAAAGCTGTGTTCTTTATAATCAAAGTGCACCGTAACCTGCCTATTAAACGCAGACTGTTAATGCTGGGTAGTAAATGCTGTTTCTTCAATGTAAGGGTTTGGGAAGATTTAAGTTAAATAATAACTTAGTGGAGCAGCCGACAAGTTTGTGGTAGATTCAGCTCCCCCTCCCCCAGGCACATACTCGGCATTCCTTGGGAACAAATGTTCACTTGTTGCTATAGTGTCCAAGATCAGCAGCAAGGAGGGGTGTGTGTGTGTGTGTCTTGAACGCCTGTGAGTGTTTAAAGTGTAAAATCAACCCTTATGTGTACTCTGGATATTTTTGTTTACTTAAATAATTAGCAGATCTGTCTTTAGGAAAACTCTGAACTATTTATAGGCGTTTTGCATTTCTCTATGTTGCCTTTGAAGTGCTACAAGGGAAAAAAAAAATCTACTCTTCCTTTTTGCATTTCTGATGTACAGAAGAATCTCAGAACATTTAAATTAACCTAAATTTTTCTGTTAAGTAACTGGCATTTTCTGTTTAAGTAACCACCTTTCCACAGTGGCAGCATCTTGCCTTCTGAAACTGATGTTACAAGATTAGCAAGATGAAAGGTGAGCAGTGAGGAAGAGAATTGATGGTCGAGATTTTTCTCAGTTTCTTTTTTGACTGTACCTGAAAAGCCAGATTTGTTAACAAAAAAGTTCTTCTGATGTAGTTGGCAACTTCCTTATGAAGGAAGGGAGCACTTGGCCACCAAACCTTGCATCTCTGAGAATTCTGCACCAACACCTGAAAGATGAGACTTGATCTGTTTCCAGTGTGAATTCTTGTGTTCCTGACATTGAGCAACTCCTGTGTACCTGAAAGAGCCTTCTTGTTGAAAAATTTTCCCTAAATTAGTTTCCTGCTGTTGCCGAAATGCATTACAGCATATCCACAAACATATTCCGTTTTCTGATTTCCCTGATACTTTAATTTGTTAAAGTTATAACATAAAACAAGAACGCTAATAAAAGTAACTTTCACATGCCTAACAGCATAGAGTCCTCTTGAATTATCTGTTCTGTTACTGGTCTGGACTTTATGACAACTTCATAGACTAGTTCTTTGAAATCGTTCCTTTTCTACCTGTTTCATTGGGAGTGCTCTCCCTATTTGTGTAGTTAACTCGCAGAACTGAAGTTGATTTGTCTCTTAATTCCAAGCAAGTGTTCATCTGGCAATGACAGTGGTTTGGCTATGCTAGATTCAAAGTTTCATTAATGAATTCATGTTAGAACGGCATGGCAGAATAGTAAATTTGACATAGAGCTTGGACATTGACCTTTGTAGGTAGCTTTTAGCCTTTTTAAGGAAAGTGGGCATTTAATGGGAACTTATACCTTTGTCTCCTTAAAATATTGCTTTTTATGGAAGATTCAGGTGACTCGCAGGAGGCTGTAGCCAATAGTTGTTTGGGTTAAACCTTTGTCTTAACGAAATCCATTACAGAATAGAGTAACTTGAAAGCATAGGACTTCAGAAACTTTATTGAAGAAGCTGTGATTTAGCTGAATAAAGATTTTCTATTTTTACTTTTTTTTTTTTTTTTTTACTGTTTGAAGGCACTTAGGCTAATTTTTAAAAATATGTAGGAATTCTTATTTGTCAAGTTGGCTTATCTTTACCTCGGAGACGTTATCAACTTAAAAAGAAGTTTAGTTTATCAAACCCTGAAGAGTTGTGTTCTGTGTCAGGACTAAACTGTATGAGACGTGAGCCAGCCCAGTTATTGCTTGAAAGCTCAGTTATTCTTTAAACTTGAAAGGGCAATGAGAATGTGTTTAATACAAGGAGCAGTAAAAAGTTTTAAAGGAACTTGCCTGTGACTGATTTCTGGGCCTAGCATGCTCAGTTAGAAAGTTCTTTTGCACATGAAGCAGCATCTAAAATGGCTTAGCTTGCTTTGGTCTAGAATGGCAAATGAATGACGAACAAATGCTGAGACTTGGCAATATCATATGTTCTTGCAGCATGTGAAATGACAAAATGAAAAAAGTCTATATATTTGTAATCGAGTACTGAAGAATGTATGGGAGAAATGTAGAAGCTTAAATTGCTTGAAATCTAACTTCAACCACTCCATCGTATTATTCCAATAACATAGCTTGTTCCTTCTTTAAAATGTGCTGATTCTCTGTGCTGTGCATAACTTGGCTTTGGGACTCATAGGTGAGTGTTACCGCAATGTACTACACTTTTTAAAAAGTTTTAGTGTTAGTACTGCCTTGCCATAAGACACGGAAGAGCAGTGTGTATGTACCCATGCATACTGTGAGTGCTAGGGAAGCTCTTAACTTGGAAAGAATGAAGTATTTCTTTTAACTTGTGTAGTGTTGGCTAAATCCTGTTCTGCTAGCTTTGGGAACCGGAAAGATGTAGAAGACCTGGTGAGGAAGTGTCAGCTGAGATGCATGGAAAATGGCTTTGTTGATTAGAAATGAATTGCAGGATAGTAGATCAATAATTTGCAGAAAGTATGTTTGTGGGATGGAGTTTAAACCAAGTGTTTTCTATCTCTCTCTCCATGCCCACGTTTCAACAAAGGGCTTTGACATCTTTAGGAGTTTTGGCTAAATTTGAGTGTTGTAGCATGGGATTTCCAAAGAGCATGCTTCTCTGAGCCTTGTATTGAGATTTTTTTCAATGCAAGGAAATGTGATCAGTTTAGAGCTCTGTGTTGTGAACAAAATAAACCTCTCAGCTGATATTTTACTTTTGGACCAGAGCATTTTCTCAGCTCTATTTGTAAGATGAAATAACTATAGATAGGGAATTCTTAAAATGTTAGTTTAAAGGCTGCTTACTATTTCCAAAGTCCTGTAGCTGTTTTACAGTGTTGATAGTGAACAAATTTTTTAGGATCCTTAAGTTCTTTTGAATCTTTTTGAATTACTCTTTCATCTATGAATGAACACTTCATCTATGAACAAAAAGTGTGTCCAGATGTTCTTAAATGCTGGTCAGTGGAAGCAGATGTCTACAGGAATCGCTGAAGTGGATTTACAAAGAAACAAGATGGTACTGGTCAACAAAACAGGTTCTGGTTTCAGCACACAAGTAGGTTAACTGCTGCCAGCAGAAGAGCAGTTGGAGACAGCTAGTGGATAATACCAGATATTTGGTGCTGCATTCAATAAGTTGAAATTACTTTACCTGAAAGTTTAGTAAAGTAAATGATTGAAGTTGGTTTGTGTGATAGTTGAGTGAAGACAGTTTGTGAAGGGCCTTGATATAGTAAACAAATTAAATGCTCTCTGATGTTCATCTTTCAGGCCCTGTGAAAGAACAAGAGAGCAAATCCAGTAAGGAATGGAGAATTTTGTTCAGCAGTAGCTAGCTTCAGCTCATGGCTAGACATGAGATGTTAGAGAATTAGGCAGAGAGCTTAGTTTGGAAGGAAAACAATTGATATGGAGCATATAAATAAATCTGATTCTTAATGATCAGAGAAGCTTGTTATTACAAAATGCAGTGCTACGTGCCACTGGATGAAAAACTAAATGAATGGGGCTACTATTCAAGTGTACAGTTGACCTCAAAATAAATTCTTCCTCTTTCTATTGTAACTGTCCCAGTCAGTAGCTTTTGCTGGCCTACACGTCCTTTGCTTTGGGTTTTCTGTTAGCTTTGGCTGGTTGGAAAAGCTGACAGCTTTGGAGGTACTGGGGAAATGGCTGTATAAATCCAGAACCATAAAGCAAATGGATTGTGGTTTTTATTTCACCCTCCTATTGCAAGCTATTTGTGAAGAAATACTGCTCAATTTAAAATGTATAGAGTTCTGCAGTGGGTTATTGTCATCTTTTGGAGCATGCAAGTATCAGCATAATATCACTTACTACTGTTAATGGCAGACAGTGCTCTCTTCATACCAAATCATCAAAGATGTTTTAGTGTGATATATCTGATACCAAAACCTTATGCTGCAGTAGGGATTGACTCTTCCTGCTTCTAGGGGATGGTAGGTTTTAAAAGTATTTCCTTTTGAACCTTCCAGTGGCTCATCACTTTGCTGGGTCACCTTTATAAGTTGTATGGCCAGGCCTTACCTCTATAGTCAGGTGGCTGTTTCAGCATGACTTCAGTGCTAGAACTTCAAATAATTCATCCTCTATGTTCACCAGTTTTCTAGACAACTGATGTTTCTGGTGACTAGTGCAATGATTTGAATCCTGCTTAAAAAGTAAGTTGGTTTTTTTTTTTTTTTTTGCTCAACAAAATCAACTTTTAATCAACAAAACAAAAATAGAACACTGTCACATGCTATATCAGTGTATAATTGTGTATAAAATAAAAGATCCTTTAAAAGAAGTGCACAAAGTAAATTCATGTCTTGTTTAACACCGCATAATCTCATCATCCTGTCTTTGTGTGGTCTTTTGAAAACTAGGTGGGCTGCCAGCAAGAAAATAGCTTCTTCACTTGATCATTGATTTAGACTAAAAATGGAAGGAGCAGCCATGTAGAACAAATGGTATTTTAACCTTTAACTCATTTTACTTTTAGATTAAGTGTTTTATTGATAGTCTTTTGATACGGGTTAGCAAAGGTTAAATTTATTTTGTTTTTTTAATGAATAAAACAAATCTTCATAATACCTTTTCTGTAGCTGAGTGATATGGTGAAATCATCTTTCTGAGGATAGTCTTTCCTTTTCTGGAGTTGTTCTTTTTCAGACATTTGCAGTATGAAAGTTGAATATTACTTCACATTTTTTCAGAACTTGAAGCAATAAGCAAGCAACATAGTTACTTAAAAATAAAACTACAAAACTGCTGTGCTTTAAGAGCCTCTTGTGTTGTAAACTATTTAGTCCAGGGACTATTTTGCTAAGTGAAATGCCCTTGAATAAGAAATAAGCAGTGTACTACTAAAAGTACAGTTTCTAAACCTGATGGCTAAGAGTTTCTGGTAAAATGCGACTGACCTGGTTTATTGCAAATGTATTCATTATAAAGAAAGCAGTTTTACATCCACTAGAGAATTTACAGTTCTGACTTTAAAAAAAAAAAAAAAAAAGTTTTAAGAGTGCTGACACGCTGTCCTCGCCTGCTTTTATCCTGGAACTACTGGAAGGCTCTGGGAGGTGATCTGAGTGGTGGCTGAAACGGCCACACAGTGTGTTCACTCTTGTTTGTCAGAAACAGGTAAACATGGGAAACTCCAGCAATTTTCATCACTGTATTCTTGTCTGTAAATTTTGATTTAATAAAAGATTAATGTATTCTAAAGATTAAAATGCATGGCTGAACACATCTAGGTTAGTTGACTGGCATCTCAAGGCTAGTAGAATACAAAAGTTGAAGGAATGTGGCGTACAGCATATTGAAATAGATTGATGAAAAGCTGCATTGTGGTCGTTTTTTTCCAAAGGCTTCCCCGCATACACAAACGGGGAGTTAATCTATGAATTTTAATGTGAAATGAATGTGAAATAACAACAGTTCTGTTGATATCAGTTGGCAAATCACCATAATAAAAATATTTACTTGCTTTTAGCATATGAAGAAACGGAAAATTTTGATCATTCTAATGTATTTTGCAGATACATCACCTATTTTCTTAACAAAATACTGTTTTGAAAAGATATCTTGGTTTTACAACTTTAATTTCTGAAAGTGAGTCTGGTCTTGGTTTGCCTTATTTAAGGACTTAGTTAAGGACTTCCTACACAAGCTCTGACTATTTAGAGCTGCAGAATTGGGTCGTAACTAAAAAGCCTAGATTAAAAAAAGCAAACAAAAAAACCCTAGAACTTAATATTGTAGAGGCTCCTCAGCATGGTTAGTTGCTGTGGAATGGATTTTTTGGGACATATCTGTTACTCTGACCTCTTCTTCCCTGATCTTCATCAAAAGCTGGAGCACATCTTAGTAATTATGATATTGGGATGGTAACTGTTGGGAAATGTGAACTCATCTCTGTGCTTCAGGTCTTTGCTAAAGCCGTACACCAGTAAGGAATTTGAGAACACTTACTCTTAACTGGTAAATGGCAAAAGTCTGATCACTTCTCCTCTCTACCCATTTGATAGAGTACAAAAGGAAGCCAGAGGCAGGAAGATGACCTAAGTTCCAGGAAAAAATAAAAAGTAAACTGTATTTTCCTGCAAATTTAAAAAGACAACTTTATCAACAAAACTTTAGCCTTTAATCTAGAAGGTATACAAGGTATAAAACTTTTATACCCGTTTTTAAAAAGTTTGAAGTACATGTTAGAATGCAAACTACTCTTTGATAGAAGTGCAGGTGTTTTGTTGTTGCTCCTTAAAGTATGCTTGTTGTGTTGTGATTTTTATAAAGTGTTTAATAACTGGGAGTATTAAAAAAGCCTAAGGGAGGTGGGTACTGAATCTGTCTAAAATTGTAGAAAGACACCTTTTTACAGGTACAAGTTTGTACAAGATTTTTTTTCTCTTGTGAAACACAAAGCTTTGAGGCTAGCAGAAGAAAAAGAGAAAAGGTGAACTGGAAAGCCTTTGTTCTAAGTTAGTTTTTAATATTTGAAAAATGACACTTAGAAGAACTGATTTCTTCCCCTCCCCCAAAAACTTTAAAAAAAAAAAATCTTACATCAGTATTCATTCTTACAGGATTTTCGTTATAGCAATTGAAAGGATCAGACATTTAGAATCAGATTGAGACACTTCAAAAAAAATTTTTTTATGTGTGAATAATAAAAAATAGCACCTAAGTTTCTTTACAAAGCCATGGCAAAGTTATTTGTGCGCTCTCAAATTCCACCTGTGCAACATTTGCTATAAACATCAGTTGCAACCTGTTGTCCTCAGGAGTGAAGTACTCCAGGCAATCATTTTGAAAAGAAGTGAAACAACAGGTGAGATCTTTTGTGCTCATTGTTGCCTGTATCATATATGGAAGATTCAAACGTTTTGGCCAGTAGTGTCTGTTGTTGCTCTGCCTTTCCCTAGGATACAGCCGTGCTACTGTTTCCTTTCCCTCCAGCTCTGCTACCTGAGAAAGTAAGGGCATCAATCATCCCTCAGTCCTTTCTGTGTTTAAAGCTCGATAGTAATACTATCCAGTATCAATTTTTCCATACATCGTATAGCTCTTAAGTTGCATCATGGGTTTTTTTTGAGCCCCAGAGGAATAAAATGGAAGCTGTTGCAAAAGTCTTGGGAGTTTGCTGTGCCCTGGTAATGAGATCTTAATGCTTCAGATGTCCTTTTGTAACCCTCTCCAATGCTCCTTTGACATAGTAATTGTCTTATTTCTTCTGTAGGACGCATTCAAAGGTTTTCTGTCTTAAACGTTTTCTCTTGGAGTGTTTAATGAGGGCTAACCTTAATTGGAAACAGGTGTAACAAGTCCTGAACAGCATCCTGTGAAATGCGCCTCCGCTTTGGGGAGCCATTGGCTGGCTTTGTGACTCCTTGTTATACCTAAGCCCATCTACTGTCTCTGGTAACGATTTTAAGTGTTTTGACAGGAATTGCTAAAGAAACTCAGCACCAGTCTCCAGATCCAGAGGTGGTAGCTGTTTGGACAGTTAGCTCTGTAGGGTGTTACCCACATGGCAAGTGAGAGATGTCTGTCTGTCCTTTCTGTCATCCCAGTTATGAAGCCATATGCTGTCTTTGCTCTGAAAGAGCTTCACTTACCATTTGCCCGGTCTGGGAACTGGAGGGAAGGTAGGAGAGAAGTCTGAAGAGATGGAGGTCCTGCCGTAACAGGCTCTGCTGGCCAGCCTAATTCAGTGATAGGCCTGCTGTAAGTGAAATGTGTATTTCCACAGCTGTGTAAAGGACAAATAGTAAGTTTTGGAGGTGGATATGCTCTTATTCTGTCTTCCTTTCTGTCTTGGATTTTTCTTCTGTATTCCCAAGGAGTGGGTAAGTATGTATTTTCCTTCTCCCTAACAGCAAATTGATAAACTCCTTGGAAAACATGATCTATGTAAGTGGAATCTGAGTGGATAGACTGATGAGTTCTGGCCAATCTCAGCTAGGAAATGACAAATCTTAAAAGGGCTGGATGGGATATTCACCTGGTACTCAGCAAAAGCTCTTCATGCTAGAAATCCTGCCTGGAACTCTGGACTAACAGCGGATAGTATTTTTTGTTGTTTTTGGTTTTTTGTTTTGTGTTTGGTTTGGTTTTGCTCTTTTTATCCAAGTACTTTTTTTAATTTGCAAACATGTGCTCTTGCTCTGCATTTCCAAAAAGTCAAGAAAGTATCTCCACCCTGAATATACTGAAACTGTGAATCTCAGGTGCTTTTCTATTTTAACTTCAAATTGTGTAACTTAATTTCAAGATCAAATGTAGTAGTTAAGTTATAAATACACAACAGACTTGCCAATATACAACCAACTTGCTAAATACTTTCTTACAGGCAAATAATCCTTTTATGATACAAAGCATGGAATAAAACACTGCTAGTTTTAATGTGCTATACTAAATAAGCTATTTGTAGAAAACTTCCTTGCAGTTTCCCTGAACTGAATCTCCCTATTATTCTCAAAATAAACTCCCAAACTAATACTATTATGTAAAATATGTGTGTTGGGGCGGTATTTCATTTTTATGCCTTTCTCATCTTCCTTCATTGTTAATCGAACTACACATGTCCTTAGAATTTTCTTAACAGTAATAATTGGTTAACTGTTTACTTGCCCTAAGTTTTCATTTCTGCTGCAATATAATATGATGAAAATATTGGTTGTAATGAATTGAGGTACATGTTGCCAAGGACAGTGTATGAATTTGGTGCAGTGTCTTTTAATGATGCCATGACAACGAGGGTTGCCGTGATACTGGTTAACAAAAAAGCTAGCACTGGCTTGCTTGCTATTTTGAAAACTGCAAGCACAGGAAAAAAGAAAATGGACCAAATTCTAGTTACCAAAATTGTTTTAAGGCAATTTATTCTTTCAGAGCTACAAAGGTAAACAGTTTCCTCAGTATGCTGAAAATCTTCTGAAGAAATGGAAAAATGGAAAACCAAATAAGAAATAACTATGTTTATGAAAATATGGAGTTGGTTGGAAAGGTATTTACCAAATTTTGGTTGGAATTTCTTTAAAAGCTTTTACAGTCACTTAAAAACATCTATTAATTTAAAAGCATTTTGTTAGCTATTACTAGCTTTTTCTAAAATAATTAATGTTCACCCCAGTAGGGAAAACATTATAAATATTTCTCCCTTTTTTTTTTTTCGGGAAAAAAAATTCCAAAACAAGTTATTTTCTATGTTAGGTTTCAAATAAGCTCTCAAAAGTGAGCTGTTACATAGTATTCAAAAAATAGATCTTCTGGTGGTTATATTGCATCTTTTTTCACACTGACTCTTGTGACCCAAGTAAATAAAGGTTAATGAGGGTAGTTGCCTTGCTAGATACTGGAAGGATGTTCAATTTTTTAAATACTAAAGCTTGCAGAGCAGAAGAAAATGACTGAAAGCAGTTCCAAGGATATAATGGGCACTAGTGCTGTTTTACTGTGTCTTCCTATCAAGAATGCATTTAGTTAGGTGATTAGCAGAGTGTGATTTTTGGCTTTAGGCCTACATAGTTCCATCAGAAGGGAAATCACAGTATAGGATTTGACTAGACCATTTCATATACTGTGGCTTTGTCTGTGGCTGGACCATAAGGCTCTTCACTGTAGGAATTGCAGCTTTCACTTTGTAACAGCATATTTTTAGAAGTACAAAATTTCATAAAATAAGGTTTTTTGAAAGCTTCAGAGCCTATACGCTTTTAAAAAGTCAATGAATGAAAATAGGGCTGCTAATTTCAAAGGAATTAATTGTAAGTTTCAGGTATAAAATCTCTAGTCAAAGATGCATCTTGAAAGCATAGATGTAAGAGGCTTAAAACTGACAAGGAACTGAGAAATAGTCCTCTTAAAATTGTCAGCCTCCTTTGAAACCAATTGCTTTATATGTTTTAGGACTGATTATCCTTTTTAATGCTTTACTGCAGCACTACTCAATGACTTTATACCTGTTTACCTGGAGTTTTTCAGAATTTTCTATATTTGGCACTATTTTTAGCACAGCAAGACTTTTGTCTAATGTTACAACTCTTCCTTTAAGTTTTGATGACTTTTGAAAGATTTCGAATTACACATCCCAAGTTGTGTTGGCTTCATTCTGAGTAAAATTATTTCTGATTTGCCTCCTCTCCTGCTCTTCTCATCACCATTCATGCTTGTTTCTATAGCTCAGAAAGGACACATTGCTACTGAAGATGTGGCTTTCATAAATAAGCATAAGGCTATGGTTACAGAGTTTATGCCAACTGTTGGAGGCCACCTAGCACCTCGTCTTGTATAGTATTAGGGGGGCAGATGATTGATACCCAGACTGATCTGGGCACACAACTGTATTCATTGCATTTGCCAGAGCGCATAATATGGAGTGTGTGTTCATTTAATGCTTTTGTGCCAGTTGCACCAGTGGTCTATGTCAGTTATGAGAGGACAGACAGCTGAGTTAGCATCAAGTTAGAGATACATGTGATAGAGATACAGGTGATAGTCAGTGATGAAAACCGTTGCTGTTCTGAACAACCTCAAACTGACCTGCCTTCTATGCCATGTGGCAATAATATTTTCTGCTGCTGGAAATCATAGGGGGAGACTGCTTTGCTATCAAACCTTGGCCTGTTTCTTGCCCTTGAAGGGATGTGTAGCTTCAAATTCCACCTCATAAAACAAGGCTGAAATGTGATGCCTTCAATAGTGCCTTTGACAGCTTCTGGGCTTGTAAGAGGTTGTAAAAATTGAAAAAAACTCTATGACAAATTTTTTCAGAACTCCTTTGAATTTTTCTTTTAAATGGTTTTAAGATGTGTTTAAATTTCATTTGTCTGCAGGGTGTTTTCACAGCTAAATAAAGGAAGAAATATTATAGCTAAGGCAGTTTCTCCCATCAGTCCTGAATCGTGGCTACCAATGAATAGAATATAAACACTGCCATTAAAGGAAATACATATTTGTTTGTTTTATGTCTGAACATCTGATGAAAATGGCATCTAGCCTATATGTATATTGTCTTATGAAAGCTTCCCTGAGACTGGACTAAAAAGCACTGACATAGATCAGCCTTACATATGACCAAACCGAAGCGTGAATCGTGACTTGACTATGTGTTTTGATTTAGTTTTTGCGTTGTTACTCTGATAGTGGCCTCTGCCAGATCAGACCCAAATATGGCAGCCTTAGCTGTGTTAGAGTGGGGCTGCTGGGGGGGTGGATGTGACGGGCAAACTAACAAAAAGATAGGTTAATCTTGGACTGTTTTCCAAAGTTGTAGGGGTTAGATGATTTCAATCCAGTTCATTGTTGTATGATCATTTTGTGTAGTCTGTGATGAGTCTGGAGCAGGTTCAGATGTGAGTGATGACAGTTTAAGTGTGCAGTATTGACACTGAAGATGGCAGTAGTACGTTTTTAGTTCAAAATTGCCTGATTTCAATTAGCTTCCTTCCAATATTGACTTTTCTGACCTGAGTGGCATAGCTACTGATAACATTTAATCCTTTGCCATAACGTAATGGAAACAATGCAGTTTACATTACTGAAGAAGAGATTATTGATAAATAAGAGTTGATGGTCTTTTAACTAAGTTGATGGCCTTGGGGATTGAAACGTTGGTTACTCAAACTTATTCTTCCGAATCTTTCCAAGATCAAAAAGAGATGAGGACGCAACTGCTCGCATTTATTAAAATGAAATCTTAATAAAAGGTTCTGGATCCAGGTATTGGGATATTGGGGAAATTGCTTCCTACTTTGTGTGATTATTCCCACCGCCACCCTCCGAGACTTCTGTCTGGTTTGCCACCTTTCTCTTGAATGAGTTGAGGTTTAGGCAGACGATGCAGAGTGGAACTTAAATGCAAAATGGCGACTCCTGTATCTAAATGGAAGCAGAAGTGGGACTGAAGTACTTACTCCTAATGTGAGCACAGGGAAACAGTAGCTTACATGGGAGACCTCAAAATGAGGACTAGACCTAGTGACTGTAGTGGTTAGTTCTGTATATTGGTTATGGCTCAGTGGCCTTGTACGTAATGGGAATTTAAGTCTTCTCATTCCCTCTTGCGTTTATTCATCATCTTAAACTAATGAAGACATCCATAAATCCAGTTAGTTAATTCAAGGTAGACTCTTAAAAGGCAAGGCATTTAATCATATTCCTGAGGGGAGGCAGAGAAGCTATTTATGAAAAATACAAGCTACCTTGTTTATAATAGGATTTTCACCACAAGTGAGATGAGTTGGTATGCATTTCTCCCATAGTCAAAAGACTGGTCTAAGTATATAGATCAGTGGAGCGCGTGTACGGCAGGTTGTTCCACGTTAATAGTATCGTTCATTGCATATAAGAGTCCTGAAAACTATGAAATGCATTAAGCAAAATAATCCCATCTTTCTACTTGTAAAAAGCTTCCTATGTAAAGTAGGACCTCATTAAACAAGGTAGAATAGAGTATTTGCTTTGCAAGTCATATATATAACCTGATTTCAAGAGAATTTCACAGATGGGTTTTCAGTTACTTCAGCTAAGTACCCTACCTTTCCTTTTCACAAGTGGAACCAACTTCAATTTTAAGCCAACTTTTAGCCATGGCAAAACAATATTTGTGTAATAGGCTCACATTAGATAATGACTTGTGGAAGCAGGGTGGTGGAAGGAGAGTTTGCTGCTGGAAGTTGTTAATGTAGCTGGAGAAGCCGTGAGCAGCATGGTGCGTGGATCTTCTGAATGGGTCTAAACAGCAAGGTGGGTTATGTGATGGCAATGTGGAAAAAACTGTGTTAGTCTGTCATTTAAACTGGTCTTGGCAAACATTTGTTAAAATAAACAGCCTCTGAAATGTTTGGGCTAACAGTAAATCAGGTCAGACAAAAGAAATACCAGCCAACTGACACAGCGGTGCCTTTCCCAACTGTGTGTAATGTAATCGGCACTCGCTGGCCGGGAGGGAAGCTGAGGCCAACAAGCTTGCTCAGCAAATTTTATTTTGTTTTGGATGAGCAGAATCCATAGCTGGAAGGCTGTTATTGCTTGCTAATGTTTACTAAACAAAGGCTTCACTTTGAGAAATACGTAAAATTAGCAAATAGGTGTTTGTGCTGTTTTGATGCTGAAGTGGTCATAAAACAGGGTGACTGGGACCCCAGCGGGGTGGGTGCTCCAGCAGTGTCCTGCTGGGCTGCTTGTCTGCATACTCTGACAGGCTTCCCAGTCGCTGTATTATATCGCTCTTGCGTATTAGAGATTTTTCTGAGGATGCAGAGCTGAGACTATAAGCCAAAATCTTGATGTTGGTTTGTCAGCTCTGAATACGTGCTTTTTCCTCCTGGCCTTCTTTCTCTGCCTGTCCTACAGAGCGTTTCTTGTGGCTGTCCTTGCATTTTGAGGAACTTGTTTTCAGCTAAAGTAAATGACAGAATTTAAACACTAGGTAGGGTAAAGAAAATACACAGGTAACTACTAAGCTGTTTCAAGCTATTTTTTTCAGTTTTAGGAGGTATCATCTAGCTTTTTGCTTTGTGGATGAGATTTGGAAATTAGCTTTCTTGTGTTTCTGCCAAAATGTTCTTTCTGGTACAATTTGAAACTGCAGAAGAACTTTGCTATTGGAGGTGAAAGTGGAAAAATCGAACTCCTATGTTTGTATTTTTGTTTTGTTTTTGTTTTTTTGGTGGTGGTGGGATTTTCCCCGTTTTTGAACTGACCTGGAGATTGCAAAGGGTACTTCAGTCACCTAAGCAAACAGTTTGACTCGCGTGCTTGGAGAGCTCCAGTGTGCTGCAGGACAGAAGGGCAATCGCCCAGGGTTGGCCCGGGGTATTGCACTCCACAGCACTAAGCATTACAACCACAGAAAGCGCAGTCTTGAACTGGCTATAGTATCCATTGGTGGAGGAATTTCCTGCTTGACTTCATGTAGATAAATGAACTTTTATAGTGAGGCAAGAAGGGAAAGAAGAAAAACTGATAGTAAATATTGATTTTCATGACTACTTAAAATCAGATTGAATTGCATGAACTTGTTGGAAATATTTTTTCATGCGTTCTTTTCCCTGTAAACAATATTTTCCTCTAACTTTGTGCTGGTCTCTTAGCCTTATTGGGGCTACTCAGTAATAAAATTGAGTTTCTATTAATCTGGCATAATTAGGTTGTTTTTCTACCTGAGGCTTGTAAATCTGTCCTGGACAGGAAATCTCTGTATTAGTGTCTGTTTGGTGAGTATCAGTTGCTGAGTGCAGTGTAATTGTAGTTCCTGATGGTTTTTTTCCCCTGTCAGCGCTACTTGTATCACAGACCTTTTGTCTTCTCCAGCCACAGAAACAATAAAAGTTTCAAATATTTAGTAAACAAATAATGCAGTGATGGAATACAAAGAAATGTTACTTGGGTGTAGCCAGATTTTTGCTTTTGAGAGTACAAATAACTAACCTCATGCTTGAATGCATTATTTTAGTGGTAGTGTTCTCTTGGATGGTATGATAAACATCTAATTCAACTCGGCAGTTGTTTTCAACTTGTATTTCCCTTTGAAGCTTACTGCTTCTGTTTCAGACTTGAAGAGGCTTGTGTGCTCGAAGCTTTTCTTTTTCCTCCTCCCCTCTATTTTTTTGTTCAACTCAATTGGTCTGGTGAGATATTATCAAATGTTAAGAAACTACGTTTTGGTATCAGATATGCTTTAATTGGCCTCTGGTAGGAGGTGTGGGATGGCATTTTTTTGTTTGTTTGTTTGTTTGTTTGTTTGTTTGACCCAAGCTGTAAGGAACCTCAAGAGGCTGTTTTAACCTGTAGTGACAAGCCTCTAGTTGTGGGTAACGCTGAACTTCCCAGGATAATTCTTCTGTTTGTTGTCTACCCTTGAAACAGTCTTTCCTGAGGACTCTCAGGCTGGGAGTAGTCTGTAAGAGTGCAAGGTAAGTTTGGCTGTTTCCCTGCCCCACTTGTTGTGGGACCAGAAGCCCATGCCCCCGCTATATTGCCAAAAGACCTGTGCGGTCATCTGGGCAGAGCTCTGGTTATGGGAGATATGCATGGGTAACTCTGATCACGTAATTAGGAACTGTTTTACTCTCTGGTCACAAGTGGATACATACCCATTAAATGAGACACCTTCATTTTGGTTATGTAATAGATGCAGTTCTGGTCAAACAGTGTGCTTGTGCATGCCATCGCTAGCCAGTTGACTCTAATATTCATGCCCTGTAGGTCAGGACTGCATATATGCTTACTGAATAGATGATACATGTTATGGGGAAGGTTGTACCATATATTACACCTTCAAATGCATCTGTAAAAGCCTATCTGTCCCAGTCCTGCCAATCTAAATCATTACTCTGTCCCTGAGGCAGGATTCTGGAAGATTTGTCCACATCTGGAAGTTTGTAAGAAGAGATTAGAGTCTACTATCTCCATAGGCAATATATTTCAAAACTTAAGTCTACACACAAGATTTGTATTCTGATGAGATAATTGAAGTCAATTTTATCTATCTAATATTCCATTTCCTGGAAACATGTTACTATAATTTTCAGATATGTTTTCTGTGTTGTCTGATTCACTTTGGATTTGTGGGCATCAGTACACCTCTGCTGTCTTTCTTTTTCCCTATTACCTTTGCCTGGAGCTGCCCAGTACTCCCAATAGCATTTGTGGTTGCATAGGTTCAGTATAATTGAGCCTTTGGTGGATTTAAAGCCCAAAGGGATGATTATAATTATCTGTTTTGATTGTGGTGGCTGCAGAATTTCTCCAAGGACTAGAAGGTGTGAATGGTCATGCTAGTTCAGACTAACGCTGTCTCTAACCCAGTGTTTGAGCTCCAGCAAATGCTAGAAGTAAATAGCTCGAGAAGAGCAGAAACAGTTGGACATGCATCATACTTTTTCCAGCCTCAGAGCACTTTCTGCTCAGGGGCGTTCTTGAGCTGTTGCAGGTTATATAGTTTGTTTTAGTAGTGCAGTGGAATAGAGTAGTTTTGTGTGTTTTTTTTTTTTTTAATAAAGTTGTAGAGGTGGATTCAAAAAGGTATTAGATTAATTAAACGGCAATAGGCCTGTAAACAGATACTGAAGTGCATAGGAGCAACCCTGGTGCAGCTGTTGTGGATGCTGGTCTGGCCTCCTTAGCAGCCTCCCTTGCTGCCATACTGCATGTGGAACGGGCTAGCCAGACCCTTGGCCTACCCCATAGGGCATTTACTTGTGTCCTTAGTAACCTACAGGGAAACTCTTATAGGTGCTTATCCAGTCTCTCCTTGTTTCCACATCAGCTTGTGTCCACGCTGCTTTGGCAAGAAGCTCCACACTGAATGAGGAACCACCCTTTTTTGTTTTGAATCTGGTTCCTGCTCGTTCTATTTAATCATCCCGAGGTTGGTTTGTTTTTTTTTTCCCCATTCAAAGAGATAGTAGATAGAAACAATTCTTACTATCTTCATGCCTCATGATTTGGTAGACTTCTGGCATATCCCCTATAAGTCATCTCTTCTCCAGGGTGCCATCCTCCACTGTTGTTGCTTCCATGGACTATTTCATACCTGCAGTGTTTTCTCTATTAAAGTTTGAAACTCTGAGCTACAGCGTGCTTTTAGGTTGGTGTGGTTTCTTTCTTAAAAGGCCTCCGCTATTAATGGGTGTGCTGAATTCTAGCTGTGCTTGTACCAGTCTCCTGACAATCTCTTGTGTTTGTCTGTTATGCCTATGGATCCTTGGTTAAAAATCATTGGGTGTATACCTGTAAATGAAGGTATAGTCACAGGGTTTCTCTTGAATAAATTGCGTAGATAAGTTCTCATGATCTGTTGCTGTGTAAATCGGATTTTCCTAGACTTAAGCATTGGAAAGGATACAGACTTTTAAAAAGCTTCCCACCTCTGCTCCAGTAGGAAAAGAGCATGCAGTGCCTGTGATTGATAGATAATACTTTTGCTTTAATCCACTTCCTGAGTCAAGGTTTTTTCCCGTTGATCGTAAGTCAGTTTAAGTCAAAAAAAATCTAAAATTTGACATACAGGGAGATAAAGCCTGACAGACTGTGGTCCTCAAGAGTTGCTTTTGGTGATTGTGAGTCCCCAAAACTTACTTCTGCACTTAGTAAATGCTGTATTATTTGTATGCAGCCTTCCCACCCCCACACCTGTTTGACCCTTCAGAAAAATGTACGTTCTTCTAGCCTAAATAGTATATAATGTCTTGTAAGCAGAACAAAACAACTCAGACTTGAAACTGCTGTCTGAGTAGCATTGAATCAGTTTGCACTGTACTGTCACTGTCTGTATTGTCCTGTTTATTGTGGTCACGGACAACACAGAATTGCCATTGCTTTTTGCTCTATGGGGAAGTGAGTCAGTGTGCACTAGATCCTCTTTTTCTTTCTCATAAGCTAGACTTGCCTGAATTTGAAAGCTTTTCACTGCAGCGTGCAACACAGCACTCTAGTACATGTGAAACTTTAATTCTGTACAGTGGCACCTCTCCTGTAATAGAGCGGAAGAGCTTGTGGTTTAACCTATGCCGTGGGTTCAGCAAGAACTACTGAGAAGGAGGGGGCAGGATCTTACATCACTCAGCGAAGGGAGTATGCTATAAAAAAGCACGTATATCCCCTCCATATGTATGTGCATATGTGTTTTTGTAGCTTAGGCCTAGTTCCACAAAGTTATTTACATATTTACCATGTTGTAGTTCATCAGGATTGACATGCCTAAAGACCGACCTCTGTAGATCTAGGCTTATGTAATAAAGATGCTTAAGCCTTGATTGACACGAGTTAAAAGCTAGTCAAAATGCGCCAACACTTGCCAAAAATCTTTGCTGAATTCTGTGAATAGATAGAGATGGTGTTGAATTTGTATTAACTGAAGAAATAGCTAAATAAACAGTCCAAATCTGCCTTAGTTGATATCGTTTTTTGAAAACATGTAATTATTAAAATGGTAGTTGGTGAAATGCCCTAAGGAAATGTGGAAAAAAATGGTTTAACTGTGGAAAAATTAGTGTATTGCTGTAGAATCTCTAAAACTTTTGAATTGTTTGTGTTTGACTTTGGGGGAGAAATGACTTATGTAAACAATGCACATAAGTCAACTTTTTGGCAAATGCTCATTCAGTTTTCTTTTTAACTAACTTCTTTGGTCTAAGCAGGCCCAGCTTCCATATGGCCTAGATTTCTGTGCAGCTGAATACCATCAGAGTGTTGTTTGTCACTTTTGCGAGTTAATGCAATGTTTGATGTAGTTTTTCCTTTCCTTTTCAGAAAATCAAGATGGCTTGCATCATGTAGTGCATGAACGCTTGGGGGAGTTGCTGCGTGTTTTAAAAGCAGTGATAAACAAACATCAGACTCTAAACTCAGTTGACATTCTTAGTGCCGCAGGAACAGTTATTGCAAAAGTAAAAGGTAAGGAAATACTGCTTTTTCAGATTCTGGGAAAATTTGAATTAGTGACTTGACACTGACTCTTATTTGGAGCTATGGATAGGATTCCATGTATACAGAAGAAACAGGGTTTTTTTTACCCTCAATTTTGTTTAAAAATACTTTCTCTAAGTGAAATGTTTGTTCTAACCTATTCCTAACCTGTTCATGGGAAGCTAGTTGCAAAACTACCTAGCATTACAAAAGCAGAAGCCTTTGATCTTTTCCTTACCTGTGTATTGTAGAATGAAAGAAGGATGTTTGATATCACCTTGGGTTTATACCCTTAAAGAAGTTTGCCAAAAATCTTTTTAATTCTGTGAATATTTAGAGTGTTGAATTTGTATCAAGTGAAGAAATACTTACATGAGCAATCCAAATCTGAACGGCCTAGTATCTGTAAATTCCTCAGAGAGATCATAAGTGGCTTAGATGTCAAACAAAAACCCTTGGAGACACGTGTTAATACTTTCTGTTGCTAGCCTTTGCTGCTGCAGTTCTTCGACAGCCTTTCAGAGGAATACAAATAGTGAAGCATGCAATCATTCCAGCCCCATAAACCATAGCTGTTTTTCCTATGTGTAGCCTTGGACTGCAGCTCTCCCTGTTCTGGAAAAAATCCAATGTGTAACGATGGAACCAGTACTGTTTTCTTCTACATGGCATGGAAAATGCTTTGAGTAGGGCTAAATCTCCACCTCTTGCCTGTGTTAAATCATGTGAACCAACTTCTCTGAGATACACAATTTAGTTGTTCTCCTTGTTCTAGGGGTTTCTTTCTTTCATCTTCTGATTATCTTAGTATGGCTGAATACATGCCACAGACTCAGTAAAGCTGTAATGTCAGTCAAAATGCTAACATATTTAGTTGCCTGATTCCTATATCTTGGATTTTTCCAAGCTTCTTGTGGATTCTTCCTATTGTTCTGCGTGTTTGGTCCTTGAATATGGCAGGTACTTGCAGCCCGCTTCTCATTTTCTTCCTGCTTCCTGTAGAGTTTCCTATAGAGTTATCCCTGGTATTTGAGATTGTCAGAAGACTACAACTCTGCAATTTCTGAACTTGCTTTCAGAGAATTGTATGTAATAGTAAAAATGCAGAGGGTATCCCCAAGATGCTGCTGTTTGTCTTCCTGCTCTCTGGAAGAGTTAAGTACATGCATACAATGGTAAGGGGCTGTTTATCCATGAGAACAGGTTAAATCTCTAATGAGCACAATTTTATAGCAATCTTAGACAAGCTTGTTTCCGTGTTTAGCTGGTATGGTAAGACTTCCATGCATCTCCCACCTCTCCCTAATTTCAATGGACAATAAGAAAAAGTTCAATTGTTCATTCTTTAAGGAAAAATTAAGGAGGACTGACTTCAAATATGTGAACAAATCAGTCTTTCCTAAATCATGTTTCCTAAAACTTTTGCAATAATAAGCCTCTCTGCACTACTTTAGTTTCAGTGTTGTTTTTAATATACAGTGCCCCAATTTGGTCACTGTTTATACCAGCTGAGGCATCACAATTGCTGAGTAAAGCCTTGGGATGACTTTCCTTGTCTTATATAATAACATTGTTGATGCATCCCATAATTATGTTGACCTTTTATGTAATAACATCACTTTTTTGTATTTGATTTTAAGTCCACTGTACATCCTAGATCACTTTCTGTAGTTCTACTGCTGAACCAGTTACTCCAGATCTGCATTTGTGTATCTCCCACCACCCTTATCCCTGTATGCCTCCTTCTGAAGTGAGGAATTAAGCACCCTGTTGAATTACATAATTTGAGTGGTAGGGGAAAGTTTTCAATGCAAGATGTTTTGAGTACTAGTCAATTCCAGAAGCAACTACGGAAAGAGCAGCTGCACATCAAACCAGGCAAAACCAGATGCATATAAGGGAACTTATCAAGGGGGAATGCATCTGACCAGGGTTCACTGCTATTGAAATTGGATGAATGAATAGATCACACAAAAGGGAAGGGGAAATAGTATGGCATCAAGTTCAGAAGATTGCAAATGCTTCAAAGGAATAAATTTCTCTTGAAAATGAGCAGAAGAAATAACTTTATTAAATTTCTGAGCTACTTTTTGGCAATATAAATATTCAGATACTTTTGGCTTTTCCCCTGGTAATAACAGATTTTAGTTGACATGGTTATTTCAAGTGCCAACATAGTAACTGCCAGCTTTGTTTGGTTTTGGTTGTTGAGATCACTGGCTATTAGTATGCTCAGTTTTATCAGAAGCTGGAGTAATGGAAGGATTACATAATTTTCTAGGTGGGAAGAAAAACTACAATTATGAAAACATTTTGCATATTGTATAATTACAAAATTTTGAAAGCAACTATTCTTCATTGTTCTAAGAATGCCACTTGAAATAACAACAGCACAGTCATGTCATCCAGTCTTCTGGCAGATGTGTTCAACTAGATTGCCACATAAGACTATACTTTATGCAGGTTTTCAAGTCTGTATTCAGCCATAGCTCTCTTGAACCATCTTAAACATGGGCTTGTGTGATGAGAAACCTCTCAGAAAAAGATTACATGATAAGAGGTGCTTTAGTTATGGTAGGTAATAGTCCATGAGTTGAAGTGTAGCTAAAGTTTTGACACCCCCCCCCCCCCCGGCAACCTTACTTTGTGAATCGTTTTCTCATAGACAGTGGTTGGACAATACTGAAAGCCTTAAGACTCAAAGTCAAAAAGTTTAAGATAAATATATGGTGGTCATGTGGTGCAAAGCGCTGATCTGTTCTGAAGTCATTCTTCCAATTTGAATAAATAATTAAAAAAAAGTTATGGAGTAAAAGATTATGGTGTGAAATTATTATCTGTAAATAGCATTCTGACTAATTTCTCATTGAGTTATTTGTCCTTCTCAGAAGCAGCATATAGCTGGCCTAGAAGTGAGAGGCTGGCATAAATTGTGTGATTATTCTTTGGCTAAAACAAACACAAGCTCACTTTGATGTGGTGAGTCATGTTATACTTCTGGAAGAGCGCTGTGTGACCTGGCTCGTGGCGTTCCCAAGTTAATTATCAAGAGAAGACAGCTTTGGATGAAACTAAAGAACATTGTTTTGATCAATCTCAGTTATTTGAATTTTCTGGCAAAGTTTACGGAAATCTAGCTGAGAGTTTTTCCCAGATTACAGTCCTGGCTCAATATTTACATTCTTGTTTGATATACTTTTTTTTTTTTTTATATGAAGATTTTAGTAACCTTTGTAACTATTCATTCAGCCACCTACTGTATTCCTTATGAGTCTGAAGATATAAATAGGGAGTTGCAGGAATTCACCTTTTCCAGATTGCTACTTCGGTCTTATTTCTCCTCTGGATAGCAAAGCCTGTACTGTACAAAAAAGGTCTACTTCCCCCGCAGCATAATCTTTGGTTAATGCAAAGACACTTTGTTTCTCTCTCCAGCACCTTTTTTGGTTTTTACAGCTGGTTTTTGTTTTGAGGATGATATCAGTTCATTTTTGTGCTGGAATTGGAGTGTATTGCAGCTGGCACTGAGGAAGTCAAAGTGAAAATGCAGCATTTTGTGGCGGATAGTAATCATATCAGACCACAAGTTTGCTTACAGTGGTCTGTCAGTAACGCATGGGTTCACAGGTTTTCAGCTGTGGTTATTTCACTAGAAGTAATGTAACTTTTGAATAAACAGGAAACTACAAGAATGTAAGGACTCCGTAGGACAGATTTAGTATTCTTTTTCTGCTGTCTTCCCAGGCTGTGTCAATGAAGTAAGTCCATCTGACTCATCTGTTTCTTGTCATTGGAGGACAGAGCTATAAAAAGACACGGAAGCATTCTGTATCTCTAGTCAGATTTATGACTAGGAAGAAGATTAACCTGGCACGGAAAATTTCTACTGTTGTTTATTTAGGAGAGGATGAAATGGCAATAGCCTGGGATTTACACATGAGTTTTTTTTCCTCCAGAAATAGAAAGATAACTGTTTTAGGTTCTAGAAGGATCTTTTTGAATATCTCTGTATGCTGCCAGGTTCTCAAATCTGGTTCGCCTTTGGACCTTAAGTAGGGGCAAATTTGGATCTAAAAGTAGGAGCAAATAGCTATTTTACCATGTGCCTGCTTTTTCTTTTAATAAAATCAGTTACAGTAACTTTGGAATGAGTTATTTAAACTCAGAGGACTTCTGGCCCTGGCCTGTAACGTATTCTTGCAAGTCTTAAGTTACGCTATGATTTAATGTTGCATCTTGCGCATATGGCTGCTCCATTTAAGCTACTGCTAGTGGGAATGTTTTGAACATTGTCAAAAATTAGAGTGCTTGTGCCTCCTGCTTTGAGGCTATCTCAGTCATTTCTTAGGCCCTTCAGTGGGAATGATATGAACGCGCTTGAGTTGCAGATACCCTGTTTTGCTTGATGTTTTTCATTCTGTTTTTGATGTTTTAGCTTTTCCTTTGGGGCTGAGTGAAAGAAAGTCTAACTATAGTGTGTTACAGACAGAGAGTGATGTTTGGCTGAACAGAAACTGTGAGACTTGCACCATTATAGATCGAGGTTGCAGGGGGAAGATTTCTCTGAATATATCTTGGATGCAAGGTGGTTCACTGCGCCTCTCTGCTTGGACTCTACTCCTCATCTGTGCTTGTTTGCTTTGAGAAGAGTGTTCTTTACGTGACACCTCACTTGATCTGGAGGTATTAAGACTTACTGAAGCTCCTCACTTATTAGTAAGGATATTCTTGGAACGTGTTCAGAGACCTATTTTTGGTAGTCACTTCCCAGTCTGGCACACCGTCGTGCTCATATTTTCCCGCTCAGTATCTTTAAATAGTTGATGGCCACAGAGAGCACAAAGTACACGGGTGTCTCGGGTGCATGTTAAATTCAAGACTGTATTGTTCTTTTACTTTAAATTGGACCTTTTGACTTAATTGAATCACTAGATTGAACACAGATCATTGATAAAGCTGAAAATTGCACTTGTCTTATAAAAATTCCCTTTTTAGGTATGGTTGTTCTATAACAGTTCTGCGTCAAAGTACAATAGCTCTAGCAAAGGTGAACTAATTTCAGTTTTGGTGGTGTATCTATGTTGTAAATTCAGAGCAAGATCTATTAAAGGACAGGTAGGAAATCATTCCTCAAACTTGTCTTGTCTGCGGTAAGCTAGAGGCGGGGAGGCTGCCAGATCTTGCAGTAGTGTAGGTCAGGCACAGTGCCTGAGACAGAATTAAAAGGGGAACTGTGGGGCCCAGACAGCCTGCTGATGGTCCCTGGTTGTGAGGTCCCCAGAACACTGTTCTATGGTTTTTTACTCTGCTTCCTCCCCTCACCCCCAAATTTTCCTTACGTTTATATTTTTAACATGTGTACTCTAGCATGATTAAAGAGAGACAATAACAAGAAGCATTAAAACACACTTCTGTGGGTTTTTTTAATAACTCTGAAAGGAACTCTAAAGTGTTGTTGAGAGTTTAAGGGAAGGAAATTGGCTTCAAATGCATTCGCTTCCAACAAGTCAACTAGTTACCCAGTAGAGTAAGGGTTAGAGATACTTCTGTCTGAGGAAATAGATAGTAGTGTTACCCCATCTGCCTGTTAGGTGTGGGAAAATGTTAGACTTGTGCAGTGTCTTGGACAAAGCTGACAAGGGGAGCTTTGCTGCTTTTCTGCAGGTGTCCCCAGGGAGCGGGGAGGAGGGAGCCAGCAAACTGCTGCAGACTCTGGCAAGGCCGTGTCCTCTGGGTTTTGTGGGCCATGGTACCTTATTCCCCTGGAAGGGGATAGAGCACCCAAGAAGCTGGAGCTGTGCTATGGCCAGTCTGAGCTGCTCAGCAGGCACTGTCAGCTCTCCATGTGTCATCTTTTAAGGCCTTTGGTCATGACGCCCGAGTGTCCTTCTCCACAGCTCCAGAAGCATTACTTCAATGCTCTTGAGCAGCTGCTCCTGGTTCTGATGTCCAAAAGCTCCATGTTTTATGCTGGTTCCCCAGTCTGTCCCCCAGTCCATTCTATGCTTGATTCAGAAAGCTTTTGACAACTTGACTCTAAAGTCAAAAATTACAGCGGCCTGCAGCATTTTGGGAAGGTTATGCAGCCCACCTCATTTTTTTTCGAGATACTTTTGCCAGCTTTGGAAATATAGATCGCCTTAAATGCAAACCAGGCTTGTGGTCCAGGTACTAGTTTCTAGATGTTAATGTATTGCATTCATGTGATCAAATTTTAAAGTTCATTATGTGCCATCTGAAGTCTTACTTAAAAGTGCTGTTAAATTGTATACTCACTTTGAAATTTGTAGAACTATAGATAGATAGTTGTCATTTCCAGACATGGAAAGATTACTATAGTTCATTGTTGTCAGTAGCTATTGTGTGCAGTCAGGATGTCCTGGGGAAAGAGCGTGCATGGTTTAAAGTTGATGTTAAGTACATCAGCATTCCAGCAGCAGTAAGCTAAAAGAAAGCTGTTTGTATTCAACTGAATTTGTAAGAGTTTGAGCTAATCTTTATGGGGAGAAGTGGTAATTCTGAAAACACTTCATGAGATTTGTTATTCAGTTGATGTGATGGAACCTGAAAAGAAAAGATTTCCCCAGTAAATACACTGTAAAGCTTAACAGAACTCTTAAGAGTCTTCCTGGAACAGGAAAGCACCGTGGAGCAGACCCTTTTCTTTAGGGTGAGGATATCTATATTAATGCCTCACTAACAAAGTGAAAGAAGTGCTGTTCTCTGAAGACACTGGGGCTAATGGATATACTAATGTTTCTGTGGTAAGTGCTTTGAACATGTAGACAGTTTTTATTGGTTCCTTTTAATTTTCAAACAGTTTGTTTCATGCCTGCAGTCAAATGATTTTTCCAGTCATCAGTGGTTGGCGATCAATAGCTCTCCAAATAGTTTTTGTTGCTTAATGATTTGGCATGCAGAGTTTATATTTATAAGCAGCTTTATCTCTGGAAAAGCTGAAGTTTTCAACTCAACTGAACTTAGAAAAAAAATTTCTTCCATTGATATTTATAAAGTTGTTCCAAAATTATGTTCTTTGTGGAATTTTATTACGAGTGTCATTTCAAACAAAGGTGCCAGAGGCGTTTTTTTATTTAATTATGAAGTGTAGAAAAAGAATAAAGAAGTAGATGAAGTCTTAATTTAGCAGTGAGCTGTGGCTACAGAGACCGTTAATATTTCTCTAATGTGACAATTTTTTTTTTGCCGTCAGCTTATAACAATGTACTCTTCCAGGTCTGCAAATGATTGTGGAAATAGTCCACAAGACCACGTAGTTTTTCTAATAGCTTTCTGTATAAATAGTTGTTATAAAAATGTTGGTCAGGCATGTTGGTATGCTGCGTAGAAAGAAATGGATTCAGTTGTGTTAATTTACTGGTTAAAAACTTTTGCTTTCACAAAGGAAGTCTTAATAGGGGGAACAGATTACTGTACTTTCTTTGTTTGCTACCCATTAGTATTTAGGCACCTGGCAGGAAGTTTGAATGCTTTTTAAGATTAGAGTCTGTTACCTGGATTTGTTAAGAAAATGCGTATAGAACGGACGACACTTCAACATGATTTAATTTTTGCTACTTCTAGAAGCCATTGCAGTCCATTATTTCCATGTTTGTACTTGAAATACTAAGGAGAATAAATTTAATATTGTTACAAATCTTGCAGAAAGGGATCAATAGAGGGTGAATAGCTGTATCTGTGTCAATGAAGTATCTCTGAGACAGTACAGTAATTACAGTAAACTTAGGCATCTAGATAATTAGGAATATTTCTTTTTTTTTTTAATGTTCTTTTTGATGATAGATACTAATGTAGAATTATCACTTTTTCCCAACATAAAGCTGATTTCCCTCTGGAGGGCGTGAGCCTTGCCTCAGAGGAGTGTACTTCTCCATGAAAAATTTCCCCATCAGCAATAAGTTGGAACCCAGATTAAAAAAAAAAAAATGTTGGGTATTCCTGCATGGTTTTGTTTTTTCCTTTCTCCCTCTTCTTCCTCCTCCAGCAGTTTCGTTAATAGAAACCTGGGATGAATCACTCCTCTGCCCTCTTCCTTATTCCAGTTTGCCACAGAGGCATGGGGAAGGCTCTGTCAGCAAGAGCCTCAATACTTGTCTGGGTCCCCAGCTCGACCATTTTGCTTGTCCGAGAACTCCCCATTTCCTATTTTGAAACAGTGATTGTCATGCTGAGTTTCTTTCCCACTTTTAACAGGCAAAACTGAGGGGTTTTTGCCAGATTATGAAGCTAATAATTGAAGAGTTTTGCCATAGACACTACCTTTGGATCACTTTCTGTTCATTTGCGTTCAAGACAGAAAATCTGATACAATTCTTAGGGTTGGGGCAGGGGAGCCCCAGAAACTATGGCTCCTGTTTTGAATTCAGATTTTTTTTTTTAACTTAAAAAAGGAGAAGCAGTTGCCAAATATTTGACTCTGCATTTGTGAGCTGTTATGTGAGGTGAGGTGTTGTCGCTGCTGTGTGACTTGTTTCTTGCTGGTAAAGGACAATTTTTTTCTCTTCTCCCACCATTACCATCATGTACCCCCACAGAGCTGCTTCTCAACTGGGAAAAAGCGTAGGAGTAATCTCTCACTCTGGAAAAATCTAGATCATTTTGTTCATTTCTCTTTGTAGTGTCTTTAAAGTTTTTACTAAATATTTTTTGAAGCTATACTTTTTTCAATTTGTTCAAAAAAGTATAAAATAACCTGTTCCTTAGGAGACTTCATGTATAAATTTGTCTCCAGACTTAATAAGTCTGCTTGATTTCCCCCCCCACCACAACTCTCACCCTTATTTGTTTTTTATTTGCTTCCTAAGCCGTCAACTTCAAAGAAGTTACTGAAGAAAACAAAAGAGAACTCTTTGGTGAAATATTTTCTTCCATTGAAACATTGGCATTCACCTTTGGAAACATGTAAGTTGGAATTCAGAATTAATTTTAAAGAGGTCAACAGAGCTGAACAGAATTGAGACTGAAAAACAATACTTTAGGTTTCTTTTCAATAAATAGTGGCTGATAAGTGAATTTAAATGAACCATATCCAGAACAATTTTACCGCTTTGTTTTGTTTTCCCCCTTAACCTGGAAACAGTGATGGCATACAAATTGCAGGGAATACAAGGAGTGAGTACCTTTAAAATTATTCTGCAGAGTTTTCGAAGAATCTTAGAATTTCAGTTCTTGTTCTCAGTGATCTGAAATTGTTTGAGGTAAATTAATGAAGTAACACAGTTCTTTGTTTTTTTGGCAGCGTTTCAGACTTCCTTATGGGAGATGTAGACAATGGCTCGTCATTGGGACTTCCTGTATCTCGGAGAAGTCGGGTAGGCTAAACATGTTCTTTCAGAGCGTGCAATCACATCTGTTAAAGATTTTCATTTCCACTGAAAGTCTGTATCTTGGGGCTGGGACATTTGAAGTCTGGAGTTTTAAAACAAGACTAAACCCATTTAAAAAAAAATGCTTTTGGGGTTTCAGTACTCTATTGTAAATAGCAGTGATGACTCACCTGAGCTAGCAATCAAATATTAGAGTAAATGATAACCTGCTTTAAGTATGATGCAGATCTTAAATCTGAAATTTATCTCTCTAAAGAGATTTTAAAAACAGATTATTTAAAGAGCTTAGTGAAAAGAGCTAACGCTTTCAGTAAGATACCTGATTAAATAAAAGGTTTACATCTTAAAGAAGTAAGAATAGGCTTGTTAGACCTAGAAGCTAAGCTGAGGTTTAGTTACCTCTTTTGGGCTTTTAAAAACAAATGTTCATTATAAAATAACCTTTTCTTCCAGGGCTCAGTTTATATTGTAGCTTTTTCAATAACAAGAGAACTGAAAATAGCAGTGTCAACTTATACATAGTCAAAGAAAAGCATTAGCATTTTAAATTCTCTTTGAAACATCTTAAAAGTGAGATTAAAAAAAATACTGTTCTGAATTTTTGTATTTAGAATCAGACTTTCAGGTAAATCAAGTAAAAGATACATATAAGGAAAATGCAGTTGATAACTGGTGTATATGACAAGATAAGTTGTTACAACATGAGAAATTTCAGATTAAAAAAAAAGGCTTCATTGAAATGTGCCACTTAAACTTTGTCAGCATTCTCTCAAACAGGCTTGATCATAATGGTATGCAGCTGCAGTTGAAAATTAGTCTTTTTATATTTTCACTCTGCTTTAAAGCACAAATGTGAGACAGAGGGATGGTCTTAGTTCTTTCAGTTCTCTAGTTGCTTGGCTAGAAGATCATACTTTTAAATCTTAAGGCAGCAGGGTAACCAAGCAGAAATTAGACTATAGCAAAATGAAGAAAGAATTCTAGTGCAATCACTCTAGAAGTCACCGGCTTGTATTTGAAGGCCCTTTTTATAGTGTCATTTGCTTTCCTAAGGTGGAAAGGAACAACTGTAAATAAACTTTGGAGCAGGTAGGATAATACGGTTCAATTTGTTGGAAGTCAATCTTAAATGTTAGGTGCATGTTCATTCAGACAGTTAAATGTACATTTAATAGATGAAGCGTATTGTTTTGATATGCACAGAACAGGCTTGGAGGCCAAGCAGGAATTCAGCCTTAGGAGGAGTTAAATGCAAAATATTTAAGTAGCTATATTAACTTCTCATTCCTACAGAGAGAGAGAGAGAGAAAGAGAGAGATATGTTCTGTGGTGGAGCATAGCAACTAGCTAGATCTTATAAAGATTAGAGCATAACCTTTTTTGGTCGAATTTAGCATGTGAACACTTTGACTGTTAATTAAGGAGAGCGATTTAAATTGCCTATTAAGTTAGAAGCCTTTCCAAACTAAGCTGTTGTGGATTGCTTTGAAGTGGGGTGGGGGATGATCTTGCTTCCCTTGACTGCAAGGGAGTCTACGTTCTTTTGTTCAGGCATTCAACTTAGAGGCTTAAGTTAAATGATATGTATATACCTTCTTATTTAGCAAATGTAAAGGTTTTCTATTTAGTTCTTGTGGTACCACTGGAAGTACAAGCGGGAGCAAAGGTATTTCTCAATTAAATGCAACAGAGTTTTAGAATATATGGGGAGAACTGAGGTAGACCTGTGACTTCTTATTACTCCCCAAGCTACTGGAAAGCTATTGGAAGCTATGTAGATCTGGGAGCATAACGAAGGAGAAGGATAAAATCCTCAAAATGTGTGTAAAGACTTGCTTCCAACCTAGGTGGAGAGTTCTTGGGCAGTGGGGTGGGGAGGGAGGGAGTCAACTTGATTGCAGTACAGTTGAGAGGTGAAATCTATCTGAAAGTCAACCAGGCCTTTTTGTTGCTTGGCTCATTGGGATGAATGATTGGACGTTTTGGGGCATATGGGTTAAGTTCTGATAATTAGTAGTAGGATATAAGTAAAAGTAACAGAGCATCACTAGCCGTCCACAAGCTTGTCTTTAAAAAGCGGTATTGTATGTTTGCATTTGGGTGAATGTGGATGGACAAATGAGCGTCAATAACTGCGCTAACTAGATTGTGTCTGAACTACTGGAAAGGATTGGACTGTTCTCAGGACTAATGTGATCTAGGCCTTCCAATTGGGAAGGGGGTATGTGTGCGTGGGGATTTTTTGGTGTTTTTTTGTTTTTTGGACCAGAATTTATACTTTTCCCCTCTTTTTTGCTTGTTCTTCCCTAACAGACGCATATTACTTTAAAAGCTACTTGAAAACACTACCTAAACCAGAATTAAATCTGAGGAATATTTAGACCTTCTACACAGCAGAATATTGATCCACGTGTAGATTCAGATTTTCTACTGTCAGTTCTGTTCACAGACAGCTTTCTTTTGTAGATTTCTTACCTGTTCTGAAAAATTCCTTTCTTCTTACTAAAACACTCTTATTAGACAGCAAACGTAGCAGCCTTCACTTTCCTAGGATTGGAGGGGATGAGGGCTGATTTGGAGTGCAGTTTGATTCTGTTTCTATTCATTACTATCTCCACTGTAGTCGATGGTTAATACTGTATCTGTTTTGGTATAAGAAAAAGCTGGTTTTGCTGTGAAGTAAACCATGCTTGTTCAAGGATTTTTCTGCATTTTATTCATTATCAGTTCCATTTACGTTCCAAAACAAACAAAAAACCTAGACCTAAAAGCATTGCTACCCTACTGCCTTTTAGTTTTAAGTACAAAAATGAAACAGCACAAAATCTAAAACGGAAACAATATGTTCTTGTAAAGCTTAAGGCTACTTTGCGGCTATTTCTTGGCCTTTGTCTTCTGCTTGTTCTCTGCTTATGAGTTTGAGATTAGTTTATTCATTTAAAATGATACAGTTAGAAAACAAACCCTTGGATGGTTTTACTAGGTAAGCTTTTCATTCACTTAAATCTATTTAGTGGCCTAGTTTACAGCACAGCCCTACAAATAGTTCTATTTGCACAATTAAAGGAGTAGCAAAATACAGCATGAGGGCAAAGGTAGGGATGAAATTTCATGCTAAATTCCCTTTGTTTATTTTTGGATTAAATTCTGTCAGGTTGCAGTAATTATCAGTACTTTAGAAAGTATTACTAGTCAGCCTTTGTTCCTACCTGGCAATCTGCAGGTAGTTTGGGAGAGATCACACAGCTTTATACCTTTAAGGCAGAAATCCAGAATTCTGGTGATTTGCAGAAAGGTGTCTAAGTTGTACATATATGACATTAGATCTGTATGAAATGCTTTTTTTTTTTTTTTAAAGATAGGGAGGGCTCTAACAAAAGCTGAAGGTCCCTAAAATGTCAACCTGATTTGTTAAAAGGTGAGCTCTTTCATTGTAAGCTTTCAAGATTGTTGTTTTAAAGATGTATAATGATTCCCTGCTATTTAATATAAGCTGCAATAGCTATAGATTGAAAGTTAAAGTTGCCCTAGATAAGATGGGCTATCCTATCTCCTCAGATAAGAGAACATTACAGCACAGTAAGGGGCAGATTATGTCTCTTATGTTGTTATCTGTCAGTTCTAGTGAGATCTTCTCTTTAATTTAGTGTTTTGTTTCTTGTACACCAGTCTTTTGAGAACCTTTCTGTGGAGTCTGGTGGGTCACTGCATGAAAGGGATGATATTCAAGGTAAATAATTCCTTTAATGTCAATAAACATCATTCTGTATCTATGTTCTCTCTTTCTAAAATACTTCAAATAAATTGCTTGGGTTTTTTTATATTTATGTTGCCATTAAAACTTCAGCGTAAAAATTACTATTGCAGAGGTTTTGTGCTTGCGCGAATAGCCAACTTGGGTTTCTTTTGGAGCAAAAAGAAAAAAAAAAAAAAAAAAGCCTGAAGCACTTCTATATGTCATCATATGGTTGGTGTTTTGATGGGTCACTTTCTTTAAGAAAGGTATGCTGACCATATGACTAGTCAGGATAAAATACTATGACCCTTTAATTTTTTGTAAAACCTCTGTCAGTCCTATTTAGAGTCAATTAGCATTAAAGAACAATTCCAGAGCAGAGCTGCTTTAGCATTCACAGTTGGCTAATACTGGCTTTGCTGTTGGTGTGTGGTCATGTCTAAAATTCACTTCTTTAAGTTTGATGCTTTATTTTCAGGTCATCTTCGAGCCGAGGAGGTTGATAGCATGCTTCTAAGAAATGACAGTGGGATTGAATCAGCTCTGTCCTATGCTAAAGCATGGTCAAAGTATACCAAGGATGTAGTTGCATGGGTAGAAAAAAAGCTTAGCTTGGGTGAGTGGCTCTTTCTGGCATTTAATCAGCTTTGTCATGATGGAATTAAATCTGTTGTCAGGCCCCTGTGCTGCAGACTGTCAATAATGTGATTTCTAAATTAGCAGCTGTTCCGCTGAAGTGGACAGAACTATCTCCCGTTTCCTATAATTAAAGGTCTATAACAAAGTGAAGATGATCCCCTCCATAGCCTATCTGTTAGAGGAAGAATGTAAAAAGCATTTAGCATGTGGTACAATTGTTAGTGTAAACAGTAACTATGTGGAATATGTTTTTAACAGAAGTGGAGTGTGCTAAAAACCTGGCAAAAATGGCTGAAACTGCTAAAGCTGTTGTTGGACCCCAGGTGAGTACCTTTTAGTTTTTTGTTTGATTGGCTTGTTTTGTTTTAAATCTTAAATATGAACTGGATGCCTTGCCCAAAAATGAAACTTTTGGGACATTGAGGAAAGGATTTTTAAATTGATACAGAATTGACTTATACAGAAAATTATTGGCTAAAAGATCTGCTGCTTTTCATCTCTTCCCATTCCCTCTGGAAATCTGGAGAAGTAAATTTATTTTTGTTGAAAATAGAGAGTAGCCTTATGATTTTTGCAATGTGCTTTTTCCCCCATCTCGTATCTTTTATGTATTGCAATCTGGACTTGCAGGCACTTTTTACAAGTATTTTCTTACTGAAATAAAATTTGGCCTGAAAATTGCACATTCATTTTCTACACTCATATGTACTCTAATTTCCACACGTATATAAACATCCCACTAAACTTAACTGAAAATCTAGTTCAATCATACAGACATCTAGAATATCAGCATACCTTTGTCTTATCTAGAATGTTAATGTTTTCTGTTGTGTGTAATTTTAGGATTATATGCCATTCCAATCAATATTCATTAATGCATTTCAAAATGATATTGAGAACAATCAGCTTTGGCAACAGACAGCTGCTGCCCTCCAGTCTAATAAATTTGTGCAGGTAAGCATACAGAAAATGACCAAGATATTGTTTAAGTTCTTTAAAAGTTTTGTAATGATACAGATCGTTCAAAAGAACAAAGTCTCAGCTCTAAGCTTTTTATGTATTAATCTTTTCTATCTAGCCTCTTCTGGGGAGAAAAAACGAGTTGGATAGACAACGGAAAGATATCAAGGAGCTTTGGCAGCGAGAACAGAAAAAAATGGTATTTCTTTCATGTCTAAGTATTCAATCTCAAATTCTTCAAAAGACTCTCAAACTGGGCTGTGTGATATTACAAACTTAAATTCACATGGAGCATCTGTAAGCCTTATCGGATGTAGTTTGTAACTGTCAGCTTCCCAGTGTATTCCTGTTTGTAAAACGGTATCTTTCTATGACCATGTAGTTAAAACTGCGAAATACAAGCCTTTGCATAATAGCCTCTTGAAATGTCACATTAAATAACTAGAAAAATAAAATCATTAATTTTTTTCTTTTTTCCTTTGTTGCATTCTACAGCAAGAGCTAGAAGCCGCTCTAAGAAAAGCGAAGTCGCTATATGCACAGCGTCAAGATGAGTATGAAAAGGCAAAATCCTGCACTGCTCGTGCTGAGGAGGAGCATCTCAGCTCAAGTGGAAGCTTTGTGAAAGAGGTCAGCAAGCAACTGGAAAAAAAACGAAGACTAGAAGAGGAGGCTCTTCAAAAAGTAAGGGATTTTGTTGCTGCTTTTTAATTATAAGGGTTTGCTAGTGTTACTCATTCCTTCCACAATTACAGCATCTGAGCAAGCGTTTTGCTCTTAATTGTTTTAATCCCGCTATGCTCTTTCAGACTATTTTCCTAAATGGGGCTCTCCTATTACAACCTATTTGTGTGTGTTTTCATCTTGCTTCCAGTACCAAGGCCTTGTAGTCCATCGGCCATCTATGCTTGTGTTTCCTTTAGGCTGAAGAGGCCAATGAACACTATAAAGCGAGCATGGCAGAAGTTGAAGAGAAAAGAAATGATTTGGAAAGCTTTAAAAGTGACGTCCTAACGCAGCTTCGGGAGCTTATTTACCAGTGTGATCTTACTCTTAAAGCTGTAAGGATGCATTTTAAAATCTTCTCAGCAGTAAGAAGAATATGACGTAAAATAAGTTAAACACAGCTACGTAGAGGGTTCTTAAGACTGAAAGAGAACCCCATCTATAGTGTTAACTGTTTAAATAGAAAGTTTTCAAAGGATAGAGGTTGTTTTCATTAGTGCATTAGCAAAGATGTCTGGTGGCTCAAAAGCATAGAGTGTACGCTAACACTTGGCAGCGTGGAGGCCACTAATCTTGATGACGTTCTCAGTTACTACAAGATCAATTTTAACTAATTTTGCATATGAATTGAATAGGCATAAATAAGCGAAGGGTTGTCAAGACAATGTATCTACATATGGTGTTTTTAAAAACTGTGGAATCTATTTTGTAAATAGATGTGTACTCTGAAATCAGCAGCTTGAGGTAAAAATGCATATTCATTAATAGCTAGTTGCTATTTTGAACTTTGTCTTCAATTAACACGTTGGCAGGATGAATTTCACTGGCAATCAGATTCTGCTTGCCTAAATCAAAAACACTGAGCATTCAGCTAGCTAACATTGTTATAGAAAGTTCAGAATCCTCTTAAGCTCTTTACAGTGAGGATGAAGTGTTTCTCATCTCTGAGTGCTGGAATGAGCAAGCCTGAATTCTTTATCTAGGTCCATCATACCGTATTAGTGCCAGCTGGTCAAATGCTGGCTTGTTAAAGGATGAATGAGGGAAGAACATGGCAAGACAAAAACTGGTTCCCGTTGGAAAAGGTTGGGAGGGTTGTAGACACTCCTGCAGCCCTGAAGCTGCAGTAGAAGCCATGGAGTGTCCCTTTTTCTGGTCTCCCACTTGTGACAAAATATTCTAAAAGTTCTACATAACTCAAAAAAAAGTGCTTAATTAGTCTGTTCCCTTGGAACAATGTATTTTGTCTGTGTTGTTTCAAAATGATAGGGAGTTAGCCTGGGTTTGGAACTGCCACCACTTCATTGTTGTAGTGGCAACCGACACTTCCTGAAGAGCATGAAAGCTGCCTTTTTGGTAGCAGCAAATCTTAGTGTTTATCTTGTTCCATGCAAAGTGGAAAGAGACTGGAATTACCTTTACTACTTGGAGGAGTCAATAAACCTGTGAGGGGAAAAAAGGAATACTGACCCTAACAGAAAAAGTATTTGCAGCTGACTTTCAGGAATCTTGCACAAAGTCCATCTCTACAAATGCTGCTATCTTCTAGAATTTGTCTGAATATTTGAAGTATAAGGTTTTTAAATCATTTTCTGTCTCTATTAATTTAGGTTGAGCAAAGTGCAAGTGAAATTATCTAGTAAATGATCTACAACACTTTTTGTTTTGTGTTTTGTTTTGTTTCTAATTTTTTTTTCCCTCCCTCCTAACAGGCAACAGTTAACCTGTTCCAGTTGCAGCACGCTCAGGTTGCATCTCTTCCAGTTAACTGCCAGTCCCTCTGTGAGAGTGCCAAACTCTATGAACCTGGTCAGCAGTATTCAGAGTTTGTGAAAAGTTTACCAAAGGAGGGTGTTCCCATTGAATCAGGCTCTTTTGAAACTCAGAGTTCCCAGGTTGATGGGTGAGTCCCAACCTACTGGTGATATTTGCTTATTTCGGCATTAAATGTGAGGTGCACACATTTATCAATAAAACAAAACTATTAGAGGAATCAAATAAATCCTCCTGTTTTACCATGATTTACCGTTGTCTTTTTCTTTGACTTATCTTTTGATAGTTGGTGATGATGCGCAACATTGACATTAAAACCTGACTTTAAATTCCAAGGAGAATGTCACTTTGTGTAGTAAGACTTGCTAGAATTGTTGACGATTGTCTGACTGACAATTGTTGTATGAGTGATTGGACTTTCTACAATTTTAAGTGTAGATACTAGTTAATATGAAAAAAAAAAAAAAAAAGTAGATTTCAATTGCGTAGTGTTTACCAGATGTGGTGTGGCAGTAGTGCTTGATAATCAGTTTTAGAAAGTCTGAGAAAGTACTTTTCTCCTTCTGCAGGATTTGCTGCTACTATACCTTCCCACATGTTGTTTAGGTTTGGAAACTTTGCGACAGGAAGTATTACTTGATTTCTGTCTAATGCTGTATGGCATAAAATCTCTTTTTAAGACTATTTCAAAGTGGCCATGTTCCTCTGACATAACTTAATTATTTTTTTACATTTGCATGGAATGGCAGCTTTTACCTTTAATCTGTTAAAGATATGGCTAATGTGCTAATGTGGAAGTAAGGGGACTCCCAAGAAGACAACCTATTTTGTCAGTATGCCAAATGCTTTTCCAGCTTTACCTTGTTGCAAAATAGTTATCCTGGCACTTAAGTACTAGAATATCCATTCCAATCTGTATGTTTCACAGTTCTACAGGAAAGTGTCGTCATCGGCTTTCAAAAGGAAACTAAATACAAAAACTTAACACTTGAGTCAGACTTGCACCAACAAAAGCCAGGAAATTCAAAATTAAAGCTGAGACTCTTAGCTCTTGTCTCTAAATTTCCTGCCTTTTAAGGCTGATTTAGACTGTGCTCATAAACTTTGTGTTAAGGGTATTTAATTATGCAGCTCCCCAAGAAACTGATAAGCATGAAATTTTAAACTCTTTGTGTACCTTCCTAGCTATTTACTACTAAAGATGTATAGGCATGAGGTTCCCCTCCCTTGTCTTTTTTTGACGTAGCCTTATGATTCTTCTTGCACTTGAAGTGATCATTTTATTGTTTAGGTCTGCATTTCTTTAAGGGACAGTAGCTTGGGCAAATGCATATTTTAAATGTTTTTAAGTCTTTGCTCTTTACTTCAGCACGATAGGGAAGAGCTGATGAAGCAACAACTTCCTGCCTGCTGAACTTGGCTAGCAAGCCATTTTGTCCACAGGGTGCTTCAGCATTTTATGCTAATTAGACTGTTAACTGCTTTCCGTCCTTGTCTTGAGAGCAGATTTTCATAAAGGACTGGAAACCTCAAAGTGTTTTCTCTGCTTTTAATAAAAATTGGTTCTACACCAATACTTAACAACATGTTAAAGTTTTTATGTCTATAGGTGAATAGTTCAATGGCTGGGAGGAGACTATCTCAGAGGAAGGATAAGAGTGGGATGCAAGACCCTCTGAATTATTCTGTGTTTTAGATGAACAGATTTACTGTGTTTTCAAAATCTGCAGAATAGGAGTCAAAACCTTGCAGAGATGTGGAAAAGCTGTTTTACGTGGGGGTGGTGAACAATGGGAAATATTACTTAAAGTGCTACCCCCCCCCCTTTTTTTCCTATTTATTAGCATTTGGGCTTGAATAGTTGCATGCCAAATGTGTATACTCATGAATTATAATTAAATTAAGCATTTTTAGTGCCTGGGATGAAAATTATATTGTTTTTAATGTTATCTTATTCACTCTTCAATTACTTTCTTCTTTCTACAGGGTTTTTAATAAGCAATTGGCAAACAGCATGCATACATCACATGGTAACTTATCTCAGTGTTCAGGAGATTTTCCTACCCAGCCATTAGATGATGTAGGAAGCCCAATTTATCATCGTTCACAAAAGATTGGAGAGAAGAGATCTTCCAGTAGCACAGATATCCAAGGTAGTCCTTCTGTATTTCCGCTGAGTTCAGTCTCTAAATAAAAATGTCAGAAAAAACAGGTTCTTGATGTCTTGCTGTCAGAAACTTAAAGTTGAGGGGGGGAAAATAGCATTTTAAAGTTTGAAGCCTAAAAATCATGTATGTACCTGAGCGTAAGGTCAAAAGGAAAACTGCCTGAGTAGTCTCAGTTCTTTGACAAGAAAGACGAGATACAGCTCAAGCAGCAAATACTGTTAAAATTAACGCACTAAACTATTTCAATTAAAGATGCTTAACGTTAACAGTTAAGAATCTTCTAGTATTTTTGTAAGTACTACTCTCATTCTAGCTGTTCTGCAAAAGCACAAGTGCCAAGTTTGTAAGATCATTTTCCTACATCCTAAAGCTTTTCCAAGAATATATGCTGTGGGTCTTTTACATTATATTGCATGTTAATTTAACTTTTCAAATGTTATCCTCCTTTGATTACAATATTAGTGTCTTTCAGTAAAAGAAAAGAATTTTCAACCTCATTTTGGTTTTGACGTTTGGAATTTGTGTATTTTATCTTTAAAAGTGATGCGAGGGCCACCACCCTTCAGATCATGGTCAGTTGGAAACCAGAGTGGAGGAATGTGCAGTGATTCTGAAAGTGCAGGGGGAAGCAGTGAGTCGCGATCCATGGATTCTCCATCTGCTAGCCCAGGTACAGCTCACCCATAGCTATACTAATTTGAAATCTTTTCTTTGAACTTTCTTAAATTAATTATGAGATCATTGATGATTTAAAAGCCAATAATAAGAATGAGCAATTGAGTAGAGGTGATATTTTCAGCTTCCTGAAAATTTTTCTCATTTTCTAGGAGATTTTAAAAGAAGACTTCCCCGAACACCTTCTACTGGTACTATGTCTTCTGCAGATGATCTTGATGAAAGAGAGCCGCCTTCTCCTTCAGACTGTGGTAATGTCATTTCCATACTTGAAGACCACATAAAATGCTCTGAGGGTGACTCTTAACGTTTGTCAACGTGCTTTATCAGTATATTAATGTTGTGATTACCAACAGCATTGTTTTTCATAGCAGTGTGCATCTGCTTGAGGTTGGTTGAGAGCTGAAAAATAATGCTCAGGTTACTTTTGTGAGGCAGCGCAGAATTGTCTTTGTACATTTAGATTAAGTATGCAGGCAGCCTTTCAATATTTCCAGTGTTTTTATTCTCCTGAGGTAGATATGAATGATCCCTGAACCACTTCCTCCGGTCAGCTGCCTTTCAAACTAGCTGCATTGCACTGACTCAGGTGTTTTAGATCACTTCTGTGAAGTAAAATGCATAGATACGGAGAGCTGGTAATTGGCAAATCAGGAAAAAACAGCCAAACGTTCAGAGTGTTATCTGATATTTTACCCTGTTAAACTTGCTTAAACCAATTTGATAATGTCTGTCCCAGATTTAAACAGCCAGTCTTTAATTTTCAAATGGATTTTGACTATGTAAAAACAATACTGTCACAAATACTGAAACCTGAATAATTGGATTAGTAGTAGTAGTTCTACAGGATGTCTGCAATACTTATAAACTAGTATTTATGGCTTTTGGTCATTGAGGCATTTATGAAGTTCTTCAGTTATTCCCTATTTCCTAAATATGTGCTTTTCCTGCTAGGAATGAGCCTGTGGTTAACAATGCTAGTTTCGGCCCAGATTTAAAGCATGGCAACATGGTAATGAATACTTCCCCTTAGAGTGGTATTGCCTAATCAATGTCTGAGCTTTTAAGAAGTTTTCTGGGCAATTATCTATGCATTAATTTATTTTTAAAGATAAAACTTAAGAGACTTCTGTTTTACAGAGTTATTGAGGACATTTTATATAAAATTGATTTTAAAAATTAATTATGAAAAATCAGCTGCCATTCTGTTTCAGAACCCTCTAGAAAATGTCAATGTTATTACAGCAGAATTAGTGGTGTTTTTCATGGTTTTTAGTTCTGCTGTGAGTGTGCGTTCTTCCTTGCTGCAATGTACACTTGTTGAAGTATTTCCAAAACATTATGGACCAAACTATACTGTCATCTTTCATCTTCTAGTACTAGCTTTTGTTTTGAAGTACATAGAATAACACTTGCATGGACAATTATCTGAACTGTAGGGCAGCTGGCATTAAACGTACTAAAATTTTCACATGCCACTGATAAAGGAAATAAATATTAAAAATGTAGGACTGACTGATTCTATTTGTATGTAAGATTATTTGATTGTTAAGGTATGCCTGTTATACAGACTATAACGTTGTTTTGCTTCCTTGGGACTGAAACAATTTCAGTTACTTCCTGATAGTTGCAGTCACTTAGAATTCTACGTTCTACAGCACCGTCCTCAGTTTTTTTAGAAAATAAAAATAAATCCCAATATTATATTTAACTGGACATTACAACGACCATAACACAAAAATTCTGCCTCTAGGTTTAAATGATCTGACACTGGAAACTGCAAGTTCCCCAGGACCTTTTAGAAATGCTAATATGTCTAAAGCAGCACAAACACACAAACTACGAAAATTGAGAGCTCCATCTAAATGCAGAGAATGTGACAGCTTGGTGGTGTTTCATGGAGCTGAATGTGAGGAGGTAAGTTGAAAAGTAATTCAAATTGCTGCTTGGGATTTCTGTGAAGTTAGGAGTTTTGGAGACTTGCATGATTTTTAATGTAAAAAGTAGTCTTTGTGGCTCATAGAATCATTAGGAACAAAAAGCAAACAGTACCACATACCAGTGAATCTTCCTTCTTGCTCATATATGGGGTGAGAAACACTAGAAAGGCTTCTTATCGTGTCAGATTGTGTCAAACCATGTTTTTTTTTCCTCTTTTCCCTCTTCCTTGTAGTGTTCACTTGCATGCCATAAAAAATGTTTAGAAACTTTAGCTATTCAGTGTGGGCACAAAAAGCTTCATGGAAGGCTTCACTTGTTTGGAGTGGAATTTGCCCAAGCTGCTAAAAACATTCCTGATGGCATTCCTTTCATCATCAAAAAGTGTACCTCTGAAATTGAAAGCAGAGCCCTTAATGTAAAGGTATGCCTAAGTTTGTTTATAAAATTTAAGTATGAATAATCTTGGTGAGGTGGGGGAGAACCCTTAACATGATAATGCTGTACTGTTGATGTAATCTCCCTTTTACCCTTGCCTTTAGAATTAAAATAAATTGTACTGACCTTTTCATTTCAGGGCATCTATCGTGTGAATGGAGCCAAATCAAGGGTTGAAAAACTCTGTCAGGCTTTTGAAAACGGAAAGGATTTGGTTGAACTCTCAGAACTCTATGCACATGACATCAGCAATGTTCTCAAGCTGTATCTCCGCCAGGTATGTACTTTAGAGTTCAGATGGAAAGCAAAAGTAGCATATTAATCCTCTTCAGTACAAGAGGAAAGCGATTCTGCAACTGAAGATGAAATGCATGTCCTTTATGTTTGCAGCTGACTTTCTTTTATTCTCACATGGAACCCAAGATAGGGTCTCTGAAAACTGAGGTTACTGACACCTGGTATTACAGTTTGGATTCTACTTTGGCATGATGCCTCTTAAATGCTAGTACTATACACAGAACAGGCTTTTGTTTATTGACTTTTCTGGAGGCTTAGTTTTTAAAACTTTGTAGTTACTTTACTTGCTTGTCTCATGTGAAACTTAGAACCTTCCTGTATTCTTGCCTCAAGAGGCAAACAGATGCTAATGTGTTGCTAATAAAACTTTGATTAATCACTCATGCTAGTCATGATGCACTTGTTATGACAGATTATCCATCTTTTTCTCTGAAAATGGAATTTTAAAGCTTTTTGATTGGGTTATCCAAAAGGGTTTCAGTGCATATCTGAAAAGATGAGACTGTTGCCCAGTGAGATGACCAAGTTGCTCAAAAAACTTCTTACCTCTGAAAGGAGGAATCCTTAGCTGCGTGGTCCTGTCATGTCCCATTTCTCACACTGGCCGTCAGAGATAAACGTTCTTTGGAGCATTCCAGTCCCATGATCCCCATTAAGTTAAGTGCTTTTGAGATACTACAAAGATGAATTTTGATTGTTTTTTCAAGCAAAATGGTAGTATTTTATATACATTATACTGGGATAGGTTGAGGCACTGTGCTGTATTTGGAATAGGGTCCATTATGCAACGTGTTTTCTGGAGGAGAAAAGAGTCAAATGTTTTCTCCTGGTCTTATTACTTCCTTTGTAGCTAATCAGTTTGCAATTTTTAGATAGGCCTGCTCACTTACAATTTTTTTTTTTAAATGAGATATTTCAGTAAGAAAGTCTTTTTTCCAAAATAGTTCTTCGTTATTAATACCTAAAACAAATTTAAATACAATTAAAATCTGATTGCTGTGGATTTTTTTTGGCTTAGTACATGCCTGAAGTGTGCTGTGAGGGGTAGTGAATGTAGCCACCCAAGAAAGCATAATCATCTCTCAGAAATATTGTACCTTGAGAGGCCAATTGAAAGACTGAGTTTATATCCCATTTTCTCATCTCTGGAAACTATAAAATTTGCTTTGTAAATTGTGTTGCAAGTAAGATGAGTTTACTTTCATAGTTGGTCTATGACAGATGTATATCCCTGCTGAAGGACCATCTCACAGATGTGGTGCCTGTTCTATGTTAAAAGCTAAGTTCAGGCCGAGTGAGTTTCTATCGAAACTTTGCATTGAAGTCTTTGTGTTCAAACCTGTGGTCTCAGACTGGCAAGAAGAACTCCAATTTAGCAGAATTCAAATAAAAATCTATGAAAATATTTTACAGAAGCCTGAATTAAATCTTATTCAAGGTAATTATTAAAACTAATTATTTTGAGTATTATCTGGTTTTCCAGCTTTTTGCTTTTATCTGAGCTGAGGCAGTGCAAATAACCAGGTCAGGTTTGGGGATTTTTGTCTCTTTGTAGTTTTTTTTTATTAACTTTCATTATATAATAAGGCTGTTGTCAAACTGAGAGAATGTTTCAATCAGAATTAAAAGTAAATGTTATTTGGCCTAAAATCTTACAAGAAATTGGAATATGGACCAAACTTGATAGCATGTGTGATATATGATCAAAGACTGGAGGAATCAATACTGCATTTTGTTATCAAGGTTTTTGTGCACTTGTGCAGTCCAACACTCTCCCTCACAGCAATCACTTTCTTCAAAATGTGTGTCTCTCTAGTAATAAACACTCAGTCTTGAAACTCTTACAACAAAGTGCTAGCAAAAAGATTTCTGGAAAAGGTGTAGGGGAGAGTATTTTTTGTTATCCAGGATTGTCTTTGACAGACTCGTTTGAGCTAATAAGAGTGCAAGAGTGAGCCATGTGTGCATCTAAGAAAAGATGGTAGACCAGACAAAGCTGAAGAAAAACAAAGGAAACAAAAGTTAAAATTCAGGCTCAAGCACGTTTCTGAAATATTTTCATTTCCTCAGCTTCCAGAACCCTTGATCTTATTTCGGCTTTACAATGAATTCATTGGACTTGCAAAAGAAAGCCAGGCTGTTAATGAGGAATTGGATGCTAAACAAGCTAGCCCCAGATCAAAGAAAAGACAGTCAATCTGTATTGAACTGAACAGGATCATCATTAAAATTAAAGATCTTCTCAAGCAACTGCCTGTGCCAAACTATAACACTCTTCAGTACCTTATAGGACACCTTCACAGGTAAGAAAATATTTTAAAAACAAACTGTATGTTTAAAAATTAACTGTTTCATGCTGCATATGAGGGGATTCTTGCACCCTTCTGGATATCTGTAGAGGAAAAAGCTTTGGACTTTGTTTGGTTATTCCCCAAAATAGTTTTGTGGTTTTTTGTTTTTTGGTTTTTTTTTTGAAAGGCACGCTGTTGTGTTCCTAGATCCTATGTACTTATGCCCCTATATACTTATGCCAGAAGAGAATTTAATGTGGTCAGGCAGTTTAAGTCCCCTTCTGACCTTGTAAGAGGTCCTTTAGAAAAAGATAGGTGAGTATTTGTATCTGTATACCACTGTCACTAAGTGTTTCAGAAATAGCAAAGTGACTCTATAGCTTGCCTTACACTTAATACTGTTGAATTTAGGTCTTCGAGTTCAGTCACGATCATGGATTCTGACCTTTACTTCCCAATCTCCGTGTGCACACAGGCAGCAATTTTGGTGTTCCAACACATACAAGAGACAAAGCCAAAATGTCTTTATTTTTATTTCCCTGAAGCTGTGATTAGCCAGCTATTGCTTTGCCATTCTGCACCCATGTTCTAAACTTGTGGCTGCCACAAAATCTCTTCAGAAAATGGAAAGGTCTAGCTAAATTTCATTTGACTCAGTTATCAATCTAGGTACTCAGAATTTTTGCATGTGTACGTTTATGGATGATTGCTCATATGTAAACTATAACAGTCAGATATGACTTTAATTTTTTCTGTTCAGGGGAAATTATATGTACCTAGAGGAGGTTGTTCTTTTCTGTTTTGTTTCCCATTATAATGAATTCTGAGCTGAAGGAGGAATGGGAAATGCAAAGGAAGGAGGGAAAGAGCCAAGCTCCCTTATTCTTGATTCTCCACTAGCATCAGGGTCAGCAACCAGTAGCTAGTGGCAGCTGCAGGAACATAGATGTGATTTAAGTCAGGATATGACCCAGGTACGGCATTGATTTGGTGACTGTCTCTTATCAGAAAAATTAAAGTTGTATCATACTTGGTGATAACCATTCTCCAGTCATGTTTCACTTCCCTGTCCTCCAAATGCTGGATTGTATGGTGCTGTCTAGTAAGGATGTGCCAAACTGATGCCTGTCACTGAAAATGGGTAATATCAGGCTATAGCTGCATCTCATTATATGGAATGAGACAGGTGATCAGATTTTCTTTTTCCTCTGGAAATGCCATATAGCCACAAATATTAACTATATAGAACATAAAAACACCTTTGTGTGGAAATGGCTTGGTCCAAGTTGCTGGTAAGTGCAATCTGCACTGGTAGTTCTGCCTGCCTACCAAACCTTTGCTTGGCCTCAGTTTTTTATTTTGTCTTTTAGCCTCTTTAGGCATAAATTAGAATTAATATCTAAAATATTTCTGAAGTAGTAAAAACCTCTAACTCTTGGGTTATGGGGTTTTGCTTTTGTTTTGTTTTTTCCCCCCTCCTTCTCGTTCAGGGTTACAGAACAGTCTGATGAAAATAAAATGTCAGCCAGCAACCTTGGCATAATATTTGGCCCAACTCTGATCAGGCCACGTCAGACAGATGCTACAGTTTCTCTGTCATCGCTTGTGGATTATCCTTATCAGGCTCGAGTAGTGGAGCTGCTCATAACATACTATGAAAAGATATTTGATGTTTCATTGCAACCACTTCTGAGCGCATCTCAGTCAGAAGAAACTGCTATTACAATCGGAGTTGTTCTATCAACAGAAGAGAGGGAGCCGCAGCAGCAAAGGAAGTCATTTGTTGCTGTCAAGGAAGTGAGTGGCTTCTCTTGAGCTGATGCAACGTTGCCTGTGCCATCTTATTTTGTGTTAAATGCTGCAGTGTTCCAAAGCACGCTTATGTGAAATCCTTTTAACCACATGGGTGGTTGTTGGGGGGCTTTTGATGGGGGTTTTTTGGGGGGAGGGGGGCTTTTGTTTGGTTTTTTGTTGTTTTTAATTCAGGAGCCTCTTTCCTCTTGAGTTCTCATTTTCTTTTGCTCTGACTTTTGTTAACAGGGTATTGTGCTAACTCCTAGTGAAAGCAGAGTTTCAGAAACAGCTTCATCATTTTTGGAATCAGACAATAGGAAGAATGCAAAAGAGCAAGAAGATACACCTGTAACTGGTTAGTGAGCTTTTATACATCTTGGGATGGGTGGATAAGTACTACTGTGGATGCATTAGATTATGGAGCAGCTCCTTAGTTTAGATATAAGCAAGTGGGGGGAAAAAACCTACTCATCACTACTTGATAAGAGGAGTAAAGAATTACATCTTTCTAAAAGTTTTCAAGAAACCTGTGTTTATGGAATCGGATTGTAAAGTATTGGGTAAGAGAACACAACACAGACTTGTTCGTTCTTTTATTTTGAAAAAGACCATTATGCTGTCACTGTAGCATACACTTCACGCTCTGGATTTCTGAAATCAGCTGTGACGCTATAAACCAGTATCCAGCAATTAGTGTTTTGACCGTTGCTTTTCCCCCAGGACATACATCGTTGCTGCTCACTGGAACTAAACTAGAAGGCTCTGGAAAGAATAATTCTCTGACAGAATCATCAGCTACTAGCGTTTTGGATGTTCATATATCTGCTCCGAAAGAGCCAGGTTTGCTGACCTAACTGTATAAGTCTTCAAGTTTTTGTTGTTGTTGTTTTCTGTTATACTACCTATGCTAATGCAGCAGTTGATTTTAATGCAGGTATGAATCATCTCCTTTCTTTAGGAGTAACTATACATGATCCCTTTTAATTATACTGAAATTTCTCTTCAGCTGTTGTTACCAATTCAGTCTGTACATAAATGGTGCAACCCTCCGAAACTCGTTATCAAGTCTTTGAACTGAAAATATCCAGGAATGGGAAAGCACCTGTGTTTTAAGAGGAAAAAGTGTCTTTGCTTAGCATGTTTCTTGGTTACACCTGTAGAGTGTGTGTGTTACTGCTATTGAAATGTTAGTACTTGGTTAGGCTAGAATACTCCTAATATATACACAAGGCTGTACTGTGTCCTGTTACAATACCACCTGACTTGGGGTCATAATAAAGTTAATATTCTGTTGGCAAGAGTCTTGCTGACTTCTCTTTGTATTTGGTGCAAAGATCCAGTAACACCTATTTGTGTGTTTCTAGGTGATGCTGCAAGTTCAGCCTCAGAGAGAGACGACGATTCATTTGTTTCTGTAGGTGAAGACAGCTGTAAAATTAATTTATTTCCTGTAAAACCTAACCGTCAGATTACCAAAGTCCCACTGCGGGTTCCAAGGACAAAACCAGCTATTCGCCCTGTGAGCTTACCTGTAGACCGAATACTTCCTCCATGTGTTTTGAATGAAAGAAATTCACAAAATGCAGGAACAGTAAGTCCAGAGAAGCTTGGCAGGAGCCCTACTATTGAAGAAGTTTCAGAGGTGAAGGCACTCCCTGCTGTTAATACCTGCTGCAGACTTTCTTGTTATGACCCCCAGACTCTGCGAAAGACTTGGGACAAACAGTATAAACAATATGATATAACAGCAAGGACAGCAATGATTGTGACTAATGTGCCTCAGGAGAACCGAGCGCTCGAGACTGGAACTGTAGGTGCCTTATCTTCATCATGCAGCACTGGTAACAATTCAGCTAATGCCATTCTTCCTAGTAAGCCATATTCTGTTTCTGTCAGATCAGGAAGGACAACAACAGAAGGGAATGGTCCTGATACCAATCCTCTTGCTGCCTTCAGGGCGCCAAGAACATTGCAGCCACCCCCAGGGACATTTTATAAACCGCCCTCTAACAAATCAAAGCAAAATGAAGAGGGTTCTTCTGCTAAAGCTTGTGCACCAGCCAGTGCTAGCTCTATGCTTCACCAGGATAATGCTGTGAAACTGGCTAGGAGCTCTGCACTTCTATCAGGTGATCCCATACAAAACACAAGTGAAGAAAAAACTAGCTCAGAGGATATTCACCCTGCGGATCTGAAGCCTGCTTATCAGAGACTGAGACCAAAAAGGATCCAAGAGCTAGAGCACAGGGAAGCTCACTTTGTATAGAGTGCAAATTCCTCTTTGACTGTTAAGCAAGTTGTTGATCTTGCCAGTGGAGGTTTTGCTTTGCCCCTTTATCCTTTGCCTTCCCTTCAGAATCCCATTTTTGTGCCATATTGGGGTTATTTTTATATATGCAGCATTTTAAAAATGGGGGGGAGGGGTGGGGAATTGTAAAGGAAATAAGTCAGATTTCATTTTGTAATTAAGTAGACATTCATAAAGATCTATTGCATTCCCAGTCTAGATGCAGTTAATAGGCTCATTGGATAAGACACTGAGCCTCATTTCATAGCATGGAATGAAGTGCTTATTCATAGAGAAACAACTGTTGCATGTAGCAATGAAAGGAGTCATTTTTTGTATAAACCATGTAATAAAAATGGAAAGTTTAATGTTTGCTGTCTAAGCATAAACCAAAGCTTGTGCTTTGCTCTGTTAAAGCATTTGTTCAGTTTTCTAATCTGTGCAATTAAAGCTTTGCTCCTGAACAGACTTACGTGCTGGCCAGCATGGCCCATAATTATGTATCATATGTGTATATTTCAGGCAGACATGGTCATCTGTTGCCAGTTTTCTATGTTGTCACTTTAATGCTTTTTTTGTACAGCAAGGATGCACTTACTGAGCTTTACTTTTCAGAAGCAGCAATCAATCCACATCTGGTTTCTTATATAGCTTAGTGAGGGGTGCACAGTCTACTTGGTTTGGATGCCCTTCAGGAGAGAGTATCATTACAATGGTGCTGTCTTTCAGCTGAAGGTGTGTTTGCTTGCTGTAGATCAGTTTCACCACTTAACCTGGTATAACTGAAATGAAGAGCATGGTTTCCAAATTTCAGTGAAAGAGCTGAAAATAACCAAAAGTCTGCATTAGTAGGTGCGTCTAATGGTTTTCACTTTGTATTAAATGGTTTTTACATATGTACACTGTTATATTTGCTTTAAAATATATTAACTTGTTAACATTTCAGTGACTCTATGCTTTTTATGTAACTTATTAAAATACAGACGTTTGGCCTTGGCAATAGTTTAGTACCCTGCTGAGTCTGTCCTAGGGGAGGGGAGGACTTTCTGCAGTCAGATTACAGTTGCAATTAGTTGGACCCTTTCTCGCATACTATAGAGTACAGTTACTTTAGCATGGTACCTTTTAAAGATGAGAACCAAAAGGACACTCTCAGAGGACAGGAGAAGCAAAGAATTAATCACTTTTCTGCTTCACCAAGCTAAATATACTTTTAATACTCATTCCTTTTGTTCTTCCTCCCAAAATACCCCAAATAAATCCCCCACTGCCTTAAGTGGACGTAATTTGATTTTAGTTTCCAGAACAAAAGATACTAAGCTTGCAATGCTGACCTTCTAATTCCTTGTCACATTAGCAGGGGAGCATGGCTTGCGTACTGGCAAAGGTTGTGCTACTGTTGAGTGGTTCTGGTCATGCTAGGACCATTTCTTTAGGGGAGCTGTCTCAAATGAAGGAAAGCCTGAAGATGCTGTAGACGCTACTTCTGGCCAGACTGCTGTCACAAGTTGCGTAAGAGGTGGGGTGAAGGCTTCTTGGCATAGATGGGAGCTTGTTGTGCTTGGAGAACAGGAAGAAGTGAATTTAAAAAGGCTGCTTAATGAGCAGAAATAGTGTTCATGAAACCTAGAGGTGGCATAGCAGAACTGGTGCACAGCCAGTGAAAGGGTGGTGCTGGTAAGTATAAACTAGGACTGGGAGCTAGTAAATTAATTTGTGAACTGCAATTAAATCTGTTCTGTCTCACTATATTTTTAAACCTTTTAGCATACTGTATGTGCTAATGGCTTAAGACATTCTAATAAAAACTAGTCATTTGACGCTTCCAGTTAATGGTCTTCAGTTAATGGTTGTCTAGGTGGACGGAGGGTCTGTAGTGTTCCCTGGTACAGGCTACTAAGATGTAGAGCTAGTATGGTGCATGTAAACTATGAGAACATATGAAAGTGTTTCTTAACCAAGTCATCATACTGGCTGCTACTGGTTGAGTTAACATGTTCCTTTTCATGTACTACCAACTTTGATGTTTAGCTGGTGTCGAGCACTTCCGCTGTTTTAAATGTGCTTTGTTCTGCATTTCTCATCAGGCTACAAAGAGTGAATCAGCTTCTCCCCAGATTGCTGTATCCTGACTCCGGTGCTGAAGTGTTTGGAAGATGATGATGAAAGGAGTGTGTGGTTTGTTGTGGTCATCTGGGTGGTTCTTAAACAGTTATATGAAAAAGAAAATATCACTTTAAAACTTCAAGCAGGTATTAATGAATTCTCAGGCCTAGCAACACTGAGAGCCATTAGCACGTCTTTTCCATACTATTTTCAGTAAGACAAAATAGTTGCTGAAAATAGACATATTTAGAATCTACTGACTTACAGTGGAGAGACAGTTTTAGGCCATGTTGTGAAAGGATTCTGTGTAATTGGTGTATAAATAATTTTTTTAAACTTTGTTATTAGCTAGGCTAACAGGGCCGTCAGAAGTGAGCACTTTGCATTTGGCTTTGTAGCAGGAGGCTGCTCAGGAACTTCCCGACCCGTTCTCCCTTTTCACACAAAAGGGGTCAGGCCTATTTAGGGGGGAAAAACGACCCAAGAAATTCTCCAACTGCTGGGTGCCTCATGGCTGAGAATCAGCGGGGATGACAGGAGGTGCTGTACTGTAGGTGATTTGCCTCAGAGAGGGTCGCATGCAGGTGAAGTCTTCTGTAATTAGAGTGATTCTGGTCGGGTTAGTGGCAGGAGACTTAGGAAGACTGAGACTTGACTTTCCTTCTCAGGAGATACAACTCGAAATCAACTGTTGGTCTTGTGCCTCACAGGCGGCTAAGGTGTTGCAGAGCAGTGCATGTCTGGATGGGGCAGCTGTGCCTGGCTAGGGCTGCGGGCTGGGAGCTGCCGCGGCCTTGCCGCCGGCTCAGCCCCGCGGGGATTAGTCGGACCGTGCCCGAGGAGCTCGGCCGACAGCCGGCAAGGCTTCGCGTGCCCTTGCAGGCACCGTCCTTTTGCAGTACGCAGATAAGTAGATGTTTCAACAGCTTTGCCAGGTTTGGATGCTATAATGTTATATTACTTTAAGAAAAAACCTTCACTTTTAAAAGGTGAATTATGTAAATCTCGGAGTATTAGGACTAACCTCTGAATACCCTCTATAACCTCTTAAAGCCTTCTAATTGATATAACTGAGGGAGCTAATTTTTTTTTTTAATGAAAACCTTTAATTTGTGTGCAGGTTATTTAAAAGAACTGTGATCCTGTTCACGTGGTTCAGCCTGCGCAGTGAGATTTTTAAAAGACCTTCCCCATTTGTAGAAGTCAGCTCCATCTCAGGGTCAGCAGGGGAGATGCTGTGGCCTGTTACCTCCTGCAGGGGGGCCATGTGGCGGGGCAGGGGCAGGCCCTGCTGGGGCCAGCTGGGCTGTTCAGGGCTGCCTGCCCCTTCCGGAACCTTCCCTGCCCCCCCCAGGCTGCTCAGGGCAGCCTGCCCCTTCCGGAACCTTCCCTGGCCCCGGCAGCCTGCCCCTTCCGGAACCTTCCCTGGCCGGGCTGCTGGATGGAGCAGCCTGTAAATGGGGAGAGAGGGGGAGGCTCTTGGCCTGTGCGGGCTGGGAGGCAGTGCCCTGAGGGCCAACGTGTGGCTCTTCTTTTCTTTTCTTTAACAATTTTGTAACTTGTCTTTATTTTCCTTTCCTCCAAAATTGGTGAAGAACCTTAACTTCAAGGCCATGTTTTATTTGGGCTGGTACAGCATGGTGCAGGGTGGCCTTCCTTTCTGCGGGAGGAAATGGCTCAGCAAGTTGGAGGGGGATGGCAGCCTCCCTGCCTAGGCACAGTGCAGAAACGTGCTGCCCTGGGGAGGCTGCGGTGTGACTGCTGTGAGAGGAGAGCAGGGGCAGGACGTGACTAACCCCAGGTCACTCAGCAGGCCAGCTTGGAGAACAGAGTTCTTGGGGCAGTGGAGCCTTAAGCCTGGTGGGAAAAGTCTGCGGCTTTTTTTGGACTGGAAATGTTACAAATGGTCCCTATTGTTTCTTTAGATTCTGATGCAGATTTCCTAAGGTCTTGTCTTTGACACAGCTTCACCACAACTGAATTGCAGTGATTCCACCCACCTGCCCCAGGTGACAGGACTCTGGGGTCATGCGAAGTGTGGGCACCCTGTGGCTTGCCCTCTGGGGAGGAAACCTACCTGTCAGACTTGCTTGGTAATTATGTTTTCTGAAGTTGTAAGGCACTCACCTCATCCCTCTTAAAGCTTTGGCAGAGTACTGACTTCCATGATAGCCTGACCTAATTAGTCATGACAGCTCTTTGTTTAGCAGGGCCCCTAATGCTACCAGAGCTACTGTTCAGAGACTGTCTTTTCAAACACAGGGCTTGTTAAGATCTGAAGAAAAATCTTAAAGGAAGTATCAGCTTCCTGGTACGGACTTTGTGCTTATGCTGGTTATAGCAGATGTTAGGGGGGGATTTTTATTCAGCAGTGCTTAAACTCTCAAATTGAGCTGTTCTACATCAAGGAGGGGATTAAAACAATCTCCTTACAGCTGAGCAGTGTTATTTTGCAAAGCACTAACTACATCTAAGAGATGTGTTCCTTTGCAGCCAAGCAGAACATCCGTTCAGAAACCTTTTTCTTTCCCATAGCGCAGCAATGCTCACACATGAGGTAAGCTTGTGTGGTAAGTTTTCCAGTTTTTGTTATTTCTAATTAAGAAGTCCTTGTTTTGCTTGTGAATCCATGAATTCTTTAGCTTCTCTAATGTGGCAAAGGCCTGAGTGAGTTCATTTGAAGGCTGACTAGAAATGCTTTGAGAACGCTATTAGTGCGAGAACGCTAACGTTGGTTACTTCATTTCATGTTTGTACTTTTTCAATAACTTTGTCCCTACTTACCATTCTCACTCGCGGTACAAAGCAAGCTCAGCACACAAACCTGATTCTCTTTGGACGAAGCTAACTGGCATGTGTACTGCAGCAGCGTACTTGATGTGCTCCAGCTGCTAAGGCACGTTCAGTCCCCGGGGCCAGACTAGACCCTGTCTGAAGTAACTCCCCAAACATATATAATTGTAGGTGTTGGGTCCTCAGAGCTCACTATTTCACTCTGCAGATTTGCTTTTATTGGGCCATACTGCTTGTCAATGTACACACAGACTTAGTATGTTGGGAAATTGGACAAACCATTTCCATTTTCTACTAGCAAAATTCTGAGGGTTTTTCCCCATGTTTACAAATAATCCGATTTTATATAAAAATAAACAATTATAAACACATTTCACAGAAGGAGGCTTAAGAGACAAGCCTTTCTGAACGAAAGTTGCTGTCTGCATGCGAATTTGTCTTCACAGGGAAAGGGACGTTCTTTTTCTAATGTAGAGGTATGTAGGCACCTAGAAAAGAGTTTTCACAGTCAAGTGGGAGAAAATGCTGTCTTAAATCTTTCAACATGTAAAAAGTTTGAGGGATGAATGTTAGGAAAATTCTCATTCCTCTCAGCCCTCATGATACCTTGCTTCCAGCTGACTTGTAGAAGAGCGTTTGCGAGGTAAACTGGATTATGCCAGATGTAGAAAACATGCCTTCTGAGTTTGCACTTGGTATGCTTTGTGCTTGTTTTACTGCTGTGTGCCTTGAGCAGATAGGGGTGATTAGCCTGCCACTGGGTCTGCACGTGAGCAGGAAGAATCTGTTTATGGTGCCACATTTCCCTGTTTTGACATGTGGAGGAGGCTGCCTGGTTCTGATTGTTTCTGATTCTTAGAAATATACCTTTTGAAAGGAAGCTTCACTAGTCCTTTTCTTATTCTCTATTTTCTTGTCGGCACTCCTCTCATAGTATTATATCAGCAACCATGTGAATGCTACAGCTTGCACCCACTTCTATGCACTTGTCTCTTTGCATCCTGTTCTTTTGTCTCTCTTTAAGTGGCACACCACTTCCTCCCTTTCCCTCCCTCTCCTTTCCTTTTTTTTTTTTTTTTTTTTTTTTTACTGGCCACCGTATCCAAGAAATATCACTTGACCTCAACATGCTGCAACTTTACATGCTTTTTTCCTTCAGGTCTCTCCATACACGTTTCATGGAAATATCTAAAATATGTTAAGAAAAACTTGCAAAACTTCCATCTTAGGTTTTTCACAGGACTTTAAGATAGCTGGGCACAAAATTTCCTCATCTTGAAAATTCCCCACCTGACTGTGTATGTGTTAAGAGATGTGTTAGAGCCTCAACTATTCTGTGAAATTGCATGTGTAGTTTTCTCTACACACTCACATCTATGTGTTTATAAAATGTTCACACACCCACTCTCACAGTTGCCTCAGCAAAACTGTGTTAGCATTACTGTGTTAACTTTTTAGTGAGGCTGTGTGAGGATATTGTCCTCTATGTGTGTAAGATAATAGTTCACCAATTAAGAAATTATCTAGTGGCTGGAAAGCACTATTTCTGAAAATGAGAAATGTTGACCCAAGAGCCCAGACAATAGGCATGAGTATGCATACTTTGAAAGCTATCTTCTCAGCTAATATGTTAAATTATGACAATAATAGAAAAATACTTGCTTGTGCTGCTGGAGGGCTTACAAGAGATCTGTTTATAATTTGCAATACAGCACTTAACCAAATTTGACTTTGCAGATTCAAGAAATAAAAAAAAAAATTAATAAAATGCTGGCATTTAAAGTTGCTGTTAAAAAATATGGCATATATAGGAGAAGTGATGTGATGTAAAGGTTTAATTAGGTCTACAGTGACCATCGTGACTCATTTGTGGCTTTGTCTTTCTTAAATTTGCAATGACACAGTCTTATGCTACTAGAACACCTATGACACATAACCCTATGTATTGCATGTAGGTGTTTATGTATGTACATCATAGGGAGCTTCCTGTTATCAGATATGTGTTGTGATCATAACTCAAGGACATCAGGTCTGTATTTCCATGCATTACTTCATTATGTTCTGATACATGCCTGCTTTTTTGCTGCTGCTAGCAGCAAAGAAAGGATTATCAGGAAATCCTTAGTCGTGATGGTGACAGCTGTACATGGAGCTATCAGAGAAATTGTGCACAAGTGCTATGCTCCATAAGCTGAACCATATTTTCCCCTCCCATGTGAACTGATAGGCCCCAAACAAGCTTTCTGTGTTTACTTTCAAAGCATCCACCCTTTACAAAGTAAAGTGGGTCACAGGCACAGCTGACATAAATGAGCATAGAAAACAAATGCCCCACCATCATCCAATTGTAATGTAAAAATCTAATTAGGAGAGATTACTTTAATCTGTTAGAGCCTTAACTGTGTGCATGCAGGCAGCAAAAATATCTGTTTCCTTAAAATTATTTAGCATTTCAGTGTTAAAATGTCTGTTTGCTGATCGAAAGCATTGAGTTTTCTGATTGTATTGGCAACAGAAGTACTGCATAAATGCAATCTATGGTCTAGCAGCAATGCTGGTTACTCTGCGCTGCCATTAATCAGAGTGGACTTCCCTCTGTGGTTTCACAAAGTCCTTTATTTCTCTACTGAGACGCCAGCAGGGTGACTTTCAGCTGTGATATGAACATATGTCCAACCGAAATCAGATCAAAGGCACTTGGAAAAGATGAGATTGCCTTTAATCTGTTCTGAAGGAAGTCAGGTTGAAGTCAATAGTTTAGGTACAAATCTGTGCAAAGACTTCAGTGTCCTGAGATAAAACTAGTAAGGAAGCAGTGAGCTACATGCAGTGCTCTGCAGTTGCAGCATGCCCTGGTATCTGCACGCTATTCCATGTTAAATTCAGTCAAGTGGCATCTCGAGGATGACTTTAAAAGGTCTCCCTGAGGCCCTGTGAAGGGGAAAGAAGGCAAATGCCACCAAATCCTTTTCTGTTATTTGTTAGGGAGATTTTTTGTTTTTAATAATGAAGGCTGGAACAGCATGCAGCTTCCACTTGGAAGAAGTGTCACAGGGTTCTGGCAGTGAGACAGTGAAGGAAATTATGATAATGCTTACACAGAGCCATAGATTGACATGAGCACCAGTGGAAGTTTTTGCTGCATGGTTGTCTATTGCAACCCTTAAAGATGAAGATCTGTAAAGAATTCAGTGTTCACTGAGCTTCTTTGCTTTGGGATCTGACCATAAGCAGATACTACTTGTGGGTAATTTATTTTGGAGACATGAATGAGCCATCTAGTCCTACTACATAACTTGATTTAATAAATGTTAATTGAAGTAGGACAGAGCTTACTGGAAAATGTTCTGAATGCATCTCTGGAGCTCTGAGTCAGAACATATATACAGTCATGTTTTACTTAGCTTAATGTATTTTTATGTGAGCTTGCAGCTTGCTGTCATTTTAGAAGTTTGAGAAAATATAAAATCAAAATTCAAAAAATTCAAAAAGAAGTCTTGGATGAGAAGAATAAGCTTCTCCCCTGTAGTGGTGTTGTGAAACAGTAGCTTTTCTGTCCCACCATCTGTGTTTATAGACCGTGATGATCCATGAGTTAGATCAAATTTTCTCCTGTTGCTGCAGTTCCGATTTCTCCAGGAAGCCTAGAAGAAATTTCCAGTCTCTACTAGAACATTATGTCTCCAAAAGAAAAAAAATACTTGTGCCACCTTCATGAAACAACCAGAGTTTAGAGGAAGTACCGAAATCCTCATGAACTGACAAAAGTGGGATTTAGGAGTTTTGTTTTGTTGTTGTTTTTTTAAGTAGTGAGAAAGACTCACCAGATGTAGGGGGACTTTCCAAGTGAGAACGTTCTTATGGCCAATCAGCATGTTTACATGCAGGAACTGCTGTCCACTAGTGACAGTAACTCTTACTTTCTTGACAATGCTCAACCAAATTTTTTTTCCGGGATCCAAACCCTTCCAACAGCTAATTGCTCGAAAATGCCTTGGATTGGGTAAACGTCTGAAGAAGAACTGGACGTGCTTCTTTTCCAGTCCTGACTGATGGGGAGAAAATGTGGATGTTAATTTCTAAATTTAGCCTTTTATGTGTCCCAAGTACACATTGTAGCAATCAATTCAGATTTTGCCCAGAGAGGTTATGGAGTCTCCTTCGCTGGAGATATTGAAAACCCGCCTGGATGCGATCCTGGGAAATATGCTCTGGGGGGCCCTGCTTGAGCAGGGAGGTTGGACTAGATGATCTCCAGAGGTCCCTTCCAACCTAAACCATTCTGTGATTCTGTAATCCAGATTGGTTTCCTAGCATCAATTCTGTGAAAAGGAAATATTTATGTTCTGGCACTTATTTTTGAAAAATTTGATTTTGCTGCTATATGGATGACTGCTTTTTCATGCAAACAGAGAGCACCGAACTCTGGAAGGATTAAAATTTAGCTATCTTGATATGGAATTTCCTTCTCGATCTTCTATATTCAGGCCTTTGGTCTCAATGTGAAGTTTTCAATTAATGTTCCCTCCAGTATGAATTGAAATAGGCTTCAAATCCCATCATTGTGAAACTAGATCTCCCAGACAAAACTTATCCATGCCTGCAGATCATGATGCATGTTTAGGACCCTAATAACATCTGTACCATCAGGAGCATTTTTCACTTGCAGTAGTATGGTGTTGGGCAAGATCACTAAGCTGTGCGTTTTCTTTGTTCCCTTTAGCTTATATCTATTGAAGGTGGGAGGCTGTTAATTCCCAAAGGTCCATGTCTTCAAACCATCAAGTGTTAATCCATTACTCCCTATAACAGCAGTAGTTTCTGTAGCTAGTCTGACTTCCTGTGGTGCGCTCTTTGTAGCTTGAGTGATTAAGAGTTGATGGAGTGACATTGAAAATTGCAAAAACTGTTAACCTATGAAGTCTGGGAATGATCCAGGTTTTGGCACCATCAGTTTTGCATGTAAATTTTAGCCTTTCTGCAGAATTTATCACTTGTTATTTCATCACCTAGAAGCAGCACAGCCAATTCTAGCTCAGTTTGGCCTCAAATATCTTGCCCCAATCTCTTCCAAGTTCCACATGTTAAAAGAAATGCACGGTTTCTTTAGGAACCCTTTCCAGCAGGGTTAGTAAGGACTGGTGCCAGCCTTTCTCCCCTGTGCTGGCCTCTTCCTCCCTGGCGAAGGTCTAAATTCCTTTTCAGATCATAAAACATGTACCTGATCAGACAAAAATATTCTGACGTGTTAGCCAACCCTTGTCTCTTAAAATCGAACAAAATCTCCTCCAGTTAATAGTTTTTCTGCAAATGGAATTTTAGAAGAATAAATAGTGGCAGGAGGAGCACAACAAATCACATAATCCATGAGCAGCTCTACCTATGTAATTCTTGATAAAGGTTTAGGTAGTCTCCAGTGATGGGAGGCCCTGCAGCCTTTCCACACGACCAATTCTATTACTTTGTCATTCCTATCGTTAGAAAGTACTTTTCAATTCCAAGGTTGCATCCTCTTTTCTGCAGTCTCCCAGTTATTAACCAGTTATGAAGAAACTACTCTACAAGTATTTAAATTCTATAAGGCAGGTATAAAGTAGGAAGTCAATACAGGTAGCAAATTCAAATTCAAAGTTTTCTTCATTTTTGAACAGGTCTCTGTGTCTGGCAAGTATATATTTAGACTTATATTTCCAATTTTATTTTTCCTTTTGAAGATAAAAGTTGATATTGGTAATTATAATGAGTTATGAACCTGGAAAACAGAGCACAAAATGATCTTAGATTCTGTTGTATCCCTACTTAAATATCCTAGGAGTTGCAGAATTAAAAGCATAAACATTTGAGATGCTGTTCTTTAATAAAATCTCAACAAAAAGAATGTTCTTTACAAAACCCATTCCAAGCTGTGTTAGTCAATATACACCTATACACCTGAATGGAAAGCCTAATTCTATCTTTATTGCAATAAGTAAGCAGCTTATATTAAACTAGCGTCCCACTGTAAATCCATCCTTTCTTGAAAACATTAGTTTGAAAGCACAGAGTTAATCTGATAAATGATGCAACAATTAACTGCTTCCACTATTTGCAAGTCTATGTTAATGGTTGGAATGACTGATAATGCCATATTTTCATTCCAGGGAGATACTTTTCTTCTCTTATATTTGGACACTGATAAATGTCTCACAGGAAACAGCCTCCAAACAAAGGAAAACCACGGTTTTTCATGTGTAATAGTGCATCAAGTGCAAAATTAAATGGTGCAGACAATGAAAGGAACTGATCTGTATGATAAAAATGTAATCTTACAAAAAGAAAAGAAACTGAACAGTTATTTTGCTCTGAAGTGTGTTTGAGTTGTCAGCTAAGAAATGGCAATATATTCTTCACAACAGGTTAACCAGTACTGTTGATATAGAAAAATGAGCTTCTTCAGGCAAGTCAGACTTCTGCTATGGAAGAACTGGGTCATCCGGAAAAGGCAAAAGGTAAAATCTTCGTCTTTGGATTTCAGCTTTAGACAATACAGTCCACCAAACGAAGCTACTAATATGTTTATCAACATTCAAAAATCACAAATTCCTCAAAGAATCAATGGTGTTCTTGTATAGGCCTTCCAGCCTGGGATATACTCCAGTGACGTTTGCAAAGCTGCTCTTTACAGACAAAATATAGAACAATTTGTTGTATTGGGTTTTTTTGACAAATAGTTCAGAGTACCGGGAAAATGGTTATGGGTTGTAATGTTTTGGTATGTTCATATAAAAAGATTCTCTGTCAGTTGATGTGGGTGCCGTTAAGGGAAATTTGTTTCCGAACCTTAGATTCACTTTCAAACACTCAATTGCTTTTAGATATGAATGCACTTAGGGGCCATAAAGCTTACATTAAACTTTTTTTTTTTTAGTATGGTTGAATGGCATCATAAATAAACTAAGGCAAAAATCAGAAGTATTTTAAATCCTTTCAAATCCTTTTAGATCTTATAACACTTTGTCTTAGATTAGAGCACATATGTCTGTTACTTGTTACCTTATTTCATCCTTGCTCATTTCTCTTTAGGCCAAATTTTCATAGTCAAACAAAACCTTAAAACAGGGTCTTGGTCATTTGAGGTACTGTGACTGCCTCTGTCCAGCTGGTTTCCAGGCAAGAGAAACTCCTTTGAGCTCCTATAGAGTTAGACTACCCATTATTTCTAACTAAACATAATAACTACAGTAAAACAGCTGTGAGGCTGTAAGAGTCATGCAAATAATTATGCCATAAAAAGAGAGATCCGTAGGGTCAAACTGAACCATGGGATGAGTTGAAATGCTTACCTATGCTGATGGGATTTTTTTGCTGGGTCATCATTGTGTTTGAAACCTGTATTTAAAAAAAAAAAAAAAAAAAAAAAAAAAAGATCTGATTCAGTTCTTAGTCAAAACAGGTTTAATGCACCTCCAGCATTTCCAGCTATTTTGCAGAGGGCTGAGACAAGCCCTTTAACATCCATGCTAATGTGAAAAATTTTTTTTTGGTTAACAGTAATAACAGAAATAACAGAACAGGTATTGTGTAAAAATGCACTAGCCCTTTTGTCCTCTTCTGTAACTCCTGCAGATCTTGAAATCACTAGGATGAGTCTTGTGATCACAAGTTCCAGGGTCAAACCATTATCTGATTTGCTTTGTAGACAAGTTGCATCTCCCTTCTTTCATAGCTTTCTAGTTGATTTTCTCCCACAGTTTAGATTGCCATCAAGAGAGGATGCACACAACATTGTCAGCTCATGATTTAGTACAGTATAAAAGTCACTGATTTGCATTTTAGTTAACTTACACCAAATATATGGAGTCCCCTTACAAAGCTAAACTTAAGTTATTGGTTATGAAGGAGCTGTAGTGGTTTGGTTTTCAAGTTCAGAAACGAACAAACACAAAAATCCACCTCTTTCTTGTCTTCAGATGCGTGTACTGAGAGAACTGAAAGCCACTTTTTTTTTTGTTTTTAATTTTTTAGTTAGTGGATATTTATATAAGCCTTCAGTATTTTCCATGTATGAAATACTGTTTAACTTGAGCAAATCTGCTCAGTTATTTGACCCAAAGTGCCTGCTTGGGTTTCAGGAATTTCCTTTTTCCTTTCTTCCTACCCCTCCCCCCCGACAGAAATTTAAAAAATGCTAACTTCGAAGGTTCCTGGTATTGCCAGAGATCTTTCTGTGATGATTGTTCCTAGCTTGTAAGCAGGGTGATTTAATCTGTAACAGAGAAGTATTTTCTCCACTCTGTCTGGATAGTAAAACAAACTAACCAAATTATAAAACTGAGTCAGTACAAATTTTTTTTTTTTTTTTTTTTAGTAAAACTCTCCTCTCTGTCTACAGAGAAGAGAGCTCCGGAATATTTCAGAGAAGGAAAGTAGCCAAAACAAAAATCCATAGGGTCAAAAGCAGCTATAAAATGTGTTTTGGGAAAATTAACCCCCCCCCCTTTTTTTTTTTTAAAAGATAACCATTATGCAGTACCATTTAAGGCATACCTACTCTTCTGCCCAAATTCATCATTTAGTCTAATTCAAAAGGGGAAAGACTTCACTCCAGAGTTAGCAGCTCATACAGCCAGTTTAAGCTGGTATATTAAAATGATCATATTGCAGAGTTCACTCCATTACTGGGTCCATCTGGGTATTACAAATCTGGGTTGCTAGGACTTCTGGGTGTTTACCTCTGTGGGCTTGTGGGCTGCTCTCTGGTCTGTTCTAGTGAATTCTGAGATTCCATGTGTGTTGTCAGGGAAAAAAAGTATTTCAGGAAGGTGTGAGAGAGCTAACAGCACTTGATCTGTCCTCTTCGCATTGTTTACCAGCTTGAATGAAAGCTTCCCTTGTTCTTTAGCCTTCAGTCCCATCCCAACTAGTTAGCTCAAACTGAAAGGGACATTAAATTCAAGACTGAGGATTTTGTATGTAGCTGGGAATGGGATAAGAGCCAACATCTGAGCAAGAACACAGGTTAACTCTGTAGCAGAAACAATAACGAAGGGCTCTACCCAGTTCTTAGACCTCTGACTTGAAGAGCATGTAGAGCCTGTCCCAAACATCTTACTAAATGGATGTCAATGGGTGTTAATCAGACCCTATGACCACATGAGCTCCCAAGAAGGGTCTGTAATGCTGTATCCTGAGGTATGCACAACAGCTGTCAAGGAGAAAAGCTGGTGGGTTTCCTAGCCTAAACATTTAGTCATCTCCAATCCTTTGCTGCTGGCAAGATTTTGTCTAGCTTTAAAAGTATCAGGCATGCATAACTTCCGAGGGGGTGGATACTTTTTTTGTTGTTACTCTACTTAAAAAAAAAAAAAAAAAAAAAAAAAAAAAGCCTAAAGACGAAATGCGTGAAATAAGAAATGGCTGCCTGGTGAAAAGCTTTCTACCCTTTGGCCATAAGTATAAGCTGTGCTTTGTTAAAGCTAGAAGACAAAGTTACAGTGGAAAAAACAGGGTAGTTCCAAAAACCTGTTCTTAATTATTCTGTAGATATTTTTCACCCTGCATAGCTCAGTCTGGGGCGGGGGGGGGAGACATTCACATGTGACCCATCTTGTATCTGGCTTCGCTGCTGTACATACTATTATATATTTGGTGCCTGGTGGGGGAGGTGAGAGGAGAGGAGGCAGGCAGGGAAGGAGGGCTTTTCTGTGCATGTGCTACAGTGCAGGATCTGAGGAGAGTCTGTCCTAGCTCTTACAGGGAGAGGGGGAAAGAAGGAGAGAAAAAGGAAAGAAATTTCATGTGGCTGGATACAAAAAACCACAGCTGGTCCTCAGAGCCCAAACCCCATGTCACAGAATCAAAGGGCTGTAATTTCAAACCTCTGCCAAAACACACAGAGGCAGTAAAACAAACAGTAACACAGGAGTGGAGGAAGCAGCCTGAAAACTAGGCAGGATGTTGCTCTGTGGCTAAGGCAATGCCATTGATTCTCTGTCATGGTGAGCAGCTGATAGGTGTTCTAAGTATATTGAAAGATAAAGGGATTAATATGACCTTAGATGGAGTCTTATATGTTACAAAACAAGATGTCTGGCTTTAATGTATGCATGTCTACCTTTATTAGAAAACTGATAGCGTTGAAGTGAATGTTGACAAAAGGAGGCATTAGTAAAGATTAAAGAATTTAGGCTTATGCTAAGGCCCGTTGTAGTTACCTTTGGGTAAGCAAGCTGCACTGACAATCCACTAACAAGCTCAGCATTGCTAAAACGTATGTAAAAGCCTCTTTTTTCTCTTTTGTATCCAGTTCTTTTCTTCTGCATTGCTGTTGAGTCCCCCACTCTGTGCAATACCTGTTTAGACTTTTATTTGGTCTATTGGGGGTTTAGCACTACCTTCTTCCTCTTCTTACCTCATTCAGGATCCCTAAATGTTTCTTTAGCAGGTCACTGAGTTAATGATGATACTTGGTGGAGGTCTGATGAAATTCTTATTGTTTCTGGATGCTCTTTCAACGTGATGGAAGGGGGATACCCTCAGGCATGTGCTGCACTGAACGTTGCTGCTGTGGGAAAGGGCCTCAAACATTTAGTCCCCTGATGACTATGCGTGGTTTATATGTAAAACTTATTTTGAAAGGATTTTTCCTTTTTTCCAGCTTCGTTTTCTTGTGGAGCTTGTATGGCCTCTGTCATTGTTTCTTGCCCTTGTCTGGCTGAGGAAAGCTAATCCACTGTATCGCCAACATGAATGTAAGAACATTTGAGACATTTCAATATCTGTGCTAGTAATGCCTAGAAGGTCTCGGGCAGAGATACTGGTCCCTGTTTCCCAGGTATTATTCCCCAGTGGCAGAAGGACAGCCTTTGCTGCAGGTAGTTTTTTCATTTAGTCATTTATAGACATAGAATGACCTTTTTAAAAAAAAAAAAAAAAAAAACCACCTCAAATTGTCCTGTGGGGTACTCCGTGGTTGGATTTAGATGAGGGCTCAAGATTCTGTCGAACTGTAATTTCTATAGTTATGCTACTGAGAAAATACTGCCTTGCTACTTATTTAAAAGAAGGCAGGGAGGGGCTAGGTCAGTATTTATTTTAGTAGAAATAGCCATATAGCTTGGGTCAGTAATTTTCAAAAGTTTTGATATGTGAAAAGTTAATTTTCCAGTGTAGGAGTGGACCTTAGTGGAGCAAATATGAATTTTATACAATAGGCTTCTTTTCTTAGTTGGTAGTAACCATTTACTCCTTTGGGGATGTGCAAACCAAAGACCTCAAGCTACAATTGTACTGAGAGGCCATGAATACTGCTTGCTTTGCCAGTAACCCCAACCCCCCTTTTTACATGCTACTGCTGAGGTCTCATGCTGGAGAGCTCAGATGGGCTATACTTTTGCAAATCACACCAGAATTCAGCATGTTTAGTGTAGAGGCTACATAAATTACTTGATTCTAGAGATAACAGGTTTGCTTATTTAGCCAGCTTAGTTGTATGTATTATCTCAAAGTTATTTCAGGAAATTTTGAAAGCGTTCAGCACTCCTATTCCTGTTGACAAGAACAGTGGTTTTACCACTAGTCTTCATAGGAGCAGAATTAGTCCAGTGTTGATTACTCTTGAAAAGCCTATACAAATTATTCAACTTTTTGCTTAGTAAAAGAGAGATCTTTATGGTTATCATGGCATTTCTTGTACAGTGATCTAACCCCCAATGCTTTTTGGGTTCACACTGGAGCATTAGTAAAGACACCTAATTCTTCAAATTTTGTGTTTCCATACTCTAGGTCACTTCCCAAACAAGGCAATGCCATCTGCAGGAACACTGCCGTGGTTACAGGGCATCTTCTGCAACATGAACAACCCTTGTTTCCGCAGCCCTACCCATGGAGAGGGTCCTGGTGTTGTGTCCAACTACAACAATTCTGTGTAAGCAGAGCTCTGTGTGAGAGACTGGGCTGCAGTATAAAGGGCCTATTAGGCAGCTGCTGACAGCCTGCCCTTGGTACCTGCCAGGTATTTCTTGGGCATGAATGATGTGGGGAGAAAGGATGGAGTATCCTCAGCCTGCTCAGAATGGTGCCTCAGGGTGCTGAGGGATATTTTATAGAACTGTTCTGTAGTGTGAATGAAAAGGGAGAATGGAGCGTCCAAGAAGTCTTCAGAGTACAAATCTGGAAGAGGAAAGCTTTCAGTTCTAGCACAGATGTTTTTATTTCCAAAACTGGTCAGCAAATCCAAACATAGCAGCTTATGGTAGGCCTGGGTTTTTCTCAAAGAGTTCAGTTCTACTAGTCTCTAAGGAACATGTTATTCATAGCACAAAATCCATCCTTTCCCTTACATACTGGTTAGTGAATATCTCAGGACAAAGTCTTGTTGATATAAGACTATGAAATTCTTAAGCTGTCTTTTCTCATCACTGGAGCCATTCCTACTGAATTAAGACTCTGATGAAGTAGCAGTGAAGGAAAATCTGCACTGCTACTTCCCATATTGTTGCTTCCCTGTCTTGATAATGTACTTAAGAGGCTTCAATCAGTTTAGATACTAAGCTTTGTATCTGAAGCTATCTTACTAACAAAATGGGAGGTTATCCTGACCATTCAGTGAAAAAGAGCTGTGTGAGAGCTTTAGTGCATTATTTGTTACAGCTGAGTCATGAAAGACAGTGCAGTAGACAAGGGCCATTAGAGTGAAGAGAGGGCAATTGCAACGTTTTGTTAAAATAGACACAAAAATGCTCCAAATTCCCCTTTGCAAATACTCCCCTTTGCATTATCTAAAGATAAAAATTTATGAGCCAACAATATCAAGGCTATCAAAGCTGCAGTCATATGGAATTTAGTAGCTTGGAGTTAACCTGGCATTTTACCTTTTATTCCTAGTGAACAGGATTTAAAATAGTTACATTTCTTGTGGAGTACAGTCAGTCACACAGTAAAGCCGAGGGGCTCTGTTTTCTATGTGTTGTAGCTTTTCCAGGTTGCTTATTACAGTCCTGACTGTCCTTTTGTGAGTCAGAGTAAATTCAGTGCATTACAGAGGAAGCAAATACATTGTGTTTTCTGAAAGAATTTGGTCCTTCCTGTTTGCTGTTTCCTGTAAGCTAAAATAAGTCATGTATTCTGAGAGTTATCATTCTGTGTATGGAAACACGTAACACACTTAAAGAAATGCAGTGCTTCATGACAGGTATATGTTCAATCTCAGCTTTACTGCAAAAGGAAAAAGAGCCTGTGCCAGATGAATTCCTAGATGTTTGGCCTCTACTGCTGCTAGTAAGAACTTTCCTTGTACTTGCTTACAAGCATAGGAACTGACTACAACCTTACTTGAACCGCATCTTCTAATCCACAACCATCTTAAGTTGTAAATGGTTGCCTATGGCAAAATTGGTCACTGCTGTTTTCCCACCTCTGCCAGACAAAATGTTTTGAAAGGACCTACAAGCCACTCTGACATTGGAGGGGTTTTAAATGAGAGAGAGAGAGAGAGAGAAAGAAAGAAAAGGATTCTGTATTGGAGTTTTTCCATGTCCCTTATCCAGCTGAGCAGGGCTGCTTGTGCCCTGAATGCCCCATCCATCTGCTAAAGCTGAGCCTGAACCAGAACTAGAGTATATTTGCACCATAGCTGTGAGGTGAAGGTGGTTTGGGGAAGGTCCTGTCTTCCCAGAAGATCAACATGGCTAATAAGAGAGTAAAGATCATGAGAGATTTCTTTCACTTCTGCCCCACTAGGAACCCTCTCACACCTTCTGTGGTTTCTCCGAAACCTAGCTCAATATCACAACACCTGAAAGTGCTTTGTGATCACCACAAAACTGAGCTTTAATGTTTCAAGACTGAGGACAAAATAATGTATTTTTTCCTCATCCCTAGCACACAGAAATTCAATTTTTTTTAAATGAGAAAGTTTTTGAGTCGTCATTCTTAAATTATTATTTATTCCTTACTTCTCATTTCAGCCTTGCAAGAGTATATCAAGACGCTCAGGAGCTCTTACTGAAAGCCCCTGAAATCCATGACCTTGGCAGAATCTGGGAAGAACTGATCATTATGACTCAGTTTATGGAAACAATGAGAACTAATCCTGAAAGAATTGCAGGTAATTGTTTTGTCTATATCCTTTGGACTATTGGATTTTTCCTTCTGAAAGCTGACTCTTACTTTGTAGAGACTAACAACAGTTATAACTGTATGTCACACCAGGCTGTCACTCTATTTACTGTTAGAGGGTAAGTTAAAGCTCATTGTAAACGGTAGTATAAAAAAGCACCTTTCACGTGAGCAATAGGAGAGGCATTCAGCTTCTTTATACAACCAGCTACCTTAAATAACAATAGACAACACTCGAAACAAAAAACATGGATATCTCACCACCTAAAATAGGACGTGTGGATGGAGAGATTTCACTATTATAGTAGAAGTAAAAGCAGTAAGAAAGCATCAGTGGAAGATGCAGAATTGAAATGTTAGGAGCATAGCCCAGAGAAGAGAAACTAAAAGAGAGAAACTTTTTTGTTTCAAGTGTTAGCTGAAATAGATTTGGAACGGTGAGGAAAGAAACACTTTTTTGTTGTTTTGATTATTTCTTTGTTTAGAGGGAAGAGACACTGTACTCTTTTTATAAACAAACAGGATTGCAAATTATGACTCCATCAATTTTTTACTTAAACCACACTCAAAACACTATCCTGGGAAAAAATAGGGAAAGGGCTAATAATTTTAAAATTCATATTTGGGCTTTAAAATGTTTTAGTAAAAAATATGAAAAGATACTCCCAAAACTAATGATATAAAAATAGACTGGCTTTGGGAACTGATCTCTCTCATCTTCAAGTCCTTAGCCATAGGAATAATATTCTTGTTAAAATCAAATATTGTGACCCTGCATACATTTTAGGAAGAAAATGTGTATAAATCATCTGATATATGTGCTCCACTATCTCACTGGAGATTTCTAACTAGAAGTTAAGAAAGGGACTATTTAATTATAAATAGTGGGAAGATCAAAATGCCCCAGAATGCAAATAATGAAAACTCAAGTATAATCTGAGCTGTATTTTGGAAGCAGCTATAGAAACCAAACCTATCTCTTCAGAAGTGATGGAAAACAAAGCACCATGGGTTTGCTGCATAGAGCCAGAAGGCCATACCCCATGGTTTTGGAACTTGCCTTTGCATCCCATATCAACTTCAGCAGTCAGAAAACAGAGTATATTCCTCCCAACTCCTGTATAATGCTAATATGGATTTAGAATATTTTTTTAATATAATTTATTTTAAAAATAGATATTAGAATGTCCTGTTGCATAAAACAAAGTTTAAAAAAAAAGTCAGTGCTGAAGTGACACCTCTAGTGACAAAATGTGAATTTTTTTCCATATAGAGTTATTGCAAAATTGACTGCAGAAGGTCTGTGCATAACTCGCTATTATTGCCTGTAAGAAACTTGACAACTTTGTTATAGCTGCAAAGCTGAACAATGAAAAATTAACATACGTCACAAGGTCGTTCATTTTCCTGGTTCCTTCAAACAGATCCATCTCTTGAGTCCTTCTTCCTCCTCTTCCCACTCCCACCCCTGCATCACCACATTTTCTAAGATGTATTCCCGTAGTCTGTGTTCTCCTCCACAGTGCCTGAGTACTGTGGAAAAAAAGAGAACATGGGAAAGAAACAGGTCCCCGCTCTTGTTTTCAGTGTTTAGTATTTGAACAAATACGTGGAGAGGCAATTGCTGAAGAAGTCCTGCTAAGCCTCTGCTACCCCAGGGCAGACCATGCTTGATGCAGATGAAATTGTAAAAGTCGTCAAACTCTTTAAGACTCTACTGAGCTCAAACAAATGGAGACTTACAGCAACAAATTTGTGCATGGTTACATGGAGATGTCCAAAGCTACATCCCTCCTGTCAGTGTGGTGTCTGCTGCTCCTATCAATTTCAAATTCCTGTTTCTAAGACTGGAAGTGCATTCCTAACCTATGTGTGGTGGTGCTATGTGGACCACTTTAGTAAAGGCTGTAGTATTCAAAAGACGTGAACCACATCCACTTTCCAAATTTTCAGTTGGACCATACTGAGGCAGAATTCTCACTAATACCGATTCATAACAGAGGAAAGGTTTTTTTTGTTTTTGTTTATTTGGGATTTTTTTTGCACCACTGACTTTAAGAGCAGCAGTATTTTGAATATTGCTTTTGATGGATGGGATTAGTGAAATTTGGTGGCCTTTCATGTGTATTTAGCTTAACAGTGGGTACCCTTTTAGTAGTGAGTTTGGCAGTTTTTAGTTTAATGGGTAATATAACTATTAAACTATAAATCATCAATGCTTCTCTGAGGAAAATATGATGTTTTGCTTGTGAAAGACTTTCAAAGGCCATTTCTGCAAAATTAAATAATCAGATTTACCGGTTAAAATTATTGACAGAACATGATAAATTAGCGTAAAAATTAATGGATTATTCATACAAGGTCCAGCAGAATGGAACCTCCACTGGGACACTAATAACAGTAGCACACTTGAAGCTGAATATTTAAGATAAAGCATTACTTAAAAAAAAAAAAAAAAAAAAAAGGCAGAGACTTTCAAATGCAACAAGAAATGCCTTCAATCCTTCCATTGCTGGAGTCCTGCTGAGCAGGAGTGTTCAACACTTTCTGATAAACGCTCCCCAGTAAAGGATTGAAATCATTTTGAATTTCAAAAATCATTGTGGATCCCATTCTCACTACTAAACATCTGAGCCCAAACATATATATTTTTGCAGGTTTAAGCCAGGGTTTCTGAAATTATTTAACTCACTTTGTGTCATTCATCTCTGCACTCCTTTCTGCATCCAGGAAGAGGGATACGAATTCTAGATATTTTGAAAGATGGGGAGACTCTCACTTCCTTCTTGCTGGAAGATGCTGACCTCCCAGATGATGTTGTTTTCCAGCTTATTAATGCTCAAGTGCGCCCTGAACAGGTGGGTAGAGTGTAAGAGCTACAAGCTCTTATCTGTGTAGAATGTAATCTCTTGAGTTGTATATGCAAAGTAGCCTCACTGAGGGCCTTGTGCCTAGAATTTCTGTTGCCTTGTATGTTGTTTGCACCAATTCCTCCCTCATTTTTGTGGATTTGGAGGAAGGGGTGTTTGTTTTGTCTTTAAAAAAACATATTGAAGATGCATTAAATAGAAGTATTTGTCTATTTAGTTGTCAAAACAACTAAACAAGCATCAAAAAATGATGCTGCCAAGCAATGAATCTGTCCCCATGATAAAAGACTTGGCACAGAAGTATAAAGCAGCTGTGCACCATTTCAAGTCAGCAGCCCTGGTGAATAGCTGCAGAGAACTTGAGGCTGAAACATTTAAATTCTCCTCCCCAGTGTAAGCCGAGTAACACAGTGGCTTTATGGGATTGTTTCACATTAATAGGTGAGAGCGGAAGAGCAGACCTACTTTCTTTCCTATTGAGTAATAAATCTACTGCAGCAAATTCGCAGTGAAAACTGCAGGTCAGATCACTCCTGAAGCAACTAAGCAGGGAACTGTGTTTAACAAAGTCCAGACTGTCTGTGCATCTGCATGTACTGGTGGCTGGGAGCTCTGCAGGGATTGTTGTGTTCATGAGTGAATGGTGTTGAATCAGAACTCTGGAACAATTTCTTTCTACGCTGCATTAATGTGTAGGTGGAAGGAAGGGAATAAACGACAACACAATTCCTCTTTTTCACCACCACATGAAACCCAAATACTGGAACTGCGTGTGTCCAGAAGGAGAGAGGGGATTAATGGACTTGCATTTGGTTCTTTTTGGACAACAGAAATTCCAGCTGGTGTGACTAGGAGCCAGATTGCTTATCTGCTGTATTTCGGGCTAGAACTAGGGAAAGCCCTCCCCTCTCCTCACTTTGTCATGAAGCAATGCCACAAGACCATTTCACACCAGTCTAAATTGATATACCCCACTTATTTTCACACCTCCATATCAGCTGAGATGGTTGAAAATTTGTTTCCTTACTGCTCATGACAAGAAGTAGGTATATAAATAACCTGTTGGGCTTCATTTCCCCTTTACCCCCCAAACCTTTTCTTCCTTAGAGGTCTACTGCACTGGGAGAACTACATGCTGCTGACTGTGGTAGTCTGTATTAGCTTCCCAGTGGCCGCCTTTCATCTACTATTGAAAAATCTTTGGCTGCCAGTGTATGGCAGGACTGAAGTGTTTTCAATACCATCACTTTAAGTATGACTGAGACCTGCTGGAACATGGTGTCTTTCTACTGTATTTTCTGGGCTGATGTTGAGAGAGATGTAGTTCTCTCAATGCTAGAAATTAAAGAAATTTGAGCACCGATTAGAGAGAAAGCTGGAGGAGACCTGGTGTTAAATACCACTTTTACTGTCCTATTGTGAAGTTTTATTGTTAGCACTAATCACGGGGCTACGAGATCGCCTCACAGCAGCTGATTGACAGTTATGAGTCCTTCCTCCAAGAGCAAATGAGGCAGAAAACCTAATCTCATAGTTTTCAAAAGACTGTTAAAGAATTATTTTCAATAGGAACAGGGCAGTTGCTCTTCTACAGGGCATAAATCACTTAACCCTTTTAAGCATTACTGATGAATCCAGCCCAAGTAACTTTCTTATGGTCAGTTGAGCTAGAAGTAGCAGAGCCATGACTAGAACCTAGATCTAAGTTTGTCTTGAGCCTTAGCCATGACGCTTCGTCTCCAGTTCTTCCTGCTGCTCTACCCTCTATTCACTTGCATATTGCAGTTCACTTTCTCTTCCCCAGCTCTGATGGAATAGAGCTGATCAACCTGAAAGCAGCTTATTTACAAGAGCCTGACTGTTGCCAAAGCTGGCTGCAGATCTAGCTCTGAGCAGCCTGGGAGTGCAGGAAATGACACAGAAAGCTGAAAGCTAAAACTGATCCAACAGGCAACTAGCTGAAAAAATAATTTGGACTTCATCTTGCCTGCTTTGGCCAAAAAGTGACATGTTAAAAAATATTAAAGTTTTCCTCTAAGGAGCTGCTTTTTTGAGTCGTTCTAAGATAAGGATAAGAGGCTGATGCTAAAACACAATAAAAAGTTCAGGAAAGATTGGCAACAGCCCACCCTACCGGAAAAATTGGAAGGGCGGAGGTTCGATGTTTTTCTAATCCCATCTGTTCGTGGACATTCTTGAAATGCAGCAATGGTTTGTAAATAACTTTATGGTTCTCTGTGTTTAATCCTTGTCAATGATGTTAATGTCACAGTTTCCTCATTTCACAAGTCAAAACAAAGTTCCCAGGCTGCCTTCCTGTGCAGCTCAGCTTCGTTGCAATTCACACTGCATGGTGAGGATCACGTACAGTTAAAAATGCTGCTTCTTTCTCACATAAATTCCCAGAACTGTAGTGACTGAGCAGTTAAGCAAATTTCTTTGTTTATATCAGACCAGTTCAATCAAACTCAGTTGTTCTTGTTTGGGACAGTTTGAGATTTCAGTGTTTTAATGCAAGCTAGACTGTATCCGTCAATTGCATTTCCTCTTCTTCATTCTGCCTCTCTCTACACTGTCTAACTTGTGTTAAAAATGCAGCATATGTGCCCTGTCAGTGCATCGTTCTTAACGTGAGTTTGGGCTTTGCTGTAAAGTAAGTCTCACTTTCTCAGTAATACTTGCAGTGGCAGATTCCTCTGTAAGGGAAATTGTGTGGTGGAAAGGCACTATCTGAGGCCATGCTCCATTGATTTGTCACATTTAATGTCTGAAAATTGATTATCAGTGTTGCTGACTGGGCTAAAGTACTTACTGTGCTACATCTACTTAGGGCAAAATAGTCCCTTGCAAAGAGAAAACCTTTACTTCCTATGCTGGCTGGACCAATAGTTTGGACTGCATGTATTCTCAAAGAACAAGCAGGACTTTGTGTATTCTCAAAGAATAAGCAGTGGTGTAAAGGATGAGAAAACTGACTGGAGATAATTAGTTTAATTACTGTAGTGTGCTTAATTTCACAAGTGACCTCTTTTAATTTGTATTATACCTTCGAACTCTCTAAGTATTTGTTGCGTTACTTGTAGTTAGACTCTCTAGTGCAGATGCAATTAATTTTGCTAATGAAAGAGGCCTTTATATTGGCACAGCTGTAGTGATGGTAGGGACTATACCTGTCAGGTACTTTTACTAGACATTCACATCCCTCTCTGACATAGCTATTTTGATACAGCATCTGTGTGAAACTCAGCCTCTAAAATATATATATATATAAAATAATAATTAATATAAATACATAAATAATATATTAAAATATATAAATAATAATAATATAAATATATATAAAAATGTAATGTACACACACATATATACACGCACACACATACATGCACATATATGCATGCACACATACATGTACATACACGCACACACACACAGAGCTCCAGGTGTGTTACGGTGCACTGTTTTGTTAGGTGCAACACCATAAGCTAAAATTCAGGGCAGTTATAGTACACAGAATACAGTACTTTGCTAGACCTCTCTTCTCCTGCTTTTCCTATCCTGGATGCTGACTCCCTACAGTTACAGTTGCAGTTTTGCTGATGGCTTCTGACATCTGAATGATTACTTAGTGAGTAACTCCTCAAAGCCTGAATCCAGTCTTCAAAGCAACTCATCTCATTCTTTTAGATTTTTAAATATTTCTCTTTACAGGCCTCACCAAACAAGTCTCAGCTGCTAATTGTAGGAGATTTGCAGGTATAAAACTTTGATAATGTTCAGAATCTCTTGAATGGTCTTGTTAATTTGCTTAGAAAGGAAATAAAAAATGCACCTAAATCTGACCTGCTGTAGGTTTGATGTGTTCATTTTGATCCAGATGTCTGAGGTGTAGAATCCTTGGGAGGTGATTTTTCTGTAGAAAGTTGTATTCTATGGAGATTTTGTCATTTTTTTATATGCGATTTTAAAAATTAATTTAACCTAATGATATTGCGTCAATGCACATTTCTCGTTTGTCTAAAGTTGTTTGTCTCACGCTGTAGGCTTTTCGAATTTTCAGTATTATGAACTTTTTCTATACAATTTGAACCACTAAAGGAAGTGAACAGAGGATAGGAAAATCAGCTTATGAACAATTTCCAGTACCACTTTTTATTTTACTGCCGTGTATTCTGGCCATTAGAAAGCAAATAGAACTGAATTCTAGAACTTCCAAGCACGTTCCATTGCAGCAATATAGATCCCAGGTAAATCTATTAGTTTCTGTGGAATTATTCTGTATTTACATTAGTTTAACTATAAACCAATCTGTTCCCAGTGGTTAAGCACTAAAGATAATTCTTTTCTTCAGTTCCATGTTTATATTAGAACTCCTAATCAGTATGTTGGGTGCAGTGTAATGTAAAAAGGCTTTTTAAAGTCTGGCTGTATGCCAGCACACAGTGAAAATGATTAGTGGCTGTGGGAGGAACATTGGCGTAGAAGAATCATAACTGAAATAGTGAAATGAAGCTTGATAATCAGTGGAACTGGCCTTCTCTCTTTAATGAGCTGACAACAAAAACAACCATAATAAATAGAAAGATAGTGATGTGGCACGTTTGGTTGGTCCTGGAGAAGCATTTTCAAGCAAGCCATAGCTATCCCTCCTTAACCATAACGATGGGTGGTGTGGCATGAGGTAGGCTTAGATGACAGAGAAAGGGGAAAAAGGCTCTCAAGAACTTTGCAATGAAAGGAAGAATCACTAGTGAGAAGATGAGGAACCTGTCTGAAGGTGAGGAGATCTAGCATAACATTAAGTGAAAGTGGTTCAAGAGTTGCTGCTTCAGTTGACCACATCCTCTTGCAATTCATGAAAACATTAGTAGGTGCTGAAATCAAGGTATGTGCTTTTGATAAATCTCTCGTTGTTCCTGAGAAGTCTGAATGTTCAGCAAGAGTAAATGAAGCATTGTTTTTGGTTGCAGTTTGCCTATGGTGTCCCTAACCTGACTCTGAAGGACATTGCTTGCAGTCAGATGCTCCTGGAACGCTTTATTATCTTCAACAGCCGAAGGGGCCTTCCTTCTGTGCACAGGGCCATGTGTGCCCTTTCCCAGGAAAGCCTACAGAGAGTAGAAGATGCCTTGTATGCAAATGTTGATTTCTTTAAGCTGTTTCAGCTGGTAAGTATTAACATAATCATCCTGTTTTATGTTGTTATTTTCCAGCTGATATTTCATTCCCCTTCAAGAATTTTCTTTGTAATACATCACCAGGGTTCCAAGCTGTCTTGGATTATTTGTCCCAGCAAACATAAGCTTGGATGGGTATAGATGTCCAGTTATTAACCTGCCATCAGTAGGACGCTATGCTGCTCTGAGAATGCTTTAGGATGAAACATGAAATTCACAGTACAACAAAACTAAAAGAGCCAAGTGCAATTTTAAAATAGGAGAGCATAGCACTATTATCTGGCCTTTTCTATCTGTATAACAAAATAGTGTGGTAATACCTAGCCTGACGTTGCTGAAAGGACTGAAAGACCCCATACCCTATCCTGTGCTTCCTCTGTCCAGCATATTCAGCAGGCTGTCTATTCTGAAGTCAAAGCTGTGACTCAGCTTGTGCTGGGATACCCAGCTGTGCTATAAACATCAGCCAATTTTTAGAAGTGTACTTTCATCACTGTTTCTATAGCTTTCCCTTACCTCTGTTCATTTGTGTTGCCTTTCTTTGTGCCATTTCTGTTTCTACTGTGTCCCTCTTGATATAAATTCACCATAACTGCACCCAGTATTCAGAATTTGCATGCATCATGAATTTCTCTAATGACGTAGTGTATTTTTTGCCTTTCCTCTCTGTTCTTGCCTAATAATTTCTAATATTCCACTCGTCTTCTGACCACTGAGCTGATGCTTTCAGAGAATTATCCATAAAGACTCCAAGGCCTCTTTCCTCATAATAGCAAATGTAGAGCCCATCACTATATATATGTCCGAAGTGATGGTGTTCCCCATGTGCATGACACTGCAATTCTCAACACTGAATTTAATTTGCCGTTTTTCGTCTTGTAACTTAATGTCATGAGATCATCGCATTGGTGGTTTGTTTCATACAGCAGGCAGGATATATGAGCAGATGCTAAAGTTATATAGAAAGTATTGATCAGACTCATCTGCTACAATAATGATGTAATAATAATGTAATATCATGATTAAGTTAATATGGCTTAAATTCAGTCTTGAGTTACGCAAAACAGGGGAACAGAAGATGCCAGAAGTTTTAACTGACACACAAGCTGAATCAGAGTACTGTAACATTGGCAGTTACTACTTATGCCCATGTGTTACTGCCAGTCCTGATAAGAATCTGTGGTCAGCTTCTGACTATTTTCGGTTTCTAAAAATGTGCTTCACATATTTTAATATATCTGGTGCTTGTCGACAGTAGCAGAGAGTTATTTCTATGGTACCTTTAATGTAGGCTTTCAGCACTTCAGAATTTCATGTAAATGTGCGCTGCACTGTCCAGCTCTAGAATTAAGCTGCTAACATCATGACTTTGCTGCCATATCAAAAAAAATGGAAAGATGAGATTTGATGAAGCAATTGTTCTTGTTTAAGCAAAAATAGACCGTTGTGGGAAATAGGAAGATGTACCTGAAACCAAAATTAGGAGGTGTGAAAGGCTGGGTGTTCAGATGAAGGTTTATGATCTGGTCTGATACTGCAACAAGATCTATCTGCCAAGAGTTCCCCTATATGATGGAAATTTGTTGTTGGAAGGGTGTTCATAGCATCATTCCCAGCATTCCCAGTGGTTTTAATTTGCACCCTGCTGTGGGTGGGGAATATCTTTTCCTGATGCCTAGCACATTGAGGCCTCCAGTTGGTAGAGGCTTTCCCACACTGCCATCTTTATAAATGTTAAAAAAAAAAAAAAAAAAAAACTGTTTGCTTTTTCAAGACAAAAGTCCCTCTTTTAAATCCATTTCAGTTACTTTTATAAGGTAGGCTAATATAAAGGTATAAAAGGTAGGCTGTGCGTAAGCATTCTTTGCCACAGTTGCTTTTGTGATGTACTTCTCCCCTACCATGAAATAAATATTTTGTGTTACGTTTATGATTAGCATATTCAGGTATGTACATGCATAAACGCACACTCAAATCCATCATGTGTACATGTATACCTCCATGGCTTGTTGCCAGAACTTAAAGCAGCTCACGGTTTTGATAGCAAGACGGAGACTGAAAAATCAAGCCCCCTTCCTTTACTCTCCGGTTGGCTCAACTGCAGTGAGGAAATTAAGCTTTTTTCTGAAACACTGCTGTTATTAAACCTGCTTGTTTAAGCTTTATTTGAGACACTGAAGTTCTTTAAACCTTAGTAAATGTATGAAAATAGAGCTTTTTAATGCCTTACTGTCTTGATCAGTGTGACTACATGCACTTGATATGTAAGCAAGCGGAGTGTAACTCTGTACATAGTTGCATGTGCAGAATGAATCTTCATTCACTTTTAAAATTGAACTTCTACATTAGAAATACCTGTGTATTCCAGGCCAGGTAATTTCCTGCACTCTTGCACTGTCAGACCCTCTCTACTGCATGGTCCTCAGGCTACAGTTGTACAGTATAACCAACCACATATCAGAATTTGTTTTTAGAGCTCCTTAAGTGAGTAGGCCTCATTTTTAGGGTGGGCAATGGATTGGGTATTCCAGAACTGGCCGTTTTATTGGCCCAAAGAAACTCTTCAGTTTTCATGTTCTTCCTTTTTCCATGACATGATATTTACTTCCAGGGATTATGAAAGCATTCGGATAAGCAGTTTGGGGAAAGCTTTCATCCCATGCTATGCTGAGAGGTTATGTACATTCCTGACTGTATGCTGATATTTAGGGGGAATGAGTGCATGATCTCTGCTGATCCTTCTTAACGTGTTCTCTTGAACTTGAGTATAAATTTTATTAGTAGCATTTCTATTTAGACCTGATTCATACTGAATGCCTACTACAAGAAGTAAGATTTAGAACTAAATACGTACAACTTTGCTTCTATTTCTTTTTTTTTTTTTTTCCTCCTCTAACTACGGGAAGGAAGTTCTTAATTCCATATATACTCTAAGCTTTTCTCTGGTTTGCTTTGTATTGTTTACAACACCTGTTGCTCAGTTTCAAAGGAGCTGGGTAAAGACAAGTGTTAAAGAATCCAGTTTAATCTATGCAGAGACTGGTTCTCCGCAGGGGCCACAGGGAAAGCATGTTTTAACTCGGTGTTTGTGTATACTTCCTGCCTGGACTGCAAGTGACAGATTGGAACATACTAACATGAGGTTTCCATAAAAACTCTTGCATTGTGATTCCCTGCCAGGTACCTACACAGTGCAGCTGTCTTCTGTTTTCTTAATTACCTACTGACTGGAAGGAATTGCAGGGAACCAGCAAGGTGTACAGCTGCAGTTTTGGGGAAATTTTTTTAGGATTTGATCTTGTAAATTTTACAGTCTGGCTATTTAAAAGTCCAGCTTTATATTTTGTAATACCCAAAGAAATAGATGCTTGAGAAAGCCTCAGAGTGCTAACTGCTAGTGCAAATCTGGTTCTTGAGACAGCTGACAGGGATGCAGTGCTGGAAGCACAGTGGTATGTGACAGCACGCTGTGGTGGCACCTGTTTCTTAAAACGCCAGCAATAACTGAGGTGTTAGCTTCTAGGGGAAAGGCCATTGGGCCTGTTTGCAGAAGCGTGGAGGATCCTCTGTCTCTGCCATTTCTGACAGACATTGAGGAACAAACTGTCTCTGAAATCGGGAAGTCTCATGGTTGTAAAGTACTACCAGGTATTTTGCCTCTATGGCAAGCAGGGGCTTCTGAATCACAGTGCTGGCTAAATTCAGAAGTTAGCAAGAGTCTATACATCTCACTGAAAGATGAGCCTCTGTGAGAAGCAGTTCCTCATAAATCCTAGTTCCTGCATTCCTTCTCCACTTCTGTAACTTTGTCATGACAGGCTTAGGTAAGCAAAACAGATCCTAAGTTGTATTTTCAATGGCCTGTGACTGTTTCAGCTTCATATTAGTAAGAACAATTACTCAGGCTACTGTGTGAGTCTATGCACAGGCAATGGATTTGCGGTCCTGCAGAACACACAAGGCAGTGTTCCAAATAGCTCAAAGCACTGGCGCTAAAGAGCTGCTATCACAGGATTTTCTTCACTTAACTGTAATAGCTGTTGTCATGTAGAAGCTAGACAAATCTCATCTGTCTTTCTGACATGTTCACAGCTTCCCACTGTGTTGGACAGAAACTCACGAGGGGCTGATCTGAGGTCCTGGGGGAGGGTGCTGTCTAATGTTGCCCAAGCAGTGCAAGAGGTAAGTGATCTGATAAGAGATGGGATTGCTTTTCTGGGCAGTGCATGGTTCTCCTTTTCCTTTGTGCCATTTGTGTTCCAGTTACCTGCTTTATTGGAAAGA